>NC_134575.1:19308349-20622515 GCF_050947875.1 Dermacentor variabilis | reverse complement strand
GATAGCTCCTTTCCTGCACTGCCTGATCGCCCACAGAAAAGAGGGCGCACCGATGAAGTTTTTCAGTTTTTCAGACGCCAAGTCCACAACTTCCCACGTTTCCATGTAGTTCACTCGGAAAAACCCGGCAAACCAGTGCGCACTATTTCACCGTTCCTTGTATCAAAGACTTTGACTGATGTTTTTGTAGCCGGTTATAAAGCGACCAGGATGGCAAGCGGTGATCTCCTCCTGGAGCTCCGCGATAAGAAGCAATACGAGAAACTGCCTAAGCTAGTGTCATTTGGGGATAACCAAATAACAGTAACCCCGAACCGTACTATGAACACCACCCGTGGCATTGTGTCGGACGATGACTTGCTGGAGCTCACTGAGGCTGAACTCTTGGAGGGTTTCAGTGAACAGAATGTAATCAATGTCAAAAGAATTAAGATGACTGAAGTACTATAGCGCCAAACAGACGACACAAGAAGAGACACGGACGAGCGCTTATTAACAACAGTTGTTAGTAAGAGCTCGTCCGTGTCTCTTCTTGTGTCGCCTGTTTGGCGCTATAGTACTTCAGTAACATGCACCAACTAGCCCAACAAAAAGTTCTGCTGGAATTAAGATGAGGCGACATGGCAAAGAAATCCAAACCAAGCACTTGATAATCACCTTCGGATCAAGTGTCCTGCCCGAGTCAATCGAGGCAGGGTAGATCAAGCTCCTTGTTAGGCCATGTGTGCCCAATCCGCTCAGATGTTTCAAATGCCAACGTTTCGGCCACAGTTCGCAGAGCTATAGAGACCATCAAACATGTGCGAAGTGCAGGGCCTATGAACATACTTCTGAAGCTTGCGAGAACACTCTCCATTGTCTAAATTGTGAACGGGAGCACGCCGCATACTTGCGGTCGTGCCGATCCTGGAAAAAAGAAAAAGAAGTTGTGACGATAAAAGTAAAGGAAAATATTAGTTTCAAGGAGGCACGTAGGCGGGTATCTAACCTGCCCAAGAACACATTTGCGGAAGTGACGCGTCAGGGGGCAGCGCCACAACGGTCTCCGACAAATGTCCGACTCACACCCAGTGAGACGGCAGTGACGCCATCCGCCCTCCCCCCCCCCCGCCCTCGGTGCTGCCCCGTCTGCTGCTACGCCAACGCAGCAGACGGGGCCATCTACCTCCGGGCAGGGGACCTCAAAGGCCTCGCCCAGCGTGCCGAGGCCTCCACGCCAAACAAAGCGCTCGGAAGAGCGCGTGTTCAGCGCTTCGCAAGGGGCGATGGACACAACCACCAGCAAGACGGTGCCACCAGCGCCTAAGGACCTTACGCCTTACGCTGGGCCTTACGCATCCATTATTATTCGCATTGTGTCACCTACAAATCTGGCCGACTACGCAAGGACGCTGACTGCCTGTCTCGCTGCCCGGTAGACGAGCCTGACGACGCGAACAGTAGTAATGCCAACGGCATTTTCTCTGTGTCTACCTTCGCTAACTTCACCGATGAGTAGTACCGAGACCTATCTCTGCGAGCACTCATCCAGCGTCTGCGCTCTACACCTACCGACGCATCCATTCGCCGATATGCCTTCCATATTCTGTACCGAAGGAACTTCCTCCCTGGTGGATCTGATCTTCTTCTTGTCGTGTCAAGACATCTACGACATTCTGTGCCCTTTGAAATGCATGACGCACCCACTGCAGGACATCTTCGGGTAACGCGCATATACGACCGCGTCCACCGCCGCTTCTGTTGGCCTGGTCTCGCTCGCTCCGACCGACGCTATGTTGCTGCCTGTGATCCCTGCCAGCGTCGGAAAACACCTCAGGTGCTACATGCCGGTCATCTCCAGCCGATCACCATCCCTGTGCAACCGTTCTTTCGTGTTGGATTAGACCTCCCCGGTTCCTTTCCCACGTCATCCTCTGGGAACAAATGGGTAGCCGTCGCAACTGATTACGCTACCCGATACACTATCACGCGCGCTCTCCCTACCAGTTGCGCCACTAACGTCTAGGACTTTCCCTTGCGTGACATTATCTTGCTTCATGGTGCCCGGCGACAGCTCCTTACTAACCGTGGTCGTAACTTCCTCTCGAAAGTTATCGCCGGCATTGCGCGTTCCTGCTCCACTCAACACGAGCTGAATACCTCATACCACCCTCAAACCAGTGGCCTGACAGAGCGGGTAAACCGTACTCTTAGCGATATGCTGTTCAAGTACGTTTCCAAGGACCACCACGACTGGGACATTGCCCTTCCTTACGTCACATTTGCGTATAATTCTTCTCGGCACGACACCGCCAGATTTTCTCCTTTTTATTTAAAGTGCGGTCACGAATCGACCTTACCCCTTGACACATCACTTCCTCCTGCTGCGATCTCAACAAGCGAGTATGCACGCGACGCCATCGCCTTCGCCAACCATGCAGGCCAGCTTTCCCGCACTCGACTGACGGCCTCGCAAACCACTCAACAGCGTCAGTGCAATGCCCGCCACCATGACGTACAGTTTTCGCCTCGTGCGCTAGTGCTCCTGTGGTCGCCCTCTCGGCACGTCGGATTTTCAGAAAAGCTCCTTTCGCGATGCACAGGGCACAACCGCGTGCTGCGCCAGGTGACGCCTGTGACGTACGAAATTGTTCCTGTGAGTTCAACCTCGTCCACTACTCTGGCATCTAGTGATGTCGTTGCACGTCAGTAGGATCAAGGCCTACTACACTGCTTCCGAGTTCGGCCTTTAGTCGCTCCGGGGCGGCGCTTTTGCCGCCGGGGGTAGTACTACGGAACAGTATTTGCGATGACGAAGAGGCGAGCAGTGTGAAGACGACGACGACGATTAGATGCTAGCGCAGGCTGTTGCCTCTTCGCCAAGTGCGGCGTAATCCCTTGTAAATATACTTGCATATAGCTTTTAGTCTGCGTCTTCCTACGTAACAATATTACCCTGCTTATCTTTCAGTGCATACATCTTGGTTTACATACATGGCAATGTATGGCTTGTATACATCGCATCTTCGAGTCCTCATACAAAGAAAGAGCTCATTCCTGAGAGAAAAAAGTCGCCAATGCTGTTTGCGTTAAGAACTGCGTAATAATAAACAACGGAAAATAGGAAATTTAAGCGTCAAGAAATAAAGAAACACATTTCTATTCCTGTTCAATGTTTGCGTCTAATGTCTCTCAGACACAAACTAAAGAACAAGCCATCCCAGATCAAACTTCTTGCACACAATACCTTTATTCTGCCCCGTCTAGAGTGCGCATGCGTGGCATGGGACCCATAATTTAAGAGGAATGTCTATAAGTTAGAGATCTGTGATATGAGAGCAGTAATATTCATCTATGACGTCTGTCGCAAATTTGATTCTCATTCATTACTAATGGCTAGTTGTAGCATGCCACCTTTGGAACACAGTAGAGTTATCGTCAAGATTTAGTTTCTTCTCTTTCTCCGCACTTGGTGGCTTAATATTGCTACGGCACAGTATGTGCGATCACGAAAGGCGAGCAGTGTGAAGATGACGACGACGATTAGAAGCTAGCGCGGGCTGTTGCCTCTTGGCCAAGCGCAGCGTATTGCCTTGTAGCCTTGTAAATATACTTGTAAATAGCTTTTCGTCGGTGTCTTCCTACGTAACATATCTGGTGGAGGTGGACGTTCCCTGTACCTCGTCACGGAGCTTCGCAGTGGACGGTACGTCGTGCCTTCCTTCATGGCTCCCGGCGACGACAACCCGACTCCGCCGGCTCCGACACCCGCGGCCACTTCGACGACCTACATCACTCTCCCCGCTCCCCGTGATCCTGGCGTGTTCTCAGGCAAAGATGGGGAAGACGTCGATGACTGGATCAGCCTGTATGAACACGTCAGCCGCAATAACCGGTGGGACCCTACTATTATGCTCGCCAACGTAGTCTTTTACCTCGGTGGCACACCTCGAGTTTGGTATCGCACGCACGAAGATGAGCTCACCAGTTGGGATTCACTTATAACACAGCTTCGAGACTTGTTCGGCAACCCCTGCGGTCACCAACTTGCCGCGCAGAAGGCGCTTTCCGGCCGTGTGCAGACGTCAACAGAGCCCTATGTCTCGTACATTCAGGACGTCTTGGCTCTGTGCCGCAAAGTTGACACCCACATGACTGAGTCAGACAAGGTTTCCCACATCCTCAAAGGCATTGCCGATGACGCCTTCAACTTGCTCGTGTGCAACAACGTAGCGACGGTGGATGCTGTTATAAAAGAGTGCCGCCGCCTGGAACTCGCCAAAAGCCGACGTATTGACCCGAAGTTTGCCCGTCTGCCCAACACCCCAGCGACATCTTCCTGTGCCGACGCTCCTCGTCCCAACAACACTGCTGATGTTACCAGGATCGTCCGGCGTGAGATCGAGGCCGCCTATCCGGCTGCCTTCGACTCCAGTCCCACCAACACATCTGCAGTCACGGTCTCACTGATCCAGGCAGTTGTCCGCCAGGAGTTCGAAAACATGGGTCTTCACACCATCTGCTCGGCCCATCGCCCTGATACCCGCCCGCCTTCTTCTATTCCGCCCCGTCCCGCATCTTCTTACCCACCACGTTTCCGCAACCCATCTGAATGGCGCACTGCTGACGACAAGCCCATTTGTTTCTACTGCCATCGAATCGGGCACATTTCTCGGCACTGTCGCAGTCGCTGGAGTTCGCCGATCCGATCTACTTACACTGCCTACTCTCGCTCCCCAGGTGGCCCTTCTCGTCCCTATGCCGCACCTTCCGATAATGCCGCCACTGATTCTCCTGCAACGAACCGCCCCTATTCTCGTTCGCCTTCGCCCCAACGACGACAATCTCGCTCTCCCCAGCCCCATCGCTCCTATTCGCCAACTCCCTTCGGACGCCGCTCCCAGCCGGAAAGCTAGACGATGCAGCGCCTCGAGGTGACGCTGCATTGCTCCCTACGCCGCCAAATCCTCTACTGACCTTGCCCACTCGTCTGAACCTTCTTGACGTGCAAGTCGACGGTGTTTCTGTGTCTGCACTCATAGACACTGGGGCGCATTTGTCCGTAATGAGCGCTGACCTTCGTAACCGGCTCAAGAAAATTATCACGCCCGCCACGACGCCTGTTGTCCGTGTCGCCGATGGCGGAACAGCCCCCGTTATTGGTATGTGTACCGCCCGCGTCTCCTTCGCCGATCGCTCAACAATCGTGCTATTCACAGTCATCGCCCACTGTCCCCACGACATCATCCTCGGCTTAGACTTCCTCTCCGCACATTCTGCTCTCATCGATTGTTCCGCCAGTACTCTCCGCCTTGACCTGCCTGTTCTCGATCCTGCTGAACCACACCCCAGTCGCCTCAGTTCCGCCGACTTCGTTCGCTTGCCACCTTCGGCACTGACCTACGTTGACCTAGTGTCATCCCCACCAGTCCCCGACGGTCACTACATCGCGGCTCCTATGCAAGACGTCCTCCTTACACACGGGATCACATTACCTCATACAGTTTTATCTATTACGGCGAATTGCGTCTGCCTGCCAGTGGTCAACTTTGGCTTGACGCCACAAGTGCTGCCACGTGGGATGTCTCTGGCCCACCTTTGCTCCTTCGAGGATCACTCAGTAGCATCCATTGCAGTTGACGACACTTCATCCGATACTCCTCTACCATCGCCGTCGGCAAATTGTACCATCGCTGACTTCCAGAAAATGATTGCCCCCGACTTGCCGTCCGAGCACGCTCGTGAACTCTACCGCGTTCTGTTTTCCTACCACGATATTTTTGACTTTAACGATCGTCCTTTGGCCCAAACTACAGCTGTGAAACATCGCATTAATACCGGCGATGCCCCTCCTATTCATCGCCGCCCGTATCGAGTGTCCCCAGCTGAGCGTCAAGTTATTCACGCAGAAGTTCGCAAAATGCTTGCCAAGAACATTATTGAACCATCACATAGTCCATGGGCGTCACCTGTAGTACTGGTCAAAAAGAAGGATGGCTCATGGCGCTTTTGCGTGGATTATCGGCACCTTAATAGGGTTACCAAAAAGGACGTGTATCCCCTACCTCGGAATGATGACGCCCTTGACTGCCTCCACGGTGCTCGCTATTTCTCCTCTATTGACCTTCGCTCCGGCTACTGGCAGATTGCCGTGGACGATCTCGACCGCGAGAAGACTGCTTTTGTCACACCCGACGGTCTTTATCAATTCAAAGTGATGCCGTTCGGTCTATGTAACGCCCCTGCCACTTTTGAACGCATGATGGACTCCCTTCTTCACGGATTCAAATGGTCCACGTGCCTGTGCTACCTGGACGACGTTATCGTATTCTCCCCAACGTTCGCTACGCACCTCGAGCGCCTCTCAGCAGTCCTGGACGTTTTTCGTCGAGCCGGTCTGCAACTCAACGCATCCAAGTGCCAATTCGGCCGTCGCCAGATTACCGTCCTTGGACATCTCGTTGACGCGAACGGAGTGCAACCGGACCCAGGCAAGATCCATGCTGTTGCGCACTTCCCTGTTCCGACGTGTGTCAAGGATGTGCGCAGCTTCATCGGCCTTTGTTCGTACTTCCGCCGTTTCGTGAGAAATTTCGCCGCCATAGCACGACCACTAACCGAGCTTTTGAGAAAAGACGCCCCTTTCCAGTGGGGCGATAACGAAGCCTCTGCATTCTCACATCTAATCGACATTCTCACAACGCCTCCCGTTCTGGCCCATTTCGATCCTTCTGCGCCTACCGAAGTCCGTACTGATGCCAGCGGTCACGGCATTGGCGCGGTACTGGCACAACGTCAGCGCGGCCACGACCGGGTTATCGCTTACGCCAGCAGGCTCCTCTCACCCGCGGAGCGCAACTATTCCATCACTGAGCGTGAGTGTCTGGCCCTAGTTTGGGCGGTTGCGAAATTCCGCCCATACTTATATGGCCGATCCTTTTCCGTTGTCACAGACCATCACGCGCTTTGCTGGTTATGCTCACTGAAAGATCCTACAGGCAGACTTGGTCGCTGGGCCTTACGCCTCCAAGAATATTCGTATACTGTCACCTATAAATCTGGCCGACTACACAAGGACGCTGACTGCCTGTCTCGCTACCCGGTCGACGAGCCTGACGACGCCGACAGTAGTAGCGCCAACGGCATTTTCTCTGTGTCTGCCTTCGCTAACATCGCCGATGAGCAGTACCGAGACCTATCGCTGCGAGCACTTATCGAGCGTCTGCGTTCTACACCTACCGACGCATCCGTTCGCCGATATGTCCTCCAGGGCGGCATTCTGTATCGAAGGAACTTCCTCCCTGACGGCTCTGACCTTCTTCTTGTCGTGCCAAAACAACTACGACAGACTGTGCTCTTTGAGATGCATGACGCACCCACTGCAGGACATCTTGGGGTAACCCGCACGTACGACCGCGTCCGCCGCCGCTTCTATTGGCCTGGTCTCGCTCGCTCCGTTCGACGCTATGTTGCTGCCTGTGATCCCTGCCAGCGTCGGAAAACATCTCAGGTGCTACCTGCCGGTCATCTCCAGCCGAACACCATCCCTGTGGAACCGTTCTTTCGTGTTGGTTTAGACCTGCTCGGTCCCTTTCCCACGTCATCCTCTGGGAACAAATGGGTAGCCGTCGCGACTGATTACGCCACCCGATACGCTATCACTCGGGCTCTCCCTACCAGTTGCGCCACTGACGTCGCGGACTTTCTCTTGCGTGACATTATCTTGCTTCATGGCGCCCCGCGACAGCTCCTTACTGACCGTGGTCGAAACTTTCTCTCGAAAGTTATCGCTGACATTGTGCGTTCCTGCTCCATTCAACACAAACTGACTACCTCATACCATCCTCAAACCAATGGCCTGACAGAGCGGTTAAACCGTACTCTTACCGATATGCTGGCAAGTACGTTTCCAAGGACCACCACGACTGGGACATTGTCCTTCCTTACGTAACATTTGCGTACAATTCTTCCCGGCACGACACCGCTGGATTTTCTCCCTTTTATCTACTGTACGGTCGCGAACCTACCTTGCCCTTAGACACGGCACTTCCTCCTGCTTCGGTCTCAACAAGCGAGTATGCGCGCGACACCATCGCCCTCGCCGACCATGCACGCCAGCTTGCCCGTGCTCGACTGACGGCCTCACAAACCACTCAGCAGTGCCAGTACAACGCCCGCCATCGTGACGTACAGTTTTCGCCTGGTGCGCTCGTGCTCCTGTGGTCGCCCACTCGTCACGTCGGACTTTCAGAGAAGCTCCTTTCGCGATACACAGGGCCCTACCGCGTGCTGCGCCAGGTGACGCCTGTGACTTACGAAATTGCTCCTGTGGGTTCAACCTCGTCCACTCCTCTTGCATCTAGTGATGTCGTACACGTCAGTAGGCTCAAGGCCTACTACACTGCTTCCGAGTCCGATCTTTAGTCGCTCCGGGACGGCGCTTTTGCCGCCGGGGGTAGTGCTACGGCACAGTATGTGCGATCACGAAAGGCGAGCAGTGTGAAGACGACGACGACGATTAGAAGCTAGCGCGGGCTGTTGCCTCTTGGCCAAGCGCAGCGTATTGCCTTGTAGCCTTGTAAATATACTTGTAAATAGCTTTTCGTCGGTGTCTTCCTACGTAACAATATCGATCGTGGAAAATACTTTTCTCGCCTTTCTTCCCGGAAGATTAACATAGTCACAAATCATGACCTGACACCATACTTCGCAAGAAGTAACCTTTTCAAACACTCTATTTTGACGCGAACCATCAGCGAATGGAACGCACTGACGCCAAATGCATTTTTGAGAACGTGGCCTTGCTGATTTAGAAAAACGCATCTCTCATATTGTGCAAACTTCACTGCTGATAACGCCGTACTCTTGTCTACATTTTCGCTACTCGTGAACTAGGTCTTGTTTGCTTTTTCTTTGCGCGCATAAAAGTGTTTTCAGAAGTTTGTGCGATTTGTTTCTCCAAATATTTTACATCATGTTTGTTATTCTATACTTGTATTTGAGTAGTAATGGTTACTATATTCTGTCGTCAAACGTGTTCAATTTCGTTCACTATGTTCACTCTTTGCCTCTCCTGCTTGGTCTGCTAACTGCAGTATGTAATATATAAATAAAGATAAATAGATGTGGAAGGTTCACTTCATCTGGAAGCTGCCGTGTTCAGGCTGACTTCGCCTTTCAACAATGGCCTCATGTTCCCACCTCAATAACTGTCCGCATTCTGCCACATATGCATTCATCATATATATTATGCAGGCACCAGGTCGGTATTCCGCTCTTATGTATAGAAATGTGGTCGATGTTCAGTAAATTCAGTGAGAGTCCTGTTCCACAACTTCCAACAACTCCTAGATCTAGCTCATATAAATTGAGTGCCTGAAAAGGCTGTGAATAAAATCAAAATGGACATCATTAAACATGCTGATATGCTTACACCTTGCGCACGACTGCGAATACATCAAGATAGAAAACCGAGCGAATTGGTATGCACTCACGATGTAGTTTGTGCAGCAGTCACAAATGAACAAAGGACGAACAAAGTACAGACGGAGATACGGGGTTATTCCACACGCACACAACTTTTTGATTGGCTTATAAAAACGTTGCCAAGGTTTGTGCAGTTGATGTCTTCAACTTTTCACCAAATGTGTTCTCGAGAATTAATGGGAAGGTAAAAAAGAAACAAAGCATTTCAACGAAATTGCTCCAAAATGCATGCGGCATTATGCATCTGGCGGAAGTTTGTTGACTGCGAAGTTGGTCTAGAATATAAGGTACCATTTTCCTACAGGATAATGTATACAGGGCAAAGCGGAAGGTGTTCCAACATGAAGCTTAGTCTGCACAAGCTATCGCTGGCTGATACCTAGCCGCCTCACCTAGCAGTTCATGGCCAAGAATGTGGTTGTACTGCACATTTTAGCGACATTATGCTCTTATGGATACATACGGGAATAAATAGTGTTGAGTGGTTCAAAAGACTATGACGCGTATGTTGAGCTTGAGCTTGAGTATAGTGATCTGAGCACGGTAATTTAGGTTGGTGGATCATATCTAAGACCTCGGTAATTAATGTAATCATACTATAGCTTTTCGAAGTGGTATAACGGCCCCAACAATCTTCACTTTTAACGTTATGGAATGTTAGGGTTGACTTTATTATTCTGATGCTGGAATGGTGTCATTCACTTTTTTTGTTCATATCTGGTAGTTTTATACTGAAGTGAAGCTAGCAATACTTGGGTATAATAGTAGTAATTAGGTATAGTTCAAATTAATCAGGCATATTCCATTTTGGAGGGAACAGGATGCGTGATTGCGAAATTTTAGTCTGCCAGGCAGTTTGATGCAATGCGTCTGGTGAATTCGAGTGCTTTGGAAGCTTTAAAAATTATGTCATCACTGTGAGATTCCATGGCAGGTTTGCAGAAACGTTCAAGCGTAATTATTTTATTGAAGGAGCTTAGTGAATCGGCATCCAAATAATCACATAAAATGACGCATCGGTCACAAAGTTATAACTTTTCTTTTAGAGGCGTTACCTTCCATTTTCCTTTAATTAATACCGGGTGCCAATGCTCTGAATGTCTGCTTGCCAGCACTGCTGCCAGTACATTTTCCTCTCATGTGGGCATTATATAGCTACTTCATTCGCGTGCGAAATTACTATTCGCAAACATAACGCTCAGAGCTGTGACATCAAAAGCTACTTCCACTTTCACACCCACAGAGTTACATAACAATTATGAACTCGAAGCAAAATTAACATTATTAAAAACACACTCTGTTCCCTTCCCTAAAAAGGACATAGAGCCAGTTTTCAGCTAAATTTATGGCAAGTACAATACTATCCTTGGCTTTCTATTTTGTTTTCACTTCAGTTTTATACAATTAATGACCGGGATGTTCGCCTTCGAATACGTGATCAGCACCTAAAATGAGTCCCTCATTTTTCATAGGATCCTCGTGCCTAGGATTCAGTTGCTGACATCTCTACTTCGCACTCTACGGATGGTTCGTAAGTGTTACCTATTTCTGCGTTAGAGTTTTTGTCTGTCTAACTGCATTTTCTACTGTACTGATAGTTGCTTTTTGTATCTTAACATTGCGCTTATTTTAAAATTAAAAATTTTAGTTCACCCTTCTACATGGAATAGTATTGACCAACCTTGACATTTTCAGTCTGGTTATCGTTTTAGAATATTTCATTTAAATCTTGGCAAATCTCTACAGTGTTGATGAGCTACATATGTATGCGATATAAACTACGATAACTTGTAGTGAAATGGAAGCGAATTCGCTGCATCAGCGCCTCTGAACTACATTCCTCTTCGGCACTTGTCGCGCTTGCTTATGCACTTGCACGTTACTGAAAACGCAGATACCTTTAATGCATTCTTTGTGCATTGTAGCTCTCGCTCGCCTGTTTTACGCTATGTGTGTCTTGTGTGGCAGCATATGTTGCTATGTCTCACCCTTGGTGTAGTCACCGTCCTATTTATTTCAAACTGCAGTTTTTGCAACATTTTTCCGTTGATCGCGCTTCTTTTCACTTAGTGTTGACATTACTAAATATTTTCAACAAATTATTATTATTTCTTTATATTACTGTTTGTCAGATATGTAAAGTTCCACCAAGATTTCGGGGCAACAGAATAAAAGAAAAGTATAGTTGCGTTAGTAGAACGTTTTCGAATAAGAATCTAATACGAATGGTAAGTACTAAACATTGACTGGAATTCGTAATAGTCAATCAAGGACGCGTCAACATAAGTAGGAATACATATTTCGGTATAATTAGGTTCCACGTCTGTAATCAGTAGAGTGCAAAATTGTATAACTATTAGGCAGAAAGGGACACTTGTAAACATCAATTCAGCAATTGGCAGTAAATTGACTACTCAATAGTTACACATCTTCGGAGCCGGATAGCAAATGAATTTTTTTGAAGGAATGCCTGCTGTACTAATTGCTATCTGAATAACCTCCTAGAAACGCTAACTAAGGGATCAAGAAGTAAGATCACAAGTTGCGGAAGAAACAGAAAATTGCTGAAGGATTGTTCTGGTGGAGATACATGTGAAATCGCCCGTTGCCAGGAAAGCACCACAGTCTGTGGCGTTATGCATAAAACTGGCACAATATATACCGCAAAAACACAAAATCTCAGACTAGCAAAAAAACAGGTTGAAATGCAGGCTTCCACCGAAAAACCAAACACAAATCTTGTGTTGCCCATTTTCTATTCACAGAGCTTCCAAAACTGGCGTCGCGTCGCATCTAATCATTTGGGACACATTGTTGAGCAACCGCAGATGCAACATATTTAGTTAGTTTTATGTATTCGAAAAAAAAAACGAATAGTTATTTTCCGATACTAATGCGAATAGTTCATGTGTAGTATTCGATCCATATTCCAAGTGTCGCATATGCAACAATCCAGAGTCTCTCGCACGAAAGGGAAGAAAGCCGCGAGGCTGCTAAGGAGAGGGGAGGTACGGCTTGTGCTCCGCCAGCAAATGCGTACTCAGCGTTGCCGCACAAATTCGCGCCTCGTGTTTGAAAGTGATGTGCGGACGGCTCATACCTTTTTGCGCACTATGTTCTTGCTACTCAGTTTGTGTTGCAGCGATAGACAGCACGAAGGTAACTTTGCTCGCTGCTGCTGGCGATCTTGCTCTCGCCAGCGTTGGGACAGCTTGCGTCCGCAATTATGACAGGTTATTTGCTCATGTTCGCCTATTCCAGCTGACGTCATGCCTGTTCAATGACATAGTAAGCCAATGTTTACAAGTTTACACGGCTCATAAGACTCCTATCCTAACTTCGTATAGCTCTACGCTGATTTGATATCGCAAACAATGCTTTGGCATTCGGATTAAACAGATATCTTTTTATTATAAAAGGAGATACAGTTCATAACGACAGTTCCAAAAAACGTTACCTTCCACCTAAGTTTATGTAATAGGGGGATCCATTGGTAGTCTTGAAATACTCGAAAATTTTATATGCTCTTGTCTTTGACCTTAAAGGCAGATCAGCAGCCTCTAGATCCTGTAATATATAGAAAAATAATAATTGGGTTAGCCTCTATTTCCTGACCGGTCATTTCTTTTAAACGCTCTGCAAATCCTAAAATGTGCGCCTAATAATTCGGCGTTATGAAATAAAAACTGCTTGACAGAATATGCTGTGCGAATCTAGCTTGCTCCTAGAGATTATCTCAGGAAGTGTCGTGATTTCTATCATGGTCGCGAACTGTTGAAGGCTAAGCTGCGGTAGTTCATGGCTGCACAAAGCAAAATAAATATTTACGACCTTGTTATTGAAAACCTAGCCAATATATAGTAAAAGCTACAAAGACACAAAGATTGCACGCGAAGCGATTGGCGCCAAATTCAAAATAGCCTTTATTAGAAACGACTTTGCTTAGTAAGGGCACAAACTCGTTCAACTGCGGTGAATAACCTATCAGACAATCTAAACCAACAAGTGTGCCTTCATGATGAAGTTGAAATCATGTGGGTATTTTATCATTTAGGGACGTTGAATTTATGAGCAAAAGTACATCATACACCCACATATCATTTTACTACCCTCATTATGAAAATTACCATATGTGGTGAGAAATTTCTGCCTTTCTTACTATATATTTTGAAATGCTGCGAAAAAGTAAAAATGTTTGATTCATTTTAGTTCATAAGATAACGCTAAACTTCTTCATATAAGCTAAGAAGATACCACAAAGATGTATGCTGTGTAGGCTACAAATAGAAATGTTACTTTGTGATTAGAGCGGTCTGATAACGAGTAGGTAGCCAAGTACATTCGAGACCGTTTGTATACATCAGTTGTATGTGTGGTGTACCTGATAAAAAATATATTATACAATATGACAGCAGCAAAGGGATGTTAATCGGCTTGTTCGCTTGTAATTCAGTGTTAGAAAAAACGCATTATTAATCATTTTTAGTGTTTGTAAACCGTGTGATTCGATATGATTCTTGCTGAAGTGGAAAAGACTCGAGATATTGCAATAATAAATAACCGAAGCAGGTCAAAATCATTCTAAGAGGCGGAATGCAAAAACACCCGTTTACTTAGATTTAAGGGCATGTTAAAGAACCCTAGGAGGTCAAAATTTCTGGAGTCGCGCCCTACGGCGTGCCTCGAAATCAGATCGTGGTTTTGGTACGTAAAACTTCCTAAGTAATTTATACATTCAAGGAGCAACTAACTGCGGTAAATGTCTGTGCGTACAACTTCTTTGGGCCGTACAAAAGTGTGACACAACTTTTTGCGGTTCTCTCTGTGCTTCAGCGTACTTACGGACTAGAATAGGCCTATATGCTGAGGTTAATCTACATATACATATCACCTTGCATCTCGATAACGTCAGGAGTAAATCAATTAAGCATTAGGCAATGAAACGCCAATGCATTCGACACGATTTCGAAAATATCTGTAAATTTGTGTTTAAAAGTTAAGGAAAAAAGCTTTCTCCTACCTGGCGGGGGGTTCGGCCTTCGTGCAAGGCCTCCGCTGACTCCTCTCTTTCCTATATCTCCAGGAGATAAATTAGCGTTAACGCGGGGCTCATTCGAAGAAGCCAAACATTCATTTTCTACCTGATTTTCGTCGATTCATGAAATGCGTAGAAAGTTTCTGCGCTGTACTGTGAGAACCATATGCGGTACCTGCTTCAATAATTCTAAAGGAGAGGGCGTGACGTTGGAAATAGTACTATAGGTTGCTATAGTGATCTACACAGCTGTGCGGGAGTGATACATTACCTGCGTCGGCAGCAGAGCCAACCTTCCATAACGCGCCCCATCAAAACTTCTCCAAAAGAAAACACACACGGCATTGTGCGTTAATAAGCGGTCCGAGCACCGCTTCCTATTAGGCACTAACAGGCCTAAAAGGCACTAAGAGGCACAGCATTGCCCCGTCGAGCTATTTGCTTTTAGGAAGCCGATCTTCCGGCGTGTCAGGTTGCAAGGAGCCACGTTCACCTGCCGATCTTACACAACACCATGCCATCGACGAAGGTTTAGGACCATTTTTTTCCCAGACAGGGGCGGTCGTAATAATGGCACCGGTGGCCAGCGCTGCTTGCCGATTTCCTTGACGTTCAGAACAGCCCAAAATTGACAGCTGCGTGCTTAATTATCAGTGCGTAATGCACAGCAGTGTGTGAACTGTGCCATAGGTCATCGCTAAAGTACCATATAATAGTAACATGTTTTTGCAGCGAGCAACATGTTAAACAAACACGGACAATGGTTAAACGAATGCGGACATAGCGCTTCACAAGCAATCAGCTCCCGAATAACTTGCCCCTCACTTACAGCAGACTTACAACCCCGATCGTCGAATTTACTTCAGAAAACAAAACGGGAATTGATGCCCTAGGGAGGCCTTGTTTACCGTCAGCCCACTGAACATCGTCTTCCGAAATGAAATTTTTTCTGGAAAGCTTTAAAAATTCTGACTTACTCCTTGGTTTTGGCCCGTTGCCACCTGGATAGCCTGCAATGACTGATGCGGGAATTGTGGACAAAAGTAGGGCAAATATGGTCAAAACCACGAAAGTGCTTATGCTCGCAACGCACACCATGATTACAAGCTTTGTAGTGCGACAGTTCTTCCAGCATCGGGCGCTTAAATACAATTTTGATGACGCTTTACATGATGTAACAATTTTCGTTTTTGTTGTTCGGGTACAACATACATTGCTGCGGCAATGTTTTATTGCAATATTTCATTATGCAGTATCTTTATTTTTGGCAAGTTCAACTCTTATTTCTTTGGCAGGCGTTTCAGAAACAAGTGTCAATGTGGCCTGCGTGGAGATGGAAGAAACAAAGATCTCAGAGACAAACACTACAGTATATCTATAGTTCTCTATTGTCTGCCAATGTGATACCGCTACCACGCACATCTTTGTTGTGTTTCCGAATTGAGATGACCCGTGTTCCGAAAGTATTTTTTTTTCTTATGCGGCACAGGCACGCCGGCTAAACCGCGACACGCCAGGGAACAATGCGTTCTCGCGCTTTTCTTTATTTTGTGAAGGCTAAAAGCGGACTACATTAGCATAGCTTGTTTGCGGAAAGGAGGCGCAATGTAAATGATACAAAGGTCAACCGCATGCAAAGAAGAATATTTCGTTTCGTAGCCGTTAATGTAGTGTCGCAGTTGCGATTCCTAATTTCTGCCTCAACGTACTTCAACTGCGATTGTGGTGCAGAAAATCATTTATATGCATCATGAGTATGTTGTCTTTTCGCCCTAAGCTTAACCGCCACCCTAAACTTTTCGCCCTAAGCGGTACGCGATGGAGCGTGCCCATTCGCTCGCCCCATCGCTTCGAATGATAATACAAAAGCAACCTTCCGGGGAGCTGCCTGCCGCCCGCCAGCATCTGCCGGACTCCGCGCCTTTGACCTACACTGAAATCGCAGCAAAAGCACGAGATTCGCTGATCATGTATCAGCGCCTCCTCCGCGGCCCGTCGGTCAATGCGCAAGGGCCAGTTGTCTTTTCTTGACTACCCCAACACCACCTCCAAACCCTTGGCGCCACTCCGTACAATAAACCAGCCTACTTTTAAAGCGAATCCTTCTTTGCCTACTTTCACGAGTATGGCTTGGCTCCCTTGCTGTTGAGCCGTTCGTTATCTAAAATGGATTATACTTTGGTATATATGCGAAGATTACATCAAAGAACCCGTGATCGGGCTGATACAACCCTTGTAGGGGGACGAAGTATGTCCACCGTAGATTTGCCTAACAAATATAACTTCCTACTTAGGACATGAACTTACGCACAGAAATATGTAAGGCACACCCATCACTTACTGGAGTGGTAATCTATAGCTTGCAAATTCCTTTGTTTACTTTATTTTCTCTGAATTAGCTCCTCAGCGTGTGTCACTGCGAGTTGCCCGCTCTTGGGCAATACACCGCAAACACATGTCCCAATAGGACACAAGAACCACAGAATCCCTGAATGTTCTTTGATACACGCCAAACTGTTTTCCTGCTACAATATGGCGTTTGAGATCAGCACATTTTGTATAAACCAGACACAGTTGTAGTAAGAGAACCGACAATGGCAGAATATAGCGCGAACCTCTAGCTTTGGAATGGTCGTCGTTTTCCTGCATGAGCAGCCCTACCACTGGCGCCTCATGAAGGCTTACGGCGCATGCGCAATTAAAGCGACTCCGAGAACGAGGGCAAATTGTGTACTATGGTTAGTCGTCTGCCAAGACTTCATGAGGCGCAGATGGTAGCATTCTGCGGAGTACTCTGACGAGCTCCCGTGTTCCCGCTATCAGTGGCCGCGCCTGTACTTTGCCAGCATTTAGTCCAATGCTCGAATAACATGTTCTATTCAACCATTTCTTTGAGATTGGTAAGTTCGGTGAACAAAGTGGCATTCCTTCAGAATCGCTTCGGCAACGTCCGAACGACACGTCCTCACTCTTTAAGCAGCTCAACTGGTGTACCATGCCGCAGAATGACGTGTTCTACAACGGAAGATTGAACGCCACTTGCCGATGAAAGATGGGAACAGTGAAGTTTCCGCGTATCGCCTCAGGTGATAACAACAATTATCCGTGGATGGATGTAAACAACTTTAATTTAAATCCGGCCTAGCTTAACAGCCCATGCTCACGTCCCCCATGAGGCGACTTCGAGGCATTGCTTTCTCGCCACCTCTCGGACCTGCTGGACTGCCCAGTCTTGCGTCTTGAGGTTGGAGCTGCGAAAAGTGGCGGCCCACTTCGACGCAAGAGCCTCCGGAGGCACCGCCATTTAAGCTCATATAACACCACACTCCCAAAACATATGTGAGAGTGTCGCTCTGGTTGCCTGACATAACTTGCAGCGGTCGCTAGGAGGAGTAGTGCGAAGAGGTCAGTACAAGTAGATGACGGTGCGGTAAAAGGGGCGCACAGGAGAACACAACGGCTTAAGATGAAGTTTTAGCTGGGACCCAACACTGACGCGGCCTATTCAGATGCATGTAAAACGAAAAAAAAAACGTTTTTTTCTGAGATAACCCCTGGACCGATTTTAATGAAATTTCTTGCATTTGAGAGAGAACGTCAAATTCTAGAGACATCTGGAAGCGGAATTTTTATTTAGGGCTTGAATTTTGTAACAGAGATTTTCAAAAGTTAGAAAGTTCGAAAAAAAGTATATAGCCACGGAGTTTACAAATATTAACTCTGAATCAAGAACTGAAATCGAGGTTCTGTAAACGGCATGTAGTAGACTACTGAAAGCGGACAAATTTAGTATGTCGATTTACATGTTACGTCAATTTGTTACGTTGCATACAAGATTTCTGCAAATGCTGCACTTCAATATTACGAAATTTTTTGAGATTTATGCGCAGCATACGAATCTTGTCCGCTATAGATGTACCATCAGATGCAATTCGTATAACTGGGATGTCGCTTTTCATTGCTGAGTTACGATGTTGTAACGTGATAGCTTCATTTTCTGAAAGTTTCCGATTTTTGCTAGTTTTTATTAAAAATTGCAAACTTAAATCAAAAATTTTAAAGGAACAGTCACTAGATCTTAAGTTGTTCTTAAAATTATACAAACATCGCTAAATTTAGCAGCGGTTGCCGAGAAAAAAGAATTCTCCTTTTAGATGTACTTAGATAGGACCAGCCGTGCTAACGCTTCCTCCTAAAGTGGAGCTGTTAAACGGCAGGAATGCATCTTACGGCGCTGGTGAGCGAGAGAGGAAAGGGTGTAGTGGCGAATGAAGCGGTGCATTTCGCACCAATAGTAGTGGAAGCGAAGGTGGGTGTAAGTCTTCAATACTCTGGCATGTTGGCGCAGTGGGTCAGCATTGAAAGCGACACATGCGTCAGAGAGTAGGTGGCGAGGAGTAACCAAGAGCCATTTGAGTTTTTCAGAAATATAGTTGAGACAATATAGTAAACCGTCACTAACAATGAAATGGGGCACTTCACCACGAATTCGTTGCAAGACAGGACATGGCGTGGTGTGAATAATAGGCCGATAAATAAAGCAAGCCAGGGGTCCTTTTATTTCTCCAGAAGCGTGTCGGTAATGACTAAGGAGGACACGTCGTAGTTCCACACGTCGTAGCTTGACACAGACGATGTCACAACACCAGGTGGACAAGGTTACCGGGAAAGAGCCTCCGTATCAGAATCTCTGCTTCCCGATCGATTAATGACGCGAATGTCATACTCCTGGAGCCGCAATGCCCAACGGTCGAGTTGACCATACGGATATTTGAAGGAGGTGAGCCATCATGATGCATGCGTACCTGTAACAACGTAAAATAGGCGCCCGTAATGCTAAGAACCAAACATTCGTATGATCATTATGAAGAGGCGCAGTTTTTCCGTGATGGTGTAGTTGGATTCGGCTTTACTGAGTGCACGGCTGGTGTAATCAAAGTGGTACTCGGGAAATCCATTTTCCCACGAGGGGTAAAAATTTTGCAGGATTATCTGTAACCTAAGTAACTGGCATAATGTAGTAAATGCATCGCCGCATACTAATGACCATGCCGAAACGCACCGGCTGCCGCGGAGAAGGTAAGTCAAAGCTAGTATGATGGAGGCAAAATTAGGTATGAAGTGACGACAATGTGAACAAATGCCGTGGAAGCTGCAAAATTATTTCGGTTCCTTTGATTTAGACAATTCGAAAACGGCACGTAAGTTTCTTGGACCGGGATGGACGCGATATAGAGAGACGACATGGCCAAGAATATTTACACGTGAACTTGTTTATCTTTTTCCGGTGATGCTTTTCACCGTCTAACAAATGCTATCGCTCAGCGCGGGACGCGCCTGCATGTATAGGTAGTTTCTGGGATGTTACAGAAGGTTCTGTCTGATATCTGTTGTCCCCAAACCTTGCGTAACCTGCTTAAATGTATGCGCGACGCGAATGGTGTAGAACATTCTGGAAGACACGTGGGCACCAGCGAGTATTCAGGAACGTTCCATGGCTCGTGTATAAAAACCGACGCACTTGATCCGCAGAATAGATTGTGACGATCGCCGACGGTGTTCTCCGCAATCATTGTGCTTTAAGTGCAGCCTGTTTTTGTGGGCAGAGGTTCGCCCAATAAAAGTTTGTTTCGTCATTAACAGTATTGCTCTATTCTTTACGGTCACTACTACGTGACATCTGGTGGAGGTGCTTTGCGTTCATATACCGGACGTCCTCACAAAGCCGTGACCTAATCCCTAACGTGGAAGACAGCACTGACGTCGCCAAGAAACAGCGAGGTAGCGTCATGCTGCAAGGACTGCCCGTCGAGCACGGACTTTTGCCTGAAAAGACCAGGAAGTTTACGGCCACGAGAGCAGCTACAATGAGAGCTCCAGTGTCGCCAACACCAATCGTGCTGTCGCAGTCTGGGGAGCGACCGACGTTTCGCGGTTCAACAAGCGAGTTCCCGGAAAGCTGGCTTGAGACGTCACGCGCGGCGCAGGTGGCCACTGCCGCGCGCTATGCGTCATCGTTTGACGTTCGCCGCAAGCGCGTGTTTATCGGAGGCCGACTATATAACCCCTTGCCAAAGAATTGGCGTGCCCATTCAACATGGGAGGAGAAGAGCGTGACACTACCGATACAGAGAGCTGTGTTTATGGCGGTACAGAAATCGCACGAATGTGCGCCCAACAATGCTTAAAGAAAGAAGTTTAATAATCCTGCATAACTTATGCTATATATCACTGATAAGCAATTTGCATAACTACACAAGGCACACGTATAGCTTAACCATAAGCTAACCAAAGCATATCCATAAGTTAAACCGTAAGCATAACCATAGGCTAAATCATAAAGCATAACCATAAGCTGAACCGTAAGCATATCCATCACTTACACTATAAGCATATCCATAACTTACACCATAAGCATATCCATAACCGAGGTTTTTTAGCGCACGAAAAGGGACGAAAGACAGTGGCAAGACGCGGACACAGCGCTATGTCCGCGTCTTGCCACTTTCTTTCGTCCCTTTTCGTGCGCTAAAAACCTCAGTTATGGAATACCAACACGCCCTAACCTACGCTCTTTCATATCCATAAGTTAAACCGTAAGCATATCCATAGGCTCAATCATAAAACATAGCCATAAGCTAAACCGTAAGCATGACAATAGGCTAAATCATAAAGCATAACCATAAGTATCACCGAACCTTTTCACTTCGAGATATCCAGGCTTAATCTTAGCTAAGCCCGAGCCGATTTTTTCGTACCGGTAAAGCGGCTGCATGCACAAGCGAACAGACACAGCGCTTTAAAAGCGCTGAAACAGAACAAATTTAATGTGAATTTTGCTGTAAGTAGAAAACACATTAGCTCACAATCTAAGCCTATATATAATGTATTATTTTTAACGTAATCCTTACTTTCACGGTTGTAAATATTTAAAATCGTCAATTTACTGCAACATTTATATAGTAAATCCTACAAGGCTTACAAAGCCTGGTTGTGTTATGTGGTGTATTTGTAATATTGCTACTGGATTTTCTATATTGAGTCTGGTGTTTTATGAAAAAAAGGGCCCTTTTATTTGCAGTTTTTTGTTAGTGCGTATATTTGCGAAGCAGAAATGAGTTGATAGCAAAGTTGTACCTTCCAGTAAGCTGCATATGAACCCGAGTTTATCCTGTCTTGGCTATTGTAATGTGCATACAACAGTGTTAAGTATATACAGCTGTAGTTGGCTTAGTCGCTGCAGCTTATTTTGTAAAAGGAGAAGGCTATTTATTATTTTACTGCTTTCATGCAGAAAAACTTTTTCTCTTGTACCAAGAAACGTTGACAGCATTGAATGAAATGAAGTGTGGTGCATTTTTCTACTAACCTAATAAAGGAAATTTTGTCTGCCATTTACCAGAGATTACTTTACCTTCTTGCACTAAAAAATCTGTTCTTTCCTCTGCTACTGCCGTTGTCCTGTGTATTTTTATAATTTTGAAATGTATTTTATTTTAGGTATTCAAGAAATGGGCAACAACCAGAAGTCTCCATCTTATCCAGCACGTTATGGGTGAGACAAATTGTAGCAGGCACTTTCGCATATCTCATTAGCATATGATGCTATTTGTTGTAATTTTTGTGTCCACTTTCCTGTGTTTATTAATTTTAGTATTATTGTGCAAAGGGTAATAGTTTTACATTGAGACGGAGCGATCGCCCAAAGGGGAGACATGGCAGGAGTAGACAACATACAAGCCTCCTTTGTCCGTATCTCAATGTTGCGTAGTTACTCTGTCGTTATCTGTCAACAAGCCCAAGTTCCTCATCAGCTACATTTACTAATTATCGGTTATTACAATTTAATTGACACAACATTGAAAGTACAGAGGTACACAGGAAGACAGAGACTTGAAATGATGAAGAGCCGTAGAACAAGGAACATCACTGGAGCCAATGTCGACAAAGAGAAGATTTTTCTGCTCAAAACGTTGGCTCCAGTGAATTTTCTTGTTCCATCACTACTTACAGTTATAAGAAAGCATTATTGCTCTTGCTGAAGTATTATGTATTATGGAATAAAAAATTAACAGGGTGAAATATCAGGAATGTCAAAATTCTTGTATAATCCAATGCTCGAGCGAAAGCCAAAAAAACAAGATGTAGAGAACCACATTGTTATTTTCACTGCCCAGTTTGGCCAGCTTCATTCCGAGCTTGCACTTTGTTGCCTTAACGACCACTGGAATTCGTTAATTGAATTAGCTTGGTGATTTACTTATGTTAAGAGATTTTGAACTTCTAATAATGCAGCTTAAAATAATGCATGTAAAATATATACAAAGACATTTTAAGGTGGCAGGCTTGCAGTTGACTAGCAGATCACTTGATGGTATGAGCTCGGGTTTCAACCTAGCTTCAATGCACAAATCGGTTGCACATTCTTTTTTTCATTGCTTGGATTTTCATAAACATAAGTACCGTTTCTTTTTTGTCGGGGTTCTAGTTGTTTCGTAGGACCTAACTGTTTGCCTTTATTTGTATTGGTAGCCATATTGCACAGACAGCTAAATTTTTATTGTAAATCGTGACAGGGTAGGACAAAGAACATTTGCAAATTTGTTGCAGGTACACTCTAGCGGCTGCTACCCCTGCGTCTTACCACCACCCTGTCCTCTCCCTGTCCTAGGGAGCTGGGAGCCTTTGGCGGCTTCTGCCACTGCGTCCTGCCACCACAATGGCCCTACTACGTCCACTAGCGAGTTGGCAGCCTTAGTGATGATACCAAGCAGGCTGACAGCCGACACAAAGGTTCAGGTAAATACCTGTAATTAGTAAGCAGCGTCTTTTTGAGTAAAGCGGCTTGTAGCCACTCAGCAATGAAAGAACTATTCGAAGCAGTTTAGGCTCTCTACTATCTCTGCAGGGATGCTCAATTCTATGCATATTGTTTTAGCCGCCAAGAGGCTATGTGTATTAGATGAAAGGCAATGCAAATTTTGAAACTACAAGAGACCACTTGTACATTTTCTTTTCTTGCTTAACAGAAAACTACTTTGAAAAAGCTTTATCAATTTAAAAACAATACAATGTACTCTCACACATGGTATTTGGCATAAATTTACTAGGTCTGCCTCAACGGTAAGTAGGCCAATAAACGTACGCCAAAACTGACTTCTTTTCCAAGTTCATCCTCATCTCTTTGCACTGCTGCATAATGTATCTTTCTGAAACAAGTTCTTGCACACAGCGCAAGTCCTAAACACGTGGATTACATAAATTTGCAGCTTTTGCTGTAGGCCAGTTCTGTGAAAATAAAGTTATTAAGTCATGTGGTCCATTTTAATGAACCATAATTAACTCAGCAGTTGCTAATAAGCAGTTCAATTTTTGGTGTAAGGCATTTCTTCAATGTCCTTAAAAATTTGGTCCTTTTAATGAAGCAACCAATTTTTTGGCTATGCCATTTATGGTGCATAGTTTGGTTCTTTACACAAAATTTCACAAAGTGTTTACACCAGAAAAAAAATGTTTTCGGTTTAAGTATTGCGTGAAATTGATATTTCTTCTGTACTGAAGGGCCTCCAGTTTTCAAAAAGAAATTCCAAGTGGTCGTGTGCCAGGTTGGGACAGCTGGCATGGAATAGTCTACTTACACAAATCGGGAGGAACCATGTACACTTGAGTTTATGTTAAGATGCTATTGTTGATCCACAAAAGACAAAATGAAGGGTTACATCCTATATGCAGCTCTTCACATTCATTTACACTTTTGCACATTTGTATACCTTGAGTCTGGTGATTGGTGTCTGTTTTCATTATCTGCTATGTGCCGATGGTGAACTTGAGATTTGCCCTATGGTGCAGAATATTTGGGTGCCTATGTATATAAACCTGTGTTTATCAGGTTGCCTCGAAATTTTACCCAAGCCCTGCCACACACTCGGGCAATGCCACACACTCAGGCCAGGCCTCTTGCGAACGACGTATAACCAGGCTCAACGCATCAATGTCGAGTGAGTCCGGAGTTCAAGGCAACCTGCTGTGCAACTAGTGCGCAACACTTAGTGGCCTCTCTACATGTTCCATCTATTTCACAGCTGTACTCCGGCTTCCATCTATCCAAACACCATCACAAGCTGTGGTCACTTATAGAACCATGGATGAATGTTGAGGTGGAGTTATTTGAACAGAGATTCTATTTGTATCTTCAAATTCTTTGCAAATACTTCTGTTATTACAATTCATATCTGTCATTGGCACCTAGTTTTTAATAGTTCCTTTCTCTTAGAATCCTCACCATCATCTCCTGCTATTATAATGTTTACCTGTCTTTATGCTCCGTTTCTCGTAGTTCTTTTATACTTGTTGATATAATTGATAGGTTCTGAATTCTTGTTGTACCGAAGGCTAAAATGCAAACTTACGGCATTTTTTGCTTCTTTGACAATCTACAGCACGGCAATGTGCCCAAGAAATGTAACATAACACGGACTCTGGCGCAGGATAAATTTAAGAGCAATATAGAGTACTTATTTCAAGCACCCATTATTTTTGAAAAAACTCAAGGTTATACGAGCACAAAAGAAAACAAACTTGAGAAACATGGGTTCCCCTCATAATTCTGGCAATAATGTGACTTCCTTTCACTGCAAAGATACCAGTGGTACTCACATACAAGGTTTGAGACACGAAAGCTATGATGCCATTGGCATTTCTCAGTGCTTATTTGCCAGACCGACAAATGTCAAAGGCAGCGTAGGTCTCATGCACACATTGGTTCTATTACACCTTTTGAGTATTGCATTTCTCAAACGCAGGTTTACAGCAGTGATTTAAATAGCAGATGTATTTAAATAACAGATGTAGTTAATTAATTAACAGATGTAAAATAATTGTACAGACTATAAGTCCATGAATGCATGCTTCTGATGACCTAGCAATACTATGAGGGCGGGGGATGAATACCTTTATTTCAGATTTAAATATTGGCTTCCAGATCTGGGTTAGTGTCCTACACTGAGTATTCTAGGTGAGGGTTCGTTTACTAGAGAAAGTGAATTAAACTAGCAATTATAAACATCAAAAGATCTTGTTCGGGACACTAATGTGATAATCAGCAAGTTTCTTTGTACATTGATTTCCAAATTTGCGAGGATATGTTTTGACTCGTTTGATTAAAGGAAGAACAAATATTTGTTTATCCTCACACTAGAGTTGGCTGCCCCCATCGGCATACAACCCCTGTACAGGCTAAAGATTCAGTGTATTAATAGGCTATTTTTGGTTTTGCGCTCAATGTTAAGGAAATGGAAACAGTGACATACAACAGAATGCAAAAAATCACTAAGGAATGCAAGCAGGGCGTGGGGTTTTTTAGACAGATGCGTGCATCTACTATTTATGATACTCCCTATGGTATGCCTCAAGGCATTTTCTAACCCTTTGGTAGAAACACTGACACCCACTTATTAAGGGGAAATGCTCCTCGAAACAACTTTTTTTAGTTATTTGTACTAGAGATTTGAATATACTGCCATCCATATGGAGTTTTATGTAGATTTGAATTGTCATTGGTTTTTGTGTAGCTGGTGCTTTTAGTTAGGTCCTACATAGTGGCAAAATATTTTTATAGGCACTTGTGTATAAAATTTTCACAAATAGTTTCACGCTGTATCTTATTTAGCTCGTTGTATACCGCAAAGTGGCGATACCTATCCAAACAGTTTGTACAATTACTGGAACTATGCAAAAATATTAGGCTACCTTAAATAATTTTTACAGATATCAATTTCAATAATATATCAGTATTCTGCATAACTTGAACAGTATGTAGGCCAAATTTCATTTGTATAGGACAATTACAAGTGCACAAGGTTATTCTCATGCCACTGTGAGAAAAATTATTGAAGTATTCTCAATAATTATTTTTTTCACAATACATGATAAGTATGCAAGATTAGTAGGCAGGCCTGCCTGCCTGCCTACTAGTCTTGCATGCTTCTAGTAACTTCACATGCTGTTTGAATAGGTATCGGCACTTTGCAGTTTACAAAGAGCTGAGTTATCTACGGCAGACTGCTTTTTGTGAAAATTTAATACACAAGAAAGTGCCTGCAAATATCATGATGTACTTTGCCGTTGTGTAGGACATAACTCAAGAAGCAGCTAAACAAAAGCAAATGGAATATATGAAATCTGCATTAGGAACTCTACAATTTGCTCTCTTTTCACACCTCTAGTACAAATAATAAAAATATTTCGAGTAATATTCAATCAGCAAAACGTTCCCTTTGCTACATTGACCTACAACATAGCGATGCAAAGTTTAAGGCAAGTCCTCTTGTCGAAGCAACTCTGGGCTGTCTTCCCAAGGGCTTCTGTTAAAACACTGTGAATGTTCCTGCATTTGCAAGAAGTGCAATACTAAAATGTTTGTGAATGTGCAATTGGTATTGGCACACTAACAGAAAAAAGGCAATTCTGTGAAATGTAGAATCGACTATAACTTTGTTCGACATTTACATTTTGACTCCATATCTTTATGTTGTGTTTTCTACTGAGTGTTTCCGCGGTGACTGCCGCTAATTATTGAACATAACTGCTTCATGACAGTGCGACAATTTTCACTAACAGAAATTTATAGCAGTGGCAGGCATTAGAATTACAGTTCTCAATAACGTCTACTTTGTAAGTACTCAGACTAGCAGCCGGTCGGAGATACACATACCCAAAAATACATGATCAAATGGATTTCTCTTCCACACAGAATTGTCCCACAAGGCTTACAGAAGGTTTTTCGGCAAAGTAATATCTGAAAGAGCAAAGCATGTTCCACCATGTAGGGTGACAAATATTTCAGAGCTTCCAGTCTGAGGACTCCTACAAACTAACAATACCTGCAGCACTGACTAGTTTCAGTAAAGGGATGTCAGCATTTTGCTGAAGTTAATGAAACTTCAATTATTGTGATCTTGTTTAAGATGACATTTGCAATTATCATGCAGTTCTAATCTGTCACTTTTGTAAATATTTTCCAATTATTTATTCAGTCTACAATTCTTGGTGATAATGGTATTCATTGCAGAAATATCTAGTACATGGCATTTATTAATAAAGGTACGGGTCATTGTAGATATTCTGTATTCAGCATTTATCCTGTTCCACAGCTGTTTCTTGAAATCGGAAATGGTGTACGCATCTCTTTGTTAGCGATAAACAGGGAAATCTGTCAGTATATTTTGTTTAACATACAGCTGATCAACCCATTAGTTAGGCTATTTGCTAATTGTACATTACAACGATAATAGTGCCGGACCATAAAAACATATTGATGCTAACAGCTGTGCCCAGCTACATCCACGCAGCTGTGCCATACAATGTGCATGTGTTCAGAAGAGCCAAATGCCCCGGATCTTGTACAAGCAGATTATGCACCATATGTAATTTATGCTCTATACATACATAAATCAGTCGTGTGAGGTGTCTCACTTTGGGTTGCAAGTTCGAAGTTCTTGTAATCTTGCTTGTTTTAATCTTGTTTCCTTTGTGATCATGAGTGACTTTGTTCCCTTGGCACATATTGTCAAAATTGTTTCTTCATCACTGCGGATCACGAAAGTTCATTTACACATAAAATTCCCAGTTACTAATATGGTAGGCTTCGAGCTTAATTCTCTTATCTTTCATATGTTTATCTATCAAGTAGTTTTATCGTTCATTGAAACATATCCACACGATGCACAGTGGGAACCCAAATTCTAAATATCTGTTCTTGCTTTCTACGCTGCTCTGGTGTTTTCGTAAGCTAGCATTGGTGCAATGGCCTGTGTGCACCTGCAGAAAAGTAGTGAAGTAGCTAAAGTTAAAGGTCAACAGCATAATGAAGATAGAAAGCAAAACTATAAGTTTGCAATTGTGCCCCATAACCAGAGTTTCGCTTAGAATTTGCAAAAAAATTGACATCCTGGTATGGTGTGAAAGTTCCTTTGGGACCAAGTGAAGTGTGTAGCACCTGTGCTAGAGTACACAACAAAGCAGTATATGACGCCAGATTGGAGTGGCAGTGGTAAGTTAAGCATAGATGTTTTATTTCACGCACCATTAATGCGACTTATCATCTGCTCCTATTTTGTTTTGTGGGAACGCGTGGATTGGGAAGACAATTTTTTGTACCAATGTTACCTTAGCTGGACACCAGAGAAAGGTAGAAATCAAGAACAGGTATTCACACTTGGTTGCCCACAGTGTATTATCTGGATGTGTCTCACTCAACAAAAGTGCTATGGTAGATAATCATAAAGACACAGAGAAAAGAATTAAAAGAGGTATGCGTCACTCATCCTTCCATGACCTCCAGTGCTTATAGAAACACTTTTTTCTCTATATTTGTCAAGCCGTAGGGAGGCTTTGCGTAAGTTAGTCATGCTTTCCAAGTTATAAATCGAAATAAGGACAATCACAAGAACATTGTATGAGTGATTTATAAATGTGGCACCTATTGTAACTTATTCATGTATGTGCTGAGGGAAGATTACAGCCAGTGCATGATCTGCTCTTGCAGGATGGCTTGTGATGAGTAAAAGAAGCCTTCCTCCCATTTCTTCTTTGTTTCTTTTGGATCTTGGTGCACCATGTGTAATGTTACAGCTGCATGCATGCAGCTGGGTATCGTTTGTTTACGTGTTCTGCTTCCTCCCTTGTCCTCATCATTCATGTGCTATCTTTGACGTAACAAAAACAGCTACCTGTGCTACATATCTTGTCAGCGTGTTTGCATTATGGCAAGTATTGTATTAGTGGTTATTGCAATCTGTGAAATAGTCTGTGTCAGCTATTATACTTCGTCTTGGAAAAGTATGTTTGTTAACATAAATAACTGATTAGTATAAATGTTGCTGTATTTATTTTTGTATTATTGTCAGTTATGAAGTTTTTATCCACTGTTGCATGTTGTATGACAGAACAAAACTGATGCACAACTTTATAATGTGCTATTTTTCAGATCAATTTGAAGCTAACGCTAACACGCACAAGTTGTGTGGGAAAAGTGCCAACAAGAGTACTATAAGGTAAGACAGCTGTTTTTACTGTTCGATTGGATTATAAATTGCCTATCAGTTGTTTTCAGCAAGCATAGTATAACGCATAGCTTATTTAATCTAAGTTGGAATATTCTTTTAATTGCACTTTATTATTTGGGTCTCTTTTGTACATAAGGGCAGCCTTTTTTATTTCTTATGTGTACCGTACTTACTTAGGATGTTGAATCGTAAGTTCTAAATAAAAACACGTCTCGGAGAACACTGAAATAGATTTAACTTATGAATCTTTTGACATGTTATAAGAGAGTTGTGCAGTGGTGAATTGAACTTCTACATGAGTTACATATTATTTTGGAGTATCATTATGGTTCCGAGTGGAATTGCAGTGTCATGCATATGCGCCTGCAGGCTACATATTGGATGCTTATTTAAGACTGTTTGGTTGGTTGGCCATTGATTCCAGTTTAATAGTAATGAAAACTGTCTTGAATTCATGGTGATTCTGTGCTGATTGATACATTTGAATTTTCCAGAAGACAATAACAAAGGGTGACGAAATATTAGCTTTTTGTTGCTAACCTGCCTTGTCCTTTTTGGCAAGATTGCTATGAATTCTTTCTTATTATATGTTGTCTTTTCACAGTAGTCATCTTGAGAACTAGCCGTAGTCGTGTGTACTTACAGCAAAAGTTGGTGGCACATTTTGAAAAGCGGCTTGACACTGCCATCCGAGAGTCAAACTTACATGGATTAGTTACTTTACTCTATTTGCAAGGGTCCTGCACCACACTATAACGGTAACTTGACACACACTGCTAGAGTCATCAGACTCATCGAGAAGAGTTACCCGAATCCTTCAGCAGTGGTCATGTGACCCTTTACCTTGAGTCGTCTGACTCATGTATAATAGTTAACGGACTCCCTCAGCACTAGTCTTGTAACCCCTTTGAGAGGGTTAGGAGACTACTACAACAGAGTGTGCAAGAATATTGTGTGTGGAGTCACGTAACCACCTTGTTCGAGCACAGATAGTCTCGGGACACCCTCCCGAAAGGGAGTTCGGGTGTCTCCCACAAAGTGTGTCGTATACGTGGAGAGTCCAGACTCTGCGAAAAGAGTTAGAGTTACTCTTTTTTTCTTAGTGTATAGTAGACACAGGATTCGACTACTTTGTCGTCCGTGGACAGCCCACCACAAATTTGAAGAAAGTAGACACTGCTTTGGAAGGACCCCACATCAGGGTGGCTTGGGGACAGCTGATAACGCCGACGGTAATGTGTACGGCTAGAATTGAGGCTTATGACCGCACCTGCCCTGCGAGCTTTGTTATTCTCCAACAGTGCTCACTAGACTAATTATCCGCATGGCCTTCCTCAGCCAACACGTCGCCATCACTGACCTGTGTCTAAGTTGATAACCATATCAGAACACCAAGCTATTCTACAGGAGAGTTGTCAGAGTGAACATGTCTTGAGTGTGACCGAAGATCAAGGCTGCGTCCCTCATGACTCCAGTATCATTGTTTGCGTTGGCTCTGCTACACGCACAGACATAGAAGGCATCATCATGGGTGACGAAGAAAAAGTGCTCGACTGTGAAATCGGCATTGCAAGAGGAATCGTTCAATTGCCCAGAGGAAACGCACAGGCACTGCTACAAATTGAAGTCATGAATTTAAGCAACTGAAAAACGACAAGAAGGTTGTATGCGTAGAAAAAGCTACAGCAGTGAGCGATACGTTGGTGCTCTCGGATTCTACTGTACCTAAAACTATGGTCCAAGCTGGCGAACCAACCACCAGCCACAGGCATTAAAAGCACAGCTCAAATGTCTCCTCGAGCAATACAAGGAGTCCTTCTCATCGTCCTCGAGGATTCGACAAACAACAGTTTCCAAGCATCACATAATTACCGGAGAATGCGCTGGATTATTCCGCCAGAGTCGTTACCGAGATTTGAATTGACGACGCGAACATATATGACAACCACTCAACGAAAATCTGCACGTAGACATCATCCACCCATGGAGAAGCCGGTGGTCCTCTCGTGCAAACTTAGTAAAGAAAACCGATCGAACTCTGCATTACGGCCTCGTGTACCGCCGCTTGAAGAAAAACAGGAAGGACATACAGTCCCTCTCACGAATATACAACAGATTGGACTGGCTCTACATCTCAAATTATTTTTCGTCTATGGACCTCCAGACGGCCTACTTGCCATTCGACGTCGAAGAGAGCCATCAAGAAAACACCGCCTTTTTATCGTGCCAGACGGCCTAAATGAATTCAAATTCCTGCAATTTGATCTTTTCTCGGCAGCCGAAATTTTGGAGAGTAATGGACAGGGCATTGGCTGGTTTCAAATGGTTGACGACTTGGTTAGTCTACATAGATGACGTAGTAGTCTTTGCCTCTAATTTCAGCGATCACGTTACGTGTCTTGCGGTTGTTCTAGTGCCATCAAGTGATCGGTGCTGACTGTGAAGCCGGAAAGATTCACCAACGAAGCGCTTTTGTTCCTGGGCCGCGTCATCAGCAAGTCAGGAGGAATTCTTGATCCGAAGAAAACAGCTGCCATTGTAACTCTCCGCAGCCTGTCGTCCTCAGAATTCAATTATTTAGCCACTGCGCAGGTTTCAGGATCTGTGTGCCTACTATACGCACTCCGTCAAGAACATCTCTCGCATCGCCCCACCTCTAACTTTTCTCGGGAAATCCCAGGTCCAATTTGAGTGCGGAACGCCGTAAGTGTAGGTATTTGAGGAATTTAAACAATGCTTGTATTCAGTTGCCACCTGTAAGGCGCACTTCGACAAATACGCTGATACCGAAATCCTCACAACTCAACCTGCGTAGGCTTCGGTGCTGCCCTAGTCTGAAGGAAACACCGACTGGAAAAGGTCATATCGTACGCTAGGCGCTCATTGTCGAAAGGGGTATTCAATTATTTAACCACGGAAAAGAAAAACCTTCTGATAATTTGGGCTAGAAACGAAATTTCGCCTTAACATATATGGTTCAGACGCTTAGTGGCTATCCAATTCATAGCACTTTTCCAGACACCTAACATGGTGGAGTCTCCGACAGCAAGAATTCGACGCCACCGTGATATGCAAGTCTTTACATAAACATTCTGATGCCGACTGCTTCTCCCATTTTTCTTGTCACCCGAAGACGCAACACGACCAGGACGACGACTCTTTCCACGGCACAATAAGTACCGACGACTTTGCGGAACAGCAGATAACTCATGAAGAGCTAGGAAGCCTTGTCGACTCCTTCAACGCAACATCGACTTTCTAGTAGGGCTATTTAGACATGCGGTGTCTTCGTTTTTATTGCAAAAAGACATCCTCGTAAAGTAAAACATTTATCGCTAGTCGGAGCCAACTACCTTCTGCTTGAGGCTTCAGCACTGCGGTCAGTGTTTCTCCACAGCCTTCATGACCACGTGATGACAGGGCATCTTGGGTGCTCCCGTATGCTACGAGGATTTAGGAGACGGATCACTCGTCACGCTTGAACGATGACGTCGCTAGTTACGTAAAAACGTGCCGACATTGGCAGGCACGCACGACACTATCACAGGGCTACCGCGATTGTCACAACCGATCGAGACTCCTTATCGACCGCTTCAGCTAATCGGGATGGAGTTGTTGGGCCCGTCTGGAAGTCAACATCTTAAACAAATAGATTGTCGTGGGCACCGCCCCCGCTATGCCAAACGCACCCTCTATGCCCTAACAAAAACTTTGCCCAAAGGTGTTGCGGCGAATACAAAAAATATTTGTGTCAACATCCTGCGGCGAAATGATGTCCTAACAGCCCCCGTTACCGACAGATGAATGGCTTAGCGGAGATTACTCGAGCCATTCTGAATATAGCCAGACATGTCCACCTAGCACTTTCAGACGAATGGTCTAACAGAACCACTGAGCAAGACGCTTGCTGACATGATAGCCATGTACATTGACATCGAACACACGACATGGAAGGACGACCATGCATATGTAACGCTCGCTTACAACACGGCCGTGCAACAATCACGCACATGATAGCGTTCAGGCTGGTTCCCGAAACTATCGCGATGACAACGCTCGTCGCCCTGCTACCGCAGGTCACAGCAGTGCGCCGAAAAAAACCGACATGTCGCCCGCTACTAATCAAATACCACCTGAGGAAGGACATCTTGTGCTACAATTTCCGACGACACTACGAGCATTACGACAACGATGACCATGTTTGTGCTTGGACACCAATACACTGACGAGGACTTAGTGAGAAACTTTTACTTCACTACTTCGGATCCTACAAGATAACCTGAAGTTTTGGCGCACTGCACAATGACATTTTGCCAGACTGCTCTTCGGAATCACAGCGGCACCGCGTGCCACCTGAAGTCGTCCGTGTGGAAATTCGTAACCCTCTGTACGGCCACTGATGAACTTCTGGACTTCGATTTTTCGGTGCTTTGTTGTTGGATTTCCTTTACTACGCGTACTTTTGTTTTTCGGTCTCGTGCTTGCAGCATCGGGACGATGCTATCTATGAGGGGGGGCACTGATGCCTGTATTTTTTACCTTTCTCCGGTTACCGCATTTCACCGGCCAAAAGATGGTAAATGTTATGGCTCGTCGCAACACACGCTGACATCTATCTGACCTTTCTTGAATGATTTAGACGGTTCTATCCGTTGTATGGTGTCTCCACAACTTGTGTAATGTGAGGGCATGCATGACGTAAATTGTGTACTACTTTCTGGAAGGCACGCAGGCACCAATGATTACACTGGAACCTTCGTCTCATGTATAAAAGCCGACACGCTTGACCCTCTGACCAGATTTCGACGATCGCCAACTCTCATCTTCCCTATGGTTTTGCTTCGTATATCACTTGCTTTTGTGCGCACAAGTTAACGCGGAAAAAGCTGCGTGGTTTGCAGTATTTCTTCCTACTCTGGTATTGAACGTCCCTACAACGTGACAATAGCGATTTAAAAATCTCCATACTAACATTCCCATAAGGCAATATACACCACATACAAACTGCTAGATACAACACTGCGAAAAAACTTCATGAAACCATAAGGATCTCTAAGATATTCACATGGTTGACTTGCAGCTACGCTTCAAGGATAGAGCGATAGCAAGAATAAAACTAAAATTTGCAGGCATTGTTTTTCTTACATTGAAGAGCACTAGCCCCATCTGACAAAAAGCAACCAGCAACATTGCCTCATTTCATAATTGTAACAATTCTACGGAAACACACAAGTTAAAAGTTAAACTGTGTAGCACCATTTTTTAATCATGGCATCATCTGTTAAGAACGTGCTACCGATTTCAACCTAACCAAAAATTTAGAGGTACCAAAGACTGAGCGTAGATACCACAAATTAAAATTGGCTCTTTTTATATAACATATTTCACCTACACAAGAGAGCCATTTGCATTCGGCCAAATATTTTATTTTCATTCTGACAAAAAACGCGTTTGCGACTGGCTTCTTAACGCAATATTTCATGTAGCAGAGCCATTTTTGTCACATCCACTGGTAATCGACACTTACGTCAAAAACTTGTGTTACAATACGTATGAGGAGTGAAACATACAATGGTGTCGAAAAAAAGAAAAGTATTACAGATTTTTCAAATCCTATATACCGCACCGGAGGTTTATTTCCGGCATTTTGGTTCTTGCTATCGCAAAATTTTCGAAAACATCCGTACGAAAATACTTTTGTCTTTAAAGGTGTGACATACTGTTTCATTGGGATGAAACTTTGTGCGGAATACCACGCTCTCACTGCACGATTTCTGCAGGAAATAATTGGCGTTGCATAAAGTCAAACACCGCATAATTTTGTTTCGCGAGCCAGCTGATAAAACCTCTCCAGACACCTGTTCGTTCTTTGCAGGTGCAGCATAGACCATCGATGCCAAGGGAACTGAAAAAAAAAACAAAGCACTTATGCCTCACAATTTCGCTGCAAATCCGAAAGCTGCTATCACGTTTTACAATATACCACGTGTTCCTATTTTACATACAGCTCCGCAACGCAATATTTATAGGCGCTGCGTAGCCTGGTGAGGCCAACAAAACTTAACAGAAAATGCTACACGGTTTCTGCATAAGCTTGGTCGCAAAGCCTGTAAACTCTTCATCCCAATTCTTCGGTCGGATGTGCCGAAGCGGAGGGCTTAAACATCTGGTAACACAACTTGAGCGCAGTCATACTTTTGAAGTTTCAAAACTCATTAAAAAGTAGTGTTTCAATTTCGCCTTCTGAGATAAAAAAATTAATTCCGATTCTAGTGCGGCCACTGATAAGTGTCCATCTGCAACATGGTGTAACTCTACACTAATTTTGCTTTAGAGGGCGTTCAATTTCTGTTATCCTTTCCCTAGCTGCACTGAAGCTAGAGCTCAATCATAAACACAAAAAGGCAGTGCAGACCTTGCAATAGCAAAATGAAAATCTGTTTATGGGGTCTCATTAACACGCCTTGTCGTTGTATGACTACACATAATGTAAAAGAGTAATGTAAGACCAGCAGCGTAGCACACCACAGAATCCAGTGAAAATGAGCACAGGTGCCTCCATGCCAACGAAATTGACACCTCGAAACGCCTAAAACTCACAGGATATCAATAGAACAAAGCAAAATGTTTCTCGACTTCATTAGCATCATTACTTGAAACCAGGGTGACACGTGGAGGTGGTAGACGTGTATATAAGAAAACATGAAGAAGAGGAGCTCAATATCATGTTTAGACCCTAGTGTTGTCATGAGCATTGGTTTAAAATATAAAATTCTGCCACTCACGACAACTCGTGGTTAGAATAACGTAAAAAAATTACAAATGACTACACTTGGGGCATTCAGATGTGGTCTGTAATGTCGAACATCAGGCTAGTCACCAATATTGTAACTATGTTTGCAAAGATAATTGTCTTATTTTAGTAGCAGAGCGCAATCGTTCTATGAAGGCTGTTGTGGGAGCGTCTTTGAAGCAGACTCTCTCGCGTAGTAGCAGCAGTAAGGGAGACTCACTTTTACCGTCACATGGGTTCGTGTCCTGTGAGTTGCGTCCATACCGTTGTTACTTCAAATGACAAAACAGAATCTTTAAAAAGAACACACATGCGCCACATCACCGTTTCAGGCCGTTCGAGCGATAACCCTCCACCATTTGTGGGCGCCATATTGCGAAGATTGATCGTGCAAGATGAAGTATTGTACTGTCTGTGTCACATCAACTTTAAACAAGCTCGCTTTATTGGCATCTGTCGGGCCTTCTTAGCCACCTCTTGCTAGAAGTGTTCGACATCCTCTCGAAAATATCCATGACGAACTCATACGTCTCAATTAAGGCCATCGTCACCGAATATTTCATGGTGTCTGAGCGTAAAAGCCCGTAGCGGCTGATGTCACGGGAGAAACTCGGTTACTAACTTCTCTGGCACGTGCAAGCGTTTCTAAATGATCGAGGAGTAACATTTAAACGGCTGCTCCCGTGGCAGATTTTCCTGCAGCGACTACGAGATATCATGCAGATTATCCTGACCAAAGCGATGAACCTCCCCGCTGAGCTTCAGCTGTTGACGCTGACAAACGATGGCCGTTGACGGCATCTCCGCCATCGCTTCATGTTTTATCGGCACACGTTTCTTTTGTTTCTGTAGTTCCGCCACGCTTCCCATCCAACACTGCCAGCTCCACTCTCGAGATCACTACACTGCGCCGAGGCTTTATTATCCTCGGAGAACTTGTCGCTTCCAATCTGTCACAAAGCCATTTCAATGGCGACCACAGCGTGTGCTCTGGATCCTCCTATACTGGACACTATAACCGCCGCACTCGATACTCGTGACTCAGCAGCTCGATGATACGGGAACACGGTACTCTCTTTTGCTGACAGCACCAGCGTTTTGCCCTTTCATAAAGCGCTTGACATGCCCGTTTACGTGCAAAGAACATATAACAAAAAAAATGGAAAAATAAAGAGAAAATTGGTACGGCCCCTGCGCAAGGATGACTCGCAAAATTGCGAAGCGTTCGCTATCATGCTAATATTTTGTCTTCCATCTATACTGGTGATTTTTCATGAACTGCTTAGTTTCATTTGTCTAACCTTATCACTGGAGGGTGAAGCCATGACAGCCCGTGGACATGTTACGCTTGACCTGCCACCCTGACGGATTTGCCTGGGACCTATTTCTTTCACAAATCGCCCGAAGCTTTGGAATTTTCTTCTGTTTCTGTTTTCTTCTGTCTTCACTAATAATCACCTGGACGCAATACTGAGATGCAACATGCCGTGCCAATTCCGACCTTCAGTCATGAGTTATAAGCGAAGAAGTTAAACTTGATACATCTAATTCTCTATATCGTTTATACCTCGTTTTATTTTAATTGGCTCTTTAATTATTTGCACTTCCGGCTTTCTACCCCCATTAATTCTGTTTTATTGGCTTAAAGCTGCAATGTCCTGGTGGTACCGGTTTTCCTTACTTAATTAAGGTCGTTTTTCCCATTGAGGAGCTCAAAAACATGCCACGTACCTGGCCGAAAAAGAATGACAACGAGCACTAATGTCGATGAGTGACCCTCTTGCCACTCAAAGTCATCGCTTTTACGTCACCGACAGCAACAGCAAAGTGATGTTTCTGTTATGGGTGCCGTGGTGAGTGTTCTGCATGAAGTTTCGTCTACCGGACGATTTCCCCCTCTGTCCTCGCAAAGCCGTAAGAGTTACCAGCATGCTGGTGGACCGACGCACATCACTGCTTGTTGAGTTGTATTTTTCTCCTAGTCAACGTCGGCGAAGCAGCAGTCGGCGTATATTTGCTTTCCCATTTCCTTTCCGGAGGATAATATATACATATCAATTTCCGTTCATTTATCTGCACTTCAAATAAAAACTGCAATAAAGAACTTCGCAGATGCTTTCTTTGGCCTAATCTGACGGCTTCACATGCGGGTCTCGTGGTCTTTCGGGTAAGAGCAGCAACGAGTTGCACAAATCGTTTGCCCCTTGGTCCTTTTAAGTGTTGTTCGAGGTCTTCGAAACGTCTCGTATATGTAGCGGCTTTCACAGTCGCCTTTGTCCCTGAGATTCCTTAACATCGCTTTTAGAACCACTTAGAAATAATTTTATATTGTGCTACTTATCGCGACCAACAACACCCTTCTATCGGAGATAAATCAAGGGAGCTTTTACGCATGTAAGATCCTCTGCGCAGAAATTCTCCGCCTTAAGATGGCCGCACAGCCTGCTGTGTTATCTGACTGAGCAAACATCGATGCTCGGTTGCCACAGTCAGGAGTTCAAATCCTCGATTTTTTTTTAAATCTGTAGGTGGTAAGCTCGACTTCACCTCCTCCAATACACTGCACTTCTGGGCTTGGAGTGACGCCTGACGCTGGCAGAAATGCCGAGATCCAGTAGAGCTATACTAATCCAATTAGGAAGACCCACTTAGCTTCAACAAAAAGACTAGCCTCCCTGTTGCAGTATTCGACCACTCCTTCGCAAATTACTAATCCGACAAACCAATGGCCCTCAGTTCTTAACCCCTGCGGAATGCGTAACGAATGGGGAATGGGGAACACACACAATGGAATTGTGTGTGTTGTGGTACAGGAAAACCTACAAAATACGTAGTGCTCTTTTGGTGAGCCTATACCTCGTAAACCAACCTGGAAAGACCTCTTTCACTTTAATCTTAGCGTTCGAAAAAGCTTTCATGACGCTTATTCATGATATGTGGCCTAGAGTAGAAATATTTGTGGGGATTGAAAATTGAGGTGGAAACATCACAACAAAGATACCGCTGGTTTCGTATGCGACGGCCATTTTGTCGATGCATACAGAACAATCGCTCGTTCAAAATAATGATGGACATTGAAGAAACAGTGTCGCTTTACTCTAAGTAGCCTAAATATTACGGCCGGTGATTGCGCATCCTTGTGATACGTCCCCGAGAAAGAAACCCGGTCTCTTAGAATGTTTAATGACATGTGATACAGCCGACAGATAATTTTGTGTCGTTGTGTGTTGTCAATTTCATCTCTTTTCTCAGCATGCGGTGATTTGGCTAGTACTGCATCCAGCACGCAACAGAACTCTGACTTTGGTCACTGACAGCTGAAATCCGCTAGGGTGCCCCTTGCAGCTTTCAGGTCAATGTTTCACAGCTGAGGCATAGTTTTTACATGAAGGTAAGACATGCTTTACATGACGCCAAGTCAACTGTTCTGTTCGGTGTTATGACATAAAACGCGTTCCTCACTCGAAGGTTTTGAGTCTTGATGTATTTTCACTTTTATTGTGAAGTTCGTTTCAAGAATTTTATGAAGTAGATTTGTTATCCCAGTTTGAACATGAAAATGTAACCGAAGCAAGATATTCTATGCTTGTGAGCGAACCTACGGATTCTGACGCGATTGTTCTTTCCGCATATTTTTAGTCTGCACAAAAATTCAGAAAAACGCTTTTTTAGAACAACCGTTTCCGGACTCTACAGTCGCATCTACACTCTACAATAGAGCAATAACAATACTTCTATACTGCTGCAATATTTTGACAATATTTGACATGACAATTGCCGCGACTGCGTGCATTTGTTTAAGCTTTTAAAGATATATCTTTTGCACTGTAGGGTTCTTGGAAATCACACAGTGACCCGCCGTGGTTGCTCAGTGGCTATGCTGTTGGGCTGCTGAGCACGAGGTCGCGGGATCGAATCCCGGCCACGGCGGCCGCATTTCGATGGGGGCGAAATGCGAACACCCGTGTGCTTAGATTTAGGTGCACGTTAAAGAACCCCAGGAGGTCAAAATTTCCGGAGTCCTCCACTACGGCGTGCCTCATAATCAGAAATTGGTTTTGGCACGTAAAACCCAAAATATTAAAAAAAAAATCACACAGTGCCTCTGCAATAACAAGAAAGCTCTTCCAGAAGCTCGACGTACTTGCTGAATACTTTTTGCTGTACACCTTAAGGGTTTTGCTATGTCCTTATCTCCGCATAATATATTGTTTTTATACTAATATCATATATATTACTTGATACATTTATCTCCGCATACAAATCACGACACCTCTCTTTCTCAACGCTTCGTTTTGAATATACACGATGATCGTGGCGCATATTTGAGGTGCTGAGTTATTTTTCTCACTTTCTTGATGGAAGCGCTCTGAATTCGATAACATCGACATTCCTTGCTTGAGGGAAATAATTATAGGAACTCTTAGGGCGGCGGCCACATATGTTCATTACAATCATGGTTGTCCGGTGCGTCACTCGGCCTATTCAGACTTCCAAAAAAAAAAGCTTTTTAAATCTTGGTTTTGGCGTTATGAGTCGTTATACTGAACTTTGAATAGCTAAAGTGGGTGATTTCCCCTTATTTTAGGAAGCACTAATGTTCTACCATGATTTTCCACAAGAACACGAAAATCGAGGCAAGGCATTTTAACTGCTATGGTCTGTAATGGCCCTCTAATATATTGTACTTGTCGCGCAAATTTATTGTTCTCGGGCATATTACATAAAGCATTTGTCAGAAACACCTATCCTTGCCGCTGCAACTTAATGGTGAAGTATCTGAAAATTTCATAGGAAAATATTTGATTTCTTGATTACTTTCCTGCAAACACCATGGACTTTATTAGTCGCAGTCACCCTACTTCGGTTTAGTTTGCGTGGAAAATGACAAAATATTCTCTTCTAAGCACATTGTTTTTTGAAGTCATAGAAGCATTCTGCAATCACTGCCGGACATGTCCAATTATTGCAATGCTATTTTTCCTGCAAAGGTTAAGGGTTTTACCATATCAACATAGTTATGCATATTGAAACGTGCTATTCGGAGATGACGTCTACCCTCAGGTTTAGTGAGAAATACGCGTAAGCGGCCATTTCTTGATATGAGAAAGACCACTTACTTTGCATCATGGTGGCTGGCTTCCATGCTTGCCAGTGCTTCTGCTCTTGTAAATACATCCTATAAATAGTTTGCCTAATGTGCTTCCACATAACATTTATTTGGTGGAGGTGGTGGAAACTCCGTCAGAGTACGGCGCTTCGCAGCGAACCAACTTCGAATTTACATCGATGCATTCAGGCGATGACACATCACCGCCAGCTGCGCTTACGACGATGGATGGATGGATGGATTGATGTTATGAGCGTCCCCTTGGAACGGGGCGGTGGGTTGCGCCACCAAGCTCTTGCTCATATTCTAGCTAATGTCCCACGTAGGTTAAAGAATAAAAAATAAAAAGACACTGTGAACTCTCACATTATGAGAACAAAGAAAAACTGCGCAAAAAAGAACAAGACAGAACAAGACTTGCTCTTTTTTGCGCAGTTTTTCTTTGTTCTCATAATGTCCTACCAACTAGCCCTTCACCGTACGCTTCTAGAACTCTCACAACCAAATTTTGTGATCCCCTATTGCGAACTGTGCTTTTGTACGCCTCCGTTTTTTGTCGTTTCCCCACTGTTCTTCCACAAATACTCCAATCACCTCCTACTTGTCCTTATTGCGGACATGTTTACTTTTCCACTGCTCTCGTTGCACTCAAGGGCTTCAAGGCGGCCAGTGGTGCCTAAATTGACCACTGCGATGACGTCATCACATTGTAATAAAACATGCTCCATAGTTTCCCTAGATTTACCTCAGCAAGCACGTGCTTCTTCTTTTTTCTTATATCTCGCTCTATAGGTCCGTGTTCTTAGGCATTCCGATCTCGCTTCAAAAAGTAATGAGCTTCCCTTTGAGTTTTCCCTTCGAACATGTGTGTTGCATCAATAGAATTTGTTTTCTTTATTTGTGATAACACCTGAAGCCATCTGCACAACAAATGTACCATGTGGCACTGCAGTCAGTCCCTATGTAAGCCAGGGACATTCAGTGTTCGAAGCGTAAGAACAAGGGCAGCCATCGTGACTGGTATCAAGGTATAAACATCGTGAGAAAGTATCAACATACCCGGCGGTGATACATTTGTTTCGCCTTTTCGCCGCAATCAGGAACCGCTGCTAAATAATCTTGAAGTGAAACGACATCTCTACTCACATGGGCTCCAAGGAGGGGCTTCTTCACTTTCACCTCGTCCACAATCTTGCGCTCCTTCTCAAAGCATTTCGAGTCGCCCTACGGGGCTGGGAAATCTTTTGGTGCCTCCGCCATTACAATATGTTTGGCCGTATCTTTGGCAATATCCCAAAACAGGGGCAACTTCGCCTATGCTGTAGAAAGCTGTTTCCGTATTTAGCTGCTGTAGTTTGTTCAGTATTCAGTGCTGTAGCTATGTCGAAAACCGCGATATTTTCCAGAGTTCAGCTGTATTCAGCAACCGGCATCGCAGAGGCATGCACATCATTACCGGAGTGTAGGAGGTCATCAGCGATGGTGCACTCGTCCGCAAGTAGACTACCACGAACGTACCTATTAAATATTGCACTTCCCACAGCTTACCATGTAACACTGTCTGTCTTTGTGCCCTGTCGGTTGCTTAAAAAAAGGATGGCCGTCCATGGAACAGAATAAAGTATTGATGTTCCGAAATTGCCAGCGAACGAAAACGCGAGCTTGCATTGACGCCTTTGTTGAACGTAAACATCACATCACGATTCCTCATCTGCCGATTCTCCATGCTTGCGTGTATGTACTAGGTGAGGAGGCTGAAAAAGACTTTACATTTCTGTTCTTGCTTTTTAGGTCCCTGACAAAGAGCTTCAGGCCCTTTGCTAGGAATTTACCTGGATCAACGAGCCCTTGCTTTGAAATACGTTTGGCAGAGGTCGCGAGCTTCAAATGACTTTTTTGACATTGGCCTGCTCTAAGAATTCTTAATGTCCACTACTGAGAACATGACATCACGAATGTTTTGGCTGTTCATCCTCCCCCCCCCCCCTACCTGCGTGTACGGTAAGAGGCGAGCACCCCAGTTCAGTGGAATAATAAAGTTTTCAATCAACCAATCAATGAGTGTTGCACGGCCTACAAGCGAGATCCGGGTGCCGGAACATGGAGTCCAAGAAACAAAGAATTTTCATATGGCAATCAACGAAGTGCCTTATAGTTCTATATATTTACAGGGTTAAGGCCGCAGGAGAGCTGAACGAGATCCTTCGGCTAAGGCCCACGGGCTGATTCCAGCATACCACACCCTGAACGTAGCTTTACGAGGTACCTTCGTCGCGCAACAACAGTACTATGCATTTCAAGGCTTTGCGCTCGTTCATAGGCAGACCAACAGACACCGTGGTGGAAGAGGATGGAATGTCGATCGCACATATTTTGCTCTTGACAAAACGGCAGTGTGTTCATGTAAAATTCTTCTTTGTCACGCTCATGAAAAGAGCGTCGGTGGCACAGAGGACGCTTACATAACAGTGGTGATGGTACGCATTAAACAGCACAAATACCCACGGTAGAGCATTCGCGAAATATCTGATTAGTAGAAAGCAATACAGACAACATTGATTGCATCAATACAAGGAACAATGTCTTAGAAATGCCGCGATCGATCCAATATCACCATGTACCCGGAAGAACCGGCTCATTTATCAATTCCCGGAGACGCCAACTCAGACTGAATGTCGATGTTAATGCGATATACCAAAACACTGTATTGCGGCCGCCAAAAAACCGCGTCCTATATGACGCGGGTACAGCAGCTGTGGCTTCTCTCTCGAGGGTCTTTTCGCACTCGTTGTGGCTTGTTGCGGCGCGACCGTAAAGCGTCTGCGTAGCCTTCGACATGCGTTGCGCGCCGCTGCATGCGAAAGCTGAGAAACACCGGTTTTTCATGAACTACAGCGCGGTTGCTGTTTGGCACTCATCTCTGGGTACGCTGCGCCAGCAGAAGATCCCGCTAGCAAGCGCACGCAAGATGCTTGTCGTGCCGGAACATGGAACACTAAGAATTGTCCTGTCGCTACTCGCGCGCATTCCTGCCACAGTGCACTAAAAATGTCGGCGAAACCATTTGTTGCCTGTTTGATTACAAGAAGTACCTGATAAATTTGGAAGGATATTATTATACCAGCGTTGCGTATGTTCATTGAGCGGGACTTACCCGCTGTGGGCACCTACGCAGTGGCACATATTCAGAGCCCTATAGTGTACAATTATTCAAATCTGTGCATATTCTGATCTACTGACGTCAAATTTTCGCAATCACCGACCCAGTCATCAAGGCATTGACCCACAGCGTTGCTTCAAAAGCAAAATCAAATGTTCTTCTCGCTTAAGGGAAGTCACATTTGTTTACTTTAATGGCGAATAGCGTTACCGGCTTTTACAGATACTTCCTATCGAATTGGCTGCCAAGTGGCGCGAAACACGCTGACGGGAACAGGGTTTTTCTAGGGCCGAGCTAGCGCAGTCAAACTAGATAAGCAGACGAGGTGGGTGGTAGCGGCGTCTCCCATTTACTCGCTTCACTTTGCTTAGCTTGCCTAGGCAAGTAGAAAAACGTGGCGGCTTGCAATGGAGAAGTTGAAAATGCCACCAAAGGGGAGAAGAGTTCAAAGAGCGGCGTCGTATACGTGACGGGAGGGATCGTCAACGTTATACTGCCACTCGCAAGTTTTTCTCGTGCGCCCTTAAATCCATTCTGTATGACAGCTCCGAGAGACAGAGAGAGAGAACAAACGTTTATTGTAGCAAAGGTTTTTTTGGTTATGATGGGTGGAGCCTCTCGTCCAGGGCCCCACTGGTTACAGCGGCTCACCGGGCCTGGTCGCCAGCTGGCTTCCCAATTCCACTTACGCGAGTCGTGCCTCCCACGACTAGTTACGGTGAGCATTGTCTAGCAGCGGCGAGATGGTAGCCGCCGGGCACTGGATTGTTACGTGTAAAAACGTCGGTGTCCTTGCACACCATGGGCATTTATTGCTGTGTATATCTGTACATTTCGTGTAGTCTCTGTAAATGTGGGAAAGTGCTTGTTTGGAGGCGGCGCCACTCCCATGCTCCCATGTCTGTGTGAGGAGGGCCATTGGTTCGCCTACTTACTCGTGGGAAATCGAGGATTTCTCGGCGATCTTGTATTCATTTCGGAACTTCACATCTTCACTTCATTACTTCACTTCTTCACTTCATTATGTAATACCCCCTGGGGGGGATTACATAATGAGTGGATTAGTATAACAAACCGATAAATACAATTCACTGCTTTATCATATAAGCGGTTGCACCATTTGTGTATGACAATGGGTACGTAATGGTGACGGCGTCGGTGGACAGGGCGTTCCAGGTCAGAACAACGCGGCTAACAAGCAACCTGAAAAGGTCGTAGTTTGGGAAAGGGCCCGGCAATCGCCGGAACGTCGATTTGATCAAAGTAATAATACTTTCTCTAACCTACGACCGCACTTGTCATCTACCTCCCACTAGTGTCGGCCTTTAATGGCTATCACGCTCACATATCAGAGTTTTCAGTGCGCTTCCTGGGAACGACTGCATCCTCACTGCAAATGAAAAAATTCTGATAAAAAGTTTTCACGGCGCATTCCGCGTTTCTGCTTCATGATTAGACGTTCTGGGCGGTAAGCTTTCCATTGCACGCAAAAAAGTTGGTACCATAAAAATAGGTCTCATTACCTTTAACAATGTTCTCCACGGAGGCCGTAGTTTTAGAGGACACTGGTGCCGACGTTTTCGATGATAAAGGTGGCCAGGACGTCTCAGAAAGACAGAAGGCACGCCCCCTTCTTCTTTCAGACTCATGGTATCTGCTCCTTTTCTTGAACGCCCGGATGCATCTATAGTTGAGGGATTTGGAACTGGTGGACGAGAACTTCCACTACGGGTTTTCTTCTATCCTGCTGCCTTCTGTTTGGCTTTATCTTGCAGACTTTTGACTTCATCCTTCAGCCATGGGATTCTCTCTTGCCAAATGTACACCGTTGCAGTTAGGGCGCCGAAGCTTCTCAGTTTCACAGAAATACACTGTATGATTCCCGTCTCATTTGGCGCACACCACAACTCTTGTGCAGGAACCTTGTGCATGACTAAGCTTCATACATTTATGGCATTGTAGTGGCCTTGCTGCAAAAGGTCGAAAGGGCATCGCACTAGTCCGGCCTATGTATGGCCGGCCATCTTTTCAGACGCAAATATAATCTTCAGGCACTTTAACTAGCTCAGCCTGTCAATGCTTTAATTTTTCATGGTACAATGAAAATGATCATGCATTTCGGCAAGTGATCTTGGAGTTTGATGTCAACGTCACATATGACGTTAGCTGTTACGTGTGCGCCCTGTTGCAAGTATGCGAGCATCTGGACAGCACAGACTTCAGATCAACGAGGCAGAGTTTTCATATTGATAATTGTGACCTGTTGTATTAACAGCAATCACATTTCGCCATGACTTCACACGAACCTCTTGAATCCACGTGAACCTCAGAAACCAGTATTAAGTTAGTGTTTGGAGATGACATTCAGGCTTACCATCGTTTCTACGGGCACGGAGCCTACTGTGATAGTCAGCAATGTTAGCGTAGATGACTGTCGCTTCATTTTAGGACGATGTAGGGGACTCCATGATAAACGGCGCTGCTTAGCAGGTATGAAACTATTTGAATCCTCTGACCGAACATCAGGAAGCTCCACACCGGCAGCATCGCAAGGTAGTGAAAAACTGAGATGTTTTATAGGAGCGGGCGGTCTGTCCATGCCTAGGACCGGTCTACCACCATCTCTTCCATAGTGAGCTTTGCAGGGAGGGTCTGCCTAGAAAGCAGAAGTCTTCAGGGGCCAGTAGAGACAAGGCTGAGTGTTACTAATGTACGATGAAGAGCAAAATCAGAAAAAAACAATAGCGCCAGGCGAAAGTACTAATCGAACACAAAAGTTCATCGTCGCCTCAGACATAATTATTCCAGTGACGTATTGGAATAAATAGTGTGAAGTGCTTAAAAAGACTGTAGCGCGCAAGCTGAGCTTGAACTTCAATATAGTGATCTGAGCTCGATAATTTACTTTGTTGAGCCATATGTAAAGCCTGGCTTATTACGAGTAATCGTTCTGTAGTTAGTCGTAGTGATATTACAGTACGAACAATCTTCGTTTCTAAAGTGATGGAAAGTTAAGGATTGACTTTATTATTCTGATTCTGGAATAGTGTGCGTGATATTTTTTTGCATATACTGGTAGCTTTATACTGAGCGGACTCTAGTGATGAATTATGTATAGTTGATGTAGGTTCCAAATCAATCAGGCATGTTCTATTTTGTAGGAAATTAGGAGCGTGTTTGCCAAATTTTATTTTGTCGGTGACTTTGATGCAATGCGCCGAGTGAATCCGAGTGCTTTGGATGATTCAGAAAGGATTTATTCAATGTGAGTATTCCATGGCCGGTTTACAGAAACGTTCACGCATAAGTGCATTATTGAAGAAGCGTAGTCAAGCAGCATCGTAATAATCACAAATATATTGCGCATCGGTCACAAAGCAATAATGTTTCTTTTAGAGGCGTTAACTTCCATTTTATATTAATTCACACCGAATGGCAATGCTCTGAATGTCTCTTCGTATGCACTGCTGCCAGTACATTTGCCTGTGATGTCGGCGTTATATGGCTAATTTCTGTGCGCGCGAAAGACTATGCGTGAGTAGAGCTTTATTCGGAGACATATCGCCCAAACCTGTGACGTCAAAAGCTATGTCCACTTTCACATCAGCAGGTTCACAGAACAATTATAAACCCGAAGCAAAGTCAACATTCTTTAAAACACACTCTGTTCCCTTCACAAGAAAGGAGCATAGATACACTTTTCAGCCACTTTTATTCTAAGTGGAATACTATCCCTAGCTTTCTTTTTAGTTTGTCTTCACTTCAGTTTTTGTACAAACAATGACCTTCCTATTCGCCTTCGAATATGTGACCAGGACTAAAAACAAATGCTTCATTTTTTCCATTGGATCATCATGCCTAGGGTTCAGTTGCTGACATCTCTACTTCGCACTCTACGAATGGTTCATAAGTCCAACCTATTTCTGCGTCTGTCTCTGTCTCTGCCTCACTGCATTTTCTATATTACTCACAGTTGCTTCTTGTTTGTTTACATAGCGCTTCTTTTAACATTAAAAGATTTGCTTCACCTTTCAACATCAACTAGTGTGCATCAATCTTGACATGTTAACTCTGGTTATTGTTCTGGAATATTTGGTCTAATTGTTGACTAATCTCGTACAGGGGTGATCAGCCACATATGTATGCAATATAAACGATGATAACTTCGAGTGAAATGGATGCGAATTTGCTACGACAGTGCTTGTGAACTACATTTCTCTTTGACACTTGTCACGCTAGCTAATGCGCTAGCCCGTTACAAGAAACAGACGCTCATAACGCATTCTGTGGGTATTGTAGCTTTCGATCGTCTGCTTCACGCTAACTGTGCCTGTATGACTTTATACATATTGCTATGTCTCATCCTTGGCGTTTCTTCCTTCATTTATATTTCGAACTACAGTGTTTGCTACATTTGTTCTGCTGATCGAGTTTTCTTTCTCTAAGTATTGTCATCACTAAATATTTCAATAATTTATCATTCATTCTTTATGTTACCGTTTGTCAGATATGAAAAGTCCCATGAATTTTTGGTGCTAATAGAATAAAAAAGTAGAGGTGGCTGAACAGAACGTTTTCGAATCGAATGCAAATTCTTAGTAGTAAACATTGAATGGAATTCTTATTAGTCAAACAAGGACGCATCGACTTAACTACAAGAACACATTTCGGTATAATAAGGTTCCACGTCGGTAATGAGTAGAGTGAAAAATCGACTAACTATTAGGAACAAAGGGGCAATCGTAAACACCGATTGAGTGATTGCCAATACATCGACTTCATCAACAGACACAAGACTTCAGAGCCTGATAGTAAAGGTAATTTGATAGTAAAGGGAAAGAAAGAATGTATGCTGTACAAATTGCTCTAGGAATACCTCTTTGGAAACGCTAACTAAAGGTTTGCAGAGTAAGATCGCAAGTTGTGAAAGAAAAACGAAATTGCATAATGTCTACTCTGGTGCAGATACATGTGAAATAGCTCATTGCCAGGATAGCACCACAGTTTGTTGCGTTAAGAGGAAGCTTTAGCTCGAGTGCTTCTTTCCAAATACATGCAAAAAGGAAAATTCATTTTCTCGGCAATCACTGCACCCTATTTGACGAGCTTTGTTGCATTTAAAACAAAAACTTAATATATAGTGACTGTTTGTTTCCAATTTTGAGTTAGGTAGTCAATGTCAAAATTGGCAAAAATTTAAAAAAAAATCATAAAACGAAGCTACCAAGTTTACAACTCTGTAACTCAACAACGAAAAAAGATAATACAATTCTCGGAATTCCGTCTAAAAGTACATCTAAAGCGGACAAAATTGATATGTTACACATGAATATAAAGATTTACTAATATGGCAATACAGCTTTTGCAGAACCCTTGTACCCATCGTAACGAATTCACGTAAGGTGTAAAATGACATATCGAATTTGTCCGCTTTGAATGCTTTCATAGATGCCGTTTACAGAACCGCGATATCTGTTCTTGATGCAGAGATGTGAATTTGTGAACTTTGTGCTTCTATATTTTTCAAGCGGTCGAATATTTGAAAATTCTTTAACAACATTCAGGCTTAAATTGAAATTCCGCTTCTAACAGACACTAGAACTAAACTTTCTCTTTCAAATGCAACAAATTTAATTAAAATCTGTCCAGCGGTTATCTCGGAAAAGCGCTCTTGCGTTTTACATGTATTTGAATAGGCCGCGTCGGAGTTGGGCCCAAGCTAAAGCTTCCTCTTAAGGACAAAACTGGTGCACGAATGTACTGCCAAAAACAAAATTGCAGAGAACCAAAAATTACAGGTTTATGTACAAGCTTCTACCGCAAAACCAAAAACAAATTTTGTATTGGCCATTGTGTTTTCACATATCTTCCGAAACTGGTTTCATGTCACTTCTAATTATTTGGTGACACATTGTTGGGAAGCCGCAGATTGGTAGCAAGAGCTTGGCTTAGTTTACTGGAACATATTTGGTTAGTTTTATGTATTCGAAAAAAAAACGAATAGTTCCTTTCCGATACTAATGCGCATAGTTCATGTATAGTATTCGATTCTTATTCCAAGCTTCGAATATGCAACGACAAAGAGTCTCGCGCGTGAAAGGGAAGAAAGCCACGAGGCTGCTTAGGGGAGGGGAGGGCCGGCTTCTGCTTCTCCAACAAATGCGTACTTTGCGTGGCCATACAAATCCGCGCCTCGCATTTTGAAAGCGATATGCAAACTGCCCATACCTTTATGCGTACAATGTTTTTGCTACTCAGTTTGTGTTGAAGTGATAGACAGCACGAAGGTAACTTTGCTCGCTGCTGCTTCTGCGCTTGCTCTCGCCAGCGTTGGCACAGCATGTGTCCGCGATCATTAAGTGTTATTTTCTCATGTTCGCCTATTCCAGCTTACGTCATGCTTGTTTAATCACTTAGTATGCCAATGTTTCCAAATTTATACGGCTGGCTGGACTCCTATCCTAACTTCGTAGAGATGTATACTAATTTGCTACCGCAATTGATGCTTCGGCTTTCGGGCAAAACAGATACTTTTTTAAAACATTAAAAGGGATGCAGTTCTCAACGACAATTTCAGAAAACTTTACTTTCAACCGAAATTTATGTAGTCGGTGCGGTCCAGTGTTATTCATGACAATATTCTTAAATCCTATGCGCTCTTGTCTTTGGCATTAAAGGCAGGTCAGCAGCCTCTACGTGCTGTAATAGAAACAGAATCAGTTGGTTAGCCACTATTTTCTTACCGGTCGTTTCTTAGGAAAGCTCTGCAAATTCTAAAATGGGCGCCTAATATTGCGGCATTAGAAAATATAAAACTGTTTGGCAGAATATGCTGCGCGGAATCTAGCTTGGTCCTCGAGAATACCTCGGGAACTGTCTTGGTTTCTATCATGTTAGCGAACTGTTGAAGGCTAAGCTGCGGTGGTGCGTGGTTGCGCATAACAAAATTAAATATTTTCGACTGTTTTATTAAAAGCCTACCCAGTACATAGTCACAACTATGCATGCAGAGACACAAACATTGTGAGCGAAGCGATAGGCGCCAAATTCAGGATAGCCTTTATTAGAAACGACTATGCTTAGTAAGGGCACAAATTCGCTGAACTGCAGTGAATAAGCTATCAGAAAATCTAAACCAACAAGTGTGGCTTAATGATGAAGTTCAAACCATGCGGGTATTTTATGAATATTTTCACTGTGCGTTATTGACCATCACCTGCAACTCACTCCTATCACCTCCTCACTAATCAAATAGCCTTTCTTAGAGGTAGTCATGTGTCGTCTTATAGCCTTTTTCCCGGCGCGTCCAGAGGGACGTTGAACTTATGAAGAAAATCACATCATAGATTCAAATATTATTTGACTGCCCTCGTTATAAAATTTATACATGCGGGGAAAAATTTATTGCTTTTTAAGATATATTTTGAAATTTTATACAAAAATAAACCATGTTTCATTGGTTTTAGTTTAAAAGATAAAGCCAAACTTCTTCATTTAAGCTGAGAAGATAACACCAAGTGGTATGGTGTGTAGACTACGCATAGAAATGTTACCTTCTTATTAGAGTGGTCTGATAAAGAGTAACAAGCCAAGTAGATTCGACGCTGTTTGTATACATCACTTGTAAGTGTGGTGTACCTGATAAAAAATTAGACTATACAGTATGAGAGCAGCAAATGGAGTTCATCAGCTTGTTAACTTATTATGCAGTGTTATAAAAAACGCCTTATAAAACATTTTTATGCTTTGTTAACCTAATGCTTTGGCATGATTATTGCTTAAGTGAAAAAGACTCCTGATGTGACAATAAGAAATGGCTGAAGTAGATTACCATTATTCGAAGAGGCGGAATGCAAAAACACCCGTTTACTTTGATTTAAGTGCATGTTAAAGAGCACTAGATGGTCAAAGTTTCTGGGGTCCCGCCCTGCGGCGTGCCTGGCAATCAGACCGTGGTTTGGGTATGTAAAACTTCCTAATAATTTATACATTCTTAGAGCAACTAACTACGGCAAATATCTGCGCGTACAAATTCTTTGTGCAATACAAAAGTGGGACATATCTTTGTGCAGTTCTCTCGGTGTTTGAGCGTACTTACAGACTAGAATACGCCTATATACTGAAGTTATTCGACATATACATATCCCCTTACATCTCGATAATTGCAGAAGGAAAACAACTAGACATTAGGAAATGTTGCACCAATGCATTATGCACTATTTGGAAAATATCTGTAATTTTCTGTTGAAAAGTTAAATATAAAGGCTTTCACCTACATCGTGATCCTCGCTGTGGGCTTCCTGCACCGCGTGAGCCCGATCGTGGTCCTCCTTGTGGTCCTCCTGTTGCAGATCATTTAGCATTGCCATAGGGCTCATTCAAAGAAGCTAAACATTAATTTTTACCTGATTTGAGCCGATCCATCAAACACGTATAACGTTTCTGCCCTGTACTTTGAGAACCACATGGGGCACCTACTTCAATAGTTCTAAAGGAGGGGGCACGACACTGGAAATAGTACTAGAGATTGCTATACTGATGGACAGAGCTGTGCGGAAACGACACATTACCTGTGTCGGCAGCTGAGCCAACCTTGCATAATGTGCCCCATCAAAACTTCTCCAAAAAAGACACACGCGTCATTGCACCGTTTATTGATCGTTCCGAACACACCTTCTTAATATGTAATAATAAGCGCAACATCGTCCCGTTGAGCTATTTCTGCCTTAAAAGCCAATCTACCGGCCTGTCGGTTTGAAAGAAGCCACGTTTACCTGCCGATCTTACACAATATCCCGCTGCCGACGAATCTTTAGGACCATTTTTTTTTTTCACAGACAAGTGTGGTCGTAAGAATGGTACCGGTGGCTAGCTCTGCTTCCCGACATCCCCGATGTGTAGCACAGGCCAATATTGCTAGCTGCGTGCTTAATTATCCGTGCGTAGTGCACAGCCGTATGTTCACTCGGTCAGAAGTAATCGCTAAAGTGTCATATATTAGAAACACGTTTCTGAAGCTAACAACCTGAAAAACTCCTCACTGCTCAAACAACTACAGTTCTTTTTAGTATTTTCCTGCCATACAGCGCGGCGTACCTACAGGGTGACGTTAAGCAAATGCGGACACCACGATTCGCAAGCAATCAGTCCCGGATTCACTTGCGCCAAACTTACAGCCGAATTACAACCCCGATCGTCTAGTTTACTTCAGAAAATAAAACCGCAAATTACGTCCTTAGGAGGCCTTGTTTGCAGCTAGCGCACTGAGCACCGTCTTCGGAAATGAAATCTGCTCTGAAAAATATTAGAAATTCTGACTTACTCCTTGCTCTTCCCACGTTGCCACCTGGATTGACTGCAATGACTGATTCGGGCATCGTGGACAAAAGTAAAGCAAATGTGGTCAAAACCACGAAAATACTTAAGCTCGAAACGCGCACCATGATTACTCGCTTAGTACTGTGAAAGTTCTTCCAGCAGCGGGCGCCTAAATACATTTTTCACGATGCTTTACATGACGTCGCACTTTTTGATTTTGTTTTTCAGGTACAACGTGCGTTGGGGAGGCAATGTTTCATTGAATTATTTTATTATGCAGCATATCTTTTTGCAAGTGCAACCTTTACTTAAACAAGTGTCAATGCGTTCTGCGTGGATATGAAAGAAACAGAGTTCTCAGAAACAAACACGGCCGTTTATCTGTAGTTCTCTATTGTCTATCGATGCGATACCGCTACCATGCACACGTCTGTTCTGTTTGCAAATTCAGAAGACCTCTTAAACGAAAGTATTTTCTTTTCCATGTATGGAACGTTCACGCCGAGCTAAAAAGGAAAAAAAACGCCTGTAAACAATGCGTTTTTATTCTTTTTTTTTTTCATTTTGCGAAGACTAAAAGCGGACTACATCACTATCGTTTCTTCGAGGAAAGTGGGGGCAATGAAAAGGATCCAAAAGGCTCCCGCATGCAAAGAACAATATTCCGTTTAGAATACACTCTTTCGTAACCGTTCAAATACTGTCGCAGTTACGATTTCTGACTTTTACCTCAAGATATTTCGACTGCGATTGTAGTTACAAAATCATTTCAATATGTTATGAATAAGTCGTCTTTTCGCCCTAATCTTTATGAGACATACGTTCAACCTTGAATATACACAATATGCGAAGGCTTGCACATCAATCACGTCTTCACGTTTATTACTTACAACACTGCTAATAAAGCTGGAAGCGATGAACTATGCACAATCGCTCGCCAGATCGCTTCGAAGGATAATAAAAGAGTAAGTTTACGAGGAGCCGCCTGCCGCCCGGCAGTGTCTGCCGGACTCCGTCCCTTTGACATACACTGAAATCACAGCAAAACCACGACATTTGCTGATCATGGATCTCAGCCAAGAAGCACCACCACAGAATTACGTGTTCTAAAATGAAAGCTGCAAGGTCACTTCGCATGCAAGATGGGAACTCTCGGCGCGTTACCCGAGGTGATCGATAGCAACAGTTATGGAGCGGTGGCCAGGAGAACTGATAGGATGAGGTCCGTACACGTCGATTACGATGTGGTCAAAGGGGCGCGAACGACAAGACAACGGCTTAAATTGGAGCTGTTATAAGGCAGGAATGCATCGTGCGGCGCTGGCAAGCGAGACCGGAAAAGGTGTGGCGGCGAAAGAAGCGATACATTCTGCACCAATTGTAGTCGAGGCGAAGGTGAGTGTAGGTCTTCAATACTCCGGCATCTTCGAGCAGTGGGTCAGCATGGATGGCGACACATGCATCAGAGCATAAGTTGCGAGGAGTAACCAACAGCCATTTGAGACGTTCACAAAGATCGTTTCGATAGTATGGTCAACCGTCGCTAAGAATTAAATGGGAAGCTTCACTACGAATTTCTCCCAAGACAAGACGTGACGTGGTCTGAAATACAAGTCGATAAATAAAGCAAGCCAGGGGTCCTTTCTTTGCTCAAGAAGCATGTGGGTAACTGTTAAGGAGGATACATCGTAGGTTTCAACGTCGTAGCTCCATACAGATGTTGTCGTCACACCAGGTGGACGAGGTGACCGGGACAGAACGTCTGCATGACAATATTTGGTTCCCGATCGATTAATGACGCGAATGTCAAACTCCTGGAACCGCAAGGCCCAACGGTCGAGTTCACCATATGGATATCTCAAGGAGCTGAACCACATAATGCATAATTACCTTAACAACGTCAAATGGGCGTCCCCATAAAGTTAAGAAGGAAACATTCCCATAGTTCATATGATTATGCGCAGTTTTTCTGTAACCGAAAAGATTGCTTCGGCTTTACTGAGCGCATGGCTGGCACATGCAAGGTGGTACTCGGAAAATCGATTTTGCACGAGGGGTCAAAATTTTTTCAGGATTGTCTGTAACCTAAGCTGGCGGTGTAATATAGTAAATGCATCGTCGCATACTTCTGAGCATGCCGAAACGTAGCGGCTGCTGCGGAGTAGGTAAGACAAAGCTTGCATGATGAAGAAAAAATAACGTGTGAAGCGACGAAAACATAAACAAATGCCGAGGAAGCTGCGAAGTTCCTTCAATTTCTTAGGCTTAGGCAACTCGAAAATGGCATGCAGATTTCTTGGACCCGGAAAGACGCCATCTTGGGAGACGACATTGCCAGAATGTTGAGACGTGAAGTTGTTTATATTTTTCGGGTGAGCGCTTTTCACCATTTAACAAACGTTATCGCTCAACGCCGGACGCTCCTGCATGTATCGGTGGTTACTGGATTGATATCGATGGTTCTGTCCGCTTTCTGACGTGGCTGAGCCTTGAGTAATTTGATTGCATGTATGCGCGACACGAATGGTGTGGAACTTTCTGGAAGAGACGTGGGCACCTGCGATTACTCTGGAAGGTTACATGGCTCGTGTATAAAAGCCGACGCACGTGCTTAACCAACCGATTAAACTTCGATAATTCCTGACTGTGTTCATCGCTATCGTTGTTCTTTAACTGTAGCCTGTTTTTGTGGGCGCAGGTTCGCCCAATAAAGCTTAGTTTCGTCATTAACAGTATTGCTGTGTTCTTTACCGTCACTACTACGTGGCATCTGGTGGAGGTGCTTTGCTCTCATGAGCCGGACGCCCCTGCAAAGCCGTGACACAAGCCCGAACGTGCAGAACAACATCTAAGTCGCCAAGGACCAGCGAGCTTCTTGGTGACGGTTCTTAGTGACGCAGCCGTGACCCGACGCCGCGGCCCACCCGCAACGCAAGGCCAAGAAGCACCGACGTTGACTTTCGTAAGGATGGACAAAAGTCACTGTCCTTGTAGACACAGGACTCGACTACACTGTTGTCCGTGGACATTCCACCGCAAAGTTGAAGAAAGAAGACACTGCTTGGGAAGGTCCTCAAATCCGGGTAGCTTGAGTACAGTTGATAACGCCGACGGTTATCTGTACGGCAAGAATTAACGCTTATGACCGCCCATGTCCTGCGACCTCCCTTATCTTCCAACAGTGCTCGCGAGACGTAATTATCCGCACGGACTTCCTCAGCCAACCTGTCGCGATCATCGTCCTCAAGTCTAAGTTGAAAGCACTATCCGAAAACCAAGGTAGTCTACAGGAGAGTTGTCTTAGTCATCATGTCTTGAGTGTGCCTGAAGATCAAGTCTTCGTTCCGCCTCACCCCAGTGTCACCATTTCCAACGGCCCCGATACACGCACATAAATAGGAGGCGTCATCGTGGGTGACCAACAAAAGCTGCTCGACTGTGAAATCCCTGTTGCAAGAGGAATCGCTGAATTACGCGGAGCAAACGCACAGGTACTGCTCCAAATTTAAGTCATGAATTTAAGCAACTGAACAAGGCCACGAATATTGTATGCTTAGAAAGACTGCAGCAGTGATGGATACGTTGGTGCTCTCAGACTCTAGCGCACCAACTACGATGCTCCAAGCTGCTGAACGAGCCATGGATAATAATCCCAGTCTCCCAAGGCATAAAAAGGACAGCTCAGAGGTCTCTTCTAGCAAAAGAAGGACTCCTTCTCGTCGTCATCAAGGATTGGACGAACAGTAGTTTCCAAGAATCACAGTTTTGAATCGACGGCGTGAACATATATGACAACGAGTCAACGAAATGCTGCGCGAGGACACCTTCCACCCGTCGAAAAGCCCGTGGGTGTCACATGCATACATGGTAAAGAAAAACGATGGAACCCTGCACCGCAGCGTCGATGACCATCGTTTGAAGGAAAGCAAGAAGTACGTATAGCCCCTCCCACAATTAGGGAAGATCTTCGACTGGCTCTACATTTCAATCTATTTTTCGTCTATGGACTTCAAGACGGCCTACTGGCGACTCGAAGTCGAAGAGGGGGATCAAGAAAAAACCGTATTTATATTACGCAAACTTATATCACGTCAAACGTCAGCGACCACTTTATGTGACGGAGAGATGTCACTTCACCTACGAACTGCCTTCGTTCCTGGGCCACGTCATCAGCAAGTCAGGAGGCATTCATGATCCGCAGAAACCTGGTGCTATTGTAACTCGCCGCACCTCCTCATCCGGATAAATCAATTATTTAGGCAGTGCACAGGTTTCTGGCCCTATGTGCCTACTATAGGCTCTCCGTCGAGAACATCTCTCGCGTCGCCGCGCCTCTAGCTCTTCTCACGAAATCCCCCGTCGAATATATGTGAAAAACACCCTAAGTCGAGGCATTTGAGGAACTTACACAATGGGTCTAGTCAGTCCCCACCAGTACAGGCGCACTTTGATGAAGACGCCGATACCGAAATCCTCACAGACTCAAGCATTGTAGGCATCGGCGCTTTCCTAGTCCGAAGGAAACATCGACTTGAAAGGGTCATATCTTATGCTAGCAGCTCACATTCGAAAGGGGAATTCAATTAGTTAACGACGGAAAAGAAGTACCTTGACATAATTTGGGGAAAAAACAAAATTTCGCCTTAACCTATATGATTCATTCGCTTAGTGGCTAGCTAACTTATAGGCCACTTCCAGACACATAACATGCTGGGGCCTCCGACAGCGAGAATTCGACATCGAAATGGCATACATGTGTTGACACACTCGTTCTGATGCCGACTGCCTCTTCCACGTTTCTTGTCACCCGAAAACGCAACACGACCAGGACGATGACTCTTTACTAGGGATAATAAGTACCGGCGACATTGTCGAAAAGCACATAGCTCGTCAGGAGCTAAGAAGCCTTGTCGAGTTCTAGGAACGCAAGGCCATCTTTCTAATAGGGGTATTTAGGCGCGCGTTGTCTTAGTGTTTGTTGTAAAAAGATGTCCTCGTAAAGCAAAATTATTCTCGCCTGTCGAGGCTGACTACCTTCTTGTTGAGCCTTCAGCACTGCGGCCAGTGTTTCTCCACAGCATTTATGGCCACGGGTGACAGGCCATCTTAGGTGCATCTGTATGCTTGCGAGGATTCAGAAGACGCATTGCTGGCTACGGTTGAACGCTGACGTCGCTAGTTACGTCAAAACATGCCGAAACTGGCAGCGACGCAAGACACTATCACAAGGCCAACGCGATTGTCACAACCCAACGAGCGCCCTTGCCGACAGCTTCAGCTAATCGGGATGGACTTGTTGGGGCCCTTTCGGATGTGAACATCACAAAATAAATAGATTGTCGTGGACACCGAAAGCGTACCCGCTATGCCCAAACGAAAGTACTGCCCAAAGGTGCTGCAGCGAGTAGAAACATTCTTCGTTAGAGCAACCTGCGGCGACATGGTGCGCTAGCAGCCCTCGTTACGGACAGATGAACGGCTTAGCTGAGTTTACTCAAGCCATTCTGTAACAAAGTCAGACATGTCACCGTGGGAGAACCACCTAGCACTCTGAGACAAATGGTCTAACAGAACAACTGAGCAAGACGCTTGCCGACATGTCGGCAACGTACATTGACATCGAACACACGACATGGAATGACGCCCATGCGGATGTAGCATTCGCTTACCGTGCAAGAAAACCACCCACATGATAGCGTTCAGGCTGGTTCCCGGAGGGATCGCAACGACAACGCTCGAAACCATGCTAGTGCAGGTGACCGCCGTGCACAGATGACCGACATTTCGACCGCCTGCTAATAAACTACCAGCTGAGGAACGACATCTTGCACTACAATTTTCGTCGACACTACGTGAATTAGGACACCGACGACCGTGTTTGTGCTTGGACACCAATATGTCAAGAGGTACGCGTGCAACTTCTTAAGCCTCTGTACGCCCACTGACGAACTTCTGGACTTTGCTTAGAACGACAGAAAGCTGAGCTAGTTGTTAAGGATTCATTATGCAAAATAGAAGTGAGGCGTGCAGACAGGACACAAGAGTAGAGAAGTAGAGAAGTGTTGTCTACTTCTCTACTCTTGTGTCCTGTCTGCATGCCTCACTTCTATCTTGCATAATGGACTTTGCTTTTTTGTGCTTTGTTGGATTTTCTTTACTACGCGTACTTTTGTTTTTTAGTGTCGCGCTTGCAGCATCGCCACGATGCTATTTATGAGTGGGGCACTGAGGCCTATGCACCTTATCTTACATCGGTTACCGCTTTTCACCGGCTAAAATATGGTAAACGTTAAGACTCGGCGCAACACACGCCCGCATGTATCTGACGTTTCTCGAATGTTATCGATGGGTCTATTCGTTGTATGGTGTCACCAAAACTTGTTTAATATGTGTGCATGCATGACGCAAATTGTTTACTATTTTGCAGAAGGCACGCAGGCACCAAAGATTACCCTGGAACCTTCGCCGACTCATGTATAAAAGCTTACGCGCTTGGTTTTGCTTCGTATATCACTTGCTTTTGTGCGGAGAAGTTAACCGCAAGAAAACTGGCGTGGTTCGCAGTATTGGTACTGTGGTATTGAACGCCACTACAAAATCACAAAAGTCACTTAAAAATCTCAATGCTCACATACCCATAAGGCAATATACACCACATACAAAGTGCTAGAGGCAACACTGCGAAAAAACTTCATGAAGCGACAAGGCTCTGTAAAATATGCACAAGGTTGACCTGCAGCTACCCTCCAAGTATAGAGTGATAGCTATAATAAAGTTGAAATCTCCAGGCGCGGTTTTGCTTACATTCAAGAACACTAGGCCCAGCCGAGAAAAAGCAACCAGCAACCAGCAACATTGGCTCGTTTCATAACTTACTACCTTGAAGGCCATGGGACCTGAAAGAATACTACGGAAACACTGAAGTTAACAGTTAAACTGTGTAGCACCTTTTTAATCATGGGATCATCTATTAAAAATGTGTTACCGATTTCAACCTAACCAAACATTTATAGGTGCCAAAGACCAAGTGTATATTCAACAAATTCAAATCGGTTCTATTTGTTAGATTCGCCTAACTTTTACATAATATTTCGCCTACACGAGAAAGCCATTTGTATGCACCCAGATATCTTATATTTATTCTGACAAAAAACGCGTTTGCTACTGGCATCTTATACGCAATATTTTATGCAGGAGACCTATTTTTGCCACGGCCATTGTGAATCAACACTAATGTCAAAAGTTTGTGTTACAATACTTATGAGGATGAAAACATACAATGCTGTCCAACAAAAAGAAAAGTATTACAGATTTTCAAATCCTATATGCCGCAGCAAAGGTTTCTTTTTCCGGAATTTTCTTGGTTGCTTTCGAAAAATTTGGGAAAAAACCCCACGAAAATACTTTTCTCTTTAAAGGTCGGACATAGTGTTTCATTGGGGATGAATCTTTATGTGGAATACCGTACTCACGATTTGTGCAGGAAACAATAGGCGTTGGATACCGTCAAAGCTCGCATAATTTTGTTTCGCGCGCCAACTGATACAGCCTCTCCAGAAAAACGGCTGGTTCTTTGCAAGTGTAACATAGATTATCGATGCCCAGGGATATAAAAAGAATGAACCACTTACGCTGCGCAATTTCGCTGCAAATCCGAAAGTTGCTATCACATTTTACAATATACCACGTGTTCCTCTTTCACGTACACCTCCACAACACAATATCTATAGGTGCAGGGCAACCTTGCGAGGCCAACAAAATTTATCGAAACTGCCACACGGTTTCTGCATAAGCTTGGCCGCAAAGCCTGAAACCTCTTCATTGCAATTGTTTGTTCAGATGTGCCGAAGCGGGGGCCTTAAATATCTGGTAACACAAGTTTAACGCAGTCATAGTTTTGAAGTTTCACAACTTATTGAGAAGAACCGTGTTAAATTTTAACCTCTGAGATAAAAAACATTACTTCTGATTCTAGTGATGCCACTGATTATTGTGCATTAGCAACATGGTGTATGGATACACTAATCTTGCTATAGAGGGCATGCAATTTCTGTTATGCTTTCCCTAGCTGCATTGTAGCTAGCGCTCTATCATATGCAAAAAAATGGAGTGCACAGCTTGCGAAAGCAAAATCAAAATCTGTTGGTGGGGGACAAATCAGCAAGCTTTGTCGTTGTGTGAATATACATAATGTAAAACAGAAATGCAAGACCAGCCGCATGGCCCACCACAAAATGCAGTGAAAATGAGCACAGGTGTCTCCATGCAAACGAAATTGACGCCCCGAAAAGCCTGAAACTCCCAGGATATCAGTAGAACAAAGCGAAATGGTTGTCGGCATGATTAACCTTAGTTACTTGAAACCAGAGTGACACGTGGCTCTACTTGACGTGTATATAAGAAAACATAACAAAGTAAAGGAGTTCAATATCATGTTAAGACCCTACCGTCGTCATGAGCATTGCTTTAGAAAGTAGATGCCTGTCTCTCACCAGAAATCGTGGTTACAACAGCGTAAAAACTTACAAATGAATACACAGGGGGCATTGAGGTGTGGTCTAAAATTTCGAGCATCAGGCATGTCACCACTACTGTAACTCTGTTTGCTAAGGTGATGGTTCTAATTCAGTAGAGCAGCGCAATCCTTCTATGACGGCCGTTGTGGGGGCGTCTTTGAAACAGACTCTCTCGCGCAGCAGCCGTAAAGGAGACTCACTTTTACCGTGACATGGGTTTGTGTCCTTTGAGTAGCGTTAATACCACTGTTACTTAAAATGACAACAGCCAATGTTTCTATAGAACACACATCCGCCAGATCATCTCCTCTGGCTGTTCAAGCGATAACCCTCCACCATTTCTGGGCGCCATATTGCAAAGACTGATCGTCCAAGATGAAGCACTGTACGGTCTGCGTCGCATCAACTTCAAGCAAGCTCGCTTTATCGGCATCTAGTCTGGCCTTCTTAGCGACCTCGTTCTCGAAGTGTTCGACGTCCTCTCGAAAATGGCCATAGCAACCTCATACGACACTATTAAGGCCATCGTCGCGGAACATTTCATGATGTATGAACGAAAACGCCCGCAGCAGCCGATGTCACAGGATAAACTCGGTTACTAACTTTTCTGTCACGTGCAAGCATTGCTAGTAGATCGAGGAGTAATGTTTAAACGGCTGCTCCCGTGGAAGAGTTTTCTGCAGCGACTACGCGACATCACGCAGGTTATCCTGACCAAAGCGATAGACCTCCCCTCTCAGTTTCAGCTGTTGACGGTGACAAAACGAATGACGTTGACGGCATCTCCGCCGTGACTACGTGTTCTATTGGCACGGGTTCCTTTGGTTCGGTAGTTTCGTAGCCTTCCCATCTATCACTGCCAATTCTCCTCGCGAGATCACTACACTGCACCGAGGCTTTATCATCGTCGGAGAACTTGTCGCTTCCAATGTGCCACAAAGTAATTTAAATGGCGACGAAGGCATGTGCTCTGGATCCTACAATACTGCACACTACAGCCGCCGCACTCGATATTTGTGACACAACTGCTCGATCATACAGCAGCACGGTACTCTTATTTGCAGATAGTATCAGCGTTTGGCGCTGTCAGAGAGTGCTTGACAGGCCCGTTTACTTGCAAAAAACATACAACAAAAAGAAATGAGAAAGAGAAAATTTGCATGTCCCCTGCACAAGGATGATACGCAGAATTGCACAGCGTTCGCCCTGATGCTAAGATTTTGTCTTTTATCTATACAGGTGTTATGGGGCCCGATGTGAGCTTTTTGCTTGAAATTCCGTCAACCGCACCATTTCCCCCTCTGTCCTCGCAAAGCCGTAAGAGCTACCAGCGTGCTACTGTACCGACGCAGATCATTGTTTGTCAGTCCTAGCATGCGCAGATAGTTGAGTTGTATTTTTCTCCTCGACAACGTCGGTGAAGCTGCAGTCGGCATAGATTTGCTTTCTCATTTCCTTTCAGGAGGATAATATATACATATCAATTTCCGTTCATTTATCTTCACCTCAACTAAAAACTGCAACAGAGAACTTCGCTCAGGCTTTGTTTGGCCTAATCTGACGGCTTCAAATGCGTGTCTCGTGGCCTTTAGGGTAAGGGCAGTAACGAGCACCGCAATTCGTTTGCCCCTTGGTCGTTCTAAGTGTTGTTCAAGGTCACCAAAACGTCTCGTATACCTAGCCACTTTCACAGTCGCCTGCGTACCTGAGATTCCTTAACTACGCTGTTAGAACCATTCAGAAATTATTCTATATTAGTGCTACCTATTGCGATCAGCAAAACCTGTCTTTCGGGGATAAGTCAAGGGAGCTTTTACGCATGTAAAACCCTCTGCGCTGAGATTCTCCGCCACAAGGTGGCCGCACAGCCTGCAGTGTTATCTCACAGAGCAAACTTCGATGCTCGGTTGCCACAGTCAAGAGTTCAAATCCTCGATTTCTTTAAATGTGAAGGTGGTAAGCTCAACTTCACCCCCTCCAATTCTAACCTCCAAGTACACTTCTGGGCTTGGAGAGACGCCTGACACTGGCACAAATGCCAAGAACCAGTTGAGCTATACTAATCCAATTAGGAAGACCCACTAAGCTTCAGCAAAAAGATTGACCTCCCTGTTGCAGTATTCAGCCACTCTTTCCAAAATGACTCATCCGATCAACCAACGGCCCTCAGTTCTTAGTTGCTGTGGAGCGCCTCACAAAGGTGGCGGTCAGGCCTGTAGCATAGAAGAGGGTGCGAAGAATCCATGGGCCCGGATAGACCTCCAATGGAATCTGACACTGGCCACATTTAACACACGAACTTTCCCGAGTGAAGCTAGCTTAGATCAGTTCTTTGAGGAATTTGAAGCCTTGTTTGCGACATCATTGACCATAGATTAAAAGAACTGGTGAGGCTTATACAGTGCTGACTGATAGCAACGCCCCCTGCTGTAAAGGACTTCCAAATAAGGAGTAGAGTTTGATTCCTAATGCATAAGGAGATAGCGGGCAATGTTGACAAATTCTACAGCAATAATGAGAGGGTAACAGTATTCGCAATAAATGTTAATTAGAGGTATACATTAGAGGTAGCGGAAGCCTACTCTCCAACCTCCAGTCATAATGATGTTGAAATTTATCATTTCTATGAAGACGCTGAATTACCGTTGAGAAAAGTGCAAAATCAGTATACTGTAGTAATCGGCGACTTCAATGCTAAAATGGGGGAAAAGAAGGCCTGGGAAAAAGCAATTATCAACCATTTCGGCTATTCCAGAAATACTAGACGAAAGGTGTTGGTAGAATTCACGCAAAAAAATAAGATGGGAATAATGAACACCTTCATTAAGCGTAGCAAAAAGAAGGGGACCTAGAAAATCACGATTGGTGAAACAAGAAATTGATGTCACACTTTCTGACAATCCCAGTATAGGGCAGGATGTAGAAGTGTTAGGTATAGTAAAGTGCAGTAATCATTGGTTAGTAAGGTCTAGGATTCACGTCAATCTGAAGAGAGAAACAGTAAAATTTGTCAAGAAGAAACAGGCCAACATAGATGTAGTAAGGATAAAAGCCGACCAATTCTTTCTGGTGCTTATAAAGAAATATGCTGCCTCAGAATAGCGAGATGAAGATGACACAGAGGTAATGAATGAATGCGTAACTGGGCCAGCTTCGGAAGCAGCAATTCCAGCTGGAGGTAACGCACCAAGGCAACTAATAGGTAAGCTCTCCCAGGCAATGAAGGACCAAATAAAGAAAGGACAACGGATGAAAGTGTTCTGAAATTTAAGAATGAAAGCGGAATTGTCAAAGCTGGTGAGCAAGGAGAAAATAAGGGATATTAGTAATTACAATGTAAAGCAAGTAACGTAAGAAACGTAACATAAGCAAGGCTGAGGAAGCAGTAAAACATGGACGCAGCATGAAATGAGTAAAAAGAAACATGGCATAGGACAAACCAAGATCTATGTACTCAAAAATATGCAAGGAAATGTCATGAGAAATTCCTAAGGTACAGTGAAACGAGCGGAAGAACTCTATACTGACTTGTACAAAATTCAGAGCAGCCACGATACCTCTATTCAAAGTAGTAATGAACGAGTTACAGAGGCTCTACTCTTGGTCAACGAAGAGAACAGGCTGGCTTCAGTAAGGGATACTGTACAATGGGTCACGACCATGTCATCAAGCAGGTAACCAATAAATCTGCAGAGTACAGCCAGCCTCCCTATATGGCTTTCATAGATTACGAAAATGCATCGGGGTCTGTAGAGACATCATCAGTCTTAGAGGCATCACCTAATCAAAGAGTACAGGAGGCCTATGTATGTCTGAAAATATTTACAGTGATTCCACTGCCACCTGAATTTTCCACAAGAAAAGTAGCATGATACCAAAGAAAGGCGTGAGAAAAGGTGACATAATCTCCATTTCCATTTACTGTACGCTTGGAAGAAATATTCGAGCTACTGCACGCGGTATTAAGGCTTAGGATTAGGGATCAAGAGCGAATGTCTCAGTTACATTAGGTTTGCAGATGCCATGGTCCTGTTCAGTAACAACGGGGATGAGTTGCAAGAAATGACTGAGGACCTTAAGACACAGAGAGTGTAAGAGTGTGGCTCAAGAATAATATGCAGAAAACACAGATAATAATCAATACCCCTGGACATGGTACAAGGGTTCAGGATCGCCAGACAGCCTCTAGAGTCTATGAAGGAATGTGCTTACCTAGGTCAATTACTCACAGAGAACCCTGATAATAGGAAGGAGATTTACAGAAGAATAAAAAAAGATTTCAGCGCATACGGCAGACATTGTCAGATCCCGACTGGAGGGTAGCCATTAGCACTAAAGAAAGGCGTTCAATCAGTCCATTCTACCGTGATAACATACGGGCCATAAACCCGAATGCTGACAAAGAAGCACGAGAACAAGCTAAGGTCCGCCCAAAAACCAGGCAACGAAGAACGAAGAATAATGGATGGACGATTGGGGTTACAGAATAGATGCCAAGAGAAGGGAAGCCCAGTCAATGACGCCAGAAGATTAGGTGGGGTGATCAAATTAAGACATTCGCAGGCTCTAGTTGGAATCGGCTGGCGCAGGACTGGAGTAATTGGAGGTAGAAGGGCGAGATCTTTGGGTTGCAGTAGACCTAAAATAGCCTTATCATGATGAGCACCATCATCACGTCGGTTTCTTACGATTGTGCTTCCAAAATCTCGGCTGCTTCCTTTGCCCTTTGTCTTCTTGTTGATTTCATACCAATGTCTCAAATCTGGCTGGCTTGATACCACCCGAAAGCCGACTAGTTTTTTCTGGTCAGCCGGTTGCTTATAAAATAGGTGCGCTACGTCTAGCCATGGATCTAAGGGGTGTTTCGCATCCGCGGCCGATGGTCTAAAGGCGCTGGCGAAGTCTCCCTGGGTAGTACACACCTAAATAACCATGAATATGGGCTTTGAAAGAGCTGAGCTCTAGTGCAATTGGTAGGGCATCGCACACGTTATGCAAAGGCTGTGGATTTGGATCCCACGACCCGAAAGTTGTCTTTTGTCCACATTATTTTAATTTTAGTTACTCCATTCGCATATTAGAATCTGAAAGTACAATTTCTGGAAGGTGATTTCACAAGATGACCAAAACCTACAATTGTACCACAGCGATTGCGTCGTGTTAGAGCACCGGCGCCGAATGTTAGAGGTTGGGGGTTCAAACCCCGTGGTCGCCGGAAAAAGACACGTTTCTTTTATTGGTGAATGTGTCTCGCGGTCTGCTGCTTGCCTACTTGTGGGTGTTTGAAACAGGAAATGGGGACTATGGGAATAATGGGCGCTGTCTACAGACCCCCCTTGCCCAACCTCAGATGGTATATTTATACACCATGCACTGCGGCTATGGGATTCAGGCTAGTGCTTATGGCATGGAAATTGCCTCAAGCGCGCTCCTGGCTAAGTGCTCGGTGACAGGAGGCCTCCACTCTTGGAAAAGCTTGTTTCACACCAACCTGTGGGCGTCCCAGCCTTATAAGTTCACTGGGATAGCACTTGAGAAATAGCCATGGCCATTTCCATAGCCATGGCCATTTCTCATGGCGCGGTGAACATCCTCTGTTCACCGCGTCATGAGAAACCATCGAGTGAAGACTCACGCTTCGTTATCGTCGAGGACTCGCACTTCTCGTATACCTGAGACGGGGCTGTTCCCGGTCGTCCTGTATGAAGCCGGCTGGCTGGGCTCACATTTACTGCTCTGCTTCAAGCAGTACTCCTGCGCACCCTTTGCTCAGCAGCCGCGGCTTAGAACAATGTAACTTTTTCACCGCTTGATGTCATTAGGGGCAAAAACTTTAGGGGCATTAGGGCAAAATCGGCCCAAAATTAGGGGCAAACATTAGGGGCAAAATCCAGGCAGGTGCGGAAGGAGTGTTTGTTGTCTTGGAACCCTCAATAACCAGCGGAATTATCATTACTAGAGAGCGATTTGCCTTGCTAGGTACACAGCCTATACGACCTCTATGCTGTTGGTTATTATGAATCGCGTTCCCTCAATAGGCATAACATTGCCATTGTCAACCCAGCTCGCCTTTCTCACAAAAACGGCGCTACCTCACCTCATCCAATTTCCGAGATCCATTCTCACCTACCTACCTGAAATTGAAGGAATATGAGGGAGTCAGCACGCCCCCATTTGAGGTCGGCCTTCTTAGGGTTACCTTGTCTGTTTAAGCCACAATTTTCTTTTGAAAACAGATTAATCTCATGGTGTCCAACGAATGTGCTTCTTGCTTTTCATAGTTTTGTAACCGAAAGATGTCAACGCGAAGGCTGACATAGACACCTGTCTGAAGGTACCAAAATCTCATGTAGGGTCCATCAAGGTAGTATCTTATAAAATGCGTAATAATTGTCATGCCTATGCAACGGGGAATTCCTCCGTCCGTCCGTCCGTCCGTCAAGTAAGTTGACCGCTTTCAATATAGGAACTGCAGCAGGGAGCGATTTGAACTTCATGCCGCCTTTCACTTCAACGTGAAGAAGGGGCTGCGAACACATCGCAAACGATGTAATCAGCATTCGACGCACCATGTCGGCATCGCAGATCGCCTTGAAGTTAGTGCCCGCGTTATAGCACCATATGTAGCATTCGCAGTTGGACGGTTGATCATCGTATCTAAAAGTTTGACGCGGATGAATAAGGCAGTAAAAATAGATAACAGCTTGAAATTATCGCATTTTCATCAGCGTAGCTAGCACAGCCACCTCGGCTAGTTTGTTTGCAACATCAATTAACCGTTCACAGCAGTTCTGGGCACTCTTTCACTGTTTGTACTTGTGCGATCAGGTTTCATACCATTGATAATGACCCCAGGCTGCAATGAGATGAGCAAGCAAAGTTTACGCATACTTATCAAATCGTAGGTTAGCTTCTCCTCGAATTCTTAAAAATATTTACTCAAACGAAAGTGTACTCATACACACTGAACTAGAACCTGTAACATTGGCGAACAACGCTACTCTCATTTTTCTTAGCCGCACGATCATGCATCAAAAAGGAAACTCGACACCAATGCACTAAGAAAATTCAGCAGGACCTAATTCAAGAGGTAAAGTAATGCTTCATGTTTGCGTCCGGAAATGTTTTCGTGTAAATTGCGACAACATGTTTATTGACTGAAAAATCCAATTATTAGAGGCCATTTTAAATATTTCTGTGAAAAATTGATTTCACATAATGAAAAATATTGCCTATTTTCGACGTAGTATATCACGTGGAAAACTCATATTAATTACAAGGCAGCAACACTAAGAAACGGGTTTGACAGACTCAAAGGAACCAAAACTCAACGCTGGGTTTTTTTCTCTTCTACGTCCATCTTCTTGTTGCGATACAAGAAAAACTGCAAAATACGTAGTGCTGATTAGGTGAGCCTATACCTCGTAAACCAACCTGTAAAGCCCTCTTTGAGTTTAATGTTAAGGTTCGAAAAAGCTTTCATGATGTTTATTCATGATACGTGGCCGTGAGTAGAAATATATGTGGGGATTGAAAATTGAGGTGGAAACACCACAAGTAAGATACCGCTCATTTCCTACGTGGTGGCCATTTTGCCGAAGCATACAAAACAGTGGCTCGTTCAAAATAATGACGGACATTGTAGGAACACTGTCATTTTACTGTAAGTAGCCTAAAAATTACGGTCGGTGATCGCGCACCTTTGTGATAAGTCCCCGAGAAAAATGCCAGTCTCATAGAATGTTTAATGACATGTGATGCAACCGACAGATTATCTTGTGTCACTGCTTCATTGGCAATGTCCTCCTTTCTTTAGCATACGTTGATTTGGCTAGTACTGCAACCAGCACACAACAGAACTATGACTTTGGCCACTCACAGCTGAAATCCGCTGGAGTGCCCCATGCAGCTTTCAGGACACAGGTTTCGCAACTCAGAAATTGTTTTTACATGAAGGTAGATATATATGGAACACATGCTTTGCATGACGCCATGTCACCTCTTTTGTTCGGTGTTATGACAGAAAACGTGTTCCTCACTTGCAGATTTTGGTACTTGATGTATTTTCAATTTGATTGTGAAGTTTGTTTCAAGAATTTCATGCAGAAGATTTGTTATACCAGTTTGAACTTCAAAATGCAACCGAAGCAAGAACTTCTATGCTTGTGAGCGAACCTACTGACTTCTGAGGCGATTGTTCTTTCCGCATAACTTTAGTCTGCACGAAAATTCAGAAAAACTCTTTTCTAGAGCAACCGTTCTTTGTAGCTGGAGCCGCGTCTGCACTCTACAAAACAGCGATAACAATAGTTCTATATTGCTGCAATATTCTGACAATATTTGGCATGACAATTGCCGCGACTGCGTGCATATTTATTGGAAGCTTTGAAAAATATATCCTTTGCACTGTAGGATTCTTCGAAATTACACAGTGCCTCTGCAATAGCAAGAAAGCTTTTCCAGAAGCTCGACGTACTTGCTGAACGCTTTTTGCTGTACACCCTATGGGTTTTGCTATGTCCATATCTCCCCATAATATATTGTTTTTATACTATTATACTATATATTACTTTATATATTTATGTCCACATACAAATCACGATACCTCTCTTTCGCAACGCTTTGTTTTCAATATACACGATTATCGTGATGCATAACTGAGGTGCCGAGTTATATTTCTCATATTTCTGATGGAATCGTTATGAATTCGAAAACATCGACATTCATTGCTTGAGCTAAATATATGAACTCCTAGGGAGGCGGCCACATATGTTCGTTACAAACATGGTTGTCCGGTGTGTCACTCAGCGTATTCAGACTTTCAAAAAAGAAGTTTTTAAATCTTGCTTTTGGAATTATGAGTCGTTATATTGAACTTTGAATAGCTAACGTGGGTGCTTTCACCTTATTTTAGGAAGCAGTATTGCTCTACCATGATTTTCCATAAATACAAGAAAATCAAGGCAAGGCCATTTGAACTTGCTATGTTCTGTAATATCCTCTAATAGAATGTATTGTCGCGCATATTATTTGTTCTGGTCTAAATTAGTTAAAGCACTTGTGAGAAACACCTATTCCTTGCCGCTGCAGCTTAATGGTGAAGGATCTAAAAATGTCAAAGGAAAATATTTGATTTCTCGATTACTTTGCTACAAACACCACGGGTTTTATTAGTCGGAGTCATCCTGCTTGTATTTAGGTTGCGTGCAAAATGACAAAATATACGCTTCTAAGCGCATTGTTTTTTGAAAGCAAAGGAGCATTCTGGAATCACTGCTGGACATGTCTAATTATTGCAATGCTATCTTTCCTGTAAAGGGTAAAGCTTTTACGATATCAACATAGCTATGCATATTGCAACGTGCTATTCGCAGAAGATGACGTCTACCCTCAGGTTTAGTTCGATGTACTCGTAAGCAGCCATTTCCTGATATGACAACGACTACTTACATTTCATGGTGTTGGCTGGCTTCCATGCTTGGCAGCGCACTGCCCTTATAAACACATCCTGTAAATAGGTTGCCTAAAGTGCTTCCAGGTAACATTTATTTGGTGGAGGTGGTGGATACTCCTTCAGAGTACGGCGCTTCGCAGAGAACCAACTTCGAATCTACCTCGATTCATTCAAGCGATGACACGTCACTACCAGCTGCGCTTACGACGATGGATGGATGGATGGATGGAGGTTATGAGCATCCCCTTTGGAACGGGGCAGTGGGTTGCGCCACTAAGCTCTTGCTATTATTCTGCCTATTGTCCCACCTAGGTTAAAGAATAAAAAAAACAATGTGACCTATCAACCAAATTTGGTGCACCCTTATTGCGAACTGTGCTTTTGTACACCTCCGTTTTTGGTCGTTTCCCTGCTTTTCTTCCACAAATCCTCCAAACGCCTCTTACTAGACCCTATTGTGGACAAGCTTACTTTTCCACTGCTCTCGCTGAACTCTAGGGCTTCAAGGAGGCCAGTAGTGCCTAAATCGACCGCTGGGCAGACGTCATCACATTATAATAAAACATGCTCCATAGTTTCTCTAGCTTTACCACATGCTTCTTGTTTCTTGTGTCTCACTTCATAGGTGCGTGTTCTATGGCATGCCGATCTCGCTTCAACAAGTATGGAGTTCCCTTTGCGTTATCATAAATTGTTTTTTTCCTGATTTCGTTTTTTCCTCCTAAGTAGTTACTCATGGCAGGTGTTTTTCCATTGCCGCCACCCACGAGATTATTTTAGCTGCTCTGACTTCCAGCTTGACGTTCTTTGTTGCTTTGTTGCCCACCTTATAGGCCGCATACTTGCTGGTAAGCTTCCTAGTTCTTTTCCCCCACTGTGAATCAATGTTTTTCCTGAACAGATACCTCAACACTCTCCCAGTTCATTTACTTTCTTCCACATTCCTCAGACGTTCTTCATACACAATTTTACTGCGAGCTGCCCTCACTGCGTTTGATTTGCAACTACAACGCCCCTCAGAACTTGTTGACGTATTTTGCCGCGCCCGACTTCAGCTGAATTCATCGAAGTGATGTTTTGGCCATGGCCGCATTGCTGTCCTTGGCCACAACTTGAACACTGTTGTCTTACAACCTTACCATGAGAAAATTGGAGCTTGAAAGACTTCTCTGCGCCCAAGTACGCTAAGGATCTTCATAGCTTTGTCGGGATTTGCTCCTATTTTCACCGGCTTCTCAAGAATTCTGGCAGCGATTACGCAGCCGCTCACAGATAATAAACAAGGCGCCCCTTTTACGTGGCGCCCAGCAGAAGATGCGACTTTTCCCTGGTTTGTTAAGCTCGTCAAAACGCTTTTTGTTTTGACCCACTTCGCCCCGTCAGAGGAAACAGAATACCGCACTGATGTGTGTGGTAGCGGAATAGGCGCTGCCTTTGCTCAATATTAACATCAAGCAAACTGTGTCCTTGCTTGTGCCTTCAGGCTGCTGTGCACATTGGAACAAAATTACTCAATTACAATATGTAGGTTCTTTCTCTTGCCTAGGCCGTAGCAAAATTTAACGCTTATTTATTCAGTAGATCGTTCACAGTAGTTTCTGGTCACCATTCTATTTGTTGACACGCTTCTTTGAAAGATCTTGCAGGGATACTCGTTTGATTCTCACTGCGCCTGAGTGACTACACCTACACCTACCCTTCCCCAAAACCAGTTGAGATCCTGCTTGATTTCTTCAACTCAATTTGGGAAATGTGAAATATGCCCAAAGAGTGGAAGAAAACCATCATAAGCCCTTTCTTGAAAGCTGGAAAACCGCCCACAACAGCAACCAGCTAAAGACCCATATTACACACAAGTTGTCTTGCAAAGTCCTAAGTAGGCATCATCAACACAAGATTGCCATACGCCCTCGAAACAGAGAACCTGCTAGATAACCATCAGTGTGGATACAAGAAAGGTTGCTCCACAACAGATCACCTAGTCCGGCTAGAAGACGAGATACGTGCGGCCTTTCTGCACAAGCAATACTGTCTCACTGTTTTCTTTGACCTAGAAAAGGCGTACGACACAACATGGAGGCTTGGTATTTTAAGGTACTTGGCATATTTACGAATCCGAGGTAGAATGCTCAAATGTCTAGCCGATTTCATGTCGGACCGAACATTCCAAGTGCGTTTAGGAACGGCGCTGTCACGTGTGTTCATTCAGGAAGATGGTGTGCCAGAAGTATGCGTACTAAGCACAACATTGTTTGTGGTGAAATGAACTCGGTCAATAAGGTAATTCCATCCTCTCTAATGCATTCATTTTATGTGGATGATCTACAAATTGCGTGTCGTGCATCGAACCTGACATCCTGCGAACGGCAAATTCAAATTACATTAAACAGACTAACACAGCGGGCGCCTGAAAACGGTTTTCGTTTCTCAAGTGAAAAAAAATTATTAGTGTTGTCTTTACGCAAAATAGAGGCTACAACCAGATCCCACCCTTAAGGTACAAGAAGCCACACTACCAGTAAAACAAGAACGCAAGTTTGTGGGTGTTCTGTTTGATAAAACGTTGAACTTTCTTGCTCGCATAAAGAGCCTCAAAATAAAAGCGAACAATGCACTTAACATCCTCAAAGTCCTGTCCCGGAAGCGCTGGGGCTCTGACCGTGAATGCCTGCTACGCATCTACCATACTTTGGTGCGCAGCACATTAGATTATGGTAGCATAATATATGGTTCAGCCAGACAGTCTTACGTCCGACGACTTGATCCAGTTCATAACCTTGGACTATGAGTGGCAAGTGGTGCTTACAGAACATCGCCTGTCCACTGTTTGTATGTTCACTGTAATGAGCCTCTTCTACAGCAGCGCAGGGTGCTACTAACTTTTTCTCACGTACTCAGAATTCAGTCTTCACAAAACATATATGCATCAACATAGTCACACAATGTAACTCACGCTTACACTATACAAACAAACCAAACATTATTAAGCCGGTTGTCCTGCAATATTAGAAATATATTCGGGATTATAACATTCCTCGTGAAGTCCTCCAGGTTGCGAGAAAGCCACAGCGTTTGCCTTCGTGGCACTATTTCGCACCATTAGGTGATTGGACATGACACATTTAAAGAAGAAAAACACCCCGCACAAACACATTATACAAGAATTCCGCTTTCTACAGGACAAACATCAAAATTACACGGTATTTTACAATGATGGCTCTGAAACAAAAGAACGCGTGGGTGTGGGGGCAATAACAGAACATCGGGAAAGAAGTATTCGTTTGCCACAGCACGCCTCTTTCTACACAGCTGAGGTCTATGCAATATGGACTGTGGTTAAAACGATCATCGCTTAAAAAGTAGAAAACACGATCATATACACCGATTCATTAGGCACTTTGAAGGTTCTTCACATGAAATTCGAATGTAAACTCCTTGTAGGGGATATTTTAAACATGATAACAATAAACAAATACAGCAGGTCACTTAGGTTTTGCTGGGTACCAAGCCATCTTGGTATACCGGGTAACGAAGCAGCGGATAGATGCGCATGAATGGGAGCGTATGAAAACATTAGAAATACGGCACTTCCATATAAAGACAGAATTTCCAATGAAGACAAGGCCTTCTGAATCAATGCGATTCTGAAGGCCTTGACATCAAAATGGCAATCCGATTGGGACAAATGTTTAAACAACAAGTTACATCTTATTAAACCTGTAATTGGCGAGTGGAAATCATGCAGTCACCAGCAACAGTTCTACGAGGTGATCTTGTGTCGGCTTTGAATTGGGTAACGAAGCAGCGGATAGATGCGCATGAATGGGAGCGTATGAAAACATTAGAAATACAGCACTTCCATATAAAGACAGAATTTCCAATGAAGACAAGGCCTTCTGAATCAATGCGTTTCTGAAGGCCTTGACATCAAAATGGCAATCCGATTGGGACAAATGTTTAAACAACAAGTTACATCTTATTAAACCTGTAATTGGCGAGTGGAAATCATGCAGTCACCAGCAACAGTTCTACGAGGTGATCTTGTGTCGGCTTTGAATTGGGCACGCGCATCTGACGCAGAATTTCCTCCTCCGAAAAGAAAACCCGCCAACCTGCGAAAAACACCATGACCCTCTCAGAGTCATACACATCCTAATAACATGTCCACACATCAACACACTGAGACGGAGGTTTTTACATAGCCTGTATAATTTGAACACTTCATTACACCCTGCCCTAATACTAGCAGATGACCCCCTAGTGCGAGTTGCTGATCTGTTTGGCCTTTCAGAAAAAAGTGATTATTTACACCAACTATGATGTAGTGCAGGTTTACTTGCTCTAACGTTGCGTTTCAGTTTGACTTTTGTCTGGCACAGCATGGCCTTAGTTGCCTTTGTGCCATTAAACCCTAACTAACCAACCAACCAACCATTTTGTTGCACTCCTTGGGCCAAATATTTACGGCTACTCTTTCTTTTGACAGGCTAAATTTTGCCTTGGGAAGAGCTTTAATTCCGATAACGTTGGTGCATTATGTATATTGGAGATTCTTCTTACACCGAAAGCTGTAGATGACATACCATCTGCCTTTTTCTTGTGTCTGTCAAGAAAAAAGATATGCGGGCCGGTTCTGGTGATAGTACGAAAAGGGACAAAGCTCAAAGGCACGTACCCCTGTGGACAGGGGAACCTGTAAGATGCCTTGAATTTCGTACGTGGGCAAATCCCGAAGGTAGCGCAAGGTCCAGCGGACCCGTGATAGCGGTGCACCAGGCGTTAAGCACCACCTATACGTGGGCACATCCCGAAGGTAGTGCAATGCTTGGCCGACTCGCGGCGCAGTTGAAGCAGGCGTTAAGCGCTTCTCATACGTGAATCCGTTTCGAGGGTAGTGCAATGCCAGGCTAACCCGTTTCATTTGAGAGCTTCGGCTGTGCATTTAAAAAATCTTATTGTGCGCAAAAAAATAGGGACGAAGAAAACGAGCAACACAATAACGAGCGCGTTTTAAACAACTGGTTTTATTTTTGAAGAAGCAGCTGCTTTAATACCAACAGATCTGCGCGATCTAGTCACCAGAGCACGCCTATAGCGCAAATAACAACACTTGTGATCAAATGCCGCGGAACAACGCCATCCGGTCAACATAAAAGAGCAGGGCATAAAACAAGCACTTACGAAGAAAATCTTTAAATATATGATTACTGAAGCGAATTATCTTTATCCAACAATGAAACAGAAGGATGGCTGATGCATTTCACCTTTTGTTTTGCAATCCAGTGAGCTTCCACAAGTTCTGTCGCGGTTTGATTCCTATGCCTAAACACAATGTCGGTGCTATTAAGACAGCGTGAGCAATCATGTTCTTGACAATGCATTGTCAAATGCGTACCAGAGCAACCATTCAGACAAGACAAGTGTTCCCTTAGTCTCGTGATAATGTATCTCGCAGTCTGCCCTACGTACACATGAGCGCACGTCATAGTAATCTGGTACACAACGTTGGGCCGACTGCGAGATGCATCAACACGAGGCTAATCGAACACTTGTGTAGTCTGAATGGTCCCCGTGTACGCATTTGGCAATCGATTGTCGAGAACACGATTGTTAACCTTGTCTTAGTAGCACCGACATTTTGTTTAGGCATAAGGGTCAAACCGCGAGAGAAATTATGGAAGCTCACTGGAATGAAAAACTAAAGGAAAGATGCATGAGCCATCCTTCTGATTCATTGTTGCATACAGAGAATTCGCTTCTGTCATCACATATTTAACGCATTTTCATCGTATGCGTGTTTTGTGCGCCTTGCTGTTATTATGCTGACTGGGCTGGTTTGTTCCGCGGCATTTTATCACATGTGTTGTTCCCCGCAGGGGCGTCTGCGTCAGCAGGCGTTTGGTGTGTTGCGACACCATGTACCCTAGTACACGAGGGTTGGACCCTCCCGCGTGTAGCCTTGCGTGGCCTAGCGGTGTCCGGGGAAAGGGGGATCCTGGATGCTGAGCCGATGCCGGGTGTTCGGACCTTTAGGGCCCCCCAGTGAAGGCAACACACCTCTTTGACCTCTGCTTCACGTAGACGGCAAACCCGGACTGACCCACCCGGGGGAAATCGGTAGTTGCCTTTTCCTGTCTCTCTCTGCCTCCAGCCTTCGTCCTTCTCTGACTTTTCATCTTTCCTGTCTTCTCCTGGCTTCTTTTTACTTCCAATTTTCCAGGCAGCAAGGGTTAACCTTGTGTGAATAGCCAACCCTAGGTTATTTCATATTTGGTTATAGTGATGACGTACAGCTGGCGTTTGCAGACCTGTACATGCAGTCCCTGCAGCGTCCCCTTATAGGGCTCCATGGTGGGTGGCTGGCGTTATTGCCGAAAATTCAATTCCTTTATGACTACCTCCTTCCCTCCGCTTCCTGATCGCCCTCACGAAAGAGGGCGCACTGATGAAGTTTTCCACTTCCTTGGATGTCAAAGACCAACTTCCCACGTTACCATGTGATCCACTGAGAAAAATCCGATAAACAAGTACGAAACATTTTCCCTTTTCTAGTTTCTAAGTCCTTAACTGACGTCCTTGGTCCAGGCTACAAGGTATCAAGGCTGGCAAGCGGTGATCTCCTGTTAGAGCTCCATGATCGGAGACAGTACGAAAAGTTGCCCAGTCTAGTATCATTTTGAGATGTTCCATTGACGGTAACTCCACACCGCCCTCTCAACACCACCCGCGGCATTGTCTCGGATGACGATTTGCTCCAGCTGACAGAGGCTGAACTCCTGGAGGGCTTCAGTGATCAGAATGTTGTCAGTGTGAGAAGAATTAAGATGAGAAGGGATGGAAAAGAAATTGAAACGAAGCACCTAATACTCACATTTGCTTCAAGTATTCTGCCCGAGTCTGTAGAGGCCGGGTACATCAAGCTCCCTGTAAGACTACATGTGCCAAATCCCCTAAGATGTTTCAAATGCCAGCGTTTCGGCCACAGTTCGCAGAGCTGCCGGGGCCGCCAAACATGTGCGAAATGTAGTGCCCTTGAACACGCCACTGAAACTTGTAAGAACTCTCTCCACTGTGTAAACTGTGACGGGGATAACGCCGCGTACTCCAGGTCATGCTCCTCCTGGAAGAAGGAAAAAGAAATTGTAACGATAAAAGTAAACGAGAATATATCTTTCAAAGAAGCACGAAGGCGGGTAGCATACCTGCCAAAGAAAAGCTTTGCCGAAGTGGTGCGTCACGGGGCAGCGTCACAACGGACCCCGGCGGCTGTCCGACCCACAAGCAGTGAGTCGCAGTCACGCCATCTGCCCCCGCGGCGGTTGCAGCTAGCGCTGCTCCCTCAACCGAGGAGAAGGGACCATCGACCCTGAAGGTGGGCGCAGCCGAGGCTGCCTCAACCTCGCAGGTCCCTTCCAGCGCTGGCAACGGCCGGCGTAGCCAAATCCCCCAGGGAGCCCCATCGACCTCCGGGCTGGTGGGCGCAGGGGTCTTGCCTTCCGAGGTGAGACTCGCTCGAAAAACTTCTCGCTAGCAAGAGCGCGTGTCCGGCGCCTCACAAGAGGCAATGGACACTACACCTATCCTCAAGGTGCACCAAGCGCCCAAGGAGCGGCGAGGCTCCCTCGAACGCTTCAAAAATGGCAAAACCCCGGTTACAGGGCCTCAAAAGAGCTCTGTAATCTAATCTCTGAAATCTCTGTAATGAATACTTCTGTTTCCGTATACACAGCGCCTATTTACTTGCAATATGGATACACAAATAATTCAATGGAACGTCAGAGGTCTTCTTAGGAACGTTGATGACGTGCAAGAGCTTATCCAAAAACACAATCCAAAAGTGCTGTGTCTACAGGAAACACACTTAAAACCACAACACACAAACTTTCTCCGACCAGATGTCAAGTTTCGCAAATATCGCGATGATGCTGTCGTATCATCAGGCGGTGTTGCCATTTTTATTCATAAAAGTATTTCCTCTCAGCGTTTACAGCTACAAACGCCCCTTGAAGCAGTGGCGGTTCGAGCTGTTCTTCTAAATAAACTTGTCACCATTTGCTCGCTTTACGTACCCCCAAACGACAATTTAAACAAACATGAATTTCAGTCATTTATAGACGAATTGCCAGAACCTTATGTTGTTCTTGGCGATTTCAACGCGCACAGCTCCCTGTGGGGCGACTCTCGTACTGGCGCGCGAGGTCGTCTTGTTGAACAGTTCCTTTTTTCTTCAGTTGCGGGCTTGCTGAATAAGAAGGAACCCACGTATTACTCCCTAGCAAACGGAACCTTTTCTTCAATAGATCTTAGCATAGTTGCCCCGTCCATACTGCCGGAACTGGAATGGGAAGTTACGAACAATCCTTTCGGGAGTGACCACTTCCCTATACTGATAAGAACATCTAAAGAAAACGAATATTCTCCACAAGCTCCTAGGTGGAAGATAGACACAGCGGACTGGGAGAAATTTCGAACTCTCACTAACATCTCATGGGCCGACATGTCTTCTTTAGAGATTGATGCTGCTGTGGAGTATCTTACATCAGTCATAATATATGCTGCATCAAAATGCCTATCCGAAGTGAGTGGTCTGGAATGCAAACGACGTGTACCGTGGTGGAACAGCAAATGTAGGATCGGCCGTAAGAATCAGAACAAGGCGTAGGGGTTACTACGCGCTTCTCCCACTGCAGAAAATCTTATGAACTTTAAAAAAGTAAAGTCCCAAGGCAGGCGAATACGCCGACAGGCCAAAAGAGAAAGTTGGCACAAGTTTTTATCGAGTATTAACTCGTTCAGAGATGAGGCCAAAGCCTGGAACAGGGTTAATAAGATTAGAGGGCGGCAAACATATTCACTCCCTCTGGTAAACACACAGAGCGATACACTGCAAGACCAGGCAGACTCTGAGAATGGAATGAAACGCATGGCTGAAAAGTTGTTATGGATTACTGTAAGATGATAATTTTACAACAAACATTGAAAAGCTGAACTGAAGCTTTGGGATTTAAAACTTCAAAAATCCCGAAAAAGGAGCATTAGGGTTGTGCATACAGCACGACGCAAGAGCAGACCACGCACTTAAAACTCTAAACCATAGATAAAACAAATGACCGGAATGATAAGAAGAATTACGCGGAATGGGAGATGACTAAGCGAATAAGACACAATAAAATTTGTTCAATGTTTCGCAGGAAGTATAATTACCTGCAGCCTCCTGTATCAAGAGCTTAACTGGACAGAGACAGAGCAGGCAGACATCCTAAACACGCACAGCGTATAAGGCCACCCTGAGTATTCCAGTGGGGACATCTGCAGAGAGACTAGAGTTCGTCCGGGTGTACAACATTGAAGAAGACAAAGCTATAATATTGGTTACAAAATGACAATGGCTAAGTATTTCCCAAGTGTGCAGGAGGGTCTCGAAGCGCTGGGCTCCCCGATCAATCCACAACGCCGCAGCAGCGAAATAGTAGACATACCGTGGGAGATGCGAGAAAAACTCAAGATCTCCCCTATCCTCACAAGAGCGATTCTAAAATTTCCAGAAGAAGGGTGTAAAGCAATAATTAGAAATTCATTCGGCACTCACCCCGACATAGTATAAACAGACGCAGGACGCGACGTTACGGGACACGCTGCTGTGGTGGATTCGTGGATCCGGGGCACTTCCCTAACCCGAGAACCATAACAACAGCTTCGGTTCGCACAGCCTGTACCAGCACAGCACAGGGTGTTGCAGTATCGCTGGCGATAAAAGCAAGACAGAGCGAAGACAGGCCCGTCTACGTCCTCACAGACTCCCAAGCGGCCTGTCGACTCTTCCTCCATGGAAGAATCCCCAGGATTACCCTTAACATCTTGGGCGACCAAAAAAAGAACATAATACTGCATGGTGTCCAGGGCATGCAGGGGTCCCCGCCAACGAAAGTACAGACGACATTTCTCGTTAGGCTTCAATCCGAACAAGGAAATACACCCAAATCAAGAACAATCTAATGGTAGCATGCGATGCTTTAAAGCATCAACGTCGTTCACGCCAGAAACTCATGGCGCCAAACCCGCAATCAACAATGGAGGAGGTTCAGTTATACAGAAAAATACGGACAAACACCTACCCACATCTGGGTTAGGAGCATGCCACCTGGCCAACCGGATATTCCAATCTATTCCCTTGGTGTAGGGGGTTACCATGCTTGCTGTATGTGACATGGGGATGCAAATCACGGTGTGAAAATTCAAATTCACTCAAATTATTGAAATTCTTTTAGGCAGCCTTGGTTAGTTATCCTCGCCCGGATTGACCTGGAGGCTCAATTGAGCAGTCACACCCATCTCTCTTTCCTCGGCGGTTCCTGATCCCAACTGAGGACCCATCCTCCGGCCACCTTAACTCTTTTTCATTTTATGAAGTTCTTTCTTTCTCAATTCCTACAAGCATCTCCTGCCTAAAACTGCACTCTTTCAGGCTTCTCTCTAGGACTCGCTTTCTGGTGTACGAGGTAATCAATCAATCAATCAATCAATCAATCAATCAATCAATCAATCAATCAATCAATCAATCAATCAATCAATCACTTTTATTTACCAGACACAAAAGGAACTGGAGGGCCACCTGGCGTAAAAGCTGTCGCAGTAGCTTGACGGAGGCCCAGGGTCCCTTACATGGCAGTAGCACTCACATGATATATACACTGAAGTCTTTATACACAACAAACATTAGATATCGTACGTATGCATAAAAATGATATTTTACACTTGAATGCAAATATACTAAAGTGCCACTATAAAGAAAGAAAATAGTCACGCAAACCATTTTTATTTAGCGTAGCTGTGTGCTTATATTTGTTTAGTACAGTCGGTATGTTATGTGTTAAGGACTGTGGGCTGTAATTGTTTCGGAACCTGGTACCTTCCACACCTCGGGGTTTCGTGTAGTATGTTTCGTGTGAGTGCAGAGTTCTAGCTGAGCAAGGGATGCAAAATAATTCTTAACATATTCGGATGAGAAGTAAATCGTTTCTACTAATCTGTGTTCGTATAATTTATCAACGCGGTTTAGTCTGTATTTGAGAAATATATTATCTGTTGGTGAAAGCCGATTAACGTTCTCTATATACCGAACGATTTTCTGTTGAAGTATTACCAGCTTTTGCAAGTTAGATTTAGATGTTGTAGCCCAGACAAGGTAAGAGTAATTTATATACGATAAGAAGAGACCGTAGTATATCTGAAGTTCTGCTCTCGTAGCTAGAAACGTACGGCAACGTGCCACAGCACAGGTAACCGCAGAGAGTTTGCCGCAGAGATGTTCAATATGGGCATCCCAACGTAAATTAAAAGAAAGGTATACTCCAAGAATTTTCAATTCTTCAACCAGTTCAATGCGTTGGCTCTGAAAATAAATGGCATGATTAATATTAAGTGGTTTATTTTTTGCGCGAAATGTTATATCTTTTGTTTTCTTTGAATTTACTTTAAGCTTATTTGTCTGTGTCCAATCAGACAAACTTGCCATAGTTTTATTACATTTTTGCACAAGTTCATTCGCATCAGGACCTGAGACACATAGTGTGCAATCATCCGCGTACATAATGAATTGAACCTCACTGTTTATGGTTACAATATCATTTATAAAAACGTTAAACAAAAGTGGCCCAAGAATACTTCGTTGAGGCACATCACATACAATATTTAAGAGAGACGAGTTATGTTTATTAATGGAAACGTACTGGGGGGGACGTCGATGTTTCAGATATGATTTGAGTAATTCTAGCCGTTTCCCACGAATTCCATATAAACAAAGCTTCCGAATAAGAATCTCGTGATTGAGGCTGTCAAAAGCTTTACTGAAGTCTAGAAAAATGCCGACTGCGTAGTAGTTATTTTCGAAGCGCTGCAAAACGTATTCTTTCAGCGCAAGAAGAGCCATTCCTGTGGATCTGTTTTTCCGAAATCCATATTGTGAATCAGTAAGCACACTCTGTTTATTGAAAAATTCCATCATTCTAGCAAAAATAAGCTTTTCCATTCCTTTTTAAAAAATTGGGAGCACCGATATCGGTCGATAGTTAGACGCAGTATTTCGATCACCACCTTTATAAATAACCGAAACTTTCGCGTATGTCATTGCATCTGGAAAAACTGCAGTCTCTAAAATTAAGTTGTAAATGTGCACAAGCGGAGGTACAATAAATTGCAAAACATATTTTATAGGTTTAATCTGCAAAGTATTTACATCTAAAGCTTTACTGTTTTTCAGCCCCATGTACACACTGTATACTACATATTCATCAGTAGGCGCAAAGAATGCGCTTTCGCGAACAGCATCGCTATGGCAAGCCACCCCTAAGCTATCATTTCCTTCAGCCATATCGCTTTGTGCAGTTACGAAGTGGTGGTTAAAGTAATCGGAAAGCGCTGTGCCTGTTATCTCACGTGAGCCCAGCTTCATCGATGTCAGGTGCGTATCGTCCTTGCGGCGGCTTAGAACAAGATTAATCGTTTGCCATGCAATCTCTGGGCGTTGTCTAGAAACATTTGCAAATAAGTCCTCACAGTACGCCGCCTTAGCTTTTCTTAGTTCAGCATTTAGCCTGTTTCTAAATTTTTTGAATGTTTGTACCGCTAATTCACAACGCGTGCGCAAGAAGGAATGATAGAGATTATTTTTTGTTTTGATCATTTTTGCAAGCTCATGAGTAACCCAAGGCTTTCTAACTTTTTTGGAATATTCAGCTGTCCTTATTGGAAAATTGCTGGCGTACATATGGGTAAAAGTTATAATAAATTCGTTATATACCCCATTTGCATCTGTTTTGTTCAAAACATGTTACCAATCGTGGTTCATAACGTCATTCCTGAACTGCTCTAAACCTGCTTGTGTTATACGGTGATAAGTGAATTGTTGACCGGCGTCAGCTGCTTTCTTGGAGTCATCGGTGTAGATTAAAAATATAGGGCAGTGGTCGCTTATGTCAGACACCAATGTGCCTGTGTTGCATACAGTAGTATAAATATCAACAATGAGTAAGTCAAGTGAAGAAGATGTATGACTTGTAATGCGTGTTGGTGTGGTGATTGTATTTACAAAACCTGCAGACTGGAGGTACGTGTTCAGTTGGAAGGATGAGTTACTCTGTTTAAGTACATGTATATTAAGAGCGCCGCCACACACAAGCTTCAAATTGTTCATACTTACATAATCTAGGAATGGTTCAAAAAAATCTAGAATAGTGACAACATTGCCACTCGGTGGGCGATACACCAGACATATTATCCTGTTTTTACTCTTTACAGTGAGTATTTCGTAGTCATCTGTTACTGTCGTATAGTCTGGTACTAATTCATACTTTGCATAGTTTTCAACAAAAAGTGCAACACCCCCACATATTTTGCTGGGCCGATTAATACAAGAGCGGTGATAACCTTGTAAAGTCAGCATAGCACAGTTACTGTAGTACCATGTTTCCGATATCATGATCACATTAAACTTAAAAGCAAATTGCGCCAAAATATGGATGATATCGTCACTCTTGTTGCATGCTGAGCGCGCATTAAGATGCAGAGCAGCTGTGGCCGATGCATCCTGCTTAGCAATGAGATGCGGGAGAGCCAGTTCTTGATAAGCCATTTTGACGATGCAGCCAAAGTTGCGGGGTGGACAAATTCACGCTGCTCCCTCATTTTACACCTGCGCCGGCCCCGACGTCATCTTCTCGACGTCACTCTCGCGTTTTTAATGTGGAGAACGGGCGTGTCTTCAGCTTGTCTTGCAAAAATTTTGTCGTTCAACGACCACACCGATTTCCAGTGATGCGCGTGTTTTCTTTTCACGGCCATCGCGAAAAGATGAGTTCTTCATTTCGACATCAGCTTTGACACCAGGCTTTGGTGAGTGTATAGTTGCATTATGCGCACCACTCCCCAGCCGCGTCCACTAGAAGATGCACCCCGAGGACACTACACGAATGGCACCAGATCTGTGGAAGCAGCTATCATGCAACCCGTTAACAAAACCTATACGCTATTGATTCTGTTCTCCATTAAACTGACCACCAACAAGATAATCTCTTGCACTAACAGTTTCACTGACAAAGAAAGGACCCTGGCGAAGGCGAGCCACAAACTGCAGCTTGCCATCTACGAGAGCCGTCGGTACATTCGCGACATTGCAAACGGCACTACGTGATTGTTAACGGCACCGACCTATATCTTCTGTCACCGCCGAGATAAACTTCGACTGGCTCAGCAGAACCCGGTGTCGCTTTTCGGCCAGTTTAGCCCTAAAATTGTGCAAGTAGCGAGTGGTGGACGTACCTCAAGTTAGCACTGCTGAGACCGCGTCGTGTCACCACGGTAAAAGGCACGTACAGTGCTCGAAAACAAAAATGTTTCTACCAGCTTCACAATGGTCACAAGCGCTGGGTCTCTCAGTCCTAGACAGATGGCCAACGATTCAGAGGCTCTCAAATTGATTTAAGCACCGCCGTTGTTTAGCTTGATTTCAAGCGGTACCGAGACAAATCCTGCAGTCTCGCCTTCGACTTCAATCAATGGAGGTCCACCACCAAAAACGTCGTTTCGTACGAAAGGCCATCACCGGGGCCATCTCGGCAATCAATACCCTACAGTCACACTTGACTACCGCCACACTAGTGCTGCGCCAGCACGTCAAGACAATCTTACCGAAACACGCGGACCTCATCCAGTGGGATCACACAATACAAGACACGCTCACGCATGCAGTCTTGGGGACCGAGTTGACCATAGCTTTGGAGTATCAGCTAAGGGTCCGCTTAACCAAGAATAGTGTGCGCCTTCCCAGAGAGCTTTGCGCATCAAGTCTTCCAGTCTGATCAGGTTTTCCAGATTTGCTAGTCAAGATATACACATTGAAATATCTCTTGACCTACATAACCATGTCAGCTAAGGCGGCAATTAAAAAAAAATCTGCCATGCCGAGGTGATTGACGATGCAGACAACAACGTGCTGCCTGACTTAGTTCGTAGGGGCGATATGCGCGCTGACGACTATCCGGGCCAGGTGCTTTCGGTGAGGCCTGTTCGCAGTTTAATCAAGATTGACAAGAGGCAGAACGTCTTTGACGAAATAACCTTCTGCAGGAACGCATTTAAGGACCTAGGTGTTTCGGCAGAAAAATTTTCTACGAGGCGTGCTGATGAAAGCCTTGCCATCCGGATTTCATGTGCCGCATTGCTAGCGTCGGAAGAAGGCTTCTTCTTAACATCATGCTGTGAGGGCAGTGGCTCCAGCAGACAAGGCTCAATGAGAAAGCATCTCATGACTTCCTTTGGAATTCAGGCAAAGTTCAGTGAGGAAAGCCGTCTAATCCAATAGGACTACTCTACGAGACACCTGCCTCACCAACATCAATCCAAGCCCCTGGCACTGTTCCGTGCGATCAAATTTTAGAGTCCTACTTGCGATGCAACGCGTTAGACAGGAACGTTAAAGTGTACTTTGCGGTGGACACTTTCCTAGAAACGTGAAGCAGAGTACACGTAAGAAGACCCTGTTTACACTGCTTGGAGCGTAACAACATATCGAGTGTTTGCTGAGGGCAGTCAGATGTTTCCAAAGTCCAAAATTTTCCAATGCTTCCAAATTTGGAGAGCATTACAATCAGACAATTCTAAGGCTCTCCAAATTCCGGAAATCTTTGTGATAAGCCAATGCTCTAAGTTGATCACAATCATCGGTGGCGTTTCTGTTCGTACAAGCATCTCGGCAGTGCGTTGCCGAGTGTACGCGATAAGCCTGCTGACTGGCTGCGCTATTTTTGGGGTGCTGGAATCGCACATCTACGTGGAGTATCATCGCATCTCAATGCATTGCAAACGCGTTTTGAATAAATGGTTCAGGGAATGATTTACAACTTCTCCAAATTTTCTATCCTACGAAGCCCATCGCTCTTCTTGGGCCCATGAAAGCACCCTACAGACAATGAGTCATAGAATGTGGATGCTTCTTCGATCTTGTGCTTGAAGAAGTCAGCGTATAAGGCATTAAAAAGGGAAGCTTTACAATGTTTCTCATGTCATCGAAGGACCTCCATCCGCGCCAAAACAATTTGATTATCCGCCGTGCGTCTATATGAGCCTTCCGCTGCCCAGGCGACCAGCCACCACCATGCCCTGAAAGACACACACGAAAGCAAATGACGGCAAAAAAGGCAGCGATGACAAGGAAAACAAGCGAAAGTCAAAGGGCCAACAGAAGCTACTTTAAGAACCCCGATAGTTACGAGGTTGCTGAAGAGAAAACGCCGACTGAAGCAAACACTACAGCCACGCTTTGAGATTTCATTTTTAATAGCAGCATCCAAAAGTTCCCCAAGGGCATGAAAGGTCCAGTTCTTACAATGATGTGCAAGCCTAGCAGTCGAGACTGAACGCAATTATAGACAGTGTTCTTTCTTGTAAGTTAAATAGTTGGTGCACTTGTCATGGAATGGCCTGCATCGCGAAGTCATAGCATGGTTATGCCAGCACCAGGTATAAAATTAGGCACCTTCGGCCACATGCGTTGTTTTGGGCTACCTATACAGGCATTGTATATGGACCGCCACGGCATGTGGACCCAGGTACATAGCTAAGACATGAAGGTGCATCGATTAGAGATTACCGGAACACGAAACAAAAAAGCACTGCGGAATCCAACCACAACTTTCAGCTCCATGGGCACATACGGCTATCAGGCTGTGGCAATACTAGAACCAATGACAGGTGGATAGTAGGACTTACCTTATAACGTTGGGATGTTATTACAAAGAACAAAGATGTCTGCACCAGTCATTGATCAGTTTCAGTGACTTTGGTGTCAATCGCGCACGCCCTGAGGAAGTGCTTCGGTTGCTCAGTACTAGAGAGCGCATTTTTCTGGTTGCTGCAATACGTTCCTCTAGAGAAATGTCACATACACCATGTGTTAGCGCTAAATCTAGGCAACCTTTCGGCCCAAAAAAAGAGCAGCAATCATGCTGCAAAATAGACATATAACCTTGTGGTGTTCTACGCCAGAGTTGTTACTGGAACAAGTCGCATTTCCCCATTTGCATGACGTTATAAACTCTCATAGTCATGACGGGCTCCTAGCATGAACCATCGTGAAGGTTATGAGAGTTGATGTGCTCTATATATCTATTTACTTGTTCACAGCACCCTCACACTGCTCCGTGCAGCGTAATAAAGAAGTTCTGCATAGAAATCGTTACAAAATAATATTAGCGAGACGAACAACACATAATAGAGATCAAATCTATGCCAACAGATTTCAACTAGTTTCAACTCCGTAGAAACTAGCGAAAACGTTCATTTTAGGGATTCCTTGCCCTGAAATTCTACTCTTTACGCCCTGTCACTGGAATTGTGTCACGCCATTACTAGGGATTCTTTTACTGTAACAGTTAGGACGTAGAACTTGTGGTAGATGACATTCTTTCTTGCCAGACCGTCCCCTCATGCCCCGTTTTGCCATTGCCACACTGAAAATAAAAGGGAAACTACTACGTGATGGCTTCTGTTCAGATTTATTATATATTGACAGACATATAGTGCATTTTACAGGCGAACAGGCTAACCACTGAGCTATCGCGCAGCAACAGCCCTGGGCAGTTATTACAAGTCTTATCACTCTACACAAACACTGTACGTTGTGATGCCTGTGGGTGTATATCGGAGGCAAGAGCGATCATTACTGCAGCGGACGGAAATTACGTCACGTACATGACATAGTTTAGGTTCGCCATAAGATGGCGGTGCCTTCGCATCCACTTCTTTTTTGACATGATCGTGAAAAAAAAAACGTTAGTGTCACAAAGGAGGCGAAAGTGACAGTGACGATCTTCGGACTTAAACGTGGCACATACCTCCAAAAGGAATGCGCCAAGAATGGGGGGGGGGGGGGTATGAATACCAACAGAGACATGACAGCGACAATGTCATGTAGTCTAGAGTAGAGTGCACAATACTCATAGCTTTAAGATAAGTACACTGCAGACCAGGAGGCGAATATCCTGAAAAATGGAATCGCACAATCCTCTTGTTGGCACTGCGCTGTTTCATGCGTGACATCGGTTCTAGTAGAGGCAACTGCCTCTGAGTGCATTATTCCCTAAGCTGGGCATTCAAATCCTTTGAGTGTGACTAAAATCAAAACAAGCATTTAACCAGCACGCACGGCCTAGGACTTGTTCTAAACATTATTATAATAGAATTAGTATAACTTGCCTTGAAATAAGAACATTATTGCATGCGCCACGTAGCAGATCGCGTAAGTAATGTGGGTGCTTCGGCGAGGTTCTGTTGACCGATAGAAACGAAATAGAATTGATTGCACTCCATAAGTTCCCGAAACATAACACCTGACAAGAACACCGGCTCGTCTTGGCACCTGTCAAAAATTGACAACCATTCGACTCTGTGAAGCTGGAATGGCAACGAAAGCAGAAGACAGTCAAAGCATAACTGAGTAGGCCAAGTAGGAACAGATTTCTTTAAAAAAAATTTGTGCACAAACAGACAGGGACGAAGCAAAGCAGCCACACAAGGACGAGCGCTTTATAACAACTCGTTTTATTTTTGAAGAACCACCTGCCTAAATACCCACAGATCTGCGCGATCTAGCCAACAGAGCGCGCTTATAGCGCGTATAACAACACATGTGAATGAATGAATGTTTAATGTTTTATGGCGCAAGGGCCAAGTACGGCCAAAGAGCGCCATGTCCGTGTTAATGTGTTTGCAGTGAAATCATGAGTTTTATGAAGTTGGTGTGACGTGGCTGTAGAGGCGCCTTAAAAATGGTCGCGCTAAAGTGCGTAAAATCTGTATCATAAGAGAATGGCGATGACTTATGGCGTCTACTATGAACAATAAGACGCATTTAAAAAAAAATGATATGATGTCTAAAAATATATCAGGTTATATAAGATATGCTAGAGCCCTACTGCCTCCTTAGAGCCCTTGAACACAAGGGCCTGGAGGCATGTGCTATTCAAAACAATTATCGCAGCGGCATCCTCTGGAGCGAGGATGCTCTACGAATTTAATGGGCTTATAACGTGTAGAACTACATCCTTTAAGAAGTCGAGGACTGCCTTGGTGTTAAAAACCGGTTCCTTACCAAGAAGCATAGCCGGGTGTAGAGGGATGTAATAACGGTATGCAAGCGGAAAATGTTTTTCTTTCAGGTTCGGCTTTCCGACACTCCAAGAGGACATGGAGAACGGTCAGCCTGTCACCGCATCTACCACAGGTTGGAAGTTCACTTCCAGTAAGTAAAAAATGATGGGTGCCAAATGTGTGTCCCATTCTGAGGCGATAGAATAGGACATCTGTTCGCCGAGATTTTGTTGGGGAGGGCCAAAAACCTAACTGTGCCTTTATAACGTGCAGTTTATTATTTATTTCTGCGTCCCACATGCGTTGCCAGTGGTTTCGCAGTTTCTTTCGTATGTATGGTTTCAGATCTGTGAGAGGCACCAAAGCAGTGTTATTAACAGCAGGGAGTGCAATTGACGTAGCCATCTGGTCTGCCAAAACGTTACCTTCAATTCCCCTGTGGCCGGGTACCCAGTATATGATGATTTGCTGGTTAGACAGATAAGCTTTGTACAGGTCGGAATAGACTGCAGTAAGTGAAGGATTTTTATGTTTGTAGGGTGACATTAAGGCCTTCGCCACACTTAGGGAGTCTGTATATATAACAGCTTTTTGGAGTTTTGCTTTCTTTATATGCTTTACAGCCGACCATACAGCGTACGCCTCTGCCGTAAAGATACTTGTTTCTGGATGTAGTATATCAGATTCCGAGAAGGATGGACCGACGGCTGCATAGGACACTCCGGCATGTGACTTAGAAGCACCTGTGTAGAAGTTTGTGCAGGAGTGCTTGCACTGAATTTGTAGGAAATGCATTCTTAATTCGACTTCTGGAGCGTGTTTTGTAACTTTTAGAAAGTATAGGTCACATAATATCACCTGCCATTCCCAAGGAGCTAAGGGCTTGGTTAGGTGCATTAAGGGAAGCTCGACGATTGGGACATGCATTTCATCGCTAAGTTCCTTCACACGCAGCGAGAAAGGCTGGCTTATAGACGGACGGTTGCGGAAAAGTGTAGCATACGTCATATCGGTAATGGTATTAAAACATGGGTGTTGAGGAATTGAGTGCACTTTAAGGAAATAAGTAAAGCTGACGTATGATCTCTGTAAGTGGAACGGCCATTCATTCGATTCGGCATATAGGCTTTCGATCGGGCTTATTCTGAAAGCACCAGTGGCTAGGCGGATACCTAGATGATGGACAGGATCCAGAATCCTTAGCGCGATCGGGCCGGCAAAGTTATACACTACGGCCCCATAATCCAATCGTGACCGTATTAGGCTCTTGTAGAGATTCATTAGACACTTTCTGTCACTGCCCCACGTAGTCTTGGATAGAAGTTCCATTAGGTTCATTGTTTTTCGACATTTTTCTTTCAGATATTTGATGTGTGGAATGAAAGTGAGTCTATCGTCAAGTATAATACCTAGGAATTTGTGCTCTTTGTTGATAGGAATTTGTTGTCCAGACAGTTCTAAGCAAGGATCCGGGACCAGGCCTCTCTTTCGTGTAAAAAGAACAAAAGAACTTTTGTGAGGATTGATTTTAAACCCGTTTTTCTCTGCCCATTTTGATACTTTGTTCAAACAATGCTGTACCTGTCTCTCGCACACTGCGAGGTTACAGGATTTAGAAGCTATTTGAATGTCGTCCACATAGATAGAGTAAAAAATGGCCGGTGGTAATGAAGCACGAAGCGTGTTCACCTTCACTATAAAGAGCGTGCAGCTACGCACGCCTCCCTGGGTTACACCAGTCTCTTGTGTAAAACGACGCGACAGTACATTGTCCATTTCTGCCAAGCCTCTCAAGATTCTATAGCGCCACGTTGTGTCGTATGCTTTGCGCCTCAGTACCCCTCCCTGTAATCCTAAAAGAACATCTTGCGTCAGCAAGTGTGGCCTGAAGCCATACTTATTGTTTCAAGGGCAAAAGGGCAATCAAGGAGGAAATTCTTAAAAACACACTCTGTTGCCTTCACGAAAATAGAGCATAGAGTCACTTTTCAGCTACATTTATTCGAAGTGCAATACAATCCCTAGCTTTCTTTCTTGTTTGTCTTCACTTCAGTTTTTGTACAATCAATTACTTTCATGTTCGCCTTCGAATATGCGACCAGGATATAAAACAAATGCTTCATTTTTTTATACAATCCTCATGCCTAGGATTTAGTTTCTGACATCTCTGCTTCACGCTCTAAGAATGGTTCATAAGTCTAACCTATTTCCGCGTTAAATTTTTATCTGTCTCACTGCATTTTCTACTTTACTGATGATTGCTTCTTCTTTATGAACATTGCGCTTCCTTTAACATTAAAATGTTTATTTCACCTTTCTACATCAAGTAGTGTATATCAAACCTGACATTTTAATTCTCGTTATTGTTTTGCAATATTTCGCCTAAATGTTGGCTAATCTCCTACAGTGGAAATGAGCAACATATGTATACCATATAAACGATGATAACTTGGAGGGTAAATGGAAGCGAATTCACTGCATCAGTGCCTGTGAATTACATTCCTCTTCTAAACTTGTCGCGCATGCTTATGCGCTAGCACGTTACTACAAACAGAGACGCTTTTAACACTTTCTTCGGTTATTGTTGCTTTCGCTCGCCTGCTTCATGTTATATGTTCCTTGTATATATTGTTCAGCATATATTGCTATGTCTAACCCTTGGTGTATTCATTCTCATTTATATTTCCTACTGTGTTTGCTACATTTATTTCGTTGATCGAATTTTTCCCCCTTAGTGTTGCCAATACTAAATATTTTCAACAATTTATCATTCATTCGTTATATTGCCGTTTGTCAGATATGTAAGGTCCAATCAAAATTTTTGGGTAAGAGAATAAAAAGAAGTAGATGGGGGGAATAAAGCGTTTTCGAATACGAAGCGAACACGAATTCTTAGTATTGGACATTGAATGGAATTCTTAGTAGTCAATGAAGGACGCATCAACTTAAGTACAAAACCTTATTTCAGTATAATTAGGTAGCACGTCGGGAATGAGTAGAGTGAAAAAATCGGCTAACACTTAGGAACAAAGGGACAATTGTAAAGAGCAATTCAGTCGTTGGGAATAAATCGACTACGTCAACAGTCACACAACTTCAGAGCCTGATAGCGAACAAAATTTTGAAGAAATATTGTGCTGCTGTACTAATTCCTCTAGGAATAACTCTCTAGAAATGCTAACAAAAGGGTTACATATTAATATCACAAGTTGTGGAACAAAAGAAAATTGATGCAGGTGTGTTCTGATGCAGATACATGCCAAATCGCCCCTTGGCAGGAAAGCACCACGGCTTGTGGCGTTAAGGATAAAACTGACACTCAAATATACCGCCAAAAACACAAAATCGCCGATTAGCAAAATATACAGGTTGATATGCAGGCTTCCGCCACTAAATGGTAAAAAATCTTGTATTGCCCATTTTGTTTTCCCATAGGTTCCGTAACAGGTGTCGTGTCGCTTCTAATCATTCGCGACACATTGGTGAGCAGCCGCAGATCGGTAGAAACAGCTTGCCATTGTTTGCTGTAACATGTTTGGATAGTTTTATGTATTCGAAAAGAACGAATAGTTCATTTCCGAATACTAATACGAATAGTTCATGTATTGTATTCGTTTCATATTCTTAACTTCGAATATGCAACAATCCATAGTATCACTGTATTATTGAGATAGCAATTATACGAACACTTCAGGGGCATTTTTGTTTGTTGGTGTCGCCGTCATTTTCCGTACAAAGTCCAAGGGTGAGCAGACCGTCGACGCGCGCCGTATACTGTATGTGCGAGTGACTGCACTCGAGTGGGACCGCGATCGCGGCTCAACCTGGCGCGTGCGAGGGAGGTAAGCCCAGAGCAAACGCACCGTCTTCCGTCGCGCGAAAGGTCGGGGAGGAATGGGAGGGGGGAAGGGAGGCAGGGGACGGTTTTGTGATTCGGAAGCAACTGCGTATTTCGATACGGGGCGCAAGGGCAAATGACAATAGCGCGTCAATCTCGCGCGCGAAAGGGAAGAAAGCCGGGATGCTGCTAAGGAGAGGGGAGGGCTGGCTTCTGCTCCACCAGCAAATGCGTACTTTGCGTGGCCACGCATATCCGCGCCTGGTATTTCGAAAGCGATATGCAGGCTGCTATACCTTTTTGCGCACTATGTTCTTGCTACTCAGTTTGTGTGGAAGCGATAGACAGCACGAAGGTTACTTTGCTCCCTGCTGCTTTCGCGCTTGCTCTCGTCAGCGGTCGGCTGCGACCGTCCGCGATCATCAAGTGTTATTTGATCATGTTCGCCTATTCCAGCTGACGTCATGCTTGTTCATTCACTTAGCAAGCGAATGTTTCCATGTTTCTACGGCTGGCAAGACTCGCATCCTTACGCGCATAGCTGTATACTAATTTGATATCGCACTCAATGCTTCGGTTTTCGGGGTGAAACGGATACTTTCTTTAAATATAAATGGAGATACAGTTCACGATGACAATTCCAGAAAACTTTAGTTTCCAGCAAGATTTACGTAGTCAGTGGGTTCCAGTGGTATTCTTGGAAATATTCCTAAATATTATACGCTCTTGTGTTTGGAATTAAAGGCAGGTCAGCCGCCTCCACGTCCTGTAATAGAAACATAATCAGTCGGTTAGCCACTATTTCCTGACGGGCCGTCTTTATGAACCCCGTGCAATTTCTAAAATGTGCGCGTAATATCTCGCCGTTAGAAGATATGAAACTGTTCGAGAGTATGTGCTCGGCGAAATCTAGCTTGCTCCTCGAGAATATCGCAGGTAGTGTCATCTTTTCTATCATCTTAGCGAAATGTGATCCCGCGCTGTGGTAGTTCATGCTTGCGCAAAACAAAATACTTTGTTATTGAAAACGTAGCAATACATAGTCAAAACTACACATGCAGAGACATAAACATTGCATGCGAAACGATTAGCGCCACGTTCATGATAACTTTTATTAGAAACAACTTTGCTTTGTAAGGACACAAATTCGTTCAACTGTGGTGAATAAGCTGTCACAATATCTAAACCAATAAGAAGTGTCCCTTCATCAGGAAGTTCGAACCATTCGTGTATTTTATGATTATTTTCGCCATGTGGTATTGACCATCTCCTGTAAATGAAGCATTTGCTTGCTATCCAAATAGCTTTTCTTAGAGGTAGGCAAGCCTCGTTTACAGCCTTTTTCTTAGCGCGTCTTGAGGGACGTTGAAATTATGAACAAATTTACACCATTCACTCACGCATTATTTTACTGCCTCCGTTACGACAATTTCCGCACATGGTGAGAAATTTCCAGCTTTATTAATGTCTACTTTGAAATTTTATGCAAAATATGCCTTGTTTCATTTGTTTTAGTTCTAAAGACGAAGCTAAAGCTCTTCATGTACGCTAAGAAGATAATACAAAGTCCTATGGTGTGTAGGCTACACAGAGAAATGTTACCTTCTCATTGTAGCGTCCTGATAAAGAGTAATAAGCCAAGTAAACTCGATACTGTTTGTATACATCGCTTGGAAGTGTTGTCTACTTGATGAAAAAAAGTTGAATATACAATATGATAGCACCAAAGGGAGTTCTTAGGCTTCTTCCCTTATAATTCATTCTTAAAAAAAACGCTATAATAATCATTTTTCAGTTTTAAACCGTATGATTTGATAATTTTTGTAGAAGTGGAAAAGACGGCTGATGTGACAATAATAAACTGCTAAAGCAGGTTACAATCACTCAAAGAGGCGAAATGCGAACAGACCCGCTTACTTATATTTAGGTGTATGTTAGAGAACCATAGACGGTCTCAATTTTTTAGAGTCCCGCACTACGGCGTGCCTCCTAACCAGATCATTGTTTTGGTAAGTAAAACTTCATATTATTTATTTACATTCAAAGGGCAACTAACTACGTTATCTGTCTGCGCGCGCATTTTCTTTGTGCTATACGAAACTGTGACGCAATTTAGTTCAGTTCTCTTCATGTTTCAGCGTATATACAGACGAGAATCGGCTTATACACCAAGGTTAATTGACTTATATATATATATATCATCTTACGTCGCGATAACTGCAGTAGTAAAACAATATGGCATTAATAAATAAAACTTCAGTGTTGTATGCACCATTGGGAAAATATGTGTGAATTCCTGATGAAAAAGCAGATAAAAAACGCTTTCACCTACCAGGTGGCCTTCGCTGTTGTTTTCCTGTACCAGTGCCTTTGCCACTTCCTCCCCTTGGTCCTGGTCCTCCTGTTGGAGGTAAATTATCATTAGCGTGGGGCTCGTTCAAAAAATCTAAACATTCATTTTCTACCTCATTTCAGCCGATTCATCAAAGCCATATAAAATTTCTGCGCTGTAGTTTGAGAACAATATGGGGTACCTACTTCAATAATTTTAAAGGAGGGGGCACGACATTGGATATAGTGCTAGAGATTGCTATACTGATCTACACAGCTGTGCGGAAAGGACACACCACCTGCGTCGGCAGCCGAGCCAACCATTCACAATACGCACTATGAAAACTTCTCCAAAAAAGACGCACGCGGCTATTCCCATCTATTCAGTGTTTCGAGCGCAGCATCCTAATAGGCACTAATAGGCCCAAAATCGAACCGTCGAGCTATTTTCTTTTAGGAAGCCGATCTAACGGCATGTCGGGTAGCAAAAGCCACGTTCACCTGCCCAGCTTAAACAAAACCGTGCCCCCGAAGAACGTTCAGCATCATACTTTTCAAAGACAGCTGAAGTCGTAAAAATGATACAGATGGCTAGCGCTGCTCTTCGACATCCCCAACATGCGGCTCAGGGCAACCTTGCCAGCTGTGTGTTTAATTGTCCATTCGTAGAGCACAGCACTATTTGCACTCGGTCAGAAGTCATCGGTGAAGTTCCATATATTAGAAACATGTTTCAGCAGCTGGCAACCTCAACAACTTATCACTGCTCCCACTCATCCATGTTATTTTACATTTTCCTAGCCATGTAACGCGGTGCACTCACCAAAGTGACGGTAAACAAACGCGAACACTAGGCTTCACAAAATATCAGCTCCCGAATCACTTGCGCCTCAATTGCAGCAGGCGTACAACCCAGATTGTCGAATTTACTTCAGAAAATAAATAATAAATCAGGAAATGGTGTCCTTAGGATGCCTTGTTTATCGCCAGTGGACTGAGGATCGTCTTCTGAAAAGAAATTTGTTCTTGAAAACTTTAGAAATGCTGACTTACCCCTTTTTGCAAAGACTGATCCCGACATCGTTGACAAAAGTAAGGCAAATATTGTGAAAACCACGAAAATGCTGAAGCTCAAAATGCGCACCATGGTCACTCGCTTAGTAGTGTGAAAGTTCTTCCTGCAGCGAGCGCTTAAATACGATTTTAACGATGCTTTACATGACGTCACACTCTTCGTTTTTGTTGTTCGGGTACAACATACGTTGGGGAGGCTATGTTTTATTGTAGTATTTTATTATGGAGTATTCCTTTATTTGCGAGTTCAACATTTATTTCTTCGGCAGACACTTTAGAAACAAGTGTCAATGCGGTCTCTGTGGAGATGAAAGAAAGAAAGATCTCAGAGACAGACACTACAGTATATCTGCCGTTCTCGATTGTCTGTTAGTGCCATACCATACCGCGCACATCATTGTTCTGTTTGCAAATTGAGCAGACTCCTGCTCCGAAAGTATTTTCTTTTCCAGGTACGGTACTGTCACACTGAGCAAAAACAAAAACACGTCAGAGAACAATGTGTTTTCGCTCTTTTTTCACATCTGCGAAGGCTAAACGTGGACTACATCAGTATCACTTGTTCGAGGAAAGCACGCACAATGAAAATAATCCAAAGGGCACCCGCATGCAAATAACAATTCCGCGTTCCAGTAATGTCGCAGTTGCGATTCCTCATTTTAACCTAACCATATTTCTACTGTAATTGTAGTGTACAAAATCATTTGAATGCATTATGAATATGTTGCTTTTCGCTCTAACCTTTATGAGACATACATTTAACCTTGGATCTATACAATATGAGAAGGCTTGCAAATCAAGCGAGGCAGATTCATTTGTCAGTAATGTTCTGCAAGGAACGTTCATGTCTCGCTATTTACCGTTTATTATTTGCAACCATGCTAAAATGGCGAAAGCGATGGACCATGCGCAATCGGTTGCTCCATCGCTTCGAAGGACAATAAAAGAGCAAGTTTCCTAGGAACTGGCTGCCGCCCACCAGCATCTGCCGGACTCCGCGCCATTGACCTACACTGAAGTCGCCGCAAAACCCCGCCATTCGATCATGGATCCCAGGCGAGAAAGCACCCGCACAGAACTATATGTTCTAAAATGAAAGTTTCAAGGTCACTTCTCATGCGAGATGGGAAACTTCAGCTTGTCAGGTGGGGTGTCCCATAGCAACATTTATTCAGCGGTGGCCAGGAGGAGCGATTCGATGAGGTCCGTATAGGTCGATGACGATGTGGTCAAAGGGGCGAGGAGAACAAGGCAACGGCTTAAATTGGAGCCGTTAAACGGCAGGAAAGTATCTTACGGCACTGGCAAGCGAGACCGGAAAGTGTGTAGCGACGAATCAAGCTTGGAACATTCCACACCAGTAGTAGTGGAAGCGAATGTCGGTGTAAGTCTTCATTACTCTGGCATGTTCGCGCACTCGGTCAGCATGAAAGGCGACACATACGTCAGGGCATAGGTTGTGAGGAGTAACGGAAAGTCATTTGAGTCCTTCAGAAAGATAGTTGCGATATTATAGCCAGCCGTCGCTAAAAATGAAATTGGGAGCTTGAGTGTGAATTTTTCCCAAGGCAGGACGTGACGTGGCGTGAATAACCATTCGATAAATAAAGCAAGCCAGGGGTCCCGCCATTGATTTAGAAGCATGTCGGTGACTGGTAAAGAGGACACGTCGTAGGTCCACACGTGGTATGTCCACTAGCCGTAGCTCGACACAGACGGTGTCACCACACCAGTTGGACGAAGTGACCGGGGCAGAGCGTCTGCATGAGAATGCACGAGAACGTCGTACTTCTGGAGCCGCAATTGCCAACTGCGGAGTCGACCATATGGATATTTCAAGGACGTGAGCCATCATTATGCGTTAACTGTACCAACGTGAAATGGGAGTCCGTGAAGCTAAGAGGGAAAAATTTCTATGGTCCATATGTATACGCGCAGTTTTTCCGTAACCGGAAAGTTGGCTTCGGTTTTACTGACCGCTCCCGCTGGCGTATACAAGGTGGTGCTCGGGAAATCCATTTCTCCAAGAGGGGTAAACATTTTGCAGGATTGTCTGTAACAGAAGTAGGTGTCATAATGTAGTAAATACATCGTTGCATGCTTGTGACCATGCCAAAACGCTGCGGCTGTTGCGGAGAAGCTAAGTCAACGTTTGTATGATGGAGGAAAATACGCATTAAGCGACGAAAATATAAACAAATGCCAACGAATGTACGAAGTTATTTCAGTTTATTTCGCTTAACCAACTAGAAAACGGCACCAAGTTTTCTTGGACCAGGAAGGACGCCACCTTGGGAGACGACGCTGCCAAGAATATTGAGGCGTGAACGTGTTTATCTTTTCCGGGTGAATTCTTTTCACCTCCTATCACATGTTATCGCTTAGCGCGGGACGCGCCTGCATGTATCGGTAGTTTATGCAATATTATCTACGGTTCTGTGCGCTATCTGTTGTCACCGAACCTCAGGAAGACACGCGCCCGCGATTACTCTGGAACGTGCATGGCTCGTGCATAAAAGCCGACGCACTTGACCCGCAGATTGAATTTAGACCATAGCGACTGTCTTTGTCGCTATCGTTGTGCTTTAAGTGTAGCCTGTTTTTGTGGACGCAGGTTCACCCAATAAATGTTAGTTTCATCATTAACGGTATTGCTGTGTCCTTTACCGTCACTACTGCGTGACAACTGGTGGAGGTGATTTGCGTGCATGTACCGGGCGCCTCCACTGAGCCGTGACCCAAGCCCAAACACGGAAGACAACACCAACATCGCCAAGAACCAGCGAGGTAGCCGCATGCTTCAAGGACTGAGCCGGGAGCATGCACTTTTGCCTGAAAAGACCAGGAAGTGAACGACCACAACAGCAGCTATGAGAGCCCCAGTGTCGCAAACACCGATCGTGCTGCAGCAGTCCAGAGAGCCATTGACGTTCCGCGGTTCATCATTCGAGGACCCGGAAAGCTGGCTTGAAACGTATGAGTTGGTCGGTACACTTACCAGCTGCAACAGTGACGACAAGCAGCGACATGTCATTTTCGCATTGGAAGACGCTGCCAGGAGGTGGCTCGAGAACTGTCAAGACACCTTAATGACGTGGGACTCGTACCGAAGCGGCTCCTTACAGACATTCCCAAGCTTCGAACGCAGAAAGAAAGCCGTAGCGCAACCAGAAATTCGAGCACGGCTGCCTAATGAGACCATCGCGATGTTTATGGAGAAGATGAGCCGTCTATTCTACCACGCCGACCCAGAAATATCTGAGAAGAAGATAGTCCACCTACTAAGGCGTGGTGTGAAGGAAGAGCTTTTTGCCGGAAGTATACAAAATCCACCTAAGACCGTCGACGAGTTTCTTCGCGAGGACACCAGCGTTGAGGAGGCACAGTAAATGCAGATCCGTCAATTCAGCCACCTCACTTACTCGGGAAACTACGCCAGAGTTCAACCACTGCCACCGACGATCTGCGCGACACTATCAGAGCGGTCGTGCGGGTGGTGCTTCAGAAGCTGTTCCCATCATCATAGCTTTAAGCGGCTTCGATTGCCGATGTAGCAGGCGAGGAGCTGAAGCAATCACTCGGAGTACCGCAGTCGCCAGCGTAGGTTGCCGTCAAATTCCTCCTCTGCGCCTGCTTTAGGGCGCTGTAACGACGAAGTACCACCATTCATCGCCACCGCCAGCTCGCCCACCCGTCGCCCAGCGCAGCCACCCGAGGAAGACTGACATTGGGCGCGTTCTTGACCACCGCCCGCTCTGCCATCGCCGCGGGCAAGCTGGACCTGTCTAGCGCCAATGGTTATACCGCTATATTGAACCATGAGGCTTCGCCGTCAACGCTCCGCGCCCGCAGCAAGGTACTGCCAGTTACTGAAAGGCATGCCAACGTGAAATCGCGGACTCCATCGCCGCTACTGAATGACGCCATCGACAACCGTCCCGTTTGCTGTCATCAGGGCGCTACCTGTCGCCGCAGCGCCGTCCATACATTGACCCAGCGCGGGGTCGGTCCGTCAGCCCAAATCCGGAATACTTAAAGCCCTACCCATGGGGTCGGCTGCTGTTCAACGAACAGACGAAAATCCTCCGCTGCCGACGAAGACGCCGAAGAAACTACTTCAACGACTTAACGACATTCCACCAACTCTACGAAGCCTGGAAGCAAAGAATGCCCTTGCCAAAGAAATGACGCCGTAAGATACCAGCTGCACGTCAAGATGACGAGGCCGTGATCCGGCGCCGAGGCCTAAGTGCAACGCAAGACAAAGAACAACCGAACTCGACGTGGTTTTTGACGGCCATGCAGTCACCACCTAAGTGGACACAGGACCCGAGTACTCCCTCAGTGGAACATTCGCCGCCAAGCTCAAGAAAACCAAGCTTGCATGGGACGGTCCTCAAGTTCGAACTTTTTACAAAGAAAGCTTCGCAGTTGAGAAAACATTCATCTTGGTACGGGAATCGAACCCGGCACCACCACCTTTCCGGGGCAGCCGCTCTACCATGTGAAGTAACAAGGCGGCTAGCAGATGGCTGGCGAAGTCGAATTTATGAACGACTCATAAGCAAAGGCAGCAGTATGACGCGATATTTCTGCCTCCGACAGCGATAATTCGACATTAATGTATCGCATTGCATGCACGCACAACCGGCAGTGGCCGCCAGCCGTCATCATGCCGCTGTCAGATGTACGATAGCGCACTCCCCTTCTTACGGACTCAGTGCGCTATAAATACCGACGCTCACCAAAAAACTGGAGTTCACTGTTCACTGGCTGTGTCGATGCTTGCTGCGGAAAGCTCAGGAGGATACTTGGTGTCAGAAGTGGTGAAGCCTACTCCTAACGAATTCAACTAATGGTGGTCAGTTGCCGACGGACGTCGTGAATCCCCCTTCAGCACTCATGGAAAGCGTCAAGCCTCCGGAACCATTGAACACATCGGGAGACACCAGGAAAAGCTGGAAGCTGTTCCAGCAAAGGTTCGAGCTCTTCTTGGATGCAACGTCACCTGGCCAACCTAGGTCGGAAGTGACAAAAACTGCACTCTTTCTTAGCGTAGCCGGCGAAGATGCGATAGAGATCTACAACAACTTTTCGTTCTTTGGGACGGAAAGCAAACATGACTACAAATTGGTCGTCGCCAAATTCCAGTTGTAATTTAGCGACCAGGAAAGGGAAGCTCACGAAAGGTATGTGTTTCGTACCCGTGTGCAGCGGGGGGCCGAACCATTCGAACAGTTTCTATGAGAAATCAAGAAACAGGCCAGGGTCTGTAATTTCGGTACCCCAACCTATGACATGGCTCGGGATCAAATCGTTTTCGGAACGAACTCCGCGAAGCCGCGGGAAAAAATGCTCAGAGAAAAGAAGTTATCCCAGGACGGTGCTAAAGCTTTATGGAAAGCAGCCGAAACCTCAGCTCGCTAAAACGAGATATGGCCTAGGACAAGGGAAGCACCTGAATTTGACTCAGTAACTACGAACAGGAGGGTGGCACCTCAGCCAGCGAGGTGCACCCGTTGCGACCGAGCGCATCCGCGAAGGCATTGCCTCGCTCGATCATTTTGCGGCGTGTTGCACAGGGAGAGCTAATATTGGCGAAGTACAGCGAGGCGGCGATGATTTCGACGTCTTGGATGTAGCCGTAAACAGTATTCCGACTGGACGCGACTGGATAGGTGGAAGGAACGTTACATTCAAGGTTCACACCGGATTCCAATGGAAACTCGTGTCTCTATCAGTTTATAGCAAGTTAAATGTCGGTACGATTCAGTCAAACGGCGCGGCGCTGCGCTCGTACAACGGCGGAATATTAAACCGCTGTGGGAACGCTCTCGGCCCCCCTCGCCATTGGTAGCCGGCAGGAAAGTGCCCAGTTCTTCGTGGGGAAAAAAGACTATCAGGTCATTCTGGGGTTGGACGCCAGCGAACGCTTTGGTTTAATTCCGCGCAATGTTGACACTGTAGCCGCAACCACCTCCGAAGAAAGAGCCTGGCAGTTCTCCCACCTATTTCACTGAAATGGACGCCTTCATCGGGAATACAAAATTATGCTTCGCGAAGGCACTACGCCCAACGTCCAGCCAGGTCGAAGAGTGACCCTGTCCCTTCAGCAGCCGCTGCGTCCAGAATTGGACCGGATAGAACGAGCGGGGATCGTGCGGAAGATGAGCAGCCCAACAGGCTGGGTATACCTGTTAGTCATCGTGCGCAAAAAAACGGCAAGCTTATGATATGTCTTGACCCCAGAAAAATTTACCACAGCTTGCAACGTGAACACTATCGGATGCCTCGTCGAGAGGACATAGTGACCGAACTAACATTTACGAAATTTTTCTCGCGCTTAGACACCAATGCCGGATTCCGTCAAATTCCAGTCGATGAGAATTCATAGAAAATATGCACGTTCTCGACATCCTTCGGCCGGTATTGTGTTTTGCGGCTTTCTTTCGGTATTTCCTCAGCCAGCGAAGTGCTCCAGAAAGCCTTAAATCACATTTTTGAGGGCCTTCCAGGTTCGCGCGTCTATGTGGACGACGTGTTGGTTTGGGGCGCGACCAGAGCGCAGCACGACCACCGCTTACGAAGTGCAGTCAAAACAGCTGAGATAGCAGAACTTACCTTTAACGCTGCAAAGTGCACGTTAGGTGCACAAGCGATTGCATTCTTTGGTGACGCGATTTTAAGCGACGGTATCAAACCTAATCCAGAATTAAATGCCAGCATCCCTGCGAAGCCAAAACCAGAAAACAAGCAGGCAATACATGGGATGCTTGGGACTATAATCTATTTCAGCAAATGCTTGCCAGGCTTGGCGCAGTGGACTGTGCTGTTGAGGTTGCTTGTCACGCATGACGTACGGTTTGAATGGATACAAAATCAGGAAATAGAGTGGCGGGATATTTGCAAAACTCTGAGCGAAGCACCACTGCTAGCGATTTTTGACCAAACCTGGACGTAAAGGTGCCGTCAGATGCCTCGGAATACTCATTGTTGGGCAGCCGTTTGGTTAGTTTTATGTATTCGAAAACAACGAATAGTTCATTTCCGAATACTAATAAGAATAGTTCATGTATTGTATGCACTTCATGTTCTTAACGTCGAATATGCAAACACCCATAGTATCACTGCATTATTGAGATAGCAATTATATGAACACTTCAGGGGCATTTTTGTTTTTCGGCGTCGAAGTCACATTCCGTACAAAGCCCATGGGTGATCAGACCGTGGACGCGCGCCGTACACTGTATGTGCGAGTGACTGCACTCGAGTGGGGCCACGATCACGGCTCAACCTGGCGCGTGCGAGTGAGATAAGCGAAGAGCAAACGCACCGTTTTCCGTCGCGCGAAAGGCCGTGGGAGTATTGGAGGAGGAGGAGGAGGAATAAACTTTTATTGTAGAACCAGCACTTTATGATGGCCGGACCTAAACCTCCCACGAAGGGACGTCGAGGGCTTGCCTCGCCGCCGCCTCGCGGGCGTGCTGGGTTGCCCAGGTTTGGTCGTCGAGGGCGGAGCTCCGCAGAGCCCCATGCGTCCTCGACGAGAGAGTCGTGGTGTTAGTCCGTGTGTACTGTGCTGGGCACTCCCATAGCATATGCGGAAGCGTAGCCGGGTGAATTCCACAGCAGCGGCAGTTGGGGGTAGTGTAGACGTCCAGAAATATAAGGTGGAGGCGGGCGGGTGAAGGGTACGTGTTTGTTTGTAGTAGACGCAGGGTGGTAGCCTGCGCCCGGCTGAACTTTGGGTGAGGCGGGGGGAAGATTCGGCGACTGAGGTAAAAGGCCTTAACGAGATCGTTATAAGTTGTCAGACTGTCCCTGGTGTCGAACTCATCTCCAGTGACTCCGGCGCGGTTGACTAGGCCTCGCGCAATGGAGTGGGCGACCTCGTTGAGATTGGGGAGGTGTGGGTGGGCAGGGCCCGCATGGGCCGGGATCCATGTTAGGGAGATTATGCTGTCTTTAGAGTGCGGTGCCTGGCAGAGGATCCGAAGAGCTTGGGGAGAAATACGGCCTTTTGTGATTCGGAAGCAACTGCGCATTTCGATACGGGGCACAAGGGCAACTTACGATCGCGTGTCAATCTCGCGCGCGAAAGGGATGAAAGCCGCGAGGCTGCTAAGGAGGGGGGAGGGCTGGCTTCTGCTCCGCCAGCAAATGCGTACTTTGCGTGGCCACGCAAATCCGCGCCTCGTATTTCGAAAGCGATATGTAGGCTGCTCATACCTCTTGCGCACTAATTTCTTCCTACTCATTTTGCGTTGAAGCTATAGACAGCACGAAGGTAACTTTGCTCCCTCCTGCTTCCGCGCTTGCTCTCGTCAGCGGTCGGCCGCGACCGTCCGCGATCATCAAGTGTTATTTGATCATGTTCGCCTATTCCAGCTGACGTCATGCTTGTTCATTCACTTAGCAAGCGAATGTTTTCAAGTTTATACGCCTGGTAAGACTCCCATCCTTACGCCGTATAGCTGTATACTAATTTGATATCACACTCAATGCTTCGGCTTTCGGGGTGAAACGGATACTTTCTTTAAATATAAAAGGAGCTACAGTTCACAATGACAATTCCAGAAAACTTTACTTTCCAGCAAAATTTACGTAGTCAGTGGGTTCCAGTGGTATTCTTGGCAATATTCCTAAATATTATACGCTCTTGTCTTTGGCATTAAAGGCAGGTCAGCCGCCTCCACGTCCTGTAATAGAAACATAATCAGTCGCTTAGCCACTATTTCCTGACCGGCCGTCTCTTATGAACCCGCTGAAATTTCTAAAATGTGCGCGTAATATTTCGGCGTTAGAAAATATCAAAATGTTCGAGAGTATATGCTGTGCGAAATCTAGCTTGGTCCTCGAGAATATCTCAGGTAGTGTCATCTTTTCTATCATGTTAGCGGAATGTGATCCCGCGCTGTGGTAGTTCATGCTTGTGCAAAACAAAATACTTTGTTATTGAAACCGTAGCAATACATAGTGAAAACTACGCCTGCAGAGACGTAAACATTGCATGGGAAACAATTAGTTCATGATAACTTTTATTAGAAACAACTCTGCTTAGTAAGGACACAAATTCGTTCAACTCTGGGGAATAAGCTGTCAAAATATCTAAACCAATAAGAAGTGTCCCTTCATAAGGAAATTAAAACCATTCCGGTATTTTATGATAATTTTCACCATGTGTTATTGACCATCACCTGTAAATTAAGCATTTGCTTACTATCCAAATAGCTTTTCTTAGAGGTAGGCAAGCCTCGTTTACAGCCTTTTTCTTAGCGCGTCGTGATGGACGTTGAATTTATGAACAAATTTGCACCATTCACTCATATTTATTTTACTGCCTCCGTTACGACAATTTCTACACGTGGTGCAAAATTGCCAGCATTATTAAAGTCTATGTTGAAATGTTATGCAAAATAAGCCTCGTTTCATTGCTTTTAGTTCAAAAGATGAAGCTAAAGCTCTTCAGATAAGCTAAGGAGATAACGTAAAGTCTTGAGGTGTGTAGGCTACACAGAGAAATGTTGCCTTCTCATTGTAGCGTCCTCATAAAGAGTAATGAGCCAAGTTAATTCGGTAATGTTTGTATACATCGCTTCTAAGTGTTGTCTACTTGATGAAAAAAGTTGAATATACAATATGACATCAACAAAGGGTGTTCTTCGGCTTCTTCAGTTATAATTGATTCTTAGAAAAAAACGCTATATTAATCATTTTTCAGTTTGTTAACCGTATGATTTGATAATTGTTGTACAAGCGGAAAAGACTGCTGATGTGACAATAATAAACTGCTGAAGCAGGTTACAATCACTCAAAGAGGCGAAGTTAGAACAAACCCGCTTACATAGATTTAAGTGCATGTTAAAGAAACATACATGGGCTCAATTTCTAAAGTCCTGCACTACGGTGTGCCTCCTAATCAGATCGTAGTTTTGGTACGTAAAACTTCATAATTATTTATTTACATTCAAAAGGTAACTTACTACGTTATGTGTCTGCGCGTGCATGTTCTTTGTGCTATACAAAAGTGCGACATACTTTTGTTCAGTTTTCTCTATGTTTGAGCGTATATAGAGACGAGAATCGGCCTATACACTGAGGGTAACTGACTTCCGCATATAATCTTACATCTCGATAACTGTAGTAGTAAAACAATACGGCATTAATAAATAAAACGCCAATGCGGTATGCGCCACTGGGAATATATGTGTAATTTCCCGATGAAAAGGCAAATAAAAAGATCTTTCACCTACCAGGTGGTCTTTTGCGTGGTCTTCCTGGACCACCGCCTTTGCCACCTCCTCCTACATTTGGTGGTCCTGTTGGAAATATATTAGCATTAACGTGAGGCTCGTTCGAAAAATCTAAACATTGATTTTCTACCTCATTTTAGCCGATTCATCAAAGGCATATAAATTTTCTGCGCTGTATTTTGAGAGCCACATGGGGTACCTACTTCAATAATTCGTACCTCCTTCAAGGAGGTACTTCAAAGTCGTACTGAAGGAGGTACTCCTTCAGTACCTCCTTCAAAGGAGGTACTGAAGGAGGTACTTCAAAGTCGTACCTCCTTCAAAGAAGGAGGTACGACTTTGGATATAGTGCTAGAGATTGCTATACTGATCTACGCAGCTGTGCGGAAACGACACACTACCTGCGCCGGCAGCAGAGACAACCATTCCCAACACGCCCTATCAAAACTTCTCCAAAAAAGACGCACGCCACATTGTGCTGTGTATTAGGCGTTCCGACGCATCTTCCTAATAGGCACTAATTAGTCCAAAATCAAACCGTCGAGCTATTTTCCTTTAGGAAGCCGATCTAATGGCATGTCGGGTAGCAAAAGCCACGTTCACCTGCCCATTTTAAACAAAACCGCGCCCCCGAAGAAAGTTCTGCACCACATCTTTTAAAGACAGCTGAAGTCGTAAAAATGGTACAGATGGCTAGCGCTGCTCTTCGACTTCCCCAACATGCGGCTCAGGGCAACCTTGCCAGCTGTGTGCTTAATTGTCCATTCGTAGAGCACAGCACTATGTACACTCGGTCAGAAGTCATCGGTGAAGTTCTATATATTAGAAACATGTTTCAGCAGCTGGCAACCTCAACAACTTATCACTGCTCCCACTCATCCATGCTATTTTATATTTTCCTAGCCATGTAACGCGGTGCACTCACCAATGTGACGGTAAACAAACGCGGACACTAGGCTTCAGAAAACATCAGCTCCCGAATCACTTGCGCCTCAATTACAGCAGGCCTACAGCCCCGACCATCGAATTTACTTCAGAAAATAAATCTGGAAATGGTGTCCTTAGGACGCCATGTTTACCGCCAGCACACTGAGTATCGTTTTCCGGAAATAACTTTGTTCTCGAAAACTTTAGAAATGCTGACTTACCCCTTGCAAAGACCAATCCCGGCATCGTGGACAAAAGTAAGGCAAATATGGTCAAAACCAGGAAAATGCTGAACCTCAAAACGCGCACCATGGTCACTCGCTTAGTAGTGTGAAAGTTCTTCCAGCAGCGTGCGCTTAAATACAATTTTGACGACGCTTTACATGACGTCACACTCTTCGTTTTTGTCTTTCGGGTACAACGTGAGTTTTTGAGGCTATGTCTTATTGCAGTATTTTATTATGGGGTATTTCTTTATTTGCGAGTTCAACATTTATTTCTTTGGCAGACACTTCAGAAACAAGTGTGAATGCGGTCTCTGTGGAGATGAAAGAAAGAAAGATCTCAGAGACAGACACTACAGTATATCTGTGGTTCTCGATTGTCTGTCAGTGCCATACCACTATCGCGCACATCATTGTTCTGTTTGCAAATTGAGCAGACTCCTGCTCCCAAAGTATTTTCTTTTCCAGGTACGGCACAGTGACACTGAGCCAAAACAAAAACACGTCAGAGAACAATGTGTTTTTGCTCTTTTTTCACTTCTGCGAAGGCTAAACGTGGACTACATCAGTATCGCTTGTTCGAGGAAAGCACGCACAATGGAAAGAATCCAAAGGGCACCCGCATGCAAATAACAATTCCGTTTAGAATACAGTGTTTCGTAGCTGTTCCAGTAACGTCACAGTTGCGATTTCTGATTTTACCCTAACCATATTTCGACTGTGATTGTAGTGTACAAAATCATTTGAATGCATTATGAATATGTTGCTGTTTGCCCTAACCTTTATGAGACATACATTTAACCTTGAATCTATACAATATGTGAAGGCTTGCAAATCAAGCTAGGGCAGATTCATTTGTCAGTAATTTTCTGCAAGGAACGTTGATGCCTCGCTATTTAACGTTTATTATTTGCAACTATGCTAAAATTGTGAAAGCGATGGACCATGTGCAATGGGTTGCCCCATCGCTTCGAAGGACAATAAACGAGCAAGTTTCCTAGGAGCTGCCAGCCGCCCACCAGCATCTGCCGGACACCGCGCCATTGACCTACACTGAAGTCGCAGCAAAACCCCTCATTCGAGCATGGATCCGAGCCGAGAAAGCACCCGCACAGAATTATGTGTTCTAAAATGAAAGTTTCAAGGTCCCTTCTCATGCAAGATGGGAAACCTCAGCGTGTCACGTGGGGTGACCAGTAGCAACATTTATTCAGTGGTGGCCAGGAGGAGTGATTCGATGAAGTCCGTATACGTCGATGACGAAGTGGTCAATGGGGCGCGGAGAACAAGACAATGGCTTAAATTGGAGCCGTTAAACGGCAGGAAGGCATCTTACGGCGCTGGCAAGCGAGACCGGAAAGGGTGTAACGACGAATCAAGCGCGGAACATTCCACACCAGTAGTAGTGGAAGCGAATGTCGGTGTAAGTCTTCATTACTCTGGCATGTTCGCGCACTCGGTCAGCATGAAAGGCGACACATACGTCAGGGCATAGGTTGTGAGGAGTAACGGAAAGTCATTTGAGTCCTTCAGAAAGATAGTTGCGATATTATAGCCAGCCGTCGCTAAAAATGAAATTGGGAGCTTGAGTGCGAAGTTTTCCCAAGGCAGGACGTGACCTGGCGTAAATAACAATTCGATAAATAAGGCAAGCCAGGGGTCCTTTCATTGCTCCAAAAGCATGTCGGCAATGGCTAAAGAGGACACGTCGTTGGTCCACACGTTGTAGGTACACACTCCGTAGCTCGACACAGACGGTGTCACCACACCAGGTAGATGAACTGACCGGGGCAGAGCGTCTGCATGAGAATGCATGAGAATGTCGTACTCCTGGAGCCGCAATGGCCAATGGCCGAGTTGATCATATGGATATCTCAAGGAGGTGAGCCATCATAATGCATTGTTAACTGTACCAACGTCAACTGGGCGACCGTAAAGTTAAGAGGGAAACATTGCCATGGTCCATATGATTACGCGCAGTTTTACCGTAACCGAAAAGTTGGCTTCGGCTTTACTGAGCGCACGGCTGGCGTATGCAAGGTGGTACTCGGGAAATCCATTTTTGCTAGAGGGGTCAACATTTTTCACTAATGACTGCAACCTAGATAGGTGTCATAATGTAGTAAATAAATCGTCGCATGTTTGGGACCATGCCGAAACGCAGCGTCTTTTGCGGAGAAGGTAAGTCAAAGCTGGTATGATGGAGGAAAAATTACGTGTGAAGTAACCAAAATATAAACAAGTACCAAGGAACGTGCGAAGTTATTTCAGTTTATTTGGTATAGCCAACTGGAAAACGGCACCAAGTTTTCTTCGACCCGAAAGGACGCCATCTTGGCAGACGACATTGCCAAGAATATTGAAACGTGAACTTGTTTATCTTTTTCAGGTGAATGATTTTTACCGCCTATGAAATGTTATCGCTCAGCGTGGGACGCGCCTCCATGTATCGGTAGTTTGTGGAACGTTATCTATAGTTCTGTCCGCTTTCTATTGTCACCGAACCTTGTGCAATCTGATTGCATCTATGCACGACGCGAATGGTGTGGAGCTTTCAGGAAGACACGCGAGCACCAGCGATTACTCTGGAACGTGCCATGGCTCGTGCATAAAAGCCGACGCACTTGACCGAGAGATTAAATTTTGATGATAGCGACTGTGTTCGTCGCTATTTTTGTGCTTTAAGTAATAATAATAATTAATAATAATAATAATAATAATAATAATAATAATATTTTATTGCCAATAATCAAATTAGTACAATCATACAGGCCTGTCAAAGCCTTTGAAGGCTTGAGCGGCAGTGCCTGGCAGGTAGCAAAACCATACACGGTACATTAATAGACCAGTTATAAGCGGCGAACTCGAGTATACAAAACCAACAAAGGTTATTAAAATTTATACAGTGTCTATCAAAAGAGTTTTCATTGAGCATAATCAAACACAGAAGCACAGCAATGCGTGTGAACAAAAATGACCATGGGATAATGCATACCCATATACCAGTCTGACCGTCATGGTGCAAATGAATTGCGCAATCCCATGTAAGAACACAAGCAATAACGGTAAACAAAAGGAACAAATATGCCTTTACGAGCAGATACGCCTTAGCAGTCTCTTTATATTTTGTTTTTGCACAGAAGGTGCTGTGCGGTAATTTATTGATGTAGGTGGGCACATAATGGGCCCGAGCTCCAGTGCCGAACCTTGTTAAACAACGTAACCTCCAAAAGGGGTCCCTGGGCCTTAAGCATCGTGAAGAAGTGCACGGAACTAGGAATTGACTGGACCAGAAATGTTTTAAAAGAACCGTTCGCATTAAAAGATCGTTGAAATTCGGCATCGAAAGTATTTTGAAACGGTTTCTGTCAGCATTCAGGCTCAGATCATAGGATATGTTTTTTAAGAGGTAGTGCAGTATCGCATTTATTCTGTTGTGCCAGAGGACAGCACAGTGCCCGTAAATTGGTATTGCATATCGGAGTAGTCGGTTGCCTAAAGCATGTGTTATTGTTTTCCTTACTGATGAGGGCATGTAGTATCTTATATTGTACAGTAGACAGGATACGGCGCGAAGTTTTTTACAAACTTAAGCAAGGTGGCTGTTCCAAGAAAGGTCGCTGTCAAGATATAAACCAAGATATTTTACAACAGATGAGTACTGTAATGGTCTACAAGAACAAGCTGAACAACCTGAAGTATGAAAAACATGAGGATAGTCGAGGGCCACCTTCCTTAACGGATTATGGAAGCAGAATTATTGCATCTGAGATACATTTACAGTAATTACGTTATTTCGAAACCAATCCACTGCTTTGGCAGCACACTCTAAAGAAGCAATGGCATCATAGTAGCTGTGGGTAGAAGTTACGATCATCGTATCATCGGCATATTCATAAAGAGAAACGTGTAACATGCTAGAGAGGTCATTTACAAAGATATTAAATAATAACGGGCTGAGTATAGATCCCTGCGGAACTCCAGCCTTAATAATGAAGAATGCACTACGAACTTGCCCAACTGAGACCACCTGACGCCTACCCCGAAGGAAATTTGCTAATAACGACCAGAAAGCACCCCGAAATCCTAACAAGAAAAGCTTATTTAACAGCAGACCATGATGAACACTGTCAAAAGCCTTGCTACGATCAAGAAGGAGCGCACAAGCAACTTTATTATTATCGAAAGCTATATTCAACTGATCGAAGAAATCTTCCAGAAGGGTTTGAGTGCCTTTGCCGGGCGACAAACCATACTGACTTGGCGACAAAATGCTATGGGCGTCCAGAAAGCTTGTCGTTGTTAAGAGTACGTGTTTTTCAAATATTTGAACGATAGAAGGCAGAATTGAAATCGGGCGATAATTTTCTATTTTATTACGCGCACCGCTTTTATAAAGAGTTACACCTATTTCTGTTTTCAGTTTTACAGGAATTTCACCACTGGAAATTACGCAATGAAGTGCTGCTAACAAAACCTCTTGGATGTATTCAAATGTTCTGCGCAACTCATTATTGGAAATGCCGTGAATTCCAGGAGATTTATTTCATTTTAAATTGAATATAATTGATCTTAACTCTTCCTGAGAAATTGAAGGCACGTATGCCGACTCCCTAATGCTGTGATGCAAAGTACTTAACTCTACCTGTAAGTTTGTATTTCTCATTACACGAGAGAAGTTATTATTAAACTCATCAAAAATATTCTGTCTGCCGCTAGATAAACTAGAAGGAAAATAATTAATTACATCAGCTCGCGTATCAGCACCTCTAAAGCTGTTAATTAACGACCGTGTTTTCTTACAACTGTAACTAGCAGCTTTATATTTGTCTCAAAAATGTGTTCGCTTTGCGGAGCGGATCATGGTGATAACTTTATTTCTGAGCTGCTTAAATTGGGCCCGTAGGTCTGCGCGATTCGGGGCACGCTTGCATTGGGCCAACAGTAAGTCTTTTCCTTTTATTGCAGCGAGTATGTCAGACGACATTCACTTCTTATCCACGTTACGTTTTTTGATATGTATTGTCCGGGTAGCACTTTCTTTTAACTTTTTGAACACTTCTACGAGTTTATCATATATGTCAGCAGGAGACTTTATTGCTAAAAAAGATTTACAGTCATTTGGAGCCACCAGATTATCAAATATTTTCGGATCAAGCACTGGAATTAATTTTTTGGAATCTGTGGGTGCTGTCGCCGTGTCTGGATAACTCATTGAGCCGCAAACGAAATAATGGTCAGCATGAATAATTTTTACTACAGCGGATTTTATGGCTAGATTTTGAGTGCGAACGATAACGTGATCAATGCAAAACACAGCGAGCTTACCGGCCTAAAATTCCTGGCGAGTCGCTTGATAAATGACGCATTCCAAGCCCCATTTGGAAACGCTATCGAGGTAATCTGCGACCAAGCCTAAAGTAGGACGCAAAAGGTAAATATTGATATCACCTATGATACGCACGTGCTCTTCGAGCGATACGGTTGACAACGTGAAATCTAGTTCGGATAAAAAAAACTACGCATTAAAACTGGGAGGTCGGTAAACCGATAACAGAATCACCGAAAAAAACAGGTGTGCTCAAGCGCAGTGATCTCACTTCAGCTAGGGCAAACCTGAAAGTTAACTTTAAGCTGCCCATCGGTTACTTAAAAAATTGCGATGCCTCCTCCTTTTCTGTTTGGACGCGTGTACGAAAAGGCTTGGAAACCCGGCAATGAATACTGTGGAATGCTCTCGGAAGAAATATGAATTGCGGTAAGTACATAAGCATCGAACGTTAGGCTAAATGATGAAATGATGGCATAAAACTGATTCCAATGTTTCCGAAGGCTGCGAATATTCACATGCGCAGCTTTGAAACTGCTGGCGGAAGCACCAGAAACAAAAGCTATTTACATCTGCAAAGTCAGTGCACTTGATCCTCTCTATGCCAGCCATGTCTAGGCAATCCTATCCAAATCCGATAATTCTTTAACTTGAATGAATGGTGCCCCCTCAGATTTCCTCACAAGAACCTTTCTTTTTCTCGTCCACACGAACTTATACCCATTTTCCTTTCCTTTGGAGCGGGCCAACCGGAAGAGCTCCCAGTTCATTCGCGTCAAGTTTTCGTTAAAGAACAGACGAGGGAACTTCTCCGGCTGAGCAAGATCCGAGAGACCCTTCCGAGCACGAAACCATTTTTCTTTCACTGACGCCTTGTGTACGTGCACAATGATAGGAGGGCTAGAGCTAAATTTATTCCCGGTCGCTAAAGGGTGTATCCTGCAAATTTTATCTACCTGGAAGTTCCTTAGGACGCGATTGTCCAGATAAGTCGCACATGAAGGACTGCAAGTCTGCACCAGGATTCAAAGGGAGGCCATGAATTTCAAAATTGCAACGTCTGCCATATTGACCAAGTTCATTTATTTACATCGTTGTTTGGTCTAGAATTTCAGCTTGATGGGCAACTGTACCGGAAAGTTACTCCACTTGAGCCCTTAGCTGAGACACTCGATTTGATAAGTAGTCGCAGTGGAGAGCATAGAATCATACTTTCCAGAAACGAAATCAATAGAGGCTTGAATCCCGGTCACGGTATCAGCCTTCTTTTCAGAAGTTGCCCTGAAAGAGAGCTGTTCCTGAACCTTTGCCATGAGCGTCTGAACAGTGCTGGTTAGTTGGTCAAGTTTGGTGTTAACAGTCGGAAAGTGGGGGCCGAGTGAGCCATCGCTATGACTGGCACCGGTACCAGAGCTACATGTCTGTCATGTCCATGTTTCACCTTTAACAGTGGACATTTTGGTACAAACACTGTCTGTTATACCGGAACAGTGTTTCCCTAAATGGAAACTTGCTTTGCAACCGGAACATACAAGGAAGTAGCCCTCTACCCGCTTTTCGCATACCGAACACACAGAAGACATTGCAGTGTGGTGCAGTCAGGGGCAAAACAGCCAAATGTGTGCGTACTTAAGGCAGTTTAACAGACCTACCTGCCAAGAAACGAAGTAACGTTTCAGTGACACCAGCTGGTTTTGCCGCTGACTGCAGGGAAGCACCGGGGAGGCAGGCCTTATGTACGCTGCAACAGACACCCGGCGGACTGGGTTGAGCTGTCTTGCTCCAGGGGATGCTGCGGAGCCGTTCACGGATGGGACCGTGAATGCAGAGGCCGCATGCGCCGCAGAGCGTCCGTGATGCCAGCGACCCACGACAGGGATGATAAGATCCGGGAGATGCCGCCGCGTCCAGCCTGTGAAGTCTGCCAAGAAACGAAGTAACGTTTCAGTGACACCGGCCGGTTTTGCCGCTGACTGTAGTGTAGGCTGTTTTTGTGGACGCAGGTTCACCCAATAAATGTTAGTTTCATCATTAACGGTATTTCTGTGTCCTTTACCGTCACTACTACGTGATAATTGGTGGAGGTGATTTGCGTGCATGTACAGGACGCTCCCACCAAGCCGTGACCCAAGCCCGAACACGGAAGACAACACCAATGTCGCCAAGAACCAGCGAGGTAGCCGTATGCTGCAAGGACTGCCCCCGGAGCGTGCACTTTTGCCTGAAAAGTCCAGGAAGTGCACGGCCATAAGAGCAGCTACAATGAGAGCCCCATTGTCACCAATACCGACCGCGCAGAAGCTGCCAGCTTGAAAGAAGTGAAAGATAGGTTAATGAAGACTAAATATATAGAGAGCCGGAAAGTAACCTCCGTAATCAAATAAGTACATTCGAAAAAATAGAAGTCTCCTAAAAGACAGTGTTCTAAACGCCGTGGAATATATTTCAAAGTTCTAACTTGCTACGACCAAGAAATAAAGAGAGTTCGTTTTTGTGACACTCCTGTGGAAGGGCATTTTTAGTTAACGATGTCACATTCGACAATAGGTGGTTGAGTTTAAACAGCGTCTTCAGCATTCCAAGGAATACATTCACAAAAGCAATATGAAAATGAGTGCGAACTGCTCCCCTGATATTACATTTAGAGAGTGCAGATCACATAAAATCGCACGCGCAGAAGCAGTCCAGAGATCCACTGACGTTCTGCGGTTCAACATTCGAGGTCCCAGAAAGCTGGCTGAAAGCCTATAAGTGGGTCGGTACACTTACCAGCTGCAACAGTGACGACAAGCAGCGGCATGTGTTTTTCGCATTGGAAGACGCTTAACGACGTGGGACCTTGACCTTAACCTTAACGACGTGGGACCCGAACTGAAGCGGCTTCTTACAGACATTCCCAAGCTGCGCACGCAGAAAGGAAGCTGTAGCTCTACCAGAAACTCGAGCACAGCTGTCTAATGAGACCATCGCGATCTTTACGGAGAAGATGAGCAGTCTATGCCGCCACGCCGACCCGGAAATATTTGAGAAGAGGAAAGTCCGCCTACTAATGCGTGGTGTGAACGAATAATTTTTTGCCGGAATTATACGAAATCCACCTAAGACCATCGACGAGTTTCTTGGCAAGGCCACCAGCGTTGAGAAAGCACTGGATACGCGGATCCGGCAATTCGGCCACCTCATGAACTGGGCAAACTACGCCAGAGTTCAACCACTGCCATCGACGATCTGCGCGACACTACCAGAATAGTCGTGCGGGAGGAGCTCCAGAAGCTGTTCCCTTCATCACAGCCTCAAGGGGCTTCGATTGCCGATGAAGTACGCGAGGAGCATAAACAATCACTCGGAGCACCGCAATTGCCGCCATAGGCGGCCGTCAAGTTCTTCCACCGCGCCTGCGCCAGGGCGCTGTAACGACGCAGTTCCGCCATTCATAGCCGCCGCCAGCTCACCCGCCCGTCGCCCAGAGCAGCCACCCGAGGAAGACTGACATTTGGCGTGTTCCCGACCACTACTCGCTCTGTTAACACTGCGGGCAAGCTGGACCTGTTTTCCGCCGATGGTCATACCGCGAAATGGAACTACAAGGGTTCGCCGTCAACGCTCCGCGCCAGCAGCAAGGTTAACACCACCGTGATATCGCAGACTCCCTCGCCACTACTCAACAGAGCCATCAACAACCGTCCTGTTCGCTGCAGCACCGTCCATACATTGGCCCATCGCGGGGTCGGCCCATCAGCCCAAATCCGGAAAACTAAAAGCCCTACCGATTGAGGTGCAGTTGCTGTTCGACGAACCGACGAAGATCCTCCGCCGCCGACGAAGACGTAGAAGAGACTACTTCGACGACATAACGGCACTCCACCATCTCGACGAAGCCTGGAAGCAAAGAATGCACTGGCCAAAGAAATGACGACGTAAGATACCAGCTGCACGTCAACATGACAAGGCCGTGATCCGGCGCCAAGGCCTAAGTGCAACGCAAGACAAAGAACAACCGACCTCGACGTGGTTTTTGACGGCCATGCAGTCACCACCTAAGTGGACACAGGAGCCGAGTACACCCTCAGTGGAATATTCGCCGCCAAGCTCAAGAAAACCAAGCTTCCATGGGACGGCCCTCAAGTTCGGACTTTTTACAAAGGAAACCCCTGCGGGTTCCTCGAAAGAAAAGCTTCGCAGTTGAGAAAAAAATCATCCTTTTACGGGAATCGAACCCGGGACCACCGCCTTTCCGGGGCAGCGGCTCTCCCATGTGAAGTAACCAGGCATCTAGGAGATGGCAGGCGAAGTCGAATTTATCAACAACTCAGAAGCAAAGGCAACAGTTTTACGTATTAGTTCTGCCTCCGACAACGATAATTCGACATTACTTTATCGCATTGCACGCACGCGCACCAGCAGTGGGCGCAAGCCGTCATCAGGCCGCTGTCAGATGTACGATAGCACACTCCCCATTTTACGGATTCAGTGCGCTATAAATACCGACGTTCAATAAAAACTGGAGTTCACTGTTCATTGGATGTGTCGATGCTTCACGGCGGAAGGCTCAGGACGATACATGGTGTCAAGTGGCGAAGCCTGCTCCTAACGAATTCCACTAATGGTGGTCGGCTGCCGATGGACGTATTGGAAAGTGGAAAGTGGCAAGCCTCCGGAACCATTGAACACATCGGGAGACACCGGGAAAAGCTGGAAGCGGTTCCAACAAAGGTTCGAACTCTTCTTGGATGCAACGTCCCCTGACAAACCAAGATCCGAAGCGACAAAAACTGCACTCCTTAGCGCAGCCCGCTAAGATACGATAGAGATCTACAACTTATCGTTCATTGGGACGGGAAGCAAACGCGACTACAAATTTGTCGTCACCAAATTCCAGGAGTAATTTAGCGAGCAGGAAAGCGAAGCTCACGAAAGGTATGTGTTTCGTGCGCGTGTGCAGTGGGGGGCCAATCCAGTGGGGGGCCACGCCTTATGCAAAGCCGCCGAAACCTCAGCTCGCCAAAACGAGATATGGTCTAGGACAAAGGAAGCACCTGAAGTCGACTCAGTAACTGCGAACAGAAGGGTGGCACGTCAGCCAGCAAGGTACACCCGTTGCGACTGAAGGCATCCGCCAAGGCGTTGCCCGGCATTCGGCAAGACTTGTCGTTTGTGCAACCGGCAAAATCATTTTGCGGCGTCTTGCACAGGGAGAGCTAATATTGGCGAAGTGCAGTGAGGAGACGATGTCTTCGTCGTCTTGGATGTCGCAGTAAACAGTGTTACGACTGGACGCGACTGGACAGCTGGACGGAACGTTACATTCAAAGTTGACACCGGATCCCAATCGAAACCACCGTTGTACGGCGCGGCGCTGCACTCGTGCAACGGCGGAATTATAAAGCACTGGGGAACGCTCTCGGCGCCCCTCGTCATAGGTAACCGGCAGGAAAGTGCACAGTTCTTCGCGGTGAAAAATGACCATCAGCTCATTCTGTGGTTGGAGGCCAGCGAACGCTTTGGTTTAATTGAGCGGCGAGTTGCCACTGTAGCCACAACCACCTCCGAAAGAAGAGCCCAGCAGTTCTGCAACCTATTTCACGGAACTGGACGCCTTCATCGGGAATACAAAACTGTGCGTCGCGAAGATGCTACGCCCATCGTCCAGCCAGCTCGAAGAGTGACTTCAGCAGCCGGTGCCTGCAGAATTCGACCGGATACAACGAGCGGGGATCATGCGGAAGATGAGCAGCCCAACAGACTAAGTAAGCTTATTAGTCATCGTACGCAAAAAGACGGCAAGCTAAGGATATGTCTTGACCCCAGGAAAATTCACAATAGCTTGAAACGTGAACACTATCAGATGCCTCGTCGAGAAGACATAGAGGCGGTACTAACAGGTGCGAAATTTTTCTCGCGTTCACACGCCAATGCCGGTTTGCCGCAAATTCCGCTCGATGAGAACTCATCGAAAATCTGCACATCCTCGAAGTCCTTTGGCCGGTATTGCTTTTTGCGGCTTTCTTTCTGTATTTCCTCAGCCAGCGAAGTGTTCCAGAAAGCCCTAAATCACATATTTGAGGGCCTTCCAGGTTTGCGCGTCGATGTGGGCGAGGTGTTGGTTTGGGGCGCGACCAGAGCGCAGCCCGACCACCGCCTAAGAAGTGCAGTCAAAGCAGCTGAGATCGCAGAACTTACCTTTAACGCTGCAAAGTGCACGTTAGGTGCACAAGCGATTGCATTCTTAGGTGACGCGATTTTCAGCGACGGTATCAAACCTAATCCAGAATTAAATGCCAGCATCCCTGCGAAGCCAAAAAGCAGCAAACCAGCAGGCAATACAAAGAATGCTTGGCATTATAAACTATTTCAGACGTAATAATGGATGGAGACCGGTATCTTATGCGTCAAAATCTTTAACGGAAAAGGAACAGCGCTATTTTCAAATTGAAAAACGAGGGTTGGCGGCTGTTTTTGGTTGTGAATTGTTCCATCACATCGTGTACGGACGCCCGGTGACACTTGAAAGCGATCACGGCCTCTCATTGACAATGCGAAAAAGGCGATATCTGATTTGCCACCATGACTGCAGCGTTTCTTTCTCACGCTTTTGAAGTGCGATTACATAATCGTGTTCATTCCCGGCAAACAGATGGGCTGGCGCTGATGGCGCTGACACTGCCGACGCTGAACTCCACGCCGTCTCCGTGGTGTCGTCACTCGTCAGCGAAAGAAGTGCCCTACGCCTCGCACGTGAGTCCGCATGCGATCCGTACCTGATGATAGTGTGACAAAAGGTAAAGGACGGGCCGCCTGTGGAAGGAGCCCTCGATTATGCGTCCACTGATCTTTCAGTCGTGAATGGTACACTTCTCAAGGGGACAAAGGTGGTAATTCCGACACGAATGCGGCCTGAAATTTTGCATAGAATTCAAGCAGGGCACCTAGGTAAAGGAAAAGACAAAGGACAAGCATGACAGTTGGTCTTCTGGCCCAGCATTAGCTCGGATATTGGAGCACTAATACAAAAGTGTGCTATTTCCATAAGGTATGCATACAAACAGCCAGCAGAACCGTTAATGTTTCGATCAAGCACTTCACAGGCTTGGTTGCGTGTTGGAGTTGACATCTTTCAATACGGCGGCAAGTACTACCGCTGTGCTTGTGATTCCATGTCTAACTTTCCAGAAGTCTGCCAGCGGCGTGACCGGTCAACCAACTCCGTGACGGAGAAGCTCGGAGCATTGGTCCCGCGATATGGTATCCCAAAAGATGTGCGCACTGACAATGGTCCCTAATTTTCCAGCCAAGTGCGTGCCCGTTTCGCTAAGCTGTACGACTTTCAGCACGTAACTTCCACTCCCCTGTTCCCGTGCTCAAACGGATTAGCAGAAAAATGTATGCAAGTGGTGAAAAGGATATTAAGGAAGTCCACCGAAGCAAACGAAGACTTCTGACTTGCTTTGCTTGGGTACAAAGCCAGCCCCTTGGAAGAGGTGCGGTCCTCAGGTGAACTGCTTCAAGGAAGGCGATGTCTCACACCTCTACCTGACTTCACACCGCAGCAAGTAATTCATACAACTAAGCACAAGCAAACACATCGGAGGCATCATGCCTTGCCCCTCCTTCAACATAATGACGTCGTGCGAGTGAAGGGAACGTCGTGGTCAGAGAAAGCCATGGCAATATCACTAGCTGGACCACGTTCCTACTGTGTCCGCACAGAGGGCCACAAAACACTATGCCGAAACCGGCAACACTTCCTAGCCACGAAAGAAAGCTTCAGTCCCTCCATGGCAGCAATTGATAAGACTACGAACAAGTTACCACGCCATCTGACAGCACTAATACTTCCCCAGTTGCGTCACCACTGGTGTGCGTGGGAACAGCGGGACAACTAAACCCGCCTCCAACGTCTCCAACGCTACCTAGGAGATGGCTGAGGCAATCCAGGCCACCTGAACGTCTGGCCTCTGATGTTGACTTCAAGCAAGTCGGCTACAGGCACTCAAGCTACATAGACTTCTATAAGAAGAGAAGATGTATTGCATCGCACGCATGCGCAACAGCAACGGTCGCACGCGGTAATCATGCCGCTGTCAGATGTACGATAGCACACTCCCTCTCTTACAGACTCTGTGCGCTATAAATACCGATGCTCAATAAAAACTGGGGTTCACTGTTCACTGGCTGTGTCGATGCTTCACTGCGAAAGCTCAGGACGATAAAACTGTACGTTTACGAGGATTGAGGTGACGCACAAACGGCCAAGATTGAACGCTGACGCAGCTAGTTACGTCAAAACATGCCGTGAGTGGCAGCGACGCACGACACTATCACAGGAAAAGCGCAGTTGTCACAACCGATCGATCGTCCTTACCGGCCACTTCAGCTAATGGGGATGGTCTTGTTGGTGCCCTTTCTGATGTCAACATTAGAAAACAAGTAGATTGTAGTGGCCACCGAAAAAGCAGCTGCTATGCCCAAACAAAAGCCCTGACCAAAGGTGTTCCGCGATTAGAAAATTCGTCATTATAACATCCAAAAGCACAGAAGAATTGTTAGGCCTGAAGCATTATTGCCGGAGATGTCGCATTACTTCGATGCCATTTTTACTGCAAATACTAAAGGTTGTACCATATCAAAATAGCCATACATATTGCTACTTGCTACTCGTAGAACATGTCAACCTTTAGGCTTAGTGAGACGTATTCATAAGCGGCCACTTCCTGGTATGATAAAGACGACGTGCTTTGCGTGAAGTTGGCTGTGTTCCATGCTTGCCAGTATTGCTGCATTTGTAAACACACCCTGTAAATAGTTTCCCTACTGAGCTTCCGCGTACCATTTATTTGCTTGAAGTGGTTCAGTTCCGTTCAGTTCAGTTTATTATTTTCTATATACATTGAATTGGTAAGAGACAATATACAGACGAGGGTCCCAAAGTTAGATTGCAATGTTACCCTTGGTTAATAATAAGAATGTAGAGATGTATTAAAGAAGAGCAAGCTCACTAAAAGAAACACACACAATCGCGAAAATAACACATAGAAAAATACGATCAATGAAAACTAGTTGAATGTGTACAAGTCTATATTGTAAAAAAAGAGAAAAAACTGTCAATACATATAAATGACAAATGTAGTGTAATGAATGACGTAAAATTAGTTACACATATAAAACAGCTTAACGGCATGACTAAATGTATGAACGGATGAAGATTTCATGCTGACGGGTAAACCATTCCACAGTTTTATAGCAGGGAATGATGATGCCATTTTTCCATACTTAGAAAGAACCATAGGTAGTAGAAAATTGGAGTTACGCGCAAACCTGGCATTATTGTTATTGATGAGGTCCCTGGAATCGATGAATTGGTATGAGAGCTGTTTAGTAAGTAATTTATAAAATATAATTATTAGATGAAAGTTGAAATAGTTCGTTACAAGGATGTTATTTTCACTGTGTAGTAGAGTAGCACTCGTGAAAAACCCACGGTTAGTGATGATGCGTATTGCTTGGTTTTGTAAGTGTTGAATAGACGAGATATGGCAGTTATATGTGTTTCCCCGGGAAACAATACCATAATTAATGCGACTGTGAATGAAGGCAAAGTATGATGCTAATAATGCGTCTTTAGAGCCACATTATTAGCATTTTACGATGTCTATATTTGTATTATTTGTGTTATACTTTCGTGTATACTCCTTCAGAAGGCGCAGCTTCGCAGCAAACCAACCTCGAATCCACCTCGGTGCATTCAGGAGATGAAACGTTACCGCGAGCTGCTCTTTCAACCACAACCCAATTAATCTTCCTCTCACGGCCCCGTGATCCCGGGATCTTTTCCGTGGCAAAAAAGTGTTCACGTTGATGAGTGACTATACATGTACGAATGTGTCAGCAAATTAAATGGCTGGGAGCCAGCTAGAATGATGGCAAACATCATATATTTTTGTTCTGTGGCATTTGAAATATTCTTCAAATTTCGATACTACTTACAGAATTCTTTAACACTGTGTAAAGCAGCACTTAGGCCGTATGTGCTGGTTAAAGGTTTCTTTTTATTTTAGCCTCCCTCAAAAGGATTTGAATGCCATGCTTAGAGATTAATGCGCTCTGAGTCTGTTACTTCACATTGAACTGATGTCACGTGTGAACAGCGCCGAGCTAACTACGAGGTATAGGTGACCCCATTTTTAGGGATATTTTCCGTGCTTTTACGCAGTGCAATTATATCAAAACTATGAATTATGTGCACTGCACTGTACACTACATGATGTTTTCACCCACCGTGGTTTCTCAGTGGCTATGGTGTTGGGCTACTGAGCACGAGGTCGCGGGATCGAATCCCAGCCACGGCGGCCGCATTTCGATGGGGACGAAATGCGGCCGTGTACTTAGATTTAGGTGCACGTTAAAGAACCCCAGGTGGTTGAAATTTCCGGAGTCCTCCACTATGGCCTGCCTCATAATCAGAAATTGGTTTTGGCACGTAAAACCCCATAATTTTTTTACTACATGATGTTGTCGATGTCATGTCGCTATTGGTATTCAGAACCACCCCATTCATGGTGCATTGTTTTGGGGGCATGTGCCATGATTAAGCGCTATGATCTTCATTGTCAATTTCACCTCCTTTGTGAAATCGACGTTTTTTTACGATCATGTCAAAAAAGAATTTGATGCGAAGGCACTGCCGTCTCATGGCGAACCTAAGTTATGTGATGCACTTCATGTAATTTTCGTCCGCTGCAGTATTGCTCGTTCTTGCGTCCGAAATACATCTACAGACATCACTACATACAGTGTCTGTGTGGAGTGGTAAGCCGTGTAATAACTGCCAGCGCTGTTGCAGCGCGATAACCCAGTGGTTGGCGTGCTCGTCTGTAAAACGCACGTTATTTCTGTCAATATAGAATAAATCCCAATAGAAGCTATCGCCTAGCCGTTGCCCTTTTCTTTGCACGGTGGCAGTGGCGGAACAGGGAATGAGTAGATGGCTTGACGCGAAAAATCGCCGTCATCGATATGCTGACCATAGAATGGTCCCTGTCTAGTGTCTGGTCCCTATCTGGGTCAGTATGTCGCTGATATAGACGAAGCTGATGTCGACGCCACCGATAATTGCAACAACAAATGGTTCACGGGTTCTTCTCACACTTGTAAGTTAGAAGCTCACGCAATAAAACTCAAACCAAAGAGCCGGAAGAGAGCACTCTGTGAAACGTCGTCTGTGGTGGCAGGATATTGGCGTGTAGGCATTCATCGCGTCAAACCTGGAGAAAGCGTGGCAGGCTTGTACGCGACGTGCGAAGTTTTCCTTGCAACGAACTGGGTACCTATGAAGAATTCTTCAGCCGTTGAGGGCATTATAATCCCCCCATGGCCGCCGGCCAGCCAAGTTCTTTAGTACCAAGTGAAAACGTGATGGCCATGGAACCTCAGAGCTGCGGGCGATTCATTTGTGAAGCATGGATTCACCGCCACATTTGGCGATGAGCAGGCGGTCTGGATCTACACGACGGGCACGCAAGAAGACCGGAGGGTCCGGAGTTGACTGGATGTATTGAACAGTGTTGCGTCGGACTGCCCGCCCGATCGAGGCAAGATGAGAAATTACGCGAGATGGTAGTGGTGCCGCAATAGATTTTCCTTGAGGAGTACCACAACTCTTTACTATTTCATGGTCGTAGGCTGGCATGGCAAACGTAGGCTTGTATGGCGTCGATGAGGCAGCCAATGCGCCAATATTGTGAGATGTTGCAATACGACAAAAAGTCAGAAGCGATGAGTGGTTCAGAGACATCGGCGGTGACAAAACTCATAAGAAAAGCAGGGTGTTATTCTTCAGTTTCATGTGTATATCAAGCGCGCCATATTCCTTGATGGTGTATAAGTTCGCTGCACTTACTTCTAAGAACGCAAGTAGACGGTTGTGGTGAAGCTGGGCTCATAGGTAGCAGCAATTTTAGGAGCCGCAATCGAACTGGAACAGTTGTCTTAGTAGTTGTACGATGACAAATATATCATGATGTAAAAGTCGGCAGCCTACGGTCACCATTATGAGCTGCCGGTGGCTTTCGTAACGGGTAGCATAATATCGCGCTTTCCATTTGCGGATGATTTACCTGAAGCGTCGACGGTAGTACAAGTGGGTGATGTCATCGAGGTGCTATGAGACGAGGTTACAGCTCCGGCGTAGAGGATCATCTTAGGTATATGACTGTGGGTCTTGATAACAGGTGATACCCGCCGCTGTTGCTTAGTTGGTATGGTGTTGTGCTGCTAAGCACGAGGTAGCGGGATTGGGTCCTCGCTACGGCGGCCGCATTTTGATGGGGGCGTAGTGCGACCACATCCGTGTAGTTAGATTTAAGGTGCACCTTAATGAATTCAGGTGTACCACATTTCCGGAGTCCCCCTTATGCCTCATTATGAGATCGCGGTTTTGGCAAGCAATTTTCTATAACCTATTTTTATTGATACACGTGCACTTGAATGGAGCAGAGCTGTTACATGATGACGTCCATACCACGAGGTTATTCGGACGTGCACGGCTGCGAGTGTATGGCTTCGACGTGAAAGATATCCATGATGCGCGGAGATACATTATGCAGTCGCAGATCACGGCAAGTTTCCTTAGTTATACAGCGCACTCGGCATGGAGAATGGCCTTGAAGTTCGGAGGCACGTGTTGAAGCCACAGAGTTTGAATGAAGGAAGGGTTTGAATATGCGTGTGTGTGGCCTGAAAGCGCAAGCGACTAAGGAGCTACGATGGTTCGCGTTAGCCAAGCTCTTCCCACTGCAACAGTTTACATACGACCTGGTCGTCTGATTGCGAAAGCCGAAAAACAAATTCAGCCGGGATGTACTGGTAAGGGGTGGCCGCTGCAGCCGTTAGCAGTAGCGTGGACCGAGTCCAGACGACGCGGTCGTGGCGCCTGCTATTCTTGGTGACGCGTGGGAGGTAGAAATATGGCTCAACATGTGCAAACCACACCTGAAGCGAGTGGGTTAGAAATGAATGAACCTCTAAGGTAGCATGACTGATGTGCGCTTTAGCTATGGACAGAGCAGTGCTCAGAGGGCCACTGTCATTGGGCTCGAGGTGCTGGTGATTCTCCATCAGTTCTTGTGAGGCCTATAGCGTCTGCTGCATTATTTTTACACTTACTGTTGAAAGGTGACCAGGCATTCCTTGTCCAGCTTCGTCGTGCGATGATGCCATACTCTACGTCACCAATGTTGCCCGTCGAAATGATAGAACCCGATTCTAAATTCCCTGAAACAATACCGAACCTACGATGCACTACTGCACAGTCTTAGAAGAGCAGCAGCCGCAGCTGCAGCCCGCCGATGTGCGAATTACAAAGTCAGGTGTGGTGGAGTGTGTGGAGAGGAGGGGAACTTACATGGCACGCAACATAATTATGGCTATTGTGGTTATCGAGGGGTGTGATGGGAGGATGCGTGGAAGGTATACCTCAACCCACGAAGCGACGACGCAGCAAAAGCTTCGGCAGGGTTGCGCATGCAAATCTGGTGAAGCTGTGTCACCAGACTAAATACCTCACAGCTTTCATGTGCAATTTTCCTGTCTCCTGGGGCATACTGAATGCTGGACGAATTAACCGTTTCGCAAAATTATGCAGGCCGTGGAAAATGTACTATGTTTATGAGCTTTATAATACATAGTTATTGACGAGCTTTGCAGGAGCTTCTTGAATGCGCATTTCTCTCGTTGTTTCGCTGCATTTACTCGTACATAGCTCACAGAAATCGTTTTGGGGTGCTTGTGAAGCAAGATGTCGCAGTATGTTTATATTTCGTTGGCCTGGAAGCAAACTTATGACACACAAGCAAAAACAAGTATATTGTTTCTTGGTGCACTAGTTATTTATTTATTCAGTTATGTATTCCTTTATTTATAGATACTGCAATCCCACATTTTGGCAGTTGAGCGTGGTGGGAAAAACAATAAAATACACAATACGACATAGCAAAATGCAAGTAAAAAACAGTGGCAGTTTGAACGAAGAACGTTTGTACCAAACACTTATCTAAGAAGGGAAGCAAACAAGGTGAGTAATGATTGCAAAACACGACTGTCACTGAGGTTATTCTAATCAGTCACTGTTCTATGAAAAAAAGGAAAACTTAAAAGATTCTTGCGTGGCACAAATGGAGCAAGTGTGAAAGCGTGCTTTTGCCTCGTAGAATATTTAGAAGGTGATTATTCAGGGAGGATTTATAGTATCGTTTAATTAGTTGCAATAAGTTCAGTTGACTGAGGTGGTTTCTTTGACTGATCGATGGCAAGTTAGCTCTTGTGAATAAACCAGTAACTGAAATTCTGTTAAACCAGCTGTATATAAACCTTGCCCCCTTATCTGCACTTTCTCTAGCGTAATAATATTAGTTCTTCTGTAAGGGTCCCAGACGAGAGAAGCATAATGTAGAGTAGGAAGAACAATCGATTCGTAGGCAAGAACTGAGGAAGTAGAAAGTTTCAGAGCATGCTGCGAAATAACAGCTTGAAGTTTGCAGTTGTTGTTGCGCAGTCAATGTGCTTATTCCAGTTCAGGTCACTGGTAATCCGGAGTCCGATGTTGTGAGGTTCTCATCCCTGCTCTTGGGACAGAGGAATGACCACACAGTAAACAATCACAAGGGCATTTATTGCACCTTTCATAGACTAATGCCTGCTAGCCGAGTTTATATATACGCAAATTATGCAGATGTGAATCAGGGAAATCCCACTCACTGCGACCGGATACCGAGCGAATACGTTCGCGAAATACTGGACACCAACACCTGGTTGTTCGCGCATACGGTCACGAGAACGGTGGCGCGTTCGAGCGATCGTGTTCGTCTATTCCGGGGTAAATTTCGCGAAACGTTCTCGCAGAAGCATGGAAGGGGGCACGCGCAGATTGTCCGCGCCGCTCGCCGAGTCCGAGCCAAAGAGGAAAGCCTTCTCCTTTTTGCGCCCATGCACCCCCGACGTTAGGTGGCGTTAGCAGAGCAACACTCGCACCATCTCTCGTAGTGCAGTGCAAGCATACCGACCGTCGCAGTAAAGGCACGCGGCAAAGAAAAATTACAGGAGACAGGAGCTAGGCGAGAAAACATATTAGGGGACGCGTGAAAGTCGCGCATCTCCACAAGGTATTTATAGGCCTTCACTTCATATAGATGGGCACTATGCATACTGTATAAAAATTTCAAAGGATTTCGTTTATGTGTGATGATCATGAAAACGTTCTTTTCTTATTTTTGTTTGTTTTATTTTTTGTTTAAAAGTTAATTGACATTTGCCAAGATACATAGCAAGCAGCAATATCTCTAAGAGGACTGTTCAAAAGACGTTGATCGGTTCTATTATTAACCTTAGAATAAATGACACAGTCGTTGACATAAAGTTTGATTTTAACAGGAATATTGTGCAGAATATCATTAACAAATATCAGGAAAATCAGAGGTCCAAGCAGTGACCCGTGAGGAACACCAGAACGCACAATTAAAGTGTCAGAAAAGTTTTCGTTGAAGATGGCGCATTCTTTCTTATTGGAAAGATACTCTGAAATCAATAAACAAGAAGAAAGTGGGTTAACCGACGGGTCCGCTTTTTATTAGTCATATCATAAGAAGCCAAGAAACACTGACACCAATGACAAGATAGGGGAAGTTACTTGTGCCTTATAAATAAAATAAAGAAACGATAAATTATTGTAAATGAAAGTGGATGACAAAAATTACCGCAGGGGGGAAGCGAACCGAATCGTGAAATGCGAAGGTTGTGGGTTCGGTTCTAACCTGCGACAAATTGTTTTTTCATCCACGTTCATTTCCAATATTTTTATCGTTTTTTTTTCATTTATAAAGCACAAGTAATTTCCACTATGTCGTCATTGGTGTCAGTGTTTGTTGGCTGCTTATGATCTCAAATCCATAGGAACTTACACATTTGGCTATTACTGAAAAAATTATCAAAGCACTATATACGCATATTTCGAAGTGTTCCGGGAAATTGAAGTGCCACGCCCCATTGAGGAGGTAATGCACTATATAATATTTGCCCTTGGGAGGCATAGCTTAAAGGCGTGTGCTCTAATTGCTGCCACAAAACAATATTACAAATGTTACAAAGAAACGGTGTCTCTGAAAAGTGGACAAGGATTTCACTGGTAGTACAAGTCTGTTATGAACATTTTCACGCGTAGATATTGCTGCTCGGTTTTAAAGGTCTTCGACATGCCCATGATACACGGATAGCATGTATAGCACATACCCATGATACACGGAAGAATAGCAATGTATTCTGCGGAAAACATTACAATAGCTTAAGGTGCAACCGAATGGACTGCAAAATACGGCTTTAGCGGGAAGCTGAGTGTTTTTTTCTAAGACAGCTAAGGATGAGTAAAGTGCTCAATATAGAATCTGATCGCTATCCATCATATGTGTTTTTATACCATACCTAAGCTGTAAAGGTACTTTATAATGCACGCTTTGGCATGTTTGGGCTCCAACAATACTTTTGCGCACTGCTTGTTTTGACCTACGGTGAACTACACAAAGAAGGCATCGATCGACTTGTCTTTTGTAGCAGTGTACAAGCCACACTGATCTTCCAATAGAGCTACAAGGCGTTTCGTGTTGCTTTTCAACAGTGCCTGAATATTGCAGCGGCATTCAGTGTATATACATTTGGGTTTAAAGAAAATATAACAAATTCAATTTCCGATTTTAAGATTTTTCTGCCACCGTGATCATTAAAGTGGATTACTGTACACGTTAATGAGTCAAGCAAATTGGTAGAACATCCACGAGATATATAAGGTAATGGCTGAACAGCGAACATCATTGATATTTTTGACCGCCTGTTCTCGCAAAAATAGTGCATTAGCGAAGCTGGACAGCGAACTACTGTGAGCCTAAGCATACACTACACCAACACGATGAAAATATTTCGAAAGCCGTTGTAAATCGATTACCCTGCGAAGCCACAATTTTAGCAAATTTGAACTTCGTATTCTAAAGTTTCTCTTTCCTTCGGCCAGAGACGGAAATATAGACAATCCTATCTCATCAACGAATTTATTGCAACTCTACAAATAGAGAACTCTGAAGGGTTCTAAACTCTCTTCTCTTTTTTGACGTCTCCACGCAGACCAGCACTTGTAACGTCTTAGAAACCACAACTAGAGATGCCAAGCGACAGCGGTTATATCCTCTTCAGTCTCTCTCTCTACAGCCAGACCCCACTGACCAGGGCGGCTGGTAACGTCCTTTCTACTAATCTGTTATAACTAATCTGGTGAGGATGACAAGGCTGCCATTGAATAAAGTTCTCCTATCAAAACATTAGCCAGTCTTTCTGAAGCACATTAACCTTGTTTGAAAATTGTTTACCTCTCGGTTTTAAATATTGAACTACAATTGCGGTGCCTCTACTTAATATAGTTCATCTGGAATGCACGGTATTCCTGAATTTTCTATAGCGTATGTGATATTCTGGGAATCTATTTTGTAATAGTTTTAATGTACAGGTTTGTATTGTTCAAGTGCCTGAAATGTAGATGATTAAGACTGAAGGAAGGTTTTGTCGAGTAAGTTCCTTCGACACACTTTGATGTTGCATGACTCGTTATTCATGAACACTGCACAAAGAGCAGGAACGAAAATAAATACCTGTCACAATATGCTCGGCAACAGTCGCGCAGGGAAAGTTAGGGCCCTAGAAATTTGTGCTGCAGGCAGGAGTGCTACACGTGCACATACAAACAAATTATTAAAACAAGCTGCTCAACATGGCTTGGCTTATGTTGGCGTTACCTTCAGCATCGCTTTCCCCTAGAAAAATGTTCATCAAACCACTATGCTCAAATAGCGCCGCTGGTGTCAAACAAAGCGCTAAAAGAATGGGGAACCTTGAAATACGGTAATTTAGGCTTGAGGCACGAGACGCCGTCAGTGTGCCCAAATTTGTAAATATAATGCAACTATTTCTTGATCGAGAGCTGTTGGTCCCTAAAGTTGAGTAGCATTCACATGCGCGTTCTTTAGCCTGTTAGCTTAGCGTGCGCAAATTGGCCTTTCTCTAATTACTCGAAGTTGGAAAGTTTGACTTGAAGCGGTTGAGGACATCAGGAGAGAACCCCCCCGCCCCCCATCTCGGGGAAACTTTTGTTTAAAATTTGACAGTACCCATTTGTGAAGCAAACTTACGACGTGGTTATACGGAACGACCCTATAATTTAGGGAATAACACAGTCTCCTACTCTCCAAATTGAAAGCTTTTTACTTGGATGGTAAATAATAGATTAGATTTCCGAATATTTGTCATTGTGGAAACCGACTCTTGTTCCTAACGCTATATCTGCACAATATGCATTAGTTACGTAGGGAGTTCCGCAAGACTCAGTGCTGGGGCCTCTATTGTTTTTGTTGTATATTATTGATATTTCAGTTGGTATACAGTCTTCATCCAGAACCTTTGCTGGCGATTGTGTTGTTTATAGAGTGGTAGATGCCACTTCTGATTCGCAAATCCGGCAAGCTGATTTAGATACAATAGCAGACGGATGTGTGAATTGGTTCATGTCATTAAATATAGAAAAAACTGTTCACGTCGTCTTCACGAGAAAACGTGGAAATCATCGATATATTTATACATTTGTTAGTTTATGTGCGAATATAAGCAATAAATTTCAATACCTAGAAATGTTGTTTTACTTCCGAATTACGATAGAACAAGCGTGTTAATTATATCGTAAATAAGGCAGTATCAGTTTTTTTCTTCCGGAGGTAGTTTTCGCTACAGAGTCATTCAAAAACGCCGCTCTACTTCAGTAATGTATGGCCAATACTTGAATATGGGCGTGTTTGTTGGCAGGAACATACATCTGAGCTTATCATTAAATTGAAACATGTCCTGAATTGGGCACTTACATTAGTTTTTGGTAGCTACAGTCGGCAGCTTAGCATGACAAAAAGCAAACATAAACTTAAATAGCAAGAGCTGAAGGGCAGTAGAAGGCATGTCAATATATATATATGTTTGCAGGGTATTTGTTGTTCTAGAACAGCCATAAACGGCCAACAATATATCCGGGCATCACACTGCATATCGAATCGACTGTAGCACTGTTTAGAGGTGAGGGAATTTTATTTCAGGGGTGTTGTCTTGCGTTAAATATTTTTGCTCTAACTGTTGGAGAGTGGAACAGGTTGCATGTGCATTGTATCTAGCACATCAAATTAGGCCTTTTTCCCCACATTGAAATAATTTTTCATGTACCTTGTTAAGTATGTAATCTCGCCGCTTTACGGGGTGATGCCCTACGGAGTGATGGAGGTAACTAATCAATGGAATTATTGAATAATAAAGGAAAGAGTATGGATCAAAGGCGATATTTTGTAGGGTAAATGAAGCTATCATTGAACATACCCAAATGATAATAGGGTGATTTAGTCAAAGAAATATTTATTCTAGACGGCTTTATGTCAAAATTACCTGGCCAATGGCAATGGAACTTAGCAGAAAAGAAAATGTTTTTTTAGTGAATCATCATTATTATAATCAGCCTAATATTTAATCTCCACTGCAGGCCGGAGACCTCTCCCAGCCATGTCCATTTATCCCTGTTTTGCGCTAGCTCATTTCAAATTACGCCTACAAATTTCCTAATTTCCTCACCCCATATAATTGTCGGGTGCCTTGGAAGGCGCTTTGTTCCCTTGGCACCCTTTCTGTAACTGTCATAGACCACGGGTTATCTGTCCTAGGCATTTCTTAGCCCAGCCAGCTCAATTAATTTCGCCTAGGATCAACTACAATATCTGCTCTTGCTGCTTCCTATGTGACCGACACCGCGCTTTTTCTGTCAGTTAACGTTTCGCCTACCGTTTATTAATTCCAACGTTTTTTGTGCGATACTTAACTGGTTATCTAGCTTCTTTGTTGACGTACAAGTTACTGCCCCATGTGTTAGCACCGGTAGAATGTAATAATTGTACATGGGTGTTTTCGACGACAGTGTTAAACTTCCAGACCGGATTTGTTAATGTGTGCTTTATATATCGCAAGCAATTTTTATTCTTGCAGAAATTGCGTACTCACTACCAGGGTCCCCTGAAAGTAACCCACCAAGATAAACGTACTCCTGCCCAGACTCTCGACAATGACTGGCGAGCACGAATTCTTGTTACCGTGCAAGGCTATTGAACATTTTTTTTCTCTTCGGCATGTTAATCTTCAACCCTACTCTTACACTTTCTCAGTAAGGCCTTAAATCATTGGTTGTCATCCATCCACAGTGTTGCTGAAAAGGACAATGGCATCTGCATACCAACGGTTTTTTGATATTTGCCATTGATCCCCAGCCCTAAGCACTGCCAGTCGAAAAGCTTGAATACATTACTAAGCGTTCAGTGAAAAGCATTGGAGCGATTTAGTCCCTTTGCCTAACCTATTTCTGGATAGGTAATTTATTACTTTTCTTTTGGAAACCCAAGGCAGCTGTGCAATCTTTGTAGATATTTCCCAAGGTAATCACGTCTGCCTCAATCGGCGACCTATAACAAAAATCAATACAGTATCCTAAATTTTAGTGTCAGTAAATTTTTCAGCCGTTTTAAGCACTAATGAAAATAGTGTACCTATACATAATTACTTACTTGCTTTCTGTATTTTTTTTATTAAAATGTGCATTTTTAGGAAATTCATCTAACTTGAGGCACGTTTGTGTATTTGTTTCTGTTCGCAAGTTGGGTGGCTAGATAGTTCATGGTTTAGTGGGAGAAGCGTCGTGATAATAGAATAAGGTAAGATGGCTCAAATCATTCGTCGGCCAACCTTGGTTGCTATATGTGCAACAACGGGTATGACCTGCTCTTCAATGATCAGTGTTGATGCAAACTTGGGTCATAGCTAATGGATTACACGCCGCCATTTATAAGCCACTCTGACGCAGAGTTGGGCGACCAAAAATATGTCAATGGGTGCGGGCCACTTTTTCTAATAATGGTAGTATAAAACGTACCAGCATGAATTACACAACCATCGTAGGATACATTACAGTATTGGTTGACACAAGAAATGTTCAGGAAGTCGGTCATTGGGATAGCATAGCTATATTGTCTGATAATGTAACCGGACTGCCATCTTCAGGTATGAGTTCAGTTTATAAGTCAACATATCTAGACAGCTGCACCAGTACATTCTGCATGATCCATAGGAGCATAGGTTCATAACAATTCTTATTGTTTCTGAAAAGTAAGAAATCATGTTCTTCTTCTTTAGATGCGCCAATCCTACGAAAACGAAAAGTTTTTCACCGCGGTCATCTGAGGTCGCTTGTTCGAAAACATATCTATAAGGATAACCTATTGTAAGGATGAAGACAACACATTTCAGCTACAAGGACACAAGCGAGGCATTGTTTTTGGGCAGCTGTTATCGATACCGATGCTATAATGTAGAAGAAGTGGAAGTAAAATTGTCTATGCTCATACACAACCCAATCGCTGGAACCAACATTAGAACCTTTTCCGCAAAACAGTGCATTCAGGTCGTGCACGTCTTCATATATTTTGTTGGGCGATATGCGCTAAAGTAGAGGCACAAAGATTTATGCTAAGGTCTAATTTCATCTGCTCCTACATTGAAGTAACATAATTCGTAAGGGTAGTTTTCGCAACAGCTGTCTGAAAATACATATGTGTTTCCTGCAGCTAAATTATCTTATCCTAAGAATTTCGCATTAGGTTGGAAATGACGCACTGAAAGATCAGCCAAACCTTTCTTCACTCCTGTCATCCTCCATAGGCATAATATCTGTTACAGAAAGACTGACTTTCAAAAAATTAGTAGCCGTTGGCCAACTGTATATGAGCATTTGCTATTCTACGCTGTAAAGGAGCAACACGCTCTTGCGAGAACGCTGGTGTGCGCAGCTCCCTAAGTGCCGAAGTTCTTACGCACTTCACGGCAGCGCCACTTTAAGCGAAGGCAAATTCACTAATTCTAAGAAATATCTTCTCGGCTGCTTAGTTCTCAATTACCATCCGCGTACAAGCGATATCGCAGATGAATATCCGATAACGAGGAACATAGAAGAGCGCTGTTTTCTGAGACACACAGAAACTTTCGCTTCGTAAAGCGTGAAATACATGCGCCGAAAAAAAAACACGGAGAAAAAGCGCTTGCAGTTCTTTCGTGCGCATGAGCAGCTCTTCTGGCCACTTGATATGTCTGACCAGGAATAGCAGGCAAGCACAGCGTTTCTTAACCTAATGACTTTGTTCGAACGCACTTGAACCTCTTCAACATAATATATTGCAGCCTTTTATTCCTAAAGAAACACGGCAGTAGCGGAGCTTTCAATAATTCTGGAGGTGTAATTTCCCCCAGCAAGTTAGATAGCACTACCGCAACGTTGGTGACCGCATACAAAAATGTAAAATTTGCAAAAACAGAAATAGCAGGAAACATTTTGAATCTGCCCGTATTTTCATCACATCTGTAAATATTCGCAAGTTCCATAGATAGAGACAACTTAGCAAAATATCTTTAGTTTTCTCTTGGGCACCAGAAACACGGGGTCGCAAATTTCTATAACCAAACCAGCCCAACTACGAAGTTATCCAGTGACACAACTTCGCCTACCACACAAGCTGAGGATTCACGTTGAATTTGCAAGGGTACTCTAATATTATAGGGCGTTATGAAAAGTTGCGATGTTAACATCTGCATAACCTGTTAAACAGCCTTCTCGTCGGACGCATCCCAAACCCAGACCACATATTTTTTCGAATTCGTTTGAAAACCTGCGCAATTCTAGACTAGTTCAAGATACATTCCCTAGTAGCTGACAAAACCAAGTGTGGTCTCGATCCGTTGCTTTGTAGCTGCTGTCGGTTTCTTTGCTATAACATTTAGTATTCTGTTTGCCTGCTGGACGCTATGTTTGATGATTATGTGTCCCAGATTTTGAAGCTCAATTCGTCGTTGATTTTCAAACAGCCCATTGTTGTCACTCTATCGTCGTCATCACGTCATCTTCACAGGGTGGTCGTCATGTCATCCTGGTCGTTTTATTGTCGTCATTTCGTCTTAGTATTTGCACGGTCGTCCATCCATATTTACCACGCCTTTGTGTCCACGCCAGCGTTCTCATAAAGTAGTCGTGGAACCACTGTCATGACATCGTTGCCGTGATTGCAGCTGCGTCATTCTTTTCGTCGCGCCAGTGTGCTACTTTTTCTTTTCTTGCAAAGTACTGCAGGCCCATGCGGGCCCCAGCAGGTATGGTAATATTACAAAAACTAATCATACATGCATTCAGAAGAAAACAAACAAAACGCTCACATCTCTAGAGAGAAATTAAAAGATCTAAAATAATCAGATCAATTAAATCAGTGCTGGGTAAGAATGATAATGGCAGCGTATTCCATTCTTCAATAGTACGGAGGAAAAAAGAAAGTTTGAAGGCATTAGTTTTTGTTTGATAGGGACTTGCTGATTTAGAGCGGTGATGCTTGGTTTTTCTTGCCGTTAATGGGAGGGGGGGGGGGTCGGGCATATGCAGCAGCATAGATAGACTGTTTGTGATTTTTGAGCAGAAAAAGAAAGCCCATCCTTATAATTTTTCGCCGTACTTTTAACGTCTGTATACCGCGATCGTGCATGATAGTTTTTGGTTAGTCAGTCATACAGTACTTATCAAAAATAAACCGGACTGCTTTCTGCTGCATAATTTCCAGTTCACCGATATAGTGTTTATTTTTTGGATCCAATACCATGAATCCGCATTCCATTTTCGGCCGAATCAGTGATTTGTATGCGTGAAGCATAGCTTCTGGGGGCGTTTGTGTTAGTTTATGATGCAGAATAAAGAATTTGCGAAATGATGCAGCACGTCCATGAGAGATATGATACTTCTATATTAGGATATTAGTTACTGTAACAACCAGATGTTTATATGTATTTATTTCAACGAGAGGGTTCATGAGTATGAAGACTATAAGGAAATGCCCATCTACGTCTTTCCTTCGTTATCTGCATGTATACTGTTTTTTTATTCAATCAGCTCCATGTGCCATTCTTTATATCATGAAAATATGTTGCGAAGGTTAGTATTCAAAAGATCCTGATCGACTCATCAAGGAATCTCATGAAACAAAATGTAGCCGCCTGGCAATAGACGTATTTGTACTGGTTCAATAATAGCGCTAACAGTATCGTAAACCAAAATCAGAAATAAGATCGGTCTCAGTATGCTACCTTGTCGTACCCCGGAAAGTAGCTGGTAAAGGACGCGAGTGGTGACCACTCATAGAAACCGATTTTGTGCGGTTGGATAAGTAGGCGGAAATCCAGTTTATTATGAAAGAATGGAGGCCAATGTATTTTAGCTTGAAGATTTATTTTTGGTGCGAAACAAGGTCGAACGCTGTTCGAAAGTAAAAGAAAATGACGTCAGCTTCACCAGACTTATCGATAACTCTTTCAAAATTGTCCATTAGTCTGGTTAGCTGTGGGATGGTAGAAAAGCCGTTCTTAAAACCATGTTGAAAAGAAGAGAGTAGGTTGTTATCTTTTAAAATCTTGATTATGTAGTTAGCGACAATATTTTCGAGCATGTTACAGCTCGAAAAAGTCAGAGATGTAGCACGATAATTGGAAATCAGCGATGTGTCACCCTTCATGTGTATGGGCGCAGCACGCTTTCGTTCGCCGTCAGCCGGTAGATCCGCAGATGATATGGATGCGGGAAAAATGCATGCAAGAAATGAGTGAGCATTTCCGCGCAGCTACGAAGGAACGCATTTGTAAGACCATCAAGACCAGGCGATGATTTGATCTTCACATTGGGAACCACAGAGTCAACATCTTGTAGTGGTAAAATATCTTCAAGATCAGAGCAAAATGCATTTGTGAGGCCAACTCTTTGAGAAGGGTACGGAAATACGCTGTGAATATATGGGCTGAAATGTTCCACAGTCGCCTTCCTGAAACAGTTAAAACGCCATCGAGTTGTACGTCAACAGACTTTTTCTTATGATTCGAGAACCGCTAGAAATTCTGAAGGGATTCTTTTTAAAAAAATGGTAGGGTGTGTTGAAAATATTGTCATTTGGAACATTTCGACGCCTCATTAAAAGCATTTCTAGCCGCTTTGACAGTGTTTCTAGCTTCTCATCTTTTCGGAAACCCCTTAAATTTTATTTTTAGAAGTAAGACATCGATCTTTATCCAGTGATTCAATTTTCTTGTTTTATTATTCTTGTTTGGTAAGAACTTATCGAGACAGTAAGTGCATATCTATTTGAATTGATTCCAAAGTATATCAACATCTGAGCCTTGAAAGCTGCTGAATTTTAGTTCAAGGTAGTCCAGAACACTCCCGACCCTGGCAGGAGAAGTATTTTGATGTCGTCTTAACACAATCGGCGCCGTTCGAGCACTGGCATAAGGTTGTCGTAAGGCGTAGTTGAAACGCCATCGTAGTCATTCCTGCGTCGTCCTCTCAGGATGATCATGCAATCGTCGCCTGAATATCGTCGTCACACCTTCGTTACTACTCCAGAGTCTTCATCCCACGATCGCCGCCCCGTCGTTGTCACTGCAGTCCCGTCATATCATTGCCGTTACTAGCGTCGTCATGCCACACTCTTCACGCCATCGTCATTGCACCATCGTGTTGATAGCATCCTTGCCACTCTAGAGCCATCCTTGCCTCTCTAGCCATCCTTGCCACATCACATGCCCGTCACGCCACGATCGTCAGAAGTTCATCGTCCTCCCAAGGTCGTCAGACAGCCGTCATCATGACGTGATAGCGGTTACATCGTTGCCATTTCACCGTACTTTGACTTTGGTGTCTTCATGCCTTTGGCGTCATGCCTACGACGCGATTTCAAAGCCGATGTGGCACCATCATTATACCGTTGTCTTGATTCGTTGCCATTGTTATATCGCTGTCATTCTTTCGTCTTCATGTGTGGCATGTGCATGATCACGCAGGCTGACCTAGTTAGAGCTAAGCAACGTGGTTTCCAGAAAAAATGTCTCTCTGAGTACGGAGGTATCGGCGCGCGAATTTTCGCTAAGCAGTAACACTCTCCGCAACAAATATGAATCAAAGGTTCACCTAAAAGGGTTTTGAAAGCTCTAGTGATCAGTAGGTTTTTGTTGTTTTTCTTGATGCGGAGCACATTCTTTGAATATACCCGCAATTCCGATCCGCATACTAATCAGGTATTATAACAGTTATTTATAGCTACCACATTCTTTGATTTACTTTATTTTCTCTGAATTAGCTCCTCAGCGTGTGTCACTGCGTGGGTGCCCGCTCTTGGACAATCCGCCGCAATGCGCATGTCCCGTTACGACACAAAAAACAGAGAATTCCTAATTGTTCTTTGATACGCGTCATACTGTTTTCGTACTAGAATGGGGTGTTTAGGATCAACACTCTTTGTATGAAACAGGCGCAGTCGGTAGTAAGCGAACCGACGATGGCAGAAAATCTTGGAAGAACGCTAACATAATCATAATCCATAAGAAAAGGGACGCCAAAGAGTTAAAATATTATAGACCGACCAGCTTACTGCCAGTTGCCTACAAACTATTTACTAAGGTTCTCGCAAATAGAATCAGCAACACCTTAGACTTCTGTCAGGCAAAGGATCAGGCAGGATTCCGTAAAGGCTACTCAACAATAGACCATATTCACACTATCAATCAGGTGATAGAGAAATGTGCGGAATATAACCAACCCTTATATATAGCTTTCATTGATTACGAGAAAGCGCTTGATTCTGTCGAAACCTCAGCAGTCATGGAGGCATTACGGAATCAGGGTGTATACGAGCTGTATATAAAAATACTGAAAGATATCTATAGCGGCTCCACAGCCACCATAGTCCTCCATAAAGAAAGCAACAAAATCCCAATAAAGAAAGGCGTCAGGTTTCTCCAATGGATCAGGATCTCTCAAATGCTATTCACAGCGTGTTTACAGGAGGTATTCAGAGACCTGGATTGGGAAGAATTGGGGATAAAAGATAATGGAGAATATCTTAGTATCTTGCGATTCGCTGATGATATTGGCTTGCTTAGTAACTCAGGGAACCAATTGCAATGAATTCACTGACCTGGAGAGGCAAAGCACAAGAGTGCGTCTAAAGATAATTCTGTAACGGTTGCGGGAAAGAGCAGCAATTTACAATAGGTAGCGAGGCACTGGAAGTGGTAAGGGAATACTTCTACTTAAGGCAGGTAGTGAGGGCGGATCCGGACCATGAGACGGAAATAATCAGAAGAATAAGAATGGGCTGGGGTGCGTTTGGCAGGTATTCTAAGATCATGAACAGCAGGTTGCCATTATCCCTCAAGAGGCAAGTGTATAATAGCTACGTCTTACCAGCACTCGCCGACGGGGCAGAAACCTGGAGGCTTACGAAAAGGGTTCTACTTAAATTGAGGATGGCGCAACAAGGTATGGAAATAAGAATGATAGGTGTAACGTTAAGGGATAAGAAAAGATCAGATTGGGTGAGGGAACAAACGCGAGTTAATGACATCTTAGTTGAAATCAAGAAAAGGAAATGGGCATGGGCAGGACATGTAATGACGAGAGAAGATAACCGATGGTCATTAAGGGCTACGGACTGGATTCCAAGGAAAGGGAAGCGTAGCAGGGGGCGGCAGAAAGTTAGGTGGGCGGATGAGATGAAGAAGTTTGCAGGGACGACATGGCCACAATTAGTACATGACCGGGGTTATTGAAGAAGTATGGGAGAGGCCTTTGCCCTGCAGTGGGCGTAACCAGGCTGATGATGAATATCTTGTAATGGGAAACACGAGGGGAAAACTGTAGCTAGGCAAATCAAAGTCCTTCAGTGCAGGCTCACGAGTGAAATCCGAAGAAAAATACGAGTTGATTACGTCTCACCGCTGATCATGTGGCATGTCGAAACCATTACGGTAAATCAAAGAAATGTTGTTGGAGCTATTGTTTGGTCTCAGAATATTCCGAAATTTTTGGGGGCTTAACACGTATGATGTTAGGCAAGTCGTGGTGGAAGAACTTTTTTTAATTGTCTCAAAGTGCTAGTGTATTCGCGCAGGAGCTTAAAGTACTTGTCCCACTTTGAAAAACATTTATAGCGTTTCGCATCATGCAAAAGATGGTCGTTCCTCCCCGATAGCCTCCTAAGTACTTTAGTAAACTAGGGTTTGCTTCGATCCCCACGAATGGGAACAAGAGGCAAATGTCTCTGAAAAAGCGATAGTAATTACTAAATAGCAGCCAGTTTTAGTCTACTGTACGAGAAAGAGCAGTGTCACGAAAGGAATTTTAAAAAGGGTTTAGTTCAGTGTTAACTTTGATAAAGTTTACTTTGTTGTAGTCCTTAATGTATTTGGTCGAGGGCTGTCGGATAGGAACTGCGATGCGGAGATTAAAAAGCAGCAATTTGTGGTCGCTTAGACCGGCAACGGATAATTGCAATTTTATAATTACGGGGTTATAAACAACTACAAGGTCTAGAATATTCTCCTCACTGGTTACCATAACAACCATCTGAACAGAGTTGGATGTAAGGATCGTATCAAGAAACTTTTTAGATTGCGGGTTATTTGCCTGAGATCTTCCTAGTTAATGTGCAGCAAATTAAAATCGCCACAGAGCATAAAATTTTCAGAGCGCAATCGTGAGTAAAGATACGCTAGTACAGAATTTATGGCACGGTTGAAAGAAACAGCACAGTCAGGAGCGGGATAACAAGCGATTGTCATAGTCGTACTGACGAAAGTGGTATATTTACACACAAAATTTCCTGTTGACAGTTCAATTTGGTACCACATGAAGCAACACTTTCTTTCACAATAATCAAACTGCCGCCTCCTCTGCGCCCCGACCTGTCAAGACTGTGAACAGCGTACGTTAGGCTATCATGTAGTATCATGCTCGTGGTCAGCAATATTTGGATGCAGCCAACATTCTGTAAGTATAGCGAGGTCAGTATTATTATCTTTCAAAATAGATACTACGGCGTCTATCTTAGACGGCTAACTACGTACGTTTCCGACCATGACCGACATATTTTGATAACCAGGAACAGTAATCGAGGCGAGGCATGTCTGGGGAGGGGAAAGAAGGACGCGCATGCCTAGAGAAACGCAGTGACCGCTATGCCATCAGTTGAACTATACAATAAGATTCCGCATTGTACGTGAATTGCTTGCCATTGAGCAGCAACCTATCAAAGTGAAGTTTAAATGTTCGGCCACTCTGTTGTCCATGAAGATAAAGTTTCTTTCGCGCCTGCCGAATTGTGGCTGAGTAATCCTCGCCAATCTAAAAAAAACTGTTTCCTTGAACTTGGAAGCCACCACAAGAATTCTTTATTTATCTTTAAATGTTGCATATAATATCAGAAGTGGCCTCGCTTTGCCTTGCTGGTAGCGACCATGTCTGTGTGCACGCTCCAAATTGTCTGTACTTAGGGATAAACCGAGTTTCTCGGTGCAGAATGATACTACTTTTGTGTGGGACTCAAGCCAATCTCGCATTTTGTGTCTTAAGTTCCACAAAAGAAGTGTGTGAACGGAGCAGGCAATTTTCTGCGTCATCGCATTTTTCGGAAAACTTTTAAATTCAGAGGAAGTTTTTGCAAGGCTTCAATTCATTCCATCCATTCCATTCCATCGCAAGGCTTCCATTCCATTCCATCACAGGGTTTACGGTTTGCCGCATCCTAAACGAAACAGGGCTCAAGCTACGCTTACTATTACGCTTACTACAGACTGGTACTTATCTTTGCCCACGGAGGCTGAGCATGTTTTATCCGGAGACGTATACAGAGCCTTATTGCCAACATTGCGGTGCGTCAGCCAAGCTCGAACACATGCTCTGGCCTTGCGAAAGAATTGAAGAGTCGGCGATCAAGGACGCGTCAAGGTGGGAGGCTGCACTTCGCAGCCCGGACCTGGGTAAACAATTCTAGGCTGTCGAGCAGGCTCACGACGGGGCCCTGAGGCTTGGCCTTCCGGCCCCGACGAGGGAGCGGCCCGCTTAGTGGTTAATTATCACTAAATGCAGGACCAAATAAAGTTTTCCATCCATCCATTCACGCTCTCACGCCGGGCTTTAAAATTATTTTATTTGACTGAGTCGAATGGACAGTTTTCTACAGGGCATCAACGAGAGTCGAAAGGCTGGTCACGAGGGTCTCGATGGTATTCTGTGATGCTCGGATTGCAGAAAGTTCGGACAGAACGGAGTTTTGTGATGTTTCTATGCAAGATATGGCCTTTGCAACAGTATCGATGGACGGCGGTGAAGTGATATTTGGTCCTGGGTTTTATTGTACATCTCCCGACAGCAACAGGGGCGGAATAATTGTTTTAGCATTGATACATAGAGATAACATACCACACAACAATCCATAATAGGTTCTAACACACAAGGGCGCACGACACCACAAGACAACAGCGATTTCTAGAGCGGACACAAGCGGCGTTCGGAGGTTTTTGCGACCACTGTCGTTTCGTTGGCGTGCCCCGTCTCGCTCCACTCCGGTGGCGCAATATGTAGTCGATGCGGCTGTCCCTCGCACATAGTGTCTCGATGTTGCAAGACGGAAAACCGGAATGCGGCAAGGAACGCTTTTTTGAGGTAACTTGTGAAGAATCGTTCAGGACTGTGGGTAGCATCTGGGCGGGGGCGCTTTGGTAATAAGCCAGGAACGTATGGTGGCCGTAAAATCTCAAGCGAAGCGACAATACGAACCACAGGCCGAAAACATGCGTTAATGGGGTTTTCTTGACCACAGTCATTGTGGTGGCGGGGCTCAAAAACATGTCGTGTACCTTGCCGAAAAAGAATGAGAAGGAGCACTAATGTCGCTGTGTGATCCTCTTGGAACTCAAGGTAATCTCTTTTACGTCACCTACAGCTACAGTGAAATGATGTTACTTTCGATAAAGGTGCCGATGTGAGTGTTCTGCCTGAAATTCCATCAACCGCACCATTTCCTCCCTCTGTCCTCACAAAGCTGTAGAGCAACCAGCATACTGCTGTGCCGACGCAGATCACTGCTTGTGAGCCACCGCATGTGCTGATTGTTGAGTTGAATTTTTTTCCTAGTGAACGTCGGAACCAATTTGGAAATATCTCTTTGACTTTAATGTTAGCCTTCGAAAAAGCTTGCATGACACTTTTTCATGATGCGTGGCCGTGTGCATAAACTTTTGTGACAGTTAAAAATTTAGGTGGAAATATCACGTGAATAAACACCGCTTTCGCTTGCGACGGCCATTTTGTCGAAGCATACAGAACAATCGCTCCTTCAAGATAATGATGCACATTGTAGAAACTGTCGTTTTATTGTAGGTAGCCTAAATGTTACAGTCGGCAATCGTGCACCTTTGTGATACGTTGCCGAGAAAAAACGCCCGGCTGCCAGAATTGTTTATGTGATACAGCCGACAGCTAATTTCAGATTTATTAATAACGGGTTTATGGGCGATGTCCTCTTCTTTATCTCTCAGAACACGGTGGTTTGCCTAGTGGTGCATTCGGCACACAGCGAAGCACACTGGCAGCTGAAATTCGCTAGGTGGTCCCATGCAGCTTTCAGGTCACATGTTTCACAGCCCAGCAATAGAGTCTACATGAGGTTAAATATTTTTGTAATACACGCTTTACATAAAACCAAGTCACCTGTTTTCTTCGTTGTTACGACATAAAACAAGTTTCTCAATTGCACATTTTGTAAAATGATGCATTTTAAATTTTATTGTGAAGTTCGTTTCAAAAATTTCATGAAATAGATTTGTTATTCCAGTTAGAACATGAAAATACAACTGAAGCAAGAACTTCTATACTTGTCAGGAAACCTACTGACATCTGACCCCATTGTTCTACCCGCATTATTTTATTCGGCTGGAAAAAAAAGAAAAACACTTTTTTAGAGCAACTGTTCCCTGCCTCTGCAGCCATGTCTACACTCTTCAAAAGAGCAACATCAATAGCTCGACATTGCTGGAATATTTTCTGAGAATGCTGTGAGCATTTTCACATGAGAATTGCCGCGACTGCATAGATATTTCATGTAGGCTTTTAAAAATATCTCCTTTGCACTCCATGGTTCCTGGAAATCACACAGTGCCTCTGCAATAACAAGAAAGCTTTTCGACAAGTGCGACGCAGTTGCTCAACTCTTTTTGGTGCAAACCCTAAAGGTTTTGCCGTGTCCATATCTCCGCATATTGTGCTGTTTCTATAATAATACACTACATATCACTATATATTTATCTCCATACAAATCGTGTTAACTCTCTTACGCAACGTTTCGTTCTGAATATTCATGATGATAATGGTGCATATATAAGGTGCCGACTTATTTTTCCCACATTTTCGGTGGAAGCGCTATGAATTCGTTAACATCGAAGTTCTTTGCTGTACCAAAAAAATTATATGAAATCTTAGAAAGACGGCGATATTTTTTCGTTACAATCATGGTTATCCGTTGGGTCACTCTGCCTATTCGGACTTTTAAAAAGACCATATTTAAATCTTGCTTTTGTATTTATGAATCCTCATATTGAACTTTACATAGTTACGTGGGTGCTTTTACCTTATTTTAGGAACCAGTATTGTTCTCCCATGATTTTCCATAAAAACAATAAACTCGACGCAGGGACGTTTTAACTTGCTATGTACTGCAATGCCCTCTAACAGAATGAACTTAAATTACTTACTTATTTATTTATTTATTTACTTATTCAGTTACCTCACAGGCTCCCGAAGTTGTATTGCGTGATAGCAGGATTAAGGGGATAAACAAAAAGAAAGGAGTACAAATAAATTATACATTGTTAGCAAGTAAACCTTAAAGAACAAATACCTAACAATATAAATAACGCAATCAATAAAACAAAATGACTGTCAAGCAGCAAAAAAGGGGTACCAAGAAATTATAGAAATGGTAACTGCTGGAGATGAGAGAACAAGTCGCTAACAATATTAACACTATACAAAAGGAACAAACACACAAAACACAAAAAAGCTATACCACTTCGCTAAATGTATTTACTTATGTGGCCAGTAAGGTTTAATTGTGAAGAAATACGGAAATAATACGCATAAGCGTGCTTTGAAGGATACAGGGTAAAGAATGTCAACTTTATCATTTGGTGGTTGATTTCAATGCCTAATGGCACGTGGAAACGCGGAAGAATTGAGGGCATTGGTAGGGCCAAAGATACGCTGGAAACTGAGATGATTATGCAGACGCCGAGATGTAGGAGATGGACGAGTGAGCGGCAAGGTAGAAAGGCACGCGCTATGGACTATTTTGTAAAACAAACAAAGCAATGCTATGGTTCTTCGTGATTCAAAAGATGAGAGGGATAAAGATGACTTAATGCTAGTCACGCTAGTGGATGGATGGATGGATGGAATAACTTTAATGAAAGTCCTGCGAGCTACGGGACGCAAGGTCCCATAGAGCGGGCTACTCCCACGTTTGGACCGGGAATTGTAACTTCCTGGCCGCATCGTGGGCTCGCTGGACGGCCCAGAGCTGCTCCGCCAGGTCCGTGCTGCGTAATGCTTTTTGTAGCCTGGCGGAGTCTTGATCCTTGTTTGCGTGGGCCCGACCACACGGCGAGAGCAAGTGATGTGCGTCTAGTGTGCTATGGCAATTTTCGTAAAATGATGTTTTGTATAGGTCAGGCATGTAGTCATGAGTCTGTTCTGCGTGGGGTAAGTGTATGTTTGAAGCATTCTGAACGTGAGGGCTTGAGGCCTGGTGAGCTTATTGTGAGGTGTGCTGTATATTCTGCGGTCTAGATAAAAGTGCTTTGTTATCTTGTTATATGCGGAGGGAGGGTCCCGATTCTCTCTGGGATGGTCACGACCAGAATAGGTGGCGTCGCGGAGGGTTAGGTCTTGCGCGCTCCTGTGAGCCACCTTATTGAGATCGCGAGGGGCGTCCGCGATATCTCCGAGGTGTGCCGGGAACCATCAGATGGTGTGATGCTGTAGCGGTGCGGATCTATTGATTATTTGTAGTGCTTGGCTTGCAACTGCTCTTTTTTGAAAGGCTTTGACGGCCGAGCGTGAATCGCTGTAGACGTGGGCGGTGGTCGGGTCTGTGAGCGCGAGTGCGATGGCGACCTGTTCTGCTATCTCGGACTTGTGGGTGTTGACTGTGGGAGCGTTTGTGACTTGACCTTGCTTATCGATTGTGGTGGCAGCGAAGGCCTTCCTGGTCGGTACTCTGCCGCGTCTACGAAACAGGCTAAGATCTTCTTATCACGTATTTCCCGCAGGATGAACGATCCGCGCGCCAGCCTTCTGGGTTGATGGTGCGAGGGGTTCATGTTCCGCGGGAATAGGCCAACCGTGTAGGAGTTGCGTGTTTCTGTCGGAACGCTTTGATATAGATTCTCCATTACTGTGGTGTCATGAACTAGTTTGGCTAGGATTTCTCTACCCGGTTTGGTTCCAGAGAGTCTTGTCCATTGAGCCCGTTCTTGAGCTTCGGCGATTTCTTCAAGTGTATTGTGTTCGCCCAGTTCCAGCAGGAGCTCTGTCTCGGTGTTCTTGGGGATCCCCAGCGCTATTTTTACGAGCTTCTTCAGTTGTACATTGAGTTTGTCCTTCTCTCGCTACCTTCCCTCTGCGCATGGCCGCCTCGTAGGTGAAGTGGCATAGCGCAAAGGCGTGTGTTAGCTTGAGGAGATTTTCTTCCTTAAGGCCGTGTAGTCTGTTTGCTACGCCTCGTATGAGATTCAAGGCATTATTCGAATTTGTCACGATCTTCTCCACTGTCGCGGCGTTAGAGCCGTTGCTCTCAATGAGCATCCCAAGGACTCTGATTTTGCTGACGTGTGGAATGGTTCCTCCGTCTTTTGTTCTGAGGGTAATGGAGTGTGTGTCTCTGATTTCGCTCTTTGGCTTGGAACCGCTTCTCGATGGTTTGTAGACGAGGAGCTCCGACTTCGTAGGCGAGCATCGCAGGCCGGTGGGAGCGAGGTATTCCTCGATCGCTTCGATCGCTTGCTTCAGAGCGCTTTCAATTGATCCCAGGCTACCTCCGGGGACCTAGAGCGTTACGTCATCTGCGTATATCGTGTATTTCACGTTCTCAATTTGATCCAGTTTCTTGCCTAGGGCGGCTAGCGCAAGGTTACAAAGCGTCGCAGAGATGACAGAACCTTGTGGTGTGCCCTTGCCGCCGAGTTTGTATTTCTGGGACTTGATTTTCCCTAGACGGAGGGAGGCCGTTTTGTCGCTCAGGAACGATTTTGTATAAGCGTAGAGTCTCGTGCCGAGGTCTAGGTTGGAGTTCGTGTCGAGTATGTGGTCATATGATAAATAATCGAATGCGTTTTCGACGTCTAGCCTTAGGATTACTCTCGCGTCTCTCGTGTCGGCGTCAATGATCTCATGCTTGAGGAGCTTCATGGCGTCTTGGGTGGATAGCCCGGGTCTAAAGCCGATCATTGCTGCGGGGTAAATATCTTTTTCTTCGAGATGCTTCGAGAGCCTGTTTATGACCACGTGCTCAGCTACTTTGCCGACGCAAGACGTCAGCGAGATAGGTCTGAGGTTATTGATGTTGGGCGCTCTGCCAGGCTTTGGGATGAGCACGATGAGGGCCGTTTTCCAGTCTTCGGGTAGTTCTCCGTTCCTCCAGATTTTGTTGATTTCCTCTGTGGGGGTTTCCATTGAGGTTTCGTCGAGGTTTCTAAGTTCCTTGTTAGTTGCGCCGTCCGGCCCCGGCGCTGACTTGCTGTTTAGGTTCTGAAGCGCCGTGCGTATCTCATCGGTTGAGAAGTCCCGATCTAGCTCTGCGTTAGCTTAGCCGTGATAGGCTTCGGCGGTCGTGCCTCTAGCATTTTTGGCCAGCGGGAGGTACTTTCCGGCAAGACGGTCAATGAGCTGATTTTCCGTGGTAATCTTGAGTTCCTCGTACATGATCCTGTTCAGCGTACGACCCTGGTCCGCTTTGGTTCTGGTTCCGTCTAAAAGATGTTTGAGTAGGTGCCACGTCGTCCCGCGGTTGATGCAGCCATCCGCGGCATCGCACACCTCGTTCCATTGCTGGTTGGATAGTTGCGTGCAATATTCTGCAATCAGCCGGTTGAGGGAAGAAATTCTTTTCCTCAGCCGTCGATTGTGTCTTTGTTCTTTCCATCTCCTGGTGAGCGATTGTTTCGCTTCGAGCATGTGAGCCAGTCGGCTGTCCATTCTTTGAACGGGGAGATCTGTCTCTATTTCCTTCGTGGCCGCCTTAATGTCGGCCTCTAGTTGCGACATCCATTGTTCAGTTTATTCTTTGCCTGTTCGGCGTTCGTGTCTGAACTCGCGGAACTTGTCCCAGTCGACGTACGTCATTTTTCTGGGTTCTCTGGACGGGGTGTCAATTGTTGTCTCAACAATGTGATGGTCGCTGCCCAAATCCTCGAAGAGCTTGTTCCACTGATAGTTTGGAACATCGCGGACGAAAGTGAGATCTGGCGTTGTGTCGCGGTTGACCGAGTTACCCGTTCTTGTGGGGTATTCGGCGTTCGTGATGAGCGTCAGGTCAAGTTCATCGGCGTCGTTTAGTAAGTACTTGCCCTTGGCTCTGCTGGCGACGTATCCCCAGGCCGTGTTAGTGGCATTGAAGTCCCCGGCCACGATCATGGGTTTGTCACTGGCACCGTTGCGGGCGAGCTGGAGTATTTGCCTACATTTTTGTGCTCTGTGCTTGGGGCTGCTGTAAACGTTTAGAATGAATGTGCTCTTGGCGTTCTTGGCTCTAGGGAAGACTTCCGTGAGAATGAATTCGCAATTGCTGCGGTCGTGATTAATTTCTTGTGTCGTATGGGCTAGCTTGTTGCTGACCAACCTGGTGATACCTCTACATTTGTGTTGCGGTGTCATTGCGGTCATGTCATAGCCGGATAGCGAGGGTGTAGCGGTATTTGTCTCTTGTAGGAGAATGACTTGGGGTTTGTCTTTTTGACTCGAATGTATTGTTGCAGGGGGGCCTTTTTGCGGACGTAGCCCCTACAATTCCATTGCGAAAGGCGAAACGTTTCAGTTTGCACAGCCATCTTTGTTGTTGGCATGGGGTGGCCTTTGTGAGGCCACGTTGTTGCTTTGTCTATCGAGCGACAACGCCCGAGGCAGCTTGGTGATAGTAGACTGTGACAGACCTCTCTGACGTCACAGACGGGTGTTCTGCCATTTCTAGCGCGTTGAGCCTTGTCCCATGGATGTTGATCGTCTCCATCATGTGATTGATTTCTTACGTTATCCTGTCATAACCTTGCTTGAGCGTCCCTACAGTCGTCGCAAGTTTGTCTTGCCCTTCCTTCAGTGACGCGGTGGTAGTTGCAAGCCCGCCGAGCAGTTCCTTGATTTCCATAATGTTGCTATTCGTGCTCGATGGATGTGTGTTTGTCACGGCTTTTCTCTTATGCGGATTGCGCGTGGATTCTGCGACCGGTACTTCTTATACCATGGGTTCTAATGTGGCTTCGGTTTGATTAGAGTCGAAGGGTGGTGGCGTTTTGAGTTGTCTGATTTGCTCGACAAGTTGTGTGATTGTTAGCCTTAACTCTTTGTCTTCGTGTTCTAGTCTTTTAATCGTATTTGCTATTTCTACTTGCTCTGGCCGTGCCATCGGACTCACCTGGCTGGCGGCCTGCTGTTGGTGCTGCTGTTCACGCTAATGTCGCGGTGATAATCTCTGACAATGGAGCAGGCGGCGTAGTTTTGGTCTGACTCGATAGTGGTGATTAGGTAAGCTTGATGAGGTGACCAGATAGGGGCCACGACTTCCAGTTGTAGCCTTACGAATGTCTGATAGGCGATTTCCTGGCGAGGACAGGAGCATCGAGCAGGTTGCGTTTAAAAAATGCGAGCGTACGTGAGGATTTAGTAGTTTTTTCGAAGTGCGCAGACCATGACAGGTTAGGTGTAAGGAGCAGACTGAGGCACTTCTATGAGTTGGTGCGCGTGACGGGGTTCTTATCCAGTGAGTGATCGAAAGCGGAAGATGTATTTTGCGGTGAATGTTATTAGTTTGCATTATCAGTGTTTAGGGTCATTTGCCACGAAGGGCACCAGCTAGTAATACGGCCAAGATCTCGTTGAAGAGGGACTTGATCGGAAGGTGAGGAGACTTGACGGTAGATCACACTATCGTCTGCGAAAAAGTGAATGGGTGCCGTTATTTTGAATGGCAGGCCGTTAATATAGATCAGAAAAAGTAATGGTCCGAGTATGCTTCCTTGTGGTACACCAGATGTTACATCGCCGATACTGGAAATAAAGTTATCGACGACGTTGAATTGCTTGCGGAATGACATGAAATTTTTTATCGAAGATACTTTTAGGGAATCGACGTTTAAGCATGAAAGCTAAGCTATGCGACGGCAATGAGAAAGGCGATCGAAACCCTTAGCAAAGCCTATGAAAATGGAATCTCTCTGTGGGCCGTATCCATGTTTAGGAGAATATCTGTAGCCAATTCAAATAGTTTCGTCTCCCATGACAGTCCTTTTCTAAGACCATGCTCATGTTTAAAGGAGAACTTGTTAGTTTCGAAGTAATTTGCTACTCTTGAAATGATTACGTTTTCTAGTAGCTTACCGTGAACGCTTGCTAGTGATATCGGGCGGAAATTGTTAGCAGCGCTGTCATTGCCAGTCTTTAAAAAAGGTATAACTGTATCGACCTTCCAGTCATACGGAACTTTCTCTGTTGAGAGGGACTGCTGAAACAAGCGAGAAAGGAGAAAGGCACCAATTCTCGTTCACTGTCCGCTCAGAAAAAGTTGCTAAGGATGACGACCTCAAGCTTTGCAAATCATTCGTAATAGCGCCGACGTTTGCTCTTTTGTAATCAAATACTCGCGTAGTTTTCAGTTGACGTCAACATGAAGGTGTACGAACTGTGAATTCTAAGCATCGGAGGTCACTGAACGCGTCCGCAAAAGTGATGGCGTTAACCCTCTCGGGCGTGGAGGATAGAACGAGATCCAAAATGTTATTGATAGGAGTTGGTTGGTCAGTTAATTGCCCAAGTGAAAAATCCAGTGTTAGTTGAAGGAAGTCACAAGATGCACTTGATTGTCCTAGCTAGTTTTGCCAATCAATGTCTGGAATATAAAGTCACCAAGAAGAAAAATATCAGATTTGTTATATTTGGATTCAATAGAGGTAATGATATATTGCACTCCAGAAATAATTTTGCAGGAGCTGTCAGGTGGTCTGTAGCATAAACCATCAATTGCATTCGATGGGGGAAATGATACGCAGAACCACAAGAATTTTGAGGCTAGAAGGTGTCGGCACAAGAAATGACGTGATATGTTTTTCATGGCGAGCAATACCTCACCACCTCTTGTGTCGCCCCTATCTCTGCGATAGGTAAGGTAAACGTTAGAATCCGGTAGAAGTTCGCGATCCGTAATTTCAGAGCGGAGCAAAGTTTCCTTAAGTACGAATATGTCTTATTCACAGTTATCTAAGTATGACAAAATTTCATTGCGTTTAGGAAGAATGCTATGAATTTTAGTTGATGATGTGGACAAGTGCGAGGGCACGATGGGCTCATGCGGTGAATTGGATTTTTCTGAGATGCACATGGTTCCCTGTCTAGGTCGCTGCTATCGCCGTAATGGAACAACAGCGGCGGATGCTGAATTGTATGTGTACACATTGTTATCGGTTCTTAGTTCATCGAGGGCTAGATTGAATTGCGCGTTTTTGGTTTTGCGAAGTCAATGAGTTTGCCTCGTGTGACACGGGTTTGCATAGAAAAATTCTCACGAACAGCAAAATTAGAGTTCTCAAATTTGTAGCCTCTATCTATTACGCGCTCCTTATCCATAAAATATGCGAACTTGACAATGACCGGTATATACTTCTCACCGTTGTATTGGCCGAGGCGATGCGCGTGGACTAGTTGAGCTGGATCGGTAGTGATACCAAGGCGTTAGTTACATATGTCAGCGATTTTTGATTCTGATGATGACCATCATTCGCTTCTTTCATCTGTAATTCCATAAAATAGCAAGTTGAACTGGTGAAGTCTGTTCTTCTTTCTTCACAGCGTGATTGTATTGTCTTTAGATGTGTGCAAACGCCATTTGCTATGTTCAGTGGTTCGGGTGATGTATCGTTGACGGAACTTTTTATTGACACAATATCGATTTCTACAGCCAGGAGCCTAGTCGACAACCGGTTTATCTTGACATCAACTGACGCCTGCAAATTCTGTAGTTCTCGCTGGTGATTACGAATCTCCACCTTGCCCGATCGAATACGTTGAAAAGTTGCGAGAACGTTATCCAGTACATCCGGCCCATATCCGACGAAATATCAGTGTCCCGCATATCTTTATTCTCCTACAAATTGGGTAAGATACTTGTCGGAAACATCTGTTGGTTGGCGCTGCAGCTGAATAGCGAAGTGTCTAAAAATTTCACAGGAAAATTTTTGATTTCTCGTTTACTTTGCTGCAAACACCGCGGGCTTTATTATTCGCAGTCGCCCTTTTTGCCTTCTTGTGTTTGGGTTTCGTGCAAAATGACGAAATATTCTCTGCAAATCACACTGTTTTTTTTTGAAGGCAAAGAATATTTTTGCAGCGGGAAGCATCATTGCCGGACATGTTCCATTATTGCGATGGCATCTTTACTGCAAAGCTTAACGCGTTGTACCTTTCAACATACCTATGCATATTGCTACGAGCTACCCGCAGAAGATGATGTCTACTCTTAGGTTTAGTGGGACGTACTCATAAGTAGCCCCTTCCTGATATGATAAAGACGACTAACTTTGCGTGATGTTAGCTCGCTTCCATGCTTGTCAGTGCTTGATGCCCTTGTAAACGCACCCTGTAAATGGTTTCCTTACTGTACTTACACTTAATATTTATTTGGTGGAGGTAGTAGATACTCCGTCAGAGTACCGAGCTTCGCAGCGAACAAACCTCAAATCTACCTCGCATGCATACATTTCATGACACGTATCCACCAGCTGCACTTGCAACCACTACACTGTTTATCGCCCTTTCATTGCCTTGTGATCCCCGGACCTTTACCGGGGAAACAGCGTTCACGCGCATGCGTGGCTAAGCATGTGCGAATGTGTCAGAAAATAAAATGGCAGGGATCCAACTAGAATTGTGGTAAACGTCCTATTCTTTTACCTCGGTGGAGCCCCTCCCATCTGGTTTTTGGCCCACGAGGACAATCTCAGCAGCTGGGACAAGTTAAAGAAGCAGCTTTACCCGTTTGGTCGACAGCTTGCCGCCAAGAAACAAATTGCGGTACGAGACGTCAACTAAGCCTTACTTGTCTTGCGTACATGGTGTGCTCACCTTGTGTATACAAGCTGACCGGAAGATGTCCAAGGCTCACAAGCTCGCCCATATTTCCGAAGAGAGCGCGGAAGTCGAGTTGAATTTGTTCGTCTTCATCAACATGACCACCTTCGGCAGTGTCATTAAAGAGTGCCGTCGTTTAGTGCAAGCGAAATGGCCGCGCATCTCGCCTTTTTTGAACGTCTACTGAATATCCCAGCAGCATCGTCCTGCAGCGCAACTTCTTGTCAACAATCCACATCAGACGACAGGACGCACATAGTCTACCGAGAGCTAGACGTACAATATTCGGCTTCTTGTAAACCCACAGTATCCGATGCTTCGACGCCGGCTGTTTCATTGATCCAGGCCATGTTTAGCCAGGACTAGAGAACCTCATCCTTCTCTACTGCATGCTCCATGAACAATCATGACGCCGGCCTAGTCTCTGCGGGCAGGCCTGATCGCGAACAGCACGCCCTTGATAATTCTAGAAACTCGTCAGAATGGAGAAGAGGCGATGATAAAGCTACCTGTTTCCGCAGCAGCGGAGCTAGACACATCGCTCTCAATTGCCGCAGCCAGTGGACCATTCAGTCCCCTAGCCAATTTCCCAGCATGTTCTGGTTCCCTTGCGTACCGAATCTTCTGCGCCTATTGTTACTGTGAAAGCTACCAGCTGCGCCCAGTCGCCTCCGCTCTGTTGCCATCCATCTCGTTACCAACTCGAAGCAGCTTTCCTTCACTATCCTTTAGCCGCCTTTTTTCGCTGGGAACATTGAGAGCGAAGGTTCTATAGTTGAAGCTGCGCTGTCTACCTCGACCTAACACTATCAGTTCCCTTAGGTGCCTACCGGCACACTCTTCAAATCCACGTCGAAGGCGTCGCTGTCATACTTTGGATAATACTAGGACGCATGAGTGCCCGTTTTGTGGTCGTATGAAGATAATCCTTGCAGCTCCCACATGCGAAGTCGGATGTTTCGCCGACGGTGCGACGGTCGCAGTTCTTGGTATGTTCACAGCTCTCGTTACCGTTCATGGTCAGCGAGCGGTTGTTATCTTTGCTGTCCTCGTCCATTGACCTCAGGACCGCATACCTGGACTTCATTTCCTTTCTGCCAATTCCGCTCTGATTGATTCCCTGGCCAGTGTCTTCCGCCCTGAGCTTCCTCGCCTTTGAGAAACCAGTGAGCAACTTGCTTCGTCCCACTTACATTGCCGCAACGTTTTCCCCCTAACATCGAGAACTGTAATGTATGTCTATTTGTCCTGTTCTCCAGGTTTCCCAGATCACGAATCCTACATGATTCCTCTTGGTAACGCCGCGATAAACCATGTTACAGATGGATCGCAAGCCCCAGGGGTAGCGTTGGCCTGGCAGCATGGGGCACAACTGGAAGCGTCCGAAGGTCCTGGCAAAGCATGAGTCGACTGCTAACAGAACAACTTGTTCTGTTAGCATCGCAAAGAGCGGCCGGTCAGGCCGACCCAAGTAGAGACGGGAGAGCACGTTACTCGACGGAAGAATTCGAAGTCTCTCTCTTGGCGTCCGGGGGCAGCTGCTTTCATACTCTCGGAGTCGAGGGCAAGATGACCGGCTTGCGAGAGGTGCGCACGTGACGGCGGCGCCCGGACACGTTGTGACAAGAAGTGACGTCCGAAGGTCCTGGCAAAGCATGAGTCGACAGCTAACAGAACAACTTGTTTATTCTAGCATCGCAAAAGAGAGGCCGGTCAGGTCGACCGAAGTGGAAAGACGGGAGGGCACGTTACTCGACGGAAGAATTCGAAGCCTCTCACTTGGCGTCCGGGGCCAGCTGTTTTTATACTCTCGGAGTCGAGGGCAAGAGGAACGGCTTGCGAGAGGCGCGAACGTGACGGCGGCGCCCGGACACGTTGTGACAAGAAGTGACGCATCCGCCGGGCCGGCGCCGGTCAGACCTCCTCGCTTCATTGTTGGGGAGCTCCTCTCCCCGGCTACCGTGCTTTGACAAGCGTGGGTACCAACATGCACATACACACACGAAGACACATGGCATTAAACATACCTGGACGCGCTTGGAGGAGGCGTTGGGGCAGCGCTGAACGGGCCAAAATGTCCGCCGCTTTGAACGAAGCCCCGGCGTCCGTTGCATCGGCGCCGGCTATAGCGCACGTCGTAGGCGAAATGTAACAGACCGCCCCACCGGGAGAAGGAGATCCCGATGGTCAGGGGGCTGCATCCGCTGTCCGGAGGGATGTCGCTCGACGATGCTCATAACCGAAGTCGGTCGTCCCTCGACGTTTCTTGAGCGCAGCGCAGAGAAGGCCTCGTTCTCACGTTCACGTTCACACTGGACACTGCAAAGGGACTTCGGGAGAGTTGCCATTTTTGTTCTCGTTCCCAGCAAACGTTAGAACTACGCCAAAACTCAACCACACAGTCAGCAAGTACGACGCTACCCTCACTAAGCCCTGCCAGGCTCTTTCCCTTTTTATACTACTGCCTAGTTCCTTACAGTCTAGCAGCACTCAGAACGCGTCGACAAATTGCAAAATTTCACTAGAAAGCACGTCATCACTTTGAAACACTAAACAAAAGCAATATGTTAGCAATCCTGCTTCAGGAAGAAAACATCAGTATCAAACAACTTTGAGGCTAATTCCTACGTTAGGGGTCTCGACTTAAGCCATGGGCATTACCGTTGAGGCTCCCCTTTTTGTAATGCACCTCAAAGGAATATTGTTGCAATGCGAGGCTCCAGCGCAGGAGGCGACCATTTGTGGAAGACATGGTCTGCAGCCATTGGAGAGGGCAGTGATCCGTCTCGAAGCATGCGAAGCGGAGACCGCAGCGAGTGACCGTACACCAGCTCAGCTGGCGAAAACCCCGTAGCCGCATGCGGCGCGGTCCTTAATGCAAACATCACCCCAGGCAGACACAGCTCCTAGTCAGTTTGTCGTTCAAACCACAATGCTCTCAACACGCGCTTCATGACGGAGTGGAGCTTCTCAACGGAATTCGACTGTGGATGGTACACTGAGCTGTGTAACAGCTTTACCCCGCACCTTCCGAGAAAGGCTGTCGTTAAAGCGCTAGTAAACACTGTGCCCTGATCTGACTGGATTTCCGCAGGAAAAACAACTCGCGCAAATATGGACAGTAGTATATGGACTACCTCAACTGAGCTGAGTTCTTTAAGTTGCACTGCTTCAGGGAACTTTGTCGCTGGGCACATCACAGTCAAAATGTGTCTGTACCCCGTGGTTGTTACCGGCAAAGGTCCCACTGTATCAATAACGAGCCGGCTAAAAGGCTCCGGGATGATAGGTACCAACTTCAACGGCGCCCTCGATTTGTCCCCTGGTTTTCCAAACCGCAGACAGCTGTCACATGTCCTCACAAAGTGTTCTGCGTCACGAAAACACCCTGGCCAATAGTACTCTTACAAGAGACGGTCCTCAGTCTTCTTAACTCCTAGGTGCCAGGACCACGAACCCCCATGCGACAAGCGCAACAGATTCTGACGGTCGCACTGAGGCACGAACAGCTGATTGAACTCCACTCCCCTGCGGTCTAGATACTTCCGGTACAGGACCCCACCTCTTTCCACAAAACGAGCATTTTTCTTGGCGATAGCTTCCTTGACAATGCAGCGTATGTTTTCTAGGCTCGGCTATCAAAGCCGACCGGCTGACTTTTAGCAACCTATTAAGTCCATCGGACGTAGGCGCGATGAGCAAATCTGCAGGTAGCTCTTCTAACTTTCCCGTGTCGGGCATTTCCTCTCCAGTATCTCTTGCCTTCAACGCTACAGGCTCAATTTTATTCAGTTCGGACGTGCTCTGAATATTAGCTTGCTGCGCCTCCGACCCTTTCTCATTGTTCGACAACGTCGGCCCCGCAACTACCGCCTTTGCAGCGAGCTCCCGAACTCTCGATCTGGTTAAGGCCTGAACGCTAGCCTCACCAAACAAAAGCCCCTTCTCGCGCAGGAGGTGATCGGACCTGTTCGAAAATAGGTACGGGTACTGGATGGCCAGCATAGATGACACTGCGGCCTCCGTCTCAAGTGCTCCGAAAAGTCCTTCAATAAGCACTTTTGCTACGGGCAGACACACGCTATGAGCTTCCACAGCTTGCTTGATCCATGCGCACTCGACCGTGAACATATCGGTTTCTACGTAAGAGGGGTGAACTACATCCATTGTCGCTGCGGAATCACGAAGCGCTCGGCACTCTTTCCCGTTCACGAGGAGGTCTCGCATGTAAGGCTCGAGAAGCTTCATGTTCTCGTCAGTGCTGCATAATGACAAAAACACGACTTTTGTTTTTGTTTCTGGACGCTGCGCCGAAAGGTGACCCGGCTTCTGGCACGTATAACACACGCGCGCTTGCCTCGTCTCGAACCGCTTTCTGCGTTCGGCTTCGGCTGCCGCCATCTCCTTACGTGCGGTCGGACTGCTTTCACTCGCATCCGCACTACGTGTGTCCGCCCTTGCTCTCAAGGGCGTGAACTTCGGCCTCTCAAATTTGGAGCCAAATTCACCCGTTTGACCGCCCTTAGCTCCGCGAGCCCGACGCGTCACAAACTCCTCGGCTAGCTCGGCGGCTTTAGCCACCGTACTAACGTCTGGCCTATCCGAGACCCAGCACCGCACGTTCTCAGGTAACCGACTATAGAACGGTTCCAGCCCGAAACACTGCAGAACTTTCTCGTGGTCACCAAACGCTTTCTCTTCTTTGAGCCACTCCTGCAAGTTTTACATAAGCCTGTAGGCAAACTCTGTATATGACTCACTTCTGCCTTTCTCATTTTCCCGAAACTTCCGACGGAACGCCTCCGCTGACAGCCTGTACTTTTTGGCAGACTCGATTTCACTTGGTCGAAATCCGCTGCCGCCTCTCTCTTCAAGCGAGCGACTACATCGGCCGCCTCGCCCGGTAACAAAGTGAGCAAGCGCTGTGGCCACGTTTCCCGGGAGAACCCCTGCTTCTCGCACGTTCGCTCAAAGTTAACCAGGAACAAACCAATGTCCTCTCCAAGCTTAAGCGGCCGCATCAGGTCAGTCATTTTGAACGATACTCGTTCTCCTGCACCGTGTGCCTGACTTCCATTACTAGCGCGTTCCATCTCTACCTCGAGCCGCTTCATTTCCAAAGCGTGTTGACGGTCGCGCTCGTCTTTTTCTTTGTCTTGTTGCTATCGCTCTTTCTCTTTCTGTTCTTTACGTTCGCGCTCATTTTTCTCTTTCTGTTTTTTGCGTTCGCGCTCCTGTCTTTTTTTTTGGCGTCTCCCTCTCCTGAATGGTCTCAAGGCATTCCGACAGCTCCTCATCCTCAGCTTCTAACGCAAGAATAGCCCTTAGCAGTTCTGGTTTTCTGTGTTTGTCTGAGACATCCAGACCCAACTCTCTTGCAAGCTCCAGCAATTTCGGTTTACGCAACGACTTCAAATCCATGGCTGCTCTGAATGCAGCTTTCTCTACTGCCTATTATTGTCTTGCCGCAAACTAACCCGGCCGCAACGACAACCACAATTACCAGCTCTGTTTCTGACACTAACAAGAGCCTGGCAAAACTCAGAAGAAAAAAGTCCCGCACTCACCAAACCTCGCAGCCAAGAATTCAGAGCAGTCGTTCCGCTGCAGGCAACCAGTCATCACACAGGGCTCGTTGCACTGCTCCCGGATGGTCGTTGTGCTGCTCAGCATACAGTCGACCGCATATCTTCGCTGCCGGACTCCGTTGTCGCGATCCCACCGCTGCCACCAGTTGTTGCAGATGGGTCGCAAGCACCAAGGGTAGCGTTGGCCTGGCGGCCTGGGGCACAACTGGAAGCATCCGAAGGTCCTGGCAAAACGTGAGTCGACTGCTAACAGAACAACTTGTTTATTCTAGCATCGCAAAGAGCGGCCGGTCAGGCCGACCGAAGTAGAGAGACGGGAGAGCACGTTACTCGACGGAAGAATTCGAAGTCTCTCTCTTGGCGTCCGGGGGCAGCTGCTTTCATACTCTCGGAGTCGAGGGCAATATGACCGGCTTGCGAGAAGTGCGCACGTGACGGCGGCGCCCGGACACGTTGTGACAAGAAGTGACACACCCACCGTGCCGGCGCCGGTCAGACCGCTTTACAGCTCACCGCTTCACAGTTTGGGAGCTCCTCTCCCCGGCAGCCATGCTTTGACAAGCTTGGGCACCAACATGCACACACACACACGAAGACACGTGGCATTGAAACATGACTGGACGCGCTTGGAGGAGGCGCTGGGGCAGCGCTGAACGGGCCAAAATGTCCGCCGCTTTGAACGAAGCCCCGGCGTCCGTTGCATCGGCGCCGGCTATACCGCGCGTCGTGGGCGAAACGTAACACCCACAGTGTCGCTGCACCCTACACGGTTCTGAGCATTATTGCTAGCAGAACCAACCTTCCACCTGCGAATTTCAGCTTGGAATCAAGCATGCGGACCTCAATGGTGGTTTGAGGTCATCGGTGCGCATTCTTGGGATTCACTGCTTGATGCACTCCCGATGTATGGTGGTAATATTTGCTTCTTCGGCATTACCTCCGTCCGTCAAAATAGGCTACATGATACATCGTGTGCGACCATTCGTTCCGAGGCCTGTTCAGTGCCGGAAATGTCTCAAGATAGGACACATGAGCGCTGTTTGCAGAAATAAAGCCAGCTGCTCGAGTTGCGGCGGAGAGCAGAACACCACCGACGTTGATGCGACTTTATTTATATATCCGAAATGCAATGGCCCTCACGAAGCGGCTTCGAAGGAATGCCCGAGGATGAAACAAGAAATACGTATTCTTCGAAAAATGGCAAGAAACCAAACTTCACGTAAGGAGGGTGCTCAATATGTTCCCCAAGGTGACCAATGCTCGCGAAGGAAGCGTCACAAAGCCATTTCAGAAGTATATACCGGGGCACAGGCGCCACGACCACTTCTGCCTGTGCGTGCATCGAGGATGGTAACGACGCCTACTGCTAATTCAAGAACGATGACAGCACGCGGCAAACATTCACCTCCACCGGTTCTTACAGACACGGAATGGCCGTTCCAGTTCCCTCGGCCATTCCAGCGTGCCCTAGTGTTCCTCTGCGCCATGAAGCCAAGAAATACGGGGACAATGAAACCGGTAGCACTACGGACGAGCAAGAAGATGGACACAATGTGAAGGAGAGCGTACAGAAAATGCTCAAGCATCTGGTAGAATCTGTGCGCGTGATTCAGGGTGGTCTCCAGAATCCAGCAGCTAAATGTGCTCTGCAGGTACTCGGCGTGCTGGAGCCGCTTATCGAAGCTCTTTAAACGCTGTAAAGCATTTGTTTGGTGATTGTGCTTCTCACGAAGGCGAAGCCCACACACCCGCTTCGTCCGAGTGCCTTTATATTTAGGTTTACTTGAATTGGTAGCTAAAGAATAGTTGCGGAACCCGATAGTGGCTTCATGGATTAGATTCCTGAATGTTGTTCATCAGAATGTTGAACTTCGTTTCACCGCTACGCATCCCTCTATCTATGCAATCATCCCTCATAACTTCCTTTATGTCCCCGTTCCTGTTGCTCCTGTGCAAAGTAGCAGGCTCGAGCGCTTTAGCTCAGGCAGACCTCTCTGCCTTCTTTCGAATAAATTATCTCTCTATCACTTGGCTTAATCATGAAAGTACTTGCGCAGGGGCTTGCCGTGGCCCACCTTTGTCTTCTCCAAGGCTTTGAGCTAGAAGCTTTTGTACTACATGCCACATGCCCTTAGAAGAGCACTCCAATGCCGACAATTTGTGTCAGCCGATAAATTTGCAGCGCGATCGCCAATGACTTTAAATCGGAGCACCCTCACGCACTTAGTCGTATTCTCGAGTCGTCTTGAGAGACTTTCGGTTGTTGTCGCGCAATGCATACACACAGGCGATGTCAGGCCTCAGCGCGGCGCCCCTATGGGATGTGTGCATCTTAGCCAAGCGTCGTTCACCATGCGATCAATACGATGCTTGAGAAATACATTATCGAGCCATCCCTCAGTTACTAAGCCTTTTCTGTGGCTATAGTTACCGAGAAGCATGGATGGTCGTGCTTTGTGTGGACTACCGCCACTTGGGCAACAATACAAACAAGGACGCCTGCCCATTACCGCAAAATGGTGATTCCCTTGATTGTTTGTATGGTGCCGCTCACCTCTCTGCTATTGACCTTTGATCTGTATATTCTCAGGTTGCAGTGAACCTCATAGACAGAGAGAAAAGAACTTTAGTAGCTCCTGATGGATTTTACCGTTTCAAGGTCATGCTTTCGGTCTGTGTAATGCCCCAGCCACTCTCAAGCAGGTGATGGGCATTCAGCTTCATATGTTCTAGTATGTTGGCGAGCTTGTGTAATTTAGATTCGAAGAGCAGTTTCGGCTGTTGGTCCATTACAATCATTGGGTATATTTTTAATGCTGTCGTCTTAAAACCTCACCGTTAGAAAACTGAAGCCGTGAAAGACTTTCCTGTACCCAATCTGCCAAAGATCATCGTAGTTTTGTGGTACTTTGCTTCCCTTTTCATCTGTTTGTTACGAATTTAGGCAGTGATTGAGGAACAGCTCCCAGATCTTAAACGAGACGCCCCCTTTACCTGTGGCCTTGTACAAAATGGAGCTTTCTCCGAGTTGGTTAAATTCGTCAAAACACCGTTCATTTTACCCACTTTGCCCAATCAATGCAAGCAGGACCGCTCTGACGCGAGTGGTCGTGGAATACGCGCTGTCTTAGCTCAATATCAACATGGAGAAAACTGAGTTTTTGCTTGTGCCTTCCGGCTGCTGTCCACATCAGAACGAAATTACTCAATTAGGAAACGTTTCTTTCTCTTGCATGGAACGCTGGGAAATTTAGCTCTTACCTTTTCAGTGGACCGTTCATAGTAGTGTCCCGTCATCATGCACTTTGCTGACACGCCTCTTGAAGGATCCTGCAGGAAGACTCGCTCGATGTTCATTGCACTTGAATGAGTGTACCTACACAGTAGTAAACCAGGGAGGAAGCCCCCACAAAGGCGCAGATTGCATCTTTCTATCATGTGTCCAACTGTGACTCTTCACGCCGTGAATCCCTTGATTGTGTCTTTTCCGTGAGTCATATTTTTAATATTTCCAACAAACGGTGTCGGGGTGCGAACATAAGAGAAATAAATAATCAAGCGTCTGTAATACTCTCCCAGCGACGCTTCTGTGCACACGTTAACTCTGAGAGACGGTGTCTGACATCGCCTTCACGTGTACACTGGCGATACCGAGCTTCTCCCAGTTATATACCATCACACCTGCACTCCATTGCTTCGCAGGCTTCACGACCCCCCAATCCTTGGCCACCTTGGTTTTAATCGAACGCATGACCGCGTGGGCTGTCGCTTGTAGTGGCTCGGCCTAGCCCTCTCAGCGCAAGGTTATGCCAATGACTGCTAACTTTGTCGACACTGAATGAAACCATCCAGGCTTCCTGGTGGCTATCTTCAGCCCATCTACGTCCAACCAGAACACTTTCTTCTTGGGGATTTGTACCTTCTAGAACCCTTCCCGACATAGGTTTCATGAAGCAGTTAGGTTGCGGTTGCTACCGGTTACGATAAGAACTACGCCATGACATGACCGCTGGTTGTCAGCTATGCAGCAGTCATGGTGGACTTTCTCCTCCGTGACGCAATATCAGTACGCGATGGCCTACGTGAAGCGCTGACTGACAGAGGCCATACCTTCCTGTCTAAAGTTATAGGAGATATCCAATGCTGTTGTTTCATGCCGCACAAGATCACCAGGTCATACCAGCCGCAGACGACGGTGCTCACCGAACGCTTGAACGGGCCGGAACAAACATCGTTTCCAAGTACATGTCGGCTAACCTTTGGGATTGGGAGCTTGCACTCTCATACGTGACAATGGCATATAATATGTACCCCCATGACAATGCTAGATACTCTCCGGTTTATGATTTGTTCGCACGTGAACCAACTTTACCGTTGGAAGGGTGGTGGTTTCCGATAAGGTTAAGTGGAGGAGTCCGAAGGAGGACAGTGCTTGTCCTCGTTTATTCAGCGTCCCTCTCTGCTGCTCCGCGTTGCACCATTCAATTTTAGTGCTGCAAACATTTCTTCCTTCCCCTACAACTTCTACTAATGAATATTCACGTGACATCATTTGCTGGGCGAATTACGAGCGGCTGATGGACCGTTGTGGAGTTCGTGTTTGACAAGAAAATGAGAATTCACTTTACAACTAGCGACTCTGGACTACCATTTTCTTCCGGTTGTCCTCGTGCTACTTACGTTCCCCTGCCGGCGTATGTGCCTTTCTCATAAGCTCCTTCTTCGCTACATGGGCCCACACCGCGCCCTTCGAAAGCTAAGTCACGTCACATACGAGACTGTGTCGGCCAGTCGCACTATATGTTCTGTTCCTAGAAAAGCAAGGTCGTCCATGTTTCGAGACTCAGTAATGCATTACCACTCATCCTCTGCTGCCAGTCCTTTAGGCGCTGGTCCAGCGCTTCTGGCACCGGGGTCAAAAGTATTATTATTCAAATTAATGAATACAATCAAATTAAATTCAATAAAATTAATTAGTCAAATTAGTCAAAAGTACCCTTAGGCGGTCACTGCTTCATCTGGTGACGACGACGTAGCAATATCGGCTAGCTGTCACATTGGCTAGTTCTTGCTATCCTAGTGAATGCACACTGTAAATAGCTTTCCTATTGTGCTGCCACGTAACAATAATTTGACAATAAAATAATGAAGATCTTTCTTCTAAAACGGTTCCATTTGATCCGTAGCGCAGTCATGGTGAACAATTAGGATTATCCGTTATTGACGTAATCCGTTTACTGTGAAAGGAATCTATTCATCGCATCATCATCTCCTGGTTAAGAAAAGTGTGTAAAAAGATATCAGAGATCAGATACTCCTCCAGATCACAACTTATTTACTGCCACAGCATTATACTCGCCCAGCGAAATGCACTAGATTAATGCCGCTTGCTTGAATCTTGTTCGTTTAAATGGGCTCACCCACTACAGGGAAATATACAAGGAACCAGTGATTGTAAGAAAAAAAACCGATAGGAAGGAGGGGTGCGGTAGTACAAAAATTTATGGGCTACCATAAAAAATTGGAAATAGGTTATTTTTATAAACATTCTAAGGCGCTAAAGTGCAGAATAAGTAATGTGTTTTTATTGAAAAGAAAGCTTTAACACTTTCAATTACGCTACTACGTTTAAGTTTGAAAAATAAATGCATATTGGGTGTATTGAAATGCCAATCTTTTAAGGAATCAGCAATGCTTCATTTCCTCCGTAAAAGTCTGGTTGATATATATATAAGGCTTATAAAAATAACTGCTTATAACTGCTACGATAAAAGAATCCCTAGTAATCTGCTGGCACACATTTGTTCTGTTTTTTGTGGTGTTCGTCTTACTACAATTAGTTTGTAACGATTTGCACGCAGAACTTCTTTTTATTCTCCCCGGATGACTTTCAGGGTGCTGTGAAAAAATAAAAAAATAGAGCACGTCCACTCTCATTACCTTCACAATGTTTCATGCTAGGAGCCAGTCATGAATATGAGAGTTTATAACGTCATGCAAATGGATAAATGAGACTTATTCTAGAAACAACTCTCGTAACTGAACACGGCAAGCTTATATTTGTATTTTGCAGCATGCCTTATGTTTATTTTTTGACCGGAAGACTGCCTAGCTATAGCTGCAACACGTGGTATATGTTGCATTTCTCTAGAGGAAGGTACTGCAGCAACTAGAAAAATGCGCTCACTAGTATTGAGAAAACGAAACACTTCCTCAGAGCATGCGCGATTAACATCAAACTGATTGAAACTTATCAATGACTGATACAGACATTTTTGTTCTTGCTGACAACATCCTTTAACATAGGGTAAATCCTACTATCAGCCTGTTATTTGTGCTAGTACTCCTACAGTCTGACAACGATATCTGCCCATGGAGCTGTAGGTTCAGGCTGGCTACCTCAATTCCTTTTTTTTCTGTTTCATGTTCTGGTAATCTTTAATCGATGCACATTCATGTCTTGGCTATGTTACTGGGTCCTTACTCCAATACCAGTCTATATACAATGCCATAGGTAACACAAAACAAAACATGTGGCCAAGAGTGTCTATTTCATGCCTGGCACCGGCTTAGCCACGCTACGACTTCGCGATGTGGGCCATTCCCCGCCAAGTGCACCAACTATTCAAGTTAGAAGAAAAAACCTTGTTTACAATTGTCTTCAGCCTCGACTACTAGGCTTGTACATCATTGTAGGAACTGAACCTTTCATTCTCTTGGGTAACTTTTCGATGCTGCTGTTAGACATCGATTCTCAAAGCGCGTATGTAGTGTTTGCTTCAAGCGGCGTCCCATTTTCAGCAGCCTCGCAACTTTCGAGTCTCTTGAAGTTGATTTTTTTTCCTTTGACTTCCCCTTGTTTTCCTTTTCATCGCCGCCTTTCTTGCCGTTATTTATGTTCTTGTGCGCCTTTCGGGGCATGTTGGTGGCGGTATGCCTGGGCCGCAGCAGGCTCATATAGACGCACGGCGGACAATCAAATTTTAGTGGCGCACACAAAGGTCCTTCGTCTTATACGCTGAGCCTTTCAAGCTGGAGATCGAAAAGTCATCCACATTGAATGACTCATTGTCTATAGCGCGCTTTCATGTACCAAACAAGAGCAACGGGCTTCGTAAATTATCAAATTTGTAAATGTTCTGGTGCATTCCCTGGACCATTCATTCAAAACACATTTGCACTGTTGTAACATGCGATGATATTGCACGTAAATGTGCGATTGTAGCAACCCGAAAATGTCACAGCCAGTGAGCATGCTAATCGCTCCTCTCGGAACTGCACTGCCGGAGTGCCTGTATGAACATAAACACCACCAAGGCTTGTGATCTACTTAGAGCATTAGGTCATAGTACAGATTTCCAGAATTTCGAGAGAATTATAATTTTCTCATTGCCATTGTGCTCGCTTCGGATTATCACTATCCTGTGGGTACATGTAATTGTGACAAGGCCTCATGTTCACCGAAAGGTAAATAGCTTTGGGCGTTCATTGCACCCCTCAGTATATTTAGGTGCTCTAACTACGTCCTGGCGAACGAAAGTGCCTTTACTAGTTGAGTCTATAGGCGACCGCAGCAGCATTGTCCGCGTTGGTGCTTCAGCCCGCGCATGCGTGACGGTAAGAATTACTGGCCACAGTGTGGTTCCACAAGATGATACGAATGCGACTCTAGGTGGTGTGTCTGTGGAATATGACTTGAACACTTGGTGCGCTGACGGCAGAAGCACGTTGCTAATAAAGGTTGACTGGCTCGTCACGAGTGCAGACGTCACACAGGGCCGTCAAGTTCTCGCCAGCAAATTGGGTGTATGGCAAACACCTCACTGTCCTCAAAAAGCACTGGCACAGTCACTTTTCAAGCAGAGAAACAAAGGTCTTCGTTTGTGTAGACTGCTTCGCATTTTTAGGGAAGTGTGGACCGCAAAGTACACCTCGGCCATGCTGGCCTACTAGTTGCACTGTAAGTAGGACTCAATGAAATGGGATTGCACGGGACAGTGCCAGTGGCTCGGATTTATCTTGCTGAGGCTGCTGTCTCGTAGAGTAGTCCGATTGGCATAGGCGGCTTTCCTCACTGACCTTAGCCTGATTTTCATAGCATGTCATGAGGTCATTTCTCAATGAGCCTTGCCTGCAGAAGCCACTGCCGTTTTGACACGGTGCTATGAAGAAGGCTCCTTCCGACGCTAACCTTACAGGACCTGAGACCTGGATGGCACGGCTTTTATCAACACGCCACGTAGAATTTTTTTTTTCTTGGGAAACACCAACGCCCTTCGATGAGTTTCTGCCGAAGGTTATTTCGTCAAAGACATTCTACCTCTTGTCAATCTCGTATCAACAGCGAACAGATGCCACCGAAAGGAGCCAGTCCATATGGCCTTTAGCGCGTATATTGCCACTACGTAAGCAGTCAGGCAGCACGCTGTTGTCTACGTCGTAAATTCCCTCGGCAAGAGAGGTTTTTAATGGCTGTTTTAACTTGCATGCTCATGTACGTCAACAGATATGTTAATTTGTATACCTTGACTAGCAATTCATTACCGTGCCTGATTGCGAGGCAGTCGCTCGACAAGCTTCCGGACTCGCTCCGCTTCCAAGAAAAGCTTGCGAAGTGCTGGTTGGAAAGAGCAATTCTCGAAGATGATGCCGTTTGTGAAAGTCCAGTGTAAGCACGACGAGCCACTTGTGTATGATATGATGTGGAATGAGCAGAGACTGAAGTGCCTGAAGGGCGTGGTTCGCCGTTGAGGCGCACACTATTCTTGTTTAAGCAGACCCTTTGCTCATAATGAAAAGGTATGGTCAAGTCGGTCGCGAGGACTGCATGCATGAGTCTGTCTAGTATGGTGTGGTTCCACAGGATGAGCTCCACGTGCTTGGCTAAAGTTGCCTTGAGGTGTTGGTGCAGCACTTGTGTCTGGGTTGTCTCGTCTAATTGCAGGGCCTTCATCGTACAGATGGCCCATGTGATGGCCCTTCGGTCGGAACCACACTGCGGGTGGCGCAACTCCATTGGTTGAAGTCGAGGGCGATTCTGCGGGATATCTTTTGGCAGCACTTACAAATCTAGCTAAGCAACGGCGGTAGTTATACCCTGTCGAGAGCGTCGGAACCGTGGACCTTATGGCAACAACTGAGGCACCCTGCGCTTGTGACCACTGTTGCGCTGGGAGAAATTTGTTTTTGTTTTTAATTTTGAGCAGTGTACGTGTATTTTAGTGTGGTGCCACGACACTGTCTCCGGAGCGCTAACTTGAGATACGTCCACGACTCGCTACATACACAATGTTGATGCTAAACTGGCCGAACAGCAACACCGCATTCTGCTAGGCCAGTCAAATTTTATCTCGGCAGTGACAGAAGATACTGGTCATGGCCGTTATTGATCACGCAGTGTTGTTTCAGAAGTGGCGAAAGTGCCGATTGCTGATGTAGATGGCAAGATGCAATTGCGGTTCGCCTTGGCCAGGATCATTTTTGTGTCGGTGAAAGTGCTAGCGCAAGAGATTATCTTGTTGGGGGCCAGTTTCTTGGAGAAGAACGTCGATGCCATATAGGTTTTGTCCACGTGTTGCATTATAGCTGCATCGACAGAAGCGCTGGCACCATTCATGTACTGTCCTCAGGGAGCATCTTCTAGTGGACACGTGTTGGGAAGTGGTACGCATAAAGCAACTTTACATTTACCGAAGCCATGAGTAAAATTGAATGTCCAGATGAAAAACTCCTTACCTCGTACACCACAAAACGCGTCTTAGAGCTTGTCTTTTCTAAAATTGCCTGATGTACGGCAGTTTATGCAATATATGCTTGTAGAGAATTGAGAGACAAACAACTTCATAAAGAAAAATAGGGTCAGCGCCGCCTGTGGATGGGTCCTTTGTGATGACTGCAGCTGACATCGCCATGCACCAGGATTGGCTGAGGATTGAGACTGGGTCTGATTGCTCAATTTATTTTCCAGTTCAATCCGGGTGAGGATGACTACACAAGGCTACCTAAAAGAATATCGTTATTTGGAGTGAATTTCAATTTTGGCGCTATGATTGGCGTTCCCATGTTACATACGGCAAGCATGGTGTCCCTCCACATCAAGAGAATTGATTGGCATATCTGGTTGGCCAGATGGCATACCCCTACCCTAGACGTGGATATGTGTTTGTGTGGATTTTCTGTGTAGCCAAACCTCCTCCGCTGTTGATTGCGGTTTTCTCACGTTGAGTTTTTGTCGTGAAGGATGTTGATGTTTTAAAACATCGCATGCTAGCTCGCATGTTCCTTTCGGTCAGGGTGTCTTGTCTTGCACGGATTGAAGCCTAACGAGCTAAACCATCTGCCCTTGTGTCGCCAGTGACACCAGAATGCCCTGGACACCATGCAGTGTGACGTTCTTCTCTAAGGATGATCCTGAGAATTCTTCCCCGGAGAAAGAGTCGACATGCCACCTGGAAGTCCGCGACGACGTAGACGGGCCTGTCTTCTCCCTCTGGAGCCTCTGTAGCAGAGTTACTGCAACAGCCTCCGCTGTGCTGGTGCAGACTGTCCGAACCGGGCCTGTTGTCATGGTTCTCGGGTTTTTGGATGGTCCCGAAATCGCCGCAATAATTTGTCCACTAAGGTCACGTGCTGCGTCCGTCTATACTATGTAGGAGCTAGTGCCGAATGGTTTTACTAATTGATGCTTTACATCTGTTTTCTAGAAATCTTGGGCTCGCTTTTGGGAGAACAGGGCAGATTTTGAGCCTTTCTCGCATCTCTAACGGTATGCCTACGATTTCGCTGCTGCAGTGTTGTGGGTTAATCGGGTATCCAAGCTTTTCGAGACCCACCTACCCAATGTGACATACTCTGCCGTTCTCATTGTGTGACCAATATCGTAGCTTGTTGTTCTTCAAAGATGCACACCTGGAGAGCCTCTAGCCTGTCTGTGGATGTCCCCACCGGTAAACTCAGGGCGGCCTTATACGCTTTGCTTGTTAGAATGTGTTCCCAATCTGCCTTTTTACCATTAAGCTCTTGATATGGGACACTGTAGGCAATTCTACTACCTGCAAGAGTTTGAACTAGTCTTACTTCGTCTGATTCGCTTAGTCATCTCCCATTCGGCATAATTCTTCCTACCGTACCGGTGATTTGTTTTACCGCTGTCTTTAGAGTTTGTAGGATGTGGTCTGCTCTATCAGATTGTTCTATGCACAACACTAAAATGGTCACTTTTTGGGATTCTTAAAGTGTTAAATCTCCAAGCTTCAGTTGAGCGTTTTGATATTTGTAGCAAATCTTCCTTTTACCATAATCCATTGCAACTTTTCAAGTGCACATTTCATTTCATTCCCAGGATCGAAAATGTGCGCTATGTTCATGGCTTCGGGAAGAATTTGTTCTTTTGTCCTGAATGAGCATTTTGTTACCCATAGAGTAATGTTATCGGCATAAAGATTAAAAGGCAGATTTGGAAATTTTTTCCAGCCTATGGGCTAGGTTATTTATCACCAAGGTTAACGATAGGGTTGACAGGTTGGCATCTCGTGGTGTGCCCTCTTTTTGTTTATTGAAGCAGTCCGATCAGGTTTTTCCTACGCCGATAGTGGCAGCTCTATACCCCACGAAGGATTTGATATATATATAAGCATTTTCACCGCACCTGGCTTTCTCAAGCCCTTCCAACTTTGCTTTGTTCGCGATGCTATCGAAATGGGTTTTGAGGTCTAGGGCCAGTACTTGAGGCTCACTTCCTGATGAAATCCGGCTCACTACCACTCCCTTCAATCTTAAAAATACATCTTGCATCGGTAGTTGGGGCCTGAAATTATACATAATGTTTGACAGCAGATTTGGCCTTCTATGCAGTTTCTAAGTCTTGAGTGGATGACTCGCTCAAAAAGTTTTCCCAGAAAAGAGGTGAGCGAGATAATTTACCTTCCGTGACATTGAATTTGTTAATCTATCGTTCCCAGGTGCTCTATCTGGCTTAGCTACCTGGGGTGCTGCGAGATGCTATGCTTCTGTTATAGAGGCGCCCATCATTTCATTCGTTATGCCCAATGTCTGCTTTCAAGTACGAATGAATAATTGCTTCCCCTATGTATCTTTCAGTTTTGCTATTAGTTTGCCGTCTGTGCCCTTGAATTCTCCTACTATGGACTCAATGGCGCGTGATGATTCCCGTTTTGCTGCTCTTGGGTCTAATGTACTAATAAGCATATTCCAGGTTTTATTTGTGGCGAGGATTCCCGTTAAATAATCACCGAGCAGCATGCAATTTTCTGTGTCTGGTTTCCCCGCATACTCGTTTGCTAGGTGTGCTATTATTTTGTGGTTGAAGAAAATCCTGGCACATGCTGGTGCCTGGCGTCAGAGAAATTATATTTTAGCCAAGCCCGCTCATTCAGGAGGAAGCCTGATTCCGCCTGCCCCCCTGCTAACGCACCGTTACCGGACTGAGCGTGTTGTCGTCGTCTTTTCGGACGGGACCATTGTGGCACGTAGCTGCGCTACAGGGCCCCCCTTCTACCGAGCAAGCCTTCAGCTGGACGAATGGCGAAGCATGGATGGCAGTAGTGGAAAGTGCACAAGGTGAGTAGGACTACTCTTGTTGGGAGTGGATGTGACAACATAAATGGCTAAAGCATCAGAGTCCAAGTAGACAGGCTTCAGATGGTCGATGTAGACGTTATCTTCGCTGCCACTGATGACCATTAGAAAGTTTATAGGCGCACACTTGAGTATTGTAAACTGAAGAACATACCGGGGCCGTAGGTGAGGGTGCACAGCGTCGTGGTGCATAAAGAAGCGCGTATAGTTCTGAAGGCCTGAGTGAACGATACACAACGGGAAGAACGTCTTTGTCCGGCGGAACGACAGTATGCATAGCGCTGTGTAGACGGTAGGCGTATTTGGAAACGTCAGCAAGTATGGTGGAAGGACCGTCGGAGAATTCGCCAGGAACTCGTAAAGGGGTGCCGAATGTAAGCTGAGCGGCGCTGGTGGAAGAGTCACTGCAAAGAGCGGAGCGGATGCCAAGCATATCGAAAAAAAGGCGCTTGATTCATGATGCATAAAGAAGTCGTCGCTATGAGTGAAGCCTTCATGTGGCGGTGAAAAGGCTCGATGATCACGTTTCATATTGGGTGTTAATAGGTAGTCTTGATCTGATTGACGCCGAGTAGCCGAGATAGATTGGCGAACAACATTGACTCAAATTGACGATGACGGGCAGTCGCAATGGTGGAAGGGACACCGTATCGGTAAATCCTGAGTGTGATGAGTGCTCGAGCTATGGACTTTGCGGTTATGTCCTGGATGGGCATTGCTTCAGGCCATCTGGTGACCCTGCCAGTGCAAGTTAACAGATAGCGATGGTTCCCGCAGAGAGGAAGGGGGCCAGCAAAATTGAAGTGCAAATGGCTGAAGTGGGCGTCCGGAGACAGGAATGCGCCTAGAGGAGTCGCAGTGTGGCGATACACTTTAGACTTAGCATCTGAGGCACGCGCCTCACCAGGAACGAACATCTACGTTGACACTGGGCCACACATAGAGAGAGGCGACGATCGCCCTCTTGCGCGAGTGCAAGGATGAGCCGAAGAATGGAGGGCATCAACGATGGTCCGGGGGTATCGGCGAGGCACGTAAGGATGAGGACTTCTGGTTGACAGGACATAAACGAGGGACATGTCGGCACACCTGCGAGGCACCGTTTGTGCGAAGCAGCTGGAGCTCGGTGTCAACACTATGGCCCGTAGTCACGGCCGTGAAGTCGATGACCGGTCGGCCTTAGTCTGTTTCACGGTTGGCACCACGAGAAACTACGTCGGCAACGGCGTTGGATTTTGCGTTGATGTGACGAATGTGGCCGGTGAATTCGGAAATGTAGGTGAGCTGCCTGATTTCGTGGAGAGCGTAGGAGGTTCTTCTGGAAGTTATGGCGGAAGTCAATGGTTTATGGTCGGTAAGGACATGGAAGGAGCATCCCACGAGGAAATGACAGCGACAGCGAAATGTTGACACTGACAGCAGTGCCCATCGCGTCAACCATGACTGGTACTGGGGCGTCGCATTTGCGCGGGACGTTGAGCGTCACCCCGGCAATGACTTCTTTGATGCCTCTAGACGCGTGGTCAGCAGTGTTCCAGGCCACGGGAGTAGTCGGTGTCTTGTGACCCGAGAGAAGGTCGTGTAGAGGCTGTAGTATATTGACGCAGCGAGGAACTGAGTGGCGGTAACAGTTGGCGATGGGAAGAAATTCGTCCAGTTGCCTGGTGGTGAATCGCTGAAGAAAGTCACGGATGGCTGTGGCGTGGGCCGAAAGTAGGCGAATGCCGTGTGCGTTTACGCGACGGCCAAGGAAATCCAACGTCGTAACGCCGAGATCGCTCTTCGGAGCATTAATGACAAGACCAAACTTGCTGAGTCTCGCGAGCACTTGACGTAGATGGAGCGCGTGGAGATGTAGTGCTGTAGACGAGGATGTCGTCAAGATAGGTAAAGCAGGAAGTCGAGCCACGTAATGCCTGGTCAACAAAACAGTGGAAGCTTCGGGCCGCATTACAAAACTGAAAGGTATCCACAGATATTCGAACAGACTGAAGGGCTTTATATTGGTGTTGTTGGGAATATCTGAGCGTTCTAAAGGAATCTTGTGGCAGACTTTCATCAGGTTGTCCTAGCAAAAAATCGTGCTGCCGTGCAGTGGTCAGCATAAAGGTCAGCGTAAAGCCCTGCCTGTGATGTATTGGGTATTTGTTAGGCATAGTGGCCTTGTTTATAGCATGTTAATCGCAGGACGGTTGCCAGCCACTGGTTCTTCTAGGTACCATATGGAGTGTAGAGGCCCCAGGACTGGGGGAGGGACAAATGAATCCAAAATCAAGAATTAGTTCAAATGATTTCTTGGCTGCACCCAGATAATGCCGCGAGAGGCGAGAAGCCCTACCAAACACGGGAGAGCCTGTTGTCACCATAAGATGTCTCACCCTGTGAACTACCAAGGACTGAAAGGGGGGGGTTCGAAGACGTCCGGAAACTCAGCAAGAACGACTTACCAAAGATCGGGAATGGTAATGTGCGCCTGGAGAAGCCGAAGCGCAAAAGTGCGATAGGAAACTCTTTGGACGTTTCAGCTGATCTCGGAGACCAAGATGCGGCTGTGCCGCACGTCAACGACATTCTTGTAGTGTAGAATATCGGTTCCGTTGCTGGTCTGGCGCACGGCCACGATGAAAATATCCAGTGAAAGACACGTGTGAGGCCGACGTCGTAAGTCACTGACTTTTGTACGAAGGTCGAGATGGTCGATCCACTCACCGCGCTGAGAGAAAGCGAGTCGGGATGATGCCGGTGCTAGGATGGCGGCGCTGAGCCAACGTAGGAGGAAGATGCAAATCTCGCCGCTAGTGTGCACTAAATAACGTACATTGGGGACGCGGTTGGCGACGTGGAAAAAAACGACTGGATCTGGGGCCGGGAACAGCCGTCGCCATCAGCGTTCTGCCAAACGTTTGCTGTGTAGGAGCAGGGCTAGCAGTACTGGTTTGTGTCTACTGTCGTCGGGCTCGAGCTGCTAGTGACTCTCCATCATGTTCTGAGGCCTGTAGCGTCTGCTGCAATATTTTACGCTTACTGTTGAAAGGCGACCAGGCGCTCCTTGGCCTTCTTTGTACAAGGAGTGCACTCTCTGCGTCACCCATGTTCCACGACGAAATGATAGAACGCGATTCTAAATTCCTTGAGAAAATACTGAACTTACGAGGCGTTACCGGAGAGCCTTACGAGAGCAGCAGCCGCAGCTGCCGCCCTGCGATACTTAAATCACAAAGAATGTCAGGTCTGGTCGGGCGTATGGCGAGGAGTGGCATATACATGTCACGCAGCATAATTATAGCTATTGTTGTAATCGATTGCTGTGCGTGATAGGTATGCGTGATAGGTATGCCTCGCGCCACGAAGCTATGACGCCCAAAAGGCGTCGGCAGTGTTGCGCATGCACTTGTGGTGATAGTTTCTCACCAGAGTACATGGTGCGCAGCTGTCATGTGCCATTCGCCGCTATCATGGGGCATACTGAATGCTGGATGAATTTACGGTTTCCCAAGAATATGCAGGAAGTTTTAAATGTACTTTGCTTACAAGCTTTATCATTGAGAGTTATTCACGAGCTTTGCAGGTGATTCCTAAATGCTTATTTTTCTCGTTATTTCATTGCATACACTCGTACATAGCAGATAGAAATTTTTCTGGGGTGCTTGTCAAACAAAAAGTGGCACCTAGCTTATATTTCTTTGTCCTGGAAGAAAATTTATGGCAGACAAGCAAAAAAGTATACCGTTTGTTGGTGCAATATTTACTTTTTAATAATTTATTAATTTATTTATGTATAAAAAGCGAAATCTCACAGTTTTGGGATTTTAGCAGGATGGGCAAAACAATCAAAAACACAATACAACATAGCAAACTACGAGTAAAAAATAATGACAGGTTGAAGCAAAGAACATTCGTACCAAACGCTTATCTAAGATGGGAAGCAGATAACTTGACCAATGATTGCAAAACCTCACTATCACTGAGGTTATGACAATCCGTCATGTTCTAGTAAAATGGAAAATTTAAAACAGTTCTTGCGGCAGAAATATAGCTAGTGTTAAACCATGCCTTTGCCTCGTTGGGTATCTGGTAGAGAAGGGGATTATTTCGGAAAGATAGGTTTTATAGTGTCCTTTAATTAGTTAAAATAAGAACTTCACTCGGCTCAGGCGATTTTTTTTTATTGATGGCAAGTTAGCTCTTCCTAATAAATCTGTAACTGAAGTTCTATTCAAGCAGTTATATACAAACCTTACCCGCCTTCTCTGCACCATCTCTACCCTAATATTATTAGTTTAAATGAAAGGGTCCCCAATGATAGAAGCACAATCTTGAGTAGGAAGAACAACTGATTTGTAGGCAAGAAAAACTGACGAAGTAGAAAGTTCCAGAGCACGCCTGAGAAAGAAAAGCTTGAAGTTGGCAGCTGCAGTTACACAGTGAAAGTGTTTTGCCCAGCTCAGGTCGCTGGTAATCCAGAGTTCCAATTATTTATAAGCATTCACTTCAGATAGATGGGTACCATTACCACGGTATATAAATTTCGTAGGATTTCGTTTATGTGTGTTTGTCATGGAAACAGGCATTTGAAAGTTAATTGACAGTTTCCAAAATGCACACCAAGCAGCCATGTCTTGAAGAGCCCTGTTTAAAAGTTATTGATTGGCTCTTGTATCAACCTCGGAATGAATCACTCAATTGTCAGCATTGTTTGATTTTAACAGCAATATTACAGACAATATCATTAATAAATATCAGGAAAAGTAGAGGAGCAAGTACTGACCGCTGGATAACACCAGAATCTACAGTTAAAAGTGTCATACCAGTGTTCGTTGAAGATTGCGTATTACTTCCTACTGGAAAGAGTCTCCAAAATCCATGGTAAATTACCTATTTGGCGGCTTCTGAAAAAATATTAGAAGCACTATATAGGCGTATTTTGAAGTGTTCTGAGAAATTAAAGTGGCACACCATGTTGCGCAGGTAATGCGCAAGATGATATTTGCCCTTGGGGGGCATAGCTTAAACGCGTGTGTTTTAATTGCTGCCATAAAATAATATTACAAGTGTTACAAAGAAATGGTGTCTCCGAAAACTTAACAATGATTTCACTAGTAGTACAATTCTGTTATGAATATTTTCAGGAGTAGATATTGCTGCTCCTGTTTCAAGGTCTTCGACATGCTCATGCTACACAAATACCCGTCGAATGTGTTGTAGCTTACTTCAGCAACAGTACCGTTTTCTGCGAGAAACATTGCAATAACTTGTGGTATAACAGAACGGAGCGCAAAGTAGGCCTTTAGTGGAAAATCAAATGTTTTCCACCGCAACTAATGCAACACCGCAAGTGCTCAAAATAGAATCCGATTGTTATCCATCATATGAGTTTTTCTTCATTCATAACGAATAAAGGTAGATTATAATGCTCCGTTTGGCATGTTTTCGCTCCAATGACACTTTTGCGTGCTACTTGTTTTCACCTATGGTGATTTACATAAAGAAGGCATCGATCGTCTTGCATTGTCTTTCGTGGCAGTGTAAAAGCCACACTGATCTTTTATTGTAGCTACAAGGCACTTCCCGGTCTTTTTCAATAGTTCCTGAATATTGCAGCTGCATTCAGTTTATATATATATTTCGGTTTAAGGAAAATAGTAGAAATTCAATTTACAATTCTAAGATTTTTCTAGAACCGTGAGCATTGACGTGGAGTACTGTACACGTTAATGAGCCAAGCGGATTGGTATAACATCGGCCACATACATCAGGTAATGGCTAAACAGGGAACAATATTTCTATTTCGGACTGTCGGCTCTTGCGAAAATAGTGCATTAGCGAAGCTTGAAAGCGAACGAATGCGAGCCTAAACATGCACTATACGAACACGATCAAGCTCTTTCGAAAGCAGTTGTAAATAATTTACCCTGCGAAGTGACACTTATGGCAAATTTGAACTTCATATTTTAAAGATCACTTTCGTTCGCCCAGACATGGAAATCTGATCCCCAAATTTATTGCAATCCTACAAACATAGAAGTCTGAAGGCTTCTAAACTCTCTTGTCTTGATTGCCGTCTTCACAATCTCCAACTCTTGTCATGCCTTAGAAACCAAGCCTAGGGATCCCAAGCGACAGCGCTTATATGTTATTCAGTCTCTTTCTCAATATAGGCAGATGCCACTGACCAATACCGCAGGTGACGTCGTTCTACTAATCTGTTACAACCATTTTTGCGAGGTTGACAATGCCGCCTTTGACTAAGGTGTTTCTGAAACAGGTGATCCCTGTTCAAAAGCTTTTTACCTTTACGTTGAAATGATTAAACCACAATTACGGTGCCTCTACACATTATAAAGCATCCCGAATACGTGGTATTTCTGACTTTTCTATAGCGTATGCTATATTTAGGGAATCAATTAGTAACTGTTTCAATGCAGTGCTCGTTATTGTTCAAGTGCCTGGCATTTGTACTATTTAGACAGAAAGAAGTGTTGGGCGGAGTAAGTTGCTTGCACAAATTTTTATGTTGCACGACCAATTGTTGCACGACACTGCGAAAGAGCAGGAATGAAAGCAAACATCTGGTGATAAAATGCTCGGCAACAGTCGTACAGTCAAAGTTGGGGCACGAAATGTCAGTGCTGCAGGCAGCAGTGCTGCACGTTCACATACAAGCAAATGAAAAAAGTAAGCTGCTAAACATTGCTTTGCCTATGTTGCCATCGCCTTCAGCATCGCTTTCCGCTAGAAAAATGTTGAACAAACCATTATGCGCAAATAGTGCCGCTGTTGTCAAACAAAGCGCTCAAAAAAATGGGGAACCGTGAAATGCGGTAATTTATGCGCGTGATGCAAGCGCCGCCATCAGTATGGCACAATCTGCAAGTATAATTCAAATAATTCTTGATCGAGAGCCGTTATCCCTGAAGCTGAGTATTATTCACACGTGAGTTCTTGTGCCTGTTTGCGTAGTATGCATGAACTGCCCTTTATATAATTACTCCAAATTTGTAAGTAGGACTTGAAGCGGCTGAGAACATCAGGAGAGAACATCTTTGGAAAGCCTTCTTTAAAATTTGGCAAAAAGAATTAGTCAAGCGAACTTGTGACGTGTTTATAGAGAATAACCCTATAACATAGCGAATAACACAGTCTCCTAATCTCCAAATTAAAAGCTTTTAACTCGGATGGCGAAATAATAGATGGGATTGCGGAATATTTGTCATTCCGGGAACAGACTCTTGTTCTGAATGGTATATCTTCACAATATGCACTAGCTACGTCGGGAGTTCCCCAAGACTCGGTGTTGGGACCACTATTATTTTTGTTGTATATTAATGATAGTTCAGTTGGTATGCAGTTTTCATCCAGAACGTGTGCCGGCGATTGGTTTGTTTATAGAGTGGTAGGTGCCACTCATGATTAAAAAATCCTGCAGCCCGTTTATATACTATACCAGGCTGTTGTGTGCGTTGGTTCATGTCAATAAATATAGATAAAGCTGTTGAATTGAATTGAAGTGAATTTTATTTCTCGTTCATTCAAACGAGGGTAGACTGAGACTAAAGGCATAAAGCCTGACAAAGGTCTCAGTCTCACGTTGCTTCCACGAGAAAACGCGCAAGTCAGCCATATATTCATATAATTATTAGTATTGGTGTGAATATAGGCAAGAAATTTAAATATCTAGGATCTTTTTTACTTCTGACTTACGATAGAAAAGCGTGTGAACTATATTGTAAATAAGGCAGCATCAGTTTTGGGGTTCCACGGAGTCATTTAAAAACGCAGCTCTACTTCAGTCATGTACGCGCAATACTCAAATATGAGTCTGTTTGTTTGGACCAACATACATCTGAGGTTATAATTAAATTCCAAAAAAAATTCACAATACGGCAGTTAGATTTGTTTTTGGTAACTACAGCCTGCAGCTTAGCATGACAGAAAGCAAACGTAAACATAAATGGCAAGAACTGAAGGACCGTAGAAGGCACGCCAGATTAAAATGCTAACTCGGTATTTATTAGTCTAAAACAGGCCTAAAGCATGAACAATATATCCGGGAACCACACAATATATCAAATCGGCTGGAACACTATTTGTAAGGGATGGAATTTTATTGTAGGGTTGTCGCTTTGCGTTAGTTTTTTGTTGGAACTGTTCGAGAGTGGGACAATTTGGCAGCGTGTATTGTATATATATCACATCAAATGATGCCTTCTTCCAAACATTGACAGAATTGTTCATTGACCTTGCTAGGTCGGTAATCTCCCCGCTTTACAGCGTGATGCCCTGCGAGGTGATTGAGGAAACTTATCAATGGAAAAATATATAATAAAGGAAAGAGGATTGGTGAAAGTTGATATATTGTAACGCGAATGAAACTGTCATTGAATATACCGAAATTATAATACTGGGACCTAGCGAAAAAAATATGTATTCTATACCCCTTCATGTCACAATTACCTGGCCCATGGCACTGGAACTTAGAAATGAATACGCTTATTTAGTGAATCACCATTATTATAATCAGCCTATTATTTAATGTCCACTCCAGGGAAAGACCTGTCCCAGCCATGTCCAATTACCCCTGTCTTGCGCTAGCTCATATGAAGCTATGCCTGAGAATTTCCTAATTTCCTCACCTGATCTGATTTTCGGGTGCCTTGGAAGGCGCTTGGCTTCCCTTGGCACCCTTTCTGTAACTTTCATAGACCACGGGTTATCTGCCCTAGGCTTTACTTGACCCAGCGAGCTATATTTGTTGTCTTAAGATCAATTAGGATATCGGCTCTTGCTGCTTCCCACCTGGTCCACACGGCTCTTTTTGGGTGAGTTAACGTTACACCTAACATTTATTCGTTCCAACGCTTTTTGTGTGATTCATAACTGCATCTCGAGTTTTGTTGTTTATTTATTTATTTATTTATTTATTTACAGCATACTGCAGGCCGTGTGGCCCAAGCAGGAGGGGCATGGTAACAAATAAAAGTACATGTATAAAAGGCAGAATTGCAAAAATATGAAATTCAAGAAATGAAACAATATAACACGAAACAGCAATGTTAGTTAAGAAATACTAATAATATGAGTTTGAATTGATTCAGGTGAGTTCAGATGATGGAAAGGGATGAGGTTCCATTCTTCTATGGTTCGAGGAAAGAATGAAAATTTAAAGAGGTTTGTCCTGGCAACGTAAGGGGAGAGAGCGAGGGGGTGGGAATGACGGGTTTTCCTGGATGCGGAAAGTGTTATGTATGGACTAGGATCTAAAGAAAATTTACGGTTTATCAAGGAGTAGAGGAACTGCAGGCGTATTATTTTTCTCCTCGTTTGAAGGGTGTGAAAGCCATTTGTCCGCAGTAATTCAGAAACAGACTCTTCTCGGCCGTATTTGGAAAAAATAAAACGTATGGCTCTTCTCTGCATCCTTTCAAGGGCGTAAATGTTGATTTTGGTAAACGGGTCCCAAATAACGCACGAGTATTCCAATTTGGGTCGAATAAATGTGGTATAGGCTAAGGATTTTACTTCATGGGATGCATGTTTAAGCTTATGGCGAAATAGACATAGCTTTCTGAAAGCAGCGGAGGCGGTAGCAGCAATATGGCTATTCCAATTTAGGTTGTTAGTAATTGTAATTCCAAGATACTGGTACTCGCTCACTTCGGCCAAGGGATCTTGGCCAATAGAATAAGAAAATTTTAGGGGTAGTTTTTTGTTTGTTATACGTAGAAGCACAGATTTATCTGAGTTAAGTTTCATTCCCCACTTGTTGCTCCACTCAAGAATGTCGTTTAAGGCTAAATGAAGAGATAGTTGATCATGAACTGTATTAATATCGTTAAAAATGATACAGTCGTCTGCGAACAGACGAATACTGACAGGGGCCTCTATTATATCAACTGTGTCGTTACAATAAATAAGAAATAGTAGCGGGCCAAGGACGCTGCCTTGAGGCACGCAAGAGGTTACCGAAAGAGAATCGGACTGCTGCCCATCAATCACTACGTACTGTTTGCGACGCGTCAAGTAAGCTGAAACCCAGGACAGGATAAAGGCAGGAAGACCAAGGAATTCTAATTTATAAATTAATTTGTCGTGAGGAACTACATCAAATGCTTTTTGAAAATCCAAAAATATCACATCCACTTTGCCAGCCTTGTCAAGGACAGAAGCAAACGAGTGAATGACTGTGCTTAATTGGGTGACTGTCGAGAGCCCCTTCCTGAAGCCATGTTGGAAAGGAGATAAAATGTTACGCTTGTTTAAGAAATCATTAATGTAGTCAGCAACAATGTGTTCAATTAATTTACAAGAAGAGGATAATATGGAAATCGGACGGTAATTTAGAACTGAGCTTGGGTCACCTTTTTTTTAATATAGGGACAACACGTGCTACTTTCCAATCGAGCGGAAGTACCGCGGAATGTAGAGAGGCCTGAAAGATTACTACAAGGAATTTACTTAAATGTTCCGCATAACGTCGAAGGAAGGTGTTGGGAATGCCGTCTGGACCAACAGATGATTTTACTTTTAAACGGAGGAGCATGTTAAGTACACCTTCATGAGAAATGTTAATGTCAGAAGAGCAGGATGGTGAAGTTTGGAAAAAGGGTTCAGTTGGTGGTGAGAAGACACTGTGGAAGTGGTCATTTAAAAGGTTAGCAACAGCCTTGGGATCAGTTATTGGAATGTTATCATGGATAATGTTCGTTATGCCTTTATTCCGTTCCTTAATAAAGTTCCAGAACTTCTGGGGATCGTCCTTAATAAAATTTGGTAAAGTGTTGCTGAAATAAAAATTTTTTGCTTCTGCAATGGCCTCTGAAAGGGCGACACGAACACTGGTTAAATTGTCAGTAGCTGGGTCTTTCTTTCTTAGGCGTTTGGCTTTACGTTTCAATTGAATAGTGCGTCTATTTATCCATGGTGTATGTTTAGCAGGCTTTTTAAGTTTGTTAGGTATAAATTGATCAATGCAGAATAAACACATTGCTTTAAACTTTTCCCAAAGCTGCAGAACGTCATTCTGGCAAAATTCAGAAAGACAAGAGTCCAGATAATCTGTTATCCGCACATCATCAGCCTGCGCAAAATTTTTCACAATTGTAAGCGCATGCGTGCCATGCGCGCGGGTAACATTCAAGGGGAATGATACAACAATAAGAGCATGGTCAGACAGCCCAGGTTTGATAGATACAGAATAATCGGAAAAGGAGCGTTCGAGAAAGACAAGGTCAAGGAGCGAACCAGGACCATTACCAAATCTGGTAGGTTCACGAACTACTTGTACAAGGTTGTGGTCGAGCATCAAATCAAAAAGCACATTTGCGTCGGTAACAGAACCGGCAGTTGACATAATACGATCCCAGTCAATGCCCGGCAAGTTAAAATCCCCAACCACTAAAAGCTTATTTCTATTGAACTGTACCATCTGTTCACTTATCGTAAATAAATAATCGGGGGAAGAGTCAGGTGGTCTGTACACCGCACATAAAATAAAAACATGACCATAAATATTCAGTTTTACGAACAGACTTTCGGTGTTGCATGGCTCTGATAACAGAATGGCCTCCACGGACGACTTTAGTGTACAAGTTGCTGCCCCATATGATGAACACCGGTAGAATGCAATAATTGTAGACCTTTGTTTTCGACGAAAGTGGTAAACTTCCAGACGCGATTTAATAATGTCTGCTGTATACAGTGCAACCAATTTTTATTCTCGCGTAAATTTCGTTCTCATCATCAGGGTCCCCTGAAAGTAACTTACCTTGATAAACGTACTCCGGCCATGACTCTCGAGAATGACTGGCGAGCACGAATTCTTGTTATCCTGCGAGGCTATTGAATTTTTTTCTCTTCTGCATATTAATCTTGAACCCTACTCTTACACTTTCTTCGTTAAGGTCTTAAATCGCTGCAGTGTTGCTTAGAAGGACAATGACATCTGCAAACCGAAGGTTCTCTTGATATTTGCCGTTGGTCCTTAGCCCTAAGTCTTGCCAGTCTAGAAGGTTGAATACTTTACTGAGCATTCAATGAAAACCATTGGGGCAATATTGTCTGCTCACTTAACTCCTTTTGGGATAGGAAATTTACTACTTTTCTTTTGGAAAATCAAGGCCGCTGTTGAATTATTGCAGTTATTTTCCAAGTTATTCACATCTGCCTCAATTGGCAAGCTATACCAAAAGGCGATTGAGTATCCGAAATTTTTGTATCAGTAATCTTTTCAGCCGTTTTCAGCCCTAATAAAAATCCTGTAAAATTAAATATTTGATCGTTTTCTTGCCGTATTTTTTTATTACGATGTGCATCTTTAGAAAGTTCATCTAACTTGCTGCATGTTTCTGTACTTGTTTCTGTGCTCAAGTTCGGTGGTTGCACAGTTTATGGTCTTGTGGGTGAAGCATCGTGATGATATAATAACGTAAGACGGCTCAAAATCAATCGTCGGACAGCCTTGGTTGCAGTTTATTCGCCAATGGCTCTGACCTGCTCTTCAATGGTCAGCTTTGAGGCCAACTTGGGTCATAGGTTATGGGCTAAAGGGTTATACGCCCCCTTTTCTTAAACCATTCCGATGCAGATTTGGGTTGACCAAAGATTTGTCACTGGGTGAGGGCCACTTCTTTTCATAAATGTAATATAAAACGTATCAACATGGATTGCACAACCATCGTAGGATACATTGCTGTATTGGTTGACACAAGCAACGTTCAGGATGTCGGTCATTCGGATAGCATATCTATATTGTCTCACGAAGTAACCGGAATGCCGTCTTCAAGTACAAGTTCAGGTTATAAGTCAGAAAATCTAGACAGCTGCAGCCGCACATTCTGCATGATCTATAAGAGCATAAGTTTATAAATATTCTTATTGTTTCTGAAAAGTAAAAGTCATGTTGTTTTGCTTTAAATGCGCGAATCCTACAAAAACACATAGTTCTTCGAAGCAGTTTAAGATCACTCATTCCAAAACCTATATAAAGCATGAGAAACTCAGAGGATGAAGACAACACATTTCAGCTACCCGGACACAGGTGAGGTAGTGCTTTTGTGGAGCTGCTATCTGTGCTGGTGCTATAGTTTGCAAAAAGTGGAAGTAAATGGTTCATGATCACTCACAACACAATCGCTGGAAGCAATTTCAGAAACCTTTCCGCAAAACAGTGCATTCAGTTCGGGCAGGCCTGCTTATTATATTTTGTTGGACGATATACGCTAAAGCTAAGGGACAAAGATTTAAGCTAACGCCTAATTTTATCTGCAGTTGTATTGAAGTAACATGCTTCATAAGGCCGTTTTGTCAGCAGCTGCCTGAAAATACATATCTGTTTCTTGCAGCTAAATAATCTTAACCTAAGAATTTCGCATTAACTTGTGGATGATGCACCGACGGTTTAGGCCAACCTTTCTTTACTGCTGTCTTCCTCGTTAGGCATAATGCCTATTGCAGAAACACTGGCTTCCGAAAAATTAGAGGCCGTTGGTCGACTTTCTATGAGCATTTCGTACTGTATGCTGCACAGAAAGAATAGAACCTTGCGGGAACGTTTGTGTGCGTAGCTCGATAATTGCCGAAGATATTATTCCGCACTTCACGGCAGCACCACTTGTAGCGAAGGCAAATTCACTAATTCTCAGAAATATCTGCTCGGCTTCTAGTTCTCAGTTAAAATCCGAGCACAACGCACATCTCAGATGAAGATCCGATAACGAGGAACAGAGAAGAGCGCTGTTTTCTGAGACACAGAACTTTTCGCTTCGTAACGCGTGAAGTACACGGCGCCGAAATAGAAAACGCGGAGAAAAGCGCGCTTGCAGTTCTTTTCTGCGCCTGTGCAGCTCTTCTGGCCGCTTGTAATGTCTGACCAGCAAAAACAGGCATGCACAGGGTTTCCTAACCTAATGAATTCGTTCGAACGCATCCGAACGTCTTCAACAAAATAAATTATCACCCATTTATTCCTCCAAAAGACACGGTAGTCGCCGAGCTTTCAATAATTACCGACGAGTCATTTCCATAAGTAGGATACAAAGCACTACCGCAACGTTGGCTACCGTATACAAAAATATAAAGTTCGCAAAGAAAGAAATAGAAGAAAACATTCTAAGTCTACCCATATATCCATCAGATATGTTAATATTGGCATGTTCCGAAGAGAGAGACAACTTAGCAAAATATGCTTAGTTTTCTCTGGGGCACCAGAAACACGCTGACGCTATATCCTAGAGCCAAACCAGCCCAGCTGTTTGCCCAGTGACAGAACATCGCCTATTACGCAAGTTGAGGCTTGACGAGGAATTTGCAAGGGTGCTCATCTGTTATAGGGCGTTATGAAAAGTTGCGATCTGCATTCCTGTTGGAAAGCCTTCTCGCAGGACGCATCCCAAACCGGGACCACATTTTTGTTTATTTTGGCTAAGTATCTGCGTAATTATAGACAACTTCAATATACATTTCATAGTACCTGATAAAGCCAAGTTGGTCTGAATCCGTTGCTTTGTAGCTGGTGTCGCTTTCTTTGCTATACTTTTTAGTATTTCGTTTGTCTGCTCTGCGCCATGTTTGGTGATTATGTGTCCTAGACGTTGAAGCTCAATTCGCCGTTGATTTGCAAACAGCCCGTCGTCGTCATTCTGCCGTCGTCATCATGTCTTCTTCACAGGGTCGCCGTCATGTCATCCTGGTCGTTCTATTGTCGCCATTTCGTCTTAGTACTTACCCAGTCCTCCGTCCACGTTTACCACGCCCTTTTTTCTACGCCACCGTTCTCATCAAATAGTCGTGAAACCACTGTCATGACACCGTTGCCGTCATTTCAGCTGCATCATTCTTTTCGACGCACCAGTGTCCTATTTTTTTTCTTTACAAAATACTGGAGGCCTATGCGGGCCCAAGTAGGAGTGGTAATATTACAAAAAAACATTCATGCGTGCATTCAGAAGAAAAGAAACCACATGCTCACAACTAATATTGCGAAATTACCAGATCCAAAATTATTCTGATCAATTGAGTCAGTGCTGACTAACAATGATCTTGGTAGCGAATTCCATTCTTCAATAGTATGCGGGAAAAAGGAAAGTTTGAAGGCATTAGTTCTTCTTTGATAGAGCCCTAAAGATTCAGAGTTGGGATGTCCCTTTTTTTGCCGATAATGTTCCGTTATTTGCTGCAGCATGGATCGGGAGTTTGTGATTTTTGGGATGAAAAAGGAACTTACTCCTTAGAATTTCCCACCGCTTTTGTAATGTCTGTGCACCGGGATCGTGGCATGATAGCTGTTGGTTAGTCAGTTATACGGTAACATCAGAAAATGAAACCAAGTACGTGCTTTGAGCTGAATCCTTTCCAGTGCTTTGATATTGTGTCGATTATTTGGATCTAAGACCAATATCATTGTTAGCCAGCACTTACTCAATTGATCTGAATAATTTTAGATCTGGTAATTTCACAATGGAGGTGTGAGCGTTTGCTTTCTTTTCTTCTGAATGCACGTATGAATGTTTTTTTTTGTAATATTACCACTCCTAATTGGGTCAGCAAAGGCCTCCATTATTTTGTAAAGAAAAAATAGGACACTGGTGCGTCGAAAAGAATGATGCATTAATGTATTGCATTATCGGTCTAATGAGTGATCTGTATGCATGAAGTCTTGTTTCTGGAAACGCTTTTTTTAGTTTATGACGCGGAATAAAGAGTTCGCGAAATGATGCAGCTCGTACATAAAATATATGAGAATTCTAAATTAGGTTGTTAGTTACTGTCACCACCCAGATATATATATATATATATATATATATTCATTTCAACATGAGAATAATTATAAAGGCTTTATGGAAACGCCTATCTAAGTCTTTCCTAGGTTATCTGCATGTATACTGCTGTTTTAATTCACTCACCTCAATGTGCAATTCTTTACATCAAGAAAAAAAGGTTATGAAGATGAGTATTCTAAAGCTCCTGATCCCCTCGGCAAGCAATCTCATGGAACAAACTGTAGTCGTGCGCAAATAAACGTATTCGTGTTGGTTATATTATAGCGCCAACAGTATCATAAATAAAATTCTAAGATGGAACTCAGTATGCTACATTGTCGTACCCCGAAAATAACTGGTTAACAACGCGAGTGGTGGCCAATTATAGAAGCCGACTGTGTGTGGTTTGCTAAGTCGGCGGAAGTCCAGTTTCTTACGAAAAAGGGAGGCCGATGTATTTTATTTTGAATATTTACTTTTCATGTGAAACAAGGTCGAATGCTGTCCGACAGTAAAAAAGAAGGCGTTAGCTTGACCAGACTTGCAAAATTGTCAATTAGTGAGGTTAGCTTTGTGATTGTAAAAAAGCCGTTCCTAAAACCATGTTGAAAAGAAGAGAGAAGGGTGCTATCTGTTAAAAACTTGATTATGTAGTTAGCCACAATATATTCGAGCATGTTACAGCTTGAAAAAGTCACAGGTATAGAACGATAATTTGATATCAGCGAAGTGTCACCCTTCATGTGTACGGGCGCAACACGCTTCCGTTCGCAGTAGCCGGTAGCTTCGCAGATAATATGGATGTGCGAAAAATGCACGCAAGGAATGTGGCGAGCATTCCCGCACAGCGACGAAGAAACGCACTTGTAAGAGCATCAAGACCAGGTGATGTTTTAGTCTTCAATTTAAGAAGCACAGCCGCAACTCCTTGTAGGGGTACAATATCTTCGAGATCAGAGCAGAATACAAGGGTGACACTGACTGTTTCAGAAGGAACGGGAAATACGCTTTCAATATGTATAAGTTTAAATATTCCTAAATCGCCTCACTGCGACAGTTGGAACACCATCGAGTTGTATCTCAGCAGACTTTTTAGAGGGAAGCTGTATACCTCTACCGTCCCAGGAATTTTTCGTGTCGGTGGCGTGGTAAGCAGAAAACTCCCCATACCTGGGCCGATCCCGGAGATAGTGCAATGCTGGCCCTACCCACGGCGATGATCAAGCAGGCATAATCACTTCCTACATGCGGGCCCATCCCGTAGATAGTTCAATACCGGCCCGACTCACCGTAGAGTTGAAGCAGGCGTTAAGCACTCCCCATATGTGGGCCGATCCCGAATATAGTGCAATACCGGGCCGACCCGCTGCGGAGGTGAAGCAGACGTTAAGCGCACTCCATACGCTCGCCGATCCCGAAGATAGTGCAATACCGGACCAGCCCCCGGCGGAAGTGAAGCAGGCGTCATGCACTCCGCATACGTAGGCCGATCCCGAAGATAGTGCGACGTCGCTTTGTGAAAAAGTATCTGACACTGCTCGTCCACTCACCTCATTTCTCAAGAAAGAGACGTCGTGCTTACGGGGCCATTGAGAAGCTCATGCTTTTTCTGCGCTTCTCCACCTTCTTGGTGTACTTCCACCCTAATGTTCCTACGGAGAGTTGTTCCCCTTCTCTTTTCTGTTTGGCCGGGAAACGACACTACGCACGGATATTTTACTACCAGCAGCTCCACAACAACCAACGAAGTACGCACAACATACCATCACGAAGGCAAACGCCGTGCGTCATATATGGCGGGCGCCCGCCTTTCGATGTCACACGTGGCACAGATGTTCCTTGACGACTGCCGTCATAAGGATGCTTATTGCTCTCCTAATAATTACTGCTGCCTTGGTCGCCAACTCGAAGAGTTGGACTTTCAGCGAAACTTCTAACACGCTACAGCAGGTTCTCATTGCGTTCTACACGAAGTCACTGACATGACGTAATATATTGCATCGGCAAAGCCATCTGCACCCATCCCGACTGGTGTCGTTCGCGTTGCGCGACTAAAGCCTAATTCGTCCGTTGATGCTGCTCTCTGACCGGCCCAGATGGTGCGAGTGTTTTCACCCGGAGGAGAGGGGCGGGGCGTAACTGCGCGAGAGAGAAAGACTGGTACATTGGAGCGACACCGATTAAAAAGAGACAGACGTTGCTCCTCGCCATCTTGGCTACTAGCACCTTAAAGGTAAGTATTTGTATATATAATTTTCCTGTGTGAAACAATTATATTTGTTTCAGCTTATATTTTTCAGGAGTATGAGCAGGTAGTGAGCATTACCATGATGTATCAGGCGGCGCACCTGAGGCTACCAATTTATTGCACTAGGGAAATAGGAATACTTCCGTTAATACCAGTTAAGTTCACATGTATGTCTTAAACATAGTGGTGATGGTGATAATAGGCAAGTGTGGCGCAGAAAATCATCAATACTGGCTACTATAGCTCCCTATACCCCTTATTATCACACCTCAGTGGCGTTGGTTCAGTTGACTGCCATTACTAACATGTGAAGTTTTAATGCCTATCATGAAATAAATGTCATAGTTGTCTTGAAATGTGACATATAATATAATTGACCAGTATAAGGATCAGCTCCAACATTTGCAGACATGGTACATTGTCACAGTATCCACTCCAAGAAAATGACATCCTGCTCTCCTTTCGTAGTTATGTAGTTCTCCTGTAGTAGTTTCTAAATAAGGGTTATGTAATCAATTTCCTACATGAGCTTCTAAAGCGCACCATTGCTGCCTCCGAGTCAGCCAAAACAACCCATTTTTCCTTTTTTCATTATCTGCTATAAAGCAGTTCATGTTCATCAAACCAACACTTTCATCTTGATCATTCACACTATTCTTTCTCAGTTTAGCCACGTTCCGGTTCTCGATGTACACGTCTTTGCTTTTCCACAATATTTTATTCATGTCCTCTTCTTCCAACATTCAGAATGTGACAATATTACAGTTCTTTTTTATGTAACATCTTTACCGTGATTATTGTTTGCGTGAAAATTCCAGGGAAACTGCCTCTGTGCTTTAAGCGACTAATATTTTGCTCATGTCTATGAATATGCAACTTTTTTTCTGATATGGCTATCTACCTACTGTGTCTAGTTCCGATGGCGTTCCCGCCTATGCGCCAACAGCATTTGTAATCCCGTTTTCAATGCTTCGACAACCTCGACCAATTCTGTAGATGATTCAAGCTACGGACTCATAGCTTGCATTGTGTTCGCGTTAACTATGAACGATATTGTAATGTTTCTTTTGGATGAAATGTTAGTGGCGTACAGACTGAATGCGGCTTTTGTGTAAAAAAAAATTAGGAAAGTAAAGCTACAATTGAGCGAAAAGCACGTATTGTTATACTTCCATGTTGAGCGGAGAGAAGAGATGACGCAGATTTGATAGTACTTATAGGCGCAGGAAACTACAGAGGTCACTACGAATCTGTGTCGAGGATGTGACAGAGTGATCCGTTAGACTTATCTCTGTAGCGGCCCTAGAATAATGTTGCTGTTCCTGTACCAAATTGGAAACGAAAATACAAAATACCAACCAGGTTATGATGAAAATATTTTTCGTACGCGACACTGAAATCTGTCAAGGGAGGCAGAAATTGCAGACGAAAATTATATATATATATATATATATATATATATATATATATATATATAAATAAGTGACGGGGTTCCACCTAGCAGCGCTACGTTAAATAGAAGGCTGCGACTCCTGGCGACATTTACTTATGAAAGACAATAAATACCGCACGCGCTTAGTACACGAAGAGGTGCACCATTGCGCCATCTCTTATGCTGCTACCGCAATACTTATGCGCCCTTCATTGTCACTTGGTTTTATAGACGGCCGCCAGATGGCGCTAGCAGCATCACAGTTTGTGGGATTTACCTTGTAGTGGGGCAAACACCTGCTGCCGCGCATTCCAAGCCTACGTGACGCCGACACGCTGCCCTAAAGCAAGAAATGCTGTTGGAATTATTTGCAGCCAAACCTTTTCTACTGCTCATCAGTTTACAATTGAAAAGAAACTGGCACGTTGTTCACTTGGTGGACGTAATCTTTTTGCAACTTTACGTTCATCAGCCGGGGGTCATATCCACACATACACACGAAAAAAAATCTAGAACATTCTTTTTTCTCAATTACTAGCACAATTATGTGTAGGTAAACAAAGACATTCGCGAAGCAATACTAGCGTGCTTAGCCATGCCGAATTAAAGCTCTCACACACCCCGTACTTAGCATTGGAGCTTAAGCTACAATATTTCGTACCCTGTAAACGGAGGCATGAATAACTGCTTCGTCTCTCATACTGCGCTTACGTCACTTGCACCGATGTATCAGCTTCCGCAGCAACAAAGACTATTGGCCGATTTCATATGACACTCTTAACCGACTGTCCTCGGACTGGTATTGGTATCTTCCTTCTGCTCGTCATTTCTTTATTTTTAATCTCTGTTGCCGTGCTACGACCAGAGACCATATGCGCATGGTTGACTGATACATGCTACGACGCGCTCTCATTTTGTTGACAATAGAAATTTTGGTTTTTCACCTTAAGAACTCACATGCGTAATTGATCCGTGCTACTTTTATTTATTTATTTTTTTTAGTCATTTATTTATTTATTTACAGTACCCTCAGGGCCAAGAAGGGCGTTACAGAGGGGGTGGGTACAATGATAGAAAGAAAAATGCAACACGGTCAAACAATGATTAGTTTTTACCTGATAAACTCAAAACATAATCAGTTATTGTAATCTTGAATAATGATGCCTCTTTGATGCAGGTGATGGATGGGGAAAGGCAGTTCCAATCATCACTGGTTTTTAGCAGAAATGACTCAGAAAAATAGTTTGTGCGACAGAAAGGAATGAACACTTTAAATGAATGATTAAGACGCGATGACATGCACGAAGGCTCTGAAATGAGGTCTTATTAAAGCGAGTTAGTTTGGTAAAAGATATTTTAAAGAAGCCAGAGACTGGCAATTCTTCATCGACTCTGCAAATTAATAAGGCCGAGGTTTGACTTCATTAAAGAAACGCTAGATGTGCGGGGATAACTTGAATGAATGAAACGTGCTGACCTGTTCTGAACTGACTCAATGGTATCTGCTAATGTTTTTTGACCAGGGTCCCAGATCGATGACGCATACTCTAGCTTCGGTCTAATTAGCGTTTTGTAGAGCAGTAACTTCAAATGGTGTGGTGCTTTAGAAAAATGCCTGCGAATGTAGCCAAGAGATATGTTTGCATTGTTCGTGATATGTTCGATGAGCGCATGCCACGAAAGGTTACTGTTTAGCTGGATTCGCAGATATATATAGGAAGTCACGTGCTCAAGGCTGGTTTCATCGATAATACAGCCGAAAGGAGTTGGTGAGTTCGAGCGACGCGAGACTGACATAATTTTGCATTTAGTCGGATTTACGAACATTAGCCATTGTGAGCACCACCTTGAAGTGTTATCTAAATCTTTCTGAAGCATACAGTTATTGTGCTGTTTAGTTATTTCACGGTGTAGAACGCAATCGTCGGGAAAACTATTAACTACGGCAGGTAAGCCGTTTATATAAATTAAGAATAATAACGGTCCCAAGACGGAGCCTTGAGGAACACCTGACGTCACGGCGCAGTGCGGGGATGCAGCATGGTTAGCTGTTACAAATTGTTTACGGTTGTTTAGAACTTGCTATCCATATCAGAATATTAGGGTCAATATTAAGAGTACTAAGTTTAAGAAGCAGTAAGTGAGAATATACCTTGTCAAATGCTTTCGCCAAAGGCGAAGTCAATGACTTGGCCTTTGTTGAAACAGGAAGAAATGTTATGTATAAACGATATTAGTTGTGTTTCACAGGAGTAGTTCTTGCGAATCCCATGCTGCGATGAAGTGAAGAAGGTGTTGGATTCAAGAAATGAGAGAAGATTGGAAGATATTACGTGTTCTAGGATTTTGCAAGGCACGCTGGTAAGTTAAATGGGTCTGTAATTGAGAGGAGAATGCGGGTTACCTGATTTCCACAGAGGGACCACCTTCCCCACCTTCCAATCTGCGGGCAAAGTTGAGCACTCAGCAGATTGGGTAAAAAGGTACTTAAGATATATACAGGAGTAAACAGCAGTATTCCTTAAAAATTTCCAAATAATTTCGTCGGCACCACAGATAGACCACCCACCGATAGTTTGAAATCTTGAATTAACTTCAAAATTCCCGCAAAAACTGCAACAAGTGTATCCATGGGAAAAAAATCTTTGCGCATGTGTGGCACTGTATCAACACAGCAAACAGAAAATGATTTCGCGAAAGTATCATTTAGGAAATTGCAACATTCTGCATAGCTCATGGTGTTAGCATCTGTATCTGTAAGAGATATGTTAAGTTTCTTTTTTATTTGAAGAGTGCTACAAAATTTTGACGGATTTGTATGAAGAAGTGAGGGTAGATGGGTATTAAAACGCATCCTTTGCTTCCTTAAATGCGGTACGATAAGCATGCAACGCATTAGAATAATCATTCCAACGAGTAGATGTTAGACTGCGTTTTGCAAGACGGAAAAGGTGTTTTTTTTATTTAACAGTCTTTTTAATTTCGTGGAAAACGATGGAGAGCGTTTCTTTCCGGTAATTCTGCGCAGTGGCACATATTTAACGACAAGTCACGTGGCTTTGTATTTAAACAAGTTCCAATTTTCTTCCACGGTGCGGCTGAAGAATTCTGGTATACAGTCGTCAATCAATACTGCAAACTTATTATTTATTGCAGTGTAATTACCGCTACCATAATCTCTAATAAATTTTCCATTGTTCTCACATCTAACGGGGCCTGTTACAAAAAAATGTGAAAAACAGTGATCCCTTAGTCCGGGGAAACAAGTTAAAGAATGTACTAACTTTGGTTCAGTGGCACTAATCAAGTGTGTTAGATGAAGTAGTGCCAGCTGTAGTAGGCCTAGAAACAAGTTGCGTAAGATTAAAATTTAGGCACAAGTTAAGGAAAGATTGACTTTCGGCGGACGAACCGACAACGAAGGACGATACCGAAGTCCACCTTATTTTTGGGAAATTAAAATCGCCTAAAAGTAATAAACGGCGAGTGTGGAAATTCTGAGACAAGGAAATTCAGAGTGTCACGCCGTTCATCGCAAAAAGTAGATGGCGCACTTGACGGCCGATAACACGCACAAAGCAATGTGTTTTAGTGGTTTATAACAATACGAACACAAACCAATTCTTAAGACGATGCACGTGGAATCCTATAAGACACTATATTGTCGGCGGCGGAAATTAAAACACCACCGCCTGATTTTAGATCGCGGTCATGACGGTGAACAACGTCATTCTTGTCACAGTGGAACAGCTCCTCGCTAAGAATTTTATCGGTCAACCAAGTCTCCCTCAATACAATCACGTCAGCGGCACTGGAATAAAAAATAGATGCTAAAGCTTCACGTTTATTAACTGCACTTCGCACATTCGATAATAAAAAGGAAAATCGGGACAAGGTTGGCTGCGTGGCGGGTACCTAATTTCTCTTAAGAAAAAGACGCATCAGAATGGCGGTTAGTAGCAGTGGACGATATATTCAGCAGTGCAGGGAACATTGCCCAATTGAAGTTCACAGACACTGTCGTTATCAGGGGAGCAAATATAACATTTTTTGTTGATATATAGCTTGCTGTACTTTACTGAGAAAAATTGACCGCTTTCTTTGCCAAATTCGTATAGTTTAGTTATGATAGCCCTAATTGCCTTACGAAAATGTTCACTTACGGAAGCACCAGTTGCCTTTAACTTATTTTTAGAAGAAAGAATTGTTTCCCTTAGCTTCGACGATAAAAATTTGACAATAATGGGCCTGGACGTGTTGGGGACAAAACAGCCAAGTCTGTGTGCCCTGGAAATGCGGTCATCGCTTTTATATAGCTTCAAGCTTAATGCTGAATTTTAAAGCGAGCAACTCTTCTCTTTTGACTGCGCCCAAGTTTCCGTAGTGCTATCTGCTACCTTGTGAAGTATTAGGTTTTTGGTGACGTGAACGGTCTTCAATTTCATTGAGCTGTTTGTTCAATACGGCTACTTGCGGCACGAGGCTTTCACCCTGTTGGCCTTCAGATGATCGAATGCATTGTTCAACGGCCGATAGCCTGTTGCCGATATCGGCTATTTGTTGCTCCATTGAATATTGAACCTCCTTGACTTAACTCAAGGCAGTCATCACTTCTTCATGTTTAGAATCAAGTTTGTCGTGTAGCTATTTAACAATCTGTAGCACCTCCTTGTTAAACAGGTCAGGATCTTCTTTAGGGGTACCTGAGTTTAGCTCTACGCTGCCAGACATAAAAAAACAACTTGGAAACAAGAACACATTAACGTGCTAATTGGAACAATACTTGTGGGCCTGGAAGCATTAGCCGCCAAACATAGTTTGACTTACTACACAAAAGTTGAGGTGCTGTGCTCACTTGAATGCAAAAACAAAAGCATGTTGGTGCCTGCAGTGCTTCCTTTCCCACTGAAGAGGCGCCAGCTATTCCAGCTATATTTAAGGCATGCCGGCGTTTATGCGTCTGTCGGTTGGGCAGCCGCAAATTATAGCGCTTCGGTGAGGTATGGTTCACTGGCCGGAAAGAAGGCTTCGGTGGCCTCACTGCGCAACGGTTCCTCAGTCGACCGGTCCGGCGAGCTGGTACCTCGAACATTTGCTGCCGGAATAGCCATCACCTGCGCATGGGCGACGCCGATCAGGTTGTCCCACGCAGCGAATCCGAGAAAGATCTGCATCCAAAAACGAAAATGTGTTTGAAGCATGTTGGTGGCTGCAGTGCTTCCATTCCCTTTGAAGCATGTTGGCGGCTGCAGTGCTTCCATTTTCTTTTAAGTCATATACCCTAAATCCCTATTATATAATAACAGGGGGGCCAAACCGGCAGCAGTTGGCAGGCTGCATTTAAAGAAACTTTTTTTGTAGCATCCGAATGTGTACATGCTGTCTTCTATCGTGAAGCGGGGACACACGGGTATAACAATGCAATTAAAGTTTTAGTCAACTTTTTTTCCAACATAAGGCAATGGCGTCTGCCTTCAGGAATTATTTTTGTCACCTGACTCCTTGACAGCTAATCGTACAAATGTTAACTGCCGTATGCATTGTGAGATCAGTTAATCAGAAATTCACTCTTCTGTACAGTTCTTCAGGTCTCTATGTGACAGATTATACATGCCAAATAAGGAGAGGCCCTTTCATATAATGGAAATGTTAACTCAAACGTTAACTCCACTTTGTAACCCTGATGGTCCAACGGTTATCTCACCGGCGCAAAACATGACCTGACCAGCTCCACTTTTTTCTCTTGATGTCATTCAGAATATCATCTATACCCGTTTACTCTCTGATCCAAACCAACCGTTCTTTCAGTTTCTTAACGTTACGCCTAGCAATCTTCGTTCTATCGCTCCTTGCAGAGCCTAACTTGTTCTCAAGCTTCTTTCTCATTCTCCAAGTATCTGCCGCATATGTCAGCATTGGTAAAATTCACTGATTGTACACCTTCCTTTCAACAATAATGGTGAGCTTCAAGTCAGGAGCTGACAATGTCTGTCGTATGCGAATAATTCAATGTATTGCAAAATATCTTGTAGCTCGCTAGCAAAAGTATTGTTGTGAACCAGATGGAAAAACTCAACTGCATATGCAAATTTTTTACTCGTCATTTCGTAGTGTTTTCACGTTGCTGCAAAAGTAGCCTGTTTGTTTTGCCAAGGCCCTCGCCATTCACCTTTACGAGAAGCGCCTAACGAGCGGCCTGCAGTGCCAATATATCATTCTGGAAAAAAAAACACGCATCGCACCAGGCAGTCAGAGTGCAGCGGTGAATTGGCGCGATGCATGCACGTGATTAGTCGCGGTTGTCCTACCTGTCTGTAAAGCGCAGATGTCAGTTAAAGAGTATTATACAAGACCATTTTCTTCCTTGTTCTCCTAGTGAGTTCTACCATTTTTGCCATCTGCATAGTGCTGCGCAGGCAAATGCATGGCTTTTTTGGGGAAATATAAATAGAACTATGAACACAGTCAAAGGCGTAGTATCAGATGAAGATTTAATGGCATTGAATGAAGAAGAACTCTTAGACGGATGGAAGCACCAAGGCGTAATCCATGTGCAGCGCATCAAAATTTGACGGAATGACAACGAAATCCCAACGAAGCATTTAATACTCACTTTCAGTTCAACTACATTACCCGAGTCTCTTGAAACCGGCTATGTAAAACTTCATGTTCGACCCTACATTCCTAACCCACGACGCTGTTTCAAATGTTAGATATTTGGTCATGCATCCCAGAGCTGCCGAGGGAAGCTTATGTGCGCAAAGTTCGGCCAACCGGTCACTCTGCTGACGACTGCACTAATGATGAGATATGTTGTGCGAACGGCGACGGCAGCCACCCTGCATACTCCAGAGCTTGTGCAGCCTGGAAGAAAGAAAAGGAAATAATTACTGTAAAATTTAAGGAGAATATAACGTACCGTGAAGCGCGACAACGGATCTCTTCGCTATTCACAATGAAAACATCTTTCGCTGAAGTGGTGCAACGGGGGGCGGCACCACAACGGCCTCTGGTGGCAGCCCGGACCACGCCTAGCGTGCCCAGGCTAACGCCACCCGCCCCTGCAAGCCCTGCCATCTCTCAAAGTGTCCACACCAGTGGCCTCTTCAAGCTCCGGCCGCAGCCAGGGCACCGCAGAGGCCACTGGGGCCCTGTCGACCTCCGGCCCCATGGGGATGAATACTCGCTTGAGACGAAGTCTACGCGACGAACACACCGCTCTCTGGAGCGGGTGTCCAGTGCCTCGCAAGAGGCTATGGACATGAGTCCAAGCCAAACAGCGCAAGTAGCGTCGAAGGAGTGGCGAGGTTCTCTCGACCACGCCAAAAATACAAAACACCAATTACAGGGCCTAACAAAGGCCCTGTAAAGTACTGTCATTCTCCTTACTCTTGAGACACACAGCACAACTTTTTTTTCAACAATGGATGACATCATACAGTGGAATATTAGAGGATTATTAGGAAACCTACAAGACGTCCAAGAAATTCGCTGTAAGTTTAAACCTGAAGTTCTGTGTGTGCAAGAAACCCACCTAACTTCCAAGCACACTAACTTCCTCCGACAATACAAGACTTGCCGGGAAGACCGCGACGATGCTGTCGCATCATCTGGTGGTGTAGCCATCATTGCTGATAGAAGTGTAGCGTGTCAGCATTTGAGGCTCCAAACGGCCCTTGAGGCCGTGCCCGTTCGAGCGGTACCTTTAAATAAACTCATTACCATCTGCTCTTTGTACATACCACCACATTATCAGCTTTACAGACGCGACTTAGAATCATTAACAGATGAGCTCCCGGAGCCCTATTTGATTCTTGGTGATTTTCATGCACACAGTAGTTTGTGGGGCGATTCACGCTGTGATACGTGAGGTCGCGTCATTGAACAGGTGTTTTTTTCCTCCGGAACATGTCTCTTGAATACGAAGGCGCCCACATATTTTAACCTAGCCAACAAGTCATACTCTGCCATAGATCTTAGCATTTTATCGCCGACGCTTTTACCCTATTTTAAATGGAATGTGCTTAAAAACCCGTATGGGAGTGACCACTTCCCAGTAATCTTAACTATGCCGAAACAAGATCAACTTCCCCCTCAGGTCTCTCGGTGGAAGATTGACTCAGCCGATTGGGAACGGTATCGAACTCTTACACACATGACTTGGACTAAGATGTCTGGTATAACCATAGATGATGCTGTTGCATATTTTAAAGCTTTCATAATGGATGCCGCCTGTAAATGTATTACTCAAGCGAGTGGCATGGGTTCCAAGCGGCGTGTTCCCTGCTGGAACCAGAACAAAGCGTGGGCGTTGTTTCGCGATTCGCCAACAGCAGAAAACTTGGAAAACTTTAAGCATGAGAAATCTGAGGCAAGGAGAACGCGCCGACAAGCAAGACGAGAGAGTTGGGCAAGTTTTATATCAATCATCAACTCATATACAGATGAGAGAAAAGTCTGGAATAGAGTGAAGAAATTTAATGGGCAACAAACGCATTCCTTACCTCTAGCAAATAGCCACGGAGAAAGCCGTGAAGATCAAACCAACTTTCTAGGTGCATATTTTGAATACATATCGAGCTCCTCACACTACTCCGAAACCTTCCTAAAGTACAAAACGCAAATAGAACGGCAAAAGTTAGAAAGAAAATCTGATAAAAGTGCGGCGTACAACGAACCATTCTGCATAGCAGAACTGCAGGCAACACTAAACTATTGTAATACATCCGCCCCAGGTTCAGACCGCGTAATATATGAAATGTTAAAACAACTACCATCCGAAACACAGAAAACCCTCCTTTCCCTTTACAACGTTATATGGTTTTCCGGCGAGATCCCCTCTGTTTGGCAGGAGGCTATTGTAATTCCAATTCTGAAGCACGGGCAGGATCCTTCCTCTGTATCAAGTTACAGACCTATAGCGCTTACAAGTTGCCTTTGCAAAGTATTCGAAAAAAATTATTAACTGTCGCCTACTACATATTCTCGAATCAAACAAATTCCTCGACCCATACCAGTGCGGATTTCGGGAGGGTCGATCCACCAGTGACCATTTCATGCGTATCGAGGCACGTATCCGTGAAGCTTTTGTTTATAAGCAGTTTTTCTTATCAGTATTCCTTGATATGGAGAAAGCATATGACACTACGTGGCGGTTTGGGATATTGAGAGACCTCTCACAGTTAGGTACACACGGTAATATGTTTAATGTTATTAAAAGTTATCTGTCTAATCGCACCTTCCGTGTGCGAGTGGGCAATGTTCTGTCACGGAAATTTGTACAGGAAACAGCAGTGCCGCAGGGCGGTGTGCTCAGCTGCACGCTCTTTATAGTAAAAATGAATTCTCTTCGTCTACACATACCATGTAACATCTTCTACTCAACATATGTATACGATGTGCAGACAGGATTTCAATCAAGTTCTCTTGCAATTTGTGAGCGACAGGTCCAGCTTGGCCTTAACAAGGTCTTCAAATGGGCTGATAAGAACGGGTTCAGAATGAACCCACAAAAAGTACCTGAGTCGTTTTCTCTAGAAAAAGAGGCCTGCAGGCTGATCCTAAAATTGTGTTGCATGGTGAGCGTCTGCCTGTAAACAAGGAACATAATTTTTAGGCATAATTTTAGACGCGAAATTAACCTTTGTACGTCACATAAAGTATTTTAAAAACAAATGTATGAAAACAATGAATATCTTCAAGGTGCTGTCACGCACAACCTGGGGCAGTGATAGAAAATGCCTCATGAACTTTATAAAAGCCTTATACGCTCACGACTAGACTAAGGAGCCATAATTTACCAGTTGGCTACTCCAACTGCTCTAATGATGCTAAACCTTGACCACCACTTAGGAATTCACCTATCAACAGGTGCCTTTGGAATGAGCCCAGTCGAAAGTCTTTACGTTGAATCCGATGAGTGGTCTCTTCATCTGCAGAGAACATATTCGTCTTTCATGTATTTTCTGAGAGTCAACGCAAACAGTGAGCACCCCGCGTATTCCACTATAAACGATTTGTACAGGTCTCAACTTTTTCGCAACCGGCCCACACTGGCACAATCTTTTTCACTGCGTGTTAGAGACACAGCTGAAGAAGCAAGGGTTCCACTGCTTGAATACCACCTTACGCCCCCCTGCTATACGACCCCCGCCCTGGCAGTGGAAACGTATACACTGTGATACATCTTTCGTAGCCATTACAAAGTGCGCGGCTGTCGCGCATATCCGTATGTACTTCCTCGAATTACAGCACAAATACTCTTCTCCTGAATTTTTTACACACGCATCGAAGTGTTATTCTCGCGTGTCTTACGCAACAGTCGGTCCATCCTTTTCGGATACCGGTGTTTAGCACCCGAGCACAAGTATCTTCACAGCAGAGGCCTACGCGATGTTGGCTGCCGTTAAACACATTAAAGAATTGAATATCCCAAAGGCAGTTATATATACAGACTCATTGAGCATCGTAAACGCATTGAAAACTGTCAAGAAATATCAAAACCCTGTAGTTGTGTCTCTCTATTCAGCATTATGCACCACCTATGCATCCAAGCAGCATATCGTATTATGCTGGGTGCCGGGGCACCGCGATATTGAAGGAAACGCGTCGGCTGACCAGCTAGCCACATCCGTCCACGCGAATGCTTCCAACTCTTCCACGACTGTCCCTGTAATGGACCTTCAGCCCTCCCTAAGGAAAACGCTCAGGGCTTACTGGCAGCGGTTGTGAGATAAAGAAACAGAAAATAAACTGCATGTTATCAAGCCATATCTTGGCAACTGGCCACCGGTATCAAAGAACCGCCGCACGGAAGTAAACTTTGCAGACTTAGAATAGGACACGCATACAGTACACACGCACACCTCTTGTCCGGTGGTGATCCACCACCGTCTGATAAATGTGGTGAGCCACTTACCGTGCTTCACATCTTGCTGCAATGCACTCAACTAGACGCTAATAGGAAAGAGCATTTTCCATTACCACACCGGCAACAAATTCCAGTTCATCCTCAAATGATTATGGGTGTGGAACCTCTCTTTAAACATCAATCCCTGTTTCAATTTTTAAAAGTTGTACATTGTTTTCATATTATAGCCTCAGGAAATCCGTAGCACAGCCTCTTAAGTGTGATTTCTGCTGCGGTAGCTGCATTAAAAGAAAGCACCTGCCTCCCAGCCTTTGGGCTCAAAGGCCTTAAGGAGACATATGTGCTATTTCCATATTCATGCATTTTTGCCCCATGATCACTTATTCGTGCTATACCCGGAGACCACTCCACGTATCACTGTCATAATTTTATACTATATATCATTTTATACTTCTACGATAGCGATTAATTTTAGGCCACTTTACAGCCATGTTACACCCCATCATCATAACTCAACAATCAGCGTTTAACACATCATTATCAGTCATGGCACTCTTCGGCCAGACCTGGCCCTTGCGCCACTAAACAACACACACCCATCCATCCTTCTTTGTGCGCTGCAGCCCTCGCTCGCCTGTTTCACGCTATCTGTACCTGGTATGGCAGCTTTTGTTACTATGTCTCACCCTTGGTGTATTCTACATCTTGTTTGCTTTCGTACGACAGTGCCTGCTGCATTTATTCCGTTGATCACGCTTTCCTTGTCTTAGTATTGCCATTGCCATTACTAATGAGGTTCAACAATTTATCATTTATTCTTTATATTGGCTCTCGCAGGATATGTAAAGAGCCATAAATATTCTCGGGTGACTGAATAGACAAAAAGTTGAGGTGGGAGAACGTGACGTTTTCTAATACAAATCAATGACAAATTATTAGTATTCAACATTTAATGGAATTCTTAATAGTCAATCGAGGACTCATGTACTTAAGTAGAAAAACTTATTTCTGTGTAATTAGGTTCCATATCTTTAATGAGTAGAGTGAAAAATACACTAACTATTAGGAAGAAAAGGACAATTGTAAACACCTATTCAGTAATTGGCAATCAATTGACTACATCAGCAGTACGCAACTTCAGAGCCTGATAGCAAACGAAATTTTGAACAAGGAATGGCTGCTGTAATAATTGCTCTGTGAATAACTTTCTACAACCGCTAAGTAAAGGGTTGCAGAAACGCATCACAAGTTGTTGAATAAGAGAGGAATCGCTGAAGGATTCTTCTGGCACAGATACATGGGAACTGGCCCGTTGCCAGGAAAGCCCCACATCTTGTAGTGTTAGGGATAAAACCGGTACACGAATGTGCAGGGTACTGAATATTTGACTGCGCTTGTTCAAAAAAAGATTTTTCGCTCAGTGCTACACTATTCTTGATCAAATTTTGCAGAATGATCGCATTTCGCCGTCGACTTTGTTTAGTATAACACTTAGCACATTAAATTGCCTGGTTTCTAAGAAAAAAGTGCAAATTCGCCTGCGCTTTTGGGGATGCGAGCTGGTGCCGCGACTGCGCAAGCATGAGCTTGTGTCGCCACTTGTCGGCATCTGTCGAAAGCAGCGTCACAGGGAGGGCAGTCGCCAGTTCCAGGAGCGGGCAACACGCGGCAGCCCTGCCTAAAGTGCAGCTTTCTGCAAATAATGGCAGGTGGCGACAGAAATCTGTGCTAGGGCCAGCTTTTCAGACGCCATTTTTGCCATAGACGAAATCATTTTCTCATTTTGTCTTAAAAACAGGCGACTAATCGTGCCAGGTGTTATACTAAAAAATTCTACGCCAAAAATACGATCGTTCTGCGAAATTTCACCAAGAACAGTGCCGCAGGGAGGACAAAATTTTTTTGAACATTCGCCGGCGAATATTCAGGACCGTGTACTTCCAAAAACACCAAATCGCAGACAAGCAAGTTTTAGAGGTTGAAATGTAGGCTTGCGCCGCAAAACCGAAAACAAATCTTTTATCGCCCATTTCGTTTTGGCATAGCTTCCAAAACAGGTGTCGTGTCGCTTCATTATTTTATGTATGGTATGGTATGATGAACTTTATTTATTATTTTATGTATATTTATTTTTATTTGTACATACGGTACGGCAGCCCGATCGGGCTATTGCACCCGCGGGTGTGAAAGGCAGAGCAATGAGAAATAATAAAGAATACTGGCAATACGAACAATACAAACCAAAACTATTCAATGGCTGCTAAGAATAAGTTTAAAGTATTAGATGGTTTCGTATATGGTTTCGTTAGATGGTTTCGTATCTTGCCATATAGCTCAATATATACGACCAGAGGAGTTAATAATGCAATGCGAAAACTTCAGTGATTCCGTGCGTCGGCAATCTGATAACGGTCGTAAGCTTAGAGATGAAAGCGCTGTATCAGGTGAAAAATCCCTATGCTACCTGCGGCATATGAAGCGGATCCCTTTGTATTTGATGGCCTTAATCTGATTAATGTCGCACTGTTTGTGCGGATTACAGGAAGGAGCAGTGCATTCTAGTAAAGGCCGGATTAGCGCTTTATTCATCCGTTGTTTAGTATCCTTTGGGGCTGTGGTCAATGTGGAGGGCAGAGAGCCTAACTTTTCAGTGCATTTGAGGTTATCAAATCTATGTGCTTCGACCAAAACATACTGGGTTTGAAAACAAGACCAATGTATTTATATTCACTAACGCTCCGAAGTGGTGTGTTATTAACTTTGTAAGTCAAACCGGAAGGCATCGTTTTATTAGTGAAAGTCATAAGAGCAGTTTTACGGATGGTAATTGTCATTTTCCAGGTAGCACACCAAGAGCTAAATTACAAAATGATTTTTGAAACTGTAAATGGTCATGAAAGCAGGAAATTTTATAATATAATACACAGTCATCTGCATATAAACGTATATTAATTTGAGCTTATGTGACGAGGCAAATCTATTAAAAAGTTGAAGAAAAGCAACGGACCCCGCACGGAACCTTATGGCACTCCTGAGGGCACCTCTGTCACCCTGGAATCAGCTCTGTTAAAGGACACTATTTGAGATCGGTCGGAAAGAAAACTAGAAATCCATCTGACAAAACGGAGAATATTAAGGATGGCGTCGAGTTTATACATCAATTTCGAATGAATTACTGTATCAAATGCCTTTGAAAAGTCAATGAAGATTGCATTAATTTCGTGTGAGGTTAACATAAATGTCATGTGTAATTTCACTTAGCTGCATTAATGTGCTGAACTCGCGTCCGAAGCCGTTCTGCACATTAGTTAGTAATTTGTGTGCCTGGAGGTATTCCATAATGTTTTTGTAAATATTGTGCTCTAACATTTCGCACGAATGAGAGGTTATAGAAGGTGGTCTATAATTAGATAAAACGTGTTTGTCACCTGTCTTGAATAAAGGAAGAACTTGAGCCATTTTCCAGAATGAGTTTACTATAAAGGATGCCAGCGATTTGCGAAATATGACAGTGAGGTAGCGACAGGTCCACAATGAGTACCGTATCAAAATCAAGTTCGGTATGCCATCTGGCCCAGCAGAGTTCTTAAAATCAAGTTTCAATATTAAGCTCAGCACACCTTCTTCGGTAATGCTAATATCATTGATGGATACGTCACTACGAGCTATGATGTCTGGTTAGATGACGTTGTTGTCACGAGTGAAAACGGACTGGAAATACTCAATAAATGGGTTTGATATATGTAATGGATCGTTGGTTGAATCATTGTTAATCACAATAGAAGTAGCCGTTGTATCACGTGGCAAAACAGACGACCAAAGTTTTCGCAGGTTTCCTTTTAGTAGGTCCTGCAGCTCCACACGGAAGAAGAAATCCTTACAGCCGTTAATTTTCAGTCTAAGCTCCTCTTTGGCTTTAATGAAACTCATTATGGCTGCATGATTGTTATAGCGCCTCTAACACATTCGTCTATTTACCCGACATGTCAGATGTAATATGTCGTGCGTCATCCTGGGAATTTTTATATTTTTCTTCTTTGTTTTGACAGGAATGAAACACTCAATACTTTTTAAACCGAGCATTCGAAATATGTTACCAATGGGTTAACATCACAGGCAGAAGTTAACGCAGGAATTTCTTCAAAACCATCAGACAGAGTGTCTATTGTTGAAACATCATCAGCGTGATTAAAATCAGGAAATGTAGAAAAATGAAAATTCTGCTTAGTGACCGAGAAATCTGGAATTCGCTCAATGACCACTTCTGTAACACTTTGCAACAATGTTAGTACTAACGAAAACCAAATCGAGCTGAGCACCCCGTCGTGCAGGTTTGTTGGTAGTCCGGACAAGGTCGAATAGAAGAGAAACGGCAACTAGTTCGCTGTTTATGGAAATATATTTCACTTGTGTCAGTGAATTAGGCTGTAGGCCAATGAATTAAAATCATCCATGCAAATGAGGTTACCCATATTAAGCTGCTGCTCGTTAATATAGTGACTAAGAGGTAGAACGTGGTATACAGAGGAACTTGGTGGACGGTAAACGACGCCTATCACGACATATGCTTTGTCTAAATAAGGTTTACACCGGACTGATTCTATGTCACCTGGTGTTGGCAATCGTGAAAACTTGAGATCCTACCGAAAAAGCAGCGCAACGCCGCCACCTTTAGAGTGACGCCGATCTGCTCGAACTGCAACAAAGAGCGAACTCAGATCCTAGTACATCAGCATGCAGCCTAGTCTCTGTGATACCAACCACACCAGGCTAGTGTGCAGAAGTTAAAGACAAAAAGTCTCCGAACTTGTTAGTTATTTTCCTGGCACTGAGGTTTAAAATTGAAAGGTTAGAATAGGAATTACGAGGCTGTCAGTCAAAAGTGGAACGTCGTGACACAGAAGGTTTAGCTGCAACCGACGATTTGGGCGGTGCTCACCGAGATGTTATGTTAATGAAGGATTTCGGGCCCCTGATAAGGGCACTGGACACACCATCCTAACTGTAGCGCACTTTGTTGATAAAAACGCAATCATAGCGAAGCTTGACAACAGAGCTCTGTCTTCGAAAAGGTGCTGAGGCATCCCAAATTTTTTTACGTACTGCATGAACGCTGGCTGAAAAATCTTCTGTAGCGTAATATTGCGATCCTTTAAGCTTCGAGACGTTTTTCATCACCACAGACGTTTCCCGAAAATCCCGCAGCTTAAGAATAACTGGGCGTGGATGCTCTCTGCGCTTTCCGCCAATCCCGCGTCAATGCTCAATGTGTGAGGGCGTGATTTGAAGTATACTAGAAAATGTCTGTGCAACCCCATCTAGTAAAGTATTCTCGTTTCATCCGGTTTTTAGTCCAAGCCATATATAATATTGTTGTTGCGACGGGATCGGTTATCAAGGTCATCATTCTTGGCAACCAACTGAGCCACAGTTCCAGTCATTGTTTTAACCTCGGAGCAAAGAACCGCGATAACTGTGATAACTGTGATATACACGCGGTCTATCACAGTTACAGAAAGGGTGCCAAGGGGCCAAAGTGCCTTCCGAGGCGCCCGACAATTATATGGGGTGAGTAAATTAGGAAATTTGCGGGCGTAATTTGAAATGAGCTACCGCAAAACAGGGATAATTGGACATGGCTAGGAGAGGTCTTCGTCCTGCAGTGGAGAATAAATAATAAGCTGATGATGATAATGACGATTCACTAAATAAACGTTTTCTTTTCTGCTAAGTTCTATTGCCAATGGCCAAGAAATTTTGAAATAAGGCCGTCTAGGATAAATATTTCTTTGGCTAAATCATCATATTATTATTTGGGTATATTCAATGACAGCTTCATTTGCCCTACAAAATATCCCCTTTGACCCATCCGCTTTCCTTCATTATTCAATAATTCTATTGATTAGTTACCTCCATTACTCCGTAGGGCATCACCCCGTAAAGCGGCAAGATTACATAATTAACAAGGTACATGAAAAATTATTTTATTGTGGGGAAAAGCATAATTTGATGTGCTAGATACAATGCACATGCAAACTATTCCACTCTCAATCAGTTCCAACAAAAAAGAAATAACGCAAGACGACACCCCTGCAATAAACTTCCGTACCCTCCAGAGAGTTGCACAGTCGATTCGTTAGGCAGTGTTTTGCCCGGATATATATTGTTCGCCGTTTATGGCTGTTGTACAATAACAAATACTGTGGAAACAGTTTTATAATGACATGCGTTATGCTGTCCTTGAGCTCTTGCCATTTATGTTTATCTTTGCGTTTTGCCATGCCAAGCTGCTGGCTATAGCTACTAAAAACAAATGTAAGTGCCCTATTCTCGACTATTCAAATTGAATTAGAAGCTCAGATGTACGTCGTAGTATGTCGATGTATGTCGTGGCATTGGCCATACATGACTGAAGTAGAGCTGGGTATTTGGAATGAATCTGTAGCAAAAAATTTCGTCGCAAGAAAAAAACTAATTTTGCTTTTTTTACAATAAAGTTAACACGCTTGTTTTATCGTAAGTTGAAAGTAAAACAAATGGCCTAATTATTTAAATATATTGCTTATATTGACACCTAAACTAATAATTGTATAAATATATTGATGATTTGCACGTTTTCTCGTGAAGGCGACGTGAACAGATTTTTCTATATTCATTGATGTGAACCAATTCACACACCCGTCTGCTATGCTATATAAATCAGCTTGCCGGATTTGCGTATCATAAGTGGCATCTACCACTCTGTAAACAACACAATCGCCGGCAAACGTTCTGGATGAAGATTGTATACCAACTGAAATATCTTTAATATACAACAAGAACAATAGTGGCCCCAGCACTGAGTGTTGGGGAAGACCCAACGTAACTAATGCATGTTGCGGAGATATACCGTGAGGAACAAAGAGTCTGTTTCTACAATGACAAATATTCGGGAATCCAATCTATTATTTACCATCCAAATAAATAGATTTTATTTGGAGAGTAGGAGACTGTGTTATTCCCTATATTATAGGGGTATTCCGTATAACCACTTCGTAAGTTTGCTTGACTAATGGGATACTGTCAAATTTTAAAGAAATGTTTCTCCGAGATGTTCCCTCCTGATGTCCTCAACCGCTTCAAGTCCAACTTACCAATTTGGAGTAAATAGAGAAAGGCGAATTTATGTACGCTACGCCAACACGCTAAAGAACGCGTGCATGAATGCCACTCAGCTTAAGGGATAACAGCTCTCGATCAAGAATTATTTCCGTTATATTTGCAAACTGAGGCACACTGATGGCGGCACTTCCCTCAAGCATCAATTACCGCATTTCACGGTTCCTCATTCTTTTAGCGCTTTTTTTTGGCACCAGCGGCACTATTTGCGCATCGTGGTTTGATCAACATTTCTCTAGGGGAAAGCGATGCTGCAGGCAACGCCAACATAAGCAAAGCAATGTTTAGCAGCTTGTTTTATTCATTCGTTTTTATGTGCACGTGCAGCCATCCCGCCTGCAGCAATAACTATGACTACACGACTGTTGCAGAGCATTTTATCACAGATATTTATTTTCATTTCTGCTCGGTTGCAGTGCTCATCAATAATCAGTCCTGCAAAATCTATGTATGTCGAAAGGACTTGCTCCACAAACACTTCCTTTTGCATAAATCGTCTGCATTGGAGGCACTTCAGCGATAACAAGCACTACATTGACACAGTTACTAAATAGATACCCTAAATAGGGAATACGCTAAAGAAAAGTCAGGAATAGCGCGTATTCCAGATAGACTACAACAAGAAGAGGAACCGCAATTGTACTTTTTATTTTTAACGTACAGGTCAAACGTTTTTAAACAGGTATAAGGTGCTTCAATAAGGCTGGACAATGTTTTGATTGGAGAACCATAGTCAAAGGCGGCCTTGTGATTCTCGCCAGATTAGTTATAACAGATTGGTATAACGACGTTACCCGCAGTCCTGGTCAGTGGCGTCTGGCTGTACAAAGAGCGAGAGACTGAAGAGGATATAAGCGCTGTCGGTTGGCATCATTAGGCGTGGTGCCATGACAGACATGACACGAGCTCGAGTGGAGGAACATGGTAAAAAAGACAAGGGAGTTAAGAAGCCCTCAGAGTTCTCTGTTTGTAGAATTGCCATAAATTTGTTGATGACATGGAATTCTTCCTATTTATTTCTCAGGGCGAACGAAAGTTAAACTTTAGTATATGAAGACCTCATTTACCAAAATTGTGACTTCGCATCATCAGCGATTTACAACAGCAATGAAAATATTTTGAGCGTGTTCGTATAGTGTATGTTTAGGCTGGCATTCTTTCGCGATTCCACTTCGCTAATGCACTATTTTCGCGAGAACAGACGGTACAAAATATAAAAGAGTTTATCTGTTCAGCTATTATAAGAACTATGTGGTGGATGTTATAACAATCTGCTTGAATAATGAACCTCTACAGTAATACACTTTAATGCTTTCGGTTGCACAAAAATCGTACAATTAGAAATTAAATTTTTAATATGCTTTTTTAAATGCAAATATATGCACACTGAATGGCACTGTCATATTCAGGCACTATTGAAAAAGGCGAGGATGCGCCTTGTAGCTTTACAAGAAGATCAGCGTGGCTTCTGCACTGCTTCGAAAGACAGTGCAAGTCGATCGATTCGTTCTTCATGTACTTTAGCGTAGGTGAAAAGAAGTTGTGCGCATAAGTGTTGCTGGAGCGCAGAAATGCCAAATTTGGCATTACAAATTACCTTTATTCCATATGTGTGGAAAAAGCAGATATGATGTATAACGATCGCATTCTACTTTGAACACTTGCGTCATCGTTTGTTGTGGTAAAAATACATTCAGCTTTCCGCTAAAGGTGTCCTTTGCGCTCCGTTCTGTTGTACGTTTAGCTATTGTGATGTCTCTCGCAGAAAACTTTATCATTGCTGAAGTCAGCTACGACACACTCGAAGGACTATTTGTGTATCAGGGGCTCATCGATGACCTTGAAAGCCGAACAACAGTATGTACTCCAGAGAATATTCATAACAGACTTCTACTATCGGTGAATTCACTGTCAAATTTCCAGAGACAGCATTTCTTTGGAAGACTTGTAATATAAGGCAGTAATTAAAACACTAGCGTTAGCTTTGCCTCCCAAGGGCAATATATCATGTTCTGCATTACCTCCCGAACGTGGTGTGGCACTTTATTCCCCGAAACACTTCAAAATATACCTATGTAGTGCTTTTACAACTATTCTCAGTAGTAGCGAAATTGGTAATTTACTGTAGAGTTCATAATGCACCAACACATGATGTACTGTTCTTGCGCGTCTGCCACAAACTTTCTTCTAGGACAACTAAATATAAACTCGGCCCCACTTTTGGTGTCAGACGCACCCCAGAAAGATGCCGCTGCCATATTCAGGCACTGTTGAAAAAGACGAGGAAGCACCTTGTAGCTTTAGCAGATCAGTGTGGCTTCTACACGAAAGACAATGCAAGTTGATCGAGTCTTTCTTCGTGTACATCAGCGTTGGTGAAAGAAGTGCGCATAAGCGTTAGTGGAGCGCAAACATCCCAACATGCATTTTAAATTAATTTTATTTCATGGGTATGGAAAAAAGAGATAAGATGCATGAGTATACGTAAGGAAATAACAAGATGAAGGCACATCCACGAATCCACTGGAAAGCTCGTGAACAACTCTCAAATATAAAGCTCGTAAGCATTCTACATCTGCCACGCCCTGCAAATTTTTGCGAAACGATCAATTCGTTCTGCATTCAGTATGACCCAAAATGCAGGCAAACTGCACATGACAGCAGTGCATCATGTAGTCTGGTGACACACTATCACCAGAACTATATGCGCAACGTGCCGAAGCTTCTGCTGCGTCATCGCTTCGTGGAGCAGAGACATACCTTCCAAGCATCCACCCATCAGAGCCCTCGATAACCACAACAGCTATAATTATGCTGCGTGCCATGTAAATGTAACTCCTCTCCCAAGCACCATCACACATGACTTTAAAACCTGACCGGACTCCTTCAATAAACCAAAAGCGGGCACAACGTGAGGTGCCACCCAATCAGCCCTATTGTTATACTTGGGGATAAATAACTTAGCCCATAGGCTGGGAAAAAATTTCCAAATCCGCATCTTAATTTTTATGCCGATAACATTACTCTTTGGGCAAGAAAATGACCATTCAGGACAAAAGAACAAATTCTTCTAGAAGTCATAAACATAGCGCACATTTCCGATCCTGAGAATGGAATAAAAGGTGCACCTGAAACGTTATAGTGGATTGCGGTAAAAGGAAGATATTGCTATAAATATCAAAACGCTCAACTGAAGCTTTTAGATTTAACACTTCAGGAATCCCAAAAAGTTAGCATTTTAGGATTCCGCATGGAACACAACATTAGAGCAGAGCACATCCTACAAACTCTAAAGACTGTGGCAAAACAAATCACCTGAATGATAGGAAGAATTACGCTGAATGGGAGATGGCTAAGCGAATAAGACAGAATAAGACTAGTTCAACCTTTTACAGGAAGTAGAAAAACCTACAGCCTCCCGTATCAAGAGCTTAATTGTGAAGAGGAAGAGCAGCCACACATTCTAACACGCACAGCGTATAACGCCGCCATGAGTTTTCCGGTGGGGACATCCATGGACAGAATAGAGGCTGTCCGGGTGTAATACTTTGAAGAACACAAAGCTGCGATATTGGTCCCAAAATGAGAACGGCGGAGTATATCATAGGTGGGTATTAGGAATTAAAAGAGCTACGATACCCGATCAATCCACAATACTGCAGCAGTGAAATAGGAGACATGCCATGATAGATGCGAGAAAAACTCAAAAAGGTGTCTGCATGGTGTCCATAGGATTCTGGTGTCACTGGCCACACAAAGGCAGATGATCTTGCTCGTTAGGTTTCAGTGTGAGGCAGGAGAGACACCCTGAACGAAAGCAATAAGCTGGCTAGATTTCGATGTTTTAAAACATCAACGTCCTTCACGCCAAAAACTCAACGTGCCAAACCCGCAATCAACAGTGGCGCAGGCTCAGCTGTAAAGAAAAATGCAAACACACATCCACATCTAGGGTAGCGGAATGCCATCTGGCCAACCAGATATGTCTATCAATCCCCTTGATGTGGGGGGAGACCATGCTTGCCATATGTGAAATGGGTACGCCAATCACGGCGCCAAATTTAAAGTTCACTCCAAAGAACGAAATTCTTTTATGGAGCCTTGGGTAGTCATCCTCTCCCGGATTAAACTGTAGACTCAATTGAGCAATCAGACCTAGTCTCTCTTCTCGACCAGTCCTGGCGCATGACAATATGAGCTGGGGTCCCAAGGACCAATTCACCGGCCTCCTTGACGCGATTTTTCGTTTATGAAGTTCTATCTCTCTCAATTCCTACTAGCATGTTTTCCCTAAAACTGCCACCCATCAGGCAACTTTAGAAAACACACACTCTATGACGCGTTTTCTGGTATACGAGGTAAGGAGTTCATCAGGACATTAGCTTTTACACAACGCTTCGGTGACCACAAAGTCCCTTTATGCGTACAACTCCCCACTGGCATCCACTAGAAGATGCTCCCTGAGGACACTACACGAATGGTGCCAGCGCATCTGTCGATGCAAATATAATGCAACGCGTGGAAAAAAACCTATTCCAATTGACGCTCTTCTCCAAGAAACTGGCCAACAACAAGGCAATCTCTCGCACTAGCAGTTTCACGGACACAGAAAGAATCCTGGCGAAGGCGAACCGCAATGTGCATCTTGCCATGTACATGAGCAGTCGGCACTTTCGTAACACCGAAAAGAAGCCTGCGTGATCAATAACGGCCACGACATGTATCTTCTGTCACCGCCGATATAATCTTCGACTAGCCCAGCAGAACGCGGTGTCGCTTTTTGGCCAGTTTAGCACCGACATTGTATACATAGCGAGTCGCGGACGTATATCAAGCTAGCGTGACTGAGACCGTTTCGAGGCACCACAGTAAAAGACACCCACAGTGCTCAAAATTAAAAACAAAAAAATTCTCCCAGCCCAACAGTGGTAACAAGGGAAGGGGGCCTCAGTTATTGCCAGATGGTCAACGATTCAGACGCTCTTGACAGAGTCTAACTGCCACCGTTTCTTAGCTAGATTTCAAACTCTGCGGAAACAAATCCTGTTGTCTCGCCCCCGACTTCATTCAATGGAGTTCCGCCACCCGAAGTGGGGTTGCACAAGTGCTGCACAAGCACCTCAAGACAACTTTACTGAAGCCCGCGGAGTTCATCCTGTGGGACCGTGCAATACTAGACACGCTCACGCCTGCAATCCTGGAGATTTTCCTGACCATAGCTTTGGACTATGAAAAAAAAATTAAATTATGGGGTTTTACGTGCCAAAACCACTTCCTGATTATGAGGCACGCCGTAGTGGAGGACTTCGGAAATTTCGACCACCTGGGGTTCTTTAACGTGCACCTAAATCTAAGTACACGGGTGTTTTCGCATTTCGCCCCCATCGAAATGGGGCCGCCGTGGGCGGGATTCGATCCCGCGACCTCGTGCTCAGCAGCGCAACACCATAGCCACTGAGCAACCACGGCGGGTAGCTTTGGAGTATGAGGAAAGGGTCTGCTTAATCAAGAATAGTGTGCGCCTCCACAGTGAACCACGCCCCTCAGGCCTTCCCGTCTCTGCTCACTCCACATCATATCATACACAAGTGGCTCGTCGTGCTTGCCCTGGACTTTCACAAACGGCGTCATCCTCACGAATTGCTCTTCCAAGCAGCACATCACAAACTTTTCTGGGAAGCTTAGCGAGTCCGAAGGCTTGTCGAGCGACTGCCTGGCAATCAGGCACGGTAATGAATTGTTAGGCGAGGTATACAAATTTAAATAGCTGTGGACGTACATGAGCATGCAAGTTAAAACAGCAATAAAAAACTTCTCTTGCCGAGGGAATTTACGACCTAGACAACAGCGTGCTGCCTGACTGCTTACGTAGTGGCAATATGCACGCTGACGGCCATATAGACTAGCTACTTTCGGTGGCACCTGTTCGCTGTTGATACGAGATTGACAAGCGGTGGAATGTCTTTGACGAAATAACTTTCGGCAGAAACTCATCGAAGGGCGTTGGTGTTTCTCCAGAAAAAAATTCTACGCGGCGTGCTGATGAAAGCCGTGCCATCCAAGTCTCAGGCCCCGTAAGGTTAGCGTTGGAAGGAGGCTTCTTCATAAAACCATGCTAAAACGGCAGTGGCTTCTGTAGGCAAAGCTCATTGAGAAATGACCTCATGACACGCTATGAAATTCAGGCTAAGGTCAGTGAGGAAAGCCCCATAGGCCAATCGGACTACTCTACGAGACAGCAGCCTCAACAACGTAAATCCGAGCCTCTGGCACTGTTCTGTGCAATCACATTTCATTGAGTCCTACTTACGGTGCAACTACTAGGCTAGCATTGTTGAGGTATACTATGCGGTCCGGACTTCCCTACAAACGCGAAGCAGTCTACAGAAACGAAGACGCTTCTTTCTCTGCTTGAAAAGTAACTGTGCCAGTGCTTGTTGAGGGCAGTGAGGTGTTTGTCATACACCCAATATGCTCGCGAGCACTTGACGGGCCTGTGCGACGTCTGCACTCGTGAGGAGCCAGTCAACTTTTATGGGCAACGTGCTTCTGATGTCAGCGCACCAATGGTTCAAGTCATTTTCCGAAGACACAGAACCTAGAGTAGCATTCGTATCATCATGTGGAACCACACTGTGGCCAGTAATTCTTACCATCAGGCATGCGTGGGCTGGCGCACCAACGCAGACAATGCTGCTGCGGTCGCCCATAGACTCAACTAGTAAAGGCACTTTCGTTCGGCAGGACGTGGTTCGAGCAGCTAAATATCCTGAAAGGTGCAACGAACGCCCAAAGCTATTTACCTTTGGGCGAACACGAGGGCTTGCCACCATTACATGTAACCTCAGGATAGTCATAATCCGAAGCGAGCACAATGGCAATAAGAAAATTATAATTCTTTCGAGATTCTGGAAATCTGTGCTATGACCTAATGCTTCAAGTATATCACAAGCCTAAGTGGTGTTTCTGTTCACAGAAGCACTCCGGCAGTGCAGTTCCGAGAGGACGCGATTACTATGTTGACTGGCTGCGATATTTTCGGGTTACTACAATCGCACATTTACGTGGAATATCATCGCATGTTACAACAGTGCAAATGCGTTTTGAATGAATGGTCCAGGGAATGCACCAGAACTTCTCCCAATTTTATAATTTACGAAGCCCGTTGCTCTTCTATGGTGCATGAAAGCGCGCTACAGACAATGAGTCATTCAATGTGGATGACTTTTCGATCTTCTGCTTGAAAGGCTCAGCGTATAAGACGAAGGACCTTCGTATGCGCCACAAGAATTTGATTGTCCACCGTGCGTCTATATGAGCCTGCTGCGGCCCAGGCAAACCGCCATCACCATGCCCCGAAAGGCACACAAGAGCACAAATGACGGCAAGAAAGGCGGCGATGACAAGAAAAACAAGCGGAAGTCAAAGCAACAAAAAATCGACTTCAACAGACTCGAGAATTCCGAGGTTGCTGAAAATCGAACGCCGCCTGAAGCAAACACTACATACGCGCTTTGAAAATTAAAGTCTAACAGCAGCATCGAACAGTTACCCAAGGGCATGAAAGGTCCTGTTCCTACAATGATGTACAAACCTAGTAGTCAGGACTGAAGACAACTGTAAACAAGGTTTTTTTCTTCTAACTTGAATTGTTGGTGCACTAGGCATAGAACGGCCCGCATCGCAAAGTCGTAGCGTGGCTAAGCCGGCGCAAGGCATGAAATTAGGCACTCTTCGCCACATGTTTTGTTGTGTGCTACCTAATGCGAAATTCTTAGGTTAAGATAATTTAGCTGTAGGAAACATATATATATATATATATATATATATATATATATATATATATATATATATTCAGACAGCTGTTGCGAAAACACCCTTTCGAATTATGATACTTCAATGTAGGAGTAGATAAAGTTAGACTTTAGTGTAAATATCTGTGCCTTTATTTTAGCGTATATCATATGATATGTATTTTAGCGCATGATATGTAGACGTGCACGACCTGAATGCACTGTTTTGCGGAAAAGGTTCAAAAACTCGTTCCAGCGATTGGGTTGTGTATGAGCATAGACAATTTAACTTCCACTTTTTCCACATTATAGCACCGGTGCCGATAACAGCTGCCCAAGAACAGTGCCTCGCCTATGTCCTTGTAACTTAAATGTGTTGTCTTCATCCTTACAATGCGTTATGCTTACAGATATGTTTTCGAATGTGTGACCTCAAATGAGTGCGGTGACAAACTTTGTTTTCGTAAGATTGGCGAATCTAAAGCAAATGAAAATGACTTTTTACTTGTCAGAAACATTAAGAATTGTTATGAACTTATGCTCCTATAGATCATGCAAAATGTACTGCTGCAACTGTCTAGATATGTTGAATTATAAAGTTAACTCATACCTGAAGACGGCAGTGTGGTTACATTATCAGACAATATAGATATGCTATCCGAATGACCGGCTTCCTGAACATTGTTTGTGTCAACCAATACAGCAATGTATCCTAGGATGGTTGTCTAATCCATGCAGATACGTTTTATATTACCATTATTACAAACATTTGCCCGTACCCAGTGACATATTTTTGGTCCCCCAACTCTGCGTCAGATTGGTTTAAGAAATGGCGGCGTGTAATCCATAAGCTGTGACACAAGTTGGCATCAAAGCTGATCATTGAAGAGCAGGTCATACCCGTTGTTGCATATAGAGCAACCAAGGTTGGCCGACGATTGATTTTGAGTTATCTTACCTTATTCTATTATCACAGTGCTTCTCCCACTAAACCATGAACCATCCAGCCACCCAACTTGCGCACGGAAACAAATACAGAAACATGCCTCAAGTTAGATGAATCTCGTAAAAATGCACATTGTAATAAAAAGTACAGTAACCAAAAATTAAATATTTAATGGTACATTATCTTTATTAGTGCTTAAAACGGCTGAAAAAATTACTGACACTAAATATTTAGGATACAGCATTGATTTTTGTTATAGGTCGCCGAATGATTCCACAGCTGCCCTGGTTTTCCAAAAAGAAAAGTAAAAAATTACCTATCCAGAAACGGGTTACACAAGTAGCAAAATGCCTCCAATGCTATTCACCGAATGCTTAGTAATGTAGTAATGATGACTGGCAATGCATACGGCTCGGGATCGACGGCAAATATCAAAAGAACCTAAGGTTTGGAGATGCCATTGTCTTTTTCTGCAACACTGTGTATGGATGACAACTAATGATTTAAGGCCTTAGCCGTGAAAGTGTAATAGTAGGGTTGAAAATAAACATGCAAAAGAGAAAAAAAATGTTCAATAGCTTTGCGCGGTAACAAGAATTCGTGCTGGCCAGTTATCTTCGAGAGCCTGCGCAGCAGTACGTTTATCTAGGTGGGTTACTTTCAGGGGACTCTGATGGTGAGATCGCCATTTATGCAAGAATAAAAATTGGTTGCACTATATAAAGCACACATTATCAAATCCGGCCTGGAAGTTTACCACTGTCGTTGAAAACACCTGTATACAATTATTACATTCTACCGGGGCTAACATATGGGGCAGAAACTTCTACGTTAAGAAAGATGCTAGAGAACCAGTTAAGCATCGCAGAAAAAGAAACGTTGGGACGAATAAACTGACAGAAAAAGCGCGGTGTGGATCAGATAGGAAGCAGCCAGAGCCGATGCTCGAGTTAATCTTAGGATAAATAAATGGAGCTGGCTGGGCCAAGAAATGCCTAAAGCAGATCACCCGCGGTCAACGACAGTTACAGAAAGGGTGCCAAGGGAACAAAGCGCCTTCCAAGGCAACCGACAATCAGATGGGGTGAGGAAATTAGGAAATTTGCAGGCGTAATTTGATATGAGCTAGCGCAAAACAGGGATAATTGGACATGGCTGGGAGAGGTCTTCGTCCTGCAATGGAGATTACATAATAGCCTGAGCATGATAATGATGATTCACTAAATAATCTTTTTCTTTTCTGCTAAGTTCCATTGCCATTGGCCAGGTTTTTGACGTAAAGCCGTCTAGAATAACTATTTCTTTGGCTATATCACCATATTATCATTTGGGTATATTTAATGACAGCTTCATTTACCCTACAAAATATCGCCTTTGACCCATCCTCTTTGTTTTATTATTCAATAATTCCATTATTAAGTTACCTCCATCACACCGTAGGGCATCACCCGGTAAAGCGGCGAGATTACATACTTAACAACGTACATGAAAACTTATTTCAATGTGGGGAAAAAGGCATAATTTGATGTGATAGATACAATGCACAAGCAAACTGTTCCACTCTCAAACAGTCACAACAAAAAATAAATAACGCAAGATAACACCCTGCAACAAAATTCCCTCCCCTCCAAACAGTGGTACAGTCAATTCGATATAGAGTGGGATGACCGGATATATTATTGGCCATTTATGGCTGTTGTAGAATAACAAATACCGTGGAAACATTTTTATACTGACATGCCTTCTGCTGCCCTTCAGCTCTTGCCTTTTAAGTTTATGTTTGCTTTTTCTCACGCTAAGCTGCCAGCTGTAGCTACCAAAAACTAACGTTAGTGCCCTATTTTGGACTTTTTTCAATTCAATTGTATTGTCGGATGTATGTTCGTCCCAACAAAGACACCCGTATTCAAGTATTTTCCATACATGACTGAAGTAGAGCTGCATTTTTGAATGACTCTGTAGCAAAAAATTCCTCCACAAGAAAAAACTGATACTGCCTTGTTTACGATATAAATAACAGACTCGTTCTATCGTAAGTCGGAAGTAAAACAATATCCCTAGATATTGAAATGTATTGCTTATATTCACATCAAAACTAATAATTATATAAATATATTGATTATTTGCACGTTTTCTCGTGAAGGCGACGTGAACAGTTTTTTCTATATTTGATGACATGAACAAATTCACACATCCGTCTTCTATGCTATATAAATCAGCTTGCCGGATTTGCGTATCATAAGTGGCATCTGTCACTCTATAAACAATACAATCGCCGGCAAACATTCTGGATGAGGACTGTATACCAACTGAAATATCATTAATATGCAATGAAAACAATAGTGACCTCAGCACTGAGTCTTGGGGAACTCCCGACGTAACAAATGCATATTGTAGAGGTATGCCGTTAGGAACAAGAGTCTGTTTCCGCAATGACAAATATTCGGAAATCTAATCTAGGATTTACCATCCAAGTAAAAAGATTTTAAATTGAGAGTAGGAGACTGTGTTATTCCCTAAATTATAGGGTCATTCCCTATACCTACGTTGTAAGTTTGCTTGACTAATGGGTTACTGTCAAATTTTAAAGAAATTGTCCCCGAGATGTTCTTTCCTGATGTCCACAACCGCTTCAAGTCCAACTCACCAATTTCGAGTAATTAGAGAAAGGCCAATTTGTGTACGCTACGCTAACAGGCTATAGAACGCGTATGTGAATGCTACTCAGCTTCATGAATAACATCTCTCGATCAATAATTATTTGCAATATATTTAAACATTTAGCCACACTGATGGCGTTTCGTGCCTCAAGCATTTCAAGCATTACCGCATTTCAAGGTTCCCAATTTTTTAGCGTTTTGTTTGACACCAGCGGCACTATTTGCGCACTGTAGTTTGTTCAACTTTTTTATAGGGGAAAGCGATGCTGAATGCGACGCCAACATAAGCAAAGCCATGTTCAGCGACTTGTTTTATTCATTTGTTCGTATGTGTACGTGTAGCTCTCCTGACTGCAGCACTAACTTCTAGGGCCCTAACTTTCACTGCACGACTGTTTCCGAGCATTTTGTGACAGATATTTAGTTTCGTTCCTGCTCTTTGTGCAGTGTTCATGAATAACGAGTCGTGCAACATCAAAGTGTGTCGAAGGAACTTACTCGAGAAAACCTTCCTTCAGTCTAAATCATCTACATTTCAGGCACTTGAACAATACGAGCCTGTACATTAAAATTATTACAAAATGGATTCCCAGAATATAGCATACGCTATAGAAAATCGAGGAATACCGTGCATTCCAGATGCACTATAGTATGTAGAGGCATTGAAATTGTAGTTTAATATTTAAAACGTACAGGTAAACAATTTTTAAAAAAAGGATAACGTGCGTCAGAAAGACTGGCTAACGTTTTGATAGGAGAAACTTAGTCAATGGCAGCCTTGTCGTCTTCACCAGATTAGTTATAACAGATTAGTAGAACAACGTTACCTGCGGTCCTGGTAGTGGGGTCTGGTTGTAGGGAGAGAGGCTGAAGAGGATATAAGCGCTGTCGCTTGGCATCCCTAGGTGTGCTTTCTAAGACGTTACAAGAGCTGGACAGTGTGAAGACGTCGAAAAAGACAAGAGAGTTTAGAAACCTTCAGAGTTCTCTGTTTGTAGAGTTGCAATAAATTCGTTCATGAGACAGGATTCACTATATTTCCGTCTCTGGGCGAAGGAAATATAAACTTTAGAGTACGAAGTTCGAATTTGCTTAAATTGTGACTTCGCTGGGTAAACGATTTACAAGTGCTTTCGAAATATTTTGATTGGGTTGGTATAGTGTTTGTTTAGGCTCACATTAGTTCGCTGTCCAGCTTCGCTAATGCAATATTTTTGCAAGAACAGACGGTCCCAAATATCAACGATGTTCGCTGTTCAGCCATTACCTTATATATGTGGCAGATGTTCTACCAATCTGCTTCACTCATTAACGTGTATAGTAATCCACTTTAATGATCACGGTTGCAGAAAATTATTAAAATGGGAAATTGAATTTGTAATATTTGTTTTAAACCCAAATGTATATACATTGAATGCAGCTGGAATATTCGGGCACTGTTGAAAAATAGCAGGAAACGCCTTGTAGCTTTAATGGAACATCAGTGTGCCTTCATCACGGCCACGAAAGACAATGCAAGTCGATCGATGCCTTCTTTTCTTACTTCACCGTAGGTCAAAACAAGTAGTGCGAAAAAGTGTTATTGGAGCGCGAACAAGCCAAAGCGTACATTATAATGTGCCTTTATTGTTTAGGTATGGAAGAAAAACACATATGATGGATCACGATCAGGTTCTATATTGCACACTTGAGTCATCGTTATCTGTGGAAAAAAAAAACATTCAGCTTTCCGCTCAGCGCGTACTTTGCACTTCATTCGGTTACACCTTAAGCTATTGTATAGTCTCCCGCAGAAAACATTACTTTTGTTGAAGTAAGCTACAACAAAGTCGAAGGGCTATCCGTGTATCATGGGCATGTCGAAGACTTTGAGACCAGAGCATTTGTGAATTGAGCATTTATGACCAGAGCGAATTGTAAATTGTATTTCTGATATTTTCCTCAAACCCAAATATATATACACTGAATGCAGCTGCAATATTCAGGAACCCTTGAAAAAGACCGGGAAGCGCCTTGTAGCTTCAATAAAAGATCAGTGTGGCTTTTACGCTGCTGCGAAAGACAATGCAAGACGATCGATGCCTTCTTTATGTACTTCACCATAGGTGAAAACAAGTAGCACGCAAAAGTGTCATTGAAGCGAAAACATGCCAAAGGGAGCATTATAAAATACATTTATTCCTTATGAATGAAGAAAAACACATATTATGGATAACAATCGGATTCTATTTTGAGCACTTGCGGTGTTGCGTTAGGTGCGGTGAAAAACATTCGACTTTCCGCTAAAGGCCTACTTTGCACTCCGTTCTGTTATACCTCAAGGTATGGCAATGTTTCTCGCAGAAAACATTACTGTTGTTGAAGCAAACTACAGCACATTCAACGGGGTATTTGTGTATCATGAGCATGTCGAAGACCTTGAAACAGCAGCAACAATATCTGCTCTTGAAAGTATTCATAACAGACTTGTACTACCAGTGAAATCATTGTCAAGTGCTCAGAGACACCGTTTCTTTGCAACACTTGTAATATTATTTTATGGCAGCAATTAAAACACACGCTTTTAAGCTATGCCTCCCAAGGGCAAATATCACATTGTGCATTTCCTTCTGAACGGGGTGTGGCACTTAATTTTCCCGGAACACTTCGAAATATGCGTATATACTGCTTTTATAATTTTTTCAGTAGTAGCCAAATATGTAAGTTACTATGGATTTCAGAGTATCTTTCCAACAGGAAGGAATGCGTAATCTTCAACGAAAACTGTTCTGACACTTTATCTGTACATTCCGGTCTACCACTGGAGTCCCGACTTGGACCTCTCATTTTCCGGATATTTATTAATGATAGTGTCCATAATATTCCTGTTAAAGTTAAACTTTATGCCGACGATTAGGTTATTTATTCTGAGGTGGATAACAGAACCAATCAATATGTTTTGTAGAGGGCTCTTAGAGTTATTGCTGGCTGGTGTGCATCTTGTCAAATGCCAATTAACCTTAAAGAAATAAAAAAAGAAAAATAAAAAAAAACATTTTATGACAATCACACAAAGACCAAATCCTTTGAAATTTTTATACTGTATGAATGTTGCCCATCCATCTGAAGTGAATGCTTATAAATACCTTCTGGGGATGGGCGACTTTCACGCGTCCCCTGATATGTTGTTTTCTCGCATAGCTCCCGTCTCCTCTTTTCTGGCTTCGCGGCGTGGCTTTACTGTGACGGTCGGTATGCTTGCCCGGTATTGCGAGAGATGGCTCGAGTGTTGCTCTGCTAACGCTACCTAACGTCGGGGTTACATGGGCGTAAAAAGGAGAAGGCTCTTCCTCTTTGGCTGGGACACGGCGAGCGGCACGGACAATCTGCGCGTGCGCCGATCCATGCTTCTGCGAGAGCGTCTCGCGAAGCCTACCCCGGAATAGACGAACACGATTGTTGGAACGCGCCACCGTTCGCGTGACCGTATGCGCGAACAACCAGGTCTTGGTGTCCAGTATGGGGCGAACATATTCGCTCGGTATCCGGTCGCGGTGAGTGGGACTTCCGTGATTTTTCGCGCGCCCATCGGCATATATTGAGGATAGATCAACTCGGCTAGCAGGCATTAGTCTATGAAAGGTGCAATAAATGCCCTTGTGTTTGTTTGCACTACTGTGTTGTCATTCCTTTGCCCCAAGAGCAGGGATGAGAACCTCACTACCTCGCACTCCGGATTACCAGTGACCTGAGCTGGAACAAGCACATTGACTGTGCAACAGCAACTGCAAACTTCAAGCTGTTATTTCTCAGCGTGCTCTGAAACTTTCTACTTCCTCAGTTCTTGCCTACGAATCAATTGTTCGCATTACTCTACATTATGCTTCTATCATCTGGGACCCTTACAGTAAAGCTAATATTAATAAGGTAGAGAAGGTGCAGAGAAGGGGGCAAGGTTTATATACAGCTGCTTTAACAGAACTTCAGTTACTGCTTTATTCACAATAGCTAACTTGCCATCGATCAGTCAAAGAAATCACCTCAGTCAACTGAACTTCTTCTTGCAACTAATTAAAGGATACTATAAAACCTCCCTGACTAATCGCATTCTAGATATCCTACTAGGCAAAGGCATGATTTCACACTTTCTCCATTTGGGCCGCGCAAGAACTTTGTTAAGGTTTCCGTTTTTTTCCTAGAACAGTGGCTGATTAGAATAACCTTAGTGGCAGTCGTATTTGCAATCATCACTCACCTTGTTTGCTTCCCTTCTTAGATAAGTGTTTGGTAGGAACGTTCTTCGTTCAACCTGCCACTGTTTTTTACTTGCACTTCGCTATGTCGAATTGTGTATTTCATTGTTTTTTCCACCCCGCTAAACTGCCAAAATGTGGGATTGCAGTATATATAAATAAAGCATTAAATAAATAAATAAATAAATAAATAATGCACCATCGAACAATATACTTGTTTTTGCTTCTGTGCCATAAGTTTGCTTCCCGGCCAACGAAATATAAACACAGTGCGATATCTTGTTTCATAAGCACCCCGAAAAGATTTTTGTTAGCTATGTACGAGTAAATGCAGCGAAATACCGTGAGAAATGAACATTCAAGAAGCTCCCGCAAAGCTCGTCGATAACTATGTATTATAAAGCTCGTGAACATAGTACATTATCCACACTCTACATAGTTTTGCGAAACGATCAATTCGTCCAGCATTTAGTATGCCCAAGGAGACAGGCAAATTGCACATGAAAGCAGTGAGGTATGTAGTCTGGTGACACAGCATCACCAGATTTGCATGCGCAACTCTGCCGAAGCTTTTGCTGCGTCCTCGCTTCGTGGGTTGAGGCATACTTTCCACGCATCCGTTGATCACTACCCTCGATAACCACAATAGCTATAATTATGTTGCGTGCCATGTAAATTCCCCTCATCTCCACATGCGCAGCCACATCTGACTTCGTAATTCGCACATCGGTGGGCTGCAGCTGCGGCTGCTGCTCTCCTAAGACTCTGCTATAGTGCATAGTATGTTCGGTATATTTTCAAGGAATTTAGAATTGGGTCCTATGATTTCGACGGGCAACATTGGTGACGTAGAGAACGGCATCATCGCACGACGAAGGTGGACAACGAATCCCTGGTCAGCTTTCTACAGTAAGTGTAAGAATAATTCAGCAGACGCTATAGACATCACAAGAACTGATGGAGAATCACCAGCACCTCGAGCCCAATGACAGTGGCCCTCTGAGCACTGCTCTGTCCATAGCTAAAGCGGACATCTGTCATGTCACCTCAGAGGTTCATTCATTTCTAACCCACTCGCTTCAGGCGTGGTTTCCACATGTTGAGCCATATTTCTGCCTCCCGCGCGTCACCAAGAATAGCAGGCGCCACGACCACGTCGTCTGGACTCGCTCCACGCTTCTGCTAACGGCTGCCAGCGGCCACCCCTTACCAGTACCTCCCGGCTGAATTTGTTTTTCGGCTTTCGCAATCAGACGACCAAGGCGTATGTAAACTGTTGCAGTGGGAAGAGCTTGGCGAACGCGAACCATCGTAGCTCGTTAGTCGCTTGCGCTTTCAGGCCACACACACGCATATTCAAACCCTTCCTTCATTCAAACTCTGTGGCTTCAACACGTGCCTCCAAACTTCAAGGCCATTCTCCATGCCGAGTGCGCACTATAAGTAAGCAAACTTGCCGAGATCTGCGATCACGTAACCTATCTCCGCGCTTCGTAGATATATTTCACCTCCAAGCCATAAACAGGCAGCCGTGCACGTCCGAGTAACCTCGTGGTATGGACGTCATCATGTAACAGCTCTGCTCCATTCAAGTGCACGTGTGTCAATAAAAAAACGTTATAGAGAATTCCGTTCCAAAACCACAATCTCATAATGAGGCATAAGGGGGACTCCGGAGATGTGGTACACGTGGATTCATTAAGGTGCACCTTAAATCTAACTACACGGGTCTCGTCGCACTACGCCCCCATCAAAATGTGGCTGCCGTAGCGAGGCCCCAATCCCGCTACCTCGTGCTTAGCAGCCCAAAACCATACCAACTAAGCAACAGCGGTGGGTAGCACCTGTATCAAGACCCAGAGTCATATCCTCACGATAGTCCTCTGAGCCGGAGCTGCAACCTCGTCTCATAACACCTCGATGACATCACCCACTTGTACTGCCGTCGACGCTTCAGGTAAATCATCCGCAAATGGAAAGCGCGATATTATGCTACCCATTACGAAAGCCACCGACAGCTCCTAATGGTGACCGTAGGCTGCCGACTTTTACATCATGATATATTTGTCATCGTACAATTACTAAGAAAACTGTTCCAGTTCGATTGCGGCTGCTAAAATTGCTGCTGCCTAGGAGCCAGACTTCACCACAACCGTTTACTTGCGTTCTTAGAGGTGAGTGCAGCGAACTTATGCACCATCAAAGAATATGTCTCGCTTCATATACACGTGAAACTGAAAAATAACACCCTGGTTTTCTTCTGAGTTTTGTCACCGCCGATGTCTCTGAACCACTCATCGCTTCTGACTTTTGTCGTATTGCAACATCTCACAATATTGGCGCATTGGCTGCCTCATCGACGCCATACAAGCCTACGTTTGCCATGCCAGCCTACGACCACGAAATAGTAAAGAGTTGTGGTACTCCTCAAGAAAAATCTATTGCAGCACCACTACCATCTCGCATAATTTCTGATCTTGCCTCGATCTGGCGGGCTTTGCCATGCAGTCAGACGCAACACTGTTCAATACATTCAGTCAACTCCGGGCCCTCCGGTCTTCTTGCGTGCCCGTCGTGTAGATCCAGACCGCCTGCTCATTGCCAAATCTGGCTGTGAATCCATGCTTCCCAAATGAATTGCCCGCAGCTCTGAGGTTCCATGGCCATCACGTTTTCACTTGGTACTGAAGAACTTGGCTGGCCAGCGGCCATGGGAGGATTATGATGCCCTCAAAGGCTGAAGAATTCTTCATAGGTACCCCGTTCGTTGCAAGGAAAACTTCGCACGTCGCGTACAAGCCTGCCACGCTTTCTCCAGGTTTGACGCGATGAATGCCTACACGCCAATATCCTGCCACCACAGACGACGTTTCACAGAGTGCTCTCTTCCGGCTCTTTGGTTTGAGTTTTATTGCGTGAGCTTCTAACTTACAAGTGTGAGAAGCACCTGTGACCCCTTTTTTTTGCAATTATCGGTGGCGTCGACATCAGCTTCGTCTATATCAGCGACATACTGACCTAGATAGGGACCAGACACTAGACACGGACCATTCTATGGTCAGTATATCGATGACGACGATTTTTCGCGTCAAGCCATCTCCTCATTCCCCGTTCCGCCATTGCCACCGTGCAAAGAAAAGGGCAACTGCTAGGCGACAGCTTCTATTGGGATTTATTCTATATTGACAGAAGTAACGTGCGTTTTACAGACGAGCACGCCAACCACTGAGCTATCGCGCAGCAACAGCGCTGGCAGCTATTACTTATTACAAGGCTTAACACTCCACACAGACACTGTATGTAGTGATGTCTGTAGATGTATTTCGGACACAAGAACGAGCAATACTGCCGCGGACGAAAATTACATGAAGTACATCACATAACTTAGGTTTGCCATGGGACGGCAGTGCCTTCGCATCAAATCCTTTTTTGACATGATCGTAAAAAACGTCGATTTCACAAAGGAGGTGAAATTGACAATGAAGCTCTTAGGGCTTAATCATGGCACATGCCCCCAAAACAATGTACCATGAATTGGGGTGGTTCTGAATACCAATAGCGACATGACATCGACAACATCATGTAGTAAAAAAAATTATGGGGTTTTACGTGCCAAAACCAATTTCTGATTATGAGGCAGGCCATAGTGGAGGACTCCGGAAATTTCTACAACCTGGGGTTCTTTAAGGTGCACCTAAATCTAAGTACACGGCCGCATTTCGCCCCCATCGAAATGCGGCTGCAGTGGCTGTGATTCGATCCCGCGACCTCGTGCTCAGTAGCCCAACACCATAGCCACTGAGAAACCACGGTGGGTGAAAACATCATGTAGTGTACAGTGCAGTGCACATAATGCATAGTTTTGATGTAATTGCACTGCATAAAAGCACGGAAAATATCCCTAAATATGGGTCACCTATACCTCGTAGTTGGCTCGGCGCTGTTCACACGTGACATCAGTTCAATGTGAAGTAATAGACTCAGAGCGCATTAATCTCTAAGCATGGCAATCAAATCTTTTTGAGGGAGACTAAAATAAAAAGAAACCTTTAACCAACACATACGGCCTAAGTGCTGCTTTACACAGTGTTAAAGAATTGTGTAAGTAGCATCGAAATTTGAAGGATATTTCAAATGCCACACAGAACAAAAATTTATGATGTTTGCCACCATTCTAGCTGGATCCCAGCCTATTTAATTTGCTGACACATTCGTACATGTATAGTCACTCATCCACGAGAACACTTTTTGCCCCGGAAAAGATCCCGGGATCACGGGGCCGTGAGAGGAAGATAAATTTGGTAGTGGTTGGAAGAGCAGCTGGCGGTAACGTTTCATCTCCTGAATGCACTGAGGTGGATAGAAGGTTGGTTTGCTGCGAAGCTGCGCCTTCTGAAGGAGTATACACGAAAGTATAACACTAGTAATAAAAATATAGACAAAGTAAAATGCTAATAACGTGGCTCTAAAGACGCATTATTAGCATCATACTTTGCCTTCATTCACCGTCGCATTAATTATGGTATTGTTTCCCGGAAAAACACATATAACTGTCTTATCTCGTCTATACAGCACTTACAAAAGCAAGCAATACGCATTATCACTAACCGTGGGTTTTTCACGAGTGCTACTCTACTACATCGTGAAAATAACATCTTTGTAACAAACTATTTCAACTTTCATCTAATAATTATGTTTTATAAATTACTTACTAAACAACTCGCATAGCAATTCATCGATTCCAGGCACCTCATCAATAACAATAATACCAGGTTTGCGCGTAACTCCAATTTTCTACTACCTATGGTTCATTCAAAGTATGGAAAAATGGCATCATGATTCCCTGCTATAAAACTGTGGAATGGTTTACTCGTCAACATGAAATCTTGATACCTTCATGCATTTAGTCATGCCGTTAAGCTGTATTATATGTGCAACTAATTTTACGTCATTCATTACAATACATTTGTCATTTGTACGTATTGACAGTTTTTTCTCTTTTTTTACACTATAGACTTGTACACATTCAACTAGTTTTCATTGATCATATTTTTCTATGTGTTATTTTCGCGATTGTGTGTGTTTCTTTTAGTGAGCTTGCTCTTCTTTAATACATCTCTACATTCTTATTATTAACCGAGGGTAACATTGCAATCTAACTTTGGGACCCTCGTCTGTATATTGTCTCTTACCAATTCAATGTATATAGAAAATAATAAACTGAAGTGAACGGAACTGAACCACTTCAGCCAAATAAATTGTACGTGGAAGCTCAGTAGGGAAACTCTTTACAGGGTGTGTTTACAAAGGCAGCAATACTGGCAAGCATGGCAAGCAACTTCACGCAAAGCACGTCGTCTTTATCATACCAGGAAGTGGCCGCTTATGAGTACGTCTCACTAAGCCTAAAGGTTGATATCATGTTCTACGAGTAGCAAGTAGCAATATGTATGGCTATTTTGATATGGTACAACCTTTAGTATTTGCAGTAAAAATGGCATCGAAGTAATGCGACATTTCCGGCAATAATGCTTCAGGCTGCACAATTCTTCTATGCCTTCAAAAACAATGCTCTTAGACAAGAATGTATGTTTCTCAATCTGCATGCAAGTTAAACATAAGCAGGGTCACTGCGAGTGCTAAAGACCGTGGTGTTTGCAGCAAAGTAATCGAGAAAGCAAATGTTTTCCTTTGAACATTTTAGACACTTCACTAATTAGTTGCACGCGCAAGGAACAGGTGCTTCCGAAAAGTGCTTTACCTAATTCGCACGACAACGACAAATGTGATCGACTAGTGCATTCTATTAGTGGACATAACAGAACATAGCAAGTTCAAACGTCTTTGCCTCCATTTTCTTTTTTTATGGAAATTTATGAAAAGTTATGCAAAACCACCCCCGTTAACTATTCAATGTTCAATATAACGATTATTACCTCTGAAACGAAGGCTTAAAATTGTTGGCCTCGAAAGCCCGAATCGGCAGAGTAACTAAGCGGATAACCATGATTGTAACGAACATATGTGACCACCTCTCTCATATTTCAGATTCTTATTTCACTCGAGCAAGAGAACGTCGATGTTAAAAAAATTCCTAGCGCTTCTATCAAAAATGTGAGAAAAATAACTCAGCAGCTTAATTATGCACCCCGACCAGCATGTACTTCAAAACGAAGCGCTGCGAAAGAAGGGTGCTGCAAAGAAAGCTTTGCTGCATGACATATTGCGTATAAGAAGCCAGTAGCCAACGCGTTCTTGCCAAAATAAAAATAAAGTATTTGGCTGCATGTAAATGCCTCTCTTCGGTAGGCAAAATATTATGTTAAAGTTAGGCGACTCCATTGAAAAGAATTGATTTGAGTCTGCGAAATCTGCTCTCAGTCTTTGGTACCTATAAGTTTCCGTTAGGTTGAAATCGTTAACACGTTCTTAATAAATGATTTCACGATTAAAAAGGTGCTACACAGAGTTTAATCATTAACATCAGGGTTTCGGTAGTATTGTTTCAGGGCGGATGGTCCTCCAGGTAGGACGAAGGCGAATAGGGACACCCTAAACACGATGCTTCATAAGGCAACGAAACAAACACTGGGCATGCCCATATACTCGTCCACGCAAAAACTGCTAAACATGGGCGCCCACAACACGGTGGAGGAGCTCATCGAAGCCCACATCTCTAACCATAAAATCCGGCTCAGTCACAGGGAACACGGACGAGCCGTCCTACGCAAGGTAGGATGACAGATCGAGCCACTACCCACCAAGACGGCCCTTCCGGAAGACTGGAAAACGATCGTTCAGACAAAACCCCTTCATGGGAACATGACGCCGGGCAAGGACGACGAGAGGCACACCGCCGGGAAGCTGGAAGCGAACCCCAGGGTCCTCTACGCGGACGCCTCGCTCCGAAAACACAGTTAACGTGCAGCCGTGGTGGTTACTTCAAAAGACAGATTGATCGTCAGCGCTTCCCTGAAGACAACAGACCCCGCAGTTGCCGAAGAAGCCGCCGGGGCCCTCGGACTCGCTCAGCCGAGCGTGGACACCGTAGTCACCGACTCAAAGACAGCCTACAGAAGCTTCTGCAGGGAGGTAATCTCCTCCGCGACCCGAGCCATTCTAGCCAAGCACAAGCCTCCGGGAAGAGCCATAGAGCTTATGTGGGTCCCGGCTCACTCGCAGGTAGCACACAAAACCATCGCCGACTACCATGCCCGAGAAATGTCAATCCGGGCCGAGCACGAGCCGGAAGAGCTACCGCACCCGGTTACCAGCTTTCGGGACATTACCAGGATGTACCGAGAGGAAAGGTGCAGACTGCCAAAACCGCACCCCAAACACACCAGGCAACATCAGACGATCCTGCGTCGAGCGCAGGCGGGATCGCTTGCTCATCCGGTACTGAAGAACAGCATGTACCCTGCGGAATACGATATGCCCTGTCCTTTTTGCAGAAGAGAAAAGGGCACCCTGCCACACGTCTTGGCAGAGTGCACAGAACTCAAGACCCCCCTCCTCCCCTTACCACCAGCACCCCCCCAACCCCAACCCCTTGAGCGATGGGAGAGCTTGTTATCCAGCCCCGCCCTACCGATTCAGCTCGCACTGACAGAAAGGGGCCAGTAGCTGCTGGAAACATATGGGTCCCGTAACTAGGGAACCACCCCGTCTGGTGCCGGCGTGCACCCCCGATTTATTTCGGGCCCAGTAAATGTTGCTTCATCATCATCATCATCCAGGCAGGAAATTATGAAGGGAGGCAAAGTTGCCGTTTGCTTTTCCTCGGCTGGGCCTAGTGCTCTTCAATGTAAGGGAAAGAGCGCCTGAATATTTCATTTGTATGATAGCTGTCGCTCTACGCTTGGATCGTAGCTCCGAGTCATTCTTACGCATATTTTACAGAACCTCCTGGTTTTATGAAGTTCTTTCGCAGGATTGTCTCCAGAAATTTGTATGTGGTGTCGACGTCCTTATGGGTATGTTCGCATTGAGATTTTGAAATGACTATTGTCATGTTGTAGTGACGTTCAATACCACAGTAGCAATACTGCGAAGCAAGCAGCTTTTTTTGGTTAACTTGTGCGCACGAATGCAACTGATATACGACGCAAAACGATAGCGGAGATCACAGTCGGCGATCATCGAAATCTGCTGTGATGGTCAAGCGCGTCGGCTTTTATACCGGAGTCAACGAAGGTTCACGCGTAATCGTTGGTGCCAGCGTGTTTTCCAGAAAGTAGTACACAATTTGCGTCGTGCATGGGCTCACATGCTACAAGTCTTGGTGACACCACACCACGGATAGAACCATCGTTAACATTCAAGAGACCTTCGAGCCGGTAAAAACGGTAACCGGCGGAAGGTAAAAAGTACAGGCGTTAGTGCCCCCCTCAAGAAAAGCATCGGCCCCATGCTGCTAGCACGAGACCGCAAACAAAAGTACGCGTAGTAAAGAAAATTAAAGAACAAAGCAGCAAAAAACCGAAGTCGAGAAGTTGATCAGTGGACGTACAGAGGCTTAAAAAGTTCCACGAGGATGAATTCAGGTGGCACGCGGTGCCGCTGTGATTCCGAAGAGCAGTCTCGCAAAATGTCATGGTGCAATGCGCCAAAATGTCGGGTTATGCTGTGTGACGCGAAGTAGTGTTTGAAAAGATTTTCAATAATGGCCTCGTCAGCGTATTGGTGTCGAAGCACAAACATGGTCATCGGTGTCATAATGCATGTAGTGTCGTCAAAAATCGTGGAGCAATATGACGCTCCTCAGCTTGTATTTGATTAGCAGGCGGTCGCAATGTCGGTCTTCTTCGGTGCACTGCGCTGACCTGCGGTACCATGGCGTCGAGCGTTGTCCTCGCGATCCCTCCAGGAACCAGCCTGAACGCTATCATATGCGTGGCTTTTTGCACGGCCGTGTTGTAAGCGAATCCTTCATACGCATGAGCGGCATCCCACGTCGTGTGTGAAACGTCAACGTAGATCGCTAACATGTCGGCAAGCGTCTTGCTCAGTCATTCTGTTAGACCATTCGTCTGCAGGCCTTAGGTGGTTCCCCCTCGGTGACATGACTGGCTATATTACAGAAAGGCTTGAGTAATGTCGCCTAAGCCCTTCATCTGCCCACAACGAGGGCTGCTAGCGCACCATGTCACCGCAGGATGTTCTAACAACGAATTTTCTAATTGCGGAACACCTTTGGTCAGGGCGTTTATTTGGGCATAGAAGGTGCTTTTTCGGTGGCTACTACAATCTACTTGTATCCTAATATTGACATTAGAAAGGGCCCCTACAAGACCATCCCCATGAGCTGAAGCGGCCGGTAAGGACGATCGCTCGGTTGTGACCACTGCGCTTTTCCTGTGATAGTGTCGTGCGTCGCTGCCAGTCACGGCATGTTTTGACGTAACTAGCTGTGTAAGCGTTCAATCTTGGCCATTTGTGCGTCTCCTCAATCCTTGTTGGCATACAGATGCACACAAGATGCTTTTTCACCACGTGGTTATGAAGGATGGGGAGAAACACTGGCCACTGTGCTGAGGGCACTACAAGAAAGTAGTTCGCCTCGACTGGCGAGAAAGTTCTTTTCTTTGCGAACACGTCCTTTTACATTAAAACCGAAGACAATGTATGCCCCCAATACCCCGAGTAGAAAGCCGGCCTTGCGTTCCAAGAACTCGACAGACCTTCTTAGCTTCTGATGAGCGATCTGCTATTCGGCAAAGTCGTCGGTACTTATTGTCCCTAGTAAAGAGTCATCGTCCTGGTCGTGTTGCGTTTTCGGGTGACAAGAAACGTGAGAGAGGCAGTCGGCATCAGAGTATTTGTGTGAATAATTGTATACCATGCTGATTTTATCGTCCTGAGCTTTCGCAGTGAAGCATCGACACAGCGAGTGAACAGCGAACCCCAGTTTTTATTGAGCATCGGTATATATAGCGCACTGAGTCTGTAAGAAAGGGAGTGTGCTATCGTACATCTGACAGCGGCATGATGACCGCGAGCGACCATTGCTGGTGCGTATCCGTGCGATGCAATACATCTTCCCTTATTGCCTCTCCAAAATCCTAGGTAGCGTTGGAGGCGGGGTTAGTTGTCTCGCTGTTCCCACGCACACCAGTGGAGGCGCAGCTGGTGGAGTCTTAGTGCTGTCAGATGGCATGGTATCGTGTTCGTAGTCTGATCACTTGCTGCCATGGAGGGACTGAAGCTTTCTTTGGTGGCTAGCAAGTGTTGCCGGTTTCGGCATAGTGTTTTGTGGCCCTCTGTGCGGACACAGTACGAACGTGGTCCAGCTGGTGATATTGCCATGGCTTTCTCTGACCACGACGTTCCCTTCACTCGCACGACGTCGATATGTTGAAGGGGCGGTCAAGGCATGATGCCTCCGATGAGTTTGCTTGTGCTTAGTTGTATGAATTACTTGCTGCGGTGTGAAGTCAGGTAGAGGTGTGAGACATCGCCTTCCTTGAAGCAGTTCACGAAGGGACCGCACCTCTTCCAAGGGGCTGGCTCTGTACCCGAGCCAACCAAGTCAGAAATCTTCGTTTCCTTCGGTGGACTTCTTTAATATCCTTTTCACCACTTGCGCACATTTTTCTGCTAATCCGTTTGAACACGGCAACGAGGGAGTGGAAGTCACGTGCTGAAAGTCATAAAGCTTAGCGAAACGGGCACGCACTTGGCTGGAAAATTAGGGACCATTGGGATACCGTATCGTGGGACCAATGCTCCGAGCTTCTCCGTCACGGAGTTGGTTGACCGGTCACGCAGATGGTAGACTTCTGGATAGTTAGACATGGAATCACAAGCACACAGGTAGTACTTGCCGCCGTGATACCGTGACCAGCATTCAAGCCTCTATCGATTTCATTTCTGAAAAGTTTGATTCTATGCTCTCCACTGTGACTACTTATCAAATCGAGTGTCTCAGCTAAGGGCGCAAGTGGAGTAACTTTCCGGTACAGTTGCCCATCAAGCTGAAATTCTAGACCAAACAACGATGTAAATAAATGAACTTGGTCAATATGACAGACGTTGCAATTTTTAAATCCATGGCGTCCCTTCGAATCCTGGTGAAGACTTCCAGTCCTTCATGTGCGACTTATCTGGACAATTGCGTCCTAAGGAACTTCCAGGAAGAATAAATTTGCAGAATACACCGTTTAGCGACAGGGAATAAATTTAGCTCTAGCCCTCCTATCATTGTGCAAGTACAGAACGCGTCAGTGAAAGAAAAATGGCTTCGTGCTCGGAAGCGTGCTCAGGCGGAGAAGTTCCCTCGTCTGTTCTTTAACGAAATCTTGACGCGGATAACCTGGGAGCTCTTCCGGTTGGCCCGCTCCAAAGGAAAGGAAAATGGGCATAAGTTCGTGTGGACGAGAAAAAGAAAGGTTCTTGCGAGGAAGTCTGAGGGAGCACCCTTCATTCAAGTTAAAAAATGATCGGATTTGGATAGGATTGCCTATCAAGTGCACTGACTTTGCAGATGTAAATAGTTTTTTTTTTCTGGTGCCTCCACCAGCAGTTTCAAAGTTGCGCATGAGAAAATTCGCAGCCTTCGGAAACAATGGAATCAGTTTTATGCCATCATTTCATCATTTCGCCTAAAGTTCGATGCTTATGTACTTACTGAAATTAATATTTCTTCCGAGAGCATTCCACAGTATTCATTGCCGGGTTTCCAAGCCTTTTCGTACACGCGTCCAAGCAGAAAAGGAGGAGGCATCGCAATTTTTTAAGTAACCGATGGGCAGCTTAAAAGTTAACTTTCAGGTTTTCCCAAGCTGAAGTGAGATCGCTGTACTTGAGCACACCTGTTTTTTTCCGTGATTCTGTTATCGGTTTACCGACCTCCCAGTTTTAATACGTGGTTTTTCTTATCCGAACTGGATTTCACGTTGTCAACCGTATCGCTCGAAGAGCACGTGCGTATCATAGGTGATATCAATATTTACCTTTTACGTCCTACTTTAGGCTTGGCCGCAGATTACCTCGATAGCGTTTCCAAATGGGGCTTGGAATGCGTCATTTATCATGCGACTCGCCATGAATTTTAGGCCGGTAAGCTCGCTGTGTTCTGCATTGATCACGTTATCGTTCGCACTCAAAATCTAGCCATAAAATCCGCTGTAGTAAAAACTAATCATGCTGACCCTTATTTCGTTTGCGGCTCAATGAGTTATCCAGATACGGCGACAGCACCCACAGATTCAAAAAAAATTAATTTTAGTGCTTGATCCGAGAATATTTGATAATCTGGGGGCTCCAAATGACTGTAAATCTTTTTTAGCAATAAAGTCTCCTGCTGACATATATGATAAACTCGTAGAAGTGTTCAAAAAGTTAAAAGAAAGTGCTACCCGGACAATACATATCAAAAAACGTAACGTGGATAAGAAGTGAATGTCGTCTGACATATTCGCTGCAGTAAAAGGAAAAGACTTACTGTGGGCCCAATGCAAGCGTGCCCCGAATCGCGCAGACCTACGGGCCCAATTTAAGCAGCTCAGAAATAAAGTTATCACCATGATCCTCTCCGCAAAGCGAATACATTTTTGAGACAAATATAAAGCTGCTAGTTACAGTTGTAAGAACACACGGTCGTTAATTACCAGCTTTAGAGGCGCTTATACGCGAGCTGATATAACGAATTATTTTCCTTCCGGTTTATCTAGCGGCAGACAGAATATTTTTGATCAGTTTAATAATCACTTCTCTCGTGGAATGAGAAACACTAACTTACAGGTAGATTTGTGTACTTTGCATCACAGCATTAGTGAGTCGGCATACCTGCCTTCAATTTCTCAGGAAGAGTTAAGATCAATTATATTCAATTTAAAATGTAATAAATCTCCTGAAATTCACGGCATTTCCATTAATGAATTGCGCGGAACATATGAATACATCCAAGAGGTTTTGCTAGCACTGCTTCATTGCGTAATTTCAAGTGCTGAAATTCCCGTAAAACTGAAAGCAGCAATAGTTATACCTCTTTATAAAAGCGGTGCGCGCAAAAAAATAGAAAAATATCGCCCGATTTCAATTCTGCCTTCTATCACTCAAATATTTGAAAAACACGTACTCTTAACAACGACAAGCTTTCTGGACGCCCACAGCATTTTGTCGCCAAGTCAGTATGGTTTGTCGCCCGGCAAAGGCACTCAAACCCTTCTGGAAGATTTCTTCGATCAGTTTAATATAGCTTTCGATAATAATAAAGTTGCTTGTGCGCTCCTTCTTGATCGTAGCAAGGCTTTTGACAGTGTTCATATTGGTCTGCTGTTAAATAAGCTTTTCTTGTTAGGATTTCGGGGTGCTTTCTGGTCGTTATTAGCAAATTTCCTTCCGGGTAGGCGTCAGGTCGTCTCAGTTGGGCACGTTCATAGTGCATTCTTCATTATTAAAGCTAGAGTTCCGCAGGGATCTATACTCAGCCCGTTATTATTTAATATTTTTGTAAATGGACCTCTTTAGCTTGTTACACGTTTCTCTTTATGAATATGCCGATGATACGATGATCGTAACTTCTGCCCACAGCGACTATGATGCCAATGCTTCTTTAGAGTCTGCTGCCACAAAAGCTATGGATTTGTTTCCAAATACCCTAATTACTATAAATGTATCTAAGACGCAAATAATCTGCTTCCTTAATCCCTTAAGGAAGGTAGCCCTCGACTATCCTCTTGTTTTCTATACTTCAGATCGTTCAGCTTGTTCTTGTAGACCATTACAGTACTCATCTGTTGTAAAATATCTTGTTTTATATCAATGACCTTTCTTGGAACAGCCACCTTGCTTACGTTTGTAAAAAACATTGCGCCGTATCCTGTCTATTGTACAATACGAGATACTACATGCCCTTATCAGTAAGGAAAAAAATAACACATTCTTTAGGCTACACACTACTCCGATATGGAATACCAATTTACGGGCACTGTGTTATCCGCTGGCACAACAGAATAAATGCGATATTGCACTACCTCTTAAAAAATATCTCTTATGATCTGAGCCTGAATGCTGACAGAGACCGTGTGAAAATACTTTCGATGCCGAATTTCAACCATCTTTTAATGCGAACGGTTCTTTTAAAACACTTCTGGTGCAGTCAATTCCAAGTTCCATAGACTTCTTCACGATGCTTAAGGCCCAGAGACCCCTTTTGGAGGTTACGTTGTTCTACAAGGTATGTAACTAGAGCTCGGGCCCATTATGTGCCCACCTACATCAATAAATTACCGCACAGCACCTTCTGAGCAAAAACAAAATATAAGTTAAAGAGACTGCTAAGGCATATCTGTTAGTAAAAGCGTATTTGTTCCTTTTGTTTACCGTTATTGCTTGTGTTCTTACATGTGATTGCGCAATTCCTTTGCACCATGACGGTCAGACTGGTATATGGGTTTGGATTATCTCATGGTCATTTTTGTTCACACGCATTGCTGTGCTTCTGTGTTTCATTATGCTCAATGAAAACTCTTTTCATAGACACTGTATAAATTGTTGGTGTTGTATACTAGTGTTCGCCGCTTATAACTGGTCTATTAATCTACCTTGTATGGTTTTGCTACCGGCCAGGCACTACCGCTCAAGCCTTCAAAGGCTTCGACAGGCCTGTATAATTGTACTAATTTGATTATTGGCAATAAACGTATTATTATTATTATTATTATTATTATTATTATTATTATTATTATTATTATTATTATTATTATTATTATTAATATTATTATTATTATTATTATTATTATTATTATTATTATTATTATTATTATTATTATTATTATTATTATTATTATTTAAAGCACAACAATAGCGACGAACACAGTCGCTATCGTCAAAATTTAATCTCTCGGCCAAATGCGTCGGCTTTTATGCACGAGCCATGGCACGTTCCAGAGTAATCGCTGGTGCTCGCGTGTCTTCCTGAAAGCTCCACACCATTCGCGTCGCGCATACATGTAATCAGATTGTACAAGGTTCGGTGACAATAGACAGCGGACAGAACCGTAGATAGCATTCCATAAACTACCGATACATGCAGGTGCGTCCCACGCTGAGCGATAACATTTCGTAGGTGGTGAAAAGCGTTCACCTGAAAAAGATAAACAAGTTCACGTTTCAATATTCTTGGCAACGTCGTCTCCCAAGATGGCGTCCTTTCGGGTGGAAGAAAACTTGGTGCCGTTTTCGAGTTGGCTATACCAAATAAACTGAAATAACTTCGCACGTTCCTTGGTATTTCTTTATATTTTGGTCACTTCATGCGTAATTTTTCCTCCATCATACCAGCTTTGACTTACCTTCTCCGCAAAAGACGCTGCGTTTGGGCATGGTCACAAGCATGCGACGATTTATTTACTACATTATGACACCTATCTAGATTGCAGACAACCCTGAAAAATGTTGACCCCTCTAGCAAAAATGGATTTCCCGAGTACCACCTGCATACGCCAGCCGTGCGCTCAGTAAAGCCGAAGCCAACTTTTCGGTTACGGTAAAACTGCGCGTAATCATATGGACCATGGGAACGTTTCCCTCTTAGCTTTACGGACGCCCAGTTGACGTTGGTACAGTTAATATTGAATTATCATGGTTCAGCTCCTTGAAATATCCATACGATCAACTCGGCCATTCTGGTTCCAGGAGCACGACATTCTCATGCATTCTCATGCAGACGCTCTGCCCCGGTCAATTCGTCTACCTGGTGTGGTGACACCGTCTGTGTCGAGCTACGGCGTGTGGACGTACAACGTGTGGACCTACGACGTGTCCTCTTTAGCTGTCACCGGCATGCTTTTGGAGCAGTGAAAGGACTCCTGGCTTGCCTTATTTATCGAATTGTTATTTAGGCCACGTCACGTCCTGCCTTGGGAAAACTTCGCACTCAAGCTCCCAATTTCATTCTTAGCGACGGCTGGCTATAATATCGCAACTATCTTTCTGAAGGACTCAAATGACTTTCCGTTACTCCTCACAACCTATGCCCTGACGTATGTATCGCCTTTCATGCTGACCCAGTGCGCGAACATGCCAGAGTATTGAAGACTTACACCGACATTCGCCTCCACTAGTATAGGTGTGGAATGTTCCGCGCTTGATTCGTCGCTACACCCTTTCCGGTCTCGCTTGCCAGCACCGTAAGATGCCTTCCTGCCCTTTAACGGCTCCAATTTAAGCCATTGTCTTGTTCTCCGCGCCCCTTTGACCACATCGTCATCGACGTATACGGACTTCATCGAATCACACCTCCTGGCCACAACTGAATAAATGTTGCTACTTGTCACCCCACGTGACACGCTGAGGTTTTCCATCTTGCATGAGAAATGACCTTGAAACTTTGATTTCAGAACACATAATTTTGTGCGGGTGCTTTCTCGGCTGGGATCCATGATTGAATGTGGAGGTTTTGCTGCGACTTCAGTGTAGGTCAATGGCGCGGAGTCCGGCAGATGCTGGTGGGTGGCAGGCAGGCTCTTCGGAAACTAGCTCTTTTATTGTCCTTCGAAGCGATGGGGCAAGCGATTGCGCACGGTCCATCGCTGTCACCATTTCAGCATAGTTCTAAATATTAAACGTTAAATAGCCAGACATGAACGTTCCTTGCAGGACATTACTCAAAAATGAATCTACCCCCGCTTGATTTGCAAGCCTTCACATATCGTATAGATTCAACGTTAAATGTATGTCTCATAAAGGTTAGGGCGAAAAACAACCTATTCATAATGCATTCAAATGATTTTGTACACTACAATCACAGTCGAAATATGGTTAGGTTAAAATTTGGAATCGCAACTGCGACATTACTTGAACGGCTACGAAACAATGTATTCTAAACGGAATTGTTATTTGCTTGCGGGTGCTCTTTGGATTCTTTCCATTGTGCGTGCTTTCCTCGAACAAGCGATACTGATGTAGTCCACTTTTAGCCTTCGCGGAAGTGAAACAAGAGCAAAACCACATTTTTCTCTGGCGTGTTTTACTTTTGGCTCGGTGTGATGTGCCGTACCTGAAAAAAAATACTTTCGGAGCAGGTGTCTTCTGAATTTGCAAAAAGAACAAAGATCTGCGTGGTGGTGGTATCGCACTGACTGAAAATTGATAACAACAGATATACTGTAGTGTTTGTCTCTTAGATCTTTGTTTCTTCTATCGCCACAGAGACCGCATTGACACTTGTTTCTGAAATCTCTGCCGAAGAAATACCGAGCTCGCAAAAAAAGAGATACTCCCCAAAAAATACGGAAATAAAACATAGCCTCCCCAACGCACGTTGTAACCGAACAACAAGAATGAAGAGTGTGACGTCATGGAAAGCATCGCAAAATTGTATTTAAGCGCTCGCTGCTGGAAGAACTTTCACACTACTAAGCGCGTGACCATGGTGCGCGTTTTGAGCTTCAGCATTTTCGTGGTTTTGACCATATTTGCCTTACTTTTGTCCTCGATGCCGGGATCGGTCTTTGCAAAAAGGGGTAAGTCAGCATTTCTAAAGATTTCGAGAGCAAATTTCTTTTGAGAAGACGATCCTAAGTGCGCTGGCGGTAAACAAGGCATCCTAAGGACACCATTACCGGATTTATTTTCAGAAGTAAATTCGACATTCGGGGTTGTACGCCTGCTGTAAGTGAAGTGCAAGTGATTCGGGAGCTGATTGATTGTGAAGCGTGATGTCCGCGCTTGTTTGCTGTCACTTTTGTGAGTGCACCGCGTTCCATGGCTAGGAAAATATAAAATAACGTGTATAGCCGCGACCATTGATGAGTTGTTGAGGTTGCCAGCTGCAGAAACGTGTTTCTAATATATGGTACTTTACCGATGACTTCTGACCGAGTGCACATACAGCTGTGCTCTACGAATGGACAATTAAGCACACAGCTGGCATGGTTGCCCTGAGCTGCATGTTGGGCAAGTGGAAGAGCAGCGCTAGCAATCAGTACCATTTTTACGACTACAGCTGTCTTTGAAAACTATGGTGCTGAACCTTCGTCGGCGACGCGGTTTTGTTTAAGATGGGCAGGCGAACGTGGCTTCTGGCTACCCGACATGCCGTTAGATCGGCTTCCTAAAAGAAAATAGCTCGACGGTTCGACTTTGGACCTAGTAGTGCCTATTAGGAAGCAGCGCTCGGAACGCCAAATAAAGGGCACAATGCCGCGTGCGTGTTTTTTGGAGAATTTTTGATAGGGCGTGTTGTGAATGGTTGGCTCTGCTGCCGACGCAGGTAGTGTGTCGTTTCCGCACAGCTGTGTAGATGAGTATAGCAATCTCTAGCAGTATATCCAACATCGGGCCCCCTCCTTTAGAATAAGTGAAGTAGGTACCCCATATTGTTCTCAGCGCTGAATTTTTATATGCCTTTGATGAATCGGCTAAAATGAGCTAGACAATGAATGTTTAGATTTTTTGAAAGAGCCCCACGTTAATGCTTATTTATCTTCAACAGGTGGACCAAAGGGAACAGGTGGCAAAAGCAGTGCAGGAAAACAACACCGAATGCCACCTGGTAGATGAAAGCTTTGTTGATTTTCCTTTTCATCACGAAATTACACATATTTTCCCAATGGTGCATACTGAATTGGCGTTTTATTTATTAATGCCGTATTGTTTTACTACTGCAGTTGTCAAGATGTAAGACGTTATATATATATAAGTCAGTTAACCGAAGTGTATACGCCGATTCTCGTCTGCATATACGCACAAACATAGAGAGACCGGAACAAAATTATGTCATACTTTTGTATAGCACAAAGAACATGCACGCGCAGACACATAACGTAGTTAGTTGCCCTTCGAATATAAATAAATAATTATAAAGTTTTACGTACCAAAAAACGATCTGATTACGAGGCACGCCGTAGGGCGGGACTCTAAATGTTGAGACCATCTATTGTTCTTCAAAATGCACTTAAATCTATGTAAGCGGGTCTTTTCTAACTTCGCGTCTTTGAGTGATTGTAACCTGCTTCAGCAGTTTATTATTGTCACATCAGCAGCCTTTTCCACTTGTACATCAATTATCAAATCATACGGTTTACAAACTGCAAACTGATTAATATTGCGTTTTTTTCTAAGGATTAGCTATAAGTGAAGAAGCCGAAGAACACCGTTTGGTGCTGTCATATTGTATATTCCACTTTTTTCATGAAGTAGACAACACTTACAAGCGATGTATACAAACAGTATCGAATTTACTTGGCTTATTACTCTTTATCAGGACGCTACAATGAGAAGGTAACATTTCTCTGTGTAGCCTACACACTGTAAGACTTTGTATTATCTTCTTAGCTTATATGAAGAGCTTTAGCTTCATCTTTTGAACTAAAACCACTAAAACGAGGCTTACTTTGCATAAAATTTCGAAACAGACTTTAATAAAGCTGGAAATTTTGCAACACATGTAGAAATTGTCGTAACGGAGGCAGTAAAATAAATATGAGTGAATGGTGCACATTTGCTCATAAATTCAACGTCCATCACGACGCGCTAAGAAAAGTGCTGTAAACGAGGCTTGCCTACCTCTAAGAAAAGCTATTTGGATAGTAAGCAAATGCTTAATTTACAGGTGATGGTCAATACCACATGGCGAAAATAATCATAAAATACCGGAATGGTTTGAATTTTCTTATGAACGGACACTTCTTATTGGTTCAGATATTGTGACAGCTTATTCACCACAGTTGTACGAATTTGTGTCCTTACTAAGCAAAGTTGTTTCTAATAAAAGTTATCATGAACGTGGCGCTAATCGTTTCGCATGCAATGTTTATGTCTCTGCATGCGTAGTTTTTACTATGTATTGCTACGTTTTCAACAACAAAGTATCTTGTTTTGCGCAAGCACGAACTACCACAGCGCGGGATCACATTCCGCTAACATGATAGAAAAGATGACACTACCTGCGATATTCTCGAGGACCAAGCTAGATTTCGCACAGCATATACCCTCGAAAAGTTTGATATTTTCTAACGCCGAAATATTACGCGCAAATTTTAGAAATTGCAGCGGGCTCATATGAGACGGCCGGTCAGGAAATAGTGGCTAACCGGCAGATTATGTTTCTATTACTGGACGTGGGGGCGGCTGACCTGGCTTTAATGCCAAAGACAAGAGCGCATAATCCTTAGGAATATTGCCATAAATACCACTGGATCCAACCAACTACATAAATTTTGGTGGAAAGTAAAGTTTTGTGGAATTGTCATTGTGAACTGTATCTCCTTTTATATTTAAAGAAAGTATCCGTTTCGCCCAAAAACCGAAGCATTGAGTGCTATATCAAATTAGTATAAAGCAATACGGCGTAAACATGGGAGTCTCACCAGCCGTATAAACATGGAAACATTCGCTTGCTAATTGAATGAACAAGCATGACGTCAACTGGAATAGGCGAACATGATCAAATAACACTGGATGATAGCGGACGGTCGCAGCCGACCGCTGACAAAAGCAAGCGCGGAAGCAGCAGTGAGCAAAGTTACCTTCGTGCTGTCTATAGCTTCGAGACAAACTGAGTAGCAGGAAAGTAGTGCGCAAAAAGGTATGAGCAGACTGCATATCGCTTTCGAAATACGAGGCGCGGATTTGCGTGTCCACGCAAAGTACGCATTTGCTGGCAGAGCAGAAGCCGGCCCTCCCCTCTACTTAGCAGCCTCGCGGCTTTCTTCCCTTTCGCGCGCGAGATTGACACGTGATCGTCAGTTGCCCGTGTGCCCCGTATCGAAATACGCAGTTGCTTCCGAATCACAAAACCGTCCCCTCCCTCCCTCCCTCCCTCCCTCCCTCCCTCCAATACTCCCACGGCCTTTCGCGCGAGGGAAGGCGGTGCGTTTGCTCTTCGCGTACCTCACTCGCACGCGCCAGGTTGAGCCGCGATCGCGGTCCCACTCGAGTGCAGGCACTCGAACATACAGTGTACGGCGCGCGTCCACGGCCTGATCACCCATAGATTTTGTACGGAAAGTGATTCGACGCCGACAAACAAAAATGCCCCTGAAGTGTTCATATAATTGCTATCTCAATACTACAGTGATACCATGGGTGGTTGCGTATTCGACGTTAGCAATATCAAGTGAATACAATACATGAACTATTCTTATTAGTATTCGGAAATGAACTATTCGTTGTTTTCGAGTACATAAAACTAACCAAACGGCTGCCTAACAATGTGTCGCGATTGATTAGTAGCGACACGACATCAACTATGGAGGCTATGGGAAAACAAAATAGGCAATAAAGATTTCTTTATTGCTTAGCGGTGGAAGGCTGCATATCAACCAGCAATTTTTGGGCGATTTTGTGTTTTTCGCAGTATATTTGAGTGTCAGTTTTATTCTTAACGCCACAAGCTGTAGTGCTTTCGTGGCAACGGGCGATTTGACATGTATCTGCATCAGAAGAGACCTTGAGCAATTTTTTTTTTCTTCCACAACTGGTGGTCTTTCTATGTAAACCCTTAGTTGGGGTTTCTAGAGAGGTATTCCTTGCACGATTGGTACAGCAGGAATTATTTCTTCAAAATTTTGTTGGCTATCAGGCTCTGATGTTGCGTGACTGTTGGTGTAGTCGGTTTATTCCCAACCACTGAATTGGTCTTTACATTTGTCCAATTGTTTGTTCGTAAGTGTTAGCCAATTTTTCACTCTACTCATTCCCGACGTGCAGCCTAATAATACCGAATCAAGTTTTTGGGCTTAAGTTGATGCGTCCTTGATTGACGACTAAGAATTCCATTCAATGTTCAATACTAAGAATTCGCATTCGATTCGTATTAGAAAACGCTTTATTCCCCTATCTACTTTTTTTATTCTCTTATCCCGAAATCTTGGTTGGACCTTACATATCTCACAAATGGTAACACAAAGAATGAATGATAAATAGCTGCAAATATTTAGTAATGGAAACAATAAGAGAAAAAAAATTCGATCAACAAAATAAATGTACCAAACATTGTAGTTCGAAATATAAAAGACAATGCCTACACCAAGGGTGATACATAGCAATATATGCTGCGATACAAGGAAGATATAGCGTGAAGCAGACGAGCGAAAGCTAGAATACCCGTAGAAAGCGTTAAAAGCGTCTCTGTTCCTAGCAGCGTGCTAGCGCATAAGCATGCGCGCCAAATTTTGAAGAGGAATGTAGTTCACAGGCACTGGTGTAGTGAATTCACTTCCATTTTCCCTCCAAGTTATCATTAGTTTATATCGTATACACATGTGCCTCATTGCCACTGTAGGGGATAAGCCAACAATTAGACGAAATATTCCATAACAATAACGAGAATCAAAATGTCAGGTTTGATCAGCGCTAGTTGATGTAGAAGGGGCAAATAAATATTTTAATGTTAAAAGAAGCGCAATGTTCAGAAACATGAAGCAACCATCAGTAAACTTGAGAATGCAGTGAGACAGAGATAAAAATTTAACGCAAAAATAGGTTAGACTTCTGAACCATTCCTAGACTAGGAAGCAGTGATGTCAGCAACTAAATCCAAGGCGTGAGGATCGTATAAAAAATGAAGCATTTGTTTTATGTCCTGGTCAAATATACGAAGGGGAAAATGAAAGTAACTGATTGTACAAAACTGAAGTGAAGACAAACTAGAAAGAAAGCTGGGGATTGCATTGCTCTTCCAATAAGTCTCGCTGAAAAGTGACTCTATGTTTCTTTTCATGAAGGGAACAGAGTGTGCTTTTAAGAATGTTGCCTTTGATCCGAGTTTATAACTATGTTAACCTTCGGGTGTGAAAGAACAAGCAGCTTTCCATGTCACAAGTTGGTGCAACATATTTGCTTTAAATGCTGAACTCACGCATTGTCGTTTCGCCCGTGCAGAAATTAGCCATATAATGCCGATATAACAGGCAAATGTACTGGCAGCAGTGCATGCAAAGAGACATTCAGAGCGTTGGCATAAGGTTGAATTAACAGAAAACTGAAGGTAACGATCCTAAAACAAAAGTTTTACGTTCTGACCGATTCGCAATATATTTGTGATTATTAGATGATGATTACCTACTATTCTTCAAGTGTATACTTACGCATGAACGTTTCTGCAAACCTGCCATGCAACACTCACATTGACGACGTAAATTCTAAAATATCAAAATCACTCGGATTCACTAGACGCATTCTATCCAACTCCCCGGCCGACTAAAATTGGTAAACACGTTTCTAATTCCCTCCGAAACAGAATGTGCCTCATTCATTTGGAACCTGGATCAACTATACCTAATAATTGCTAGCTTCACTTCATTATAAAGGTACCAGATATATACAAAAAAGTTACAACCATTCCAGTTTCAGAATAATAAACACTTACCTTTCTATCATCTTATAAACGAAAATTGTTGGCACTATTATATCACTTCGACAAGCTATAGTACGATTACTCTTAATTAGCGAGGCCTTACTTATGGCCGAAGAACGTAAATAATCGAGCTCAGATCACTATGTTCAAGCTCAAGCTCAGCTTGCGCGTATTACACTTTTGAACCTCCTCAACACTATTGATTCCCGTACGCCGCCTGAATAATTAGGTCTAAGGCAACGATGAAGTTTTGTGCTTTTCGTTGTGCTGTCGTTTGGTGCTGTTTTTTTTCTGCTTTTGTGCTTAATCGCGCATTAGTAATATTAGTAACATTCAGGTGTGGCTTTTGTGGCCCCTGAAGACATCTGCTTTGTAGGCAGACCCTCTCTGCAAAGGTTGCTATGGAAGACAGGGTGGTGAACCCGTCCCGTGGCAGGGACACACAGCCCGTCTTCTAGAATGTCTCAATTTTTCACTACCTTGCGACAATGCCGGTTCCGAGCTTCCTGATATCCGGTCAGAGGATTCGGATAGCTTACATCGTCCTCAAATGAAGGGCAATCATCTACAGTGACATCGTTTACTATCACAGTAGCCTCCATGCCGTCCAAACGATGGTAGGCATGAATCCCTTCTGCAAACACTAACCTAATAATGGCTCCTGAGGTTCTCGTGGATTCAAGAGGCTCGCCTGAACCCAAGGCTACATCTGATTGCTGTTGTTGAACAGGTGCCAATCATCGCTAAGAAAACTCTGCTTCGTTGACCTGAAGTTTGTGCTGTCTAGACGCTTGCATACATCGTATCAGCTGTCATATGTGACGCTGACATCAAACTCAAAGATGACTTGCTGAAAAGCATGATCATTTGCACACAAGAATGAAAAATTATAAGCATTGGTAGGTCGAGCTAGTTAAATTCTGCGAAGAATACATTTTCGTCTCAGAAGCTGCCTGGTCATTCAAAACCGAACTAGAGCGACAACCTTGCGACCCTTTCTCCCAAAGCGACTACAATGCCATGAATGTATAAAGGTTTGTCATGCACAAGGTTCCTGCGCAAGCGTTGTGGTGTGAGTCAAGTGTTACGGGAATAACGCGCTGTGCATTCCTGCGAAAATCAGAAGCCTCGGAGCCCTAACTGTAACGGTGAACATTTGGTGACAACGAATTCCGTTGTTAGAGGATGCAGTCATAAATCTGCAAGATAAAGCCAGAAAGAAGGCAGCAGGAAAGAAGAAAACGAGTAGTCGCATTTCTCGTCCAGCAGTTGTAAACGCCTCAACTAAGGATGAAACCGCACGTTCAAGGAATGGCACAGATACCGTGCGTCCGAAAGGGGGTGTGCCTTCTTTCTCTGTGATACATCCTGTCCAGCGTTGTCATCGATATCGACGGAACCAGTGTCTACTGAGACTTCAGACTCGGTGGAGAACATTGTTAAAGGAACAAACAACCTATTTTTATGGTACCCTCTTTCTTTAGCACAATGAAAAGCGTACCATCCAGAACGTCTAATCATGAAGTAGGAACGCCGAAAAGCGGCGTGAAACATTTTTTTATCAGAATTTTTCCATCTGCAGTGAGGATGAAGTCGTTCCCTGGAAGCGTTCCCTGGAAGCGGTGGGTAGACAAGTGCGGTCGTAGGTGTGAGAAAGTATTATTTCGTTCATCGAATCGATATTCCTGCGATTGCCTGGCCCCTTTGTCGAACTACAACTTTTTCTGGTTCCTTTTTTCGCCATGTTGTTGTGAATTGGAACGCCGACGTCGTCGCCAATACGTATCTATTGTCATAACCAAATGGTGCAACCGCTTATACTAAAAGCAGTGAACTTTGTTTATTTGTATAATATATTAACCCACTCATTATGTATACCCCCCAGGGGTCTTTTGTGTGAATGAAGTGAAAAAGTGAACTTCCTGAAAGAATACAAAATCGCTGAGAAATCCTCGATTTCCCACGAGTATGTAGGCGAACCAATGCCCCTCCTCAACCAGGCCTAAACTGGAGGCAAGCACTACGACTGGCGCCGCCTCCAAACAAACACATTTACACATTTACAGATGCAACACAAAATGTACCGAGACAAGTTCCAGTGCACGCTATGCCCGGTGGCCGCCATCTGGCCGCTCCTAGACAAGACTCACCATACCTCGCCGGGGGAGGTGCGACTCGCGGAAGCGAAATTCGGAAGCTAGCGTGCGACCCTTGATCTCGCCCGGCAGCCGCTGTGAGCAGTGGGACCCTGGAAGACGGGCTTCACCCATTATAAAGAAGCTAGCCTCTGCTATAAAAACTTTTAATCTGTCTCTCTCTCTCAGAGCTGTGATTGAGAGTAGATTTACTGGATAATGAGAAATACGTGTGTGTGGCAGCGTAACGTTGACAATCTCTGCCGACACGTATAGGACGCCGCTCTGCCAACCCTTCTTCAATTGGGCGGGATTTTTAACTTCTCCGTTACAATCCGCCACGTTTTTCGACTAGTCTACGCAAGCTAAGCAAAGTGAAGCGAGTCGATCGCAGACGCCGTTACCACCCACGTCGTCTCCTTATCTACTTTCACTGCGCTAGCTCGGCTCCAACAAAACCCTCTTCCCTTCAGCGTGTTTCTCACCTCTTTGCAGACAATTTGACAGGAAGTATCTGCAACGCCGGTAACGCTATTCGTTTTTAAAGTAAACAAATGTAAGGTCCCTCAAACGAGGAAAACATTTGATTTTGCCATTAAAACAACGCTGTCCGTCACAGTCCGATATCTGCGTCGGTCACTATCTAAACTTGATGTAAGTACAACGCAATAAACACAGATTAGAATAGTTTTAATCTAAAGGGCTCTGGATATCTCCCATTGAGTATGAGCCCGCGGCGGGTAGGTCCCGTTCGTTGGACATACGTAACGCTATTTTTAAAAAAATCCTTTTAAAATTATCAGTTACTTCTTAAAATCAAACAGGCAACAGATGAATGGCAGACGCAGGAATGTGCGCGCGTAGCGAAAGAACAATTTTCAGTCTTCCCATTCTCCGGCGCGACGCACATTGCGCGTGTGCTTCTTAGCGGTGCTTTAAAATGGCGCCTCCTGTCTAGAGATGATCGCCAAACAGCAAGCGGGCTGTAGTGCAGGAAAAGTCGGCGTTTCTCAGCTTTCGCATGCTGAGACGCACAACGCATTTCGTAGGCAACGCACAGGCACTACGGTGGTTCCGCATGAAGCCTCTGTGAGTGCGAAGAGACCCACGAGAGTGGAGCCCAGCTTCTGTACCCGCCTCTTGTGGGACGCGGTTTGGCGGTCGCAATACAGTAATTCGGTAGGTCGCATTAACATGGACTTTGAGTCTGAGATGGGTTCTCCGGGTATGAATGGTTGAGGCCGTTTTTCTGGGTACCTGGTGGTATTGGATTGATCGCGGTATTTCTACGACATTATTCTTTGTAGTGATGCCACCCATCCTGTCTGCAGTACTTTCTACTGATGATGAGCATGACGTCCTCGTCTGTTTAATAATAATAATAATAATAATAATATATGGGGTTGTACGTGCCAAAACCACTTTCTGATTATGAGGCACGCCGTAGTGGAGGACTCCGGAAATTTAGACCACCTGGGGTTCTTTAACGTGCACCTAAATCTAAGTACACGGGTGTTTTCGCATTTCGCCCCCATCGAAATGCGGCCGCCATGGCCGGGATTCGATCCCGCGACCTTGTGCTCAGCAGCCTAACACCATAGCCACTGAGCAACCACGGCGGGTATCCTCGTCTGTTTCTATGGTCTTTCTGGCTGAGCGCAATGCATAGCGAGCTCCGCCGTCCAGGTTTCAATCTGTGTGATATCTTGTGCGGTTGTGAGGCGAATGCTCTACGCTATGTGTTTGTGTAGTTTAAAGCAGACCATCACCACCGTCATGTAAGCCTCCTTATTGCACCGACGCTGCTGTCACGAGTGCGACAAAGAATGCTACATCAACAGATTGCCGTCTTGTCAAGAACAATATCAGTGCGATAGAAAGTTCGTTCGCTACCACTAAAGTATTTCTCAAGAAAGGTACGTCTTCCTTACGGGGGCCATGAAGTAGCTCACTCATTCTCTGCGCTTATCCGCTATAAATTCGTAGCCGCAAAGGGGCCGCCCTGATACATCATTGTAATGCTCACTACCTGCTCAGACTACCACCAAATATAAGCTGAGAGAAGTATTATTGTTTCACACAAGAATAGTATATTTGCAGAAAATAGAAGGGTGAACAACTTTCCTTAGGAACAGATGTTTTTTAGACATCTGTTCCTACGAAAAATTGCTCACCCTTCTATATTCTATTTGGCCTGGAAACGACGCCATCCACGGATACTTTACTACCAGTCACTCCACAAAAACCAACATACTACGCGCAAAATACCATTGTAAGGGGAAACGCTGTGCGTCATATATGGCGGGTGACCGCCTTACAATGTCGTAGGTGTCACAGGTCTTCCGTGACGACTGCCGTCATAAGGGTGCCTATTGCTCTACTAATACTCACTCCTCCCTTGGTCGCCGATTCGAAGAGTTGGATTTTCAGCAAAACTTCTACCCCGCTTCATAGGTTCTAATTGCTCTCTACACGACGTCACCGACGTGACGTATGAGATTTCATTGGAAAGGTCGTCTGCGCCCATCCAGACTGATGTAGTTCGCGTTGCTCGACCAAATCCGTATAACTCGCCCGTTCATGCTGCCCTCTGACCTGGCCAGGTTGTGCGAGTGTTTTCACCCGGAAGAGAGGGGCGTGGGGAGCGTGAGAGAGAAGACCGGAACGTTAGGGCGGCCCCGAATAAAAACAGGGAGAGGTTGCTCCTGGCCATCTTGGCTGCTGGCACCTTACAATATAAATACTTGTAAATGTACTTTTCTTGTGTGAAAGAATAATACTTGTCTCAGCTTATATTTGGTGGTAGTCTGAGCAGTTAGGGAGCATTACATTGTTGTATAAGGGCGGCCCCTGTGCGGCTACCAATTTATTGCGTTTGAGAAACAGGAACAATTTCGTTGATCTCAGTTTGGTTAACATGTATGTCTTAAACATAATGATCATGGTGAATGTAGGCGCAGAAAGTGTGGCGCAGAAAACCATCAATATTGGCTACTGCACCTCTCTCTTTACCTCTTATCACACCTCAGTGGCGTTGGTTAAGTTGATTTCCTTTACGAACATGTGAAGCTTTATTGCCTATAATAAAATAAATGTCACCGTCGTCCTCATTGTGACACGGAGTATAATTGACCACTATCAGGATCAGCTGCGATATTTTAGACATAGCCCGTTGTCACAAAAGTCCCTACAAGCAAATTATATTATGCGCTCGGTTCGATCTAGATGTTTCTGTTAAAGACGTGTGCACAAGCGCTGTGTTAGGTATTTCTCATTTAGGCTGCCAAAGTTCACCATTGCTGCCTCCGAGTTATTCAAAATAACCCATTTTCTTTCTTAAATAACTGCTCTGAAGGAGTTCGTGCTCATCAAACCAACACGCTCATTCTGATCATTCACACTATTCTTCCTCTTTTTAGCCACGTTGCCCTTCTCAATGTGCACTTCTTAGCTTTCGCACAATATTATATTCATTTCCTCTTTTGCCAACCTTACAGAATGTGTCAATATTATAATTCTTTTTAAAGTTCCATCTTTACCGTCATTTACGTTTGAGGGAGAATTCCAGGCAACCTGCCTGCCTCAGTGCTGTAGTCCACTAATATTTTGCTCCTGTCTATGAATATCCAACTTTTATTTTCTTGTATGGCTATGTCCTTATAGTGTCTGGTCCCAATTGCGCTGACGCCGACGCGCCAATACCGTTTGTGAGCCCGTCTTCAATGCTACGACAACCTCGTCAATTCTGTAAATGCTTCAACCTACGCCTTATTATCTTGCATTCTGGGCGCGTTAACTATGATCGATATTCTAATGGTTCTTTAGGATGCAATGTTTGCGGCATACGGAGTGAATTCAGCTCATGTGAAAAAAACATTAAGAAAATAAAGCTACAATTGAGCGAAAAGCACGCATTATTATACTTCCATGTTGAGCGGTGAGGAGAGATGACGCAGATTTTATAGAAGATATAGTCGCCGTAAACTACAATAGACATTACCAATCTGTGTCGAGGATATGATAGTGTGATCCATTAGACATATCTCTGAGGCGGCCCTAGAGAAATGTTGTTGTTCCTGAAGCAAATTGGCAGTGAAAATACTACACAGAGTATGATGAAATTAATTTACGTAGACCACAATGAGCTGTATGAATGGAGACAGTAATTGCAGACGAATATATATATATATATATATATACATATATATATATATATATATTGTGCGTGTGTTTCTGTGTGGTGTGTGAAAGTGACTCGGCTCGACCTAATAACACTACATTAGGTAGATGGCGGCGGCTCCTGGCGACATTCCCGTATGAAAGACAATACCATACGCGCTCTGTACACGAAGAGATGGCACATTGCACCATCTGTTGTTGCTACCGCAATACTTATGCACCACTCATTCTCACTTGGCATTGTAGACGGCGGCAAGATGGCGCCAGCAGTAGCAGCTTGTTGTGGGATATTCTGGAAGGAGAAGGCTTAGGGGACGAATGTCTACAGCTTTTGAGAAACATTTACCTAGAAAATGCCGTTAGCGTAGAATGGGAAGGGATGTGGAGCAAAGAGAAAGTAGATATCAACAAAGAACTGAGGCAGGGGTGCCCTTAATCCACACTACTGTTTATGACGTACGTGGTGAGGATGGAGAGGGCGCAAGAAGGAAGTAATGTCGGGTTTAATCTCCCATACAAACAGGCGGACTTGTAAAGGGCTTCATCCACGACGTCCGTCTCAGAGATTCAGTGCAACCAGTCTCAGTGAAACTGCGTCCTCTACCTCTGGTTCTCCTTGAGCAAGAATCCGCCGAGCTGCAACGGCTGGAATCAGCTGATATGATCGAACGAGTCACAGTGTCCGAGCGGATTTCTCGGCTCGTCGTCGTTCGGAAGAAGGATAATTCCAATCGAATTTGCGTCGATGTGAGGGAACCCAACAAGGCTATTGTCATCCACGCCTTTGCACTACCGAGGGCTGACCAATTGTTGCATCGACTCGCTGGTGCTACTATCTTCAGTAAGTTGGACTTGCACTCCGCTGATCATCAGGTTTTATTGTCCGAGAAAAGCCGTGAGCTTACCACTTTCATCACTCATGATGGCCTCTTTCGCTGCAAGCGTTTGTGTTTCGGATTTGCATTAGCGCCTTCGGCTCCTCAGTGGATTATGTCATCTGTTTTGAAGGACTGTCCAGGCACCTTGCGCTGCCTAAGTGATGTTTTGATTTGGGGCCGCACACAAGCTGAGCACGAGAAAAATCTGCAAACTGTGGTTTCCAGAATCTCAGCTGCTGGCATGGAGCTTAATGCAAAGTTTGTATACATGGTCCCAGAGCTCACTTTTTTGAGACATAGGTTCAGTGCAAACCATTTTCGCCGCTGGCAAACAGAGTGAAGTCAATTGTTGATGCACCGCCGCCAATTGACAAGAAGTCGCTGCATTCATTTCTTGCTATCACGCGATACTACGCTAAACTGATCCCGCAGTACGCTGAATTGGTAGAACCGCTAGAAAACTGCAAAATCAAGGATGCCCTTTCGTCTGGCATTAGGATACTGAATACAGCTTCCAGACTATTAAGGAAGTGGTTGCATACGAATTCGGCTTCTGCGCCAAAAGTGTTAAAAGGTACGTAGATCGTTGTCGCGCAACAAAATGTCCTCAATTTCGTCCAGGAGATCTTGTCCGAGTACGTAACTCGAGAAAGTCCCGTCCTAATTAATCGGGACAAATTAAGATTTACCTTAGGGTAGGTCGCAATACTTTCATGCTTGAAAATGGCAAACGTTGAATTGCATCCGAACTTGTGAAATGCCCTGCACGACAGGATTTTCTTGAAACAGTAACTGAAAAAAGTTATTCCAGTAACTACCCATTTCTTGATGATGGATTCGCACCTTCCACTTACTACTGGTATAGGGGATACCTTACATTTCTTGAAGCGTAAACGTGCAGTACGCCCATCATCACTACGGTACGGACTGTCATACGAATTCAACTTTTTATGCCAAAAAGTATCTTGCATATACCTTAGGTATTTTGTATCCTCACGGGGGAAGTGTCCCAACATTCTTGGAGTGTAAAGTGCTTTATACGCACAATCTTCAATCCACGACAGCCATAGAGCTGTCTCGAGACAGGCTCAGAGCGAATGAGGCACCCATCAGTGCTGTCCTAGGGGACACACGCATGTTCGCATTGCCTAGTTTTTGTAATCGATGAAATCTTCATCATGTGTGGTCTGTGTGCGCAAGTGTGCGTCTCCTCGTTGCCTTCCCAAAGCGGGTACTCTTCGGAACTCTAGTGCAATCGTGTTCATTGTCACTCTTCATGTTGGGTATCTCTCTTAAAATGGGGAAGCAAAAGATGTCCGCTTAGAAAAAGAAAGCCTGTGATATGTACATGCACCTGAATTTTCTTTTGTATAAAGATGGCTTCACCAAACATGCGTGTTACAGTGCTAACATGCTCTCTTTAGTCAACTCAGTTCAAGTTAACAACATGGCATGTAGTAAACAGCACTTTCACTGCGATTAATTCTCCATTTGGCCACGCCAACTAAGATGTGTACGCGATTAATGTCTATAACTGATTCTAGCAAAAATTCTACTCATTGTATAATGATAAATGATAATATATCCGAAACTTACATCAGAAAATCTTCCGTCCCGTCGAAGCTACTACAGCTATCATTTGTGTCATTGTTTTTTCTATTCTTATGATATGACTAATATAAATGGGGCCCTTCGGTTTCCTTTCTTCTAGTTCATAGGCAGACTAAGAAATACTTTAGTGGTAGCGAATGAAACATCTATCGCACTGATATTGTTCTTGACAAGACGGCAATCCGTTGATGTAGCATTCTTGTCGCGTTCGTGACAGCAGCGTCGGTGCAATAAGGAGGCTTACATGACGGTGGTGATGGTCTGCTTTAAACTACACAAACACATACCGTAGAGCTTTCGCCTCACCACAGCACAAGGCATCACACAGATTGAAACCTGGACGGCGGAGCTCGGCGATGCATTGCGCTCAGCCAGAAAGACCATAGAAACAGACGAGGACGTCATCATCATGGACAGCCGCCGGGCCCATCTGATCGTGGCGAAACGTTCGATACAGGCGCGTTGGAAGCATCAGCGGGTGAATCGCAAATTGAGGAAGAAGGTGGCTGACTTAAACAGGTCCGTTGAACACCATTGCATGCTCCTGTGCCGTCAGCAGTGGAACAAAATCTGCAACCGAGCCAGCAGGGAACTGCATCGCAGTTGTACATGGAAGCTATTTCGGCACCTCCTAGCCGAAACAAAGTCATGCGAGCGCGACCGCCTGGCCCGCCTCATGCACACCATCATACAACAAGGAAAAGACGCTGTTATCATGAGCCTGCAAGCAAAGTATCTGCCAGGCACGCCAACGGAAACCCCACCCGCCGTACGGGGGGCTGCCCAACCCGTCGCTCCACCGATAAATTAGAATATCAGAGGTACGGCTAGCGCTGCACGAACTCAACACCCGCGCAGCAGCCGGCCCCGATCTCGTTACCAACAAGATACTACGCAACCTGGACGATGCTTTGATAGAGGCCCTAACACATTACTTCAATGAATGCTGGCATTCGGGCAAGCTCCCCCGACAGTGAGAGACGGCAAGAAGGATCCTGATTCCGAAACAAGGCATACCACTGGAAATCGGCAACCTGCGTCCCAACTCTATCACGTCCTGCGTGGGTGACGTGCTGGAGCATGTGGCCGCCAACCGGTGGCAGGATTACCTAGAGAAGGAAGGCCTCTATCCTGATACGATGAAGGGCTTCCGGCGCTGACACAGCAGACAAGATGCCATGTTTGAACTCAAACAAGAAATCATCAATAACAAGACACAAGACAGCAAAGTAATTCTGGGGCTCGATTTACAAAGTGCATTCGACAAAGTCAAACACTCAGCCATATTAGATGAGATCAGTAGAAAGCACTGCAGACAACATGGGTGGCATCACTACAAAGAATAATGTCGTAGAAATACCGCGATCAATCCAATACCACCAGGTACCCAGAAAAACGGCCTCAACCATTCATGCCCGGAGAACCCATCTCAGACTCAATGTCCATGTTAATGCGACATACGGAATTACTGTATTGCGACCGCCAAACCGCGTCCCAGAAGAGGCGGGTACAGAAGCTGGGCTCCACTCTCGTGGGTCTCTTCGCACTCACAGAGGCTTCATGCGGAACCACCGTAATACCTGTGCGTTACCTACGAAATGCGTTGTGCGTCGCAGCATGCGAAAGTCGAGAAACGCCGACTTTTCCTGCACTACAGCCCGCTTGCTGTTTGGCGATCATCTCTAGACAGGCGGCGCCATTTGAAAGCACCGCTAAGAAGCACACGCGCAATGTGCGTCGCGCCGGAGAATGGGAAGACTGAAAATTGTTCTTTGGTTACGCGTCCACATTCCTGCGTCTCCCATTCATCTGTTGCCTGTTTGATTTTAAGAAATAACTGATAATTTTGAAAGGATGTTTTTCAAAATAGCGCTACGTATGTCCAATGTACGGGACCTACCCGCCGCGGGCTCATACACAATGGTAGATATCCAGAGCTCTATAGATTAAATCTATTCTAATCTGTGTTTATTGCGATGTACTTACAACAAATTTACATGGTGACCGACGCAGATATCGAACTGTGACTGACAGCGTTGTTCTAATACAATTTCTACAATCACAGTTTTGTACAATCAGTTACTTTCATTTTCCCCTTCGTATATTTGACCAGGACATAAAACAAATGCTTCATTTTTTATACGATCCTCACGCCTAGGATTTAGTTGCTGACATCACTGCTTCCAGGTCTAGGAATGGTTCATAAGTCTAACCTACTTTTGCGTTAAATTTTTATCTCTGTCTCACTGCATTTTCTGCTTTACTGATGGTTGCTTCGTGTTTCTGAACATTGCGCTTCCTTTAACATTAAAATATTCACTTGCCCTTTCTACACAACCTAGCGCTGATCAAACCTGACATTTTAATTCTCGTTATTGTTTTGGAATATTTCGTCTAATTGTTGGCTTATCTCCTACAGTGGCAATGAGGCATATGTGTATACGATATAAACGATGATAACTTGGAGGGAAAATGGAAGTGAATTCACTACATCAGTGCCTGTGAACTACATTCCTCTTCAAAACTTGTCGCGCATGCTTATGCGCTAGCACGTTACTATAAACAGGGACGCTTTTAACGCTCTCTTCGGTTATTGTAGCTTTCGCTCGCCTGCTTCATGCTATATCTTTCTTGTATCGCAGCATATAATGCTATGTCACACTCTTGGTGTATGCATTTTCTTTTGTATTTCGAACTACAACGTTTGGTACATTTATTTCGTTGATCGAATTTTTTTCTCTTAGTGTTTCCATTACTAAATATTTGCAACAATTTATCACTCATTCTTTATAATACCCTTTCTGAGATATCTAAAGTCCAACGAAGGTTTTGGGATAAGAGAATAAAAAAAGTAGATGGGGGGAATCAAGCGTTTTCGAATACGAATCGAACACGAATTCTTAGTATTGGACATTGACTGGAATTCTTAGTAGTCAAACAAAGACGCATCAACTTAAGCACAATATTTGATTAGGTATAATTAGGTTGCACGTCGGGAATAAGTAGAGTGAAAAATTGTCTAGCACTTAGGAACAACGGGACAATTGTAAAGACCAATTCAGTGGTTGGCAATTAACCGACTACACAAACAGTCACGCAACATCAGAGCCTGATAGCAAATAAAAATTTGAAGAAGTAATGCCTGCTGTACTAATGGTCCAAGGAATACCTCTCTAGAAACGCCAACTAAAGCGTTACATAGAAAGACCACAAGTTGTGGAATAAAAAGAAATTTGCTGAAGGTCTCTTCTGATGCAGATACATGTCAAATCGCCCGTTGCCACGAAAGCACTACAGCTTGTGGCGTTAAGAATAAAACTGACACTCAAATATACTGCGAAAAACACAATATCGCCTAAATATTGATGGTTGATATGCAGGCTTCCACCGCTAAACAATAAAGAAATCTTTATTGCCCAATTTGTTTTCCCATAGCCTCCATAGTTGGTGTCGCGTCACCTGTAATCAATCGCGATACATTGTTAGGCAGCCGTTTGGTTAGTTTTATGTATTCGAAAACAACGAATAGTTCATTTCCGAATACTAATAAGAATAGTTCATGTATTGTATTCACTTCATATTCCTAACGTCGAATACGCAACCACCCATAGCATCACTGTATGATTGAGATAGCAATTACATGAACACTTCAGGGGCATTTTTGTTTGTCGGCATCGAATCACTTTCCGTACAAAATCTATGGGTGATCAGGCCGTGGACGCGCGCCGTACACTGTATGTTCGAGTGCCTGCACTCGAGTGGGACCGCGATCGCGGCTCAACCTGGCGCGTGCGAGTGAGGTACGCGAAGAGCAAACGCACCGCCTTCCATCGCGCGAAAGGCCGTGGGAGTATTAGAGGGAGGAAGGGAAGCAGGGAGGGGACGGTTTTGTGATTCGGAAGCAACTGCGTATTTCGATATGGGGCACACGGGCAACTGACGATCGCGTGTCAATCTCGGGCGCGAAAGGGAAGAAAGCCGCGAGGCTGCTAAGGAGAGGGGAGGGCCGGCTTCTGCTCCGCCAGCAAATGCGTACTTTGCGTGGCAACGCAAATCCGCGCCTCGTATTTCGAAAGCGATATGCAGTCTGCTCATACCTTTTTGCGCACTACTTTCTTGCTACTCAGTTTGTCTTGAAGCTATAGACAGCACGAAGGTAACTTTGCTCACTGCTGCTACCGCTCTTGCTCTCGTCAGCGGTCTGCTGCGACCGTCCGCTATCATCAAGTGTTATTTGATCATGTTCGCCTATTCCAGCTGACGTCACGATTGTTCATTCACATAGCAAGCGAATATTTCCAAGTTGATACGGCTGGTAAGACTCCCATCCTTACGCCTTATAGCTGTATACTAATTTGATATCGCACTCAATGCTTCGGTTTTCTGGCGGAACGGATATTTTCTTTAAATATAAAAGGAGATGCAGTTCACAATGTCAATTCGAGAAAACTTTATTTTCAACCAAAATTTATGTAGTCGGTGGGATCCAGTGGTATTGATGGCGGTATACCTAAATATTGTCTTTGGTATTGTCGCTCTTGTCTTTGGTATTAAAGGCAGGTCAGCGGCCTCTACGTCCTGTAATAGAAACATAATCAGCTGTTTAGCCACTATTTCCTGACCGGTCGTCTCTTATGAACGCGCTGCAATTGCTAAAATTTGCGCCTTATACATTGGCGTTAGAAAATAGAAAACTGTTCGACAGAATATGCTGTGGGAAATCTAGCTTGGTCTTCGAGAATATCTGAGGCACCGTCATCTTCTCTATCATGTCAGTGAATTGTGATCCCGCGCTGCGGTAGTTCATGCTTGCGCAAAAGAAAATTAAATATTTATGACTTTGTTATAGGAAACGCAGCCAATACATTGTCAAAACTACGCATGCAGAGACACCAACATTGCATGCGAAACAATAAGCGCCACGTTCATAATAACTTTTATTAGAAATGACTTTGCTTAATAAGGACACAAGTTCGTTCCCCTGCAGTGAATAAGCTGTCAAAAAATTTAAACCAACAAGAAGTTTCCCATCATGAGGAAGTTGAATCCATTCGGGTATTTTATGATTATTTTCGCCTTCTGTTATTGACCATCACCTGTAAATGAGGCATTGGCTTACTACCCAAATAGTTTTTCTTAGAGGTCGGCAAGCCTCGTTTATAGCTCTGCGCGTCGTAAGGGACGTTGAATTTATGATCAAATTTACATCATTCACTAATATATTATTTTACTGCCTCCGTTACGACAATTTCCACACGTGGTGCGAAATTTCCAACTTTATTAAAGTCTATTTTGAAATTTTATGCAATATAGGCCTCGTTTCACTGGTTTTAGTTCAAAAGGTGAAGCTAAAGCTCTTCATATAAGCTAAGAAGGTAACACAAAGCCTTATGGTGTGTAGGCTAGACAGAGAAATGTTACTTTCTCATTGTAGCATCCTGATGCTACAATGAGATGCTAATGAGTAGTAAGCCTAGTAAATTTCGTACTGTTTGTATACATCGCTTGTAAGTGTTGTCTACTTGATGAAAAAAAACTTGACTATACAAAATGACAGCACGAAAGCGTGTTCTTCGCCTTCTTCACTTATAATTATTTCTTAGAAAAAAACGCTATAATAATCATTTTTCAGTTTGTAAACCGTATGCTTTTATAATTGTTGTAGAAGTGGAAAGCACGGCTCATGTGACAATAACAAACTGCTGAAGCAGGTTGTAATCCCTCAAAGAGGTGAAATGCGAACAGACCCGTTTACTTAGATTTAAGTGCATGTTAAAGAACAATAGATGGTCTCAACTTCTAGAGTCCCGCACTACGGCGTGCCTCGTAATCAGATCGTTGCTTTGGCACGTAAAACTTAACAATCATTTATTTACATTCAACGGGCAACTAACTGCGTTTTGTGTCTGCGCATGCATGTCCTTTGTGGGACACAAAAGTGTGACATACTTTTGTTCAGTTTTATGTTGGAGCGTATATACAGACAAGAATCAGCCCATACACTGAGGTTGACTGACTTATGCTATAATCCTACATCTCGATATCTGTAGTAGTAAAAGAATACGGCATTAATAAATAAAACGCCCGTACGATATGCAGCATTGGGAAAATATGTGTAATTCTCTGATGAAAAGGCAAATAAAAAAAAGCTTTCACCTACCAGGTGGGATTAGGTTAAGTTTCCCTGCACCGCCTTTGCCATTTTCTCCGTTTGGCCCTCCTGTTGGCGATAAATTAGCATTACTGTGGGGCTCGTTCAATAAATCTAAACATTCATTGTCTAGCTCATTTTAGCCGATTCATCAAAGGCATATAAAATTTCAGCGCTGTAGTTTGAGAACAATATGGGGTACCTACTTCACTTATTCTAAAGGAGGGGGCCCGATGTTGGATATACTGCTAGAGATTGCTATACTGATCTGCACAGCTGTGCGGAAACGACACACTACCTGCGTCGGCAGCAGAGCCAACCATTCCCATCACGCCCTATCAAAACTTCTCCAAAAAAGACGCACGCGGCATTCTGCTGTTAATTAGGCGTTCCGAGCGCAGCTTCCTAATAGGCACTAATAGGCCCGAAGTCGAACCGTCAAACTATTTTCTTGTAGGAAGCCGATCTAACGGCATGTCGGGTAGCAAGAAGCCACGTTCACCTGCCCATCTTAAACAACACCGCGTCGCCGACGAAGGTTCAGCACCATAGTTTTCAAAGACAGCTGTAGTCGTAAAAATGGTACCGATGGCTAGCGCTGCTCTTCAAATTCCCCAACATGCAGCACAGGGCAACCTTGCCAGCTGTGTGCTTATTTATCCATTCGTAGAGCACAGCAGTATGTGCACTCGGTCAGAAGTCATCGGTAAAGTACCATATATTAGAAACACGTTTCTGCAGCTGGCAACCTCAACAACTCATCAATGGTCGCGGCTATACACGTTATTTTATATTTTCCTAGCCATGTAACGCGGTGCACTCCCAAAAGTGACGGCAAACAAACGCGGACATCACGCTTCACAAGCAATCAGCTCCGGAATCACTTGCGCCTCTCTTACAGCAGGCCTACAGCCCCGACCGTCGATTTTAGTTCAGAAAATAAATCCGGAAATGTTGTCCTTAGGATGCCTTCTTTACCGCAAGCGCACTGAGAATCGTCTTCTGGAAAGAAATTTGTTCTTGAAAACTTCATAAATGCTGACTTACCACTTGCTGCAACGACCGCTCCCGGCATAGTGGACAAAAGTAAGGCAAATATGGTCAAAACCACGAAAATGCTGAAGCTCAAAATGCGCACCATGGTCACTCGCTTAGCAGTGTGAAAGGTCTTCAAGCAGCGAGCGCTTAAATACAATTTGGCGATGCTTTACGTGACGTCACACTCTTCGTTTTTGTTGTTCGGTTACAACATACCTTGGGGAGGCTATGTTTTATTGCAGTATTTTTTGTGGAGTATCTCTTTTTTTACGAGCTCAAACTTTATTTTTTTGGCAGAGACTTCAGAAACAAGTGTCAATGCGGTCTCTGTGGCGATAGAAGAAACAAAGATCTAAGAGACAGACACTAAAGTATATCTGTTGTTATCGATTGTCAGTCAGTGCGACACCACCACCACGCAGATGTTTGTTCTTTATGCAAATTCAGAAGACACCTACTCCGAAAGTATTTTCCTTTCCATGTACGGCCCATCACACCAAGCCAAAACAAAAACACGTCAGAGAACAATGTGTTTTCGCTCTTTTTTCGCTTCTGTGAAGGCTTAAAGTGGACTACATCAGTATCCCTTGTTCGAGGAAAGCACGCACAATGGAAAGAATCCAAAGGGACCCGCACGCGAATAACAATTCCGTTTAAAATACATTGTTTCATAGCCGTTCCACTAATGTCGCTGTTGCGATTCGTGATTTTAACCTACACATATTTTGGCTGCGATTGTACTGCACAAAATCATTTTAATGCATCATGAATATGTTGTTGTTCGCCCTAACCTTCATGAAACATACATTTAACCTTGAATCTATACATTATGCGAAGGCTTGCAAATCAAGCGGGGGCAGATTAATTACTCAGTAATATCCTTCAAGCAACCTTCCTTTCTCGCTATTTAACGTTTATTATTTAGAACCATGCTAAAATGGTGGAAGCGATGGACCATGCGCAATCGCTTGCCCCATCGCTTCGAAGGATAATAAAAGAGCTAGCTTCCGAAGAGCCTGCCTGCCACCCACGAGCATGTGCAGGACTCCGCGCCAAAGTGACTCACCGCGTCGAAGTGACGTCTACTCGATAAAGATGCATTATTATGCCGAATAAAACTGAATTTTCCTCTGAATAGCCGCAGGCTGTCCCGCTCCGAATGGAATAAAAGATAGATGCCACCGATCGCTTACGCACTGGTTACTCGCTCCTGTCGGTGAGCATGGGTTTATTTGCGTGTAATAAGACTTTTTACGTGGCCGTGCAACGTTTTCGAGCACTTTCGGCACGTTTACGACCTCGTTCTGCCAAGTCTTCGTTGCTGATGATCTGTTTTAGCGTCATTCTTAAGTTTCCGTTGCATGCCGCCGCGATTGTCGACGAGCCACCGCAAGCAAAGTAAGGGGAAGCGGACCGATCGCAGACGCCGGCGCCACCCTCTTCATCCGGTTATCGATTTTCAGTGCAGTGGCTCAGCCCTATTGAATACCTCTCCAGTTGAGCGTGCTCCTCGCTTCTTGTGAGCCAGTTAGATAAGGCAAGCCGCTCAGTGTAGGCAATGTTATTCGTTTTTCAAGCAAATAAAAGTGACCTCCTATGAACGAGGAGAGTGTTTGATTGGTCTGTTGAGACAACGCTGCGGGTGACCGCCCGATACTTGCGTCGGTGGTTACGCAAATTTGACGTCAGGAGATTGGAATAAAAACATATTGGAATAGTTTTACGTTATAGAGTCCATGGTGTCAGAAGTGGTAAAGCCTGCTCCTAACGAACTCAACTAATGGTGGTCAGCTGCTGACGGACTTCCTGGATGCCCCTTCAGCAGTCATGGAAAGCGTCAAGCCTCCGGAACCATCGAACACATCGGGAGACACCACGAAAAGCTGGAAGCTGTTCCAACAAAGATTCGAACTCTTCTTGGGTGCAACGTCACCTGACAAACCAAGGTCGGAAGTGACAAAAACTGCACACCTTCTTAGCGCAGCCGGCGAAGATGCGATAGAAATCTACAACAATTTTTCGTTCATTGGGACGGAAAGCAAAAATGACTATAGATGGGTCGTTGCCAAATTCCAAGAGTAATTTAGCCAGCCGGAAAGCTAAGCTCACGAAAGGTATGTGTTTCGTACGCGTGTATAGCGGGGGGCCGAACCATTCGAACAGTTTCTACGAGAACTCAAGAAAGAGGCCAGTTTCTGTAATTTCGTCACCCCAACCGATGACATGGTTCAGGACCGAATAGTTTTTGGAATGAACTTCGCGAAGCTGCGAAAAAAATGCTCACAGAAAAGCAGTTATCCCAGGAAGGTGTTCACGCCTTATGCAAAGCAGCCGAAACCTCAGCTCGCCAAAACGAGATATGGTCTAGGACGAAGGAAGCACCTGAAGTCGACTGAGTAACTGCGAACAGGAGGGTGGCAATTCAGCCAGCAAGGTGCACCCGTTGCGACCGGTGCATCCGCGAAGGCGTTGCCCGGCATACGGCAAGAGTTGTCGTTTGTGCAACAGTCCAAATCACTTTGCGGCGTGTAGCACAGGGAGAGCTAATATTGGCGAAGTGCAGTGAGGAGACGATGACTTCAACGTCTTGGATGTAGCCGTAAACAGTGTTCCGACTGGACGCGACTGCATAGGTGGAAGGAACGTTACATTCAAGGTTGACACCGGATTCCAATGGAAACTCGTGTCTCTGTTGGTTTATCTCAAGTCAAATGTCGGTACGATTCATTCAAACGGCACGGCGCTGCCCTCGTACAACGGCGGAATTTTAGACCACTGTGGGAACGGTCTCGGCCCCCCTCGTCATTGGTAACCGGCAGGAAAGTGCCCAGTTCTTCAGGCCATTCTGGGGTGGGAGGCCAGCGAACGCTTTGGGTTTATTCCGCGGAACGCTGACACTGTAGCCACAAGAACCTCCGAAGAAAGAGCCCTGCAGTTCTCCCACCTATTTCACGAAACTGGACGCCTTCATCGGGAATGCAAAATTATGTTTCGCGAAGGTGCTAAGCCCAACGTCCTTCCAGCTCGCAGAGTGCCCCTCTCTCTTCTGCACCCGCCGCGTGCAGAATTGGACCGGATGGAATGAGCGGGAATTGTGCGGAAGATGAGCAGCCCAACAGACTTGGTATGTGTATTAGTCATCGTGGCAAAAAGAGGGCAAGCTAAGGATATGTCCCCAGGAAAATTCACCACAGCTTAAAATGTGAACACTATCGGATGCCTCGTCGAGAGGACATAGAGGCGGAACTAACAGCTGCGAAATTTTTCTCGCGTTTAGACGCCAATACCGGATTCCATCCAATTCCGCTCGGTGAGAATTCATCGATAATATGCACGTTCTAGACGTCCTTTGGGCGGTACTGTTTTTTGGCTTTCTTTCGGTATTTCCGAAGCCAGCGAAGTGCTCCAGAAAGCCCTAAATCCCATTTTTGAGGGCCTTCCAGGTTCTCGCGTCTATGTGGACGACGTGTTGGTTTGGGGGGCGACCAGAGCGCAGCACGACCAGCGCCTACGAAGTGCTCTCAAAACAGCCGGGGTCGCGGGACTTATCTTTAATGATGGAAAGTGCACGTTTGGTGCAGAAGAGGTTGCATTGCTTGGTGACGCGAATTTCAGCGGCGGTATCAAACCTAATCCAGAATTTATTTATTTCTTTGTTTCAATGTACCTTAAAGGCCACAATGGGAGCATTAAGTAAACGGGGCGTCATTGAACAAATGACATCAGAAAACAGATATATGATCGCTAAAAATTGTGAGAGCTAAAAATGTTTGTAATGATCACATGCTTCCAAAACAGAGAGAGAGAGAGAAATTTATTTACAGAAAGGCAGAGAGGTCGGCTTGAGCTATAACTTGCTCTGGCCTGCTACTCTACTCTGGGGAAAAGGGACGGGGAGTGAAAGGGCTGATGAATGATGATGGTATAAGGAAGAGATGCGTATATACAAATTCACAGAGTTGTGGTATCTCTAAAGGCGTGCGTCCAGCCCAGCGGCTTGGAGAAAAGCTACAGCGGCTCTTGTTACCAGGGCTGCGCTGATTGCATTAGGCCAAGGACCTAAAAGAAACTCGTCCGACAGCGGTCTCTCATGGATGTTTGCTATGGAAGAGACTAGTTGCTGTCGTTCTTGCGCGTACGCGGGACACACGCAAAATATAGGTTCAAGTGTTTCTGGCACCTCACAGTATTCACAGTTTGGGCTAGTATCACTGGCACCTATCATATTTCTATAACGGTTGGTGAATGCGACACCAAGGCGAATCCGGTGCACCATGCTAGTGTGGTTTCTTTTGAACTTGTGAGACATACGAAATCTCATTTCTTGGTCCCATTTGTGTAATCGCTTGTGTCGTCGATCTGGTTGGGTCCAGTTGCGGTTTACGCGACGAAGTAGGGCGTTTGTGTCTGTTCGTGAGAACGGAATGCGTACTTCACAAGCATTATCTAAAGCAGTTTTCACTTCAGCGTCTGCCTGTTAGTTCCCTATCACGCCACAGTGTGATGGTATCCACTGAAAGGTGACATTGTTGCCATTTCTAGTTGCGTGGTCGAGATACTCTGTAATTTCTATAGCCATAGAATAATACGGGCCCCGTCTGAGGAAACAGTCAATCGTTTTCAGAGCTGGCTTGCAATCGCAGAATATCGTCCATGCGTGAGGAGGCTCCTCGGAGAGAAATCGAAGTGCTTCCCGGATAGCAACAAGTTCTGCGGCAGTTGATGTTGAGCTATGGTCGAGTTTAAACCGGCGAGCGATGATCATATGTGGAATGACGAAGGCTGCAGTGGAGGCATATGGTGTGTAAAAAATAAAAACGCTCAATCAATACAAAGTGTTATCGGGAAAGGAATGAAAAGTACAATTCACGGTAACATAAAAAGCGATGTAACACTCGCGCAAAATAACGTACATAGCGCGAGCACATAAAGCAAAAAAAATTGAAGCAGCCATAACAAGAAAAAGAACCGTATGTGACAGTTACTATATGACATGACATATGTATGGATGAATATATTGGTTATGATGAAGACTGTAGGTTCAGTAGTTGTCTGAATTTATCATTGCTCATTTGAGCGACAGTGCTATTAGGAAGCGAATTCCATAACGGAATCGCTCGTGGTAAAGCCGAGAAGATAAATGCCTTAGTGTTGCCATAAACTCGAGTGAGGCTTAAATCATTATAAAGACGTCGGGATGTGCAAGACGCGCGTTGCAGTGGCAAGTTTGATGGCTGGATTTGGGAAACATATCTAAGGAACAAGGACAGGAGTGCTATGTCACGTCGGCTACTAAGTGATTGAAGGGAAAGGTCGAGTTTTGTTTGAGTAATGCTTGATTGGTAGCTGTAATTTTGGAAAATAAATCGACTAGCTCGGCTTTGGATGGCTTCTAACCTGCGGATTAAGTATTCGTGGTAGGGAGACCATATTGGATACGGGAACTCAAGCTGAGGGCGTACAAATGATACGAATGCTAATTTACGCATGTTAGGTGGGCAACTACGCAAGTTGCGAGGAATATACCCAAGAGATTTGAAAGCATTTGCGCATATGGTTGCAATGTGAAAGGCCTAGGAAAGGCTCGGTGTAATATTTACGCCTAGATATTTATATTCTGATGCCTGAAATACTATATTTGAGTTTCGAGTTAAACGCTAGCATCCATGCGGTGCCAAAACCAGAAAACGAGCAGGCAATACAAGGGATGCTTGGGGCTATAAACTATTTCAGCAGATACTTGCCAGGCTTGGCGAAGTGGACTGTGCTGTTATGGTTGCTTCTCAGGCATGAGGTACGGTTCGAATGGATGAAAAACCAAGGAATAGAGTGGCGGGATATTTGCAAAACTCGGAACGAAGCACCACTGCTAGCAATTTTCGACCCGAACCTGGACGTAAAGGTGACGTCAGATGCCTCGCAATACGGCGTTGGCTCAGCTTTGTTGCAAAGACGTGGTATTGGATGGAGACTAGTAGCCTATACATCGAAATCTTTAACGGAGATGGAAGAGCGCTATTCTCAAATTAAAAAACGAGCTCTAGCACGTGTTTTTGGTTGTAAATGGTGCCATCACATCGTGTATGGCCACCCGGTGACACTTCCAAGCGATCACCGGGCTCTCATTGACATTGCAAAAAAGGCACTATCTGATATGCCACCATGAGTGCAGCGTTTCTTTTGCAGGCTTTAGAAGTGCGATTACACAAGCATGTTAATTCCTGGCAAACAAATGGCACTGGCGCACATGCTGTCAAGGGCATCCGCTCCTGGAGACGGCACTGCCACGGACACCACCGATGTTGAAGTCCACGCCGTCTTCGTGGTGTGGTCACTCGTCAGCGAAAGAAGTGGCCTACGCCTCGCACATGAGTCCGCATAGGATCCGTAGCTGAGGATAGTGTGACAAAAGGTAAAGGACAGACAGGCTGTGGAAGGACCCCTCGAGTATGCGTCCTCTGAGTTTTGAGTCGTGAATCGTATATTTCTCAGGGGGACAAAAGTTGTAATTCCGACACGAATGCGGCCTGAAATTTTGCAAAAAATTCAAGAACGGCACCTAGGTATAGAAAAAGGCATAGGAGAAGCACGACAGTTGATCTTATGGCCAAGCGTCAGCTCGGATATTGGAGCACTAATACAAAAGTGTGCTATTTGCAGAAGGCATGCATACAAACAGCCAGCAGAGCCGTGAATGCTTCTTATAAAGCACTTTACAGGCTTGGTTGCATGTTGGTGTTGACATCATTAATTACGGCGGCAAGTACTACCTGTGTGCTTGCGATTGCATCTCTAACTTTCCAGAAGTCTACCAGCTCCGTGACCGGTCAACCAACTCCGTGACGGAGAAGCTCGGAGCATTGGTCCCACGATATGGTATCCCAACGGATGTGTGCACTGACAATGGACCCCAATTTTTCAGCCAAGTGCTTGCCCGTTTCGCTAAGCTGTACGACTTTCGGCACGTGACTTCAACTCCCCTGTTCACGTGCTCAAACGGATTAGCAGAAAAATGTGCGAAAGTGGTGAAAAGGATATTAAGGAAGTCCATCGAAGCAAACGAAGACTTCTGACTTGGTTTTCTTGGTTACAGGCCAGCCCCTTGGAAGAGGTGCGGTGCCCTGGTAAACTGCTTCAAGGAAGCCGACGTCTCACACCTCTATCTGACTTCATACCACAGCAAGCGATTCATACAACTAAGAACAAGCAATCAAATCGGAGGCATCATGCCTTGCCCCCCTTCAACGTAATGACGTCGGGTGAGTAAAGGGAACGTCGTGGTCAAAGAAAGCCATGGGAATGGCACCAGCTGGACCACGTTCCTACTGTGTCCGCACAGAGGGCCACAAAACACTATGCCGAATCCGGCAACACTTGCTAGCCACGAAAGCAAGCTTCAGTCCCGACATAGCAGCTAGTGATCAGACGACGAACACGATACCACGCCATCTGACAGCACTAATACTCTACCAGCTTAGACGTCTTCATTGTTGTGCGTTGGAAAAACGTGAAAACTAACCCCGCCTCCAACGCCTCCAACGCTACCTAGGATATCGCAGAGGCAATCGAGGCCACCTGCACTTCTGGCCTCCGATGCCAACTAAAAGCAAATCGGCTACACGCGCTCAAGCGACCTAGACTTCTGTAACAAGGGAAGATGTATCGCATCGCACGCATGCGCACCAGCAGTGGTCGCACACCGTCGTCACGCCGCTGTCAGATGTACGATAGCACACTCCCTCTCGTACAGACTCAGTGCGCTATGAATACCGACGCTCAATAAAAACTGGGGTTCACTGTTCACTGGCTGTGTTGATGCTTCCCTGCGGAAAGCTCAGGACGACGCAATCATCATGGTATACAAGAATTCACACAAACATTCTGACACCGACTGCTTCTCTCACGTTTCTTGTCGCCCGAAGACTCAACACGACCAGCAGTACGACTCTTTTGTAGGGCCAATAAGTACCGACGACTTTACCGAACAGCAGGTCGCTCATCTGAAGCTAAGAAGCTTTGTCGAGTTCTTTGAACGCCAGACCAGCTTTCTACTAGGGGTACTTGGGGTATGCATTGTCTACGGTTTTAATGCAAAAGGACGTTTTCGTAAAGAATACTCTTCTCGCCAGTCGAGGCGAACTACCTTCTTGTGGTGCCTTCAGCACTGGGGCCAGTGTTTCTCCAGAGCCTTCATAACGACGTGATGGCAAGGCATCTTGGGTGTATCTGTATGCTTACGACGATTGAGGAGACGCGCTACTGGCCAAGCTTGAACGCTGACATTGCTAGTTACGTCGAAACATGCCGAGAGTGGCAGCGACGCACGACACCATCACAATAAAAGCTCAGTTGTCACAACCGATCGAGCGTCCTTACCGATCGCTTGAGCAAATCAGCATGATCTTGGCGGGGCCCTTTCCGATGTCAACAACAGAAAACAACTAGGTTGTTGTGGCCTCCGAAAACGCACCTACAATGCCCAAGGAAATGCCCTGGCCAAAGGTCTGAGGGCGAATAGAAAAATTATTTGTTAGAACATCCTGTGGCGACATGGTGCGCTAGCAGCCCAAGTTATGGACAGATAAATGGTTTAGATGCGATTACTCAAGCCATTCTGTAATATAGCCAATCATGTCACCGCGTGAGAGCCACCTAGCACCTTCAGACGAATGGACTAGCAGAACGACTGAGCAATACGCTTGCCGGCATGTCAGCGATCTACGTTGATGTTTGACACACGACATGCGATGCCGCTCATCCGTATCAAACACTCGCTTACACCCTTGCAAAAAACCACGCACATGATAGCGTTCAGGCTAGTTGCTGGAGGGATCGCGAGGACAGCGCTCGAGATTGCGATCGCCTGTCGCAAGACCGACATTGCGACCGCCTGCTAATCAAATACCAGCTGAGGACCGGCATTTTGCACCACGATTTTGGACGGTACTACGTGCATTATGACACCGATTATCATGTTTCTGCTCCGACACCAATACGCTGACGAGGACTTAGTGAAAATCTTTTGCAACACTACTTCGGATCACACAAGGTAACCCGACGTTTTGGCGCACTGCACAATGACATTTTGTGAGACTGCTCTTTGGAATCACAGTGGCGCCGCTTGCGACCTGAAGTCGTCCTCGTGGAACTTCTTAAGCCTCTGCACGCCCACCGATCAAGTTCTCGACTTCGCTTTTTTGCGACTTTGTTGTTCATTTTCTTTACTTCGCGTATTTTCTTTTAGGTCTTATGCTTGCAGCATCGGGACGATGCTAATCTTGAGGGGGGCACTAACGCCGGTACTTTTTACCTTTCGCGGTTACTGCTTTTCACCGGCTAAAACATGTTAAACGTCATCGCTAGGCGCAACACACGCTGGCACGTATCTGAAATCTCTCGAATGTCATCGATCGCGCTATCCGTGGTGTGGTGCCACCAAAACGTGTACAATGTGAGTGCATGAACGACGCAAATTGTGTACTACTTTCCGGAGAGCACGCAAGCACCAACGATTACGCGGGAACCTTCGTTGACCCGAGTATAAAAGCCGACCCGCTTGATCCTCTGGGCAGATATCCACGATCGCCGACTGTGATCACCGCTATGGTTTTTCTTCGTATATCACTTGCTTTTGTGCGCTCAAGTTAGCCGAAAAAAACGTTTTGTGCTTTGCAGTAATGCTACTGTGTTACTGAACCTCACTGCAACGTCACTACAGTCATTTAAAAATCTCTATGGTAACATTCCCAGAAGGCAATATACACCCCATACAAACTCCTAGATACAACGACGCAAAATAATATTTATGAGATCATGAGGTTCTGTAAAATGTACACAATGTTGATCTGCAGCTACGCTCTATGTATAGAGCGACAGCTCTAATAAAACTGAAGTAACCAGGCCCTGTTTTCCTTACATTCAAGAGCCTAGGGCCATCCGAGGAAAAGCAACCAGCAACATTGCCTCCCTTCATAACTTCCTACCCTGAAGATCATCTGCCCTGAAACAATACTACCGAAACCCTGGTGTTAAAGATTAAACTCTGTGTAGCAGCTTCTTTAATAGTGACACCATCTGTTAAGAACGATTTCAACCAAACCAAAAATGTTTAGGTACCAAAGACTGAGAGCACGTTCAACAGACTCAAGTCAATACTTTTTAATAGAGTCGCCTAACTTTAACATAATGTATTGCCTACCCAAGCGAAGGATTTACACGCAGCCAAATATTTTATTTTTATTTTGAAAGAAACGCGTTGGCTAGTGGCTTCTTATACGCAATATTTCATGCAGCAGAGATATTTTTGTCAAGTCCATTGTGAATCAGCACTGATGTGAAAAATTCTTTTACAATGCCCATGAGGAGGAAAACATACAATGCTGTCGAAGAGAAAGAAAGCTATTACACATTTTTAAAATCCTATATGCCACACCAGGGATTTATTTCTGACAGTTTGGGTGTTCCTAGCACACCCAACACGGGTTTTACAGACTAAAATCAACTAGCACTGTATGATGGCTCTTTGCTCTTGTACGTCCTTCTGATTTTTGCGCTACTTGAAAAACTGCAAATTTCATCGTGTTTTTAGGTGGACCTATACCTAATAAACCAGCCTCAAAATATGTTTTGGATATTATTGTTAGTCCTTGAAAAAGCTTCCATGACGCTTATTCATGATGCGTCGCTCTGTGAAGAAATAATCGTAGGACTTGAAAATTGAGCTGCGAACACCACGAGAACAAGTACCGCTGGTTTCGTTCGGGCGGCCATTTTGCCGAAGCATAGAGAACAATCGCTCGTTCAAAAAATGATAGACATTGTAGAAACAATGTCGCTCTATTGTCAGTAGCCTTGAAGTTACGCTCAGCGATCGCGCAAATTTGGGATACGTTCCCGAGAAAAAACACCGGGCTCCCAAAATTTTTTATGACATGTGATACAGCCGACAGCTAGTTTCGTGTAGAGGGTTTACTGGCAATGTCCCATTTTTTCAGCATAAGGCAATTTGGCTTGTCGTACATCTAAGAAACAACAGATCTATGACTAGAAATCCTCCAGGGGCCCCATGCAGTTGTCAGGTCACGTGCTTCAAAGCCCAGCTATAGATTCGACATGAAGGTAAATATTTATGCGAGGCACGCTTTACATAAAGCCAAGTAACCTATTTTGTGCGTTATGACAAAAAACGCGTTTTCCTCTAGAATGTTTTGACACTTGATGTATGTTCAATTTTCTTGGGAAGTTCTTTACAAGAATTACATGAAGTAGATTTGTTATCACAGTTTGAACATTAAAATACTACTCAAGCAAGATCAATGCTTCTTAGGGAACCTGCTGACTTCTGACCCGATTATTCTTCTCGCATTATATTAGTCTGAACGAAAATTCATTATCCTGGCCTCTGCAGTCACGTCTACACTCTATAAAACAGCATCAATTACACCTAGATTATGCAGCAATATTTTGCTCATAACGCTGTTGAGATTTTCACATCACAATTGCCGCGATTGCATGGATATTCCATGTAAGCTTCTAAAAATATATCTTTTGCAATACATGGTTCTTTAAATTCACACGGAGCCTCTGCAATGACAAGAAAACTTTTCCAGAAGGACGACGTACTTCCTGAAATATTTTTGCTGCAAACTGTCCTTTGCTAAGTCCGTATCTCCGTATGACATACTGTTTTTATACAAATATACTGTAAATTTCTATATATTTATCTCCGCATACAAGTTACGGTACCTTTCTTTAGCAGCGCTTCGTTTTGAAGATACATGCTGATCGGGGTGCGTAATTAAACTGCTGAGGTATTTGTCTCACATTTTTGATGAAAACGCTATGAATTTTTTAACATCGACATTGTTTGCTCGAGAGAAATAAGAAACTGAAATCTGAGTGAGGTGGTCACATATGTTTGATACAATCATGGTTATCTGGTTAGTTACTCTGCCTATTCGGACTTTCAAGGGCAACAATTTTAAGGCTTCGTTCCGGAATTAATAATCTTTGTATTGAACATTGAATAGTTAACGTGGTTGCTTATATAACATTAGGAAGCAGTGCTGTTCCACCATGATTTTCCATAAAAACAAGAAAATGGAGTGAAGGACGTTTGAACTTGCTAAGTTCCGTAATGTCCACTAATAGAATGTCCTTGTGGAGCGCATTTTTCGTTGTTGTGCCAATTAGGCGAAGCACTTTCCGGAAACACCTTTTCCTTCCTGCTGCAACAAATTAGTGAAGTGTCTTAAAGGTTCAAAGGAAAACATTTGCTTTGTCGATTACTTTGCTGCAAGCACCACTGTCTTCAGCACTCGTAGTGATCCTGCTTGCATTTAACTTGCATGCAGATTGAGAAAAGATATATCCTCATCTAAGAGCATTGGTTTCGAAGGCATAGAAGAATTGTGCAACCTGAAGCATTCTTGCCGGAGATTTCGCATTACTGCAATGCTATTTTTACTGCAAATGCTAAAGGTTGTACCATATCAACATAGCCATACATGTTGCTAAGTGCTACTCGTAGAAGATGATGTCAACCTTTAGCCTGAGTGAGACGTACTCATAATCGGCCACTTCCTGATGTGATAAAGGCGACGTGCTTTGGGTGAGTTGGCTGTGTTCCATGCTTGCCACCATTGCTGCTTTTGTAAACACACCCTATAAATAGTTCCCCTACTGGGCTTCCGCGTACCACTTATTTGGTTGAGGTGGTTCAGTTCCGTTCAGTTCAGTTCATTATTCTTTATATACAATGAATTGGTAAGACACAATATACAGACGAGGGTCCCAAAGTCAAAGATTGAAACGGGACCCTACGTTAATAATAAGATTGTAGTGATGTATTCGCGAAGAGCAAGCTAACTAAAACAAACATACACAATCGCGAAAATGCAACTTAGGAAAATACGATCAATGAAAACAACTTGAATGTATACATGCCTATAGTGCAAAAAAACTGTCAATACATACAAATGACAAATGTAGTGTAATGAATGACGTAAACTTAGTTACACATATAAACAGCTTAACAGCATGACTAGCAGCGAATGACAATGCCATATTTCCATAGTTAGAATGAATCATAGGTAGTAGAAAATTGCAGTTACGCGCAAACCTGGCATTATTGTTATTGATGAGGTGCATGGAATCGATGAATTGGTATAGGAGCTGTTAATAAGTAATTTATAAAACCTAAATATTAGATGATCCCTGAACAAGTTCCTTACAAAAAGGATGTTACTTTCACGAAGTAGTAGAGTGGCACTCGCGAAAAACCCACTGTTAGTGATAATGCGTATTGCTTGGTTCTGTAAGTGCTGAATAAAAGATATATGACAGATGCGTTTCCCCAGGAAACAATACCATAATTAATGCGACTGTGAATGAAGGCAGAGTATGATGCTAATAATGCATCTATCGAGACACGTTATTAGCTTTTTACTTTGACTATACTTTTATTATTAGCATTATACTTTGGTGTATACTCCTTCATAGGGCGGAGCTTCGTAGCAAACCAACTTGGAATCTATCTCGGTGTATTTAGGAGATGAAACGTCACCGCCAGCTGCTCTTGCAAGCACTACACAATTTATCCGCCTCTCATGGCTCCGTGATCCCGGGATCTTTTCTGGGACAAAAATTGTTCGCGTGGAGGAGTGACTAAACATGTACGAATGTGTCAGCAAATAAGATGGCTGGTATCCAACTAGAATGGTGGCAAGCGTCATATATTTCTCCTCTGTGGAGCACCTCCCGTCTGGTTTTTGAACCGCGAGGACGATCTCACCAGCTGGGACAAATGGAAGCAGCAGCTCCGCTGCCTTTTCGGCAACCCATTTGGTCGGCAGCTTGCCGCCAAGAAACTACTCGCGGTACGTATCGTGACGTTAACAAAGATTTACTTATCGTACCTACAGGGAGTGCTGGCCTTGTGTCTACACGCTGACCAGAAGATGTCCGAGGTTCACAAGATCGCCAACATTCGTAAGGGTATCGTGGGCGACGAATTTATTCTATTCGTCTTCATCAACGTGACGAGCGTTGACAGTGTGAATAAAGAGGGTCGTCGTCTACACCAAAAGAAATGCAGGTGCATCTCGCCTCTTTTCGAGCGTCTGTCGAATATCGCCGCAACGTCGTCCTACAGGGCAACTCCTTGTCAGCCATCCACATCTGACGACAGAGCGCGCATAGTCCACTGAGAGCTTGACGCCGCATATCCGGCTTCTGATAAATCCACAATATTCGATACCTCGGCGCCAAATGTTTCATTGATCCCGGCCATTATTCGCCAAAGATGTGTCAAACTCATCCTTCTCTACTGTCTGCTCCATGAACGCTCCTGACGCCGGCCTAGTCTCCGCGGGTAGGCGTGGTCGCGAGCCGTACGGCCTTGATTATTCCAGAAGCTTGTCGGAATGTCGAAACACTGATGCTAAGCCTACCTGTTTCTGCTGCACGCGAACTAGACACATTGCCCTCTATTGCCGCAGCCAGAGGACCTCTCAGTCCCACAGCCCATTTCCCACATGCTCTAGTCCCTTCCGTACCGAAACCTCTGAACCCATTGTACCTAAGGAAGGTACCCGCTACGCCCGGTCGCCTATGCCGTGTCACCATCCATTACGACCACCACCTGGAAGCCGCTTCCACTCGCAGAGCTTTCAGCGTCGTTGTTTTTTTTTGAAAAACTGACTGCACATGTTCTAGAGGGCAAGCTGAGCTGGCGACCTTGACCTAAAGGCTCTGTTTCCCTTAGGTGCCCACCGGAACACTCGAGTCCACGTCGAAGGCATCGCTGTCAGAGTTTCTTTGATACTAGGGCGCACGTCTTTCCCATGAGTGCCAGTTTTCGTCGTCGTATAAAGAAATTCCTTACAGATCCCACGACCGAAGTCGGCTGTTTCGCTAACGATGCGACGGTCGCCCCTTTTTAGGATGTTCACAGCACTCGTTGCCGTTGGTGTTCACCGCGTGGTTACTTTTACGGTCCTTGCACATTAACTTCGGGACCGGCTAGTTGGAGTCGATTTTATTTCTACCGATTCAGATCTGACTGATTGCCCGGCCATTGCACTCCATCCTGATCTTCCACGCCTTTTAGAATACAGTGAACAACCTGCTTCTTCTCACTTATATTGCAGCGACGTTCATCTCCTACAATTTAAAAGCGTGACATACGCATCATTGTCATGTTCGGCAGCAGTTACAGAACCAGAATTCTTAGTGACGATCTTTCTCACGTCCTGATCACCCACAGTGTCTCTGCACCCTACACCCTTCCAAGCATTATAGCTAGCAGAACCAGCCTTCCACTAGTGAATTTTGGCTTAATCGTGAAACTACTTGCGCATTGGTTTTCCGTAGCCCACCTTTGCCCTCTCGAGTGCTTTCAGGTAGAAGATTTTGTACCGCATGCTACATGTCCATAGAAGGGCACTCCAATGCCAACAACTTGTGGCAGCCGATAAATTTGCATCGTGATCACCAATGACCTTACGTCTGAGCACCCTGATGCGTTTAGTCGTATCCTCCAGTGTTATATAGATACTTTAAGCTTTTGTTCCGCATCGCATAGACACAGGCGATTTCAGCCCTGTGCACTGGTGTCCCTATCAAATGTCTACGCCTTAGTCTAGTGTCATTCACCATGAGGTAAATAAGATGCTTGCAAAGACATTATCGAGCCATCCTCCAGTCTCTCTCTTCTGTTGCTATATTTACCGAGAACCATGGATCGTGGTGTTTTGTGGGGACTATCAACACCTGGGCAACATTACAAAGAAAGACGCTTGCCCACTACCGCGTACCCTTGACTGTCTGTATGGTGCCACACCTCTGCTGTCGGCGCCTGATCTGTATATTCTTAGATTGCGGTGAGCCCCATAGACAGAGGTAAAACGGGTTTTGTAGCTCCTCATGTGCTTTACCAGTTCAAGGTCATGCCTTTCTTTCTGTGTAATATCCCAGCCACTCTCGAGCGAGTGACTGAATTTCTGCTTCATAAGTTCGAATGAGTTGACGGGCTTGTATAATTTAGATGACGTAACAGTGCTCCCCCTGACTTTATATGCAACTCCAATGCCATTCAGCATTTATTGGCCTATTTCCTCGTGCAGAACTTTGGCTGAATACATCGAAGTGCCGTTTCGTCCATGGCCGCATTACTATCTTTTGCCGTATTTTTAACGCTATTGTCTTACAACCTGACCGTGAGCAAATTGGAGCCGTGAAAGACTTCTCTACGCACAACTCCGCCAAAGATCGTCGCAGCTTTGTGGGAGATTGCTCCTTTTCTCACCGGCTTCTGAAAAATTTAGGCAGTTACTGCGAAACAGCTCACCAACATTAAACAAGGCGCACCTTTTGCATGGGTCCATGCAGAAGATGCGGCTTTTTCTGAGGAGGAGTACATTTTAATGAGGAGAAAGGACGAGAAGTCGGCCTGGAGAGATTGTCTCTAGCGCGCTACTCTTCACTGGGGAAAGGGGAAGTGGGAAAAACAGGGAAAGGTCGGTGTCAGGTGATTATGGTATGGTACGATGAGCTGCTATATACACGTTGTTCAATATACTGATGCACACTGTCGAAGCAATGCACGCAAGAGTAATCTCGTCCACACAAAAATAATCTTGTCACAAGAAGTTATCGCACAAACATATTTCCCACTGACTGCATGTCTCACTGGTTCTAGAGGCGATCGTCTAAACCATTCTCCTTTTGAAAGTTAAAAAGGGACTTCATGGCACGTTGGGAACACTCAACTCTTCTGCACGTGCCAAAACCGTTTCTGCCGAAAATGGACGGTAGTCCAAGCAGTCAGCATGTGGTTGAAAGTCCGACGGCAATAAGTCTTGCTGCGGTACCACGGCTTCTGAGTAGGTGGCAACAGGCCATATGCTTGTAGCGTTCATCAGTGGATGATCCATGTGTCTAGTAATTACACTTATATGCACTCAGAACGCTTTCATTTTGACCCACTTCGTACCATCAGCGCCAACTTGAGTGGTTCTAATTCAATAGCGGAGCGCAATCTTTTTATGAAGGCCAGTGTGGGGGCGTCCTTGAAACACAATCCCTCGTGCAATAGCAGCAGTAAAGAAGACTCAATTTTACCGTGACATCGGTGACTATTAAGACCATCGCCGCGGAATGTTTCATGATGTCTGAACTTAAAAGCCCGCAGCAGCCTATGTCTAAGGAGCAACTCGGCTACTAACTTCCCTGTCTCGTGCAAGCACTGCTATGAGATCGAGGAGCAACATTTAAATGGCTGCTCCCGTCGGAGATTTTCCTTCGGTGACAACGAGATCCCATGCAGATTATCCTTGTCACGGCGATAGACCACCCCTCTGAGCTTCAGCTGTTGACGTTGAAAAAACGAAGGACGTTGACGGCATCTCCGCCACCACCAGATGTTTTATCGGCTTGCGTTTCTTTCGTTTCTGTAATTTTGCCGTGCTTCCCGTCCAACAATGCCAGCTTACCTCGCGAGGTTGCTATACTGCACCGATACATTTTAACCTTCGCGGAGCTTCTCGCTTCCAATTTGCCACAAACCCATTGAAATGGCGGACACAGAATGTGCTCTGGATTCTCCCAACCTGGACACAACCACCGCACTCGATACTCGTGACCCAACACTTCGATCATACAGCAACACACCACTCTGTTTTGTTCATAGCATCAGCGCTTATCGCCGTCAGAAAGTGCTTGACATGCCCGTTTACTTCCAAACAACATAAAACAAAAGGAAATTCGAAAGATGCAGAGAAACCTAGTATGGCCCCTGCGTAAGGATGACAAGCAAAATTGCGACGCGTTCACCCTCACGCTCATATTTTGTCTGCCATATATACTGGTGATTTATTATTAACTGCTTAGTTTCAGTTTTCCAGCCTTATCACCGCAGGGCGAAGTCATGCCAGTCCATGGACATGCTACAGTTGATCTCCCACTGACGGACCTGTTTGGGATCTATTTGTTCCTAAAATCACCTAAAGGTGTGGAACTTTCTTCTCTTTTTGCTGTTTCTCTTTTCTTCTTTCTTCACTAATAATCAACTGGACACAATACTGAGACGCAACATGCCGTGCCAATTCAGAATTTCAGTCATGAGTTAACTAAGAAGTTACACTTGTTATATCTAATGCTCGATATCCGCGATAGCTCGTTTTTTTGTCTTTGACTTTTTATTAAATTGTAATTTCGGCTTTCGACCACTATTCATTTTCTTTAATTTGGCTGAAACCTGTGATATCTTGCTGGTGTGTGTTTTCCTTACTTTTATTAAGGTTATTCGTGGCATGGAGGGCCTCAAGAACATGCCGTGTATCTGGCCGAAAAATAATGATAAGGAGCACTAATGTCGATGAGTGGTCTTCTTGGGACTCAAGGTTAACTCTTTTACGTCACCGACAGCTACAGGAAATTGATGTTTCTGTTGATATTGGTGTCGATGTGAATGTCCTGCCGGAAATTCCCTCAAGAGTACCATTTACCTCCCACTGTCCTCGCAAAGGCTTAAGAGCTACCAGCATGCTGTTGTACGGACGTAGATCAGTGCTTGGGAACCCCAGCATGCGCCGATCGTTCAGTTGAATTTTTCTCCTAGTAAGCATCGGCGAAGCTGCTCTTGGCGCAGATTTGCTTTTTCGTTTCGTTTCCGGATAACAAGACATACATATCATTTTCCGTTCATTTATCTGCACTTCAAATATAAACTGCAAAAAAGAACTTCGCTCATGCTTTCTTTGACCTAATCTGTCTGCTTCACGTGCGTGTCTCGTGGTCTTCCGGGTCAGAGAAGCAACGAGCTCCGCCATTTTCTTGCACCTTGGTCGTTTTAGGTGTGTTTCGAGGTCGTGGAAACATCTCGTACACCTAGCCGCGTTCACAATCACCTGCGTACGTGGCATTCCGGAAATACGAGGTTAGAACCATTAAGAAATAATTCTATATTGTGTTACCTATGGCGATCAGCAAAACCCGTCGATCGCGGATAAATCAAGGGAGCTTTTACGCATGTAAGGTCCTCTGCGCTGAAATTCTCCGCCATAAGGTGGCCGCACAGCCTTTAGTGTTATCTGACTGAGCAAACTTGGATGCTCGGTTGCCACAGTCAGAACTTCAAATCCAATTTTTTTTTCAAATCTGAAGGTGGAACTCTCGACTTTGCCTCCTGTCCTCCAATTCACTACACCTCTGGACTGGGAGTGACGCCTGACACTGGCAGAAATGCCGAGAGCCAGTGGATATATACTAATCTCAATTAGGAAGACCTGCTAAGCTTCAGCAAAAGACACTTCTTCAACAGAACAAGATTTTGCCTCCCTGTTGCAGTATTTGGTCACTCCTTCCCAAATGAATCATCCGGTCAACCAACGGCCCTCAGTCCTTAGCTGATGCGCAGCGCCTGACAAAGGTGGTGGTCAGGCCTGTTGCATAATAGAGGGTGCTAAGAATCCATGGACCCAGATATGCCGCCAATGGAAACTGACCGTCGCCACATTTAACACATGAACTTTCCCGAGTGAAGCTAGCTTAGAGCAGTTCATTGACGAATTTGAAGTCTTGTTTGGGATATCATTGGCTTAAGTTTAGAAGAACTGGTGAGGCTTATAGAGTGCTGACTGATGGCAACGCCCCCTGCTATAAAGGACTTCCAAATAAGAAGTACAGAGTACGATTCCTAATGCAAAAGGCCACAGCGGGCAACGTTGAAAAATTCTACAGCAATAATGAGAGGGTAACAGTATTTGCAACAAATGTTAATAAGAGGTATAGATTGAATCCAGTGGAAGCCTACGCTCCAACTTCCAGTCATTATAATGATGAAATCGATCAGTTCTATGAAGACGTTGAATTAGCGATGAGAAAAGTGCAAAGTTAGCATACTGTAGTAATGGGCGAATTCAATGCAAATGTGTGGGAAAAGCAGGCCTGAGAACAAGCGGTTATCAACTACGGCGGCGATTGCAGAAACACTAGAAGAGAGATGTTGGTATAATTCGCGGAATAGAATAAGCTAGGAATAATGAGCATCTTCTACAGGAAGCGCACCAAAAAATAAGAAAGTGGACCCGGGAAATCCCTAATTGTGAAACATGAAATTCATTTCATACATTCTGATGATCCCAGCATAGTGCAGGATGTAGAAGTGCTAGGTATACTAAAGTGAAGTTATTAAATATTAGTGAGGTCTAGGATTAACCACAATCTGAAGAGAGAAAGAGTAAACCTTGTCAAATAGAACCAGGCTAACGTCGACGCAGTAAGGGAAAAAGCAGACCAATTCGGCTGATACTTACAAAGAAATATACAGCCTTAGGTTAGCGAGATAAAGATGACACAGAGGCAATGATTGAAAGCGCAACTAGTCTGGCTTGAGAAGTAGCAATTGAAGCTGGAGGTAACCCATTACGACAACCAATAAAATGCTCCTTCGTTGCTCTCCTAAGCAACGAAGAACCGGATACGGAAACGACACCGAATGAAAGTCTTCTGAAATGAGATAATGAAAGCGGGACTTTCAAAGCTTGCCCGCAAGAACAAAATACGGGATGTTGGTAATTACAACGTAACGTAAGTAACATAACGTAAGAAACGTAACGTACGAAAAACTGAAGAAACAGTTAAACATGGACACAGCATGAAATGAGTAACAAAACTTGGCGTAGGACAAATCAAGATCTATGTACTTTAAAATATGCAGAGAAGTGTTATCCGGAATTCCAAAGATATTGTAAAGCGTCGGAATAACTATATCTTGATTAGTACAAAACCCAGAGCAGCCACAATACCTCCATTCGAAGTAGTAATGAACAGGTTACACAGGCTCCTTCTATAGCCAGCGATGAAGTTAGGTAATCAACAATTCTGCAGACTACAGTCAGCCTCCCTATAAAGATTTCATAGATTACGAAAAGGCATTGGAGTCAGTAGAGATACCAGCTGTCTTAGAGGCATTACGTAATCAAGGAGTACAGGAAGCCTATGTATGTTAGAAGATATCTACAGAGATACCACAGTTACCTTATTGCGCACAAGTAGCAAGATACTATAGAAAGGGCTCAGACAAGATGACAAAATCTCTCCATTGCTGTTCACTGCACGCTTGGAAGAAGTATTCAAGCTACTACTGTGGGTAGGCTTATGATTAGGGATCAACAGCTAATATCCCAGTAACCTTCGGTTTTAAGATGACATTGTCCTGTTCAGAGAGAGCATAAGATCGGGGTTGAAGAATATTATGCAGAAAACAAAGATAATGATCAATACCCTGGCAAGCACACAAGGGTTCAAGGATGCCAGTGAGACTCTAGTCTATGAAGGAATACGTTTACCTAGGTCAATTATACACAGGGAACCCTGATCATATGAAGAAAACTTACAGAAGAATAAAATTGGCTTGGGGCGCATTCGGCAGACATTGTCACATCCTCACTGGAAGTTTGCCATTATCACTTAAAAGGTGTACAATCAGTCCGTTCACCCTGTGATAAAATAGGGACATGCATAAATAGGGGCATGCATGGTAGAGAGCGCAGTAAACTGGGCCGAGAAATTAGCGAAGCGTTCCAGACGAAAAAATTGAGCGCGCATACACGTGTGAGTGAACCTTCGGTTCATATCAATAATAACGAACTTCAATTTCTAAATTTATCATATTATTCCAAGTGTCGTTGCCTTTGTAGGGAAAGAGTGTGACGTTGCTTTTAAACACGCATTTGTCTTTTGTCAATATGTAACTAGAAACCTTGTTACCGTTCTTGGGTGTATACGTATGCGTGGCGGAGATTTGTGGAATGGGGTCACAATAAATTTCAGTTTCAAGTTCAGCGTTGTCCTGTCCGTTTCTACTTACTTGTGCTCGCGTCCGTACTTGTTGGAAACCGTTATACTTTCAAGAGTTTGACAATTATTACGGCAGGTAACAGCGAAGCGCACTGGTGTTTCTCTCTTTTTTTAGGGAACCTTCTGCGATTTCAACAAATTGAGTCATCGAGACTTCGTCACGTTCCTATAAAGGAGACATCAAATGTGTCAGCGATGTACGTAGTGCTATTAAAGCCGACTTATGCCTCACAAACCAACCTGGAGAGATCTCTTTCACTTTAACGTTAGTAATCGAAAAAGATTGCTTAACGCTTATTCATGTTGCATGGCCGTGCGCTGAGATATTTGCGGGAATCGAAAAGTGAGGGAGAAACGCCGCGAGACTAAATGCCCCAGGTTTCGGTGATGGTGGCGATTTTGTCGAACTATACAGAACAATCGCTCGTTCAAAATTATGATGGACACTTTAGGATCAGTTCCACCTTGTTGTCCGTAGCTTAAAAATCAGGGCCAGTGCTAGCACACCTTTGTGATACGTTCCCGAGAAAAAACGCCAGGCACTGGAATTATTTTTGGCACGTGATAGAGGCGGCCTAAAATTTCGAGCAGTGGGTTTATTAGCGATGTCATCTTTTTTTCTCAGCGTATGGCGATGTGCCTAGTGGTGCATCCAACACACAACAGAACTGTGACTTTGACTCCTGCCAGCTGAGATCCGCTAGGGGGTCACATGGAGCTTTCAGGTCGTATGTTTCATAGCCCAGGAACAGATTCTACATGAAGTAAAATGTTTATGTGAGACACGCTTTAGCCGAAGACAAGTCACCTATTATGTTCGTTGTTATGACATAAAACACGTTTTTCACTCGCACTATTTGACGTTGATGCATTTTCAATGTTATTGCGAAGTTTGATTGAAGAATTCCTAGAAGTAGGTTGGTCATCTCACTTTGGACATCAAAATACAACCAAACCAAGAACTTTTATGCTTGTCAGGGAACCTACTGACTTCTGACACAATTCTTTTTCGCACTTTGTTTTAGCGTGTTAGCGTGCATGAAAATTCAGAAAAACACTTTTTTGAAGACGCGTTTCTTGCCTGAGCAGCCAAGTGTGCACTTTCTACACAACTTCATTCACAATACCTTGATATTTCTGCAATATCTTCCTGGAAACGCTGTGCGGCTTTTCAAATAACAAATGACGTCCTTCCATGTAATTTTATGCAAGCTTTGAAAAACATCTCCTTTGCACTACATGATTAATTGACATCACACAGTACCTCTGCAATAACAAGAAATCTATTCCACAAGTGTCATGTAGGTGCTCCACTCTTCTCGCTTTGAATAATAAGGGTTCTGCTCTGTCAATATCCCCGCACACTATACTGTAATTTATACTTTCACCCACCTCAGCTATTATATATAGCTAACGAAGGTGCTTTTACCCTATTTTACGAATCAATATTGTTCTACCATGATTTTCCATTAAAACAAGAAAATCGAGTCAAGGACGTTTGAACTTGCTATGTTCTTTATTATCATGTAATAGAATGTACTTGTCGCACATATTTTTCGTTCTTGTGCATATTAGGTAAAGCCCTTCTCGGAAAAACCTGTTCCTTGCAGCAGCAGCTTAATAGTGAAGTGTCTGAAAAATGTCTACGGAAAATATTTGATTTCTCGATTTCTTTGCTGCAAACATCACAGGCTACAGTATTCGAAGTCCACCTATTTTTAATTATGTTGCCTGCAAAATAAGAAAATATTCACTACTAATAGATGGTTTTCTGAAGACTTAGATGAATTCTGTAGCGGCAAAGCAAAATTGCCCGACATGACGCATTATTGCGGTTCTAATTTTATTGCAAATGCAAGGAGTTGTACCATGTCAACGTAGCTATGCATATTGCCAAGTGCAACTCGCACAAGATGATGTAGACTTGCGTTTAGTGGAACCTACACATAAGCGGCCACTTGCTGATATGGTTAAGACGACGTACTCTGCGTCATGTTGGCGGTCTTCCATGCTTGCCAGTGCATGATGCGCTTATAAGGACACTCTGTAAATAGTTTCCCTTATGTGCTTCCATGTAACATTTATTTGGCGGAGGTGGTGGATACTCTTTCAGAGGACGGGCCTTCGCAGCACACCAACCTCGAATCGACCTGGATGCATTCAGACGATCGCAATTCACCACCAGCTAAGCTTGCGACCACCACCCAGTTTATCGCCCTTTCAGAGCCCCGTGAACGCCGAACCTTTTCCGGGGCAAACAACATTGATGTGGATGAGTGGCTAAGCACGCATGAGTTCGTCAGCATATAAAATGGCTGAGATCCAACTTAAATGATGGCAGGCGTTAGATATTTTTTTCCCCGGCGGAGCACTTCGAGTCTGCTTTTTACCCACCAGGACGATCTCACCGCCTGGGACAAGTTCAAGCTGCAGCTCCGCTGCCTTTTCGGCAACCTATTTGGCCGACAGCTTGTCGCCAAGAAAATACTGGCGGTATGCAGCGAGACGCCACTAAGCCTTGCTTCTCGTACATACAAAGAGTGGCGCTGGCCTAGTGTCTACAAACTGACCAGAAGATATCCAAAGCTCACATAGTGGCCCACATTGGGAATGGTATCGTGGGCGTCACGTTCAATTTGTTCGTCTTCATCAACGTGACCACCGTTGACAGTGTGATTAAAGAGTGCCGTCCTCTAGAGCAAGCGAAATGACGGCGCATCTCGCCTTTGTTCGAGCGTCTTCCGAATATTGCAGCAACGTTCTCCTAGAAAGCAAACATTGTCAAGCATCCACATCAGACAACAGGACGCGCATAATCCACCGAGATCTTGACGCTGCATATCTGGCTTCTGTATCGAGGTATCGGATACTTGTGGGCTTTGGAACCACAGTATCCTATACCTCGACGTCTACAGATTCATTGATCTAGATCCTTGCTCGCCAGGAATTTGCGAAGCCCATCCTTCTCTATTATTTGCTTCATGAACACTCGTGATGACTGCCTAGTATGCGTGGACAGGTCTGGTCGTGAGCTGTACGCCCTTGATTATTCCTGAAACCAGTCGGAATGGAGAACAAGCGATGATGAACCTGTCTGTTTCCGCTGCAGCCTCGTTAGACACATCGCTCTTTATTGCCGCCGCCAGTGGACCTCTCCGTTCCCTAGCCAAATTCCCACATATTCCAGTCCCTTCCGTACCGAATCCTCTGCACTCATTGTCCCTAAGGAAGGTAACGGCTACGCCCGGTCGCCTACGCCGTGTCGCCATCCATCTCGTTCGCCGACTCGAAGCCACATTCCTTTAGCCGTCGTTGTTCGCTGGAAAACTAGACTGAGAAAGTTCTAGACGTGAAGATGCGCTGTCAACCTTGACACAAAACCATCTGTTCCCCTCACGTGCCCACCGGAACACTCTTCACGTCCACGTCGAAGGCATCACAGTCTGAGTTTCGTTGATACTAGGACGCATGTCTCTCCCATGAGGGCCAGTTTTTCGTCGTATGAACAAAATCCTTACAGCTCCTACGACTCAAGTTCGACGTTTCCCTGACTGTGCGATGGTCATCCTTGTTGGGGTGTTCATAGCTCTAGTGACCGTTGCTAGTCACCAGGTGGTTTTTCTTTTTACTGTCTTTTCGCATTCACCTCAGGACTGCATACTCGAACTTGATTTTTTTCCCACTGATTCCGCTCTGATACTTTGCCCGAGCAGTGTCTTCAGCCCTAAACTTTCTCGACTCTGCGAATCCAGTGAGCAACCTGCTTCGTCTCAGTTACATTGCCGCGAATTTTTTGTCCTAACATCGAAAACCGTGATATACGTCTAATTGTCATGTTCGCCACCTGTTCCAGATCGCGAATTTTACGTGACGCCTCTTACTCACGTCCTGATCACCCCCAGTGTCGCTGCCCACTACACTGTTCGGATCGTTATGGCTAGCGAACCCACATTCAACTTATGAATTTCTTGCTTGATCATGAACTCTTGCGCAGGGGCTTTCCGTAGCCCACCTTTGCCTACTCTAATGTTTTCTGCTAGAAGCTTTTGTACTGCATGCTACATGTCCTTAAGAGGGCACTCCGATGCCGACAGCTTGTGGCAGATGATAAGTTGCACCATGATCGCCAATGACAGACCTTACGTCTGAGAACCATGATGCGCTTAGTCACATTCTCGAGTCGTGTTGAGAGACTTTCGGCTGTTGTCGTCCATCGCATACCCAGAGGCGATGTTAGCCCTGCGCACTGACGCCCCTGTCGCATGTCTTCGGCTTAGCGAAGCGTCATTCACAATGAGGTCAAGAAGATGCTTGCGAAAGACATTATCGAGCCATCCTCCAGTCTCTTTGCTTTTTCTGCTGCTATAGTTACCGAGAAGCATGGATCGCGGAGCTTTCGTGTGGACTGTTGCCACATGGAAAAAAATGTCAAAGAAGGACACTTAGCCATTTCCGCGAATTGATGATGCCCTTGAATGTTTGTATAGGGCGGCTCACTTCTCTAGGCTATCAACCTTTGATCTGCATATTCTCAGATTGCCGTGAACCCCATAGACAGAGAGAAAATGGCTTTTCTAGATGCTGACGGGCTTTAACTGTTTAAGGTAATGCCTTTCGGTCTGTGTAATGTCCCTGCCACTCTCGAGTGATTGATGGACTTTCTGCTTCAGAAGGTCAAGTGTGTTGACGGGCTTCTGTAAATTAGACAACGTAACAGGGCTCTCCTGCGTTTTATTTGCAATTACAAGGAACTTCAGCATTTTTTGACGTATTTTGCAGCACCGGACTTCAGCTGAATTCATCGAAGTGCCATTTTGGCCATTGCAGCATTACTATCCTTGGACATATGTTAACGCTGCCGACCTAAAAACCTGACCGTGAGAAAAATGCAACCATGAAAGAGTTCCGAAGAACTTCACTTTGGTCTAGTTGGTATTTATAGCATATTATATTGACCGCAAAAAAGACGGGGACAGTGGGAGAGAACACATAAACAGCACGAGCGATAACTTTCAACTGTTTTATTCACGGCAGCCCGTGGGCATATATAGGCAAAAAGAACATGCGCAGATCGCAGCAAACAAGAATACACGTCAGCATTGGGGGTGCGTTTTTAAACATTTTAAAAGTATTTAGTAATATGGATGACTTTGTAATTGTTTTTAACGGGCAAGGAAGTTTAAGTTCTTGTGACAGCATTTTAGCCGTTTTTAAACAACTTGGGACTTAGATTGGGACTTAGGTGTACTTAGATTTAGGTGCACGTTAAAGAACCCCAGGTGGTCGAAATTTCCGGAGTCCTCCACTACGGCGTGCCTCATAATCAGAAAGTGGTTTTGGCATGTAAAACCCCATAATTGAATTTTTTTTTCATACTCCAACGCTATGGTCAGGACAGTCTCCAGGATTGCAGGCGTGAGCGTGTCTAGTATTGCATGGTCCCACAGCGTGAGCTCCGCGTGCTTCAGTAAAGTTGTCTTGAGGTGCTGGTGCAGCGCTTGTGTCGATGTTGCCTCGTCTAATTGCAGGGCATGAATCGTAGAGATAGCCCAGGTGATGGCCCTTCGGTCGCAACCCCACTTGGGGTGGCGGAACTCCATTGAATGAAGTCGGTGGTGAGACTGCAGGATTTGTTTCGGCAGAGCTTGAAATCTAGCTAAGCAACGGTGGTAGTTAGACTCTGTGGAGAGCGTCTGAATCGTTGACCATGTGGCAATAACTGAGGCCCTCTTCCCTTGTGACCACTGTTGGGCTGGGAGAAATTTGTTTTTGTTTTTAATTTTGAGCACTGTAGGTGTCCTTTATAGTGGTGCCTCGACACGATCTCTGGAGCGCTAGCTTGAAATACGTCCGCGACTCGCTATGTATACAATGTCGGTGCTAAACTGGCCAAAAAGCGACACCGCAGTCTGCTGGGCTAGTCGAAGATTATATCGGCGGTGACAGAAGATACATGTCGTGGCCGTTATTGATCATGCAGGCTTCTTTGCGATGTTACGAAAGTGCCGACTGCTCATGTACATGGCAAGATGCGCATTGCGGTTCGCCTTCGCCGGAATTCTTTCTGTGTCGGTGAAACTGCTAGTGCAAGAGGTTGTCTTGTTGGCGGCCAGTTTCTTGGAGAAGAGCGTCAATTGGATATAGTTTTTTTCCACGTGTTTCATTATATTTGCATCGACAGAGGCGCTGGCGCCATTCGTGTAGTGTCCTCAAGAAGCATCTTCTAGTGGATACTAGTGGGGACTTGTGGTCACCGAAGCGTTGTGTAAAAGCTAATGTCCTGATGAAGAACTCCTTACCTCGTATACCAGAAAACACGTCATAGAGCGTCTGTTTTCTAAAATTGCCTGATGGGTGGCACTATTAGGGAAGACATGCTTGTAGGAATTGAGAGAGAATGAACATCATAAAGGAAAAATAGCGTCAAGGAGGATGGTGGATTGGTCCTTGGGACCTTAGTTCACATTGCCATGCGCCAGGACTGGTCGAGAAGAGAGACTAAGTCTGATTGGTCAATTTGGTCTCCAGTTTAATCCGAGAGAGGATGACTACCCAAGGCTCCATAAAAGAATTTCGTTCTTTGGAGTGAATTTCAATTTTGGCGCCGTGATTGGCGTACCCATTTCACATATGGCAAGCATGGTCTCCCCCCACATCAAGGAGATTGATAGGCGTATCTGGTTGGCCAGATGGCATGCCCCTACCCTAGATGTGGATATGTGTTTGGATCTTTCTTTACAGCTGAGCCTCCCCCACTGTTGATTGCGGGTTTGGCACGTTGAGTTTTTGGCGCGAAGGACGTTGATGTTTTAAAACATTGCGCTCTAGCTAGCTTGTTGCTTTCGTTCGGGGTGTCTTTCCTTCCTCGCATTGCAGCCTAACGAGCAAGATCATCCACCCTTGTGCGGCCAGTGACACCACAATCCTATGGACACCATGCAGACACCTTTTTGAGTTTTTCTCGCATCTCTCATGGCATGTCTCCTACAACGCTGCTGCAGTATTGTGGATTGATCGGGTATCGTAGCTGTTCGAAGCCCTAATGCCCACCTATGATATACTCCGCCGTTCTCATTTTGGGACCAATATCGCAGCTTTGTGCTCTTCAAAGTTGTACACCCGGAGAGCCTCTAGTCTCTCCATGAATGTCCCCACCGGAAAACTCATGGCAGCGTTATGAGTTTATGAGTTTATGAGCCACACATTCTAACACGCTGTGCGTGTTAAAATGTGTGGCGGCTCTGCCTCTTCACAATTAAGCTCTTGATACGGGAGGCTGTAGGTAATTCTAGTTCCCGTAAAAGATTGAACTAGTCTTATTTTGCCTTATTCGCTTAGCCATCTCCCATTCCGCGTAATTCTTCCTATCATTCAGGTGACTTGTTTTACCACAGTCTTTAGAGTTTGTAGGATGTGGCCTGCTTGAAGTGTTAAATCTCCAAGCTTCAGTTCAGCGTTTTGATATTTATAGCTATATCTTCCTTTTACCGTAATCCAATTATAACTTTTCAGGTGCACATTTCATTCCATTCTCAGGATCGAAAATGTGCGCTGTGTTTATGGCTTCTAGAAGAATTTGTTCTTTTCTCCTGAATGAGCATTTTCTTGCCCAAAGAGTAATGTTATCGGTATAAAATTTAAAATGCGGATTTCGAAATTTTTCCAGTCTATGGGCTAAGTTATTTATCCCCAAGTATAACAATAGGGCTTACAGGTTGGCACCTCGTGGTGTGCCCGCTTTTGTTTTATTGAAGGAGTCCGATCAGGTTTTAAAGTAATGTGTGATGGTGCGTGAGGAGAGGAGTGACATTTACATGGCACGCAGCATCATTATAGCTGTTGTGATTATCGAGGGCTCTGATGGGCGGATGCTTGGAAGGTATGTTTCTGCGCCACGAAGCGATGACGCAGCAGATGCTTGGGCAGGTTGCGCATACAGTTCTGGTGATAGCGTGTCGCCAGACTACATGATGCACTGCTGTCATGTGCAGTTTGCCTGCATCCTGGGTCATACTGAATGCAGGACGAATTGATCGTTTCCCAAAAATTCGCAGGGCGTGGCAAATGTAGAATGCTTACAAGCTTTATATCTGAGAGTTGTTCACGAGCTTTCCAGTGGATTCTTGAATGCGCCTTCATCTTGTTATTTCGTTATGTATACTCTGCATCATACCTGTTCTTTCCATACCAATGAAATAAGATTAATTTCATATGCAAGTTTGGGATGTTTGCACTCCACTAACGCTTATGCGCAATTCTTTCACCTACGCTGATGTACACGAAGAAGGAATCGATCAAATTGCATTATGTTTCGTGTAGAAGCCACACTGATCTGTTAAAGCTACAAGGTGCTTCCTCGTCATTTTCAACAGTGCCTGAACATGGCAGCGGCATCATTCTGGGGTGCGTCTGACACAAAAAGTTGGGCCGAGTTTATATTTAGTTGTCCTAGAAGAAAGTTTGTGGCAGACACGCAAGAACAGTATATCATGTGTTGGTGCATTATGAACTCCACAGTTAATTACCAATTTCGCTACTACTGAAAATAGTTATAAAAGCACTACATAGGTATGTATTGAAGTGTTTTGGGAAATTAAAGTACCACACCACGTTTGGGAGGTAGTGCAGAACATGATATATTGCCCTTTGGAGGCAAAGCTGAAGCTAGTGCCATATTAGCTAGTGGTAATGAAGCTAGTGCCATTACTGCCATATATTACAATTCTTCCAAAGAAACGCTGTCTCAGGAAATTTGACAGTGAGTTCACCGATAGTAGAAGTCTGTTATGAATATTCTCAGGAGTAGGTACTGTTGTTTGGCTTTCAAGGTCATCGATGGGCCCCTGATACACAAATAGTCCTTCGAGTGTGTCGTAGCTGACTTCAGCAATGATAAACTTTTCTGCGAGAGACATCACAATAGCTCAACTTACAACAGAACGGAGCGCAAAGGACACCTTTAGCGGAAAGCTGAATGTTTTTTTACCACAACAAACGATGACTCAAGGGTTCAAAATAGAATGCGATCGTTATACATCATATCTGTTTTTTTTTCCCACACCCATGGAATAAAAGTAATTTATAATGCCAAATTTGGCATTTTTGCGCTCAAGCAACAGTTATGCGCACAACTTCTTTTCACCTACGCTAAAGTGCACGAAGAAGGAATCGATCGACTTGCACTGTCTTTCGAAGCAGTGCAGAAACCACGCTGATCTTCTGGTAAAGCTACAAGGCGCATCTTCGTCTTTTTCAACAGTGCCTGAATATGGCAGCGGCATTCAGTGTGTAGATATTTGGTTTTAAAGAACATATTAAAAATTTAATTTCCGATTTTACGATTTTTCTGCAACCGAAAGCATTAAAGTGGATAACTGTAAAGGTTCCTTAGTCAAGCAGATTGTTATAACATCCACCACGTATTTCTTATAATAGCTTAGCAGCAAAACGTTTTTGTTTTGTACCGTCTGTTCTTGCGGAAATAGCGCATTAGCGAAGTTGAACCGCGAACGAATGCGAGCCTAAACATACACTATACGAACACGCTCAAAATATTTTCAATGCTGTTGTAAATCGTTGATGATGCGAAGTCACAATTTTGGTAAGTTAGGTCTTCGTATACTAAAGTTTAACTTTCGTTCGCCCTGAGAAATAAATAGGAAGAATTCCATGTCATCAACAAATTTATGGCAATTCTACAAACAGAGAACTCTGAGGGCGTCTTAACTCCCTTGTCTTTTTTACCGTGTTCCTCCACTCGAGGTCGTGTCATGTCTGTCATGGCAACACGCCTAATGATGCCAACCGACAGCGCTTATATCCTCTTCAGTCTCTCGCTCTTTGTACAGCCAGACGCCACTGACCAGGACTGCGGGTAACGTCGTTATACCAATCTGTTATAACTACTCTGGTGAGAATGACAAGGCCGCCTTTGACTATGGTTCTCCAATCAAAACATTGTCCAGCCTTATTGAAGCACCTTATACCTGTTTAAAAACGTTTGACCTGTACGTTAAAAATAAAAAGTACAATTGCGGTTCCTCTTCTTGTTGTAGTCCATCTGGAATACGCGCTATTCCTGACTTTTCTTTAGCGTATTCCCTATTTAGGGTATATATTTAGTAACTGTGTCAATGTAGTGCTTGTTATCGCTGAAGTGCCTCAAATGCAGACGATTTATGCAAAAGGAAGCGTTCGTGGAGCAAGTCCTTTCGACATGCATAGATTTTGCACGACTCATTATTGATGAGCACTACAACCGAGCAGAAATGAAAATTAATATCTGTGGTAAAATGCTCTGCAACAGTCGTGTAGTCATAGTTATGGCTGCAGGCGGGATGGCTGCACGTGCACATAAAAACGAATGAATAAAACAAGCTGCTAAACATTGCTTTGCTTATGTTGGCGTTGCCTGCAGCATCGCTTTCCCCTAGAGAAATGTTGATCAAACCACGATGCGCAAATAGTGCCGCTGGTGCCAAGAAAAGCACTAAAAGAATGGGAAACCGTGAAATGGGCGGTAACTGATGCTTGAGGGAAGTGCCGCCATCAGTGTGCCTCAATTTGCAAATATAACACAAATAATTCTTGATCGAGCGCTGTTATCTCGTAAGCTGAGTGGCATCCATGCACGCGTTCTTTGGCCTGTTGGCGTAGCGTACATAAATTCGCCTTTCTCTATTCACTCCAAATTGGTAAGTTGGACTTGAAGCGGTTGAGGACATCAGGAGTGAACAGCTCGGAGAAACTTTTCTTTAAATTTGACAGTATCCCATTAGTCAAGCAAATTTACGAAGTGGTTATACGGAATAACTCTATAATATAGGGAATAACACAGTCTCCTACTCTCCAAATTAAAAGCTTTTTATTTGGAGATGGTAAATAATAGAGTCGATTGCCGAATATTTGTCATTGTGGAAACAGACTCTTGTTCCTAACGGTATATCTCCACAACATGCATTAGTTACGTTGGGTGTTCCCGAACACTGAGTGCGGGGGCCTCTATTGTTTTTGTTGTATATTATTGATATTTCAGTTGGTATACAGTCTTCACCCAGAACGTTTGCCGGCGATTGTGTTGTTTATAGAGTGGTAGATGCCACTTATGATACGCATATCCGGCAAGCTGATTTGTATAGCATAGCAGACGGTTGTGTGAATTGGTTCATATCATTAAATATAGAAAAAACTGTTCACGTTGCCTTCACGACAAAACGTGCAAATCATCGATATATTTATACGATTATTAGTTGAGGTGCAAATATAAGCAATAAATGTATATATCTAGGCCTTTTGTTTTACTTTCAACTTACGATAGAACAAGCGTGTTAACTTTATTGTAAATAAAGCAAAATCAGTTTTTTCTTGCGGCGAAATTTTTGCTACAGAGTCATTCCAAATACCCTGCTCTACTTCAGTCATGTATGGCCAATGCCACGACATACATCGACATACTACGGCATACATCTGAGCTTCTAATTAAACTTGAAAAGTCGAGAATAGGGCACTTATATATGTTTTTAGTAGCTATAGGCAGCAGCTTGGCATGATAAAATGCAAAGAAAAACATAGATGGCAAGAGCTCAAGGACAGCATAACGCATGTTAACACAAGGCAGCAAAGTAATTCTGGGGCTCGATTTACAAAGTGCGTTCGACAAAGTCAAACACTCAGCCATATTAGCACAAGTATCAAGACTCAACATCGGGGTAACGAGCTGATATTACATTCAAGACTTCTTGACCAACCGCACGGTGGAACTGCACGCGGGAGACCTCAAGCTCCCCGAACACAAGCTCGGCAGTAGGGGTACTCCCCAGGGTTCGGTTCGGACAGTTTAAAATTATTCTAATCTGTGTTTATTGCGATCTACTTACATCAAATTTACATTGTCACCGACGCAGACATCGGGCGGTTACCGACAGCGTTGTTTCAACAACAAAATCAAATGTTTTTCCCGCTTAAGGGAGCTTACATTTGTTTACTTTAAAAGCGAATAGCGTTACCGGCTTTTACAGATACTTCCAATCAAATTGGCTGCAAAGAGACGACAAGCACGCTGAAGGGAAGAGGGTTTTGCTGGGGCCGAGCTAGTGCAGTGAAAGTAAATAAGGCGGCGACGTGGGTGGTAACGGCGTCTGCGACTGAATCGCTTCACTTTGCTTATCTTGCGTAGACTAGTCGAAAAACGTGGCGGATGGCAACAGAGAAGTTAAAATGCCGCCCAAGTGAAGAAGAGTTGGCAGAGCGGCGTCGTGCACGTGTCGGCGGGGAGTGTGAACGTTACACTGCCACACACAGGTATTTCTCATACTCTAGTAAATCTATTCTCTATGAGAGTTCTGAGAGAGAGAGAGAGAGAGAGAGAGAGATGTTTTTATAGCAGAGGCTAGTTTCTTTATGGTGTGTGGAGCCCATCTTCCAGGACCCCACTGTTTGCAGTGGGTCGCCGGGCCTGGTCTAGGGTCGCCCGCTGGCTTCCCAATTACACTTTCGCGAGTCGCACCTCCCACGACCAATTATGGTGAGTCTTGTCTAGCAGCGGCGAGATGGCAGCCGCCAGGCGTAACGTGCACTGGAATGCTACGTGTTGCAATGCCAGTGACCGTGCTCACCACAGGCATTTGTTGATGTATTGGCCTCGGTACATTTTGTGTAGCCTCTGTAAATGTGGGAAGGTGTTTGTTTGGAGGCGGCGCCAGCCCCGTGCTGGCCTCCTGTTTGGGTGTGGTTGAGGAGGGGCATTGGTTCGCCTACTTACTCGTGGGAAATCTAGGATTTCTCAGTGATCTTGTATTCCTTTCGGAAGTGCACGTTTTTACTTCATTCACCCTAATGACCCCTGGGGCGTATTACATAAAGAGTGGGTCAATATATTTTACAAACAAATACAATTCACTGCTTCATAGTATAAGCAGTTATACTATGTTTATGTTATACTATGTTACATCATTTTTTTATGACAATAGAATGCGGCGAAAAAGGGAAACCGATAAAGTCGTAGTTCGAGAAAGGAAACAGGCAATCGTAGGGGCATCAATTCGATCAACGAAATAATATTTTCTCACACCTACGGCCGCACTTGTCGTCTACCTACCGCTTCCAGGGAACGACTTCATCCTTACTGCAGATGGAAAAATTCTGATGAAAAAATTTTCACCCCGCTTTCGGAGTTACTACTTCATGATTAGACGTTCTGGCCGGTAAGCTTTCCATTTCGCGAAAAAGGTGGGTACCATGAAAATAGGTTGTTTGTCATTTTACAATCTTCTCCACCGAGTCTGAAGTCTCAGTAGACACTGGTTCCGTCGATCTCGATGACAACGCTGGCAAGGATGTATCACAGAGACAGAAGGCACGCCCCTCTTCGAACGCACGGTATCTGTGCCATTCCTTGAACGCGTGGCTGCATCCTTAGTTGACGCATTTGAAACTGGTAGACGAGAAGTGCGATTACCCGTTTTCTTCTCTCCTGCTGCCTTCTTTCTGCCTTTATCTTGCCGCTACGACTGCAACCTTTAACGACGAAGTCCTTGTCGCCAAATGTTCACCGTTACGGTTAGGGCACCGAGTCTTCTGATTTTCACAGGAATGCACAGTGTGATTCCTGCCAGATTTGAGACACACCACAACGCATGTGCAGGAACCTTGTGCATGATAAACTTTTATGTATTCATGGTATTGTAGTCGCCTTGGTACAAAAGGTCGAAAGGTTTTCGCACTAGTTAGGTTTTTAATGACAGGCCAGCTTCTGAGACGTAATTGTTATCTTCGCACAATTTAACTAGCTCAGCCTACCAATGCTTATAATTTTCATGGAGGTGTGCAAATGATCATGCTTTTCAGCAAGTCATCTTTGAGTCTGATGTCGACGCCACATATGACAGTTGTTACGATGCATACAAGCGTCTAGACAGCACAAACTTTAGATCAACGAAGCAGAGTTTTGTTAGCGATGATTGGCACCTGTTGTATTAACAGCAGTCAGATTTACTCTTTGATTGAGGCGAAAGTCTTGAATCCACGTGAACCTCAGGGACCATTATTAAGTTAGTGTTTGGACATGTGATTCATGCCTACCATCGTTTCGACGGGCACGGAGGCTACTGTGATAGTCAACGATGTCACTGTAGATGGTTTCCCTTCATTTGAGGACGATGTAGGAGATTCCATCCCGAAGGGCGCTGCTTGTCAGGTATGAAGCTATCCGAATCCTCTGACCGGATATCAGGAAGCTCGGAACCGGCATTGTAGCAAGGTAGTGAACAATTGAGACGCTTTAGAGGAGCGGGCGGTGCGTCCCTGCCACGGGATGGGTTCACCACCCTCTCTTCCATAACAACCTTTGCAGGGAGGGTCTGCCTACAAAGCAGAAGTCTTCAGGGACCAGTAAAGCCAGCGCTGAATGGTAAATGCTGAGTGTTGAGTGTTGCGTTGCGTTGTTGTTGTTGTGTTGTGCTTTGTGTTGAGTGAACGCTGAGTGTTGAATGGGCGATTAAGCACAAAAACAAAAAAAAAACAGCACCAAACGAAAGCACAACGAAAAGCACAAAACTTCATCGTTGCCTCAGACTTAACTATTCAGGTGACGTACGAGAATAAATAGTGTTGAGTGGTTCAAAAGTCTAATACGCGCAAGCTGAGCTTCAGCTTGAACATAGTGATCTGAGCTCGATAATTTAAGCTGTTGGGCCATACGTAAAGCCTATCTAATTAAGAGTAATCGTACTGTAGCTTGTCGAAGTGATGTAACAGCACCAACAATTTTCGTTTATTTTCGTTGTCGTTATTTTCGTTTTATTATTCTGAAGCTCGAATGGTGTGAGTGACTTTTTTGCATATATCTGGTGGCTTTATACTGAAGTGAAGCTAGCAATATTTAGGTATAGTTGATGCAGGTTCCAAATGAATAAGGCGCATTCTATTTTGGGGGGAACTAGAAACGTGTTTGCCGAATTTTAGTCTGCCGGTGAGTTGCATAGTACGCCTCTAGTGAATCCGAGTGCTTTGGATGCTTTAGAAATTATGTCGTCAATAGGAGTGTTCCATGGCAGGTCTGCAGGAACGTTCATAAATAAGTATTTTATTGATGAATAGCAGGTAATCAGCATCGTAATAATCACAAATATATTGCGAATCGGTAACAACGTAAAATTTTTGTTTTAGGATCGTTTCCTTCCATTTTCTATTAATTCATACCGTGTGGCAATGCTCTGAATGTCTCTTTGCATGCACTGCTGCCAGTACATTATCCTGTCCAGTGGGCATCATATGGTCAAATTCTGCGCGCGCGAAACGACTATGCATGAGTTCAGCTTTTATAGTAAATATGTCGCCCCAACCTACGACGTGAAAAGCTCTTTCCTCGTTCACACCCTAAGGTTAACATAACAATTATAAACTCGAAGCAAAGGCAACATTCTTAAAAACACACTCTGTTCCCTTCACGAAAATAGAGCATAGAGTCATTTTTCAGCGAGACTTATTCGAAGTGCAATACAATCCCTAGCTTTCTTTCTAGTTTGTCTTCACTTCAGTTTTCGTACAATCAATGACTTTCATGTTCGCCTTCGAATATGCGACCAGGACATAAAGCAAATGCTTCATTTTTTTTTATACGATCCTCATGTCTAGGATTTAGTTCCTGACATCTCTGCTTCCCGCTCTAGGGATGGTTCATAAGTCTAACCTATTTCTGCGCTTAAATTTTTATCTCTGTCTCACTGCATTTTTTAATTTACTGATGGTTGCTTCATGTTTCTTAACATTGCGCTTCTTTTAACATTAAAATATTTATTTCACCTTTCTACATCAACTGGTGTTGATCAAACCTGGCGTTTTAATTCTCGTTATTGTTTTGGAAAATTTCGTCTTATTCTTGGCTAACCTCCTACAGTGGCAATGAGCCACATGTGTACACGATATAAATAATGATAACTTGTAGGGAAAATGGAAGCGAATTCACTACATCAGTGCCTGTGAACTATATTCCTCTTCAAAACTTGTCGCGCTTGCTTATGCTCTAGCACGTTACTTGAAACACAGACGCTTTTAACGCTTTCTTTGGTTATTGTAGCTTTCGCTCGCCTGCTTCACGCTATATGTTCCTTGTATGGCAGTATATATTGCTATGTCTCACCTTTGGTGTATCCATTGTCTCTTATATTTTGAACCACAGTGCTTGCTACCTTTATTTCGTTGGTCGAATTTTTTTTCTCTTCGTGCTGCCAATAGTAATTATTTTCCGCAATTTATCATTCATTCTTTATATTACCGTTTGTCAGGTATGTGAGGTCCAACTAAGATTTTGGGATAAGAGAATAAAAAAATTAGATGGGGGAATAAAGCGTTTTCGAATACGAATCAAATACGAATTCTTAGTATTGGACATTGAATGGAATTCTTAGTAGTCAATGAAGGACGCATAAACTTAAGCATAAAAACTTGATTAGGAATAATTAGGTTGCACGTCGGGAATGAGTGGGGTGAAAAATTGGGTAAAACTTAGGAACAAAGGGACAATTGTAAAGACCAATTAAGTGGTTGGGAATAAATCGACTACATCAACAGTCACGCGAGTTCAGAGCCTGATTGCAAACAAAATTTTGAAGAAATAATAGCTGCTGTACTAATTGCTCTAGGAATATCTCTCTAGACACGATAACTAAAGGTTTACAAAGTAAGATCACATGTTGTGGAAGAAAAAGAAAATTGCTGAAGGTCTGTTCTGGGGGAGGTGCATGTCAAATCGCCCGTTGCCAGGAATGCACCACAGCTTGTGGCGTTAAGGATAAAACTGACACTCAAATATACTGCCAAAAACACAAAATCGCCTACTAGCAAAAAATACAGGTAGATATGCAGGCCTCCGCCGCTAAACGGTGAAAAAATCTTATACTGCCCAGTTTCTTTTCCCATAGCTTCCATACCTGGCGCCGTGTCGCTTCTCATCATTGGCGACACATTGCTGAGCAGCCGCAGATCGGTAGGAAGAACATGCCTTAGTTTGCTCTAACATGTTTGGTTAGTTTTATGTATTCGACAAGAACGAATAGTTCATTTCCGAATACCAATACGAATAGTTCATATATTGTATTCGCTTCATATTCTTAACTTCGGATATGCAACCACCTATAGTATCACTGTATTATTGAGATAGCAATTATATGAACACTTCAGGGGCATTTTTGTTTGTCGGCTTCGCCGTCATTTTCCGTACAAAGTCCATGGGTGATAAGACCGTCGACGCGCGCCGTATACTGTATGTGCGAGTGACTGCACTCGAGTGGGAGCCGATCGCGGCTCAACCTGGCGCGTGCGAGGGAGGTAAGCGAAGAGCAAACGTACCGTCTTCAGTCGCTCGAAAGGCCGTGGGAGCATGGGAGGGAGGGAGGGAGGGAGGGAGGGAGGGATGGAGGGAGGGGACGGTGTTCTGATTTGGAAACAACTGCGTATTTCCATATGGAGCACAAGGGCAACTGACGAACGCGTGTCAATCTCGCGCGCGAGAGGGAAGAAAGCCGCGAGGCTGCTTAGGAGAGGGCAGGGGCGGCTTCTGTTCTGCAGCGAATGGGTACTTTGCACGGCCGCACAAATGCGCGCCTCGTATTTTAAACGCCATGTGCAGGTGGCTCATACCTTCTTGCGTAAGTAATATGTTCTCGCTGCTCAATTTTCGTTGAAGCGATAGACAGCACGAAGGTAAGTTTGCTCGTTGCTGCAGCCACGCTTCTTCCCGCTAGTGTTGTGACAGCGTGTCGGCGATCATCAAGTGTTATTTGATCATGTTCGCCTATTCCAGCTGACGTCATGCTTGTTCATTAACTTAGCAAGCGAATGTTCCCAAGTTTATACGGCTGGTAAGACTCCCATCAATAGGTTGTATATATGTATACTAATTTGATATCGCACTCAATGCTTCGGCTTTCGGGCGAAACGGATACTTTCCTAAATATCAAAGAAGATACAGTTCACAATGACAATTCCAGAAAACTTTATTTTCACCAAAATTTATGTAGTCGGTGGTATCCAGTGGTATACATGGCGATATTCCCAAATATTGTCTTTGGTATTGTCGCTCTTGTCTTTGGTATTAAAGGCAGGTCAGCGGCCCCTACGTCCTGTAATAGAAACATAATCAGCTGGTTAGCCACTATTTCCTGACCGGTCGTCTCTTATAAACGCACTACAATTGCTAAAATTTGCGCCTTATACTTTGGCGTTAGAAAATAGAAAACTGTTCGACATAATATGCTGTGGGAAATCTAGCTTGGCCCTCGAGAATATCTCAGGTACGGTCATCTTTTCTATCATGTTAGCGAAGTGTGATCCCGCGCTGCAGTAGTTCATGCTTGCGCAAAAGAAAATTAAATATTTACGACTTTGTTATTGAAAACGTAGCCAATACATAGTCAAAACTACGCATGCAGAGACATCAACATTGCATGCGAAACGATTAGCGCCACGTTCATAATAACTTTTATTAGAAACGACTTTGTTTAACAAGGACACAAATTCGTTTAACTGCGGTGAATAAGCTGTCAGAAAATTTAAACCAACTTCCTTATGAAGTGGAAGTTCAAACCATTCGGGTATTTTATTATTATTAAATAATCATGTAAATGACTGATTGGCTTACTATCCAGAGTTTTCTTAGAAGTCGGCAAGCGTCGTTTACAGCCTTTTTCCCGGCGCGTCGTGAGGGACGTTCAATTTATGATCAAATTTACACCATTCACTAATATATTATTTTACTGCCTCCGTTACGGCGATTTCCACACGTGGTGCGAAATTTCCAACTTTATTAAAGTGTGTTTTGAAATTTTATGCAAAATATGCCTCGTTTCATTGCTTTTAGTTCAAAAGATGAAGCTAAAGCTCTTCAGATAAGCTAAGAAGGTAACGTAAAGTCTTGAGGTGTGTAGGCTGCACAGAGAAATGTTGCCTTCTCATTGTAGCGTCCTCATAAAGAGTAATGAGCCAAGTTAATAATATAATAATAATATTTGGGGTTTTACGTGCCAAAACCACTTTATGATTATGAGGTACGCCGTAGTGGAGGACTCCGGAAATTTTGACCACCTGGGGTTCTTTAACGTGCACCTAAATCTAAGCACACGGGTGTTTTCGCATTTCGCCCCCATCGAAATGCGGCCGCCGTGGCCGGGATTCGATCCCGCGACCTCGTGCTCAGCAGCCCAACACCATAGCCACTGAGCAACCACGGCGGGTGTAATGAGCCAAGTTAATTCGGTAATGTTTGTATACATCGCTTCTAAGTGTTGTCTACTTGATGAAAAAAACTTGGCTATACAAGATGACAGCCCCAAAGGGTGCTCTTCGCCTTCGTCACTTATAATTATTTCTTAGAAAAAAACGCTATATTAATCATTTTTCAGTTGGTTAACCTTATGATTTGATAATTGTTGTAGAAGTGGAAAGGACTGCTTATGTGACAATAATAAACTGCTGAAGCAGGTTGTAATCACTCAAAGAGGTGAAATGTGAACAGACCCGCTTACTTAGATTTAAGTGTATGTTAGAGAACCATAGATGGTCTCAATTTCTAGAGTTCCGCACTACGGCGTACCTACTAATCCGATCGTTGTTTTGGTACGTAAAGCTTCATAATTATCTATTTGCATTCAAAGGACAACTAACTACGTTAAGTGTCTGCGCATGCATGTTCTTCGTGCTATACAAAAGTGTGACATACTTTTGTTCCGTTCTCCATACGTTTGAGCCTATATACAGACGAGAATCGGCCTATACACTAAGGTTAACTGACTTATACATATCATGTTACATCTCGTTAACTGCAGTAGAAATACAATACGGAATTAATAAATAAAACGCCAATTCGGTATGTACCATTAGAAAAATATGTCTAATTTTCTGATGAAAAGGCTAATAAAAAAAGCTTTCACCTACCAGGTGGGATTTGTCGTAGGCTTGCTGGACCGCCGCCATTGTCGGATCCACTCCTTGCTCCTTTTGTTGGAGATAAATTAACAGTAACGTGGGGCTCATTCAAAGATGCTAAACATTCATTTTCTACCTGATTTCAGGCGATTCATCAAAGGCACAAAATTTCTGCACTGTAGTTGGATAAGGATATGGGGTACCTACTTCAATAATTCTAAAGGAGGAGGCGCGACGTTGGATATAGTGCTAGAGATTGCTATACTGATCTACACAGCTGTGCGGAAACGACACACTACCTGCGTCGGCAGTAGAGCCAACCATTCACAACACGCATTACCAAAACTTCTCCAAAAAAGACGCACGCTGCATTGTGCCGTTTATTAGGCGTTCCGAGCGCTGCTTCCTAATAGGCACTAATAGGCCCAAAGTCGAACCGTCGAGCTATTTTCTTTTAGGAAGCCGATCTAACGGCATGTCGGGTAGCAAGAAGCCACGCTCACCTGCCCATCTTAAACAAAACCGCGCCGCCGACGAAGGTTCAGCACCATACTTTTCAAAGATAGCTGTAGTCGTAAAAATGGTACCGATGGCTAGCGCTGCTCTTCAAGTTCCCCAACATGCAGCACAGGGCAACCTTGCCAGCTGTGTGCTTAATTATCCATTCGTAGAGAACAGCACTATGTGCACTCGGTCAGAAGTCATCGGTAAAGTACCATATATTAGAAACACGTTTCTGCAGCTGGCAACCTCAACAACTCATCAATGGTCGCGGCTATTGCACGTTATTTTATATTTTCCTAGCCATGTAACGTGGCGCACTCCCAAAAGTGACGACAAACAAACGCGGACATCACGCTTCACGAGCAATCAGCTCCCGAATCGCTTGCGCCTCTCTTACAGCAGGCCTACAGCCCCGACCATCGAATTTACTTAAGAAAATAAATCTTAAAATGGTGTCCTTAGGATGCCTTCTTTAGCGCAAGATCCTTCTGGAAAGAAATTTGTTCTTGAAAACTTTAGAAATGCTGACTTACCCCTTGCTGCAAGGGCCGATCCCGGCATCGTGGTCAAAAGTAAGGCAAATATGGTCAAAACCACGAAAATGCTGAAGCTCAAAACGCGCACCATGGTTACTCGCTTAGTAGTGTGAAAGTTCTTCAAGCAGCGAGTGCTTAAATACTATTTTGACGATTCTTTACATGACGTCACACTCTTCGTTTTTGTTGTTCGGTTACAACGTGCTTTGGGGAGGCTATGTTGTATTGCAGTATTTTTTATGGAGTATTTTTTTTGGCGAGTTCAACCTTTATTTCTTCGGCAGAGACTTGAGAAACAAGTGTCAATGCGGTCTCTGGGGCGATGGAAGAAACAAAGATCTCAGCCACAGATACTAGTATATATGTAGTTCTCGATTGTCTGCCGATGTGACACCGCTACCGCGCATATCTTTTCTCTGTTTGCAAATTGAGAAGACCCCTGCTTCGAAACTATTTTTTTCCAGATGCGGCACAGTCACACAGAGCTAAAAAAACACGCCAAAGAGCAAAGCGTTATATCTCTCTTTTATTCCTTATTTTGTGAAACCTGAGTCTGTACTACAGAAGCATCGCTAGTTAGGGAAAAGTAAGCGCAATGGAAAGGATCCACAGGATAACCGCATTCGACAAAACAATGTTCCGTTTACAATGCACTGTCTTGTAGCCGTTCAACTAATGTCGCAGTTGAGAATTCTGATTTGTACCCCAAGATATTTGACTGTGATCGGGATACACAAAATCACTGAAATGCATCATGAATATGTTGTGATTTCGTCCTAAGCTTTATTAAACATGTTCTACAGTTAATATATACAATATACGTGGGCTGGCAAAGCAAGCGAGGAAAAATTCATTTTTCAGTACTGTCCTTCAAGGACAGTACTGAAAGTGTATCTGTTTAATGAAACAGTACCTACTAGGTACTGTTACATTACTAGGCACTGAAACAGTACCTTTTACTGGACAGTACCTATTTCGATATTTAACCCTTATTATTCAGCAGCACTGCTAAAAAGCTGGAAGCGATGGAGCATGCGCATTAGCTTGCCCCATCGCTTCGCAGGATAACACGAGAGCAAGCTTCCGAGGAGCTGCCTGCCCCCCCGCCAGCATCTGCCGGACTCCGCGCCTTCGATCTACACTGAAGTCGCAGCAATACAACAATACTGGCTGACCACGGATCAGCGCCTCCTCTTCAGCACGTTGGTCTATGGGCAAGGGCCCAGCTGCCTTTTCTTGGGTACTCCACTACCATCTCTAAACCCTGGGTGCACTCCGTACAACACACCAATCTACTTTTAAAGCGAATCTTTCTTTGCCTACTTTCGCGAGTATGCCGTGTCCCCCTTGCTGTTGAGTTGGTCGTTATCTAAACTGGAATATAATTGTGTATATGTTCTAACATTACACAAAAGCACACGTGAAGTGGCTAACACAACTCTTGCAGGGGTACAAATTATGTCCACCATTGCTTTTCCTTACAAAAATATCTTCCTACTTAGGACATGAACGTATGCATATACTGTTGCCTCACCACCGCTCTAATAACCGATCAATTATTAGAGCGGTGATTCTTAGCTAACAAATTCCGTGATGTACTTTATTTTCGGTGAATTTGATCCACAGGGGATTTCCCTGCGTGTGTGCCAACTGATGGCCAATCCAAAGCAGTGGGCATGTCCCATTGGGGCACAAAGGACTGAGTTCTTACTTGTTCTTTGGTGCACGTCCCCGCAGGAACGTCTGCGAAAGCAGGCGTTTGTTGCGTTGCGACACCACGTACGCCAGCACATGAGGGTCGGACCCACCCACGTTTAACCGTCCGTGCCTTAGCCGTGTCTGAGGAAAAGGGAGTCCTCGGAATTGAGCCGAGGCTGAGTGTTAGGACCCTTAAGGCTCCTCGGCCTAGGCAATACAATCCTTTGGCCTCGGCTTCACGTAGACGGCACCCCTGGACTGACCCAGCCGGGGGGAAATTGGTAGTTGCCTTTTTCTGTCTCTCTCTCCGTACACCCTTCGCCTTTCTCTCACTTTCCATGTTTCCTGTCTTCTCCTGGCTTACTTTTACTTCCAATTTTTCCGGGCAGCAAGGGTTAACCTTGTGTGAATAGCCAACTTAGCTCATTTCATAACTGGTGATAGCGATAATGTACAGCTGGCGTTTGCAGGACCTGTTTTTACAGTCCTTGCAGCGTCCCCTTGTAGGGCTCCACGGTAGGTGGCTGGCGTTATTGCCGGAAGCGACACGTTCCTCTATGGCTAGTTCATTCCCCCCCCTTACATGATCGCCCTCACAAAAAAGGGTGCACCGATCAAGTATTCCAGTTTTTCGGTTAGCAAAAAGAATTTTCCCCCGTTTCCGTGTTATTCATTTTGAAAAGCCAGATAAACAAGTGCGAAAAATTGCACAATTCTCTGTTTCCAAGTCTCTTACCGAAGTTATCGGCACAGGTTATAAAGCCTCGGGGATGGCAAGCGGAGATCTTCTCTTAGAGCTCCGCGACCCGAAGCAATAGGAAAAACTGCCCAATCCAGTCTCATTTGGGGATGCCCAAGTAATAATAACTCCCCACCGTATTACGAATAGGGGCCGTGGCGTTGTCTCAGATGATGACCTGTTGGAGCTTCCTGAAGCTCTACTCCTGAAGAGCTTCAATGGGCAGGACGTCATCAGCGTTAATGTGTGTTTGGATCGTAGTAGTTGACGATGGATAGAGATTTAGATGTGGCCATGGCTTCGGCGTATGTGAGTGGACGCCGACGTGTGACCGCGGATCCCGCGTGGGTGAATAACACAGTCTTCGGTTTGGCAGTGGCAGCGGGTAGCACGTCGAAAGCTTGCTCTTGAACGGCGCGCTGTATTGAAGGAGACGATGTGGGTGGAGCAGCATCTAGCTACAAGGTACAAGGGAACCCTGGCGCTTAACCTCCCCGGGTAAAACTGCTTATTCTCATTAAAGCAAGTAAGAGTGGCACCCGGCAAAAGCAGCAGTTACGGCCAAAGTGGTTTCTTCCGGCTTACAGGCACGACGAGTGGAGGCACGTTGTTTCCGCAGCTGGTCAGTACTCTGACACAATTGAAGAATGTCGGCTACCGTTTGCGAGTTCTTTGCGACAAATATCTGAAATAAATCGTCATGACACCTTTAAATATGTGATTGACCATGTCGGCCTCTATAACAGATCGATTGAAACGCTTGCAAAACCCGACCACAACTTCCATGTACCTAGTGTACTTCTCGCCACGTTGTGTAGCTCGTCCTTGCAAGGGCTGTTCAGCCCTCATTTGTTAATGGCTAGACGATCCAACAACTCCACCTGTTTCACTCTGAGAGCTCTCCAGCTGGTAAGGTCAGTCTTCTACTCGCAAAACTAATAATCGGTGACGTCAGTAATATACAATATGACATAGACGAGCTTACGTCCTGGTCGTCAGCTCCGCTAAAGAAAGGCAGATCGCGTTGCTGAATGGTGCCAGAACAGACCAGACTCGGAGGTTGTGGTTTCTTCGTCCCTATCCATGAGAGATACCGGAGATAAGGTACGGCTACGGAGCTCCCTGGTTGTAGAGAACCAGCTACTTGCATCAAATATACTGGGGAGGTTGCGATCAACCCTCTTTATATAGAACAGACATGGTCTTAGTAAATCAACCAACGATGACAGAAAACAGCGCTAACGTCGAGCTTATGAATCGTCGTCTTGTTCCTCCATGAGCAGCGGCCTCTGCGTCTTCAAATAGCGATAGTATAGTTACGGGATGTTGCGAGTATAGGAAAAATATATTTACCAAATATGTACAGGATGAGTCAGAGCAGTTAAAATGGCTGACCACCAACAACGCGCAGCAGCCAGCGTCTCCGATCTTCTTCTTCCTCCTTCTTCCTTCATTCTTCCGTAACAGGACCCCCGGGGTGGCGAAGTGCCGTCTCAGCGCATGGCAGGCGATGAGTTGCGAGCGAAGTATCGCGTCATCTGCGAAACGTGCACGATGTGAACAGGCGTCTGACTTGAGGATGCATCAAAGTGAATTGGCGAAATCTCATAGTTTACGTCGTTAACTTGGCGGAGGACTTCATAATGCCCCGTGTAGCGAGAGGGAAGCTTTTGGGAGAGGCCAACCCGACGACATGGTGACCAGAGCAGCAACTAAGGCCTGGTGCAAAGTTAACATCGCGATGGCAGCAGTCGTAACGCTCTTTTTGTATACGCTGCGAGGCTAATAAACTAGATTGGGCCACTTGGCAGGCCATGTGAGCGAAATCGATGACTTCACGAGCGTACTCAGTTGCAACACGTGGCGCAGAAGAGATGATGGTGTCAAACGGCAGGTGGGGTCGCGACCATACAAGATATATAAAGGTGAATATTCTACGGTGTCATGTTGGGACGAGTTATACGCGAACGTCAAGTAAGCCAGTGTGGCATCCCAGTGTCCGTAATCGTTTGACACGTACATCGACAGCATCTCTGTAATTGTTCGATTGAGATGTTCCGCGAGACCTTTCGTTTGTGGATGGTAGGCGGTGCAGAGCTTGTGCTCAGTCGCACCAGAGCGGAAGAGGTCGTCCAGAACTCGAGATAAGAACGAATGGCCGCGCTATGTAAGTAACTGTAGAGGTGCACCGTGGTGGAGAATGATGTCGTGGAGGAGAAAGTCGGCCACATCAGTTGCGCAACTAGTAAGCAACGCCTTCGTTACCGCGTAGCGTGTCGCGCAATCATTGGCGATGGCGATGTACTTGTTCCCTCTAGTCGTTGTGGGAAAAAGATCAAGCGGATCAAGGCCTACGCGAAACAACGGTTCAGATGGAACTTCAATGGGATGGAGTCGTCCGACAGGTGCCAGGAGAGGTTTCTTCCGGCGCTGACACAATTCGCAACTTGCGACATAACGACGTACAGAGTGGTAGAGACCCGGCAAGAAGAACGGGCGTCGTACGTGGTCGTATGTACGCAAAACTCCAAGGTGTCCCGCCGTCGGTGCATCGTGAAGTTGTTCGGGAACGACGGGTCGCAGATAACGAGGAAGGATAAGGAGCAACTCAGGGCCGTCCGGGTTGATATTGTGGCACCAGAGGATGCCGTCATGCAGCACGAACATGTGGCGTGTGCCGTCGGTGCTGCCAGATGGCACTCCGGCGACGAAGGACTGTAAGGATGCGTCGCGTTGTTGTTCAGCGTGCATGTCAGTCATGTCAGTCAAACCCATCACGCAGGTCACCGGATCATGCGCAAGAGTATCGGGAGGATCTACGGGGTGACGCGAAAGGCAGTCAGCGTCCTTGTGGAGGCGTCCAGTCTTGTAATGGACGCTAAATGAAAATTCCTAGAGCCGCAAAGCCCAGGTACCAAGCTTTCCAGTCGGGTTCCGTAGGGAAGACAGCCAGCAGAGTGCGTGGTGGTCTCTGACGATCGAAAACGTGCGGCCGTACAAATATGGCCGAAACTTGGCGACAGCCCTAACTAAAGCGAAGCACTCGTGCTCGGTGATGGAGTAATTTCTCTTGGCTGGTGACAGCAGGCGGCTGGCGTAAGCGACCACGCACTCGATACCATTGTGGTGTTGGGCGAGAACAGCGCCGATGCCGTAGCCGCTAGGGTCACTGTGGACTTCGGTCGGTGCAGACGGATCAAAGTGGGCAAGTACAGGAGGGGTGGTCAGAAACCCGGTGAGAGCGTCGAATGCGTGAGCCTACTCCGGGCCCCGTGAGAATGGCGTTTTGTTATTTAGAAGATCTGTCAAAGGCCGAGCTACGTCGGATAAATTTTTGACGAAATGGCGAAACTAAGAACACAGGCCGACGAAGCAATGTACGTCAGAAGGAGAACGTGGCACAGGAAACTGCGTATGGCGCGAACTTTTCCGGATCTGGTTGGACATCGGATGCGTCAGCGAGGTGTTCCAACATGGTGATCTGATGGGCGAACTGACACTTCGTGGAGTTGAGTTGAAGGCCGGCTTTTCTGAAGAGAGCAAGTATTGCATTGAGTCGGGTAACTACGGAATGTGGGAGAAAAATCAATAACATCGTCAAGTTAACAAAGACAGGCGGTACATTTGTGGCCGCATAGAAGGGAGTCCCTCATACGTTCAAACCTCGCAGGAGCATTGCATAGGCCAAAGGGCATGACTTTGAACTGATATAAGCCATCCGGCGTGGTGAAGGCCGTGTTCTCGCGGTCAACTTCATCAACGGAAATCTGCCAGTAGCCGGATCGAAGATCGATGGACGACAAGTATTTAGCTCCGTGAGAGCGGTCCAAGGCGTCATCGATACGTGGTAGTGGGTAGACGTCTTTTCCCGTGATCTTCTTTAAGTGGCGATAATCGAACCAAAAACGTCAAGTACCATCTTTCTTTTTCACAAGGACGACTGGCGAAGCCCAAGGGCTGGCTGATGGCTCGATGACCCATTTGCGGTGCATTTTTCCCACTTCTGATTGGTTGACTCGACGTTCAGCATGAGATACTCAATAGGGAAGCCGACGAACAGGAATCATATCTCCAGTGTTTATACGGTAGTGAACAACAGCTGTCGCCGAAATCAAACATGTCATTGTACGATTCAAGCAGGAGGTGTATGTCCGCGGCCTGTGCAGAGGTGAGGTCAGGTGCAATCATTCTCGCTAAATCATCCGTTAGGGAACGAGAGCTGTCAGGTCCAATTGGCGCTAATAAGCCACTCTCAGCATTCAGACTCTCAATGTCAAATGGGCAACCACTGGAAACGCTGGCCAAGAAAATGCCGGCCGGATGCACTTCAGGGCACAGGCTGAAATTCAGAAGCGGTAGAGCGACGTCGTTATTAGCAACCGTGACCAACGTATGCGGAACAGCAACCTTCATTTTCAAAACCACGTCCATAATGGGGCGAAGCACATATTCACCGTCAGGAACCTGTGGCTGAGAGGTCAAAGTGGCTTAAGTAACTGCCTCGGATGACAGACGTACATTTTGAAGCGAGCACAAGCGTGGTGGGGCGGTACTCGGAGCATCGGCGAGTTGAGGCAGTTCTGACGAACGCCGGTCGCGCAGTCGATGAGAGCAGAATGAGGGGATAAAAAGTCCAATCCAAGAATAATGTCATGAGAGCAGTTGCCTATCACAGCAAAGAGAACAGAATTAGGGCGGCCGGCTATAATGAAACGGTCAGCACACATTCCAAGAACAACCAGCGCGCCGCCTTCGGCCACATGAACCACACGGGCAGCTGCTGGGGTGAGAACTTTCTTTAAACATCTACGTAGGCTAAGCACTCATCACAGAGACGTGGGCTCCAGTGTCGACGAGTACGTTGACAGGTACGCCGTCTATTTTAACGTCAATTAAGCTTCTCCTTGTGGGAGCAGACAGAGGATTCGCTGCAGTAGTCGGCAATGAAGCACTACCTCCGAGGGCTGCATTTCCAAGTTTCCGAAGGGGTGCGGCCAAAAGCAACAGGGGACGAAAGGCGACGTGGCTGCGGCGAACGCGAAGATAGGCGACGTATTTACAGTAAACGAGACTGGTGTTCGCGTGGCGAAGGTGAGCGGCTGCACCACGTGTTCCGAGCAGAGTTGTCGGCGCTGTTAAACTCGGCGGTGGGCAAAATATTGCGGGTATTTCCATCAAAACTGCTCAGGTTGGTCGGCGTGCGAGGTGTTGAGGGCCACGAGTAGCGACAGTATCTGGTGACATGACCAATGCTGCGACAGGTTAAACATATCGGCTGGTCGTCCGCTGTTCTCTACTCAGTCGGGTTGCGATAACGTGGAGATAAGCGTCGGGGTTGAGCTAAAATAGAAGAGCGTTCGTAGGCTCTGGTATTGGCGACAGCACACACAGACTGTAAAGCAATGTTTTCAAGTTCATCACGAACGATGGCTTGCACCTGGGAAACTGAAAATGTCTTTCCATGGGGGCTAAATGAGAAAACACCCGTGTACTTAGATTTAGGTGCACGTTAAAGAACCCCAGGTGGTCGAACTTTGCGGAGCCCCCCACTACGGCATGCCTCATAATCAGAAATTGGTTTTGGCACGTAAAGCCCCATAATTTAAATTTTTTTAACTGCAAATGCCGTAGCATTAGGGCTACGCGAACAAAAAAATGCAGGCGCCATTGCATGCAGTTCACGTGTAACGATTGGCACCACGTCCTCTGATGGCGACACATGGTGCTGTGCGGGTTGATCTTGGCTCGTCGACGTTCCGGCAGTATTGGGAAGTCTGTCGAATGGTTGTAAGATGCGTCGGCTTTTGGCCTGCTCGAATTGTCGGCACTCTTTAATGAATGCGTAAACTGTAGTGCAGCTCTTGCACATGAGCAGACTATATGCGTCGTCAGCAATGCCCTTAAGGACGTGCCCGACCTTCTCAGCTTCGGGCATGTCGTGATCGGCTTTACGCCAAAGTGCCAGCACGTTCTGGATGTACGAGACATAGGACTCCGTGGGGAATTGGGCACGGGAGGCCAGTTCCTCCTTTGCGGCAATTTTACGGCTGGCTGGTTTGCCAAACAACTCTGTCAATTGCTGGTTACATTGGACCCAGCTGGTTAGCTCTTCGTGGTTTTCGTACCACACCTTTGCCGTGCCTCTTAGGTAGAACAACACGTGTTAGCGAAGGGTCCCACCTGTTGATTCCTCTCACCTGATCGTACATGGTCACCCACTCTTCAACGTAGGCGCCATCGGTCCCGCAGAAAGTTCGAGGATCATTGGGTTGCACAACGACAACCGAAGCTCACAGCAACGTAGCTGGTGATGGTTACGTTGGACACGGCAACTATGTTGATCCCGCGTGCTAACCGTCATGCATGATGCGGACAGTGATGCGACGTCTACTGCGGAGCTCCGTTTCCAGCCGTGGTACCCCGGCACCTCCACCAATATGTTACGCGTATGTTTCGAGTATAGAAAAACTATATTTACAAAATATATACAGGATGATTCAGAGCAGGTAAGATGGCCGACCGCCAACAACACGCAGCAGCCAGCGTCTCCGATCTTCTTCCTCCCTCTTCCTTCATCCTTACCTAGCAATATTGGACACTGCAGTACACAGACCTGTGATGAGCACTCTCCCTTCTACAAACATCGTACATCACTATCGTTTGTATGGCATCGTACGTTTACGGCTCTCAATGGACATCCGCCTGATTTTGTACAAGCATTTCGGCATAGCTTGCCTGCGATGTAGCGAATAGACAACAAAACTTTATCACAATAAAGTACTGAGCTTTGTGATGCAGAATAAAAATTTTAGACGGACCTCATGTTGGGTAGCGTGATAGTAGAAATTATGCGCAAGGCCATTCAAAAGTATTTATTTAGTGTCTTCACTCCAACTTCGTATAGCACAGATTGAAACGTGTGATTGTGTGAATATTTTTCTACAAGCTATCTGTTCATGTGGCACACATTTGCTGTCGGAGCGACTTCCGTACGCGTCGTGGCGAGCGAAGACAAGGCTGCAATCATCCTCAGCCGCCGCCACACTAGGTTTTGTTAGAGTTAGCTACGGATTCGTTCTCGTCGAATTGACGCGCCTTCGACGCACGACGGTCAAGGCCTTCACTACGCACTCTTCAAGTTTTCACATGCCCAATCTCTCCCCAGCTCCTCCTAAGCGAAAACTAACCGTGGCAATTCCAAATTAAAAAATCGCGATCGTCCTCAGGACTTCCAAGCATCGATTGTTCCTGCTAATGCATTAAGCATGTATATCGTTGGCGTCAATGGGCAAACGCTCGTTTCTCATGGAAAACTGGTGTCTGTGCTGAAACGAGAATTGTGCAACAAGCTGAGATCGAGATTCCAATTTTCTGTGCCATCCGCGATACGGGTTGGCCTTCAGGGCATTTTGTCTGCGTTCACTTTTTTGTTTTCGTTACGCTTGCAGGACCTGATTCTGGGCTGAAGCTTCCTTTGCCCTCACGAAATTCGGAAGAACTGGTGGAGTCAGTGTGGTAACACGATGAAAAACAGTGCCAAATACAAGCACAAATAAAACAAGATGGTGCGTCCATGCTGTTCTTGACCGTGAATTTGTGGAAGGTCCATCATGGCTAAAAAAAAACTTTGCTCTAGCATAATATTTGTATTCATTTCTTCTACCTTACTCAGGCGACGGATAATATTGTGTAGCAAGTGTGCCAGCTCACTGACGCCAAGAGCCGAAGCACTTCGTTGTCTTTGTCGTGGTGGGCCCCAAACAACCGATCCCGACCGGCATCCGTAGCTGGATCTACATAGACCCTATCCCTAGAAATATGCCCCCTGAATATAACAGGGCCCGGCGCCAAGCTCGGGCCGGAGCTATCATAAAAGCCCTTGCCCACGTACCTGGCGTCACATTTGTTGATGCAGCCCAATACTCCCATGGCACACGATTTGTGGCCGTCGCCACACGCGATGGAGCCCTACACCACGCCTGCAGCGTCACTACCCCCACTTCCGAGACGGCTGAAGAAGTGGACATCGCCCTGGCCACTTTGGATCCCACCTGTCACACCATAGTGTGTGACTCTCGCTCAGCCGTTACTAACTTCAGCAAAGGCCGTATTTCTCCCCAAGCTCTTCGCATCCTCTGCCAGGCACCACACTCTAAAGACAGCATATTCTCCCTAACATGGATCCCGGCCCATGCGGGCCCTGTCCACCCACACCTCCCCAATCTCAACGAGGTCACCCACTACATTGCGCGAGATCTAGTCAACCGCGCCGGAGTCACTGGAGATGAGTTGGACACCAGGGACAGTCTGACAACTTATAACGATCTCGTTAAGGCATTTCACCTCAGTCGCCGAATCTTCCCCCGACTCACCCAAAGTTCAGCCGGGCGCAGGCTACCACCCTGCGTCTACTACAAACAAACACGTACCCTTCACCCGCCCGCCTCCACCTTATATTTCCGGACGTCTACACTACCCCCAACTGACGGTGCTGTGGAATTCACCCGGCTACGCTTCCGCATATGCTATGGGAGTGCCAAGCACAGTACACCCAGACTAACACCACGACTCTCTCGTCGAGGTTGCATGAGGCTCTGCGGAGCTCCGCCCTCGACGACCAAACCTGGGTGACCCAGCACGCCCGCGAGGCGGCGGCGAGGCAAGCCCTCGACGTCCCTTCGTGGGAGGCTTAGGCCCGGCCATCATAAAGTGCTGGTTCTACAATAAAAGTTTATTCCTCCTCCTCCTGAGTCTGTGTCGATGCACTGACTACATTATATTAAACGAAATAGAAGTGTGACCTTAGCCACGAGAAATTAAAAATAGGCTTAGTATCTGCATGTGCCTCGAAGTTCAAATGTTTCGCAAGCCTGTAATATTTTGTACCGAAAGGCAAATAGTTGTATAAATCACGCTCTACATAACTCCAATTAACCTTTCACTTTTCTTTATAATACGTAAATGAGGTATCCCACACTCCTTCATTAGCATTATATTAATATGCGTCATCTATTTCCAACTAAAGATTCAAGTAACTTTTCTTTTCAAAAGTACATAAATTACATATCTCATGCTCATTTATTAGCCCACATTGTATGCTGGATGTATTTCCAATTACAGCCTGCAGCAACTTCTCAAAAATTTCCGAAAGCCATGTTGTTTCACCATGAGTTCACATAGGAATAAGTCGAGGCAAGAAATTTTGCACTTTGGAGGCCATACATTGTCATTTAATACAACCTTCTTGTCGCGTATGTTTTTGTTTCCATTCAAATTTACAAAAGCCTCATCGGAAACACCTGTAACTTGCCGCTGCAGCTTCATAGTTAAGACTGTAAAAAACTTCACAGGGAATAATTCTGTTTCTGTATTACTTTACTGTAAATAACCCGTGCTTTATCTCTTTGCAGTCGCCCACCATGCACTGAAATGGCATCGAAATTATGAAAATATACCCTCTGAGAAGCCTTGTTTGTGAACATGTAGAAGAATTCTCCTTGGCAAGGTAAGCTTGCGGAAATGTCGCCTTATCGGAACACTGCAATTGCTGCAATTGCTTCAATTACTAATGGTTGTACCACGCCAGCATAACTACGCACATGTTGGTAATACAATTAGCAAGAAATGTCTTTCTAAACACATTTGTTTTGGATTGAATAATATTCATGGTGCATTATAAAGGCTGCTATAATTTTCATGTAAATGATACTGATGTCATTTGTCTACTGTGAATGCAATGAGCTTGTCATGTCACCATCTCCTGGTTGAGGAAAGAACAAAAGGGCACATAAATGTGTTCACCCACTACACGTAAAGAAAGGAAGGTGCGGTTCTATACAAATATATACAGTACCGTGGAAATAGGAATATTGGATATGTTCCATAAACAGCCTTAATGTGGTATAGAACCGAATAAACGGTGTGCATGAAATGAAAACAAGGAAAAACTATGTTTAATTTCTTGGTGAATTGCAGTACTACTTTCCAGCTTGACAAGCTAATAATTTTTGTATATATGGAACTAAGTGCATCTACAAGCTGTAGCTCAACTGGATTTCCTCTTTAAGAGTCGGGTGGATACACGTATGTTAGGGATATGGGATTTTGTGCAACATTTTCTTTGCATTAGTTGGGCCAATGATTTATGCTCATTCTATCTTTTGAGAGGGTTAAGCTCTTTCCTACTTGAACAGTTTTTATTCAGATAACAAAGGTGCGTCGTGTTTATGTAACTGTGTTTTTCGACAGTTACCAACGTAAGTTGGCGTTGCGGTCGGGGTAGTAGGTTGCATGACAGTGCGCAAAACTATCAAAATTTTGCGTTTCCGCCGTTCAGTAGAATGACATCCAAGCTCCTACCTTCCGAACGTGAATGCAGCGTAGAATTCGGGATAATGTTTAGATCTGAAGACAACTTACACCATTTTTTTAATAAAATGCATAAAATAATAGTTAGGCCGTAGGTTAGGTTAAAGGTTTCTTTTGCTTTCAGTCTCCATAACGAGATTTGAAAGTCCAACATAGGAGAATTCACGCCCTGAGGATAATACCTCTACGACAAGCGATGCCACGCGTGAAGCAATACTGTGCCAATAGGGAGGTTTGGGCGATCATATTTTTTGCTAGATATCTGCTATGCTCGTATAAAAATTCCTTCATTATCACTTTTTTCCTAGACAGCCACAAGATGCCTCAGCAGCAACAAAAAATGGTGCGATTCGCCTTCTGATACGACGAACAGCTGCTGCCGAGTATTGCAAACCTACGTGATGCCGCCATACCGCCCTAAAGCAAGAAATGCTCTAGAGCACTGATTTGCAGCCAAACCTATTCTTCAGCACTGAAATTTACAAAGAAAAAAACAAACTGGCGCATCATTCACTCGAGGGGACCCAACCTTTGCGTAAATTTAGCTTCCTCCACAAGGGGGTCGTTTCCACACACACACACACACAAAATCTGTAATATTCTCTTTCCTTTTTTGTTTAATTCCTAACACAATTATGTGACGGTAAACAAAAAGATTATCGAAGCAATACTACCGTATGTAGCCGTGCAGAATTAAAGCGCCTGCTCACCCCGTACATGCCATTGCTACTTGTGCTAAAATACATCGTTCCCTGTAAACAGTCACAAAAAACTGATGCGTCACTCATACGACTTTTACGAAACTCGCACGGATGTATGAGTTTCCACAGCAACAAAGACATTTCGCCGTTGTTCATGCGATAACACTCTTAACCAACGCTCCTCACATTAGTATTGGTATCATCATAATTGCCGTCTACGGGTTGGGGGGGAGGGGGGGAGGGGCCCAAGCCCCTTTCGCAGTTTTCCGGAAGGGGCAGAGCTCCCCTCCCCCCCCTCACACACACCTAACATGTCGTTACCACAGCATTGTCACCCACTGCATTTAAAGTTCTTTTTGGTTGTCCCTACCTTTTCACTTAAAATTTTATTATGCGTAATAGCTTACTGTGTCAATGTTGGCGCGGACGAGCATGGCTTCTAATTCACGCTTTGCCCTTATTCCTACAAATCCGGACAACAGGAGAACAAGCCCATTCGAAGCGCAAGCGGGGGCTCCCCCATCCGTAATTTCTCACTTTAATATTGTTTTAAATTTGTACTATAAACACCTTGCACATATACAATACATGTAAATCTATACACAGGACAAATATCATTATATTTCTTAAACAGAAGGAGGTAGCCAATTAACAAGTATTTCTAACGGTATGGATAGCCTATCCCTGGTGAATGGATGTGTTGCTGTATGTTCACCTCACTTTAAATAGCTTTGCGTGCTTCTTTAACCTGAAAAAACCTGCAGACATCAGTCACCCCTTCGGCAGAGTCGTTTATCAAGGGCGTGTGAAATTCCCGTAAATGATATGTGTCTCAGTATTGCTTTTCTTTCCCGTAAGCATTGCTAACGACACATGAAAACAAAAATACTCTTGTGGGTATTTACGGCACTCATTATGGATGGAAACATCGTCACTTGCCCGCCGGGCTGATAGTTATATACAGGGTGTAGCAATTTACGATCGTGCGCCCATATTTAAAAAAGAGCGATTGCGTTACTCGAAGAAAACCTAGCACGTTTTCTATCAGGTACAGCTGAGTAGCTACCAGTAATTTTTTCTATAGGTAGATTGCATGGTACTGGGAGGACTGCCCGATCCTTTAGTGCTGGTGTAACCCTGGCGCGTACTAACGCTGGGAACAAAACTGCCGCTGTGCTCAGGCACCCATATATATATATATGTATATATATATATATATATATATATATATATATATGGGTGCCCGAGCCCAACGGCAGTTTTCTTCCCAGCGTTAATACGCGCCAGGGTTACACCGTTGCAATGGCAGAGGGAGACAGAGAGACTGCACGTGCGTGCTGCTAGATGAACCAGCCTGTCGAGAAAGACCAGCGAGAGAGGAGCTTGGATACAGTACACAGCTCATACATCACGCGTTTAGGAGGGGGCAATACGATGTGTCACTACGTGGCATCAAAGGTTACAACATTAATCTCAACTATCATAGTGAGATAGGTTCTCCCGGAATAATTTTACCATGAAAGTGTCTTAAACCATGTTGCACCATCAACTTCCTCTAACGAGTGTGACGTCGGTGCGAACGTGTAAAACATGGTCTCTCTTCACAGGGATGGCGCCTCCATGTATAAGCGGTGAAGCGATGTACTTCATCATAAGTGGAACGAGTGCGGACAGTGAGCGCTTTGGTAGTTAGCCTCAACGCAGCGGAGGCTCCAATGCGCTATAGCCTGGTGTAGTCGCTGTAGGCCTTCTTCTTATGTGACGACGCAGTTTCCGCACATGGTTTTTCTTTCGCGCCCAATTAGCCTGTGACGCCTCGTCACCTACGTAATGCAGCTTCAATGTGAATCAGCATTGTTTACACTATTGCTTTCCTTCCGACGGCCCCAACTATGAAAAGTGCTGCAGTAAGCGGTTCAGAAAGACAGCGATGTCAATGGGCGAATCCCGCTTTATTCTGGTGAGATACACGCCAGCGTGAAGGGGAACGCCTTCGCGCGTTCGCCGCGCATGCTGCGAACTCTGCCACTGGCATTTCTGAAACTGAGCTTTTCTTAACTCAACTGGCTGGGAAAGACACTACGGAGCCGGGCCACAATGCTCGTACTTTCGCCGAACCGGCTATGCAGCAGGACACCACTCACCAACAGTACGCCGTGTGCAAAGCACACCTGCAACACGGTCATCGGCCCCCAAATTGTGCATCTTTTGCTGCAGCGGACCGTGAGCTAACGAAGCAAGCATGCAACAGCTCGTGCGAAGGCACGTTTTATTTTCGAGTTCAACCGATTTCTATGAAAAAGGGATCAACCATACCTTTTAACGCGATAGCGTGAAGGGCTACATGTGGCAGAAAATTCTGCGTCGTCGCCGACTTCAGGGGGCGTCGACGGAAATGTCCGTGAGCGATCATTTCCGTATATATTTTAGCTACATATGTATCCCAAGCCTCGCTATAGGACATGCAGTATATGCGAGTTGCATTGCTATACCATTGTATCAATAAAGTTGCTCATACATTGTATCACATTCTTGACAGAGTTATTCCTTGGAATTATTTAGAACGACACGCTACACACAAATGTCATTAAGCGAAACACTTGCAGCGCATGAATTTTATGTTAACTGTTCTAAGACTCAAATATTAAAGTGCGAGGCAATAATAGAAGCCTGAGGATCTTATTTGTTGCGCGGCTGCGCACAACCTCCGGCATGGGTCCACGCATGAGGCAACATTTCGAGCAGAAATCTCGCCTTCGTGTATAGCGTGTAGCGCTTGTATTTCCCGGTATACATCACGGTTACATATGCTGCAGTAGGCAGGAAGCATGAGGAGCAGTGAGAAATCTTTTAACACTATCGTGTTGCGCTCTCAAAGGCGAAGCTAAGCGCCCTAGAAGGTTTAATTCCAGATCACTAAGGACTGAGCATTTCTGAGGCTGATGAATAGAGGTGCTAAGGAATTTCTGCCCCTGTACGGGTATATATAAGATATTCTAACTAAACCGAAGCGTCCTGCCTTTATTGTGCAATATAACTGAAAAAAAAATATATGTATGTATGTCGCCAGAGGAGAACGGCCAGCGTGATATTAGGTTCCTGCTATTAGACATGTGGTTGTATTGGAGTCCGCTCCCATTAGTAATCAAAGTTGCCACAGTATTCCGGGCGGCGTATTATTTTTTATTCGATTTGCGTTATTCAAGTATTTCACGCACAATCCGAATGTTTGACGACCAACCGTTAGAGGAATTTGGGTTACTGGTTATGCGCACTGCGCACCAATGTGCCTCTCTCCAATGAATCTTTTTGACGTCGACAGACAACACTCGGAACACGGAAGTATTTGTGTGCCATGGGTATGTACCGCTATTTAATTACTCTCTTTCACGCTGACATAAAGCAGAGCTAAAACATCCCTTGATGTGTGTTGCTCTTTGATAAACCTCTTTGATATCAACTTCAGTCGCTGGGTATGTGACAGTAGTCTTGTGTTGCTCTTCAATGAATACCCACGATTACCTACTGATCTAACACAATGTATCTGCAGCTCTACAGTGACAGAAGTTAATGCTTAGATTTCTGAGATGGTCAGTGCACTCAAGCACGTGCAGCGTGCGCAATTTAAGGCAGAGTTGCTTAAAGGCGGAGCGTGCAAGGTAAAAAAGCGCGGGGAAGGAGCCCAGTTGCCTGCAGGTTTTATCATTGACAGTACCGGTATACCCAGATCTCTTTCACTCTAGCCAAACTAATTTGCTTCATCTTGGGTTTGCCTACGCGTTGGAGAGGTTGTCTTTCGTGCTCTTCATACACTCACGCCGTATGCCATGTTTCTCGCTCAACTTGCCGATGAGGTATTGATAGGCTGTCGGCTGGACGCTATAGTTTCGTTTATGCCTTTGACATTTCTTCTGCAGATGGTGTGGCCTATAAAACGTTTATGTTCCCAGATATTCATCAGTAAATATACAGCCCACTTTGCTAATTTTACAATCAGAGGAGGGACTCTTACGAAAAGTTGAACATCCTATGTGACACAGCCAGTAACGGGTAAAAAGGAAGCCAGTCTTGTTTTTGCAAGAAGACCACAGGAACGCAGCTGCTTTGCGCTTTGCCGGGCTTCGTAAATATAGCCTGCCGCATACGGAATGAGGTACACCACGTGAGGCGCTCTACTTTGCGTCAGGAGCGCGGCATCTCTATGCTAGTGAAACAAGTTTGCCCCATTAGGGTACATCTTCTTCCGATAGAATATTTGCCAGCTATCTTGCACGCTTTCATTTTATTTTGTGGATGTTGCGCACTTGGTGCTTCCATTTCACGAAGCGACTGCGCATTTTCAGTGCCCACTCATTTTCAATTATTCCAGGTAAATAAGTACCGAGCACGAAGCTATCGTCAAGGAAACCCATGTAATACGTACACTCATTATTTCTTGCGTCATGAGTTCTGCCTAACTGGCATTAACATTTTATAGTGCAGAAGTTCGTTACCCAGAGGCCACTTTCATGAAGGATGTCTAGTAACACAAATGCTTTAAAGGTGTCATATAAGATAGAATTGCCTTTGAATGCGATTCTCTAAACTAGAGAATCTAGAGATCGAACCCATTCCCCTGGAGCATTTTAATCCTTACCTGCAGTTCACGTGGACGCATAAGATATTGTCTCTTTGAAATATATTTCTTGCACTTCTTTAAATATTTGGTGCGTTTTTGCAAGACAACTGCTCGCTTGTTAATAGTTAAGCATTCGTAGCCTATTGTACATTTTACTTCCAACAACCTGAACTTTATGCAATCCTACCTTTTTCATAAGGAATAAAATTGAAATCTTGAATTTCTCCTGCTATAAGTATTGACAAGTGTGAACAGTTGTCTTATGATATGTACGTGCACAAACAATTTTTTAATGTTTAGTTTGAAGCGAGCAATGTGTGGCATATACATTGCAATTTTAAATCACCATCTTCTCAAAACGTTGGAACACTCGGGAGTGAAATCCCAAACTTGATGTTGAATTTGATAGATATTCAGAAATTAAGAAGTACTGAATAAAAAGCTGCAAAATGTCGCCTTGTAAAGGGCATCGCAAAGCAATCACGTATGTCGTGCAAGAAAATTTCAGGCATTGCAGGCCTTTTTCTTGTTGTGTTTGAATACAATATTAGTATTCATACCGCACTTAACTTGTCTGATTGTGCTACTGGCCGTGTATTGGCAGCTATGTGAGGTTTTTTTTACATCTGTTACTGGGGCACGCTACAAAGCATGCAATAGTTTTGTAACATGTCCTCATATGTATAGCATTTCCGTAGTTTCAACGCATTATTTATTTTTTCTTGGAAACGGATCATATCTGGCTGGGTAACGATGTCTTTCTTGTAGAAGTTCATCATGCCGAAAAATCGTTCATGCCGTTGAGCTCAACAAAGTGTCGCCCGGACAAGATGCGATCAAGTGAAGCGCGGATCCCTTCTGCTGAGGTGAGGAGGAGTGCACCAAGTGTGCACACCCTATCACTGATGTTCAGGCCGTGGTCTGCGAAGGGCTTGCAAAGTATACCGGGATAATGTTGGAGGGCCTCAGCTATCCGAGGTAAGGGCAATATGTCGTCAACATAGACGAAGCAGAAGTCGATGCCACATACAACTACAACGACGAAATGTTCACAGGTTCATGCCACACTTCTAAGATCGAAGCTCGCGAAAGTAAACCCAAACAAACCAAACAGCCCGATAAGAACAGTCTGTGAAACGTTGTCGGCGTTGGCATGAATTTGCGTCTAGGCATTCAAGGCACGATATTGGTGTATGGCATGCGCGAAGTTTGTATGTTACGGATGGGGTACATTTCGAGCATTGTTTACACGCTGAGGGCATGATAATCGCTTCAGTGCTGCCGGACAGCGGTGTTGTTCAGTACCAAGTTAAAAGGCGATGGCCATGGAACCTCAGAACCACGGGAGATTCATTTGTGTAGCATGTATGCACACACTACTTTCGCGATGCGCAGGCGGTCCAGAGCTACACCGCGGGCATGGAAGGAGACCGGAAGGCCCGGTGTCTGGATGTAGTGGACAATGTTGCGTAGCACCACATCAGGAAGCCCGCTGGGTCGAGTTAGGTGGACAAATTTGCCGAGACGCTATCGGTGCTATGATGCATTTTCCATGACGAGTACCACAACACTGCACTGATAGATGGTTGTATGCTGGCATAGTGAAGATGAGCTTGTATGACGTCGATCAGGCACCCATTGCGACAATTTTGTGTGAGGTTGTAGCTGGACAAAAATCGGAATTAACTGATAATGACTCCGAGGCATCGGCGATCACAATATTAAAAGAAAACCAAATGTCTTGTATTTTTAGTTTGATATGAAGATGAAGTCAGCCATATGTCTTCATGTTAGACCAGTTCGCTGCGCTGAACTCCTAGTACACAGACATACACCTATCGTGAAGGCGGGCTTATGGATAGTATGAATTCTGGGAGCTGCAATCGAGGCGCGCCAGTGTCTTAGTATTTATACGCTGACAAAACTTGTGATCTGCAAGACGGCAGCTCGCGGTCCCTTTTTCGAGCTACCGGTGGCTTTCCTAACGTGTAGAAGAAAATGACGGCTTCCATTTGCGGACTGTTTAACCAAAGCGTACATGGTGGATCGTGTCATGGAGCTGCGATGAGTCGACGTTGCAGCCACGAATTTGAGAGTGGTCTTGGGGCCATGAAGGTTGGTGTTGATACAAACGCTTTTGAATGGCGCAGAGCTGCTGCATGATGACGTCGATGCCACAAACTTGCTTAGACGGGTACAGCGGCTACTTAGTGCCTTCAGCGGCTAAGATAGTAATGATATGCGGAGATCGATTATGGCGTCACATATCTCGGCAAGTTTGTTTAGACATAGGACGCAATGGAACTGGAGAATTACCTGGAAGTTCTGGGCTATCAATTCAAGCCACAGAGCTTGAATAAAGGAGGGGGTGTGAATACGCGTCTTGGTGGCCTCAAAGCGCAAGTGGCGAAAGAAGTGCGATGGTTCGCGTTCGCCAAGCTATTCCCACTGCAAAAGTTTCCACACGCACTGGTCGTCTTATTCTGACAGCCGACAAACAAGCTCACACTGGAGGTATTGCTAAGGGGCAGCCGTTGGCAACCGTTGGCAGTAGCGTAGCAGGAGTCCAGACTACGTGGTAGTGGCGCCTGCTATCCTCAGTGACGTGTGGGGGCAGAAATAGGGCTCAATATGTGCAAACCACACTTAAAGGACTGGGTGAAAATGAAGGAACCTCCAAGATGACATGACAGATGTCCGGTTTGGCTATGGGCAGAGCAGTGTTCAGGGAGCTAATGTCGTCGGGCTTGAGGTGTTGGTCATTCTTCATCCGTTGTTGGCAAGCCTGTAGCATTATTTATGCACTTGCTGTTGAAAGGTGACCAGGGGTTACTCGTCGGCCTTCGTTGTACTATTAGTCCATACTCTGCGCCACCAATGTTCTGCGGCGAAATAATAGAACCTGATTCTGTATTCCTTCAAAAGATACCGAACATACGATACATTACCGCAAAGTCTTAAGAGAGCAGCAGCCGCAGCTGCAGCCCTCCGACGCCTAAATGGCAATGAAATTTTGGTCTGGTGGTGCGTATGTTGAGAAGAGGCATTTACATGCCAAGTAGCATAATTATAGCTGTTGTTCTTATCGAGGGCTGTGATGGGCGGATGCGTGGAAGGCATGCCTCACCCCACGAAGCGATTACGCTGCAAAGGCTTCGGCCGGGTTGTGCATGCAGTTGGGGTGATCGTGTGTCACCAGACTACAGGCGGCACAGCTGTCATGTGTAATTTACAAGCTTTATAAGTGAGAGTCATTCACTAACTTTGCAGGTCATGGTTTAGTGCCCATTTCTCTTGTTATTTCGTTATATATACTCGTACAAAGCACATATAAACCTTTATGCGCTCTTTATGAAACAAAAAGTAGCACCGAGTTTATATTTCGTTGTCCTGGAAGAACTTTTATGGCAGACAGGCAAAACGCCTATATTGTTTGTTGTGGATTATGAACTCCACAGTAAATTACCTATTTGGCTACACCTGAAAAAAAATTATAAAAAAACACTGTATACATATATTTAGAAGTTTTCCGGGAAATTGAAGTGCCACAGCACGTTCAGGGGGTAATGCAGAACATATTTGCCCTTGGGAGGCAAAGCCTAAAAGCGTGTCTTTTAATTACTGCCATACTATATTATTACAAGTATTCCAAATGAAAGGTGTCACTGAAAACTGAAGAATGATTTCATTGGAAAACAGGATGGTTATGAATATTTTTAGGAGTAGATATTGTTGTTCGGGTTTCAAGGTCTTTGATGTAGCCCGGATACAAAAATAGCCCTTCGACTGTGTCATAGCTGACTTCAACAATAGTAAAGTTTCCTACGAGAAGCACTACAATAGCTTAAGGTATGACAGAACGGAGCGCAAAGTCTAGCTTTCTCGGAAAGCTGAATGTTTTTTTACCCCAACTAACGATGACTCAAGTGTTCAAAATAGAATGCGATCGTTATCCATCATAGGTGTTTTTCTCTACCTTAGGGATAAAGGTACCATATCATGCTCACTTTGGCATGTTTTCGCTCCAAAGATGCTTATGCGCATTACTTGTTTTCACCTACAGTGAAGGGCACAAAGATGGCATCGATCCACTTGAATTGTCTTTCGTAGCAATGTAAAAGCCATATTGATGTTCGGTTAAAGCTACAATGCGCTGCCTGGTCTTTATCAACAGTGCCTAAATGCCTCAGCTCCATTCAGTGTATATTTGGAATATTAGACATTTTCTCTCTTAGGATTACTGTACAGGCTAATGAGTCAAGTAGATTGGTATACCATCCGCCACATATTTATGGTAATGACTGAACAGAGAACATCATTTACATTTTGTACCGTCTGTTCTTGCAAAAATAGTGCATTAGCGAAGCTGGACAGCGAACGAATGCGAGCCTAAACATACACTGTACAAACACGGTCAAAATATTTTGAAAGCAGTTGTAAATCATTTACCCTGCCAAGTGACAATTTTATCAAATTTGAACTTCGTACTCTAAAGCTTCACTTTCTTCCGCCCAGAGACCGAAATATAGGAAATCCTATCTAATCAACGAATTTATTGCAATTTTACAAACAAAGAACTCTAAGGGGGTTTGACCCCTTGCTTCCACAACACCCTAATATCTAGTTCCTTTTCTTATCTTTGGTCGCCTTCCCACTCTTCAACCTTTTCATGTTTTAAAATGCATGCCTATTAATGTCAAACGACAGTGCTCATTTCCTTTTCAGTCTTTGTCTTTGCAGGTACACGCATCTGACACGTGCGAAGTGCTAAATGACATTAACATAAACAAAACTGTTGCGATGCCGTATGTACAGTTTGTGTCCCACAGCCTCAAGACACCTAAAAAGTTGGGAAGGATATGGAAGGAAGCCAACGAAATATACGCCAAACACCAGGATTGTGTAGTAAGCAACATAACGCCAAGTCTCTAGATTGGACAAACACTTTATTTTATGCAATTCCCATCTTTTGCAGCTACACTTACATAGGGAAAACGGCATGCTGCTCAATGAATGTTTACGTGAGCATGGGCTCAGTGCCAAGGTTAAGACTAGTAGTAATCTACCTTTTTATTGTTGCAAAGTGTGACATCAAATATATGTTGTTTAACTTTGTCCTGTGGCCTTGCGCTTACAAGAAACAAACTTAGGCGAAAAGCACAAAAAACATTTTAAAAGGCTTCACTCTTGTACGGCGCGACCGTACTCAGGCGAACCGGCTTTCGGGTGGTGTAGCTATTGTTCTGTAGAGCAGCATTGCAGCTAGAGAAGTTGCCATTAATACTCACTTAGAAGCCGTTGCTGTCCCTGCATTAGCACACAAAACCATCACCATTTGTTCAATATACATTCCACCACATACACATTCTACTGCATCAGATCTGGAGTTATTTTAAAACAGCTACCTGAATGTTTTTAAAAGTGTGTAATTTTAACGCACATAACACGTTATGCGGCAACAAAACTGACATCAGGGTACAAACACTTGAAGATTTTATCCTGGGAAACGACATACGCCTTCTAAACACTGGGCGGCAAACTACTGCTCCCCAAGCACAGGAGCTATGAGCGGTCTAGATCTGGCGTTGTGCACTCGATCTCTCTTTATTCGATTTTAAATGGAGTGTCATTGACAATCCCTACGGTAATGACCATTTGCCTGGCATTATTAAAAATACTTCTCCTTTTCCTACAGTACCATTCAGGTCACCCCGTTGGAGACTCCATCTAGCAGATCGGCGTCCCTTCAGCGAAAAGGCCAGTCTGGATGACATATCAAATGTTAAAACTATAGACGAAACGAATGAAAAGATTACTGCCTTTTTACTTGCTTCAGCAGGAAAGACGATTCCGCAATCCTCCGGCTTCTTAAGGAGCAAATTAAAACCTTGTTAGACTAGTGAATGTACACAAGCTAACAGAGCACAAAACAAAGCCTGGGGTATCTTTCAACGACATACAACACAATATAACCTTATCTATTTCAAAAATGCAAAGGCGAAAGCCGGGTACACGCTCCGGAAAGCAGAAAGACAGCCTTGGAAAACGCATGTACCTCCATAAATAGCTCTATATCATCCAAAAAATGTGCGATCAGCTTCGTAAATTTAGAGGCGACAACGCTCCTTACACGATCCCCATAATCTCACCCCCAGCTACTCAAACGAATTTAAAAGAACAAGCAGACATATTAGGGCAGTGCTTCCATAACCTTTCAAGCTCAATAAACTATTCCTTTATATTTGAAAAATATAAAGAATCGGCAGAAAAACGAAAACTTCCGACAACAGAAAGTTTCGAACGATCCCCCTTAACACTCCCGGAAATCAAGAAAGTACCCACTACTGGCAAAAAACAGCGCCCGGTCCGGACAGAGTACATTACACAATGCTCGCACACCTATATCCTAAAGCAGGTAAGACCTTGCTTCATTTTTTCAACATAATGTGGGATACAGGAGAAATGCCGCATGAGTGAAAAAGAGCCATTATATTCCCTTTCTTGAATGCTGGAAAGCACCCTACAACAGCAACCACCTACCGACCAATAGAAATCATAAGCTGTCGTGCCAAGTCTTATGAATCCATTATAAACATCAGATTGACACACGACCTTGAAACCGAGAACCTGCTCGATAATCATTAGTGTGGGTACAAGAAATGCTGCTCTACAACAGAAAACCTAGACAGGCTAGAACACGAGATACGTGGAGTCTTTCTACGCAAGCAATACTGTCTCATGGTTTTCTTCGACCTAGAAAAGGCGTACGACACAACGTGGAGGTTTGGTATTATAAGGGACTTAGCGGATTGAGGGATCTGCGGTAGAATGTTAAAATATCTAGCCGATTTCATGTCCCACCGAATATTCCAAGTGCGTTTAGGAACAGTGCTGTTCCGCGTATTCATTCCGAAAAAAGTGTGCCACAGGGATGTGTATTAGGCACAATATTGTTTCTGGTGAAAATGAGCTCAGTCAGTAATGGTAATCTAACCTCTCTAATGCACTCATTACATCTGGATGATCTGCAGGTATCGTGTCGTGCATCAAACTTGCGAATCTCTGAACGGCATATCTAAATTGCGCTAAACAATCTCACGCAGTGGACATATGAAAGCGGTTTTCGCTTATCAAGTGAAAAAACTACTAGGGCTGTCTGTTTACAAAAAAGTGGCCTACAACCACATCCCATCCTCAAGCTGCAGGAAGCCACACTATCGGTAAAACAAGAACACAAGTTTCTGGGTGCTCTGTTTTACAAAAAGTTGAACTTTCTTGCGCACATAAACAGTTTTAAAATTAAAGCGAACAGTGAACTTAACATCCTCAAAGTCCTCTTCTGGAAGCACCGGGGCTCTGACCATAAATCCCTGCTACACATCTACTGCATTCTCGTAAGTAGCATATAAGACTATGGTGGCATCAAGTATAGTTCAGCCATAACGTCTTACACCAGGTGACTTGACTCAGTTAATAAGCTCGTCCTGCGACTGGCAAGTGGTGCTTATAGAACATCACCTGTTCAGAGTTTATACGTCGACTGCATTGAGCCTTTTTTACAGCAGCGCACAGTGCTATTTTTTCCTACATACTCAGAAACCAGTTCTTACCACAACACACATGGTATCACACCGTGACACAGTGCAGTTCACGCTTACACTATACAAATAAAGCAAACATGATTAGGCCACTTACCGTGCGATACGATACATAATGTCGGGATTATGACATGCCTCGGAAATTCCTCCAGGTTTCCAGAAGGGCAGAACGTGTGGCCCATTGGTGTGATTTCACACCGCTGTGCGACTGGACACTAACACATATAAGAGACACACCACACGAACACATTATACAAGATTTCCGCTCATACAAGAATTGTGCTCTTCATCACAAATATAGAAATGAAATTAAATTAATACCACAGTATGCTTCTGTCTACACAGCCGAAGTATGCGCAATATGGGCGATAGTTCAAAAGATCATCGCTGACAAACTTGAAAACACTGTCACATACACAGATACATTCATCATGTATCAAAGCTCTACTTCTGAAATCCGAATGTGAACCCCTGTTAGGGGATGTTTTAAACGTATTAACGTAAAACAATTACGGCAGACCAATTAGGTTTTGCTGAGTACCAAGCCATGCTGCGATACCGGGTGACGAAGCCGCGGCTAGATTCGCCTCAATGGCCCAGCGTACAAAACCTTACTAATACAAGACTTCCATATAAAGACAGTATCAATGCGATTCCGAACGCCTTGACGTCAAAACGGCAAGACGAACGGGACCATTGTTTAAGCAACAAGCTGCAAGCTAATAAGCATGTAATTGGCGAGTGGAATTCATGCAGTCACCGGCAACGGTTCTACGAGGTGATCTTGTGTCGACTTCGCATTCGAAACACACCTGACGCACAATTTCCTCCTCCGAAAAGAAAACCTGCCAATTTGCGAAAAATGCCGTGAACCTCTTGCAGCCATACAATTCCTAATATCATGTCCACACACCGACATACGTAGATAGAGGTTTCTACACAACCTGTATAATTTACCATTACACCCTGCCCTCTTACTGACAGATGACATTCTTGTGCCATTTACTAACCTGTTCGACTTTTTTAGAGAAAGCTCGTTTACACCAACTATAAAGAAATGCAGGTTTACCAGCTCTAACGTTGCGTTTCCTTTTGTCTTTCGCTAGCTCAGCATGGCCATAGTTGCCTTTGTTCCATTAAACCCAAACTAACCAACCAACCAACCTTTCTAGCCGTACTTCCCTCCTAAAAAAATACAACACACTCTCGTGTCCATTCACGCAGGAAATTGCAATACTCCAAGAAGGCGTCCTAAGATCTAGGCTTTAATTTTCGTGAAGACGAATATGCTTCGTTATTCGCTACCTCCAGTCATTTTCTATTCTGTGCACGTAGACTACGTAGAGATAGGATTTAAATGCTGTAGACTTGCAGCGTGCGAGTGGCAAGTTCAGCTTAGGGTTAAGAAAGTGTCCAAATGGGCAGATAAAAATGGGTTGAAGGTCAAACTAATAAAAGCTCCTGCGTCTTTTTCAGGAAAAAGCAAAAGAAGACTGCTGCCTGATCACACTGTCAAACATAAAATACCGAACCTTTTCCTTGAATAAAGAACACAAATTATTGCGCCGTCATACTGTACTCGAAACTAAGTTTCACCCCCCACATCAAATATATAAAGGTTGAGTGACTGAATACAATGAACATGCTGAAAATTCTCTCGTACACAAACTTGGGCCGTGACATGAAATGAATAATTAATCTCTACAAAAGTCTGATACGATCAGATTTAAACTACGGGGTGGTGTTGTATCAACCTCTTACACTCAGTACTCTAAAATGTTTGAGCCTGTTCATCGTTTAGGCATACGTCTCGCCACAGGAGCGTTCCGAAGTACAAAGCATTGTATACCTTGTACAATATAACCTTGTACAAAGCATCTTTGTAGAATTCACTGAGTGGTCACTCCATTGGCAGAGGTCGTCGTCCAGTTTCATCTATTCCCTGGAAGCACGTTCTGATCGCGAAAATCCTAATAAGAAAACCGTAAACAATATGACATCTGCCATACCTTTCGCACAATTATGCAACAATGAAAGAACACTTTTCATCACGTGTGTGAATCCTCAGAAAATCAATCGTTGTTCCTCGTTTTGAAAACCCTCGGATGGGTCCAGCCCCGCCAGTCCGACCATTACTGATAGGCTGTGACAGGCCTTTAGTAAAAGTACAATGAACTCTCGAGAAATACTTATCTAAACGCACTTCCAACAACTTCAGTCAAAGTACTCGAGTCCAGTATCTTGCGCTGATGCTTCAAAGTCGCATGCGGGCGTCCATTGTGCTGCAGTCGGCCCACCCTTCTCGTGTTTGCAACCGCAAACAAGTTTTATGGCTGAAGCATGCAGAATATTGCTGATTGTCAGACACGTGATGCAAATAAATCTACAAAAAGGAATAATATTAACAGATTCATTAGGCGTCCTCAAAATCTCTCATTTCTCTACGAAATAATAAAACTCCTCTCTTTGCTGAACTTTATTCAACGTTCTGTGCTTGTTATGCATCTCTCACCATATAGGAATATGCTGGGTACTTGTCCACAGAGATATCGAGGGTAATATGGCTTGCCAAAAATATTGCTACATTAGTAAATACAAAAGCAAATCATTCTTCCGTAACAATCCCTATCAAGGATTCAATGTCCATAATTTGCAGAAAACTGATGCGCCGTTGCCAACGTACATCGGACATTGAGGAATTTATTAAACTTCACGTTATTAAGCAAAGTGTCAGAAAGTGGCCACTAATACCGGAAATGCAACAAACTGAAGTTTTCTGCCGTCTTAGGATAGGCGACTCCTGTGTCACTCACTCCAACAGACCGGCCGTTATCCTCTTTTCTATGTTAAATGTGGCGAGACACTAATGTTCCTTCCATCTCGTGAGAGTGTAGGCAGGTAGAAGATCAATGAAAAGGATAAGTTGCCCTGGAATGTGAACAACACATCTGTCTCCAGCCGGCAACGTTTTTCGGCATTGAACCACCCTCTGACAATGAGTTAGCTTTATTCTTTTTGCAAGATATTGGTACATCGTATAATAGCAGCCCAAGATATACGTAGCACATCCTCTAACTAGACGCTGCTACTGCGGTTGCATTTCTCCAAAGCACCTGGCTCCCAGCGCCTGCGTTCAAGGGCCAGCTGATGAGGTACGAGTGCTACTGTTAACCACAAGTTCGACTGACCATCACTTAGTAATAGAGCTCTTACGTTCATAGTATACATCACTAGTCAATGCGCTGCTTTTGACGCCTGTATGTTTTACGCTCCTTGCAGCAAATAATTTAGGCCTCTCTACACGCAAGCTAAATCCGCCATTTGATATTCAGGTTCACAACTCTCACATATGTCATGTTTTATCTTCAAGTGTCCATTCATTGTCTTTTGCGTGGCGCTCTTTGACCATACCTGGGCCTTTCGCCAATAACATTCCTAATTTATCATTGTAACCTGTTGTTCTGCGCTGACACATTTATGTGGCATTCTAACTGCATAATTGTTTTATAGACACACATGCATTTTCCCTAGCACTATTAGGTGCACTGGGTGCTCCAAGCAGGGGCGGCTGCGTCAGCTGGCACTTGGTGTGTTGCGACACCACGTGCCCGAGCACATAAAAGCTGGACGTTCCTGCGTTCGACCATGCGCTGCTTAGGCATGTCCAGGGAAACGTGGATCCTGGGGGTTGAGGCGATGCTTAGTGTTTGGACTTTGAAGGTTCATCCGTGGAGGCCGTACGCCATTTCGGTCTCGGCTTCACATGGACGGCACGACCAGCCTGACCCACCCGGGGGAAGTCGGCAGCGGTCTTTTCATATCCTCTTCTACGATCTTTGTCGTTCTCTCTCACTTTGAATCTTACCTGTTTTCTCCTCTCTTCTGTATGCCTGTGTTCAAGGAAGCGAGGGTTAATTCCATGTGAGCAGCAAATTAAGGTTATGTCATATTCGATTTTACTGATAACGTACAGCTGGCGTTTGTAGTGCCTGTAGTGCCCCCCTGTAGGGCTCCATGGTGAGTGGCTGGCATTACTGCCGTTCCTTCCCCAAGTACTTGATCGCTCCCTGAGGAGGAGGCGCCCCGATGAAGTCTTCCACTTTTCGTTCGCCGAAAGCAATCCTTCACCACCCACCTCTTTTTCATTTCATCCTATCTGAAAACCAGAAAAAACAAATATGAACAATGTCACAAGCTTCTTTCAAAATCCCTAACTGGGGCACTTGGACCAGGCTATAAAGCGTCAAAAATGCCTTGCTGCGATCTCCTTTTGGAACTGCGCAATAAAAGGAACACTGTAAACTGCATAAATTAGTATCATTTCGAGATATCCAAGTGACAGTTACCCCGCACCGCACAATAAACACAACCCGTGGTGTTGTTTTCAAAGATGACTTGATGCAGCGGACAGAAGATGAACTATTATAAGGCTGGGGCCAGCAAAATGTTATCAATATTAAGATAATTATACAAAGGCGCGACGGCAAAGACAGAAAGAACAAACACCTGATACTTACCTTTGGGTGAAGGTTGCTTCCTGAGAGTATTCAGACAGGCAAAGTGAACCTCCGGGTCCGACCATATGTCCCAAACCTTCTGTGGTGTTTCATCATGACCATCATCATCATAATCAGCGTGGTTACGCCCACTGCAAGGCAAAGGCCTCTCCCATACTTCTCCAAATACCCCAGTCATGTACTAATTGTGACCATGTTATCCCTGCAAACTTCTTAATCTCATCTGCCCACCTAACTTTCTGCCGTCCCCTCCTACGCTTTCCTTCCCTTAGAATCCATTCCGTAACTCTTAATGACCATCGGTTATCTTCCCTCCTCATTACGTCTCCTGCCCATGCCCCATTTGTCTTTCTTGATTTCAACTAAGAAATTATTAACTCGCGTTTGTCCCCTCACCTAATCTGCTCTTTTCTTGTCCCTTAACGTTACACACCTCATTCTTCTTTCCATAGCTCGTTGCGTCGTCCTCAATTTAAGTAGAACCCTTTTCGTAAGCCTCCAGGTTTCTTCCCCGTCAGTGAGTACTGGTAAAACACAACTATTATACACTTTTCTCTTGAGGGATAATGGCAACCTGCTGTTCATGATCTGAGAATGCCTGCCAAACGCACCCCAGCCCATTCTTATTCTTCTGATTATTTCAGCCTCATGATCCGGATCCGCAGTCACTGCCTGTCCTAAGTAGATGTATTCCCTTACCACTTCCAGTGCCTCACTACCTATCGTAAACTGCTGTTCTCTTCTGAGACTGTTAAACAAAACTTTAGTTTTCTGCAGATTAATTTTTGGACCCACCCTCCGGCTTTGCCTCTCCAGGTATGTGAGCATACATTGCTGTTGGTCCCCTGAGTTACTAAGCAAGGCAATATCATCAGCGAATCGCAAGTTACTAAGGTATTCTCCATTAACTCTTATCCCCTATTCTTTCCAATCCAGGTCTTTGAATACCTCCTGTAAACACGCTGTGAATAGCATTGGAGAGGTCGTATCTTGCTGCATGACGCCTTTCTTTATTGGGATTTTGTTGCTTTCTTTATGGAGGACTACTGTAGCTGTGAAGCCGCTATAGATATCTTTCAGTATTTTTACATACGGCTCGTCTACATCCCTGATTCCGCTATGCCCCCATGACCGCGGAGGTTTCAACTGAATCAAACGCTTTCTCGTAATCAATGAAAGCTATGTATAAAGGTTCGTTATATTCCGCACATTTTTCTATCACCTGATAGATAGTGTGAATATGGTCTATTATTGAGTAGCCTTTACGGAATCCTGCCTGGTCCTTTGGTTGACGGAAGTCTAAGGTGTTCCTGATTCTATTTGCAATTACCTTAGTAAATTATTTGTAGGCAACGGACAGTAAGCTTATCTGTCTATATTTTTTCAAGTGTTTGGCGTCCCCTTTCTTATGGATTAGGATTATGTTAGCGTTTTTCCAACATTCGGGTACGCTCGAAGTCATGAGGCATTGCGTATTGTTGCAAATGGGTCGCAAGCCCCAAGGGTAGCGTTGGCCTGGCGGCCTGGGGCACAGCTGGAAGCATCCGAAGGTCCTGGCAAAGGATGAGTCGACTGCTAACAGAACAACTTGTTTATTCTAGCATAGAGAAAGAGCGGCCGGTAAGGTTGACCGAAGTGGAGAAAGGTGAAGCCACGTTACTCGACTGAATAAATCGAAGCTTCTCCCTTGGCGTCCGCAGGCAGCTGCTTTTATACTCTCGGAGGCGAGGGCAAGAAGGAATGGCTCGCAAGAGCCGCCCGTGACGGCGGCGCACGGACACGTTGTGACGAGAAGTGACGTATCCGCCGGGCCGGCGCCGGTCAGACCTCCTCGCTTCACAGTTGGCGAGCTCCTCTCCCCGGCTGCCGCGCTTTGACGAGCGTGGGCACCAACATGGACACACACACACACACACACACACACACACACACACACACGCACGCACGCGCACGCACACACACACATGAAGACACGTGGCATTGAAACATGCCTGGACGCACTCAGCAGGAGGCGTTGGGGCAGCGCTGAACTGGCCAAAATGTCCGCCGCTGTGAACGAAGCCCTGGCGTCCGTTGCATGCGCGCCGGCTATGCCGCACGTCGGAGGCGAAACGTAACAGACTGCCCCGCCGGGAGAAGGAGATCCCGATGGTCAGGGGACTGCATCCGCTGTCCGGAGAGATGTCGCTCGATGATGCTCATAACCGAAGTCGGTCGTCCCTCGGCGTTTCTTGAGCGCAGCGCACCGAGGAGGCCTCGTTCTCAAGTTCAGGTTCACACAGGACACTGCAAAGTGACTTCGAGAGAGTTGCCTTTTTTTTCTCGTTCCCAGCAAGCGTTAAAACTACGCCGAAACTCAACCGCTCAGTCAGCAAGCACGACACAACCTTCACTAAGCCATGCCAGGCTCTTTCCCATTTTATACTACAGCGTTGTTCCTTACAGTAGTCTAGCAGCACTCAGAACGCGTCCACAAATTGGAAAATTGCACTAGAAAGCACGTCCTGACTTTAAAACACTAAACGAAAGCAATCTGTTAAAAATCCTGCCTCAGGAAGAAAACATCAGTAACAAACAACTTTGAGGCTGATTCCTACGTTAGGGGCCTCGACTTAAGCCATCGGCGTTACCGTTGAGACTCCCCTTTTTGTAACGCACCTCAAAGGAATATTGTTGCAAAGCGAAGCTCTAGCGCAGGAGGCGGCCATTTTTGGAAGAGATGGTGTGCAGCCATTGAAGAGGGCAGTGATCCGTCTCAATGACAAACCTCGAGCCGGCTAGGTAGCATGACAATTTCTAAACGGCCCACACGAGACACGCACACTCTTTCTCGGTGGCGCTGTACGCCTGCTCACGACTGGTTAGCTTACGACTAGCATACAGGACGGGGTGTTCCACTTCTCCATTTTCCCTTTGGCACAGTACAACGACCATGCCTCGCTCACTAGCATCGCACTGAACAACGAACCCTATTGTGTAGTCTGGCGATCGTAGCGCAGGCTGGCTTGTTAGGGCGCTTTTTAGTTTCTAGAGAGCTAAAAGCTCTTTCCCTTGTCTCGTCCCAGACGACTGTTTGGGGCTCTGTTTTTCTTAGAGCTTCCGTCAGGGGAGCCGCGATATCAGAGTACCTGGGGATGTACCTCTGATAGTAGCCGGCGACACCTAAGAACAGCCGAATATCGGTCTTCATGCGTGGTTGTGGGAAGTCTCGCACAGCGGCCACCTTTATTTCAGAGAGGCGGCGACGACTCCGTCCAATCACGTGACCGAGGTAGAAAACCTCGGCCTGTGCTAACTGGCACTTGGGAGCCTTGACTGTCAAGCCTGCTTCGTGTAGGCGGGTTAGCACTGCCCGCAAGTGTGCCATATGCTCAGACCAGGATGCGGAGAATATCGCTACGTCGTCTAAATACGGTAAAGCGAATTCTTGCTGTCCTTGCAACACTTTCTCCATGAGGCTTGAAAAGCAGTATGGCACGTTCTTCAAACCAAAACTGAAAACTTTAGGACGGAATGTTCCCATTCGTGAAATGAGCGCCGCATAGCTACTAGCCTCTTCTGTAAGTGGAACCTGCGAATAACCCCTGACAAGGTCTAGGGCGGAAATAAACTGAGCGCTACTAACTTTCTTAAGGCGCTCCTCGATGTTAGGGATCGGGTAAATTTGATCCTTAGTGATGGAATTAAGCCTGCAGTAGTCGACGCAAGGACGAGGTTCCTTGCCCGGTACCTCAACTAAAACCAAAGGGGAGGTATAATCACTCTCACCCACTTCAATAACACCGAGCTGTAGCATTTTCTTTACCTCAGCCTCCATAATATCGCGCTGGCGGGGTGACACCCGGTACGCCTTAGATCGTACTGGCTCTGGGGAGGTAAGTTCTATTTCATGAGTAAGGACAGAAGTCCTACCAGGCCTCTCAGAGAACTGACCTTCAAACTCGTGTAAGAGCTGGTGTAGTTCGGTTTTCTGCTCAGGCGACAGCGGTGCTTTACTGATTAAGTCACTCATTACTTGATCGGTGGCTGTCCGATCATAATAAACCTTGGCACTCTGCTGGGCCTTTGCCATTGCTTCACCTGACAACTCCTGTGCCCTTCTTAAGCGTTCGAGGAGCCTAAGCACGTACTCCACCACGACTGAGTCGTCGCCCCTGCTTTCCCACGAGTCTCGAAGCATGCGAAGCGGAGACCGCAGCGAGCCACCTTACAGCAGCTCAGCTGGCGAAAACCCCGTAGCCGCATGCGGCTCGGTCCTTAATGCAAACATCACCCCAGGCAGACACAGCTCCCAGTCAGTTTGTCGTTCAAAACACAATGCTCTCAACACGCGCTTCATGACGGAGTGGAGCTTCTCAACGGAATTCGACTGTGGGTGGTACACTTAGCTGTGTAACAGCTTTACCTCACACCTTTCGAGAAAGGCTCTCGTCAAAGCGCTAGTAAACAGTGTGCCCTCATCTGACTGGATTTCCGCAGGAAAACCAACTCGCGCAAATATGGACACTAGTGCATTGACTATCTCAACAGAGCTGAGTTCTTTAAGCGGCACTGTTTCAGGGAACTTTGTCGCTGGGCAGATCACAGTCAAAATGTATGTGTACCCCGTGGTTGTTACCGGCAGAGGTCCCACTGTATCAATAACGAGCCGTCTAAAAGGCTCCGTAATGATAGGTACCAACTTCAACGGCGCCCTCGATTTGTCCCCTGGTTTGCGTACCCGCTGACAGGCGTCACATGTCCTCACAAGGTGTTCTGCGGCACGAAAACACCCTGGCCAATAGTACTCTTGCAAGAGACGGTCCTTAGTCTTCTTAACTGCTAGGTGTCCGGACCACGAACCTCCGTGCGACAAGCGCGACAGATCCTGACGGTAGCACTGAGGCACGATCAGCTGATTTTCATTGTTCGACAACGTCGGCCCCGCAACTACCATCTTTGCAGCGAGCTCCCGAACTCTCGATGTGGATAAGGCCTGAGCGCTAGCCTCACCAGACAAAAGCCCCTTCTCGCGCAGGAGGTGATCGGACCTGTTCGAAAATAGGTACGGGTATTGGGGGGGGCAGCATAGATGACACTGCGGCCTCCGTCTCAAGTGCTCCGAAAGGTCCTTCAATAAGCACTTTTGCTACGGGCAGACACACGCTATGACCTTCCACGGCTTGCTTGATCCATGCGTACTCGCCCATGAACATATCGGGTTCTACGTAAGAGGGGTGAACTACATCCATTGTAGCTGCGGAATCACGAAGCAATCGGCACTCTTTCCCGTTCACGAGGAGGTCTCGCATGTAAGGCTCGAGAAGCTTCATAGTCTCGTCAGTGCTGCATAATGACAAAAACACGACTTTTCTTTTTGTTCTTGACACTGCGCCGAAAAGTGACCCGGCTTCTGGAACGTATACTACACGCGCGCTTGCCTCGTCTCGAACCGCTTTCGGCGTTCGGCTTCGGCTGCCGCCGTCTCCTTACGTTCGGTCGGACTGCTTTCACTCGCATCCGCACTACGTGTGCCCCCCTAGCTCTCATGGGCGTGAACTTCGGCCTCTCAAACTTGGAGCCAAATTCACCCTTTTGACCATCCTTAGCTCCGCGAGCCCGACGCGTCACAAACTCCTCGGCTAGCTCGGGGGCTTTAGCCACCGCACTAACGTCTGGCCTATCCAAGACCCAGTAGCGCACGTTCTCAGGTAACCGACTATAAAACTGTTCGAGCCCGAAGCACTGCAGAACTTTCTCGTGGTCACCAAACGCTTTCTCTTCTTTGAGGCACTCCTGCATGTTTGACATAAGCCTGTAGGCAAACTCTGTATATGACTCACTTCTGCCTTTCTCATTTTCCCGAAACTTCCGACGGAACGCCTCCGCTGACAGCCTGTACTTTTTTAGCAGACTCGATTTCACTTGGTGGAAATCCTCTGCCTCCTCTCTCTTCAAGCGAGCGACTACGTCGGCCACCTCGCCGGGTAACAAAGTGAGCAAGCGCTGTGGCCACGTTTCCCGAGAGAACCCCTGCTTCTCGCACGTTCGCTCAAAGTTAACCAGGAACAAACCAATATCCTCTCGAAGCTTAAACGGCCGCATCAGGTCAGTCATTTTGAACGATACTCGTTCTCCTGCACCGTGTGCCTAACTTCCATTACGAGCGCGTTCCATCTCTACCTCGAGACACTTCATTTCCAAAGCGTGTTGACGGTCGTGCTCCTCGTTCTCTTTTTGCTCTTTACGTTCGCGCTCCTCTTTCTCTTTCTCTTTTTGCTCTTTACGTTCGCGCTCCTCGATGTTCTCAAGGCTTTCCGACAGCTCGTCATCCTCAGCTTCTAACTCAAGAATAGCCCTTAGCAGTTCTGGTTTTCTTAGTTTGTCTGAGATATCCAGACCCAACTCTCTTGCAAGCTCAAGCAATTTCGGTTTACACAACGACTTCAAATCCACGGCTGCTCTGAATGCTGCTTCCTCTACTGCCTACTATTGTCTTGCCGCAAACTAACCCGGTAGCAACGACAACCCCAATTACCAGCTCTGTTTCTGACACTAACAAAAGCCTGGCAAAACTAAGAAGAAGAAAATCCCGCACTCGCCAAACCTTGTAGCCAAGAATTCAGCGCAATCGTTCCGCTGCAGGCAACCAGTCATCACACAGGGCTCGTTGCACTGCTCCCGGATGCTCGTTGTGCTTCTCAGCATACAGTCGACCGCACATCTTCGCTGCTGGCCTCCATTGTCGCGATCTCACCGCTGGCAACCAGTTGTTGCAAATGGGTCGCAAGCCCCAAAGGTAGCGTTGGCCTGGCGGCCTGGGGCACAGCTGGAAGCATCCGAAGGTCCTGGCAAACGATGAGTCGACTGCTAACAGAACAACTTGTTTATTCTAGCATCGCAAAAGAGCGGCCGGTCAGGTCGACCGAAGTGGAGACACGGGAGACCACGTTACTCGACTGAATAAATCGAAGCTTCTCCCTTGGCGTCCGGGGGCAGCTGCTCTTATACTGTCGGAGGCGAGGGCAAGAAGGAACGGCTCGCAAGAGGCGCACGTGACGGCGGCGCACGGACGCGTTGTGCTAAGAAGTGACGTACAGTTGGGGAGGTCCTCTCCCCGGCTGCCGCGCTTTGACAAGCGTGGGCACCAACATGCACACACACACACGAAGACACGTGGCATTGAAACGTGCCTAGACGCGCTCAGCAGGAGGCGTTGGGCCAGAGCTGAACTGACCAAAATGTCCGCCGCTGTGAACGAAGCCCTGGCGTCTGTTGCATCCGCGCCGGCTATACTGCACGTTGGAGGCGAAACGTAACAGTATACAGGGTGGCCAGTTTCTCTACAACAATCTGCCCACCATCCTTCAACAAATCTGCTGCTGCCTGATCCTCCCCAGCTGCTTTCCCCTTTGCATAGCTCCCAAGGCTTTCTTTACTTCTTCTGGCGTTACCTGGGAGATTTCAAATTTCTCTAGACTTTTCTCTCTTCCATTATCGTCGTGGGTGCCACTGGTACTGTATAAATCTCTATAGAACTCCTCAGCCACTTGCCAGCCACTGAGCCAGTCATCTCATGCATATTAGTACTGATATTGCCGGCTTTGTCTCTTAACGCATACATCTGATTTCTGCCAATTCCTAGTTTCTTCTTCACTGCTTTTAGGCTTCCTCCGTTCCTGAGAGCATGTTCAATTCTATCCATATTATACTTTCTTATGTCCGCTGTCTTACACTTGTTGATTAACTTCGAAAGTTCTGCCAGTTCTATTCCAGCTGTAGGGAATAGAACTGGCAGAACTTTCAAAGTTAATGTTTCAATGCCAGTGATTTGGCCACAGTTCGCAGAAATGCCGAGGCCACCATGTTTGTGCTAAATGCGGTGCTCATGAGCACTCCTCTGAATAACATGAAAACTGCCTTCACTATATGAACTGTGATGGGGAGAACAGCACATACTCGTGGTCGTGCCCGTGATGGAAAAAAAGAGATCTTAACTTTAAAAGTGAAAGGAAATATTTCATAGAAAAATGTACTAGGGCGGAACAGCTTTGCCGATGTGGTGCGCTTCGCTGACCCCTAGCTGAGTGGCTGCACGTAACTTCAGTGGTCGCAGATTACCCATGGGCGAGACACCTTAAAGCACGCGGCTTACTTATAAAGAAACCATGCTGCCAGCAAAATGACCCCTTCTGTTATGTTACTCCTTAATTCAAGAATGTTCCGTACACAGTAGACTGCCAAAATGAATAAGTTCAAACACACATAACGCACGCTAAGTACGCTCCCCATATGTTTGGAATCATAGGCTGGCGAACAAACCATTTTAAGCGTTGTCTCGCCTCATGTCTAATTACAAATACCATGGTTCTGGCAGAGTTTGCGATTTTCAAAGCTCTTACGGATAGCGGCAAGTCATAATATCACAGGCAGCTATCGGGACGGCTCGCTTTTTCGATTGACATCGAGAGACACAGCGCGCTTGCCAACTCCGTTGTCACTCGCGTCGGCTAAGCGTCCCGAGGACTTCCACGCGATAGCATGTCATACACACAGAATATCCACCAAGTTAGAATTCACTTACCGTGGAAGATTTGTTGTTATATCCAACGAATGGCGAACAAGTGTCGTGTTTTGGCGGCGACGCGAGATGGCTGTCACACGAGATCTCTTGGATAGCCTTCGTTGCAGCTCACTGGACGGATCACCTTTCTTCCTTGCGGTGCTGTTCCGCGATGTTGAACGCGCACGGTGGAGCAACTCCGAGTGAAAAAGTAGTGCGCTCGCTACGCGTTCCTTTGAACTGTGGCTGCCTGCTCTCTTAGAAGCAAAACGGTGTGTTCTTTGCTCAGCGTGCGTGAGTGATACATCGCCATGTTCGGGGCCAGCCTCCTATATTTGAAGCAGGAAATTAAGCTACGTGTTGTTCTTTATTGCCGCAAGAGTAGAATGGGCATTCTACTCTCTCTGTCTCTGAAGGGCAGAGTGAAAAGCACATTTCGCTCTCTGCTTGGTGAGGGAGAGAACAATGCATTTCACTGCACTCAATATTTTACGGGAGTAAAACAACACTTTGAAGAGTAAATCGGCTGCTTCCCTCCTGCGATACCCTCCCTAGTTTTTAGGGTGTAGCGAGGCACTGGAAGTGGTAAGGGAATACATCTACTTAGCGCACGAAGTGACTGCACCGAAGGGTCGTGTCCTTATGGGGCAATATAACTTTTCCTATGTTGCCATCGCCTTCAGCATCGCTTTCCCCTAGAAAAATGTTGAACAAACCACGATGCGCAAATAGTGCTGCTGTTGTCAAACAAAGCGCTGAAAAAATGGGGAACCGTGAAATGCGGTAATTTATGCTTAATGTAAGCGCCGCCATCAGTGTGCCTCAATTGCAAGTATAATTGAAATAATTCTTGATCGAGAGCAGTTATCCCTGAAGGTGAGTATTGTTCACACGTGGGTTCTTCTGCCTGTTTGCTCAGCGTGTAGGAACTGTCCTTTATATAATTACTCCAAATTTGTAAGTTGGACTTGAAGCGGCTGAGAACATTAGGAGAGAACATCTCTGGGAAACCTTCTTTAAAATTTGACATCATCAATTAGTCAAACGAACTTGCGACGTTGTTATAGGGAATAACGCAATAACATAGGAAATAACACAGTGTCCTACTCTCCAAATTAAAATCTTTTAACTTTGATGGCGAAATAATAGATGGGATTGCGGAATATTTGTCATTGCGGGAACAGACTCTTGTTCCGAACGGTATATCTTCACAATATGCACTAGCTACGTCGGGAGTTCCCCAAGACTCGGTGTTGGGACCACTATTATTTTGGTTGTGTATTAATGATAGTTCAGTTGGTATGCAGTTTTCATCCAGAACGTTTGCCGGCGATTGGTTTCTTTATAGAGTGGTAGGTGCCACTTATGATTAGCAAATCCTGCAGCCCGTTTAAATACTATACCAGACTGTAATGTGCGTTGGTTCATGTCATTAAACATAGTTAAACTGTTGGATTGAATTGAATTTTATTTCTCATTCGTTCAAACGAGGGTAGACTGAGACTAAAGGCATAAAGCCTGACAAAGGTCTCAGTCTCACGTTGCTTCCACGAGAAAACGCGCAAGTCGCCCATATATTTATATAATTATTAGTATTGGTGTGAATATTGGCAAAAATGTAAATATCTAGGCTTTCTTTTACTTCTGACTTACGATAAAACAAGCGTGTGAACTATATTGTAAATAAGGGAGCATCAGTTTTGGGGTTCCATGGAGTCACTTAAAAATGCAGCTCTACTTCAGTCATGTACGCCCAATACTCAAATATGAGTCTGTTTGTTTGGACCAACATACATCTGAGGTTATAATTAAATTAGAAAAATTTCAGAATAGGGCAGTCAGATTCGTTTTTCGTAACTACAGCCTGCAGCTTAGCATGACAGAAAGCGAACGTAAGCTTAAATGGCAAGAACTGAAGGACCGTAGAAGGCAAGCCAGATTAAATTTTAACTCGGTATTTATTAGCCTAAACCGGCCTAAAGCGTTAACAATATATCCGGGAACCAGACAATATATCAAATAGGCTGCAACGCTGTTTGTAAAGGGGGAATTTTACTGTAGGGTTCTCGTCCTGCGTTATTTTTTTTTTGTCAGAACTGCTCGTGAGTGGGACAGTTTGGCAGCGCGCATTGTATATATCGCATCAAATGATGCCTTCTTCCACACATTGAAAGAATTGTTCATTCACCTTGTTAGGTCGGTAATCTCCCCGCTTTACGGCATGATGCCCTACGAGGTTATTGAGGTAACTTATCAATGGAAATAATATATAATAAAGGAAAGAGGATGGGTCAAAGTTGATATCTTGCAGCTCGAATGAAACTGTCATTGAATATACCGAAATTGCAATATTGGGACCTAGCGAAAAAAATATGCGTTCTATACCCCTTCATGTCACAATTACCTGGTCTATGTCAATGGAACTTAGAAATGAATACGTTTATTTAGTGAATCACCATTATTATATTCAGCCTATTATTTATTGCCCACTGCAGGGCAAAGACCTGTCCCAACCATGTCCAATTACCCCTGTTTTGCGCTAGCTCATATCAAGCTATGCCTGCGAATTTCCTAATTTCCTCACCCCATCTGATTTTCGGTTGCCATGGAAGTCGCTTCGCTTCTCTTGGCACCCTTTCTGTAACTTTCATAGACAACGCGTTATCTGCCCTAGGCTTTACTTGACCCAGCGAGTTATATTTTTTTCTCTTAAGATCAATTAGAATATCAGCGCTTGCTGCTGCCCACCTGATCCACACGGCACTTTTTCGGTAAGTTAACGTTACGTCTAACATTTATTCGTTCCAACGCTTTTTGTGCGATTCATAACTGCATCTCGAGCTTCGTTGTTAGCCTACAAGTTGCTGCCCCATATGTTGACACCGGTATAATGCAGTAATTCTACACCTTTGTTTTCCACGAAAGTGGTAAACTTCCAGACGCGATTTATTAATGTCTGCTGTATACAGTGCAACCAATTTTTATTTTCGCGTAAATTTCGTTCTCATCATCAGGGTCCCTTGAAAGTAACTCACCTTGATAAACGTACTCCTCCCATGTCTCTCGAGAATGACTGGCGAGCATGAATTCTTGTTACCCTACAAGGCTATTGAATTTTTTTTCTCTTCTGCATATTAATCTTGAACCCTACTGTTACACTTTCTTTGTTAAGGTCTTAAATCACTGCATTGTTGCTGAGAAGGATATATGACATCTGCAAACCGAAGGTTCTCTTGATATTTCCCGTTGGTCCTTAGCCTTACGTCTTGCCAGTCTAGAAGCTTGAATACTTTACTGAGCATTCAATGAAAATCATTGGGGCAATATTGTCTGCTCACTTAACTCCTTTGGGGATAGGAAATTTACTACTTTTCTTTTGGAAAATCAAAGCCGCTGTCGAATCATTGTAGTTATTTTCCAAGTTATTCACGTCTGCCTCATTTGGCAAGCTATAACAAAAGGCAATACAGTATCCTAAATTTTTGTGTCAGTAATCTTTTCAGGCATTTTAAGCACTAATAAAAATCCTGTGACATTAAATATTTCATCGTTTCCTTGGCGTATTTTTTTTTTATTACGATGTGTATTTTTAGGAAGTTCATGTAACTTGCTGCACGTTTCTGTATTTGTTTCCGTGCCCAAGTTCGGTGGATGGAGAGCTCATGGTCTTGTCGGTGAAGCATCGTGATGATATAATAAGGTAAGATGGCTCAAAATCAATCGTCGGCCAGCCTTGGTAGCAGTATATTCGCCAATGGCTATGACCTGCTCTTCAATGGTCAGCTTTGATGCCAACTTGGGTCATAGGTTTTGTGCTAAAGGGTTATACGCTGGCTTTTCTTAAACCACTCCAACGCAGATTTGGCCTGACCAAATATTTGTCACTGGGTGAGGGCCACTTCTTCTCATAATTGTAATATAAAACGTATCAACATGGATTGCACAACCATCGTAGGATACATTGCTGTATTGGTTGACACAAGCAACGTTCAGGATGCCGGTCATTCGGATAGCATATCTATATTGTCTCACGAAGTAACCGGAATGCCGTCTTCAAGTACAAGTTCAGGTTATAAGTCAGCAAATCTAGACAGCTGCAGCCGCACATTCTGCATGATCTATAAGAGCATAAGTTTATAAATATTCTTATTGTTTCTGAAAAGTAAAAGTCATGCTGTTTTGCTTTAGATGCGCGAATCCTACAAAAACACATAGTTCTTCGAAGCAGTTTAAGATCACTCATTCTAAAACTTATATAAAGCATGAGAAACTCAGAGGCTGAAGACAACACATTTCAGCTACCAGGACACAGGTGAGGTAGTGCTTTTGTGGAGCTGCAATCGGTGCTGATGCTATAGTTTGCAAAAAGTGGAAGTAAATGGTTCATACTCACTCACAACAATTTTCGCTGGAACCAATTTCAGAAACCTTTCCGCAATACAGTGCATTCAGTTGGGGCAGGCCTGCTTATTATATTTTGTTGGACGATATACGCTAAAGCTAAGGTACAAAGATGTAAGCTAACGTCTAATTTTATCTGCTGTTATATTGAAGTAATATACTTTGTAAGGCTGTTATCAACAGCTATCTGAAAATACATAACTGTTTCTTGCAGCTAAATAATCTTAACCTAAGAATTTCGCATTAACTTGTGGATGACGCACTGACGGTTTAGCCCAACCTTTCTTTACCCTTCTCTTCCTCGTTAGGCATAACGCCTATTACAGAAACACTGGTTTCCGAAAAATTAGAGGCCGTTGGTCAACTTTCTATGAGCATTTCGTACTGTATGCTGCACAGGAGGAACAGAACCTTGTGGGAACGTTTGTGTGCGTAGCTCGATAAGTGCCGAAGTGAAGACATTATTCCGCACTTCACGGCAGCACCACCTGTAGCGAACGTAAATTCACGAATTCTGAGAAATATCTGCTCGGCTGCTTAGTTCTCAGCTAAAATCGGAGTCAACGCACATCTCAGATGAAGATCCGATAACGAGGAACCGAGAAGAGCGCTGTTTTCTGAGACACACATAACTTTTCGCTCAGTAACACGAGAAGGGCCCGGAGCAGAAACCGCCAACGCGGAATAAAGCGCGCTTGCAGTTCTTTTCTGCGCCTGTGCAGCTCTTCTGACCGCTTGTAATGTCTGACCAGCAATAACAGGCAAGCACAGCGTTTCCTAACCTAATGAATTCGTTCGAACGCATCCGAACGTCTTCAACAAAATAAATTATATGCCTTTTATTCCTCCAAAAACACGGTAGTCGCCGAGCTTTCAATAATTACCAACGCGACATTTCCAGCAGTAGGATAGATAGCACTGCCGTAACATTGGCTACCGTATTCAAAAATATAAAGTTCGCAAAGAAAGAAACAGGAGAAAACATTCTAAGTCCACCCATATATCCATCAGATCTGTAAATATTCGCATGTTCCGAAGATAGAGACAAATTAGCAAAATATATTTAGGTTTCTCTTGGGCACCAGAAATACGGTGACGCTAATTCCTAGAGCCAAACCAGCCCACCTGTTCGCCCAGTGACAGAACATCGCCTATTACGCAAGTTGAGGCTTGACGAAGAATTTGCAAGGGTACTCATCTGTTATAGGGCGTTATGAAAAGTTGTTACCTGCATTCCTCTTGGAAAGCCTTCTCGCAGGACGCATCCCAAACCCGGACCCCATTTTTGTTTATTTCGGCTAAGTATCTGCGTAATTATAGACAACTTCAATATACATTTCATAGTACCTGATAAAGCCGAGTTGGTCTGAATCCGTTGCTTTGTAGCTGGTGTCGCTTTCTTTGCTATACTTTTTAGTATTTCGTTTGTCTGCTCTGCGCCATGTTTGGTGATTATGTGTCCTTGATGTTGAAGCTCAATTCGCCGTTGATTTGCAAACAGCCCATCGTCGTCATTCTATCATCGTAATCATGTCTTCTTCACAGGGTCGCCGTCATGTCATCCTGGTCGTTCTATTGTCGCCATTTCATCTTAGTATTTACTCGGTCCTCCGTCCACGTTTACCACACCCTTGTTTCCACTCCACCGTTCTCACAAAATAGTCGTGAAACCACTGTTATGGCACCGTTGCCGTCATTTCAGCTGCATCATTCTTTTCGACGCACCAGTGTCCTATTTTTTTTCTTTACAAAATAATGGAAGCCTATTCGGGCCCAAGTAGGATTGGTAATATTACAAAAAAACATTCATACGTGCACTCAGAAGAAAAGAAACCAAACGCTCACACCTCCAATGTGAAATTACCAGATCTAAAATTATTCAGATCAATTGAGTCAGTGCTGGCTAACAATGATATTCGTAGTGAACTCCGTTCTTCAATAGTGTGCGGGAAAAAGGAAAGCTTGAAGGCATTAGTTCTTCTTTGATATAGACCCAAAGATTCAGAGTGGGGGCGTCTGGCTTTTCCTGCCGATAATGTTCGGTTATTTACTACAGCATGGATCGAGAGTTTGTGATTTTTAGGAAGAAAAAGGAACTTACTCCTTAGAATTTCTCACCGCGTTTGTAATGTCTGTGCACCGGGATCGTGCATGATAGCTGTTGGCTAGTCAGTTATATGGTAACTTCAGAAAATAAACCGAAGTGCTTTGAGCTGAATAATTTCCAGTGCATTATTATTGTGTCTATTATTTGGATCCATGACCAATATCATTGTTAGCCAGCAGGTAAGCCGTTTATATAAGTTATGAATAATAACGGTCCCAAGACGGAGCCTTGAGGAACACATGACGTCACGGCGCAGAGCGGGGAAGCAGCATTGTTAGCTGTTACAAATTGGTTACGGTTGTTTAGAGAATTTGCTATCCATTTCAAAATATTAGGGTCAATATTAAGAGTACTAAGTTTAAGAAGCAGTAAGTGAGGAGATACCTTGTCAAATGCCTTCGCCAAAGGCGAAGTCAATGACTTGGCATTTGTCTAAACAGGAAGAAATGTTATGTATAAACGATATTAGTTGTGTTTCACAGGAGTAGTTCTTGCGAATCCCATGCTGCGATGAAGTGAAGAAAGAGTTGGATTCAAGACGAGAGAAGATTGGACGATATTACGTGTTCAAGGATTTTGCAAGGCACGCTGGTAAGTGAAATGGGTCTGTAATTGAGAGCAGAATGCGGGTTACCTGATTTCAGCAGAGGGACCACCTTCCCCACCTTGAGCACAATGTTGAGCACTGAATAGATTGGGTCAAAAGGTACTTAAAATATATACAGGAGTAAACAGCAGTATTCCTCAAAAATTTCCAAATAATTTCGTCGGCTCCACAGACAGACCCCCCCGATAGTTTGAAATCTTGAATTAACTTCAAAATTCCCGTAAAATCTGCAACAAGTGTATCCATAGGAAAAAGATCTTTGCGCATGTGTGGCGCTGTATCAACACAGCAAACAGAAAATGATTTCGCGAAAGTATCATTTAGGTCTTTGCAACATTCTGCATTGCTCATGGTGTTACCATCCGTATCTGTAAGAGATACGTTAATATTCTTTTTTATTTGAACAGTGCTACAAAATTTTGACGGATTTGTATAAAGAAGTGAGGGTAGATGGCTATTAAAAAAACGTCCTTCGCTTCTTTTAATGCGGTACGATAAGGATGCAGCGCATTAGAATAATCATTCCAACGAGTAGATGTTCGACTGCGTTTTGCAAGACGGAAAAGGTGTTATTTTTTGTTTAGCAGTCTTTTTAATGTCATGGAAAACGAAGGAGAGCGTTTCTTTCCGGAAGGTCTGCGCAGTGGCACATATTTAGCGACAAGTGACATGGCTTTCTTTTTAAACAAGTTCCAATTTTCTTCCACGGTGCGGCTGAAGAATTCTGGTATACAGTCGTCAATGCATACTGCAAACTTATTATTAATTGCAGTGTAATTACCGCTCCCATAATCTCTAATAAATTTTGCATTGTTTTCTCACATCTAACGGGGCCTTTTACAAAATAATGTGAAAAAACAGTGATCCCTTAGTACGGGGAAACAAGTTAAAGAATGTACTAACTTTGGTTCAGTGGCACGAATCAAGAGTGTTAGATGAAGTAGTGCCAGCTGTAGTAGGCCTAGAAACAAGTTGCGTAAGATTAAAATTTAGGCACAAGTTAGGCAGCGAATCCGATAAAGTACTGCATCCAAAAACGAAAATGCGTTTGAAGCATGTTGGCGGCTGCAGTGCTTCCATTCCCCATGAAGCATGTTGCCGGCTACAGTGCTTCTATATTCTTTGAAGTCATATACCCTAAACCCATACTATATAGTAACAGGGGGGCCAAACCGGCAGTAGTTGGCAGGCTGCATTTAGACAAGCTTTTTTTCGTAGCATCCGAATGTGTACATGCTGTCTTCTATCGTGAAGCGGTGACACATGGGTATAATACCGCAATTACTGTTTTAGCAAACTTTCTTCCCAACATAAGCCAATGACGTCTGTCTTCAGGAATTAGTTGTGTCACCTGACTCCTTGACGGCTAATCGTACAAATATCAACTGCCGTATGCATTGTGAGATCAGTTAATGAGAAAGTCACTCTTCTGTACAGTTCTTCATATCATTATATGACACATTATACTTGCCAAATAAGGAGAGGCCCTTTCATATAATGTAAATGGTAACTCAAACGTTAACTCCTCTCTGTAACCCTAATGGTCCAACGGTTATCTCAGCGGCGCTCAACATAACCTTACCAGCTCCATTTCTTTCTCTTGATGTCACTTAGAATATCATCTATGCCCGTTTACTCTCTGAAACAAACCGCTATCTTTCATTCTCTCAACGTTACGCCTAGCAATCTTCGTTCTATCGCTTTTTGCCGAGCCTAACTTGTTCTCAAGCTTCTTTCTCATTCTCCAAGTATCTGCCGCATATGTCAGGAATGGTAAAATTCACTAATTGTACACCTTCCTTTCAACGATAATGGTGAGCTTCAAGTCAGGAGCTGACAATGTCTGCCTTATGCGAATATTTCAATGTATTCGAAAATATTTTGAAGCTCGCTAGCAAAAGTATCGTTGTGAACCAGATGGAAAAACTCAACTGCATATGTAATTTTTTTATTTGACATTTAGTAGTGTTTTCACGTTGCTGCAAAAATAGCCTGTTTGTTTGTTTTTCCAAGGCCTTCGCCATTCACCTTTACGTGAAGCGCCTAACGAGTGGCCTGCAGTGCCAATATATCATACAGGAAAAAAAACACGCAAAGCACCAGGCAGTCAAAGTACAGCGGTGAATTGACGCGATGCATGCACGTGATCAGTCGCGGCTTTCCTACCTGTCTGTAAAGCGCAGATGTCAATTAAAAAGTACTATACAAGAGCATTTTGTTCCTTGTTCTCCTAGTGACTTTTACCACTTTTTCGCCATCTGAAATGCACGGCTTTTTTGGGACATATAATATCCATGCGGTGTACTTCTCTATTCCTTAGTAAGGCAACGAAATTCTAAGGTACAGAAATAAAGATGATGACATGGCAGTGCAAAGTGTCCTAGGAATGCTTTTATAGGGGCAATCGTAATCGAATCACACTGCCCCATAGAACCGCATAGAGCACACGAAGGAGAATACCTAGGAGTAAAATAGTTTGCTCGGTTACAAATAGGACGCGAAACATGAGGCTCTATGTATCAGCGGATACTTGTAGAGGCACAGGCAGTTGTTTTAGCCTGCTGCAAAAGGTTTAGATCACAATGAAAACTTTTACAGTTCAATATCTAAAAGAACAGAGAATCTATGTTTTATTTGTAGGAAGCTTCAATGTAAAAATCCGACTTTAAAAGTTAGAGAATACATCAATGATTAGCTCGTGGTAGATGATTATGAGCTTAGAGATACAGATGGTGGAACAAACATTTTCTGCTGCACAGTTTGCTGAGGCCACAAGATGATTGGTTTCCTTATTCTTGCACGGAAGAGGTTTTTATTAAATGAGGTTATGGCCAACGCTGCATACACACCACACATACTTCAGAAATGGCACCAACCCAGACAAGCTACGATTGCGAAGACTCATACCCGATGCACACATTGCCAGGAGTCATGCAGAGCAGACTCGCAACACCTCATTTGGATCTGTGTAGCTTTTTCACAAGGGAGATCCAACATTCAGCATTTCCTACACGGAGACATTAGAACACTAGGAATGGGAATGCAAACTAACCCTGAAACACAGAAAGCCATTGCGACATATGGCAGACAAAGTGGCCTGTTTCGAGTAGAGTAGAAGGGGCCGATCAGCCCATGTGAGAGCGGCTGAACTGAACATGCACCTGAACCTGCATAAAGCGGAAGATCCAAGACTGAGATGAAGATGTGCTTCAGCCAACAGTCTGGGAACCCACATTCCCTTCCCTCCTAATCCCCATCAGCGGCGTAGAGCCGTCCCTTTTCTTAAAATAAAAGCTTTATTCATTCATTCATGTTCACTTGCCGTAAGGAAAGAATGAATACTCTGTTCAGTCTCTTTTTTAAACTTAGAGTGATTGGGTGTATGGAAATGAACATGTGAATGACATGTGTGTCAAGCAAATCGAGCTTATATATTTACGCTTATAATACACCAAATTCGTGGTATGATGTATCAGATGCATTATTTATTTTACTGCACCAGATGCATTATTGAAATATCTCTGCAGCTATTCGACAGTAACAGACACAAAAGAAATTGTGGCACACTATATACTACAACAGTTGCAATTATCAGCGCAATCGGCTTTTAAAATATGCGATGCCTAACGCTTTCGAACACATAAGAATAGATAAACGTATGACGAAGCGTATAGACATTACGGTAAGATGGCGGCCGCAACTTAGAAGCTTTTTTTGTGTGAAAATAATATGCAAAAACACGAACTCGCTCGTCTGTTAGGCAACTTATTGGCATTTACAACTGAGCTCAAATGCAGTTTTCACGAGCTACTACAATAAACGGGACGTTTTGAGGAATTATCTGCAAGAATGATTTTCGTGACCTCATTAGTACACCGACAGGGAGCCAAGATGGAGCACTGCAGTGCATATACATGGTGCATTGCATCACAGGTTGCATTAGAGTGTTAATATATAAGAATCAGGTAACTTAGCTGACTATATTGTGCTGCGTTGCTTGCGTAGCATCACAAAGCAACTTGATGTGGTTCGTCAGGCATGGTAGACAGTGCATTAATTCACAGTTGAACGTCACGTCATCGAGTGAAAATCTGGTAGACTGCCTCTGAATTACTGATTTTACTGTTTTAATGGAACAAATACTTCTGCTAGCGTATTCTTTGCTTTCGCCAGTTTATTTACTATGGTTTAGTATGCTCCTATTGGAATGGGCTAATGTGCAGCTCCTGAATATTTTTCTCTGTTGCAATGGCAACCTTGTACTAGGGTTCTCTTTTCACTAACTGCAAAATACTTTGTATATTGGGTGCCCTATATTTTATAGTGCTGAGGAGGTCTACAGTATCTATGAAAAAATTATTCTTTGCGTATGTTTCCTCACAGGAGCCAGAAGTGACGCCGAAAACGCGTCTTCTAGTTCTCATACAAAGAAACAGCTCATTTCTGAGAAACAAAGTCGCCAAGAGACAGACAGACAGACAACAAACTTTATTTGGTCCTAAGGGACCACGTTGTCGTAGACGCGGGCCGCACCAGCACTGGGGGCGGCAGACCGCGACCTTCCGCCCTGTCGCAGGCCTTTGGACAGCCCGAAGCTGGTCTTGAAGGCTCTTGACGTCTTGTTCGCAGTCTTCTTGCTTGTTGAAAGGCGAGTGGCTCAACGCAGAAGATTGCCACAGCATGTGGTTCAAGGTGGACCGTACCTCGCCGCAGTCTGGGCAGCAGGGATCCACACTCGGAGTGTAGTAGCTCAGCCTTGATCGAGACGGAAAGGAGCCGGTCTTAAGCATTGTCAGCACCGGGGCCTGCGGTCTGCCTAACTTTGGGTGAGGAACCGGAAACTGCCTGCGTTCCAGCTGGCAGTGAGCAGTGATATCGTGAAAAGCAAGCAGCGGGTCCGTGGTTCGGCCGATCCCCTGCGAAGCCGAGGCCCGCGGACCGGCGCGGTTGACGAGACCTCGCGCATGGTCGTGGGCCAGCTCAGTGGGGTTGATCGAGCCGGGGAAGACGTTCGGGCCCATGTGAGCTGGGAACGAAGTGGTGACGTGACGGGCTGTGCCTGTATTGCGGGTCCTCAGCGCCACCGCAGCCTCCGCCGAGACCAAGCCAGCGAGAAAGGCCATCGCCGCCCACATAGAGTCCGTAAAGATCTGCGTGCACCAGGGTTCCCACAGAGCCAGCGCCACGGCAATTTCCTCTGCGACGTACGCTGTCGAGTGTTGGATAGACACTGCATTCAGGATCTTGCCCTGGGGGTCAACCACCGTGGCCACGTAAGAGATTGATCTAGGATACTCCACCGCGTTGACAAAGGACGCGAGCTTTGGGTTCTGCAGGGTTGTCTTGATGATTGTTCGGGCTCTGGCTGCGCGCCGGGCCTCGTTGTGTTGTGGGTGAATGCTCCTCGGGAAGGGGGAGACCCAAAAGGCGTCCCTTTCACTCTGGCAGAGTGGGACGGCGCACGACTCCTGGGCCATGGCAGCTAGTCCAGCCATCTCGAGTATTCGGCAGCCGGCCTTGGTGATAGACAGGCGAACGACCTGTGGCGTTTTCTGTGCATCTACGACTTCACTCAGGGTGTTGTGGAACCCGAGTTGCATCAGGTTTTCCATGCTGGTCGTCAATGAAATGCCTAGGACTCGTCTAATGCCCTTCCTGATGAGTGCATCGATTTCGTTCTCCTCCGACCGCAACCAGTTTAGTGCCACGTAGTTGATATTCCTCATGAGGAAGGCGCGGTAGATCCTTAGGAGGTTGGCTTCGGTGATGCCGCCCTCTTGCTCGTCACTTTCGAAACGAGTCTGAGCATTTTCTCCGTCTTCGCGCTCAGGCGAGCGATCATTTGCGTGTTGCTGCTCTTTGCATTGAAGACCACTCCGAGCACCTTGACAGAATCCACCCTCTGGATGCGCTGACCAGTCTTCATTCTGAGTTAGATCGGTACTTGGTCCAGCGCCGTGTCGAACTTGCGGCCCTTTCTATCGGGCCGATACAGCAAGAGTTCCGACTTGGTCGGCGAGAGGACGAGTCCCGTGCCTTTGAGGAATTCTTCCATGACGTGCAAGGCCACTTCCAGGGCCCGCTACACCGCTGCGTACGACCCACCGCCGCACCAGGCGGTGATGTCGTCCGCGTAGAGAGCGCGATTGAGATTGACGCCCCCGATTCGATCGAGTCGGATTGATAGGTCTCTCATGGCGACGTTGAAGAGCAGTGGAGAAAACACCACTCTCAGGCGTGCAGCAGGCTCCCAGCGCATATCCGTCCGACTTGATCTGGCCCAAGTTGATCGTCACCTTGCGATCCCTGGGGAAAGAGCTCACGCACGCCTGAAAGCGTTCGCCGAGGTTCAATCTCGTCACAGCGTCGAGGACGTGCTTCTGTTTGAACGTGTTGAAGGCTTTGGTAATGTCCAGCGCCAAGATGCCTCAGACGTACCTCGTGAACACGTCGAGCATCTGCCTCTTGATCAGCAGCATAACCTCATGAGTGGACAGCGAGGGTCTCAAGCCGACCATATTCGGCGGGAGGAAGTGTCGGACCTCGACATGCCTCGATCATCTGTTGTGGACGACATGCTCCGCCACCTTGCCCCCGCAAGACGTGAGCGAAATGAGTCACAGACAGTCTATGGCTGGTGTCTTGCCCGGCTTCGGAATAAGGATCACCCTGGCTTCCTTCCCGGCATGCGTTAAGATGCCGGCCTCCCTGACGTCGTTGATTTCTTTGGTGAGCAGTTCGATCGAGCCTCGTCCAAATTTCGAAGCAGTCTGTTCGAAATTCTATCCGGCCCGGGCGCCGAACTTCAGTTGACGCCTTGAAGGGCCACTCTGTCTTCCGAGACGGAGAAGGGGGCGTCGAGCTCCTCGCCCGCCTTGCCGCCATAGGCCGTGTAATCTTCCGGCCCGGACTGCCCGATGGGGAGGTAGCGACGCGGTGCAACTTCGTCCATCACTTCGCTCATAGATGCGCCTTCGCTATTGAGCTTGTGGACCAGCCTATCGATGGCCAGAGTGTGGTTTCTCTTGGACTGCGTGTCGTCCAATAACTCCTTGAGGAGGTTCCATTTGTCTCCCGCACGCATCTCGCCGTCGACCTACGCGCATACTTCGTTACAGTGCTGCTGGCCGAGCTCTTTGCAGTGCAATTCGATCTCGTGGCTGAGGGCCGCGATCCTCCTCCGGAGGTTGTGATTCAGCTTCTGCGTCTTCCATTCGGGCGTGAGGTAATTCTTGGCTTCGAGCAGATGCGCCAATGGAGCATCCATGCGGTCGAGCTTGAGGTCCGCTTCCACGGTCTTGGTGACTGCAACTACGTCCTTCTTGAGGTGCGCTACAAGGTCGGCAAACGACTCATATTCTTCATGGTCGTCCTTCATTCTCTTTCGGAAGGCGTCCCAGTCGACTATTTCGAAGGCTTTCTGCGGGGCCGCGCTGACGGATAGGGAGACTTCCACAATGTAGAGGCCACTGCGCAGGTTCTCTTGTAAGTTTCGGCAGTGTGCTCTCGGTGCGTTCTTGACGAAGGCCAGGTCTGCGGTGGTGTCTCTAGAGACCGAGTTTCCCATGTGCGTGGGGTAATGGGGGTCGGTGATCAGTTCTAGGGAGCTGTCAGTCGCTGCCTGCAGGAGTCTGCAGCCTTTGGGAATGCTTCTCACGTAGCCCCAGGCTTCGTGCGGTGCGTTGAAATCTCCGGCCATTACGAGCCGGGCGATCCCTCGCCTTGGGCGATGCTTTGGTCGTTAGGTTGTAGAAGGTCTGCCGGCGGTCACCGCAAGGCTCACCCTTAAGTCCACTTTATTGGAACCTAACAATGTCAAATTTGCTCCAGAGAAAATTTCCAAGTGATACCCATGTAGAAGCAATCGCCGATAACGTGGTCATAGTTATAAAGTTCAAGGCAAGAAAGACTGCACAGGAAAAAGCGGACAAAACGGTACCACTAATTGAGGAATGGTCGAAAGAAACAGGAATTATGTTTAATAGAGACGAATCTAATTATATGATAGTACGAAAACAATGTACAAGCCTACAACCACAAATTAGGATAGAAATGGAAAACAGCAAATCGGTGCTGGAGATGAAAATATTAGGAGTCATCATCGACAATAAATTAATATTCCTACTGCACTTGCAGTATTTAAAAGAAACATTTCCAGATGTAACCTGCAAATTACGCAGAACCATAAAAGACAACAAGAACGCAAACAGAAATATACTACAGTTAATTTATAAAAGAGAAAGAGAGATAATGATAACATACGCTTCATCTGTTTGGTAAACAAGAAAAGTTTTTATGATGAAGAAACTGAAAGCCATTGATAGACTACCACTAATAATGATACCTAAATCATTAAAAACAACATCAAACCTTTCACCTAATATTCTATCAAGAATCCCACCTGTATGTTTAACTCTTAAAAAGACAACGAACACTTTAAAACACTTAACGAAGGTAAAAATTTCACTTGGAACAATACTGCATATACTGAAAATCAAATAATACGGAAATATGAGCACTGGTACAACCACCCATCTAAGAAAATTAGTATGCCTTTTGTACAAACTGAGGAACACGTAGATAATAGAGTATATACAGATGGATCAAATAAAAGAAAGAAACTGGTCCAGCTTTTACAATACTAGACAAACAAAATAAAAGCCAAAGCCAAAGAAAATACGAACTACCAGGATATATTTCCTATTATAACGCAGAAGTTTTAGCCATTTTAAAAGCAATGAAACACCTAACATCTCACAAAAACAGTTTAGATATCAACTATTCACAGACAGCTTATCAGCACTTAAAGATTTAAAAAATCCAAATAATTTAGATTCAATGATATGTGCAATTGAAAATCTATTCGATGAATCGAAGGAACTTAATATAAAATTAACATATGTAAAAGGCCATAGGGTTATATAGGAAACACGTTAGCTCATGAACTAGCAAAAGAAGCCACAAGGGAAGACAAAGAAACGTTTATTCCAATTACAAAAGCTATTATATCAAAACAATTGCAAGAAAATTTGTTTATAGAATGGAACAAAATATGGAACAAAGACGGAATAAACAGTTGCACATACAAATGGATAATGAATGTTAATCATATCCCCAAACACTTCCCAACAAATTGTTATACTTCTCAGGCACTGACTGGGCATAGGAGATTCCCTTTTTACTTTTCAAGATTTAACATAACATGAGATTCAAAATGTCAATGCGGGGAAATCATTGAAGACTTTGACCACTATCTGGGAGAATGCCAAAGTGTAACTAAACAACGAATTGAACTGATTAAAGTATTAGGAGATAAATTACAAAACATAAAACCAGAAATTATTAGGACAAAAGAAGCAATGACAATCCTACAAGAAATAATAAAGAAAATCAATGAGGACCCTATACAGTGCTAAAACAATACAAATTTAACTAGAATATCGAAAATAAAATAAAACAACATCTTCAAACATATTTAAGCACGGTTATGAGGAAGAAATAGCGCACAAAAGCTATTGGTGAGGATTCCTCAACCACTATTCCTCATTATACCAACAACGTCACCACAACAAAACAGTAAAACAACAGGTACACACACAATAGCACAAAGGCTAGAACTATGAAAAGCAATGAGCTTAAGATTTTCAGCTTCAGAAAGCAAGCAATGCACCAAACAACTGCCACAATATTAACAACGGGCCCAAAAAGACAAATTGCATACAACGAATTCGAGATCTTCCGACAAGGAAACCAAAAATCTAATAACTTAAGAATCCCCTCAAGACGGAGGAAAAAAACGCGTAATCTATTATGTATTTCCTTTTTGTTCAATAAATGCCCGCGGGTTGCTGAGCCGTCCCTTTGGTGGTGGATACTGAAGGTAGCTTTCTTTTTCCTTATTTCACACTTTCTCACTCACACCTTGCCTATAACTATCACTTCTTCCTCTCACTTACCCCCTCCCACCTTTTTTCTTTACTTTCCTCTATGCTCTTTCATACTCCTCACTCTCTCACTCATCTTCCATCCGAGTCCTCTTGTTTCCTATTTCTAACCTGCGATACTTCACTGGTGCAAGTGGGGTATACTTAACCCTTCTCACACTCTGTCTCTAGGAGAGCAGTACACATTGATCACGTAGACGCTGTTCTTAAGCCAACTCAGTTGCTGGGTATGATCTCGACGAGCAGCGCTTCTAGCTTGGCATTGCCAAGACGGAGCTAGTGCTCCTGGAAGGCACACTTCTTTGCAATGAGCATGGCGATGCGGAGCTCTGTCTCCGCAAACTAGCAGACAGCACGGTACCCCTGGAGGGAAATCGTTTCCATTCCCGTTTCTTGTAGCAAAATGATGTGGGGCCTTTCTTGCATCTCCCTGGCCTTGATGAACTGCACCAATTCAGGTCTGCGCCTCCGGAAACTGGGGCAGTTCCTCTGCCACACGATGAGCTTACTGTCCGGTCGGGACATGGTTGGGTATGTTGGACCGGAGGTGGGCTGGGATGCCATCTTGCTCGTCAGCCCACGACTGCTTTTTGTCTTGTAGCATTTCACTGTACACCGCCTCCGGCCTGGTGGCGTCGCCGTAGTGCAGTTCACATCGCTTGGCAAGCTCGTTCTCAAGCAGTCGCACTCTGAGTAGAATGGTCTGGTTACTCTGTACCAGCTCGGCAAAGAATTTTTGCACGTGGTCCAAGGACCTCTGCATGGCAGCCTCCGCCGTGTTCACGTCCCCAACCGCACACTGGCAGGAGGTGGCTCGGCGCTTGACGGCCCTTGCTGTGGCCCCTTCTTCCGTAGACGTTCGCCTTGCCGCGGCGGCTTGGACGGCGCTGGCGTCTCGGAAGGCCTCAAAGACGGCCTTCATTCTCTGGATTTGCTCCTTGAGACTGGCGTTCTCGTTCATGAACTGCGCGATCCTGGGATTGTGCACCCGCTAGCTCTCCTGTGCGACGGCGTGTTGCGTCCGGCCCGTCGGTTTCGTCTGTTTCACTTTGTCGGCCTAGGTGGGAACTCCTGAAATTCGCAGCTTGGACTAGGAGCGGCCCCTAGATTGAGAGCGTCCTACTTGCGCGGAGCGCCCACGTGAGCGAGAGCGCATTCTAGAGCGGGAGTCATGCCTCACACGACCAGTTATGGTGAGGGTTGTCCACCAGCGGCGAGATGGCAGCCCCCAGGCTTAACGTGCACTGGAATGTTACGTGTTCCAATGTCGCTGTTCCTTCGCACCAGGGGCATTCGTTGATGTATTTGTCTGAGTACATTTTGTGTAGCATCTATACATGTGTGAAAGTGCTTGTTTGGAAGCGGCGCCAGTCCGGTGCTTGCCTCCTATTTAGGTCTGGGTAAGGAGCGACATTGGTTCTCTTTCGTAGTCGTTGGAAATCGAGGATTCCTCAGTGATCTTGTATTCATGTCGGAAATTCAATTATTCACTTCATTCACCTTAAAGACAGCCTGGAGGTCATTATATAGGAGTGGGCTGCATATTAATCAAATAAATAGAATAGCTTTCCTTATATTTTTAGCGGTTACACCATTTGTGTTTTATAAAGGGAACGTAACGGCGACGACGTCGGTGGGGCGGGCGTTCTAGTTCACGACAATGCGGCGAAAAAGGAACCTGAAAAAGTCGTACTTTGATAAAGGGACCGGGCAATCGCAGCAACATTGACTTGATCAACAAAGTAACACTTTCTCACACCTAGTGGCCACATTTGTCGAATACCTCCAACGATTGTCGACCTTTAAACGCTATCGCGCTCGCCTATCGCAGTTTTCAGCATGCTTCCAGTGAACGACTTCATCCTCACTGCAGATCGAAAGATTCTGACAAAAATGTTTCACGGCACTTCATGATTAGACGCTCTGGCCGGTAAGCTTTCCATGGCACTAAAGAAAGTGGGTAGCATAAAAATTGGTTGTCAGTCCCTTTAACAATGTTCTCCACTCAGTCTCTACTCTTGGCAGACAATCGTTCCGACGATTTCGATGACAACGCTGGCCAGGATGTGTCGGAGAGGCAGAAGACAAGGCACCCTTTTTCCTTCGGCGTCACAGTAACTGTGTCATTCCTTGAACGTGTGGTGGGATCCTTAGTAAAGGTGTTTGCAACAGCTGGACAAGAATTGCGATTACGCGTTTTCATCTCTCCTGCTGCCTTCTTTTTGCCTTTATCTTGCAGAGTGTTGACTTCATCCTTCAACGTGGAAATTCTCTTTCGCCAAATGTTCACCGTTACAGTTAGGGCACCGAAGCTTCTGATTTTCACAGCAATGTACAGTGTGATTCCCGTCACATTTGGCACACACCACAACGCTTGTGCATGACCGATCTTTATGCATTGATGGCATTGTGGTGGTTTTGGTACAAAAGATCGAAAGGGTATCGCACTTGTCCGGCCTTTATATGACTTGGCAGGTTTTAAGTCGCAAATGTAATCTTCACATGCTTTAACTAGCTAAGCCTACCAATGCTTATAATTTTTCACGTTGGTTTGCAAATGATCATGCTTTTGAGCAAGCCATCTTTGAGTTTGTTGTCAACGCCACGTGGCTGTTAACGTTACGTTAACGTTAACGTAAGGTTAGCTGATACGTGTGCACCCTGTTGCGCGTATGCGTGCGTCTATACAACACAGACTTGAGATCAACCAAGAAAAGTTTGCCTAGGGATAATTGTCACCTGTTGTATTAACAGCAATGCTATTTAAATATGGGTTCACGCGAACCTCTTGAATTCACGTGAGCCTCGGGAACCAGTATTAAGTTAGTGTTTGGAGATGGCATTCAGGCTTACCATCGTATGGACGGGCACGGACACTACTGTGATAGTCAACAATGTTACTGCTGATGATTTTAGTTTCACTGGAAGACGATGTAGGCGAATCCATCCTGACCTTATACCTAATTTTGCTAATTATTTCCTAATAGACCTAATTATTCGAGTAACGTACGGGAATAAATAGTGTTGAGTGGTTCAAAAGACTATTGCGGGGGTAAGCTGAGTTTCAGCTTCAAAATAATGGCCTGAGATCGGTAATTTAGGTTTGTGGGCTGTATATAAGGCCTCGTTACTAACGAGTAATCGTGCTATAGTTTGTCAAAGCGATATAACCGTACCAACTATCTTGCTTTCTAAAGCGATGGAAAGGTAAGGGTTGATTTTATTATTCTGATGTGGGATGGTGTCAGTGATGTACTTATATGTATCGGGTAGCTTTATACTGCAGCGACAGTAGCAATAATGAGGCATATTAGACAAAGCTTCTAAATGAATCAGGCACATTCTAATTTGGAGGGAACTAGAGACGTTATTGCCAAATTTTATTCCGCCGGTGAGTTCGATGCAATGCGCATAGTGAATCCGAGTGCTGTGGATGCTTTAGAAATGATGTCGTCAATGTGAGTATTCCATGGCAGGTTTGCAGAAACGTTCACGCGTAAGTATTTTATTGAAGGAGCGTAGGGAGTCAGCATAGAAATAATCCCACATAAATTGCGCATCGGTCAAAAAGTTATAACTTTTGTTTTAGAGACGTGACCTTTCACTTTCCTTTAATTCGTACCGGGTGGCAACGCTCTGAATGCATCTTTGCATGTACTGCCAGTACATTTGCCAGTCATGTGGGCATTATATGGCTAATTTCTGCTCGTACGAAACAACTATGCGTGAGTTGAGCTTCATTCGCAATCATATCGCCCATACCTGTGACGTCGAATGCTATTTACACTTTCACATCCACAGGTTAACATAACAATGACAATCTCGAAGCAAAGTCAACATTCTTAAAGGACACTCTGTTCCCTTCACGAAAAAGGAGCATAGAGCCAGTTTTCAGCGGCATTTATGGGAAGTGCAATACTATCCCTAGCTTTCTTTCTATTTTGTCTTCACTTTCATTTTTGTACTGTCAATGACTTTCATGCTCGCCTTCGTATATGTGACCCGGACCAGGACAATGAAACAAATGCTTCATTTTTTCATTGAAGCTTCCTGCCTGGGATTCAGTTGTTGACACCTGTAGTTCACAGTGTACGATTTTTCATGTCAAACCCTTTTCTGCGTAAAATTTTTTTCACCGTCTTACTGCATTTTCTAATTTACTGATAATGGCTTATTGTTTCTTAACATTGCGCCTCTTTTAACATTCAAACATTTACCTCACCTTTCTACATCAACTAGTGTTGATCAAACATGACATCTTAATTCTGGTTATCGTTTTGGGATACTTCGTCAAATTGTTGACTACTCTCCTACAGTGGCGATGAGCAACAAATGTATGGGATATAAACAACGTTAACTTTAGTGCAATGGAAACGAATTCGCTACATCATTGCCTGTGAACTACGTTCCTCTTCAACAATTTTCACGCTTGCTTATGCGTTAGCAAGTTACTACAGTACAAACTTTGAACGCCTTCTTTGTGTACTGCAGCACTCGCTCGCCTGTTTCACGCTATCTGTGCCTTGTATGGCAGCTTTATTACTATGTCTCACCCTTGGTGTATTCAACATCTTGTTTGGTTTCGTACGACAGTACCTGCTGCATATATTCCATTGATTACGCTTTCTTTGTCTTAGTATTGCCATTGCCATTACTAATGAGGTACAACAATTTATAATTTAATCTTTACATTGCCTCTCGCAGGATATGTAAAGAGCCATAAATATTCTCGAGTGACTGAATAAACAAAAAGTTGAGGTGGGATAACATGACGTTTTCTAATACAAATCGAAGACAAATTATTAGTATTCAACATTTAATGGAATTCTTAATAGTCAATCGAGGACCCATGTACTTATGTACAAAAACTCATTTCGCTGTAATTAGGTTCCACATCTTTAATGAGTAGAGTGAAAAATCCACTAACTATTAGGAACAATAGGACAATTGTAAACACCTATTCAGTAATTGGGAATAAATTGACTACATCAGCAGTACGCAACTTCAGAGCCTGATAGCAAACAAAATTTTGAAGAAGGAATGGCTGCTATATTAACTGCCGTGGGAAACTTTCTACAAACGCTAACTAAAGTGTTGGGAAAACACATCACAAGGTGTGGAATAAGAGAGAAATCGCTGAAGGACCCTTGTGGCACAGATGCATGTCTCGTCCGTTGCCAGGAAAGCTCCACATGTTGTAGTGTTAAGGATGAAACTGGTACACGAATATTCAGGGTCCTGAATGTTTGACTGCTCTTGTTCAAAAAAAGATTTTTCGCTCCTTGCTGCACTTTTCCTGTTCAAATTTTGCGGAATGATCGCATTTCGCCGTCGATTTTGTTTAGTATAACACTTGGCGCAGTAAATTGCCTGGTTTCTAAGGAAAAAGTGCAAACTCGCCTGCGCATTTGGAGATGCGAGCTGCTGCCGCGACTGCACAAGCATAAACTTGTGTCGCCACCTGTCGTCATCTGCAGAAAGCAGCGTTTTAGGGAGGGCTACACGCCAGTCCCAGGAGTGGGCAACACGCAGCAGCCCTGGCTGAAATGCAGCTTTCTGCAAACAATGGCAAGTGGCGACAGAAATCTGTGCCAGGGCCAGCTTTTATACGCCATTTTGCCCATAAACGAAATCAGTTTCTGATTTTGTCTTAAAAACAGGCGACTAATCGTGCCAGGTGTTATACCAAAGAATTCGACGCCAAAAATGCAATCGTTCTGCGAAATTTCAGCAAGAACAATGCCGCGGTGAGCACAAACATTTTTTTTAACATGCGCAGCCGAATATTCCGGACCCTGTACTGCCAAAAAACACGAAATCACATACAAGCAAAAATTAGAGGTTGAAATGTAGGCTTGCGCCGCAAAGTTGAAAACAAATCTTTTATTGCCAATTCCATTTTGACATAGCTTCAAAAACTGGTGTCGTGTCGCTTCATTATTTTGTGTATTTGTGCAAGGCAGAGCAATGACAAATAATAAGTAACACAGGCAATACAAACCAAAACTATTCAATGGCTGCTACGAATAAGTTTAAAGGAAGAGAACGAGTAGGGACCAGGCAAAGAATTCCAGCATTCAATTACACAGAGAAATAAACTGTATTTAAAAGTGCTCGTACGAGTAAAATAAGGTGCGATGTTTAGGTGATGGTGACTTCTAGAATTAGATGGTCTCGTATATGGTTTCGTTAGATGGTTTCGTATTTTGCCGTATATCTGAAGATATACGGCAAGAGGAGTTAATAATGCAATGCGAAAACTTCAGTGATTCCGTGCGTCGGCGATCTGAGAACAGTTGTAAGCTTAGGGATTAAAGCGCTGTATCGGGTGAAAAATCCCTATCCTACCTACGGCATATGAAGTGGATCGCTTTATTTTCGAGGGTCTCAATCAGATTTATGCCACCCGGTTTGTGCGGATTCCAGGAAGGAGCAGTACATTCTAGTATAGGCCGGATTAGCGCTTTAAACATCCGTTGTTTAGTATCCTTTGCGGCTGTGGTCAATGTGGGGCCAAGATAGTTTAAGTTTTAAAGGCATTTGAGGTTATTAAATCTATGTGTTTCGACCAAGACATAGCGGGTTTGAAAACAAGACCAAGGTATTGATACTTACTGACGATCAGAAGTGGTGTGTTATTAACTTTTTAAGTAAAAGCGGAAGGCATCGTTTTATTAGTTAAAGTCATCACAACAGTTTTACGGATGGTAATTGTCATTTTCCAGGTAGCGCACCAGGAGCTAAAATTATAATATGATTTTTGAAACTGTAAATGGTCATGAAAGCAGGAAATTTCATAATATAATTCGAGCGTGCCAAGGTAAAAAGTGTGGTCGAGACACTAGAGCAACGCGAAGAACGCCTAGCGAAAAGACGTCGCCAAGAAGCTCAACGCCGTGCTATGGCCTCCCAACAAGAGTGGCAGCATCAAGAGTGTCACAGACGATCCCAAGACTAGTCGGTGCACTGAACATGCTATGAAACTCGGTGAAAGTGCGAGTGCATCTACACTGTTCCTCTCGGACTTTGTGTACATTTGGTTTGGACACGTTTGTGACGTATGTGAAGGACTGTGGCGTTTGAATTACAAGGCCACAGCCGGATAAGCCAAGGTTAGCAAGCAAGGCAAGAGATTAACCAAGCATAAACGCACATTTACGCTACGTATATCCTAGCATAGCTGAGCTAAGCCGCTGCCAAATTTTAAGCCGTGGTCTGCCTGTAACGGGTATGACGTCCGCGCGAATGCGTAAAATATGGCGTCGCACAGAGATGGGGCTGCCACCTAGGATCGGTGAAGCGAAGTTAGGCATCGTGACACTAACGAGCGCCGGCAGTGAGTGCTGTGGTAGTTAGTCGCAGTGCAACGGAGGCTCCAACGCACTGTAGCCTGCTGTAGGCAGTGTAGGCCTTCTCCTGAGGTGACGACGCAGTTTCCACTCATGGTTTGTCTTTCGCGACCGGTTAGCTTTGGACACCTCGTCGCATACCGAGTGCGGCTGCCACGTGAATCAGCAGAGCTTACACGCCGTCTACTGCTTTGCTTGCGATAGCACCAACCAAGAAAACTGCTGTGCTAAGCGGCGGCGAAAGACCACGACTTCGACGGGCGAATCTCGCTTTTGTCCGGCGAGAAACACGCCGGCGTGAAGCAGAACGCCCTCGCGCGTTCGCGGCACACGCTGCGATCCCTGCCACTTCCACTTCTGAAGATGAGCTTCTCGAAACTCAAGAGGCTGCCCAAGACGCTACGGAGCTGGATCAAAATTGCCCGTACTTCCACCGAAGTGATTCGGCAGCGGGACGCCGCTCGCTAACAGGACGCCGCGCGCTCAGAAAACCTGCAACACGATGACCCACCTGCAAATCGTGCGTCTGTGGCTGCAGGGACCGCGAATTCACTAAGCAAGCATGCAACAGCTTCTGTGAAGACACGGTTCACTTTCTAGTTTTACCGATTTCGAAGGAACAGGGATCAACTATATCTTTTAGCACGACAGTGTTAAGGGCTTCGTGTCGCAGAAAATTTGGTGTAGGCCCCGACGTCGGCGTCGGCGGAGTTGTTCGTGAGCGAAAATTTCTTTATATACAGTTGAAACTGCATCTAACAAAGTGATGATCATGCTGGAATTATTTCTTTAAATCGGGAAGTTTGTAAAATCGAATAAGGAATTTTCCGGTCCTTTGAAATAAAAAAAATGTAACGTAGAGACACCCAAAACGTATTGCGGCATTGTAGACTGCGGTAACCCACGCCTTCACGTGTAAAAAGCTCGCGAGGGTGGCCCAACTACCGCCGCCCCTAGTTCTATATGGCACGTAAGAACGCCAGCGACTGCTGAGTCCGTTGTTTCGCGCATGGGTGCGGCGTGCAGAGTTGTCAATATAAAGCGAGGGCCGTGATTACGGTGTATATATGTTTCAACGTGATAGCGTTAGAGCGCATGCTCGAAGAAAAACCCGTCTGCGTGAAAACTATGAAGACATAACAGCTTTTCTTACTAATTTCTTTCTGGAAAAGCTTCATTATAATGGTTTTAATACAAGCTAGTTTTGTTAATCCGGGTTTACAACAACATTGAACCTCGTTGGTACTTGCCGGGGAATGAAAATGCATTTGTTATATCGGGAACCTTCTAAATTCGGGTTTCGTTAGATCGAAATTTAACTCTATCTTGATAAATGTGTATGCCATGTATCGCTACGTGACATGCGGTATATGCGGGTTATGTTGATACACCATGCTATTATAAAAGTTTCTCATACCTTGTCTTACATTCTCGACAATCTTATTCCCTAGACCATTGAGAAAGACAACCCATAAGCAAATGTCCTGACCAGAACACCGACAGCGCATGTCTTTTATAGCAAATATGCCGAAAATTAGATATTAAAAGTGCTGCTATGCGAAACGATCGAGATTGGCCCACGCAAGAGGCCTCATTTCTAGCAGAAAGATTGCCATCGTGCATGGCGCTCACCACCTGCGTTTCCCGGTGTACATCACGGTTCCAACAGCAGCAGTGCGGGAAGTGTGAGAAGCAGTCGAGGATTTTTAAATGCTCTCGCATTCCACTCTTGTAGCCACAGCTAGCGTCCTCCAACTTGCAAGACAAAAGCATTAAGGGTGCCGTGTCGCAGAAAATTCGGTGTCGGTGCCGACGTCGGCTACGACGGAGTTCTTCGTGAGCGAAAATTACCGTATATACAGTTTAGACTCGATTTAGCGAAGTGATGACCACGCTCAAATAATTTCTTTAAATCGGGAAGTTCGGAAAATCGAGTAAGAGATTTTTCAGTCCTTCGACATCAAAAATCCTACCGTAGAGACACCCAAAACGTACCGTGGCATTGTATATTGTGTTAACCCACGCTTTCAATTTGGCTACTCCAAAAATATAAGAGCTTTAAAATGGCATATTTCAACTTGTTTCGGGAAACTAAAGGGTGACGCTACGTTCAGGAGGTAATGCTGGACATGTTATTTGTCCTTTGGATACAAAGATTCGAAGCGTGTGGTTTAATTAGTGCTAGAAAAATTCAAGTACAACTGCTAGAAAGAAATGATGTCTGTGGAACTTGAACAATAATATTACTGATCGCACAATTCCGTTCGGAATATTTTCAGGCGAAGATATTGTTTGGGTTCCAAGGGCTTCGATAAGCCCTTGCTACCCCAACAGCCGTTCGACTCTGTCGTAGCTGAATTCAGCATGAGTGTGTATGCCATGTATCGCTACGTGACATGCGGTATATGCTGGTTATGTTGATACACCATGCTATTATAAAAGTTTCTGCCTGAAATATTACAATAGCTTAAGGCATAATAGAATTGTGTGGAAAGTATATCTTTAACGGTAAGCTGAGTGTCTCGTTCTTTTCAATATAACTAAGAATGGTTCAGGTGTTCAAAGTAGAATGTTCCCACTCTTATACCATGCTTTTAGATACTTTCAATGACACTTTTGAGCATTACAAGTTCTCACCTATGGTAAAGTACACAAAGAAGGCTTCGATTGATTTGCGTTGTCTTTCACAGCAACGTAGAAGCCACACTGACCTTTTGTCAAAGCTAGAAAGGCACTTCTTGGTCTATTTTAACAGTGCCTGGATATTGTAGCTGCATTCAGTGCATGTATATTTGGGCTCAAAGAAAATATTAGGCACTCAATTTCCATTTTTTAAGATTTTTCGGGAACCGGGTGCATTGAAGTAGATTGCTGTACATGTTACTGAATCAAGCAGATTGGCATAACACCCCTAACATATATATGATAATGGCTAGACACCGGTGATATGTTTATAACACCGTTTATATGTCAGATCATTTGGTCTTTCATAACTAATGCATTAGCGAAGCAGGACAGCGAGTAAATGCGCACCTAGACATACATTACACGAACATCCTCAAAATATTTTCGAAGGCAGTTGTAAAGCGTTTACCCTGCCAAGTCACATCTTTTTAAAATTTGAACTTCGTATTCTAATGTTTTACTTTCGTTCACCCAGACAGAGAAATATAGGTAATGCTATCTAATCTGCAAATATCTTGCAATTCAACCAACAAAGAATTCTGAGATGGTTACCCTGTTGCTCCCAAAACACCCTCCTATGTAGTTCCTTTTTTTTTCTTTTTTTGTCGCCTTCCCAATCTCCGACTTGTCAAGTCTTAGAAAGCATGCGTATTGATGCCAAGGGACAGTGCTCATTTTCTTTTCAGTATTTGCCTTTGCAGGCAGAGACAACTGATACACTTGATGTGGCAAATCACGTAAACAAGACTGTTGCCCTCCCGTATGTATATTGTATGTCCCACAGCCTCAAGAAAGCCGCGGGCCGGACCTGTGTTCAGGCGGTGTTTACCGCAGGTAATAAGTTGGCAAGGTTATGCAAGAAAGTCAACGATAGCCGGCAAACACCAGGACTGTGTAGTAAGCAACTTACCGCGAAGTCTCTGGATTGCAAAACCAATTTACTTAATGCAATTTCCACCTCTTACTGCTGCATGTACAAGGAACAAACGGGATGCTGCCTCATTGAACAGCTTCTGTGAGCACGTGCACAGTGTCAAGATTAAGACTGGTAGCAATCTAGCTGTTTATTGTGAAAAGTGTTATTGTTCACCATTCCAAGAAGACACACAAGTGCTGAGAAGGCAGAGCGATGAGGTGGCCAGGGAAATCTTTCAGGTCTTTTGAATGTATCAGTGAGGGGCCATTTGCGTAAGCGCCCCTTCTATAGCTCTTTGGGATAAGGAACTTATGTGCCTTTGCGGTTAACCAGTTCGGATTACGTCCACCATGTGAACTTTATATCTGTATAGTTTCATGTTTGTGACGCATGTAGAGAAGGACTTGATTGACGATGGTTGTCCCTCCCTTTCTTGCTTTCTCTCTTTTAGCCCTTTGCGAATAATATATATTTGTGCAGGCTTCAATCAGAATGCTGTTGGCAGAAAGCGCTGATACTGTGCTCTTCCTTGTCCATGTGTTTATCGGCGCTGTTTGAAATGGAAGATCCACACCAACTAGTTCGCAACTAAACCCTTCATAGTATAGTGTTTTACAGTCTTGTACGGAGCTAATGTTCTTGCCGCTTGGATGGGTCTGCTCCAGTGGTCGAAGTTGCTCCGCACCTCCACCAAAATGTAACATTCTTGAAGAACAACTTGCCATTATTTTATACAACTGTTGAGTTCGAGTATCGAACCATCAACTAAATCCTAAATAACTAAGCGCCGGCACCTGGACAGAAGCATCGGTGTCTATTTCTTTCTCATACGCCGATGCCTATTACCGCACGTGGAAATATTTTCATATGTGTGTCACCTTGTGTGTGCCGACTCGCCCGTAATTCTTCCGGAATAGCGGGTCCTACACCCACAGTTAGCAGCATAGAGGTAGTGGCGGCAATATTAGTCACAGTACACTTCAACGAAGGCGCCGACCTCGGACAACTTTCTCCAATACACTATACATACAGACTCCCAGCTGACAAACATTGCATGCGGCGCCGGTGGCACCGAGTTTGCCACATGTCGTCACCTTTGTTTGGCCACTGTAATATTGAGGGTAGCCGTGCACCAAATACGTATTCACTGGTTCGAAGCACACAAAAGAATTTTGGCCCACCAGGGTGATGATTGGGTCGCGCGTGCTTCGCTCTAGTTCATAAGTTTTCTTTGTTCACAAGGCTCCTTTGTTGCTGACTTTGATAGTCTTGCTGACTATCAAAGGTAAATAAGCCTTCCGAATCGCTTCTGGGCATTGCGGAGGTGTGCGGCGCACGCACCGCGATCACTGACGACTGCTTCAATACCTGCCAAATAAACGGGCAGGATTACTATTTCACTTTACTAGTGTTGGTAATTGGGAGAGTAGGCAGGAAACAGAATAAACGAAGATCGATTTGGTGTTTTGCGGTGCACGGGCCAAGAATGGCCAATGAGAGCCAGGCCACTCTTGAGGCGTTTGCAGTGGGGCGGAGATTTACGAGAGGTAGTTGTGGCGTGGCTGTAAGCGGGCCTAAAATACGGTCGCTGTAAAGCTGGTAATACCAACAGGTAATAAAATTATGATAATGGACGAAGTGGGAGCAGCCCGCTACGTGCTAAAGCACGTTCCGATGGACCTTTCTAAAGTTTTCCCATCCATCAAATGACTAATGACATATACTGTGGACACAAAATCTCCATTGTGAAAGAACATTAATACATTAACATATATAATCGTGAAACATTTGCAAAAAGCACTACTGTCTTAACTGAGTCGTTTAAATACAAGAGCTTGAAGCTTGTGCCATACAAAACTGCTATCACAGCAGCATCCTCCGGAGAGAGGATGCGCTACAAATTTATTGGGTAATAACATCTAACACAACATCGCTGAAAAAAGCTAAGACAGCTTTCGTGTCAAAAAACAGTTCTGAACCAAGACATTGCTAGATGAAGAGGTATATGTGGCTCTTAGGATACAGGAAAATGATTCTCTGAGCTTCCGGAGACTACAGGAGGCTGTGGACGACGGTCTGCCTATCCCTCATCTACCACACGTTGGAAGCTCATTCGTGGTTAGGAGAAATTTTTAGGTGCTACATGTGTATCTTATTTTGAGACAGCAGAATGGGACATCAGTTGACCGTGAATTCGTTGCGGAAGTGCAAAAACTTAACTTTCACGTAAATGAAGCCTACTATTTGTCACAGTGTCCCGCAAACGCTGCCAACTAAGTCTCAGTTCCTCAGAAGGGACAGCACCTGCACGAGTGACAGCTTCCGATGCAATTGATGCGGCCATTTGGTCAGCTGGAATATTACCCTCGTGCCTTCGCCCGGGTACCCAGCACATAGACATGCTACTGCTCTAACAAGTATCTCACGCGTAATTCGAAGACGGCGGATCGTTCACCGCCTGCGGCAAGTTGTTTCTTGCCATTATTTCATCATTTCTTTAATTCGACTTTTGAGTCAAGTAAGTTCCCCTCTGTTTGCCTTGGTGACTTTTTTTTGTTAGCTTCTCCCTTATTTGGGCAGTTTTTCATATTGTTTTTGTTCATGGAGCTCCAGAGCAGATCGCTGCTTGCCATTTTCGGTGCTTTCTAACCGGGGCCAATTCAGTCAGATATTTTAGATGAGAAAGGGTGTTATTGTAGCGGTGCCACTATTGCATCCAACGCCGGCGAAGGAGAAGAGGGCTCGCGTGCAGAAAGCGCGAAAATAGAACACCCAGGAGCACGCTGGAACTGAGCGTTCCCAATGTCGGCCGCTCCCGAGATGCCGCTGCACAATCGCTGACCGGCCTAAATGAACCGTGACCATGGCGGCTGCCGCTTCGCACCGCCTCCACAAAGTCGGTAACAGGACGCTAAGCCCACCCATGCTTCGCACAAATTGGTGACCCGGACGACCAAGGCAAGACTGCGTGACGTGGCCTCACGCAGTCAGTGCACCGAGTCTACGGAGGCGAGTGACGTGGCCTCACGCAGTCCGCCAGACGTCCCGCGGTTGTAAGGTGTTCGGGAATCCTACATCGGCATGCCATACATCTGGTTAATCCGGCTGGACAAACACCTCCTTATCAATAAGCTTACAGGTTCCGGCTGCGTACCAGCCTCAGGTTGCCACCCCCCAGCCCCACTTCTACGGCCACTTGCGAGCAGCCGTCCTTGCTCACTATGTCACCTCGAGCGCTGAGTCACAACCGCTCTCGCCATTTGAAACGTCGTGTCATTGCGCATGTTCTCCTCCCACATCGCCAGCGTCCACCCGTGCCCATCGTCAGCACGTGCCGGGCCAAGCATCAGACCTATACTCGGATGGAGAGCCTTCTCCGCAGCTCAAAGACCGCTGCGTGATGACTTTTTCCAAGGAATTCACTGGACCAAATGTAAGCACTTTTGGCTACCCTACGGCCCGCCGCTCTCTCCTTCGTTTGCCGTTCCCTGCAAGACGTCCCCTTTCCGTTCTGGGGCACCTCACTCATCACCGATTCAAACGCTCTCCTACTGGCTCCACTAGGCGCAAATTTCCCTCTGGCAGGCACGGCGACGCGACAAGCAGAGCCTTCGCGATGCCTTCAGCAACCGTCGCAACCATGATGCTCTCGGCTTTCGAGTTTTCGCAGCAAACTGCAGCAGGCGAGCCTTCCAATATTCTGTGCTCACCTTCTGCGGTTGCATGGCCTGCCGAAGTTTTGCAGGAGCCCCCCCAGCTCTGCCATTTTGTTTCTTCAGCTAGACAATCACCTTCACGTCAACAACGTGAGTCACCACATTTGAGCTTTCTTCACGCAAGTCACGAGCTATCGGATAGTCTTCTCTCGGAGCTCCGACTTCTATCAGGCCCGGGCACCTACTAGAACCTGCGGAAGGTCGTGCTTTCGCACTTCGACATAACTATTGCTTCGCCTCGCTCACAACATTCACTGCTAGTGCTGCCTGGCACAACTATCTCGGATTGCGTGATCCCAACACTACCGACGAACACACCATCTTCACACTTTACCCGGACTCCTTTAACTGGACTTTACCATTCAACTTTATTTCAATTGCGCTTCGCACTAGAAGGTGCGGAGGCTGTAGTGAACCGGCTAGCGCCTCCAAAGCCGCGAAGAACAGGGCTCACGTTCAGGAAGCGCTAGAGAGGGATACGTCAGCGCGTGCTCGAACTGAGCGGCCACCAAGATCCCGATGCTTCTATTTCTCGCCACCTTCCACAAGCACATTTTCGCTATGTTTTCAGGCTTATCTAATTGAAATGTAAGAGGTGAAACCACATAAAGTTTTATGCTCGGTTTCTAAAAAATTCAAAAACATCTTCGGGTACGCCGTCATTTCTAAAGGCGGTCAGGGAGTTTTGGGAAGCAGCTGTCCCTAAGCAGACCTGTGTTTTTGGACAGCCTTGCCAACCACCCAACAACGAGTTCAACGCGCGGATGTGACAGGAATTTCTAGTAAGGAGGCCCTGCAAAGCCATCTGTACATCACTGCTATAACCAAACAGAGCATAACCAAGACTAGTTAGCCACACGGTTGCCACGGAGAAAATTAGACATAAAGGGAAGCGATTCGAAGACAGGAAATATTAAAAATGTGAGAAAAAGACGAAGGTTCGAGAAGAGGACAGGAAACAGCGACTGCTGATTTCCTCTAGGTTGGTCAATCAGGAGGTACCATCTATGTGGAGCTTAGGCCAACAAGTTGCGTTGTCTCCGCCGGAGGGCCTTATAGGTCCAAACACCCGGCGCAGGCTTAATCCCCATGATCTCACTTTCACCAGACATGCCTAAGCCGGGCACGGCTATAGAAGGGGGGGCGGGGCAACACCCATGTGTTCGGATAGATGGTGTTGTCACACACGAAACGCCTGCTGACGCAGATGCCCCTGCGAGGAAACACAATAACTAGCTAAGAGGCCAAAAAGAAGTGAAAAAGCTTCCTTTTCGCCTCTTGACAATTTTTTCCAATTTATTGCTGCTCTGTGTGAAGTTCGCACGACTATTTGAGCACGTTGCAATGTGTAATAGATATTGCTGATACGTTGCAGAGCTTCTGTAGTACAAACGTTCATTTTCTTTTTTGAGCGTAAAACTACAATATAGCTGTCAGTGACTCAAAAAATATGTTCCTCAGAAATACTGTACGTATTCACCTCGCTGTACATTTTCTTTGTTTTTGTAAGCGCAGACACGCTTTCTTCCGAAGCTAGCGTTTCCCGGTACGAGTGTCAAAAACGTTATCTCCCGACAGCTAGTCAGGGCGCCAAAATGGCGGGTTAAGCCGGCCATGAAGCCGCCATTCGTGTCAAATATGTAGTCCATGGTTGATGGCTTGCGTCTTCTGAGAAGTCAAGATTTGATTTGTCAAAACGTATTGCTCTTTGTTGAGGTCGGCCTCACGGACAGCAGCCGAATACACTTTGCGTGCGTCACATCCTAAGCCCTCGCATCTACGAAATCAAATGACACTTTTCCACACACGGTCTTGTAAATATCAGTTATTTAAAAGCTACCCTTCACAACAACAGTTATTAATGTGGCTTGACAATTTCGAGTGGTTGGCCTATACGAACTGAAGCATGCGGGAGCACGCCTGGGTGCCCGTGCTGATGTGCACCGGGGAGCCTTCGTGGTGCCTTGGCTTAAGATAAAACGTATGCTTGCTTCAATAGTTAGGTTTGCAAATTGAATCGAACGCCGGAAAGGAAGTACCAGGAAACGTCCTATCAAATATGATACATCTTGTACTTTGTAAACAAATTCAAACTTGCAATGAAAGTAGCGGCGGGGGGGGGGGGGCGGCTGCAAAAATGCACTTATTAGAAAAAATAAACTATGCCGTTTTACGTTCCAGAACTGCGGTCTGATTTTCAGGCAGCCATAACGGGAGGATGCAGAATAATTTGTACATGCTGGGGTTCTGTAACATGTACATATGGCACGCGGCCTGTTTTTGTTTTCATTTCGCCCTTGCGAAAAGGCGCCGTCTCGGCTGAGATAAGATCCCGCGACCGCGGGCTTTGCAGCAGAATGTCATGGGTGCTGACCCGATACAGCGGGTAGGCCCATGACTGATTAAATGGCCCGTAATGGTGTACTAGGAACGTTTTACTTAACGTGTTGACATCAGGAGCTAGTGGAAATGGAGCCGGAAGTGAACTGTTCAGCTTATTAAGAATTGAATCAAACAATTGCTTTTCTGCCATCTTGAACCTAAACAGGAACTTATTTGACGCACCTTTCCAAATTGGTTCGATAAAGTGCTTGAAATGCCCCGTGAAACCCTCTGATAGCGCACATCAGAAAGTAAACGTTGGGCAAAAGCTTCGTGAAGAATTCCTGTGGTACAGGTAGCACCCAAACATGAAAAAGGACGAACTCACCCCTAACAATTATTATATTTCCTCATCTTGTGCCGTGAAGGCTTTACTCAATAAAAAAAATCACGCCAATACCAATGCCCCAATGAATGTTGATGTTATTGCGCTTAGCACTGAAAAAGTGTAGGGACGCACCATTTTTTTTTCCACCGCTGTAACGCATCCCGTGCGAGGTGTGTACGTAGCCACGCCCTTCTCTCGCGCTTCCCTCGGGGCACGCTCTGCCACCTAGTGGCTCCGCAGGGAATCACGTGCCTTGCGAGTGCCCCTCTGAATAAACATCAGGAATTATCTGAATACATACACAATCAGCGCCGTTGGGGCCGCATAACGTGCCTGGTCGCGGTTACCCGAAAGAATGACTGTGGACAGAGCAGGCGTGGATAGCGCACAGTTTACGCACAATGTGAAAATGTGGTGTCCGCTGGGGAGAAAGCAGATTTTCGCTATACTGAGATGTACACAGCACCTCCATCGATAGCCGTTCTGTAAAGTTTTTTACAAGGCAGGAGTTGAAATGGCATTCCATCTGTTGTGCAACATAGTAACAAAGGCTTCGATCTAGCTCGTGCATTAAATGGACGCGACGTGGTCACCGTCTTTATTCATTCTTAAAGAGCATTATCATAATTGCAAATAGACATCAATATAAAATAACGCGAGATACTTTTCACGTATTTCGATTAAAGGCTGGCATTTCATTCTTTTTACCTCAAAGACAATAATGAGGTCGGCAGGTCTATTACAACCAGTCTTTCGAGGAGCAGGCACAAATATAGATTTCTTGCATCTCTTTCACAAGTCGAACCGTCGTGAATAGAAATACTTGGTAGTGTTCAACTCCATTAGCCACCGTAAGAAGAAGTGCCACCTAGCCGAGGTCGCGTTGTCGCTGAAAAAAAAAGTTTCCCTTTAGTAGATACAATTTTCTCGAAATTCTCCGAAACTATAAAAATATGAAACAACGCGTTTGTTGTACAGCTTGACAACAATTTTTGCTTCTTTACAAGCCAGGAGCTGCGTAAATACACGAATACAATGACTTCCACTCTCTCTAACAGAAACAAAATTATACGTGTGCATATAAGAGAGCTTCAAATCAAAAAGCACATAAATGAGCGATACAGGTTTCTGCCACATTCTAGCAGGTGTCGACGTCACTACAGTAATGGCTGGTGTCATTTCATAGGTACCAAAAAAGGACAGGACCGTTGGCTGTCAAATGAACCATTTTTGTTTTGCTCAGTTTGGAATGAAAGTATTCACCTTCATAGTTCTCTTTACCTTTGGACATACAAGCCGTCATTTTTCATTCCTCATCAAAGCAGGAATAAATTTCACCATTTTCTAGCGAAGTGTTTATGCCGACTTCACGTGCTCTGTAACCTAAACGGTTTTACCAAAGCTCGAAACATATGCTCACCCATCTCAAGGTTGGAACGTCCGAGCGTGCTGAATGTTATAGTAGTAGTAGGAGTGATAACGTAGAATCTGATGTCCCATTTTGTACAGCATGGGTGTTAGATTTGACGTCATTGAACAGAATTGCACTGCCAACAACATCAACACTAATGTTCGTCACTTTTGAACGCAAGCCACATCTTGTTCTCGCACAATTTCGCAGTGTGATTCATGAAGTCACAGAAGCTGATAACGATACCACATTCATATTTTCCACCTTTATGAACGAATCGTCGTTTGAGATTTGGAAGGAAACAACAAACCTATGTTTCTTAGCACAGCCAGAGAAACAAGATATTGTCAAAGGCGTTCAAAAACAAACACCGGTTTCAGCAAGATTTTAAACTTGCTGGAAGAAGACGACGTGAACTGAAACATAGACGCACGCACAAAGCGCAGTATCTGTTCCCGATTTGTCTGCCTCGCGCAGTTCAAAAATTTCCTGAATATATGAACTGACTAGCCCGACAACATGCCTTACGACAAACACCTGATCTGGGTGGTAAACAGTTTCTTGGTGCCGCCTTAGAAAATAAGGAGGTGCTTTAATGACTCTTGTGTTTACAGGGGGGTTTGCATAAGCAAGTCGGGATGTTACTCCACGGTGGTTTTCATGTTAATATAAATATCATTCTTTGACTACTTCAGCTGTTTGTATCTATCTATCTATCTATCTATCTATCTATCTATCTATCTATCTATCTATCTATCTATCTATCTATCTATCTATCTATCTATCTATCTATCTATCTATCTATCTATCTGTCCTCTTACGCTGACCGACTTCCCCAAGTTGTCGACCTGCTTGGGCCCCTAGACATGTGCTCCTGTCGTGATGCCGCCATGGTCATTCCATTGTCATTTTAGCCTCGTGATCTTACTCTTGTGACACCGTTGTCATCCGGCACAGCCACCAGAGTTGTCTAATAGCTAGGGCCAGTAGGTATAGGCTCGTGGTCATGATGCCGTCGTCGTCTAGCCATCGTCGTCACACCTTCGTCATGTATTCGTTGTCACACCGCCATAGTAACGCCCTCGTGGTTCTTGAATCGTCGTCGCACCCATTCCCGCATCTGACTCTCGTCATAGTGCGATCGCCATGCCTTCTACTCCCACACAGTCATTCACATATCTTCCGTCTATAGGTATGCGTTCGAGATCGCACGGCCATCCTGTTTATTGCATTGTCGTCATTCCAGCTTTGCCATCCGAATCTCGTCATGCCATTTTCGTCACGCTATCGCAGCCACACAGTCATCCCACTATGGTTTTATCATAGGCATTACTCGAGTAACGTCATTCCACTGTCGTGATTTCGTCGTCATCATACCGCCAGTCATTCAATAGACGTCAATTTTTCCTCTTTATTGCATTGTGATCATACTGTCCTCATTCAATCGTCATTATGGCACCCTTGTAGAGCCTTCATCGACAGTCGCTACCATACCTCAATTGTTAGACCATCGGCGTGATGCCGCCGTCGTCATGTCATCATGGTCACTCCAGCTACGTCATCCGACTGTTGTCATGAAGTCGTTAAGTCATTGTCGTCATACAGGTTTCGTGATACAGTCACCGTCACACCATAGTCATCATGCACTCGTCGTCATCCCTTCGGTCTCATGCCGCTGTCTTGCCATTGTCATTACAGGGTCGTCATAAAGCCGTCGCCATACGTTCATCGTCATACAGTTGCCAACATGTCACCATCATCACGCTGCCGTTTAACCATCGTTATTACTTCAGTATCATTATCCTGTGTTGTCACGCCGTCGTCGTCATTCCACCTTCACCAATCGATTGACCGCTTTACTTGTTCGTCACTCAATTGTAGTCATGCTATCGTCATTCAACCGTTATTATGCAGTCGTTGATGCTATTGTTTTCATTGTATCGCCATCACACAGACGCTATTATAAATCCGTTGTCATATCGCTATCGTCATGCCCTCTTGGTGCGATCGTCGTCATTCTCGCTTTTTCTTATGGCTGTCGTCATAATGTCGTCGCCACACTACCGCCGTCATGTCATTTTGTTCATGTCTTTGACGCTGCATCGATAGCATTCCTTCTTCCTCGTCACATCGTGATTCCATCAGCGTCCTACGGTCGTCACCATGCTTCTACGCTATGCTCATGGGCGACCTTGGCAAGCGAGAGCTATTACAAAGTATGGTGATAAGGGAGTATGTGGCATATAGCCAAATAATGAAAAGTCTCAGAATCACCACTACACGTCTTAAATCAAACTTCGGGAATGTGGTCAGTCGGAATTCTACTCAATTACTATTTGTATTATCATCGACAGTGTTCGTGATATGAGTACTGTCGTAATTTTTCTGTTTTTAATGCACACCTAGTCCGTATGCATAAAAGCATCCTAAATGACATTGAGTAATTTGATGAATTAGTTTCTCTTAAAATCAAGCAGCTTAATGCTTCAATTCAAGAAGCAGGATATAATAAAGGAGACAGACAACGTGAATTGCCTGGTTGAATCCGCCTCGCACCGATGATCTTTTAATCTATACTGAAACATGACTGACGGTGTATTATGGTCGCCAATAATTGAACACCTTTAACATTCTGGCAGAACCCATCTTACGGTGACTGTCGACGGTAATGTGATTAGCATTCACGGAATGTGGCAGCTCACCTTGTCGCTGAAGCCGCCTTCATTTACAATCAGTAGTGGTCATTCTGAGATTTCCATTCCATCGGCATTTGCGACATACACTCTCTCTCAGATCGACTGACAATGCAATGGCCCTTGCGTGGCAGCGTCGGCTGTGACAATGAATACCTGACGACGACTGTATGACAACGCAGTGAGGACGATGGGTTAAAGTAGAAGGAATGACGTCTATGGTACGACGAAAGCCTTATGACGCCGACAACATGACGACAAGAGGATGACAGTTCTCAAGTAACGACAATGTTTTAACGACAACAGTGAGACGACGAAGGCGTGAGGACGATGCGATGGCGACGAGTGTATGACGATAATGGAGTGAGGACCATTGTTGAATGACGATGGCATGGCTTCAGACAAGGATGAGATAACGAACCTGGAACTGTGGTAACGAAGCAACCACGACGGAATCACCGCGAATGCATATCAACGATTGCATGGCGATGGCTGTAGGATGACAACGAAATGACTAATAGCCTGACAACGAAGTCATAATATTTATGAAATGATGGCGTCCCGATGGCCAATAAAAATGGTCTTGATAGAATTGCGGAGGCATTTTGATTCGATTGGGCATTTCGAGCAATGACGATTTTCAAATGATGATGTTTGTTTGACGATGACAATGCGATTACGACATAATGATGACAATGGCAGGACGACCACTAAAATGGCACTCAAATGGCCTGATAGCGCTGTATGAGATTAACATCAAGACGACCATATAACAACGAACACACGAGGATGGTATGCCGACGACGCTTGGACAGCGATGGCATGAAAACAGCGACATGATCGCGATAGGATGACGACGACGTGCCTATGAACTTATAAAGAACAAGGAATGACCTGGATGAAACGACTAAAGTGGCATGACGCCGACACCATGAATAAAATGAGATGAATCGATTATATTAAGAATGACACAATGACAGCGTAATGACTGCTGCAAGAGAACAATGCCATAATGATGAATACGACGAAGATTGCTGAAACTTTTTGGTTTGCTAGTGGGATCTTATTAATAGTAATGAAATAATAGCCCGAAGTGACGAGGACGAGAAAGCGATTCCGACATGCGCCGCGCACAGCACATTGGTGTGCCACCGTCTAGTCCTCATCACTTCGCGCTCTTATTCGTTGACTGTGATGAACATGGCATGACGATGGTGGCATGACGACAGTCGTATGACGGAACTGTAGCAATGACGATGGAAGGATCGCGATGACACGATCGCGATTAAAATAGGACAGCTCGATTATGACAACGTGACCAGGGCTGGTAAGCTTAAAGGGGCCGTGAACCACTTTTTATTGAAGTAAGGGAATGCATTTGAAGTAAAATTAAGCTATTCCAAAAATTCTTTGCCGCCAAAATTACTACAATACCTTCAGCACAAGCGAAGTTATTGCCAATTAGACGCGGCCTTCACTGGGCTCCCGTGCCTTGCACTGCGCAGTGGAAACAGCCCACTATGTTCCGTCTTATATATGTCACTGTGGCACGCAGTTCAAATTTTGTTTTGGATGCTTACATGGGCGCCAGAATTTCTGCCTTTGGTGCCTTCAACGCGCTAAACATAAGTCAAACTCGGCTGTACTCAGCGAGCCGCAGTGCGCTTAACCAGCGGACTCACGGCGGCACCCCGCGGCGGCCGCGGCAACTGCGCTATGCAGCCGACCGCTGCTTGACGTTAGCTATCATCCAACAGCAGCTCTCTAAAAGAATGAGGAGATAAAGCATCCAGAAGAGAGTGAGGACAGGGCCTTCTGTTGAAAAGAGAGCGCTTGAGAGAAATGTGCCTTCGATTCGCTTGCGAGCTCCGTGCTCCGCGTGCGACAGCAAAGTTTCGCCGAGATGTTCACGGCAGCGCATGTTACCCGTGGACTATGTTATTTCACCAAACCCGAGGGTTGCTCCAGGGCCCCTTTGAAAAAAATTTCTTTTTGCAGACTGGCGTGAAGCTAAAGAAGGTCAGATTAGACAGACAGAAAGACAGACAGACAGACAGACAGACAGACTAGGTTCAGCAAGTGGCTGAAGCAGGACAACAATTTTTATCGCTAAAGACGTTTACACCCTCTGGGACGTTCCTTGTCACCGAGCGATACATCTGATCAGGCTGGCTTGCGTTTTCTTTCTAGAGAGCTCTGCGCTTTCCCCCGAAAATGGTAGGACGCACTCTTATTACGTATGGCGTTCATGACCTGGAAGTGCTGATGCGCAGCGTTTGAAAAAGAACAAGCAAACTATATGTAAATTATTTTAAGCGAATAGGGTGCTGTCGCCGCAGACCATAAGGAAGCCCTTGACTGTTTCAGGACGTTAAAAAATTGCAGATCAGGCCAAAATGATGAAATATCTATCATTATCATCATCATCATCATCATCATCATCATCATCATCAGCCTTATTACACCCTCTGCAGGGCAGAGGCCTGTCCCATACTTCTCCAACTACCCCGCTCATGTAATAATGGTGGCCATGTTGTCCCTGCAAGCTTCTTAATCTCATCCGCCCACCTAACTTTCTGCCGCCCCCTGCTACATTTCCCTTCCCTTGGAATCGAGTCCGCAACCCTTAATGGCCATCGGTTATCTTCCTTCCTCATTACATGTCCTGCCCATGCCCCCCCCCCCCCCATTTCTTTTTTTTATTTCAACTAAGATATTATTAACTCGCATTTGTTCCCTCACCCAATCTGCTCTCATCCCTTAACGTTACACCTATCATTCTTCTTTCCATAGCTCCGTTGTCTGGTCTTCAATCTAAGTAGAAACCATTTCGTAAGCCTCCAGGTTTCCGCCCCAGAAGTGAGTACTGGTTAGACATAGCTGTTATACACTTTTCTCTTGAGGGATAATGGCAACCGATGTATATATCTATATTTCGACAAATAAGTCCTATTATAATATAAATCAGGACCTGGCGAAAAAGTACATTACGAAGCTGATTTTTACTAGTGATCTTTCATTGCAGCAAGGGTACGCATAACTGCGTACAGGTGATTCTGTGCTCCCAACTTCGCGTGTAACCAATGCCTCCTTCACTAGATGCCTGCCGCGTTGTCCGGTAAACTAGGTTCCCTTTCCTCTCCCTTTTCTCGTTTCCGCGAAAAGGCAACGAGTGCCTCTCATGGCAAACGCCTGCAACTTAGATCACGTGCTGCAGCCTCTGAGATTATCATGGCATCGGTCACCGTCTCGGAGGCCTGCGAGAATGCTCGCTAACAGACGCCCGCGCTTATCGGCTCTCCGAACGCGCCGGCGCAAACATTCGGCCGCCACTGCCGCTTCCGCAGGAAGTTGAAAAGACAACGAGCGTCGCCTCACAGAGTTTATGCTGAATTAAGGGAACCGCCGCTGAAATGGGAAAGCAAGCAGCATGGCGGGCATGTAGTAAAGGAGGCATTTGTGCAACCCAATCTGATGATTGCGCGAACTAACGCCCTCCAAAAAATTACCTTCAACAAAGTCAATCAAAAATATTTACGCAGAAGCGAGTTTGCGCTTCTCTGAATACTTGCAAGCGTATGCTACCAATACCATTTGTAGACGAATTTATTAATTATAATACATAGTGTCTATATTTCGGCGCAAGCGCCAGTAATAGCCAACGAACGCCAAAACACGGTATGGAAATAGTTCTGGCAGACCTGTAAAGGAAGACCATCCGAAAAAATTTTGTCAGCGAAAGGAATATTGCTACGAAAAAGTTTTGCACTGTAATCGAAGCACACTTCATTGAACATGTGCGAAACTAGACTTCCAACGGTACTCTCTAACAGCTCGATGCGCCATCTGATGTTACAACAAGCTGTAAATAAACATTGGCCGTCTGGCGCAACATTAGTCGATATGGAACAATTGAGTTTCACCGCAAGTTTCACGGCGAATGTCTCGAAAGTGGTACCTGGCTCAGAATTTGTTCTACGTGAATATGTCTTTCATACCTACCAGTTACCGTTCATTTATTGGAACATATAGCATGAAATAATTAAAACATTATTTATCGTAATTAGGTTAATTCTTCATCTGAGTATTTTGATTTCTTGAAGAAGTAATGACCGCCTCATCGTGTAACTTATATCGAGTTTTAGAATTATGCTATCTTCCACTGGCCGCTTTTCAAACCTTCTGCGACTAAAGAAATATTCTATTCATGATTCTTAAAAAAACATCCTTTCTAGCTCTAGTGCAAGCTCGCGAAAGGAGCTCCACTGGGATCAGTTCTCTAACTGAGAACTGATATCGAGCACCTTTGGTGCTTAATATTAGTATTCACCGCGTACTATTAGAACACACCAAATACTAATATCAAACACCTTTGGTGCTGGATATTGGTGCTTGCTGTGTTCCAAAAACTCCGAGATTAGTTGCCTATGCAGATGGCAGTAGGAAATTTGCACAATTATCGCTATAACGAAGCTCCAATCGAAAGTCAGATTTTTCTGTAGCAACTACGTCTCCGCTTGCATTGAAGTGAACTATAAAGTCAGTGTTCCTAAAGAAAAAAGTGGTCCTTCTAGCTCTCAATAAAAGAGAAACGTATTTCAAATCCAGATATTCCATTACAAAGTTAGATATTCCATTACAAAGTTAGCTGTTTCGCGCTATTCGTTGGGCGAGCATGAAGCTATGATGTCCCTATGCTAATTCACAACCGATGCCGAGATGCAAACACCCCCTCATTCACAAGCGTCTGTTTGGTGCGGGACAGTCCTACCCTTCCGCATTTCGCTTTGGATATTATGGTTGAGTTTTACTGAGACTGATTACTTTGATGGCACAGCAGGGACAGTATCATAAAAGTGTCAAAGCTAATACAAAGACTCCTATCTATGAACTTCAAGCCGAGCGCTCCGATTGGTCCATTTGCGTTTGTTTGCGCAACCACATTCTGCATTGCAATATAATTGCAGGTATTTGCGTAGGGATATAAGAAAAGTCACTGAATACTACCTGGTGTTCTAGGCCGGGGGGGTGGCGGACGGGGAGTTCTTGTTTTCGATGCAGCCAGAACAGGCTCGGGTACACCGAATAGAAGGAAAGCGAATGACAAAACGAAGAAAACGCTTAGCCAGGGCAACCTCATCGTGGTTAACAGGCCTATAAAAAGTACGACTGGTTGCATATCATCAGGCGCGTTTATAGAAGCTGAGGTACAATGAACAAAGTAGATTATATTTTTCTCGTGTTGGGGGGGGGAGCAAAAACACCTGTCGTCAATTCACATTCACACGCGATCCTCCTGGTACGTTCACAGAATTCTGCGAGAACAGAGAATCGCCGTAGACGTCTATATTTTTTCGTTGGAATATGAAGTCTAACCATAACCTTTTCAACAAAAAAACCTTGCATATCGTAACTTCAACGACATTTCTTTTTTTCATGTCGGGCATAATGCTACAGCGGAGATTAAGGAACATATCTTTTACGGGTGTTAACGGTTGTCGGCGCTCAAATTATTGGAGTACACTTTTTATTAAGGCAGTGGCTATCTGTGTGCAGATTTATTTATTTCGTAACGGTAAAGCTAACAGCTTTCAATTGCCACACGCGGTGTGTGGGCAATGCAGCACTACTGGCACGCGGCCACAGCGTAATGCGCTCCAGTTTGTAAAACTCGTACGTGCAAATCCTTCTTATCCTAAGTACAAAGTGAGTTGTGTCTAGTGGTGCTTCCTTGCCCAAGTGCTCCTTCTGTGTGCATTGCCGACTGCTTTGACAGCTTATGTATACTTGTGCTGCTACTCAGCGTGATATCGTATCGAAACCGGGCCATAACGCTAAAGACCTCGAAAGTCTCATTAGTGGCCGAAAAGAAATTCTTAAAAAGATAAGCGCAGTCTTTGCCAAGTTTGATGAATACACCGCACGAAGGCGCTCGCGTCTAAACTTCATTGAAAGCGAAATGAAGTGCCTTTCGTCATAGAGTGCGTAGTTTGCCCACTGTGGAACGGCGGTTAAGCGAATGTATCCAGGCTTTGCAGCAGCACACTCTAAAACAGACGACCTGCAAAATCGCAGCAGAGGAAATAATCTAGTTATCTATGGTCTGATGGAAAGAGGTGAAGAAACGTCAACGTCGCTAAGAAAACAGGTGGTCGATGATGTGTCATTTGGTACTATAGGCTTTAAGGTAACTTGCGTAGAAACTATTCATCGACTCGGTACAAAACCCACATCGCTAAAAGACCGGTTATGTTACGGCTCTATGAGTACAATGGAAAAACACGAACTTTTCAAACCTGCGCATGCGCTAATACATACCGGCATATCACTTAAAGATGACTAATCTCGTGCAGCTCACTTAAAAAGAAAGCATCTATGAGAAAACGGGAAAGCGAAAACGAAAGAGGGTGGCTACTCAGTAAAACTTCTTCGAGATAAGCTGATTATTACTGGTGAATCGTTTCCATTGGAGTCTGAAGCCCATGGGATAGTACGATATCAGCGAAAGTGACGAAATTCGAACTGTGAAGCGGCCATGATATCTTGTCCTTTTGGAAACCAACTGCGAAGTTTAAAATACATATGTTCGGTGAACTGGAAGGCTTGATAAATAGCACGGTTGCTAATGTCCTTACTACCACCGAATCTTGGCTTGAGCCGACAATAGCTGACCAGGAAGTCTTTCCGAGCCCTTCTACCGCATATTGAAATGATAGGTCTTTTCACGACAGTGGTGTATTTGTGGTCGTAAAGTCATCGCTCCAAAAGATCGCAGTTCGCATTGACCAGAATCCTGCAGAGTCTGTTTGGTGCAGAATTGCACGAAAGGATGGTATGAAGTTTGCTGCAGCGGCCTTTGATCGCTCGCCTACTTCTGAGACTAATATTTTAAATTAGCTACGTGAAATTACCCGAACATCTTTTGATAAGTGCGTTGTACTAAATTGCTTTCTTATGCTTCCTAGTGTCACGTGGAAGAACGTCATTGTGTGTTTAATTGTGATATTGCAGCCCATGGTCCATTGTAAACATTGTCGGATTCTCTTGGTATTGATCAGCATGGTTCACAACCAACAAGGGGCCTTAATCTTCTTGACATGTTGTTTTGCGATGTTCAAGATTTTGTGTTGCACATGAATGTTATTCCTGCTGTAAGTGACCCTGACGTGGCTATTGCTCGGCTGGTTATGGCTTCTCCACCCCCAAAATTAACGAGGCCCATGCCATTTACCTTTGCCGCAAAGAAAAATACGCAGAAATTTCAAAACAGTAGGATGATCACTATTTATCATTTGAGTGCTTTACTAAAACTCCAAATATTATTGAGCTATGGTTGATCTTTCAGACTCGTATACTAAAACTCACCCAGAGTTACGCCCCTAGTGTTCGAAGTAACAAAGCAATACGTAATCAAAAGCTTCGGATCTAAAAGGAACTTCGTCAGATTCTTTAACGTAAGAGAGCTTATTCAGAACATTGCAAAAGAAAAACGTTGTCATCTCTAAACAAACTGCGGAATCTGACGGTTCTGCAGAAAACTAAATTATTAGAATGTAAATTCCGGTATTTTCCAAGGTTTTCTACTTATTTTAAAAATACTAAACACAAGTTTTAAAATTACTTTTAGAGGGGCAGCACAGTGCGTTCTGGGCTACAGGTTTGAGACATAATGGTAAGTTAATTACCAATAGCGAAGAAGAAGCAGCCGTGTTGAGTGATTTTTTTTCAAATCGGTATTTACTGCGAGCGCTCCTTAATAGTTTCCACCACCTTGAGCAATAAGAGCTAGCGGTGATTTCCATTGAAGGTATAACTAAACTTCTTGATAACACAGATGAATAGAAAGCGGCAAGACCGGATGGTATACCTCCTAGAAGTTTGAAAAAACTGATCCCAAGAGGTAGCTAAATACATTTTGTAATTCACAACACACTCAGTGATGGCTAGGTGGCTGATGACTGGAAGCTAGCATAGGTAGTACCAGTTTTTCAAAAAACCTACCAAAGCAGATGTGTGTAATTATGGACCTATACTTCTCACCCCACGGTGTTGTGAACCTTTCAACCACACTATATATACAGCCTCAATAAACATTACGTCATTTGGGGTTTCTAAATAATGAACATCATGGACTGTGAAAAAATACTTTCCTATACAATTCAGTTACTCGAATTTTATCATGATACAGCCTCCAGTCCAGATTACAGATGACATATCGATTGTTATTTTTATATTTTCAGAAGGCTTTCGACACTGTCTCCCGTCAGTAACTACTACAGAAACTTCAACACATTAAGAGTGATAAATAAATTGAAACAAAGGATAATGTATTACGTAACATCATGGAAACAGCAAGTTGTCCCGAATGGCCAATGTTCGCCGTGCGTTCGTGTAAGATGTGGCGTTCCCAATTGATGCGTACACGGACCCCTGCTGTTCCTTATTTTTAATAATGACATCTCTAATGAGATCAAGTTAACCGCACGTCTGTTCGTTGATGACTACCCATTGCATTGTACTGCGGCCAGTCAGACTGAGTGCATACAACTGCAGGAACATCTACATCGTTATTATGTGTGGCGCAGTTTAAGAAGGATGAATTCGAATATTATTTAGGGGGCGGGGTATGCATGTCTGATTCACCAGAAAAGTGCACAAACTGCAGTATCGCTGCAATATAGATAATCAAGCTGTTTGTCAGGAATCTCCGTACAATATCTCGGAGTGATTTGACCAGAGAATGGATCCTGGTGCGAATACTTTCAGAGTATTGTACGTAACGCTGGTGCTTCGCTTGGTATTCCTTCATAGGAATACCAAGCACCTTCGAAGTCACGTCAAAGAGGCTACATACAAGGTCTACATAAGAGCATTACTTCAGTACGCCTTGTTTTGCGGGATCCGTCCCATTCTGTGCTAATTAAACCATTGGGACGCATACGGTCCAGCGCTGCAGGGTGTATCCTGAGGGGATACAATCGGTTCTATAGTGCCAGCATATACAAAAAGAACGCTAGGATGAGCTCATTTAGGCGAAAGTGACACACGCCTTCGTTTGAAGCTTCTTTATGCGATATTCAATGATCAAACTGAAATCATGGCCTCGCCATATTTGCGTCATTCGTATTAGGTATCTGTCCGAAGACCGAAGAGACCATATGTTGAGGCTTGAGGAGTATCTCCCCACGACAGATCTTTTTAAGTTTTCTTTCTTTGTGTGGACCTTATCGCAGTGGAACTTGTTATCGCCTGAGGGTTGTGAGTCAAAAGTCTGTTCCTTTCTTTGAAGCTGTGATATGCCCCTCGTAATAAAGCCGTTGTTGCTGCGAGATTTGTTTGAATAAAGAATAAACTATTTTGTCCAAAGGCTTTCTTAGCACTAGAATATTTTAGAAGTATTTTAGAGTAAACGAGAAGTTTTCATGACGGCGCGCCTGACGTATTTACCTGCTTCTGTGGCGTTTCTTATGCAAAATATTGTCGTGAGTATATATTGAAACGATCTACTAGCACGCAAGAAGAATGGCGTTGAAACACAAGAAAACGAAAACGTGTCGGATATCCTGCCCAAAATAGGTACCCGCATTAACAAACCGATGACTGCAAGTGATAATAAAATCTGCCATCGCCATCTGTCCAGGGGGTCCACGATGGCGCCATAAGGCTCGGCCTGACGGTGCCGACGTGAACGCGGCCCGCCTTGGTCTGAAAAGACCGGGCTTCAGGACTCTAATGAAGTTTTGTGAATGGATGAATGCATGAATCGCCCTCGACTTGGAACGTTGAGGATATAAAGATTGTAGCTCAATCCAGGTCGCGTGCGAAGCCACATGAAGATCTAAGAAGCACAAGCATCTAAGGGACTTTGCAGCCGGACCCCAATTAATGAGAACGAGCATCTCTCCTCAGTGCGAAGAATGTTTCTAGGGGTGGCCATTAAACATATATATGAACAAAAGCAGAAATCTGTATGGATTCCCAACACCAAGATTCTCTCAAACAAACTGATGACTGAAAATTAGTGTACATCAACAAAGAGCACGGTCTTGATAAGACATGCAAAACACCTATAGCGGAGTAGTAGCAATTTGTAGCATGACTTAGGAATATGGATTACTGCGTTTTCCCTGCCAGAGTAAATTCAACATAAGCAGCTCTCTCATGAATCTGTCCTTCATTTGAACGCCCATGCAGTATGAAACGAAGAAGAATCTATATTAAATATTCTCAATCGATTTTATTTTTCAATCTAAGATTTCAATGCTCACCGAAACTTGCTGCTATGGCACTGATGGTAGCATGATGCTTCGCCTGGGTGGTTATAATAATTTTTGCATGAATCGCTGAAATCTTTGTCGCGGCGGAGTTTCAATCTGTGTCGATGCTAACGTCCAATGTGAACCTGTTACTGATTTTTGTTAAACAACTGATACTTATCACTGCCTAACCTTAGGAAGCAACCTCGAAAAAATATACACCATTTACCGTCCACCAAACGGGAATATTACGCTGTTCATGAATGTCATTAAAATGATTCTAGCACATGTTCGTGTGAACAATTTCTACCTATCATGTACTGGCGATTTCAATATTAACGTTTCGGAGCAGTACACAACTATACAAGATTTCTCGAGCAGACATATTTCCACTGGTTTCACGAACCATACCGAGACAGCAATATGTGTCACCTTGACCACACCAACTGCACTAGATGTGATTATTACAAATCATGAAATAATCTTCACTCAGGCTGCTACTATAGCACTGGGTATCAGCAATCAATGCCTTGTTTTTATGTTCTACCAGCTAGCAGAAGTTGATTAATGCTAAGATCAACCATCTTTTACCGCCCAATACATATCAGATGCCACTCTCGAGCACTTCGAATGCGATATCACTGCACACGACTGGTCGTCAGTCCTCAAGAAAAAAAAAACAGAGACGACTCTTACTCTTAGTTTATCACTATTTTTATAAACTTGTGTGAAAAGCACTTTCCTTGTTAATCCTTTCGGCCATAGAAAAGAATAAAAACCCTGTGGGTCACTCCATTACATACTTTACTGATAAAAAGCAAAAATAGCCTTGACCCCTCTTTCTGCGTACGCGAACATTACAGGCACTGAAGACTTTTAAGAAACAACCTCGCCGATCCAAGGAAAAAGCATATTACGAGCAATTTTTTTAGTTATAGCTTCAAAGCATTCTGAAAGCCCTTGAGAAATAAGCAATCGTGTACTGGGTCGGAGGGCTGTAAATCTGCCACCAAGCTAAATCACAAGTAACAGCTCAGTGCTGAGTGGCCAATCAATGGCAGAATATATCAACCGTCGTTTCATCAATATCACCGCATCACAGAATGCTTCCATAGGCAAAGTGACCTTAGCTAGCCATTCTGTCGAAAGTATACTCCTTGAACCAACAAATAAGTTAAAGTACAGGCAAGAACTATGAACTTGAAGGACAGCAAAGCATTGGATGCAGATAACATTGAAATAAAACCTTTCAAGTGTGTACTGTATTTTCTCCTTTGTCTTGAAGAGTGAAACGTTCTCTAGCGGGATGAAAAAGATCAGGGTAGCAGTACTGTACAAAGGCAGAGATATAAACAACATAACTACAGGCCAATAAGTGGTATTTTCGTTTTCTCGAAAGGACTAGAAAAAATTGTTAACCAGAGTAACAAAATTTCTTGAAAGACAAAAAATATTAACGAATGCCTTATATGAATTTAGAAAAGGGAAATCAACCGAGGCCTAATTATTAACCACGAAGAGACACATGCAACGCAAAATAGAAAGGACCACTACACTCTGGGTACTTTAACTGATTTTACAAAAGGTTGCAATAGTGTAAACCATATTATTTAATTACAAAAGCTTTCAGCATACGGGATACACCGTAACGCTTTTGAACTTTCTAAAACCTATTTGACGAACAGAAGATGGCGAAAACTGGTCTTCATTTCTGACGAATAAGACCGGTGAACTGCAAGGCATTCTGTTGGACCCGTTTTTATTTAATACATTCCTAAATGACATTCCCGACAGAGATGCTTCATTTATACCACTTTATTTACGCTGACGATATCACTTTTATTTTCCGGCCCAGATGCAGATTTCCGGCGACAAATGCAGCATTGTTTTAGGACCTGTTTCGCTGGTTCCAACAAAACAGACTTGAAGTGAATGCAACTATAGACAAAATCATTGAGTTCCGCGCCAGATACGAACCATTGAGGCTCACTACCTCGCCGTTCATTATTCAAGGAAGGAAATCAAATTGGCCGACCAACACAAAATAATGGGTGCCACTTTCGAGGTCTGTTTATCTTGGTATACGCGCGTAAACGTAATCTCCAGGAAGCTAGGCTATGCATCTGTACTGATGGCACGTTGGCGCACAATTCTTCCCACATGTGTCAAAGTTAAAATATGTCACACACACTTCCAAGCGCATATCAACTGCTGCAGCCTAGTATGGTTAACAACTACTAACACAAACATTATGAAAATTCACAAGCTAAAAAAATAAAAATCTATGCGCACTTTGCGGAGCTGAACTACGATACGCGAAAGCCTCTTTATGACTGCCTATGTTGCTGTTGTCTCAACTGTTCGGCAAACGGACGCGCCTTGGCCGCGTGCATGGGACGCAAGTGCAGTGTCACCGGCTGTGAGTGATGACCGCTTTCCTGCGTCCACCACGGACTGTGCACGGACACTCATGAACCACTAAAGTCTTACGCCTTAATAGATAGTTCGACACATTGGAAACATTCCATACTTATCACACAGCGGCGTTATATTTCACACCTATAAGAGTACGGCCAATCATAACATGAACAAATTTTCTATTTTGCAGTCGCTCTTTTTCAGTGAGCTGCTTTCCCGATTTTCTTACACACCTGGCACAAAATACCCGCACTAAATTACATATGCACGCCAAACACAGACTTGTGATTTAAACCGTGTTTCCGCGAGATCTGCAAGCTGCAAATCCTTAAACATAATTTAACTAGTACTATAAACAGGTACAAACATACGAATTGTTTTACTTTGAAAGAACTAAAATAATTATTTTTGAAACATATAGGCTTATGTTGAGTCCTGAGTAGATGCTTTGCTACGTTCAGGATGCTATGCAATTTGTAGAAGCGTTGTTATTTTTTACCTCAATTAAATTTCCAACCAATCTTATTGTTGGAAATAGATATGTGATAAATTTTTACTATAGATATATCTGTACGATATTGAAATGTAATTTTTGTGTATATATGATGCATGCGCGTGCTAATATATATATTTGAATATATGTGTAGGAATGTTAGCATGTTATTAATGGCGATCTTTGATCATTAATCTGTTTCACCTCCTGAATATAACCAGTGCTCAATATTTCCAGGTCGCGCGGGCTCAGTCAAGCTGGCTAAAACAGCTTTATGCCCTGGTATCTTTACGGAAAGCGCGTATTTTTTTCCGCAAAATAAAACTGAAATGAATATTGCAGTTGTATGAAGTAGATGTGTTAGAACTTTTGAACTAGTCAAAGAATATATCTGATTTAACAGCTTTTTACTCGTTGTATTACAGTGTTACGAGCGTATCAATCAATGCTAGTAGTATTTGGAGCTTTTACGCGTTAACTTCTTCTTGCCTAATGTGTAAGATGTTCAATTGAGCGAAGTATGCTATAGTGTTTGTATTTCACAATTACCTTATAAAATTGTCGCGTCATTTTCTTAATTTCTCATTCATAACTGTTACTATGAACAATGGACGACTTCATATAAATACGTAACATTTCAATTATCCTTTTATAACGAACATTTTCTTTTTTTAGTTTTGTTGCAGTGGATGTGGAGCTAAACAATTATTTCATTTCTGTCTACTTGTACAGGACTGCAGTAAGTGAGATTTTTAACACATTTAGACCAGAGGTTCGTAATTTGCAGCCGTGAACGAGCCCGGGTATTTGTTTCTTCGACATATAAACAGGTTACGCCCCTCAGGGCCATACCTATTGCAAGATAATAATCGTCAGCTGTACTGTTTACGTTTCCTTTCTTGAAAGCTCGTCCCTCACTTCTTTCCTGTCACGAATGCTATGTCATGCTGATAACGTGCATGACGATGAGCAAAACAAGAACAAGATAAAAGCGGGGGCCAACGTTTCCAATAATAATAATAATATATGGGGTTTTACGTGCCAAAACCACTTTCTGATTATGAGGCACGCCGTAGTGGGGACTCCGGAAATTTTGACCACCTGGGGTTCTTTAACGTGCACCTAAATCTAAGTACACGGGTGTTTTCGCATTTCGCCCCCATCGAAATGCGGCCGCCGTGTCAACGTTTCCAGAAGTGGACTTGTCGAAACAAGTCCACGTGTCGAAACGCTAGCTCCCCCGTTTTTACCTTGTTCTGTTTTGTTCATCGTCTTGAATTTTCATCTCCCGCCTTCCCCTTCCTTTCCCTGATAACCTGCATGCCATTCGTAACCGGCCGTACTATTCTTGGCATCACTGAGTTTTGTGATATTGCGTAATTCACAATATTTTCAGATCTTACTGGCCCAGAGAGCCGCTATGGCCTCTGCGATTGGCTCAAAATGCTACCATGCGGGATTTCTCAATATGGTCGAATGTGATAATATAAATAAAGTACCTCTTCAAGTACCAAGGCGCGCACTGTAATATGAATGATGCTCAGGATAATCGACGAATATTTCAATAGGACGAAAATACGCCCCAAAGACTAATAATGCGCATTACATTCGTGACTTAGCATAGTGTTTTGGACATTGTGTAGGCTGTTTCTAGGGTGCTTCTTCCGTGTCTTTCCGCTTTCTGTTGTCGGTATTGTGAGAGCAAAAAGCCCACTCAATCACTCGAGAATTTATGTGGTGCTTCTTGAAATAAAAACGAACTTGGGGTAACGACAGAAATAACTCAATTTTAGCACTTTTACGTGATGCGAAGATGCATTGGTGCGTAATTGAATGCTCAAAACGGGAGAAAAGTTATCGAAAAAATGAAGTCGCCATGTATTGTCCCAAAGAAGCGCCAAGCCAACAAAAATGTAGATGGAGATTACTGGTACCAAATTTGAGAAAGAAATGATTGTGAAGCATGCTTAATCTTTCCTAATGTTTAATGTTCGTCAACGTAATGTTTTCACCAAAGGCGAGCGCCCTTTTCTCATGCACGAGTACGTGAGTAGATAAAACTAGTTAATTTGAAAATTGTAATGTCTGCCACGCGCAATAATTTATTTATTTATTTCACACTACTGTCGGTTACGATTTCGAAGCCCAGGCAGGAGTGGTACAAGCATCATAGGATTTCAAGCTTTTTCCTCAAGGGAAAAATAAAAGACAGCCTAATAGGTAAGGCAAACATATTCAAATACAGAAAAGAAATACGATGATGCCATCACATTGCTGCCAATAAGAAAGGCGTAATAAAAGAGACATCACAATATGTAACACAAGCAAAAGAGGCAAATAATGCATGACATTACAAGCACGTCTGTACTGCAGATAAGAAGGAGTAGGGAGTGGCTGAGTTGACTGCGCTTTGCGAAGGGCGTTCCATTCGCAAATTGTTTTGGGCAGGAAGGAAGAAAGATATGCGTTTGTTCTAGTACGCGACAACGATATTGTTTGAAGCTGGTTACCTCTGGCCAGTCGCGATTTATTAAATTGCATATAGTTGTCAAACCTCATTTTATTTTGGTTGTTAACTGTGTTATACACTGTTTGTAGACGGTGCATTCTGCGACGAGTTTCTGTCTGGAGCCCAAATCGCAATCCTGAAGAGGTGACTGAAATGCGCCAATCATAAGCATTGCGGATAAATCTAAGAGCTTTTTTGTACTCCTTCGATAATGCCTATACCAGCCTTTGTGTGGGGGTCCCATACTATATCTGCATACTCGAGTATTGGCCTAATAACTGTCATATGCTGTTAATTAGGTATCACTAGTGCAGTTTTTTACACGGTGCTTTATTAAACATAACTTTTTCGTTGCTGCCGAGCAAACATGACCGTTATAGCTCACCTTAGAATCAATTGTAATTTTAAGATATGTGAATTCATGTACTTGTTTCATATCCATGTTATTTATCTTGTAGGTGCCAATTAGCGGATTTTTTACGTGTACTAACCTTGTGCGTGCATTTCGAGATGCTTAGAGTCACATGCCACTGGATACACCAGTGTAGTGTTGCTACTAGATAGTCAGCTAAGCTAGATTGGTCATCCACAGATTGAATGCTCGAATACAGTCGTCCGCAAGAAAGCGGCACCGCACGGAAAACTTGCAAACCAGGTCATTTAGGTAAATAAAAAAAAGAAGTGGCCTTAAAACCGAGCCCTGTTGAACTCCCGAAAGTACACAGCCGAGGGATGAATTCGAAGCACCTATGCTAACAAATTGTTTTCGATGCGTCAAGTACGAATCAAACCAACGAAAATTTTCTCGCTGCGTATCAAGCTGTTTAGCTGTATCATAATTTTTTGTGCGAAACCCGATGGAAAGCTTTCTCTAAATCTAAGAAACGAATGTCTACCTGCCCACGTTGGCCCAAAATTGCCAGTATTTCGTTAGTCATATGAAGTAACTGTGTAGTGGTGGAAAAGCCACGCCTGAATCCGTGCTGACACTTACTAAAGAAGTCAATATTTTTTTTGAAAAGGAACTTGAATGCTTAGAAATACTCTGTTACATTACCTTAGAACAAGTGCAGAGTAGAGAGATAAGTCTGTAATTTTCTACATTAAGCTTGGCTCCCTTTTTGTGGAGTGGGACTACTTTGGCGACTTTCCAGACGTTAGGCAGATCCCCTTCGTTTAAACTTGCGTTAAATATTATGAACAAGTATTTCGTGGACCATTCAGCGAACCGATTAAGAAAAGCACCAGGTATGTCGTCAGGACTTGCAGATTTTTTTTATTTATGTTTAGGAGTGAAGAAAATATGCCTTCCACAGATATGACAAGATCTGGAAGCTCGAGACCAACGCAGAGAGCATCATCTTTCTGGGTGTGTTCACGTAAAAATACTGGCGAAGAAAACGTGTTTAAAGCTTCCGCAATGCACTGAGTATCGCTAATTTCGACATCATTCAATTTCCTCTTGTCTACAATGCTGTTCCGCTTTGATTAGGCATCCAAAACTTACTTGGGTTGTTTTTTTAGAAAGTTGTGCATTCATAAATTGTATTTACCTATTTTAAATCGGATCTAAGATTTGCTAAGAGTGACGCCAGCACAGAGTGGCTTGACCGATAGCATGAAAATCGTTTCAATCGACGCTTTAAGTGCAGGATTTCACGAGTAACCCACAGGCTTTTTCGGTTGACCTCTTTTCGCTTTTTGGAACGTATTTTTTTATGCATTCGTGCGGGGCCCTCTTAAAGTGCAGCCATAGCTCCTTGACGCCTAGGAAACCTTGCCTTTGCTGTTGGCAAAAAAGGTCAAAATCTTGTTCTAATTAGTCGAGAATGCTTTTGCCTTCGGCGTTAATGAAATCTAAGAATTCATTCATAGGTTGGCGCGATCTTGCTAACGGAAAGTTAAATTTGAAGATAATAATCTTGTGATCGCTTATTCCGGGTAAAACTTCCACGGAAGGGCCCTCATCATGAATGGCTTGAGAAACAAAAGCAAGGTCAAGTGTTGAACTGGAAGCGACACGTGTTGGTATCTGCACAAGCTGTGTGAGATTAAAGCAGTACGCAATGTCAACCAACATTTCAGACTGCGCACAAGGCGGTAGTGAGCAAAGTTGTTCCCAGTTTATTGTGGGCAGATTGAAGTCGCAGTACATTATAATCTTGTTGTAGAGTTCGGTGTTTATATGGAGAAATTCATGCAGTGACTGAAGCATCGAAACGTCGGCGCTTGGAGGCCTGTAGACTACACCGACTAGTAGGCTGCATTAACACAAATGAACAAGAATGCAGACCATTTCAGCACTCGTCTCATGAGGAATAATAGTGAAGTCAATTCCCTTTTCTTTGAGATAATTGCTACGCCACTCCAGCTTGAAACACGATTCCTCCTGGCGATTATCTGAGAGCTTCGTACTATGTCTGCATCCGAGATGCTTTCTCTTAGCCACGTTTGAGTAAGGAGTGTTTCATCCGGACGAAAGGCCAAGAGTAAACTTTCAAGTTCTACAGTTTCATTCGTTATACTCCTAGCATTAGCACATAGCATAGTGAGCTCTCGTGGAGGCAGGAGCATACCCAATAAGTTCTTGTTCTGTTTGCGCTTTGAGATGTTGCTCGTTGTGTCTGCGACGCCTGGTCACTTGACATTCAAGGGGACAGCCTTATTGAGTGTATTCTCCCACCTGTGTAGGTTGTCATTAATTCTTACCTTGTCGTAAGTTACCACCACTTTGTCGTGATTGTTCCTGTTTTGCTTTGTGCATTCCCACAAATTATTTCTCAATAACTGAGAAAAAATTTCAGGAAATATTGAAAGGGGTTCCTTTCAGATTGTCACAGTTATGGAGAATCCTTATCTTGTCCCTCCCATAAGCTAGATTGAATATGACTGGGCGGCACTTCTTTTCGCATCGCATCCGAAGCCTATGCATACGCTCTTTATTAACATATGGAACTTTAAGTACGTCCTCAAGGATTTTCTTATAAACTGCCTGTTCTAACGCCTGTTGTTGTTCACCCTTCTTTTCCTGTAATTCTGTAATAATAATTTCCTTTTTAAGGGGAAAATTATGTCTGCAGTTACATGGAAACATATAGATGGCGAACATTCGTATACACATGATACTACTTCCTGCCATATATGAAAATATGCTACAAAGCATTCACATTACAGTTTTCAAGCTTTTTTTTCTTTCAAGTCATAGAAAAAAAAATTTCGCAGATGTGGCGTACTTTATATCTTTGATGTGCAGCTGAAATCTGTGCTCTTTCTGCATGCAGAGAGTGTTGCACCACATTGTTCTACTTGTGTAAGAAGTGGCTTTATCGCTTTTTAGTAGCAGGTGGCCAAGAGCGTGCAATACCTACAACTAGAAAAATATAAAACTGATCCCTATTTACGTATGCATTTGGTGAACGATTTCGATGCGGTTTGTAGACAATTTAACAATGTTGTTGCAGGGCTGCCTTGAGATATGCGCAGCTTTATAAGCGGGCTTTGACATTGCGAATTTTATAGGTATAATTTTTCTTTTTTCTAGTTTTCAAGCTTGCTTCTAAGTTCCTCTGGATTACCCTTACAAAAATGCTTTTGACCGTTCAGTCACGCTCGAGTCACCCACGAGAAGTCATTCACCAGACACACGAGACACCTCCCTGTATACTCGAATTTCCTGCACCCCTAGTCTGCAGTTTATCTGCAGACAGCATGTAGACGGCAAGTAGACTTGTCTGCTCGATTTGCCCCACCAGCGTGTGTATATATATATATATATATGTATATATATATATATATATATATATATAGATATGGGTGCACACATGCACATTGGTCATGCGTATACAACAGACAAGTCTACAAGCCGTCTGCATGCTGCCTGTATGTATGTGCATGTATGTATGTCTCTATGTATATGCGTGTGTGTCAATGTATGTATGTATGTATGTATGTATTATAGTCATCAGCCCATTTTATGTCCACTGTAGGATGAAGGCCACTCCCTGCGATCTCCAATCACCCCTGTCCTGCGCCAACCAATTCTAGCTAGTGCCTTAGAATTTCATAATTTCATCACTCCCGCTAGTCCTTACCCGTCCTCGACTGCGCTGCCCTTCTCTTGGCACCCATTCTGTAAGCCTAATGTTCCGACGGTTATATACCCTACGCACTGCATGACTTGCCTAGCTCCATTTCTTTCTCTTAATGTGAATTAGAATATCGGATATCTCTGTTTGCTCTCTTATCCACATCGCTCTCTTCCTGTCTCTTAACGTAATGCCTAGAATTCTTCGTTCCATCGTTCTTTATGCAGTCCTTAATTTATTATCGAGTTTCTCTGTCAGTTCAAGTTTCTTCCCCACAAATTAGCGCCCGTGGAATGCACTGATTGTACACCTATCTTTTAATGTTAAGGGTGAGATTCCAGTCAGTATCTGGCAATGTCTGTCATATGCGCTTCCACCCACTTTTATTCTTCGGTAAATTTCGTTCTCCTGGTCAGGGGCCCATGTGAGTAATTGACCTAGATAAACGTACTCCTTCACAGACTCTAGCGGCTGACTGGCGAGGTAAATATAACATTACAAAATTGGTAGATGAAAAGTAGGGAAACGGCAAGGAAAGAAGGCGTACAAAAACAATTTTACCAATAGGGGTTCAGAAAGTTTCGTTATAGGAATTCTTCGTGTTTTTTTTATTCTTTTCTTTCTCTTTCTTTTTTACCACAGGTGGTAAATTAGGCAATGTACTTACAATAGCTTGGTATTGCTTGCCCCTATTCTTAGCAACATTTACCTGAGTAAGGTTGACAACTGCTTAGAGAAAGCCTTAGGTGATAGCGTTATCAAGATATTTCGGTACGCTGAAGATTACCTGATTTTCTGCAATAGGGAAGAATTCGATTCCGCTGCTACCTCAGTAAGTGATCACTTTAAACTTTATAGGGGAAGATTAAAGTTCACCAAGGAATTTTCTCAGCGACGCGAAATTCAGTTTCTTGACATTTCCTTGATCTTCGAACAAAACCATGTTTGTTGGCAGTACTCCCCAAGATCTTCGAAGCCATTGCTAAACTTTTAATCCAAGCATTCTAAATTAGTAAAAAACGGAATTGCCATGTCGTGCCTTAAGTCTTCCCTCACCAGATCCTGCATGCACAAAATGAGCGCCAGTTTTAGTGCGCAGGTACGGCGCCTATTAGAAGCAGGTTATCCTAGTGTAGCGGAGGCCACTGTGGCTGAGCGCCTAAAGAAGTCGGTTTCGAGAGGGACGGACGTGACTACAGAAAGCAGTAGTAGCAAAAAAAGAGTAGTGGCTATTCCGTATATTCATTGAGTGTCGCACAGGCTTTAAAAAGTTGCAAGTAGATATGATGTTAATGTTGCTTTCACTGCTCCCAATAAGCTAGGTAAGATATGTGCTGCCGTACAGAATAAAAAGGAGCGGGTAAAAGGCAAAAAACGAACAGATATTTGTCCAGTGAAGCACAATAAGAACAACAGTTTTACTGAGTGTCGTATGCGTGTGGTGTATAAAATTCCCCTTAGTTGTGGCCAGTTCTACAAAGGGAAAACGGGACGGTGTATCAATCAGAGGCTAATGGAACATAAAAGGTTCGTAACCGGTGGGTCGCCTTCTAATCTTTCGCTACATTGCCGAGATTGTAACTGCACGCCAGAGTTAGAAGAATGCGCGATATTGTACAGGCATAAGAATGAAGATACGCGTCCTATGGTAGAGGCATGGCATATTGGAAGTGCGTGCGTGAGTCAGCCTTCGATTACTTTACATAAGAAAGAGAATAAGTGTCTTAACAGTTATCTCACGTAGACAGGCACGTGTACCCGACTTACACGTGGTGTTACCATTCCTGAGCATGCGCAGATGAGCTTTGTGTCTTCTTCCTTTTTAACCTCAGAGCTCCCTTCAGTTGATAGTCGGCGTTCGTGTTGTCCACTTCTCTACTCTTGTGTCCTGTCTGCACGCCTCACTTCTTTTTTGCATAATGAATCCTTTCCAACTAGCTCAGCTTTCTGTCGTGGTAGTTTATTCTTGTGTACGCGGTGTCGAGAGAAATTGTGGTGCTTTATGTGTGTAATAATGATCCGAGACCTTCGAGACCATGTAACATAGCTCGTAATGTCTTTCGTGTGTTGTACCGATATCAGTTATTGTAGTTAAGGCCCGTTTGCGCTTTTTTTTTATACCGGATCATGAGAAGCCTCTGGTATTATCGCTGCGCTCGTATCGAATCGTAGTGCACGGATGAACTTGTCAAAAGTGGGGCTATCACGTGCGGTATTTCATCCGCAATTCTACAATGTTTACGACGGAAGCACCGAACGACGACTGCCCTTGGCACAGTACCTGTACGATGCCGCGGCACCTATAACACGAAAGAGCGTTTGCCTACTAAGCCTCGAAAAGTAAGTCTGGCGCGTGAGCGAACTCCTTTAGTTTATTATCCGTGGAGTGCGCATTGCTATACGGATAACAAGATGATTAGTAAAGCGACAAGAATTATAAATGTGCTTTTAGAATTTTTATTGTTCTTGTCGCAGTGTACGTTTAGCGAACACTTTCACGAAATATGCCCTGAAACGTGTTCATCTTCCGAAACGCTTTATCTGTCTTTTGTTTGCTTTTTGCTATGACGTATTCTAACGACGGGCATTGTTTGATCTGAATGATGCAAAAATTCAACCAGGCAAAGTTGCTGCTTGTGTACGTGATTTCTCAGCGAGAAGTCGCATTGGGAGTTCTAGAACTACATCGACGTAGTTCTATATATATATATATATATATATATATATATATATATATATAGTGCCGTCGGACATCCTGTGTTATGTTGGCTTGCATGTGTGTTCGTGAGTTTGTAAAGGATTGTGATTTTACAGAGAAGCCGAGATTTTAACAGCAACGTTTATTTATGATGGAAAAATATTTTATCTCTCCTGAGAAAGGGGGAGTCTGTTCTTTTTAGCGCATCGTCCTTTGGGACAGTACTTTGTTGTACCGTATAAAGAAACCAGGTTTTGGAACACCTAGCATGTGTTAAAGATTTTTCTTCATTGTAGAAGTCACATTTGACTTACAACATATGTGCGTTTGTCTGAAGCTTTCAATAATAGAATAATGTGTGCTGCAATTTCATTGACATGGTAAATAACCGCATGTGATGTAATAATCAGGTGTTTCTACAATCAGACGCAGCTACCTGTAGCTCGTTATAGGAGACTTGACAATTTAACACGATCTTGTTGAATCGCAAGTTTGCAGTTTTAGCAGGGATGACAATAAACTGAACTTCTTATTTAGGTATGCCACAATTTTGCGAATCAGAACTTCGCTACACCAAGTGGGAGCCTGAGGCACTGCTGCAGCCTGAACAGCACGGCAAAATAGTTGATCTGCATGCTGCGACAAGGTGTGTATAAATTGGTCACTGCCTGTTAAGCAAGCTGGAGGTTTTCTTGATATAGCTCATACCTGGCAACTCTCCTGAATTTTTCGTGAAGTTTAAAAATTCGGACTCATTCTACAATTTTACTAGTCTTGCATTACACTTTACGAGAATGAAACTTGGTTGTTTGAGATGTTTTAATGCAGTTGAGAAATGGGTGATCGATGGATGACTTTATTTGCTTCCTCAGAGTACAGTGGTAGAGGAGGAACAGGGAAAAGCCGTTCAAATGACCACTTGAGGCATCCTCTGCCCCCTCTGCTTAAGACACCAAAAATGCATGTAACAAAAATAATTGTGGTGGTAATTTTTGTGCTTTTTTATTATCAATGAAAAATCTATACCGAGTATGTCAGAGGGCACGCTTGCTTTAGGCATGTTTGTTCAGAAAAATGCCTGCAGCAGGCCAAATCTGCAGCTGCAAAAGTACTGAAAAAGCTCTGTGTGTTCTAAAAACAATGTTGTCAGTTTCTGGATTTTGAAGCTCACTGCGGCTTTGTGTGCTGCATCTCATGGTAAATAATGGTTAAAAAGTGTGTCGGTATTCCACAATGTGGATGCAGAGAGCGAGCTTTAAGAAAATGTATGCTCTCTCCGGAACAAAGGATTTCATGTCTCCAGCTATTTAACAAAATATAAAGTCCGCAGGTCGCCAGATATGACATAACATTCAACACTTTTGCTGTGGAAGCAATATTCATATTTTCGAGCAGCGGTCTACTTCAACTACGCATTTAGAATGTGGCCCACCTTAAGCTTTACCGATTTACGTAACTATCCTCCTCTGAGGTAAATATAATTGTGGGATAGAATACATATGCATTATATGCCCCACATTGACCCTGTTGCGACAGATATTTTACGGGCTGCATTGTGAGGCATGCATATCCTCTCGCCTTGTCACGAGTTGCCCGACGATAGCAGAAAGGCTTTAGGTAACTTTATTATTATAATTCCTTGTAGACTTCTAAAGTACGTGCCTGCAGAGATTCTATGTTCTTCGTTATATTTCCTTAAATATTCAAACCTGAGTATGGCATGTTTTTTTTTGGGGGGGGAGGGAAGTATGAACTACCTTATAGCTACTGAGAATGGTACTCAGAACAAAAAGCCACGAAAGGTTACCTAAATTTGTCGAAGTCCGCAATTCAACGTTCCGTCTAATAAAACACTACCAGTATGGAAACATTTCTAATTGCACTGTTTTTATCATCTAGCTTCGAAATGCCTAGTCGCATTATGAGGAAGTATGTTTTTTCTTTCTTTGACTTGTTTTGTTGAACTCTATTTATGTTCAGAATTTTTCCTCACTCTTGACGCAAAACTCCAACTGCAGCCTATGAGGTATGTGCCTAAAAAGATTAGTAAATTACTGGGGCATGAACCAAACCATGAAGTATAATATTTAAATGTGGCCAGTTTGTAATGCTTCCTGAGGGTAGTGCAGCTGCAGGCTACATGCTGATCTCTTTAGATGTCAAAAAATGCAGGTTATGATAATGTGGTGCCACAAAATGTTCGTTATACATGTCTGTAAGCATGTTGCAATGCTCGCAATTGAGGAAAACCGAAAGCTGGGCATGCTCGGCTTTTCCGCATATGACACCGGATAAAGCTACAACTCTGCTATTGCTTATCCTATAGCAGAACCATCCATCCGTCTTAGCTTCGTCTCCTTATTATTCTGTCAAATTGTTAATATGCATGACTTCTGGACAATTCTTTATGGTGTTGACTGCTGAGCTTGGCTGAATAGACAGTGGTTCCATTGAAGCCACACTGTACTTCGCATACATTTTAATATGATCAATTTAAGATGTGCAGTTGTCTGCGACATTCTTACGAAAACATTCTTAGGTTTTTTGCTCTGTGTAATGCATAGGCAGATCATCAAAAGAAGGCCGGATACAATATTCTTTTGCCTAACAAAAGGGGTTTAGGAACGCCATGCTCAAGCCATGCTTTCTTAAAAACATATTATAGCGTATTATGTAGAGAAAGCTACAAAATAATAAAAGTGGCAATAAGATGGTCATAACACACTTTAATTGGACGGGTAAAGTGTGTCCGACCACCTAACTTCTAGTATTAGCCCCTTTTGGCATAAACACCCGTGTTGCTCCAAGGGAGGTTTATGTCATTAGCAAGCTTCGGGATAAGTACAGACTGAATAGGCACTTGTTAAGATATTGAGGTAGCACCATAGTGAGCCCCAACCAAAGTGCGCTTTTCCTTTTTCCATTCAGGGAATAAATCCACCTTTCTCTTAAAGGGATCGACAAGAATGCAGAACATAAACTGAGGCACCGTCGCTGAGATTGTGTCTCGTATTGAATGAAATGAGCCACGCACCAACTGAACGAGGCATCTAGTTTGCGTGAGTGCACATCCACTCATTAATTCACATCTTTGGTTGACGTTGCATCTATCGCACAATAGCGGTATGTCACAGACACTGCACCTGTGTACTCCACCTGCTTTTTTGCATACTTTCTTTTCACTGGGAGGGATGTATGTCTTTTCGTTGTTTGCATGCCTAGACAACACAACCAGCTTGTTCCGTGCCTAGAAGAATTGTAAGAAAAGCCAACGTGAGCGTATTTTTCTCAGCACAGAACAACCTTGGTTCCTTGGTTTGTGCTGATTGGTTTCATGGGTTTCAAAGCCCATACATTTTTCTTGCTCACATTAAGGCAGACAAGCCTGTGGGTTGTGGTTCTGCAATTTGTACGAAGCACTGACCGCACAGGTGAGTGCTCCATCTTCGGAAGGAAGCCGACTGAAGGCACTTTCCACGATGCAGATGACTCGAGTTGGGGGAGGTACCAGTGTTGATTTTTGTGCCCTCGCGCAAAACAGCAGTTTTAGGTTTGGTGTAGTTGTAGGAATACAAGTTAAACAAAACTTCCATCATCGGAGTGGTCACATTTCTCTTGAGGCTTCAAGATTATTTCTTGAAGCTACCTGGATGGGTGCTTCCATAGCGTAACCTTGAAGTTAGCATCGAGTTACGCATCCACGAGCCCATGAAGTTCAAGTCCAACACTGACGCTAACGATGTCTTCAAGTGCAGACTTCTCGCATTAAGGTTGTTTGTTTTTTAGGTGTGGTTGTAGGAAAGGTGGTATTTAGAGGTAGCTATTGTAGAGATTAGCGAAAAGAACCAGCATATCTTGGTTACGCCTTGTTCATAGTTCTGTAGGAGTTACGCAAGGGTTTAGAAAACAGATGTAACATGACGACAGTCACTTGGTCGGAGACCAAAACTTCATCATCGTGTTACCTGACAAGATCAATTCTCCTAGAACCTTTGACAAAATCTCCAACAGGGCTTATGGACAAGCCATTATAATCAAGGCTCAGCGGTTTGTCTTACTCGCTTCCAGAACAGCAACCCCTGTTAGTTCCGCCTTTCCGTCAAACAGACTTGCAAAGCAAAATCCTTATCTCAAGAAGTCTGTACTTGAAGACATCGGTGGCGTCTATGTGGGGCCTCAAAGAAATTACTGGAAACGCGAGTTCTAGAATGTTGACAGAAAATCTAGAGCTTTGAAATTGACGTATCCTTCACAAGGTGCCAGCTAGAGCTGCGCATTGTTGGTGTTTTCGGTGTCATAAAGCTTTATATCAACTTGATGGCGACACTAACGGACAACCTGTGCAAAGATTCACAAGGAAGCTTGCCTTATTAAAACCAAAAGAGCCCGGTCAAACCAAGAATTGTTGTTCAGCTTGTCTTCCTGCAAACCTGCTAATCCTGAAACGGAAATTCAGCACAAATGACTCAACTTCAACACTGCAGGGTGCTCCACCAGATCCTGTTGCGAGTGACCTGTGACGTCGAATGTGCCTTCAGTGAGCTCCTTTTGAAGTAAAAGGCCCACGAGCTTACGTGCTATTGTGTCCCCCAGAAATATGTCTCTGCTCTGGAAGCTGAGATTTTTTGCCCTGACATGGTCAGTGACCACAATTTCATCCTTATGAAAGAGAATTCAAGGGTTTGTGATATCATGACGGTTAAAACCATTTGCATAAGCTAACAATCAATTGACAAACGTATGCTATTGCTTTAAACTATACCATGTGCTTCTTACATCAAGAATCGGTGCTTGATTTATTTAGCTGTACTCAGCACCATGGATGTACACTACACCTTTCATTTTGATGAAACTAAAATAGGTAAAGCAGAATAGGCCTTTTAATATAATGGCAACAATCTTGACATTCTAATTGTCTGAAAATTAGGTCAAATAAACAATGGATGTGAGATATATGTCATTCCCTTGCTTAACCCGTAGAACTTGAGGATTAATGCAATCTGAAATGGGTGAGCAGGAAAACATACGTAAAATATATTTACCTCTTAAGCTTACGAGTGGAAGCCAATAATTCGCCTGATATTTTCCCTCTCAAAATTGCACTTCACTACAAGTGTGTAGACAGGCGATTAAAAGAACACAGCACTGCTGTATGATGAGTACAAGTGATCGTGCTTGTAGTACACTTACAAGAATGACATTTGCATAATTCTAGTAAATATTAAAATGGTGTATCAATCTTTTCCACGAAGCATACTCTCGTAGATAATACATAGTGAAAGCACTCATAGGACATACAAAACTTGTTAATGATGTATCATGTCAGTGTTGGTTGTGGCAATTCCTTTAAGCCAAAAATTATGTTAAGCTTTGTATCAAGAAATGCACCTTGCAAACCAATATGTAAGAGTGGTGTTCTTGAAATGAACTTAATGCACATCTGCTTGTCTTCAAGGCTTATCGCTAATGCATAAGTGCCCCAAAAGGGTTTAAAGAGTGAATTATTTTAGGCGCGATCACACCATACTAAACCAACCTGATCCGAGTGCAGGAACAAATAGGTCCAAACAGGGGCAAATAGGGTGGGACTAAGCGGTATCAAACATGACTCGGGTAAAGATGGCAGGACTAAACAGGGTTTAACAGGGCAGGAGCGAACGGAATGAAATCAGACTGCAATTAAGAAGTTCCAATGGAAACAAACTGGACCTGGTAAGAACGGGCCCCTGTGCCATAATCTCATTCGAAAAAAAAGGGATTTTCCGCTAAGATGTTCTCATAAGCGCTAGCAAGTCTTGCGGCACTGCCGAACATTATATTGATTGTAATAAAGCACACAGGGTTCCATTTCCTCTCGATTTCAGGTCACCTGAGTTGAATGGCCAACATTCAACAAATTGCCCAAACTGGATAACCATTGTATATTGCCAATGTATGGGAAGACATTGTTTCTCATATTATTCCAGGGTTGTATTTCTCCAGATATATTCCTAAATTATGTATCTATAATTAGTTTTCAACCTCTTACAGAATATGCATGCCGCGAGTTGAAGTGTGCGGACCTCAAATCGAAGAGAAGCACATGTTGCGTGCTGCAGAAAATGGGGCACCCGATTGACTTTTTTGCTTACTGCTTCATCGTTTATTGTGCTGTGACAGGCACTGTGAAAGGCAAAGGTAGTGGAAACCAAAACACACGAGAAGTAAATTGCAAACTCTCAGCTGAGCTATCAAATCCTATCATCAGCTGTGGGTTACACGTGGTAAAAACATAAAAACGCCATCAGAATGATTCAGAACTGACTGATATCGTGGCGATATGTTAGAGATTGAGTTTTATGATGAGACAGTGACGCGGACGATGACACACGCAGGCTTCAGCACCAGCCGCAATGTTTCAAACTCCTTCCATATCTCTCTCATGACTATGCTCTTGATTCTAAGAAGGATTTCCGAGCTGTCAAAAAACTGTGTGCAGTGCAGTGCACACATCTCGTGCAGTGCGAATCGAAGTTGTCCGGTGCATTTCGTAGGCTGAGAGCATATCTGTGGCCCCGGAGCCACTGATTTCAGCACGCAGGTTATTTTCAGCAGGGTGGCGTGACATGGATAGGGATACGTTCATTCGTGCAGTCAACTGCTGAGGTCAGTCTTAGGTACCAGCGCGTGTGACGAGAATCACTTCTCCTGCAAGAGGCGTTGGCGTGCTGCTACAAGTAAGGCTCGACGTGATGCTCCCTTTGGTGTTGTCTTCAAACGCAGCCATATACAGCTTCGTTTTAAAAACGAGGAATTATCTGCGTTAGCATATTTTTGGTCAATGAGGTACGTACCTGCTCAGTCAACAGGAAAATGGGAGAACCAAGCTAATCTAAAATGTCACATACGCAAGCAATAAACACAGCAGCTTACACACCTCCATTTCAAGCTGTGAAAGAAAACAAACATATATCCCCTTAAATATAGCGGTATTTAGGACATGTGCGTAGTATATTCCGATAAAAGCACTCATAGTGCTACGGCGCGTGCTCTTTACATACTGTAACCACTGCGGGCAAAAACGGAACCAGCACAGTCCCCAGTGCGCACCAGCGAACTGCAGCGCGAATCGCTGCGCTTACAGAATATACCATTATGCCCCAGCGTCGTAACCAGGAAACCAGCGTCTCGTCCAGTATCACCAAGCTCTTTTCCAGCAACCTCAATGCTTTATATCACCCACTCCCTTAGATTATCGGCGTCCCCAGTGCGATCAATTGAGAAAAAACGCGCTTGTTTCCCACCGGAAGACACTGTAAGACGCTAGATAATAGCAATAGGATAGCAGTGAACAAGCGCCCAGTAATTTTTGGCGAATAGCCCCGTTTAGGTAGAAACGCGGAATTTCCATGACACATTTCACTTAACATGCCCCGTATTTGCAATAAATCTAAATTCAGTGTGGGGTGAAGTTCTCTCGAGACACTGAAAACTAATGGAACCGGTTGCACAATGCTCCCAAGCACTCGCGGAAAGAAATTTTGATGCACTCAGCATTCATAGCGGACTTTGAAAAGTTTTTAGATTAGTGATTTTTTGTCAGCGCCTAACCATTTTTACGCCAAACTGTGACCTTGGTAGCTTATGATCTAATGGGTAGAGCATACCCTTAATGCATAGCTGCGTTAAGGAAATGATTATTTGAAATAGCATCTGCTACTAAGAAGAAGCAGCAACGACTACTTTAATTAGGCTGAGCATTTTCGTGTAATTGTCGTATATAGCTTACTGCAGCCTTTGTCTTCTTTCGTGTGTCTTTGTATGTAGCATTTTTACACGACTCCTCAACTAAAAAGTACTTAATCTTTCTGAGGTTCTGGGCAGATTTTATCCTGGGTTCCTCAAGAAGACCAGTCCGGCCCTTTAGTGCTGTGCTATGTATATGAATGGCCGCAGGCAGTGAGCATTTTGTTCCCACTGTTAGTACGCGCCTGGGTTACGGCGTCGCAATCACAGTGTCGCTCCCTGCGCGTGCCGCTAGGTGAGCCAGCCTGTCGAGAGAGACCAGCGAGCGAGGAGCCTGGGTGCACTACGCGACTCATACATGACGCCGTTCGCAGGTGCCAATACGATGTGACGCTGCCTGGGATGAAATGTTACAGCATTAACGTCAAGAGTTTTCCTAAGATAGGTTAAACCGGAGTTCTGATAACACGAAGCTGTTTTATACCGTGGTCGACTGTCAACATATTGTAACAGATGTCACGTAGGCGCGAATGCCTAAAATGTGGCCTCTCTTGACAGGGATGATTCCGCCATCTAGGACAGGTTAAGCGAAGTACTTCATTATGACACGAGCGCCGACAGCGAGCCTCAGCGCAGCGGCAGCTACAACGCAATGAAGCTTGGTGTAGGCGGTGTAGGTCTTCTGCTGATTTGACGACGCTGTTTTCGCACATGCTTTGCCTTATGCGTCCGATTAGCCTGTGACGCCTACGTCGCCTACGGAGTATAGCTTCAACAGGCATCAGCAGGGCTTACACGGGGCCTACTGCTTCACTTGCAACGGCACCAACTAAGACAAGTGCTGCACTAAGCTGCGCAAAAATTCAAAGACGCAAAAGGGCGAATCTCGCTTTGGTCTGGCGAGAGACACGCCAGCGTAAAGCAGAACGCCTTCGTGCATTCGTTGCGCACGTTGCGAGCCCAGCTACTCGCATTCCTGAAGCTGAGCTCATCGGAACTCAACCGGCTGTGCAAACACTACGAAGCCGGACTAAAATGCTCGTATTTCCGCCGAAGGGACTCGGCAGCAGGACGCCGAGCCCGAAGTACACACGCAACGTGGTCACTGGCACGCACATTTTGCGTCTTTAGCTGCAGCGAAGCAAACATGCAACAGCTACCCTGAAGACGCATTTCATTTTCGAGTTTTACAGATCCCTATGACGGTGGGATTAACCATATCTTTTGCCGTGATAGGGTTAAGGACCCGTGTCGCAAAAAAATTGTTGTCGGTGCGAAACAATAATAGAAACCTGAAAATGATTTCTTTTTTGCATCGCTACGCGTAACCTCCGGCGTCAGCCCAGGCACGAATCCCTTTTTCTGCAGTGAAGCTTGCCTTCGTGCACAGTGTTTGCCTCCTGCGTTTCCCACTATCAATAACGGTTACAGAAGCTGAAGTAGCCGGGAAACGTGCTATGGTGTTGCACTCGAAAAGAAGAAGCTAAGCGTCCTACAAACTTTCTTTTATTTTCATCTTTGATTCAAGCGTTCAAACACATGGAGCGATCTTGCTTGTGCTTAAACCACTGTCATCCATGTCGTTCTCCTCCTCCAAATAAAACGGCGCCTGTACGTCCTCCAACATCTGCTTTACAACTAATTTTGTGACGTTTATGTTTTTTGGACTGAAGAATATCATATTGCACCATATTCAAGAATACAACTTGCGGAATAATAATAATAATACTTCTGTCCTAGCTGTAAAAAAGCTCCCCGCAGCAATGGTGTTCCTCCTTTCTGGTAAAGGGAAGGCACTTATTAGCCTATTTAATTCCGCAAAGAATAGATTTGTGCAAAGGTACCCAAGAATGGCTGGATATTGTTCTTATTCCAAAGTGCTATTCCAACGTATGCTAGTTTGTGAGTTTAGCCACCAACTATGGATCCTACCATTAGCCGGTTTACAATAACGTTTGGTGTGAAATAACTGTGCTGCTTTCGAAGTATCTTGACTTTTTCAAATATAGTGCCGATTTATTTTACGGCGAGAGCAAAAGTATATGGGCACTCGGGGCGAGAGTTTTCCATCGGCGTTACCGTGATGTTCCGCATAATGTCCAAGGGGGATAACAACATCACCGTGCCCCGCATGTTGTATGTGCGATCCAAAGTCTGCGAGGGGAGCCGAAAATCGCGGCAGCTCAGTCTCGCGAGCTCAAGGGAGGAAAATGGGGAGGAAGCACGCCGTTTTGTGGCGTGAACTACACTAGCCGATGTTGAGCAGTTTCGCGTGGCTCCTGGAGAGCCGGGATGCGCGGGCGCGAGGAGCAATGACGTCACACGGCGCACAGCTGGCGTGCCGGAGCCGCCGCCACCACGCGCGGCTCGCCGGTCTGCGCATTCCAGAAGGATGACGTCATAGCCGCGGGCAGACGCACTGGCACCAGCACGTGACCAGCTGTGCGCCTCCGTTTCACAGTAGCCAAGTCTGACGCTGCGCCATGGCCGCTTGATAGTGCCTCTCATTTTGTGCGTGTGCGCAGACGTATCACGGAGTTATACAAAAAGCGGGGCGTTTGCCAGTGTTGTATAGACCTGGAGAAGGAGAGCGAAATTTCTGCTCAGCGGCGCTAAACAGTGGAGAAGCTTAACTCATCCGATCCCAAAGTAGTTGCCTGGCAATTAGCGGTTGAGCATAGGAAGAACGAACAGAAGAAGGCTAAACTTGCTGTGGAGACACCGGAGCAAAGGGAGGAACGTCTAGCATAGAGGCGTCGCCGGGGGGCTGACTTACGTGCCTCAGCTCACGCTACGTATATCCTGGCATAGCCGAGCTAAGCCACTGCTATTCTTTTTCGTCGCGCGAGAGGCACCGAGAGGAGTGGAGGAGGGGTGGGGCGCGTGCGTTGTACTCTGGCTGCATCTGGTCGCGCATACGCATTTCGTATCTAGAAAGCAATCTGCATGGGGCGTGGAGCCTAGGGGAGCCGGCGGCTCATACCTTTCTGCGTGCCGCGTTCTCATCGGTCAGTTTGTGTTGAAGCGATAGAGCCAGCGTGAAGATCACCTGGCACGCTGCTGCTACCGCGCCTCCTCGCGTCACCGTTTTCACAGTGAATGTCCGCGGTCATCAAGTCTCATGTGTTCATGTCTCCCTGTGTGCGATGACATCATGCTTGTTAATTTATTTAATAAGCAATTGTTCACATGTTTATACGCATGATAAAGTTATTATCCTTATTTTGTATAGATGTCTACTAATGTGCTATTAAATTGAGCATGCTCTCACGAACGGAGCAAGGCTAAAGGCAGTGAAGAAGAACTTGGAAGAGGCAAAAATCATTAGGTGTATGCATGAAGAGACGAAGCCGGCAATGTGATTACTAATATGGATGGGATAGTTCAAGTGGCTGGGGAGTTATATAGAGATTTATACAGTACCAATGGCACCCACGACCATAATCAAAGAGCGAATAGTCTAGAGGAATTTGACATCCCAGGAGTTACGCCGCAAGAAGTTAAGAAAGCCTTGGGAGCTATGCAAAGGGGGAAGGCAGCTGGGGAGTATCAGGTAACAGCAGACTTGTTCAAGGATGGTGGGCAGATTGTTCTAGAAAAACTGGCCACCCTGTACGCAATGCCTCATGACCTCGTGCGTACCGAAATCTTGGAAGAACGCCCACGTAATCCTAATCCATAAGAAAGGGGACGCCAAACACTTGAAAAATAACAGACTGCGCACTCAGCTTACTCTCCGTTGCTTACAAAGTATTTATTAAGGTAATCGCAAATAGAATCAGGAACACCTTAGACTTCTGTCAACCATAGGACCAGGCAGGATTTCGCAAAGCTACTCAACAATAGACCATATTCACACTATCGATCAGGTGATAGAGAAATGTGCAGAATGTAATCAACTGTTATATGTAGCTTTCATTGATTACGAGAAAGCTTTTATTCAGTCGAAACCTCAGCAGTCATGCAGATATTGTGGGATCAGCGTGTAGACGAGCCGTATGTAATAATACTGAAAGATACCTATAGCGGCTCCAGAGCCACCGTAGTCCTCCATTAAGAAAAAAACAAAAGCTTAGTAAAGAAGGGCGTCAGGCAGGGAGACAAGATCTCTCCAATGCTATTCACAGCCTGTTTACAGGAGGTATTCAGAGACCTGGATTGGGAAGCATTGGGCATAAGAGTTAATGAAAAATACCTTATTACCTTCCGATTCGCTGATGATATTGCCTTGCTTAATAACTCAGGGGACCAATTACAATGCATTCGGAGTGACCTGGACAGGCAAAGCAGAATGGTGGGTCTAAAAATTAATCTGCAGAAAACTAAAGTAATGTTCAACAGTCTCGGAAGAGGAGAGCAGTTTATGATAGATAGCGAGGCACTGGAAGTAGTAAGAGAATACATCTACTTAGGATAGGTAGTGACCGCAGATCCAGATTATAAGACCGAAATAATCAAAAGAATAAGAATGGGCTGGGGTGCACTTGGTAGGCATTCTCAAGTCATGAACCGCAGGTTGCCAGTATCCCTCAAGAGAAAAGTGTGTAACAGCTGTGTCTTACCAGTAGTCACGTACGGGGCAGAAGCCTGGAGGCTTACGAAAAGGGTTCAACTTGAACTGAGGACAATGCAACGAGCTATGGAAAAAGAAAGATGGGTATAACGTTAAGGGATAAGAAGAGAACAGCTTGGGTGATGGAAGAAACGCGTGTTAATGACATCTCAGTTGAAATAAAAAAAAAAGAAATGGGGGGGCGGGCATGGGCAGGGCGTGTAATGAGGTGGGAAGATAACGGATGGTCATTGAAGGTTACGGATGTGATTTCAAGAAAAGGGGAGCGTAGCAGTGGGCGGCAGGAAGTTAGGGGGAGGGGCGGGTGAGATCAGGAAGTTTGCAGGGACAACATGGCCACATTTAGCACATGACCAGGGTAGTTGGCGAAGTATGCCCTGCAGTGGGCGTCCAGGTGCAGAAGATTTCTGCACATGGACGGGCATGTCTAAGATATCCTAACCGAACCGAAGTGTCGTGTCTTCATTGCGCAGTTTAGCGGAATGAATCTAATTAAGCAGGTCCCCTCAGAAATATGACCCGGATGCACATTCCTGCTACAAGACATGCGCTTGAATTAGGGCTCGCTCCGACTAAAGACAACGGTTGCAACGCCTGCTAATGGTGTTCCTAATGGTAATGATCGGCATTTTTCGGGTATTTCAAGCACTTTCCGTGTGCTATCTGTCTGTCTGTCTGTCTGTCTGTCTGTCTGTCTGTCTGTCTGTCTGTCTGTCTGTCTGTCTGTCTGTCTGTCTGTCTGTCTGTCTGTCTGTCTGTTTATAGATCTATATATCTAGCTGTGTCACCGTCTTTTCACAAGCTTAGTTTTCTAGTTTGTCCGTGGTCGAATGGGTAGTGTGCGAGGGTGCTGTGCAGCGGGAAACAAGGTCAAAAACCGACCGTCGGATCAATTTAGGTTACTGGCTGAGCGCACTATCCACCAATGTGTCGCTCTACATTGAATCTTCTTGCCGTCGACAGATTTGTTCATTTATTTATTCATTTATTTATTTATTTATCTATTTATTTATTTATTTCAAATACCCTAATGGCCATGCGGCCATTATTGAGGGGAGTGGAACAAAACATACAACAACACAGATAACAAGAAATGTAAATACTTTCATGGGTCACAGCATTACATATCATTGCATTATATCATAGCATTGCATACATAGCATTACATAGCTCATTGCACTGAGTTTTACAGATTTCACAGATTTACAGATTTCAGCAATTGTGCACTTCTATGGAAAGCTAAAAAACGAGAAAAGAGAACAAGAACTAACAAGGCAAACTAGAAATCTGCAACACAGAGTTCGTGAGGGACCACGAAACGAAATGCACACAGGTCATTAAGAATAACTGCAGACACTTTACTTATTCTTAAAATGCTCGAGATTGTCGGCGAGTGCCACATCTACTGGCAAGTGATTCCCCTCGGATGATGTAGTTGGAATGAAAGAAGTTAAGCGAGCGGTAGTGTGACAAGGTGGAACGCCCACTTTGCGTGGATGGTCAATGCGCGATGAAACACAGGTGGGTGGAACGAGCGAAGCGTTTTTCAAAACAGGATTCAGATTGTAGATCTTTAAAAAAAGACAGAGTCGTGAAAATTTTCTTCGCAATGAAAGTAATGGTAGTGACAAAGTGTTTTTCATTAGTGTGAGACTTGATGTGCGGCCATAGTTGTGGAGGATAAAACGAGCGGCACTTGAGGGTCCCATATCGACGCGGCGTATTCAAGCTTTGAACGGACCAGTGCTTTATAAAGAATGAGTTTGACTGAAACGGGCGCATAAGAAAAGTTTCTTTTTATGTAAACTAGCATGCGGTTCGCGTTTCCAGTAATGTAGGTAATATGCTGATTCCAGGATAAATTTGATGTCAGATGTACACCGAGGTATTTATACCAGGTAACCGAGGCTAACGAAGCATTGCCGATGCTGTAAGAGGCTGGTGGCTAGACATCTTGACGTGAAAAGCGCATGGATTTGCATTTTGATGAGTTTAAAACCACTTTCCATTTAGTACACCAGTCAGTAACGCAGTTAAGATCTGCTTACAATAAGTGGACATCATTAGTGTTTTCAATTTCATGGTATAGTATGCAATCATCTGCAAAGAGTTTGAGAGAAGATTTTATATTGTTAGGCAGATCATTAGTTTACACAAGGAATAATAAGGGTCCGAGTACTGATCCTTGTGGTACCCCAGACCTAACCGGCATTGAAAATGATTGAAGACCATTTACGTGGACAAACTGCGAGCGATTAGATAAGAAACAACAAATCCATGCTAGAACATTCGGGTCTATATGAAGATGAGCAAGCTTATACAAGAGCAGACTATGGGACACTTTATCGAAAGCACTGCAAAAATCTAAGAAGATGACGTCGACCTCTGAACCTTCATCAAGAATAGAATAAATCTCTTTGCTGAAAGATAATAACTGTGTTTCACAGGAAAACTGCTTACTGAAACCATGTTGTGTAGGCGTGAAAAACGAGAATGATTCAAGAAAACCAGATAATGGAGAAAATATTATATGCTGCATGATTTTACATGCAATGGAAGTTAATGATATGGGACGATAATTGAAAGGTGAATGCCTGTCGCCAGATTTATGAAGTGGAATCACTATACGAGTTTCCAATCGTGCGGTATATCGCCTGTTTCAAACGATTGCTCACATATCTTAAGTAAAAGAATTGTGGAGCAAAGTTTAGTATTTTTCAGGACTTTGGTGTTAACGTTATCAGGCCCGCAAGAAAAGGACATTTTCAAATTGTTAATTATGCTGATAATTTCATCATAACTAAACCTGACAGGGTCCATGGGAAAGCTTATGTTATATGCATAGTCTCTAACATTAGTAATGTCAGTTACGGTACTTGAAAAGGCTGCACTAAAGATCCCGTTAAGGATCTCAGCGACATCAGTTCTTGAAATAGGGTTTTTGCTGAGGCTCAACGAAAGATGTAAGTGACTGCTCTCGTTTATTGACACTACTCCAAAAATTTTTTGGATTGCTTGTTAAATACGTTGGCAACGTCACATTGAAGTAGTAGTGCTTCGATTCATTCAAAGACTTCTTGTAGCTGGTAACAGTTTTTTTTCAGTGCTGACCAGTGCTCACGCTTTCCAGAAGACTTAGCTTTGCGGAAAAGCCTCCTTTTTTGTTTGCCAGACGTTTTAATGAGCGGTTGTACCACGGATAGTGGCAGTTAGTTAAAAGCTTTTTTCGGGGAATATACAAGTCGACCAATTCACAAAGCTTATTTCTGAAAAGTTGCCGATTGGTATCTACAGACCTTTCGTGGAAGTTAGCTAGGAATTCGTCAAGGAAGTATTCCAGTATTTTATTGATTGCAGCGTAATTTCCTTTAGCATAAACATATACTACTTTTATACTGTTATGCCACGTTCGAGTAGAGAAGTTCAACATGACATGTAATAGAGAATGATTGTTATGCCTGATAAATAGGTATTATTGGAAACAGCATCAGGGGCCGTTGTTAGCAACAAGTCTAATACATTGGATGCTGAAGATGTGACCCTCGTAGGCTGCGTTAATACTTGAAATAAACAAAAGTTGGAACAAAGATTTACAAAATTAGACGATTCTGTCTAAGAGTTGATACTGGCATACGATGTGCTAGACATTTTAATATTAGGGAAATTAACATCCCCAAACAAAAAAACAGGAATATTCGGAAATTAGGCACACACACCGCTCAGCGCGTCACGAAGGTCGCTGGAAAAACCAATCCCAGTAGAGGGCGAACGGTAGCATGCGCATAATAGAAGTTTTTGATATTCAGTCGTGATCTGCAAACATAAAAACTCCAGCGTCGTAGGAATATCAATGTGAAGGCTATCGACATGATCAGAGGCAGCGACCAGAACACCGCCACCACGTGCGACTGCGCGATCACAACGAAATATGGAATGCCGCTTTTGGGTAGCGAGGATATCCGTATTTCTAACAGAATCATTCAGCCACACTGGGGACATGGAAGTATTTGCGTATCATAGCCATGTACCACTCTTTAATGACTCTCTTTCAGGCTAACGTTGAGCACTGGTAAGGTGCCCCTCGATGTGTGTTGCTCTTCAATGAACCTCTTTTACATCAACATGGGTCACTATGCCTGTGGGAGTAGGCTTGCATTGCTCTTTAATGAATGTCCGTGATGTTAACTTGGTTACCTACTGATGTGCGACAAGGTATCAGCAGCTCTGCAATCGCAAATTCGATGCTTCGATTTCTGAGATGGTCGGCGCATTCAATCCCGTGCCAGGTACAGAATGTAATGCAGAGCTGCTAAATGGTGGAGAATTCTCATGAAGAAGCGCGAGGGAGGTGCCCAGCTGCATACTGGTTTCAGCGTCGGCAATACGGGTAATCATTATTTTTGCTGGCAATGATGCTGCCCAACTGGTGTTAACATTTCTTATGGTGCAAAAATTTACTACTGTTCATCCACTTTGATGAATGCTATCTAGAAAGACAAATGTTTAAGAGATGCCATATCAAATGGAATTCTCCTTGAATGCGATTGTCTGCATGTATGTTCACATTACGAATACGTGAAGTTGTGGGGAAAAATCTGGTCAATTATTGTTTATCGTCTACTTCCTGACTCTACATGTTCACCCACCTTACCACTGTTAACAAAACGTTTGTCAGTCTAGGGTGCGCCCAATATCTGACTGACGAATCACAGGTGGAGTGTCCTAAAAGTAAGCAACCGTAGGGCTGTCTGTAGCGTGACATGGGCGCGACGGCAGGTGTAGTGGCGATGATACAGTGAAAGAGCGCCTCAGTGCATATGTATATGTCGAACGCCGGTAATCATTCACCGCAAGTGGTGTTACCGGTGTAAGGACTGTGCGCCTTGTCTCGTCCGCGTAAGTCGCGAGCCGCTATTCACTCGCCTGAAATGGTGCTTCGGGCCGAGGTAGAGGGTCCCTGATAGTTTGCTCCACTTTGTCATTCACGATGCCGGCGATCTATTTAGCCGTAGGCTGCTGCCCCTGCTGTAGCTGTTGCAGCTAGCTTTTCAACTGCAAACCGAATATTCTCGCGCAGAAGCTTAACGTTGGTGGCGAAATTTCCTGGCCTGACGGTAGTCTAGGCGGAAATTACTTGCCGGTCGCAATGGATTCAACGCGGCTCTACATATCGACGGTTTTTGTAACGAACTCTGCAGCAATAGTCGGCGGAGTATGAGCAAACCCACCAAAAAGCAGCTACTTGACATATCGCATCGTATGACGGTGCTTCTAGTATTTCGAAATGCTAGAATCGGGTCACTTGAAGAGACGTGGGGTATATTCTACACACATAGCCACACTTTCATAGAGCTTTTGAGCACGTTACAAGAGGTCGCGCTCTGCTCGCTTTTAGCAGTCAGCGCCGGACAAGGTCTCCAAGAGCCAGCTACTCGACTCACGCCATGACGCTGGGAGGTCATCGTAGTTCTGGAACAAAGTGCGGCCACCATTTCTGGTACCACTACCATTGGTGCTGCATAACGTGGCGGGAAGTGGTTGCCTGAAAGGATGACTATGGACAGAGCAGGCGTGGAAAGCCCACAGTACACAAGCAGTCAGTGTGAAAATATGGTGTCCGCTGGATAGAACGCAGGTTTTCGCGATACTGAGATGTACTTAGCACCTCCCTCAATAGCCGATATGTGATGTTTCTACAAGGCAGCATTTGGAATGGCATTCCATCTGCTCTGCAACATAGTAACACAGGCTTCAAAGTAGCTTGTGCATTAAATGGACGCACGCCATCTTTATTCATTCTTCATGAGCATTAGTATACTTGCAAATAGACATCAAAATAAAATCACGTGAGACATTTTCCATGTACTCCGATTATAGGTTGACACTTTATTTTTTTAAACTCAGAGGTAATAATGTGGTCGGCAGGTCTATTGCAACCAATCTCTCGAGGAGCAGGTGGAAAATATATATTTCTTTCATGTCTTTCACAAGTTGAACCGTCGTGAATAGAAATACTTGGTAGTGTTCAGCTCCTTTACCCTTGGTAAGTCGAAGTGCCACCTAGCCGTGGTCGTGGTCCCGCTGAAAAAAAATCTCTTTAGTCGAAACAATTTTCTCAAAATTCTGGGAAACTATGAAAATATGAAATAACGTGTTTGCTGTACATCTTGATAATTTTTGTTTCGTTACCAGTCAGAAGCTGTGAAAATACAGGAATTCAGCCACCCCCACTCTCTCTAACAGAAACAAAAGTATACTTGTGCATATAAGAGAGCTTCAAATGAAAAAGCAAAAAAATAGGCGACGCAGGTTTCTGCCTCATACTAGCAGGTGTCGACGCCACTACAGTAACGCCTGGTGTCATTTCATAGGTACCAAAAAGAAGACAATACCACTGGCTGTCAGGTGAACGGTTTTTGTTGAGCTTAGCCTAGCATGAAAGTATTCTTCATTGTTCTGTTTACCTATGGACATATCAGCCGCCACGTTTTACTCCTCATCAAAACAGGAAGAAATTTCACCATTTTCTAGCAAAGTGTTTATGCCTACAAGATGCGCTCCTTAACCTAAACAATGTTACCATAGCTCGAAAGATATGCGCACCTATCACAAGGTGGGAACGTGTGAGCGTGCAGAACATTATAGTAATAGGAGGAGTGATATTGTAGTTTCGTAAGTCCGAATTTCTTCAGCATGGCTGTTATATTAGACGTCATTGAACAGAATTGCAGTGGCAACTACACCGACGCTGAGGAGGAGGAGGAATAAACATTTATTGTAGAACCAGTTTTTTATTATGGCCGGGCCTAAGCCTCCCACGAAGGGAGGTCGAGGGCTTGCCTCGCCGCCGCCTCGCGGGCGTGCTGGGTCGCCCAGGTTTGGTCATCGAGGGCGGAGCTCCGCAGAGCCTCATGCAACCTCGACGAGAGAGTCGTGGTGTTAGTCTGTGTGTGCTGTGCTGGGCACTCCCATAGCATATGCGGAAGCGTAGCCGGGTGAATTCCACAGCACCGGCAGTTGGGGGTAGTGTAGACGTCTGGAAATATAAGGTGGAGGCGGGCGGGTGAAGGGTACGTGTTTGTTTGCAGTACACGCAGGGTGGTAGCCTGCGCCCGGCTGAACTTTAGGTGAGGCGGAGGGAAGGTTCGGCGACTGAAGTAAAAGGCCTTAACGAGATCGTTATAAGTTGTCAGATTGTCCCTGGTGTCCAACTCATCTCCAGTGACTCCGGCGCAGTTCAGTAGGCCTCGCGCAATGGAGTGGGTGACCTCGTTGAGATTGCGGAGGTGTAGGCGGACAGGGCCCGCATGGACCGGGATCCATGCTAGGGAGATTACACTGTCTTTAGAGTGTGGTGCCTGGCAGAGGATGCGAAGAGTTTGGGGAGAAATACGGCCTTTGCTGAAGTTAGTGACGGCTGAGCGAGAGTCACACACTATGGTGTGACAGGTGGGATCTAAAGTGGCCAGGGCGATGGCCATTTCTGCAGCCGTCTCGGCAGTGTGCGTAGTGACGCTGCAGGCGTGGTCTAGGACTCCATCGCGTGTTGCGACGGCCACAAATCGTGTGCCATGGGAGTATTGCGCTGCATCAACAAATGTGACGCCAGGTACGTGGGCAAGGGCTTTTATCATAGCTCCGGCCCGAGCTTGGCGCCGGGCCCTGTTATATTCAGGGTGCATGTTTCTAGGGATAGGGTCTATGTAGATCCAGCTATGGATGTCGGTCGAGATCGGTTGTTTGGGGCCCTGTTGCTTATGGTAGGTGAAGCCAAGCGTGGAAAGAATAAAGCGTCCCGTTTCAGTAAGGGTGAGCCGTTCAAGCTGAGAGCATTGTTGGGCTTCAATGAGTTCGGAAAGGTTGTTGTGAACTCCCAGTTGGTTGAAGAGTTCAGTGCTGGTGCAATGCGGGAGACCAAGTGCTTGCTTGTAGACCCCTCGTATGAGGGTATCGGGCTTGTTTAGCTCAGCCCGGTACCAGTTGAGGTACGCAGCAACGTAGGTAATGTGGCATATGACAAAGGATTGGACGAGTCGGAGTAGGCTTTCTTCTTTGAGTCCCCCTCGTCGGTTAGATATACGTTTAAGAAGTCGTAGGGTGTTTTGAGATTGGACACAGATCTTGTTGAGAGCCAAGGCGTTGGAGCCGTTGGTAGAAATGGTGAGACCGAGAACCCGGATACTAGGGACGTGTGGGATAGGACTGCCATCTTGAAGGGGTAGGGTGATGGCGTCACAGGGTCGGTGATCAGATTGGTGTTTGGGAGGGCGACCCCGCTGAATGGGCTTGTATAGCAGAAGCTCTGATTTAGCCGGCGAACAGCGCAGTCCGGTCCCTTGGAGATAGGCTTCAACCGTGTCAATCGCCGTTTGGAGGGCTGATTCCACGTGACCATCACCGCCTCGGCACGACCAGATGATGATGTCGTCGGCGTAGATGGTATGGTTGATATTGTCGACTTGTTGCAGTTGCTTGGCAAGGCCAATCTTGACTAAGTTAAAAAGCATGGGAGAGATAACTAAACCTTGCGGGGTGCCTATGCTGCCAAGGGTAAGCTGGTCTGATCGTAAATCACCGGCCGAGAGGGTAGCAGTGCGATTGGAGAGAAAGTCACGAATGTAATTGTAGGCTCGCTCTCCAAGGTGGAGGTTGCAGACCTGGTCAAGGATAGCTGCATGGGAAATGTTATCAAAGGCTTGAGTGAGGTCGAGTCCGAGGATGGCCTTCATGTTACGGGAACGATCGTTTAACACATGATCTTTGAGCTGCAACATAGCGTCTTGAGTAGAAAGGTGAGGGCGAAATCCAATGATGGTGTGGGGATAGAGAGAGTTGTCCTCGAGGTGACTTGATGCGTGCTAAGAAGGCGTGTTCCATCACCTTGCCTACGCATGAAGAGAGGGAGATGGGCCTTAAGTTATTGAGGCTGGATGGTTTGCCAGGCTTTCGGATTAGGATAACTTTGGCAGTCTTCCAGGCAGCTGGAAGGGCACCACTGCGCCAGCAATCGTGGATGTAGTCAGTCAGATGGGACACGGACTCGTCATCAAGATTGCGAAGGCTTTTGTTAGTGACCCTGTCTGGCCCTGGAGCAGAACGACCGTTAAGCTTGCGAAGAGCAGCATGTATTTCAGGTACGCTGAAATCGGCGTCTAGTGTAGGGTTGGGGCTACCGATGTGATTGCTGTGTGGACTGACTTGTCCCCTGGAGATATATCTGGTGCAGAGGTAGTCAAGCACCTGTTGTGGACCTTGCTGAAGGGTCTCCGTATAAAGGAGCTTCTGCAGCCGATCCTGTTGGGTGGTGCGGGTGGTGGTATTATCAAGCAGATACTTGAGGAGTTTCCACGAGGAAGGGCGATGAAGTTGTCCATCCAGCGTGTTACACAGCTCAGTCCATTGTTGCCGGCTGAGGGTTTGACAATGCTCCTCGATGGCTGTGTTGAGTTTGGAGATCTTACTTCTGAGGCGACGGTTTAGGCGCTGCCCCTTCCATCGAGCTAGGATGGAGGCCTTAGCTTACAGAAGATGGGCGAGGCGGCTATCCATGCGTTCAACTGAGGCATCTGTAGTTACAACCCGAGTGGCCACTTGAACATCAGTGCGTAGCGCTTGCATCCAGATGTTAATGTCGGTAATGCCATCTGCTAAGGTAGAACCTATGCGTATTTTTCGAAAAACATCCCAGTCGGTAATGGTGAATTCCTTAGTGGGGGCAGGGGCGGCAGCGAGTTGGGGTAAAGAGAGGGCAAGGATATAATGGTCGCTTCCCAGGGCTTGCTGGGTGTTGGTCCAGTGTGCATTGTTGATATGTTTGATGAAGGTGAGGTCGGGGGTAGAGTCCTGGGTAGTGGAGGTACCGATGCGTGTGGGAAAGGAGGGATCCGTGATTAGCGTAAGGCCTAAGTCGTGGTAATCTTGCCAGAGGTGGCGAGTTGCAGCTTCCGTGCGAACGTAGCCCCAGCCTGTATGGGCGAGGTTGAAATCACCGCCGATGAGTAGGGGGTGCGTTCCAGCTACGTGAAGAGCCTTCTTAAAGAGGGTGAGGAAGCGACACCTTGCTTTGTCCTTGGGGCTATTGTAAATGTTCGGAAGGAAGATACATTCTTTCCGTTTACGATTGGGAATTAATTCGAGGAATAGATGTTCGATGTGATGACTATTGACATCATGTTCAATAGCAGGGATACGACGCCGTACTAGGGCGGACACCCGGCGAAGAGGGTGGGTGGTATGGAAGGTTTGATAACAGGGGAGCGTGGTCGGGGCGTTATTGGTTTCTGGAAGTAGGATAGCATCCGGGTGGCGGGTATGTTGGCGTAGGTATTGATTGAGTACCGGTTGTTTCTGGTGAAGTCTCGGCAGTTCCACTGCCAAATGAGGGCGTCTTGATTAGTGTGAGCCATGATGGGAGATGGTGGATGTCACCATCGGCGTCCCGGAAAGGTCACAGACGCTGGCGGCATGGCTAGGAGGCGTGAGAATATGAGTTTCCAGGTTGCTCACGCGTTGGACAACACCAATGAAGGCTTGCTGGATGGAGTCCAGTGCATGTTGGAAAGTGCTAATAGTTGTTTGAAGTGAGATGAGCATGTCTTTAACTTCAGAGCGGACCTGGCCCGTGGCTCCATCTTGCAGAGCTCTCTCCTTCGGGGCAGGAGTCGAGGGGGCCTCCTGACTAGGGGCAGGGACGTTCTGTGCGATAGCTGTAGGGAATGGTGTTTGGAAATGTTTGAGATCTCTAACCTCCTGTGAGAGTTTAGTTAGGAGATCGCGTAGGATGCCATTCTCGCGCTTAAGCTGAGCTATTTCTGAGATATATGGTGAAAAAGGAGGGTAGGTGACTTGTGTGTTGGCGCTCCTACGACCCTCTCGCGAGGTGCCCATGAGAGCCTCCGCGAAGCTCACCTTGCTGTTGTTGGTAGATGTGATGCGTGAAGCCGATGCAGAGCGGGATCTTGAGCATTGTTGCCTGGATCGAGACGGAGTTCTGGAGCGGGAACGGCTCCCCCTTGACGGTGTGCGGGAGCGTGGCCTGGTTCTGGTGTTGAGGGTGGAGGGGCCGGCTTGTTTTTAGGTGGCTTGGCTGGTTGTTCGTCGTTCCCCAATACGCTTGCGGATGACGTACGGGGTTTTATATCGAGCGGCACAGCTTTTGTCCGCGGTGAGATGGGGACCACCACAGAGCGAGCACTTAGGTTTACAGTTATGGTCGGCGGGGGGGGGGGGGGGTTGCGGACACCGCAGCCTCGGCATATCTTGTTATTTGGGTAGGCACAAACGTCCATACGGTGTCCGAGGCGGCCACACTGGTACCAAATGTCAATTTGCTTCCGATATAGCGAACAAGGGAGTAACGTGGAGCCGTAGCGGACCTGATAAGGCACATCCAGTCCCTCAAAAGCGATGATCACTGTTATAGTAGAAGCGATGCGCTTGGCTGCCAAGGCTGTCGGCTTTCGGGCAGTGACAATTTTGTTGTGGATCTGCTGGGGAGTCTCCGTGAGTGGTATCCCACGGATGACCCCCTTCGTCGTGTGCTCAGCTGCGGTTTCGTATGCATTGACCTCGTGGTTGACGCCCTTCACATGGACAGAGCGGATGCGAGCGTACCAGTCTGCATGGTCCGGGTGAGGTGTGCTGACGACAACGATGTTTTGTTGCGTATTCGGGCAGACAGTGTCTTCTGAGCTTTCTTCGTCCGTGAGGTTGGCTGCTGGGAGAATGGCGGCGGTTACCACGGGACTGCCGATCTTGGCTATATGAAGGGCGCCCTTGGGGCTGATGACAATCTTCATATCCTCCGTTGGAAGCGGCGGCATGCGGCCCGCCTTCAAAACTTGAGCTTTAACGGGCTGCCTCGCCCGAGAGCGGGGCCGGCTACTTGGGGCTTCGGATGATTCATCGGTGGGGGTCAAGTTGTCCGTGCCTCGTTTTGAGCGGCAGGATCGTGCAGTGAGCCAGCCAGACTGGACGGTCACTTCTTCTGGCGAAATATCCTGTCCGGCGACCTGGATCTCCATAGCGAAGACAGAGGTGCGGGATCACTCTGGTGGGAGATGTACACGTCGCGCGCCGAGGCGCGACACGCCACCGAGACCCAGCCGGTGCTGTCGGAGGCTTAACGACCGGCCAGCTAGGCTTAGCGCGACGGCGACGTGGCGGGTGGACAAAAGGTGCGGTTTCCAAGAAAATGGAAAGTCCTACCTGAAAGCGAAGTGTCCACAGAGCCCGGAGAACTTAAAGAATCGTTTGGTGAAAACTTTAGGTCGCTAATCACAGAGAAATATGCGATAACATTTGAGAAAGCCGGAACCGACATGAAAACATCCGCATTCCTCGGCCACCGATACTGATGTTCGTCACTTTTGAACGCAAGCCGCATCTCCTCCTTGGACGATTTCGCAATGTGACTCATGAAGTCACAGAAGCCGATGACGATACCATAAAAGTAATTTCCGCCTTTATCAAAGAAGTGTCGTGTGCGATTTGCACGGAACTAATAAAAATATATTTCTTGGCATAGCCAGAAAACAAGAACGAATACAAATGCCAAGTTTTAGGTTATCGTCAATGGTGTTCAAAAACAAACAGCTGATTCAGCAAAATATTAAACTGCTTGAGAAAGAAATGACGAGAAATGCAACGCACACACAAAAAGCGGTATTTCTTCATGGCCTATCTTGCTCACGCAGTTGAAATTTTTTTCTGAATCAATGAAGTGACTAGTCCAGCAAAACACCTTCGTAAAAACACATGGCCTGGTTGGCAAACAATTCCTTGGTGCCGCCTATAAGAGACGGAAGTACCTTAATGAATTTTCTGTTTCAAGAAGGGTTCCCATAAGAAAATAATGTCGGGAGGCACCCCCGCCCGTCCTGGTTTTCTTTTTAAAGCGAATAACATTATTTGCCAGCTTCAGCCAATGTTAATCTATCTATCTATCTATCTATCTATCTATCTATCTATCTATCTATCTATCTATCTATCTATCTATCTATCTATCTATCTATCTATCTATCTATCTATCTATCTATCTATCTATCATCCTCTTACGCCGACCACTTGGCCTTGTCTACGTCCTTCAGCCACTAGATAAGTGCTCCTTTCGTGAGGCTGTCTTGATCGTTGCATAGTCGTCATTTTGGCCTTGTGATCTTACTCTCGCAACGCCGTTGTAGTCACGCATTCTAAACTCCGACCCAATCGATAGAGTTCTGTAATAGCTAGGGCCAGTATGTATGGGCGTCTTCGTCGTTTAGCCATCGTCGTCTTACCATCATCATTCATTCGTTGTGACACTGCACTTGTGATTCCGTCGTCGTCGTTGAATCGTTGTCATTCCCGTTTTGTGATCAGACTCTCGTCGTGGTATCGTCGTCACGCCTTCTACTTCGACACAATGGTTCTAATAGCTTCTGTCGGTATGTGTTCCGGGTCTTGATGCCGTCCTGGTCATTTCATTGCGGTCATTTCAGCTTGGTCATCAGAATCTCGTCAGGCTATTGTCGTCACGCTAGCGTCACCACACAGTCGCCGTCAACTCGTGGTTGTAACGCTGTGCTATTTATCATTGACATTTCAATAACGTTATCCCGTTGACGTCATGCCATCTTCATACCGCGTGCAGCCTTCCATGGACCTCAATTTGGCTTTATCATTGTGTTGTAATCATACTGTCGTCGGACAATCATCATTATGGCATCCCTGTCATGCCGTCATCAACAGTCGGTATCATGACTTCATAGTCCGATCGTCGTCGTGATCCCCCCAAGGTCGTTCCATCAATGTCACTACAGCTACGTGATCCGACTGCTGTCATGGTGTCGTCGTTAAGCCGTCGTCGTCCTAAAGATTTCGTGATGCACAAATGGTCACGCCATTGTCATCACACACTCGTCATCCCACTGTCCTCATGCCTTGCCGTCGCCGTTACTGCGTCATCATAAAGCAGTGCTCATGCATTCGCCATCATACAGTTGTCATCACGCCATCGTTATCACGCTGCCATTTCACCATCGTCATTACTGCAGCATCGTTACCCTATTGTCGTCATGCCGTCGACGTCCTTCCGCCTTCGTCAATCCTTAGACCACATTCCTCCTTCGGCACCCATGCTGTCGTCATTCAATTGTTATGTGCTGTCGCTCATGCCGTCATCATTATTTCGTCGCCATCGTACAGACGCTATCAAGCACCCGTCGTCACATCGTCGTCGTCATGTCCTTTTGATGATGCGCTCATCGTCATTCTCTTCTTCATATGGTTGTCGTCATACCGTCGTCAACACACCACCATTGTCATGAAAATGTGCGCATGTCGTCGTCGTTATGCGCCTTTATCGTTACATCAAATAATTCACTCTTCCTCATCACGTCGTCACTGCGTCAGCGCCGTACAGTCACCAATATGCCTCCGCTATGCCCACGGAAGAATTTGGCAAGCAAAGGCTAGTAAAAAGTACGATGATAATGGAGTATGCGGTACATAACAGCATCAACGAAGTTTCAAAGTGACCACTAAACGTATTAAATAAAATCAACTTCAGAAACATGACCTGTCTCAACATTCCTCGATTGCTATTCAGCTCACCATCGACAGCGATAATGACATGAGTACTGCGGTAATATTACAACGAACTGTAAAGGGCCAGTTCCCACAAGATTGTGTCCGTGTATAGACAAAACTCTCCCAATACGTGGGCCGATCCCGAAGACAGCGCAATGCCGTGCCGGCATTGCGCTGTCAATTCAGAAATGTGTCAACAAACCGTATCACTGAACACATCTTTACTTACAATCAGTATGTGTCTTTCTGAAATGTACATTGCTTTGGCATTTGTGACATACACTCTCCCTCGGAGCAACTGACTATGCAATGACGCTTGCTCTACAGGGTCGGCCGTTACCATGAAGGCCTGACGATGATTCCATGACAACTACGCAGCGAGGAGAATAGGTTTAAGTAGAAGCAATGACGTCTATGGTACTACGAAAGCCTTATGACGGCGACAGCTTGATGACATGAGGATGACAATTAATTCTTAAGTGATGACGATGTTCCAACAACAGTAAGACGAGGAAGACGTGAAGACGATGCGACGACAATGCGTGTATGACAATAATAGAGAGACAACGATTGTTTGAAGGCATCGGTGTGAAGAAAGTCTGGCAAGTTTTAGGTGATCAAGCTCAAATTATGACAGCGAAGCAACCATGCCGGAATCAGCACGATAGTGTGTTAACGATTGCATGAGGATGGCTGTAGGACGACGATGCAATGATAACGATAAAATGACAGCGGGCTCATAATGACGATTAAAGGACGATGCCCTCCCCATGAGCAATAAAAAAATGTGCAGATGGAATGACGAATACTGTACGACGACGATCAGATGACAATTCTCAAATGATATTGGACGACGACAATGCGAAGATGGTAGAACGATGACACTGTCATGACGTCCACTAAAATACCAACGTTGCCATGATGGCGCTGTATGAATTCGCCATCACGATGACGGTTTGACAACGAATGGACGATGGTATTACGCCGATACAAAGAACGATAGCATGAAAACAGTGAAGTGATCGCTATAGAATGATGACAACGGGGCTAGGAACTAATAACAAACAAGAAATGACCTCAGTGAATCAACGAAATTGGCATGACGCCGACAGTATGAACAGAACGAGACGATGAATGGAACATTATAAAAATGGCATAATGACCGCGTAATGACTGCTGCTTGGCGATAATGCCATAACGATGACTATGACGAAAATCATTTACTGTTCTCGGTTTGCTAGTGGGTTCTTATTGATAATGAAGAAATCGCAGGGCTAACTGACGAGGACGAGAACGCGATTCCAACTTGCGCCACGTACAGCGCATTGGTGTGCCACTATCTTGTCCTCGTCACTTCACATTGTTATGTGTTCACTATGACGAAGATGGCATGACGATGGCGGCATGAGGAGAATAGGGTAACGAAGCTGTAGAGACGACGATGGCAGGACCGCCGTGACAGGATCGCAATTAGAAGACGACAGCTTCATTTTGACAGCGCGATCAGAGCTGTAAGCTTTGAAGAGGTTTTCTTTTTGAAGAGTGGCATAAAGAAGGCCAGATTAGACAGACAGACAGACAGACAGACAGACAGACAGACAGACAGACAGACAGACAGACAGACAGACAGACAGACAGACAGACAGACAGACAGACAGACGGACAGACGGACAGACGGACAGACAGACAGACAGACAGACAGACAGACAGACGGACAGACAGACAGACAGACAGACAGACAGACAGACAGACAGACAGACAGACAGACGGACAGACAGACAGACAGACAGACAGACAGACAGACAGACAGACAGACAGACAGACAGACAGACAGACAGACAGACAGACAGACAGACAGACAGACAGACAGACAGACAGACAGACAGACAGACAGACAGACAGACAGACAGACAGACAGACAGACAGACAGACAGACAGACAGACAGACAGACAGACAGACAGACAGACAGACAGACAGACAGACAGACAGACAGACAGACAGACAGACAGACAGACAGACAGACAGACAGACAGACAGACAGACAGACAGACAGACAGACAGACAGACAGACAGACAGACAGACAGACAGACAGACAGACAGACAGACAGACAGACAGACAGACAGACAGACAGACAGACAGACAGACAGACAGACAGACAGACAGACAGACAGACAGACAGACAGACAGACAGACAGACAGACAGACAGACAGACAGACAGACAGACAGACAGACAGACAGACAGACAGACAGACAGACAGACAGACAGACAGACAGACAGACAGAGAGACTGACAGACAGACAGACAGACTGACAGACTGACAGACTGACAGACTGACAGACAGACTGACAGACAGACAGACAGGCGGACGGATGGACAGCCGCCAATTGGCTGAAGCAGGCCAATAATTTTTATCGCTACAAGACTGTCCTTGTTTGCGTTTTCTTTCTTGAAACCTCTGCGCTCCCTGCTTTCCTACAAGAATGATTTGACACACTCTTATCACGTATGCCGCACCTAATGCGAAAGTGACCGCACGAAGCATTAAAAAGGAAAAAAAAGGACACGCAGAATTTATGTAAGATATGTTTAGGGAATGGGGTAATAATGGTGCTGATAAAAGCAGGGCCTTTACTGTCTCAGGGCGCAAACAAATGCTATGTTTATATATGTCCGGACCATGCGAAAGATTTATCTGAGCAAGGTGAATTTTCCTTGGAATCTTTCAATATACCAAAGGTTGGCTTAACCGTGCACAAATGAGTCTGTGCTCATAGGTTAACGTGCAAGCCATTCTGATGATCACGTAAAGTGAAACCCTCCAAAAAATTGCCATCAGCAAAGTGAATTTTACAAGGGAAAATATTTACACAGCAATGAAGTTAGGTTTGCTTGCACACTGACTAGTACCAGCACCACGTGCAAATGGTTTTAAGGATGATCATGCATAGTGGCTTGTTTCATCTTTTTGTCACAAGGGACAGTAATGGCCAAACATAGCAGTAAATGGCATGCAAAAAGCTCTGATGATCAGGTATAGGAAGACTAGGCGAAACATTTTGTCAGCAAGGTGTATATTGCAAGGAAACTATTTTACACTGCGATGAGAGCGGGCTTCATGGAATATATATCAAGCTGTGCTTCAAGCTGCACTCTACAACAGCTCCTTACAACAAGCTGTAAATAAACGGTCACCATCTCGCACAAAAGTAGTGCAAATGCAACAATTCCTCAGAATTCATTCTAAAAGGATGTGTCTTCCATACTCAATTGCTACGATTCATAGATTAGAACATGGGCCAAGATATAATGAAAACATTATTCAGCGTAAAAAAATTATGCAATTGGGACTATGATATCTTGAAGAAGTAATGTTCACATCGTCGTGTATTTAGGTCGAGGGTTAGAATTGTGCTATCTTCTACTGGCAACTTTTAAAAGTTTGGAGCGGCTAAAAAATATATTATTCTGTTCGTTACTTTAAAAAAATCTAACTTCTAGCTCTATTGCAACCTCGCGAGAGGTGCCCCACTGGCATCAGTTCTCGAACTTGTACGTTTGGTGCTTGGTATTAGTACTCGGTGTGTTCCAGAAACTCCGAGATTATTTACGTATGCAGATGGCACCAAGAAATTTACACACATATCGCTTTAACGAAGCTCGAACGGCAACTTGAGATATATGTGTAGCAACTACGCCTCTTCTAACACCCAAATAAACTATCAACTAAAGGTTCTCAAAGAAAGAGGTGGTATTTACGCCTCTCAATAAAAAAACATTATTCGCAATCCAGATGTTCTATTACAAGGTAGGCGATTTCCTTCTCTTCGTTCGGCGAGCATGAAGCAATCGTGTACATGAACGTATAATTTTCCCATGCTCATTTACAACCGACGTCGTTGTGCAAAGAACATGTCATTCAAAAGCGTCTGTTTGGTGCGGGGCAGTCTTTCCTTTCCGCGTTTCGCGTTGGATATTATGTTTGAATTATACTGGGACTGAATACTTTGCCGGCATAGCAGGGTCAGTATCACACAAGTGCCAAGTCTAATACGAAAATTCCTATCTACGAACTTCATGTGGCGCTTTCAGATTGGTTAAGTCGGGTTTGCTTGCGCAACCACATTCTGCGTTGCAATGTAATTGCACATATTTGCGTAAGGATATAAAAATGTCACTGATTACTACCTGGTATTCTAGGCCTTGGGGGTGGCGTGCGGGGAGTAGTTCTTAGTTTCGATGATGCCAGAGCAGGCTCGGGTACACTGCACATAAGAAAGGCGAATGTGAAAGCGAACAAAATGCACAAGCAGGGGAACCTCATTCTGGTTAATATGTCTATACAACTACAAATGGTTGCATATCCTCAACCGTTTTTATAGAAGCTCACGTACAACGAACGAAGTAGAATATATTATTCAGGGGTTGTGCAAAAACCTGTGTCATCAATTCACATTCATTCGCGGTCGCGCCAGGTGCTTTGTCAGGATGCTGCAAAAAGAGAGAATCGGTCTAGGCGTCTATATGCTTTCGTTTGACTATCCTGGCTCACCACAACTTTTTTCAACAAAGAAAGCATTGTATATCGTACCTTCGACAGCACTTGTTTAATGATAAATGCTACAGCGGTGACTAAGGAACATATCTTCTCCGTGTGTTAACAATTGACTCAGGTGAAATCATCAGATGGCAGCTTTTATTAAGGCTGTGGTTATTTTTGCGGAAACTCAATGCTGAAAAATGAAGCACGTAGACTTCGGTTGCCACAAGCGGTGTGCAGGCAAGGCTGCACCACTGGCATGCTGCCATAGCGTAATCCGCTCCTGATTTTACTACAGGGCCTTTCGCTGTACAAAGCCTGTGCATGGGATGAAACCGCTGTTCAGCCTCTCTTGAACACCTTCACCACTGCAGGCATTGCTCGCGGCTTTTCTATCTGAAACTTCGCCGAAGAATCACCGGACTATCCCTTCTGCTGCGGCCTTTTTTCCATTATTGCCACGGTCGCCGCGACAGCCACGTCGACAACGACAACGAGACCTCTGTGTTACACCGCCATTTTTCTTTTGGTCACTGGGCAAGGCTGCACCACTGGCATGTGGCCGCAGCGTAATCAGTTCATGTTTGTACGGCTGGTTTGTGCAAATTCTTTTTATGCTATGTATAAAGCGAGTTATAGGTATCTAGTGGTGCGGCCTTGCCCACGTGCTCTTTATGTGCGCATTGCTAACTGCTTTGATAGCTTATGTATGCTTGTCCTTCTCAACATCGATTCAATATCACATTGAAACGATTCCTGGCCCTAACAATAAAGATCTTACAAGTCTTATTAGAGACTAAAAAATTATTAAAAGAGCAGTCTCTGTCAAGCTTGATGACTACCTTGCCAGAAGAGACTCGCGTATGAATTCCATTTAAGGTGAAATGAAGGCTCTTTCGTCAGATGGTGCGCAATTTGACCACTCTGAAATGGTGGTAAAGGAAATGTCCCAAACTTTTGGAGCAGTGCAATGAAAAACTTACGACCTGGGAAATCGCTGCCGGTGAAATAATGTAGTCATCTATGCTCTGAACAAAAGAGAGGAAGAAACACTGGCATCGCTACGAAAGCATGTGATCGATGTTATCTCTGGCCAGTTTGGGCGCTAAGGACCTTTACGGCTGTATGCTTGCAATGAAAAAAGAACGAACTTTTCATACATGTGCATACACTAAAAGATTCCAGTCTATCACTTAATAAATGATTATTCTCACGCAGATTACTTAAAAAGAAAGCATCTGAGTGAAAATGCAAAGCGAAAATCGAAGAGGGTGGTCACTCTGTAAAGCTTGCCTATGTAAGCTGAATATTGATGGTGAATCGTATACCTGAGACTCCGAAGCGTTTGCGATATCACACTATAAGCTAAAGTGACGGAATCGCAATGTGAAGCAACCATGAAATTTTGTCCTTTTAGCAAGAAACTGCCTAAGCTGAAGAATAATATGGACGATCACCTGGAAGGCTTCATAAATAGCGCAGTTGCTAATGTCGTTGCTAGCATCGAGTCTTCGCTGGAGCCTACAATAGATGACCACGAGGTCTTTCTGAACAATTTTGCCGCATATCGCAATGGTAGATCTCTGCACGACCGTAGTGTTTCTTGTGGTCCTAAAGGCATCGCTTCAAAGCATCGCACTTCGCGTTGACCGGAACTCAAGAGAGTTCGTTTGGCGTCGAATTACACAAAAGGATGATAGAAATTCGCTGTAGGAGCCTTCTGTCGCCCGCTTGCTTCTGAGCCAAAAATTTTAAGCTAGCTACGTGTTATTCTACAAACATTTTCTAATGGTTGCATGATACTAGGTGGGGGTTTTAACCTTGCCTACCTCACGTAGAAGAACGTCATATTTTGTAAATTATAATATTTCAGCCCATGCACACTTGAAAACGTTGTCAGTGTGGTTCTCCACAAACAAGGGGTCCTTATCCATTTGACTTGGTGTTTTGCCACATCCAAAATTTTATGTTGAACGTGAATGTCATTCCTTGTATAAGTCACCATGGCGCTGTTGTTGCAAGGTCGGCTGTTGCTTTTGCGCCTCCAAAATTAATGAGCGCCATGCAATTTACTTTATCACCAAGTATATTACACAGAAATTTCAACACAGAACACTGTTTGTTGTTGGAGTGCTTAACTGACCCTTTAAATATTTATGTACTACGGTTCATCTTTAAGGCTCCTATACTCCCACTCACCCAAATTTACGCCGCTAGTATTCCAACTTACTAAGGTAAACGTAAGGCAAAGTCGCAGATCCATGAGGATGTGACTGGCGCGATTGTTTAACGTAAAATAGCTCCTTCAGAACATTGCAAAAGGAAAACGTTATCATATTAAAAGAAATTGCGCAATCTGAAAATTCAGCTCAAAAGTTAATTAGTAGAGTGTAAATACCGCCATTTTCCAAGCTTTTCTTCCTATCTAAAAAATAATGAAGAGGATATTTATACCTTTATAACAGGTGCAGCACAGAGTGTTCTGGTCCTCCAGGTTTAATTCATAATCTCAGGTTTTTTTTTTTTTTTACTGAGGACGAAGAGGAAGCAGCTGTGTTTAATGATTTAGTCAAATTGACATCTACTGCGAGGGCTCCGTGCTTAATTCAACCATCGTCAGGGAAATACGCAGTGTTGGAGGCAGTGGTGATTTCAATGGAAGGTATTAATAAAGCCACAGGACCGGATGGTATGTCTCCTAGAGTTTTGAGAAACGGCTCTCGACGGGTAGCTAAATACTTTTTGTAATTTACAACAGGTCTCTCAGTGATGGTTAGCCACCTTTTGACTGGAAGCTAACGAACGCAGTATGAGCTTTTTTTTAATACCGAAGCTGATCTGGCAATTATAGACCTATATATCTCTCGCCACAGTGTTGCAAGACATTCGAACGCCTTAATAATAAGGCCTCAATAAAACACCGTTACGTCCATAGAGTTTCTAAATAATGAACAGCATGGCTTCCGAAAAGCTTTGACTATACGGGTCAGCTCGTCGAATTTTATCTTGATACAGTCGCCAGTCTAGATTGTAAAGCCCGTGCACTAAGATTTAGGTGCACGTTAAAGAACACCAGGTGGACGAAATTTCCGGATTTCCTCACTATGGCGTGCCTCATATTCAGATCGTGGTTTTCGCACGTAAAACCCTATAATTTCATTAATTTTTTTAGATTGTAGGAGACAGATCGATTGTTTATTTTTTAGATATTCAGAAGGCTTTCGACACCGTCTCCTATCAGTAACTAATACCCCAACTCGAATACATCAGCATTGATTACTCAGGTAAAAATGGATAATGACCGGATTACTTAACATCACGAAACACCAATTTTTCCTAAATGGCAACTATTCTCCGTATGTTGGTGTACCGTCTGCGGTTCCACAGGGATACGTACTCAGACCTCGGCTGTTCATTATTTTTATTGATATCTCTATTGAAATCAAGCCAAATGCGCGTCTGTTCGCTAATGATGTGCATTGTATTATAATGTGACTATTGGCATGGACTGCGTACAGCTGCGGGAAGATCTTTATCGTATTGAACTGTGGTGCAGTTTAACAGAATGCACTTGAATGTTAGCTTCACCAGAAAGGTTGACCAATTGCCATACCGCTACAATCTAGCTAATCAAGCTGTTCATCAGAAATCTTCGTAAAAATATTTCGCAGTGACCTTATCTGAAGGTGCATCATGGTCCAAGCATAATGAAAACCCGCCGTGGTTGCTCAGTGGCTATGGTGTTGGGCTGCTTATCACGAGGTCGCGCGATCGAATCGCGGCCACGGCGGCCGCATTTCGATGGGGCGAAATGCGAAAACACCCGTGTACTTAGATTTAGGTGCACGTTAAAGAAACCCAGGTGGTCAAAATTTCCGGAGTCCTCCACTACGGCGTGCCTCATAATCAGAAAGTGGTTTTGGCGCGCAAAACCCCATAATTTTTAAGCATAATGACAGTATTGCAAGTAAGGCCTCAGCTTCGTTTCGTTTCCTTTAGAGAAATGTCAACATGGTGGGAAGTCATGTCAAAAAAACTTGCATAGAAAGCCTACGTAAGACCATTACTTCGGTGCACCTGCTTGTGGGGAATCCGTCCCATTATGTGCGAAATAAAGGGTTGGAACGCATACAGTCCAGTGCTGCAAGGTATGTCCTACGGGGATGCAATCAGTTCGATAGCGCAACGGATATGTAAAAAGGGTGCTAGGATGGGCTCTTTTAGGCGAATGCCACGAATACCTTTGTTTGAAGCTTCTTTACGTTATATACAATAATCAAATTATAATCAAGGCCTCGCCATATATACGTCGTGCGTTCACTTATCTGCCCGAACAGACAATATGTTTAGAGTTCAGGAGTACCTCCCCAGGACCTAACTTTTTACATCGAAGTTGTTAAGGACTGGATCCCCGAGGATCGTGTCCATGTGTAGACACAAAATCGCGAAGATAGTGCAATGCTGGGTTGACACGCGGAGAAGGTTAAGCACTCCCCACACATGTGCCTATCCAAAAAATAACTCAAAGCCGGGCCGACCCGCAACTGGGGTGCAGATTGCCATTAAGGGCCACATACACAGCTTTGCTGGTCCTCTTTATTCGGAGAGTGGAAGGGCACTGAGTTCTTAAAATTTGCTTTCTTGCCGTGGACCGTATTGGAGCGGAATTTCTTACCGGCTTAGGTCTTGAGGCAAAACTCTGTTCATTTCTTTTAAGCTGTGTTATGCCCTCACAAGAATGCGGTTGGTAGTGCGAGTTTTCTTTTAATAATAAGAAATTATTCCTGGTGAAAAACTATGTCAGCAGTACAATATTTAGGAAGTAGTTTAGACTAAACCGGTAGCTTTAATGACTGCGTACCTGACGCAATTTCACGTAAGAACAATGCATACCTTTCTCTATAGGCTATTGGAATAAAGGTCGCAAGCTTAATCTTAGGACAAACATTGTTTTCCTGATTACAATGTTTCTGAAATCGAAAAGCGCTTACGTAGTCAATTGCTGCACCGAATCGTTGAAAATATGTTGCATTTGGGAGAAAAATGCAAAATTCTACCGACTTTTTGGAGAATACTATCTGTTCCTAACTTCGTATTTTTCAATAAAGTTTTGCTAGAATAAAAAATGAAGAACGCTGAATAACGGTGACAATGTGCTAACTCTGCAGCTATATCACTTGGCAGCAGTAGCGAACATTTTGGAAACAAGCATACAGTGTTGTTTGTCCTTGCTGCAGATCACCACCCTCCCTGCTACACTCTCAGTGGCGTGGCTGAATGACCCCATGGTCACGTGCCGAACGGGCTGCAAATTTCCAAGCCCCTGGCACAAGGCGGTGCTGCTGTCATCGAGATAACGCGATCTGCAGTGTTAGTGCACTCTACGTCACGTTAGCACAGACTGCATATAGGCGTCGATACTTGGAGCCAATTTAACCTACAGCAGTAGCGACTATCTCGGAGACGAGCGTGAACGGTAATTTGCACTTGCTGCAGGTTAGTGCTAAACTTTTGTTTCTCACGAGCGGATAAGGTGTGCTTAAAGTCGCTCCTGCTGCGAAGCTTTTATTGCTATTTTCGGAATATTTTCCTTCATTCTTATGAATCGTGGTATCGTGTCTGTGTGTTTCGTTTTCCCTCCTTATTTGGTTTTTGTACTGATGCACAATTGTGAACGATTTAGGGCGTGTCAGACACGACAATCTTCTCCGGCAAGTTAAATCTCCAAGAGAGTCCCTAGAGAGAGAGAGTTGAGAATGGAAATCCGTGAGCTTCAAACGGAACAATCTAATCTCGCAGAAAGCCTCAAATTTGCTCATGCGGCAATCGTAGTCTTCAAACATAAGTTACATAGCGAAGAAGCAATAAACGCACACCTCAGACAGAAACATCAGACTCTAAATGCAAAGAGCATAGCGTTTGAGGGCATGGCAGAGAAGCTAAATAGTCGTTTAGCAATTGCAGAGCAGTATTCAAGGAACCGCAATCTTGAAATAGAGGGCGTTGAAATACATGAAACTGAAAGCATTCTGGATATACTTTCCAGAATAAACCGATAACTGCGAGTGATAAGAAAATCAGCCACCACGCGCCGATTCGGAACAGTAAGGACATGAAGGTTGTAGTTCAATACAGGTCACGTGCGAAGCCAGATGCAGCCCTCGGCAGCGCAACGAAGACTATGATGCTGACGTTAAACTTCGCTGCCGGAAGCCTATTTATGTCAATTAGCATCTCTACCCAGCGAAAAGTGCAAAACAGGCCTTCTCAGAAAGGCCAATAAAAAGACATATAAACAAAAGTAGAAGTCTGTGTGGACTTCCAATAGCAAAATCTTGGCAAAACAAACTGATGACCCTGAAGTAGTGTAATGAACAAGGAGCAGGATCTTGCTAAGACAGGCAATACACCTATGTCGCTGTAGCAGCACGTAGTAACATGCCTCAGCAATATGTATTACTGCGAGTTTTCCCTCCCAGAATCAATCTAATACAGGCAGATCTCTCACAAATTTCTCCTTAATGCGAACGCCCGTGCAGAAACAAAGAAAGAGGAATCCAACGTAAATCTTTTCAATCATTTTTTTAATGCAACATTATAATGCTTACTGGGACATGGTACTACGATGGTTGATGGTGCGTCGATGGTTATAAGAACTTCTGCATGAACGACTCAAATCACAGAGGCGGCAGAGTTTCAATCTATGTCGATGCAAATCTTCAATGTGGACCTGTTACTGATTTTTGTAAAACAACTGATGCTTTTGAATGTTTAGTAGAGTAGTTTGCTGGGCCAGTTGGTGCGTGGTGAACATATAACAGTTTCCAGAAAGTACGGACGCGAGCACAACTAAGTAGAAACGGACAGGACAACGCTGGGCCGAGACTAAGAAGTTGAAACTGCTATGGCACTAAGACGAATGCTGCCGGGATCCGTAGAACTTATGAATGTCTAATATTAAGAAGAAGCAACCTCAAGCTAATATGCGCCATTTTCCTTCCACCAAGCGGGGATATTACAGCTTTCTGGAACTTTGTTGAACTGCTTTTAGAATATGTTCGTGGAAACAATTTCCACGTAGCATGTACTGGGGATTTCTATACCAACGTCTTAGAGCACAACACATCCGTAGTAGATATCGCGCCCAATCTTTTTTCCATTGGTTTTATGAACCATATTCAGACAGCAACACGTGTCACCTTCACTACGTGAACGCAGCTAGATTTAATTATTACAAATTCTCAAACAATCGTTACTCAAGCTAATCAAATCAAGTTAATCAAGTTAAATCAAGTTAAAATCAAGTTAATGAAGCCTCTCCAGTATGTACTGCCTTTTCTCCTTAGCCTTGGAGAGTGCGACGTTCCCTAGCGCGATGAAAAAGAGCAGGGTAGCAGTACTGTACAAACCAATAAGTGTTATTTCTGTTTACTCAAAAGGACTGGAAAAAATTGTTTGCCAGAGCGACAAACTTTCTTGACACAAACAAAATATTATGAGATCATCATCATCACCATCATCATCAGCCTGGTTACGCCCACTGCAGGGCAAAGGCCTCTCCCATACTTCTCCAACAACCCCACTCACCTACTAATTGTGGCCATGCCGTCCCTGTAAACTTCTTAATCTCATCCGCCCACCTAACTTTCTGCCGCCCCCTGCTACGCTTCCCTTCCCTTGGAATCGAGTCCGTAACCTTTAATGACCATCGGTTATCTTCCTTCCTCATTACATGTCCTGCCCATGCCCCCCCCATTTATTTTTCTTTATTTCAACTAAGACATCATTAACTCGCGTTTGTTCTCTCACCCAATCTGCTCTTTTCTTATCCCTTAACGTTACGCCTATCATTCTTCTTTCCATAGCTCGTTGCGTCGTCCTCAATTTGAATAGAACCCTTTTCGTAAGCCTCCAGGTTTCCGCCCCGTAGGTGAGTACTGGTAAGACACAGCTATCACGCACTTTTCTCTTGAGGGATAATGGCAACCTGCTGTTCATGATCTGAGAATGCCTGCCAAACGCACCCAAGCCCATTCTTATTCATCTGATTATTTCCGTCTCATGATCCGGATCCGCCGTCACTACCTGCCCTAAGTAGATGTATTCCCTTACGACTTCCAGTGCCTCGCTGCCTATAGTAAATTGCTGTTCTATTCCGAGACTGTGAAACATTACTTTAGTTTTCTGCAGATTAATTTTAGGCCCACTCTTCAGCTTTGCCTCTCCATGTGAGTGAGCATGCATTGCAATTGGTCCCCTGAGTTACTAAGCAAGGCAATATCATCAGCGAATCGCAAGTTACTAAGGTATTCTCCATTAACTTTTATCCCCAATTCTTCCCAATCCAGGTCTCTGAATACCTCCTGTAAACACGCTGTGAATAGCATGGAAGACATCGTATCTCCCTGCCTGACGCCTTTCTTTATTGAGATTTTGTTGCTTTCTTTATGGAAGACTACGGCGGCTGTGGAGCCGCTATAGATATCTTTCAGTATTTTTACATACGGCTCGTCTACACCCTGATTCCCCAATGCCTCCATGACTGCTAAGGTTTCGACAGAATCAAACGCTTTCTCGTAATCAATGAAAGCTATATATAATGGTTGGTTATATTCCGCACATTTCTCTATCACCTGATTGATAGTGTGAATATGATCTATTGTTGAGTAGCCTTTACGGAATCCTGCCTGGTCCTTTGCTTGACTGAAGTCTAAGGTGTTCCTGATTCTATTTGCCATTACCTTAGTAAATAGTTCGTAGGCAACGGACAGTCAGCTGATCGGCCTATAATTTTTCAAGTCTTTGGCGTCCCCTTTCTTAAGGATTAGGATTATGTTAGCGTTCTTCCAAGATTCCGGTACGCTCGAAGTCATGAGGCATTGCGTATACAGGGTGGCCAGTTTCTCTAGAACAATCTGCCCACCATCCTTCAACAAATCTGCTGTTACCTGATCCTCCCCTGCTGCCTTCCCCCTTTGCATATCTCCCAAGGCTTTCTTTACTTCTTCCGGCGTTACCTTTGGGATTTCGAATACCTCTAGACTACTTTCTCTTCCATTATCGTCGTGAGTGCCACTGGTACTGTATAAATCTCTATAGAGCTCCTCAGCCACTTGAACTATCTCGTCCATATTAGTAATGATATTGCCGGCTCTGTCTCTTAACGCATACATCTGATTCTTGCCAATTTCTAGTTTCTTCTTCACTGTTTTTAGGCTTCCTCCGTTCCTGAGAGCATGTTCCATTCTATCCATATTATACTTCCTTATGTCAGCTGTCTTACGCTCGTTGATTAACTTCGAAAGTTCTGCCAGTTCTTTTCTAGCTGTAGGGTTAGAGGCTTTCATACATTGGCGTTTCTTGATCAGATCTTTCGTCTCCAGCGATAGTTTCCTGGTATCCTGCCTAACGGAGTTACCAGCGACTTCCATTGCACACTCCTTAATGATGCCCACAAGATTGTCGTTCATTGCTTCAACACTAAGGTCCTCTTCCTGAGTTAAAGCTGAATACCTGTTCTGTAGCTTGATCTGGAATTCCTCTATTTTCCCTCTTACCGCTAACTCATTGATCTGCTTCTTATGTACCAGTTTCTTCCGTTCCCTCCTCAGGTCTAGGCTAATTCGAGTTCTTACCATCCTGGGGTCACTGCAGCGCACCTTGTCGAGCACGTCCACATCTTGTATGATGCCAGCGTTAGCGCAGTGTGTGAAGTCTATTTCATTTCTAGTCTCGCCGTTCGGGCTCCTCCATGTCCACTTTCGGCTATCGCGCTTGCGGAAGAAGGTATTCATTATCCTCTTATTATTCTGTTCCGCAAAGTTCTGTTATATTATTCTGTTCCGCTATTCCTAGTGCCTATGCCATATTCCCCCACTGCCTTGTCTCCAGCCTGCTTCTTGCCTACCTTGGCATTAAAGTCGCCTATTAGTATAGTGTATTTAGTATTCGCTCTACCCATCGCCGATTCCACGTCTTCATAGAAGTTTTCGACTGCCTGGTCATCATGACTTATTATGATATGGTTTATATGAATTTAGAAAAGGCAGATCAACAGAGGCCGCATTCTTAACCATGAACGAACGGACATAATGCAATATAGATAAAAACCACTACTATCTATGTATTTCCATTGATTCTCCAAAAGTTTTCGATTGTGTAAACGAGATTATATTATCACAAAAGCTTTCACCATACGGGATACGTGGTAACGCCCTTGAACGTGTTAAAATCTAATTGGCGAGCACAAGATAGGTGAAAACCGGTCTTCTAAACTGAAATTTAATAGGGGTGCATCGCAACGCAGTGTGTTAGGTTCGTTTTTATGTAATACATTCCTCAATGATATTGTCGACATAGACTGTTCACTTAGTTTTGGTATTTAGGCTGACGATAGCACTCTTTTATTCTCTGCCCCAGATGCAAACGTTTTGGTCGGGAAAAGTAAAATTTTTTAGGAGTTGTTTTGCTTGTCCGACGAAATAAATTTGAATTGTATCGAATTACAAACCAAAATCATTGTGGATCGCGCAAGAAAGAAACCATTCAGGCACAATCTCGCCATTTCTCTGCAGTGCATGAAATGGAATTGGTCGACCAACAAAAAATGGCGGGCGTCACTTTGGAGGCCTGTTTATCTTAGTATACACAAGTAATCGTAGTCTTTAGAAAGCTAACTCATGTATCTGGATGATGGCCCGTTATCGCACAATTTTTCAGACATCTGCCAAAATTCTGTCAATATAACCATCTCTCAATATCACCAAAAGGAAACATTTTTTTCCGAGTTGTTTTACTGGTCGCACAAAATGAATTTGAAGCGAATTCGACTATAACCAAAATCATTGTGTTCCGCGCCAGCAACATGCCATTGAGGCTCAATCTCGCCGTTTTTTCTGCAGGGCAGAAAATGGAACTGGTCGACCAACGCAATATAGTGGGCGTCACTTTGAAGGCATGCCTATCTCGGTATACACAAGTAAACCTAATCTGCAGAAAGCTACCTCATGCATCTGGGTGAGGGCACGTTATCGCACAATTTTACCCATCTGTCAAAATTCAAATATATAACACACACTTCCAGGCACATATCATCTGCTGCAGCCTACTATGGTTAATAACTACTAAGACAAAGACATGAAAATTCACGTCTTAAAAAGATAGTTCAATAAATTGCAAACATTCCTCATTTATCGCACACTGGCGTTACATTATATAGAGATATATACAGTACCAGCGGCACCCACGACGATAATGGAAGAGATAATAGTCAAGCGGAATTTGAAATGCCACAAGTAACGCCGGAAGAAGTAATGAAAGCCTTGGGAGCTATGCAAAAGGGGAAGGCGGCTGGGGAGGGTCAGGTAACAGCAGATTTGTTGAAGGATGGTGGGCATATTGTTCTAGAAAAACTGGCCACCCTGTATACGCAATGCCTCATAACCACGAGCGTACCGGAATCTTGAAAGAACGCTAACGTAATCCTAATTCATAAGAAAGAGGACGCCAAAGACTTGAAAAATTATCGACCGACCAGCTTACTATCGGTTGCCTACAAAATATTTACTAAGGTAATCGCAAATAGAATCAGGAACACCTTAGGCTTTGTCAACCAAAGGAGCAGGCAGGATTGCGTAAAGGCTACTATACAATGTACCATATTCACACTATCAATTAGGTGATAGCGAAATGTGCGGAATATAACCAACTCTTATATATAGCATTCATTGATTACGAGAAAGCATTTGATCCAGTCGAAACATCAGCAGTCATGCAGGCATTACGGAATCAGGGTGTCGACGAGCCGTATCTAAAAATACTGAAAGGTAACTATAGCGGCTCCACAGCCACCGTAGTCCTCCATAAAGAAAGCAACAAAATCCCAATAAAGAAAGGTGTCAGGCAGGTAGATACGATCCATAGGTAGCGAGGCACTGCAAGTGGTGAGGGAATACATCTACTTAGGACAGGCAGTGACCGCGGATCCGAATCACGAGACTGAAATAATCACAAGAAAAAGAATGGGCTGGGGCGCGTTTGGCAGGCATTCTCTGTTCATGAACAACAGGTTGCTATTATCCCTCAAGAGAAAAGTGTATAACCAGCTGTGTCTTACCTGTACTCACATGCGGGGCAGAAACCTGGAGGCTTACGAAAAGGGTTCTACTTAAATTGAACCCGCCGTGGTTGCTCAGTGGCTATGGTGTTGGGCTGCTGAGCACGAGGTCGCGGGATCGAATCCCGGCCATGGCGGCCGCATTTCGATGGGGGCGAAATGCGAAAACACCCGTGTGCTTAGATTTAGGTGCACGTTAAAGAACCCCAGGTGGTCAAAATTTCCGGAGTCCTCCACTACGGCGTGCCTCATAATGAGAAAGTGGTTTTGGCACGTAAAACCCCAAATATTACTATTACTTAAATTGAGGACGACGCAACGAGCTATGGAAAGAAGAATGATGGGTGTAACGTTAAGAGATAAGAAAAGAGCAGATTGGGTGAGGGTATAAACGCGAGGTAACGACATCATAGTTGAAATCAAGAAAATAAAAAGGGGGAGGGGGGGCATGGGCAGGACATGTAATGAGGAGAGAAGGTAACCGATGGTCGTTAAGGGTTACGGACTGGATTCCAAGGGAAGGAAAGCGTAGCAGGGGGCGGCAGTAAGTAAGGTGGGTGGATGAGATTAAGAAGTTTCCAGGGACGACATGGCCACAAATATTACATGACCGGGGTAGTTGGAAAAATTATGGGATAGGCCTTTGGCCTACAGTGGGTGTAACCAGGCTGGTGATGATGATGATGAAGGTGTTACATTTCAGACCTATAAAATTATGGCCAACCATAACATGCACAACTTTCTTATCTTGTGCTTGTTTCTTGTTGCGAAACACAGACTTATGGTTTATACCGCGTTTCCGCGAGATCTAAAAGTTCCAAACCCTTAACGGTAATGTACCTAGTATATCAAACAGATACAAGAATACAACGGGCTTTACTGTGAAAGAGCTAAAAGAATATTTTGATCAATATAGGCTCATATAACTATTAACTTTCATGATGCTATGCAAATTGTACAAGTGTTTTTATTTTAAACTTCAACTTAATGTTATAAATTTTTACTATAGGTATTTCTCTACGCTGTCGAAGTGTAATCAGCTTTTGTGTATGTAACATTTCTGCGTGTGTTAATAAATATTTGAATATATATGCAAGGATGTTTGCATCTCACTTGTATGTGCTATTAATGGCTATGTTTTATCATTAATCTCTTTTACCTCCTGAATGTCACAATAGCTAAATGTTTTCACGTGGCGCCGGCCCACGCGGGCCCTAAAAAGAGCTTTTTGCCCTGTTATCCCTAGGGAAGCTTTATCTTTTCCTGAAAAAGAAAACTGAAATGAATATTGCTGTTTTATAAAATGCATTTGTTAGAATTTCTGAGCTATTCAAGCAGGAATTCTGATCTAACGGCGTACTAGATCATTTTACGGTGTTTACCAGAGTTTCGAAGTCCTACTGAAATATTAGAAGTATTTTAAGAACCTTTTACGTGTTAACTCCTTCTTCCTTAATGTGCAAAAAGTTGAATTTAGGGAAGTGTGCTATAGTTGTTTATATTTCTAAGTTATTTTTAAAAAATGGTGCGTCCTTTCTTTTAAATTTCCGATTGATGGCAGTTATTATCAACAATTGATGACTTAATTTAAAGATGTCACATTTCAATTTTTTTTATAACGAAACAATTTTTTTCAAATTTCTTGCTGTGGATAGAGATAAACAATTCTTCCATCTCTGTGTACTTAGACCGGATTTAACAAAGTAAGCCTTCTAACATGGGTAAATTAAAGGTTCATAATGTGCGGCCGTGAATGCGGAATAACGAGTAGGAGCATTTCCTTCTTCTTCATATACACAGTTAACACCACTCAGGGTCACACCCTTTAGCAAAATAATAATAATAAGCTGTACTGTTTACGTTTCCTTTTTCGAAAGCTCGTCCCTCACTTTTTTCCTGTCATGAATGCTATGTCACGCTGATAACGTGCATGCCATTCTTGATCTGGCGTACTTTTCTGACAACTATTGACTTTCGTCTCATTGTGTATTTCAATACATTGTGAGCTATTACTGGCCCAGAGAGCCGGTAGGGCCTTTGTGAAAATTCTACCTTCGCAGAATTTGACAATACCGTGGAATGCAATGATATTGAATATATAACCTCTGCATGTATAAGGGCGCACAGCGTCATAATAATTATTGTATTATTGTATAAAAGATTGTATCCTACGCTGATGACACTTCGGTGTTCATAACCGGGAGATCAGAAAATGACATTGAAGACAAAGCAATCCAAACACTGAGTGCATTAAATACGTGGGCAAAATCAAATTGTTTGAAGATTAATTCTAAAAAGACAAAAATAATATTGTACTTTCCAAAAGGAAAGATAATTTCTCGGCCGTTGAACGTGTTCTTAAGCTCTGATACTGTTGAAATTGTAGATTCTGTTAAAATCCTTGGCGTTATATTTTCAAAGCATTTGACTAGGAATGATCATGTGGATTATATCAGATCAAAAGTGTCTTCAGCTGTCGGTGTCATGTTGCGGCTGCGCGGTATTCTTCCTGTGAATGTTAGGCTATTGCTATACAACTCATTAGTTCTTTCTCTTTTGCAATATTGTTGTACCGTTTGGGGCACTACGGGTGTCACAAATTTATCCAAGCTTCACCTTCTTCAAAAAAGAGCTGTAAGATGCATTGCTGGTGTTCCTTATTGTTCCCCCACACATGACTTGTCTTTAAAATATGAAATCCTGCCAATCTATAGTTTATATAATTATAGACTTTTAATGATCTATAAACGGTCTTCACACAGTCATGAACATTATATTAGTTATCTGGCAAAACTTGAGAAAAACACGCATATCCTGCAGACTAGACATAAAGAAATTTGGTTAGTGCCGATGCCTAGGGCATATTATACCGAGCAGTCTCTTTCTTATACTGTTCCAGTATTATTAAATAAATTAAACAGAGAATTCTTTGACCCCTTTCAGCATTCAAGTGATGTTATTAAGCGATTTTTTCTTATCAAGATTACGTAATGTTGCACTCAGTTTAAACCTATACCTGTTATTATTTTTTTTTCGTTTCCCGATGACCAGTTATTTGTTTTTTTAATACCTATGTTTGTGCTGCAATGCATAGCGCTGCTTTTTACAAGTGTTTTGTTATTTTGTTTCAGTGTTTATTCGGAAAATTGAAAATCTCTGCCTGTGTACTGTACGGCCAGGTTGATAAAGGGGGCAGGACCTCTGTCAAGCTTACGAGCTTTTAGTCCTGTCTCCTTCTCTGTCCAAGAGAAAAATAAAGACTGAATTGAATTGAAATTGAATAAAAATTATGGGGTTTTACGTGCCAAAACCACTTTCTGATTACGAGGCACGCCGTAGTGGAGGACTCGGAAAATTTCGACCACCTGGGGTTCTTTAACGTGCATCAAATCTAAGTACACGGGTGTTTTCGCATTTCACCCCCATCTAAATGCAACCGCCGTGGCCGGGATTCGATCCCGCGACCTCATGCTCAGAAGCCTAACACCATAGCCACTGAGCAACCACGGCGGGTACAGCGTCTTAGGAACGGTGTTCAGGATAAATGACGGATATATTTCTCGGACAAAAATACGTCCCAAAGGATAATAAATAAGCATGCCATTCTTGACATGGCTTACTGTATTGCACATTGTGTAAACTTTCTAGGGTGTTCGTTCCGTGTATTTTCTCATTCTGCTCTCAGTGTTGTAAGACCCGAGAGTCCCCTCAATCACTCGAGAAAATTTCAATGTTTCTTGAGATAAAAACGAACTGGAGGCACCCACTGGACTATTCCAACTTCAGCGGTATTGCAGGCTGCAGAGATGCAATGGTGCATAATTGAAAACTCGAAAGAGGAGAAACGTTCTCCCATGAAAACCAATGAAGTTGCTTTACATTGCCAACATGCCAACACACACAAAGCCACAAAGCCGTGAAAACCAGAGGCAGATCACTGTTGGCCAATTGGAGCAGCAAATAACTGTGAAACATGCTTTGGTTCTCAATCAACTTAAAGCTTTCAGTAAAAATAAGCACCCATTTTTGATGCACAAGTATGCGAGTAGTCAAGCTAAGATAATTTAGAAATAGTAATATTTGCCGAGCGCAATATTTATTTCGCTTCTTTTGAAGATGTTCTGCTTGCAGTAGTTTGGTAACATATAGAAGGTGAGCATTAGCATGTACAAAATACTTCTCCCAACGGTACAAGAAAACATTTTTGAAAGCGTTCACATAAGAATTTTCACGTTTCTTTTTTCCTTTTTTATGACGTCATAGAAACGAAAAATTTCGCTGACGTACGTAGTATATTTTTTCTCTTCGATGCGCCGTTAAAATCTGTGTTGTTCGAGCGCACAGAGAGTGTTGCACCACATAGTTCTACTTGTGTTAGAACGAGGTAAATCGTTTCTTTGTAGCAGGTGGCCAAGACCCTGCGATACCAAAACTAGAAAAGCAGAAAAACGACCCCTACTTACCTGCGCAATTGGCGAAAGATTTCTGTGCAACTTGTGGACAATTGAACAATGCTGTGTCAGGGCTCACTTTTGAGACACCCTGCGAGCGCACTTTTCTTATTGAACTTTCAAAGTTTGACATTCATATGCGCAATTGCCCGTTTCTTCGAAGTATCTTCGAATTTCTTTCCAGTTTCTGAGGGCGTACATTTATAAAGCTATTCGGCCAACACCTCTTGAGCTTGTTCTCGTGATATTGATTACTTATATATACATGTACGCTGTATCATGACGTGCAAGTTGTTCAGACATCGTTTTATATTTAATGAAATAAATTTTTACCTTATTCGTTACACGTTACAACATCTTATTGTTGCCTAGCTCTAGCATTGTTCCAAACCTAGCCCTATGGTTCGTCTCTTTTACAGCTGTAGCTCTTGCGCATGTGCCTGGTCACTTATTTCGACAACTTTATGATTTTGTTACTTTTGTCACTCAATAGCTTAGAAAGAAAGAGACGAACTAAGAAACAGATAGCGTTGGGAAAGCTGTTATATTTTATTGAAATGTAGAAAAGAGAAGGTGAATAGGAACGAAGGCGGATGAAAAGAGATCTCACTGCTGGTGGGAGCGAAATCTTCATCTTGCCCCTAAGAATAGCGGTACTGTCAAACACTCGCAGAGCGAATCTGATACACGTGTACTTACCCTAAAGAAGAAAGCGAGAATGGCCAACGTAGTAGCCTAATTAAAAGCACCCCAGCACGCGTAATGCAAGAGATGTGGGTAGAGCATAAACCTTTTTTTCCTTGTATGATGTTCGGTAGCTTTTTAACGTTATATTTCGTACACCTACATAAACATAACGCTTTCTTTTATGCTTTCTCCGGTTTTGCTGCTTATATTAAATATGCCTCTGAATAATAAGAAAGAGAGCCTCGCAGGCCGCCATTTCTACTCGATTAGTGCTTTATAGTATTTCCGTATGTCCTGCTCTCACGCGGCAGTAAAATTTTTCAGGTTATCCAATTTTAGCGGCACCCCCTCATAGTGCATTACAAATCAGTTTTCCGCCATCTGGTGGAAAATTTGATCAAAATTCTGCAGTGCAGCTATTAGTGTGACTCAAAGCGTTCGAAAAATTCATATGGGCTTTCCCGGTGTCCCGGAAAACCAATACACTGTCGAAGTTTTTATTAGTAAAAGAACGTTAAAATGTTGAAAAGTCTACGTTGAAACAACGGCAAGCAGTGTTGAAGCTTTTGGGTTAATCGCGCGCTATACAAACTACTGAGACTACACGCTGTGCCCGGTTTAAGGCCTTAAACTAAATGCTATAAAAAGCTCCCCCGCTGCTTCCCTACTCTGTCTCGTTGTTTCGTGTTTGTGCGGTAACACGCACACAAATGTGGCTGCTGCGCATCCGCGGCAGCGGCGGCGGCGCCCGCCGTGAGGAGGCAAGAAAGAACCAGAAAGCTCGCCTTCGTTCGCAGTGTTCGCTGCCAGCGTTTCAACGAAAGCAACAAAATCCCCATACAGAAAGGCGTCAGGCAGGGAGATACGATCCGTAAGTAGCGTGGCACTGGAAGTGGTAAGGGAATACACCTACTTAGGACAGATATTGGCTGCGGATCCGGAACAGGAGACTGAAATAATCACAAGAAAAAGAATGGGCTGGGGCGCGTTTCGCAGGCATTCTCACATCATGAACAAGAGGTTGCCATTATCCCTCAAGAGAAAAGTGTATAACAGCTGTGTCTTACCTGTACTCACGTACCGGGCAGAAACCTGGACGCATACGAGAACCGTTCTACTTAAATTGAGGACGACGCAACGAGCTATGGAAAGAAGAATGATGGGTGTAACGTTAAAAGATAAGAAAAGAGCAGATTTGGTGAGGGAACAAACGCGAGTTAATGACATCTTAGTTGAAATCAAGAAAAAGAAATGGGGGGGGCATGGGCAGGACACGTAATGAGGAGGAAAGATAACCGATGGTCATAAGGGGTTACGGACTGGATTCCAAGGGAAGGGAAGCTTAGCAGGCGGCGATAGAATTAGGTGGACGGATGAGATTAAGAAGTTTGCATGGACGACATGGCCACAATTAGTACATGACCGGGGTTCTTGGAGGAGTATGGGAGAGGGCTTTGCCCTGCAGTGGGCGCAACCAGGCTGATGATGATGATGACCGCGTTAACCAACGTCCTTGTGGCAATCGTTTCTACGCTATCGTAGGGCGCTTACAGTGCCGGTTCTGTTCGTGGCGGATATCGCTGTGCTCCGGTCTGTGGTCCATGGTTGTAATCTGGTCGTCTTCAGTCGTCGCTAGTCTCCGGCATCACCGATGTACCGGCCGATATGACGAAGCCACAATCGCTGAGGAGTTGTCGCGTTCCGGCAGAGCAGAACTCGTGCCGGCTGGTGGTCCTGTTCGCGCCGGCCCAGCTTAGTTCCCTAGATGCGGTGACTGGCTGCAGCCAGCCTCCGCGGGTCTAGGTTCAGCGGCGTAAATGCGGGCGTGTCCAGGCTGGTAGATCCGGGCCAGCGGTAGTTCAGGGGACGTAGGTCGTCTGCTAGCCGAGTCTCGTACTCGGGAGAGACGTCGATGCATCGCCTAGGTAGTGGGGCAGGACCCAGAGTGGCGATCTTCAGCCGTCTTCTCCTGGAACGCAGCGCCCAGGCCACCACGTCCTTCTCTGCGCGCGCCCCTTCTCCAAGATGGCACCTCCACGTGCTCGCTTCACTCCCTCTTCCTTTCTTTCTTTCCAATCTCTTGTATGCCTTCGATCGTAGTACCGCTTTCTTGTCTTTTTTTTCTTTCTTTGCGCTTGTCACTCCTGACAAGCGTGCACCCAATGCACAGTACCTGAGCATTTTTGCATTTCGCGTGCATCTAAATGCAGCCCTTGAGGCCGGGACATGATTCCGCCACCTCATGATTACCAGCATAATACCAAAGGCACTAAGCTACCAAGGTAAAGAGGCACATAGGTCAAGATGAGTTGGTGTCACATGTAAATGTCTTCTTTTCTATTGTTTCTGCTGTTGCACTCTATCTGTTATCAATTCTGAACAACGCGTCCTCTATTTCGCTTCCTTTTCTCCGAACTGCAACCCATCTTGGGGGCTCGTTGTTCTAATAGAGAAAAGTCTAAGAAGCCACTTCTTGTTTACAGCACTTTTTATGGATTCGTGCAATGAGTAAAAGTTTTGCGCTTCTCAGAATAACATACTACGCAACTAGTCAAACATAGCGTACAACATGATATCTAGGCATACGTAAAGATGAAGTAACAATGTCTATTTTTCGCGTATCTTTTTCTGCTTTTCATTGTTAATTATCTATTCTTGAAGTTCTACTGGACAAAATGAATTTATATCCAGTTTAAGATGTATCGAGAAAACTATTCCAAACCGTATATAGAAAAAAAAAGTAATGTATGGCACTTAAAATGAATAAAAACGTTTCCTACTGCCAGAAATGGTATATTGTACAGTTATTTTTTTGTATGCATACCTTATATATAACTCACACCTTATGTACCTTATCGGAACCGCCAACTTGCAAGGAATACGGAGATATCAGAGTTTTCTCGGTGGGTGTACTTCACGTCATATTCTGAGGCTTTCGCTCAATGATAACGCCGACGAGGGAGTTAGCCACAATGGGCGTATCCTTCACTCGGCGCGGCGGTGCAGGCAGGCGTAGGCCTAGCCCCGTGCTTGCGTTTTCCCGTCTCTCTGCACGACTAAAGCGACGACAAATGCGTTCATCGAAAGCGAAGCCATGCCCGAAGTCGTAACTGTAGAAGGTATGGACGTAACCCAGGAAGATCTCAACGGTGCTGCGTGGATCACGGTGCTCAGCAACCATAAAGAGAAGTAGACGAAGAGGCCGCCATTATTAGATGGCCAAAGTGGCACCATGAACAAGCGGGCTGGCCACCACACTACTAAACGACCGGCCAGAAATCTGTTGTCGCAAGTAACGGCAGCTTCACGACTTCTGAAGCTCACCAAGAAACATATCAAGATTATTGTGCGCCCCAAGGGAGGCTTCGCCGTATCCAAAGCCGACGTAGTACTGCTCGTTCAAGGCCTGGCCATGGCGGCGGCCCTGCCGGAGCAGCAGGGCCGCCGCCATGGAAGACAGCATGTGCCCAAACAGGGTACAAAATATTTTATTCATTTCTACCCCGCACGCCTCTAATGCGAGGGCCGATGCGATGGATGGATTGATGAATGAAAAAAAATTACCGACGATTACGTTACTTCCTAATGCGAAATTTGAGCGCAGCAAATAAGCTGTTTCACCTTATCGATAGATTGAGGCAAAGAAATCGAGCAACACATGTATGCGCTATCACAGAATTTTTTTTTATATTTCCCGTACTCCTGGATCATCTCGACGGCGGCGACGGTAAGCTTCTGCTTCGGCGGCACGCACCTCTGGATTCTGACGGCGACGGCGCTGGGCCTCTGCTCTGGCAGCTCGTTTAGCAGCAGCAGCAGCAGCAGCAGACGGAGGACTTCCATCGGTCGTCTCGCTCATGGCTCAGAAAGAACTGGCAGATAATTTCGCAGTGGCGAACGGCAGCGGCAATTTCGGCTCGGGCGGTGCACATATACAGATCCGCCGCCACCGATCTGGCTCTCTGATTGCCACCGCACAGGGCGAACGGCAGCGGCAATTTCGGCTCGGGCGGTGCACATATACAGATCCGCCGCCACCGATCTGGCTCTCTGATTGCCACCGCACAGGGGTTGCATTGGAGGAGGAGCGAAGAAAGGAATTAAGTTCGAGCCGGCGCTTTGACAACCGGAGACTCGCAGGAAGAGGGGGGAGGGGGGCGGCGTGTACACCCACCGGCAAACGATGGGGGCAGAAGCGCGCGCAGCAAGCGGACAACACGATAAAGGGAGGAGGGAAGAGATAGCAGCGACTGACTGATGCCGCTGACGCCGATAGTGAGTCAACCCCAGCTGCGGAGTTGGTTTCAGGGACAACGCCGCCGATGCCGACACAAACAATATGATACCCTCGCTTCCGCAGCGCTAAGAACCAGGTCTAGCCGTGGGAAGGTGGTCACGTATTCGTCGACGTGCCGGGGCCTACGTGAAATAACCGGCGCGTCGGCAACTGAAGAGCACCCTATCCGCCACACAAGAACAGGGGGGGGGGGTACCCTTTCCTCCTCTTTCTGCATGGCGGCGACGGTGTTCTATGCAGTCACGTTATCTTGACTATCTAGCGGCGTCAGCGGCATCCAGCGGTATCAGTCGGTCGCTGCTAGCGCTGGGGGGATGAAAGGGGGGCGGAGCTGGTTACGAGGCCGACGACAACGCCGACGACTACGCGAAACCCAGGAACGGACGCCAAAGAGCTGCGCTCTAAAACTTTATTAGGGTCCTTTAGGGCGCGCACTAGCGCGCAGTGGGCCGCTCCCACGTCGGGACAGAGATGCCGAGCCTCTCCGCCGCGTCGCGGGCCCGTTGGAAAGCTCATAACTGTTCTTCGAGGTTCGGACTGTGTAGGACCGCATCCCAATGTGAAGAAGTGTTGCTTTCATGGCCGCGTAACGCGGGACATCGCCGGAGCATGTGAGGTAAATTCGCTAAGTCATTGCATAGTGCACATGCATTTGTTGTCTAAATTTCAGGGTACATCTTTTGAAGAAGTAGGGGGTTTGGGTATGCCCTCATCTGTAGAAGCCTTAGTGTCCAAGCCTGAGGTCTATTGAGTTCGCAATGTGGGAGGGGGTAGATCCTCTGAGCCAAGTAAAAGTGCTTAGTAATTACGGTGTACGTGGGAGGAGAGCCCCGATTGTCAGTACCCCCAGCGTCACGCTGCCCGGTAGCTACGCGGTTGATGATCCCTCGCCCAGCTCCGTGTGCCGACTCATTGAGGTTGGGCAGGGCACCTTCTATCTGTCCCATGTGGGCTGGAAACCCGATCAATGTGTGGCTTGATCTCCTTGCTTCCTAGCATCCCTAGGACCAGCTCGGATATGGTTCCTTTGGCAAATGCTCTAACAGCTGATATCGAGTCACTGTAGATTGATGCCCTCTTGTCGTCCAATAAGGCCATCGCTATTGCAGCCGGCTCTGCCATCTCAGAGGACGTCGTCCGAATCGAGATTGCGTTCGTTATTTGCCTTTGCTGATCTACGCTAACTACAGCGAAGGCCTGTCCGTCGGCGTTGCGCGCTGCGTCTACGAAACTGTTCTCCGAAGCCCGTTCACGAGCCTTTTTCAGGAGAGCCTTCGCGCGCGTCTGACGTCTTCCCACGTTGCGTTCTGGATGGACCTTTCGTGGGATCGGGGCGACAATGATGCGGTCCCGCTGCTCTCGAGGGATGCTACAGAACTTTGTCGATTTCCACATTTCCGGGACTTTACCACTGCTCCTTGCTTCGTTAATGATGTCCGTTAGGTATTCGATGGACTTCTCGTCCAGGTTCCTATGCGAGCCTAAATAAAATTCATACCAAATACGGCGCCTACGAAGTTTCGGCATACATCGCCGCCCCCGAGGGTACGTGCAAAGGCGTAATAACGCACGTCGACCCCACTCAAGACGAAGGAATGCTTAGAAAAATTATTGCAAACGAAAAAAATCCAACGGCACTAGAAGCAAGACGAACCGAAAACTCGCATTCTGAGGCATGCGTACGCCCAACCACTTTATATCCGGCATGGTCTTGCTCCCGTGTTCTGTTTAGCGACTCCAGGTCGACGTTTGCCATTCTTGTGGCTACGACATTTGCATCAGCAGCGAGGAAGAGAGAAGTAAATGGCGCGCTTGCGGAAAAGCAAAAAGGGAACGACGAAGAACACCACTGCACTCTCAAGTGCGAGGCGTGCGGCGTGCCCCACGTCGCCGGGGACCGAACATGCAAAAAGGCCTATCAAATCTCATACATCGCACGACGCCGGCGCCGAAGGCGCCGACAAAGCAAGGAAGACACAACTGGAGGAATAGTCTGACGCAATCGGCTACAGCTCGTTGGTTGCACCAGCTGCGCAGAGTGGCTCCATCATCAGTACACGATATCGAGAAGCAGACAATCCAAACCGAGGCAAGGAGAAAGCTCCTCCAGATCGAGATCCCGGTCTCGCTCCCAATCCGTCAGGCGGGCCACGTGGGCCGACAAGGCCAATGAAGCCACGCCGTCGTCTTGGAAGAACAACGCATCAACCAAAGAAACAAAAGCTGAGGCGCAGCCAGAGCACAGGATCGATTCCCGTATCCAAGCCCTCAAAGCAGAAAATAGGCAATTTCGACGCAAGCTCGCAGACCTTAAGCAATTCTTTAACACCATGAAAGGAACATTCATAAACCGCCACGAGGTTAGCCACAGTAACTCTGGACAATTAGCCGGGCAGTCGAAACGTAAGGCGTTCAACCCGGAACCTTATAGCGCCACGGGGTAGGAAGAAGAGGGCAACATAGCCAAAGTCAGCGAGACCCCGTGCGCCGCCTCGGCTTCACCTGTCAAAAACGAGGGTAAATTGGAAAAGACCCTGAGTAGGATTATTGAAATGCTCTCTGCCATAGAGTTGAGAGTATCACTTCTAGAAAGACCTAGGGCACAGCCCAAAACTAGACAAACAACACATACTGAACCGCTCCCGACCGACTCAAGTCCCGATGGGGGCGCGAAACGCTTCCGAAAGTTTCTCAGCAAACAAGATGGCGATCCCAAATAACAATACCGTCAACATTTGGCATTTGAACTGCGCCAGCTTCCAGAGGCGCAATGCTGCGTAAGGTCAGCTCGTTAGATCGGTGGCAGACAAGCCACAGGTCATCTTACTGCAGGAGACGCTCGCGGAGAAGATCACCCTAGCGGGGGTATCGCGCAGTAGCGTACAAAAGTGAAACGGGGAGAGGCATCGCCGCCTTAGTTAAATAGGGCGTCTCTTTTATGGAGCACAAGGTTCCAAAATATCAGAGCGGACTAGAAGCGCAACTGATCGAGCTCGTGCCCAGTGTCTTTATTCCAATGTCTTTATTCTTAACGTCTACAGAAACTTTAATGCACTATTTTATTCCGCAATCATGGCAGCCAGAAACGTGCCCCTCTTAATTGCGGATGACTTCAACGCTCCGAACACGGAATGGGGATATGGCTTTAACAGCAAGTAGGGCACAAACTTAGCCGGGTATGCAGCCTATTCTAACCTCAGGCTTGTTACGGATCCGCGGTTTACAACCCATGGAGTAATTAGGTCAGTCGGGACTCAACGCCAGACCTCGCATTCTTCCGAAATATCGAGGGCACGTGGGATAATCTCTACGAGGACTTAGGTAGTGATCACCACGTTCTCAAAATCACGGTACAGATCAAACCTAAACTTCCGGTCAACTACGAATACGTCGATTGGGATCTTTGCGGAGAAGTCAAATCCAAACGGCCTCCTGAAGCGAATCCTTCAAAGATCTAATTGACAATCTTAAACAGGCGGTCAAAAACGTGACGAAAGAAATCAGCACACAACTTGAAGTCCCCAAAATGGGCTCGCGGTCAGCGCATCTCCTGGAGGCTAAATACGCTCTTGCGGAGAGGTGGAAAACGCCGAAATCAAATCGCCGACTGCGAGCAAAACTAGGGTCTGTAAAGCAGGAAATAGAGTGGTATTCCAGACGGCTGGCCTCGCAACAGTGGGACGACACATGCAACGAAACGGACAGTCGCATGAGAAGAGGCAGTAAGTGGAATCTGCTTAAAAGCCTCCTCGACTACAAACAGTCCAGGAATGCGTTAAATCTTACTGTCGATAGGCTCATGCATTGTCAGGGCACCTCGGGCCTCAAAAAAAGTAATAGCCAACGACCTGGCTCGAACTTACCTACCCATCATGGAAGGAGATTCGCAAGGCATAAACGCGAGAACGCGTTTCTCGGGGATAGACAGGCGAGAATTAGGCGAACCTTTCACAACTTCAGACATCAGACACGTACTCTTCTCCTTAAATGGAAGATCGGCGCTGGGGCCATACGGGGTCACTAACAAACTCCTCCGAAACCTAGACGACAAGGCCATCGAAATGCTAACGGTAGACATAACCGAGATGAGGTGCTCGGGGCAGGTCCCGTCGGAATGGCGCACAGACAAGGTGGTACGCATCCCCAAATCAGTAAAACCTCCGGGCATAAATACCCTGCGTCCAATCTCTCTAACATCGTGCCTTTTCAATGTGGCCGAACATGCAGTACACGATCAAATCGTCGAACACGTAGAATACCACGAACTATTTAGGCATTATCCAATAGGCTTTAGAAAGGGACTCTCCGCGCAAGACGTAATGCTACTCCTAAAGACATCCATATTCGATAATGAAATGCGGGACGTCCAAGGAATCATCGCACTCGGCCTCGCTAAGGCCTTTTCTAAGGTGGCTCACGAACACATCTTGAACGAAATTTCCTCTCTCAACCTAGGCCGGCAATTCTTTATTTCCCTTTGTCGTTCTTAGCGCAAAGGAAAACGTTCCTTTGACTGGGCACGATCTCGAGCGGTCCTTACGAACTACGCAACTGCGGAACCCCTAAGGGCTCGGTCCAATCCCCACTACTCTTCAACCTGGCCTTGCATTAACTCTCCGAAAGGCTGGCCGAAACCCTAAATATAAGCCACGCAATCTATGCAGACGGTATCAGAATCTCGGCTCCGGCGGGACCTCTGGAAGATCTAGACAATCTCTGCAGGCGGTCGTAGAGGTAACGATATAATTTCTTACATGCACGCTTCTCAAGCTTTCACCGATCAAATCCAAACTCCTCCTCTACTGACAGCCCATGGGCAGGGCATTAGGAACCTCGAGCCTCTGCAAACGCTTCCAGTCGAAATTACGACACCAGAAGGGCACCCCATTCCGAAGGTGAACTGCATCAAAATTTTAGGACTTCTATTCAACGCCAAAGACTGCAATGCAGAAGCTATATACAAGCTAGGCGATCTGGCGAAAAATGTACTAAATTCATCCCTAGAATCACAAACAAAAGAGGAGGACACAACGAGGAGAACCTAGGCAGGGACTTCCAAGCTTTCTTCATCGGTCATAATATTTACAGGGCACCCTACCTCAATTGGGGCAAAATCGAAAAAAAAACTCCACACGCTCATCAGGTCCGGCATCGAAAGAATACTCGGTATTCCAAATTCCCCTAGCACGGTAAAAGTACTCGAACTCGGAATGCACAATACCATAGACAAATTAATCAAGGCACAGTTTGTTGCACAGATACCCAGGATTTTTCAATGAAGCAGATCATTAGTATTCTTCATGAAGCTGGTATACTCCCTAGACAGGCACTGCTCGACAGCTACCCCCTGTCTAAATTAGCCCGGGAAGCTATAAAGATATAGCCCGTACCGATGAATATCCACCGCATATATAACGAATGTCGCAGAAGAGCGCGGGCTAGAACCATCCTTCAACGAATCAATCCTTACGGGGCACATACATTTTTCGTTGGCGCCGCCAAATATTGCCGCGAAGACAGCTTTGCAATCTCTGTCATTGACGCGCGCGCAGCACTTATCAGCGCCGCGTCAATCTACAGTACACACGCGAACGAGGCGGAGGAAACCGGGGATCCTGGGCTCTTTAAGCAGCAAAAGGCCTAACGACCATTTTCTCTGATTCGCGCAATGCGGTCAGAGTTTCCTCGTCCGCTCTAGTTTAAAAACACGCAGTTGGCATCGTCAACAGCTCAATTAGTATTACTACGGGCAAAGAAACTGGAGGTGGTAGCATAGCGTGGTTCCCGGCCCATGTGCACGATACAACAGACCAAGCGGGTTGCAGCCCTAACGAGCGGGCCAACTGCCTGGCGCGTAAATTCATGAACCACGCCCGAGCTAACGCTCAGGCTCTGCCATAGGATCGTCCCTTCAAAGATCCTCTGACCCCTTATCATGGAATTACGTCGCATTACGGACACAGCAGGAGGAAATTCCCTCCCCCTAGCCCGAAACTGAAGAGGGCTCAGACCGTTACATTCAGGATCTTACAGACGAGATCATACCTTACCCCCAGTGCGCTTAGTTGTATAGACCCCAACATCTCGCCGTCGTGCTCCAAATGCAATCCTGCATGCTGCTCCTTTGACCACGTGCTCTGGCTGTGCATGTACAACGCGGGCTCCGACCTTCAATACAAGTACAACTGGGACGCCTTGTGGAAGAGCTCAGAATTCACGCACCAACCACAGGCCGGCCAAAGGGCACGCGACATCGCAGAGACACCACCTCCCGGTGCCGCTGTGGGCGGAGCCACCAACTTGATTGGGAAGCCTTCGGCTCTCCTCAGTCAAGTTTTTTAGGACTCATACCTATAAAACTTTTGTATTGTCACTGTCATGCATTGCTCTCTTTGGTTGTTGTGTTGCAACACTTGAGATTGAATATCCTTAACTGTAAAATTCTTTACCTGGTTTGGATGCGTTATATTATTTAGGCTGCATTTCTGTTTTTATAATATATTGTCAGCAATATATCTCTAAGTATTCTTCTGATTCTCATAAATTTTGCGTTGTTGGCACAAAATATTGTGAAAAAGTCTTGTATGTTGTTTCGGAGTGTGCATTTCAGTTTTCACATTTTCCAGGTGCAGTGCTGCTTTTTATAGAATCGTTAGGAGACAAAGAGCAACACTTTTTATTTCTTTTATGGACAGCTTTGTCCTCAGTCTGATGCCGTTTCATTCAGCTGTCAGCGGACAAATATATTGAAGTTCGGAAACTTCACATAAGTTACTGATGCTCCACAGCACATCACGTGGCTTAAAAGGAATAAGGAAAAACGGGGAACGCGGGAGATCAAAATTCAAGGCGATGAGCAAAACGAGAACAAGGTAAAAGCTGGCGCGAACGTTTCCGCAAGTGAACTTCTCTTTTCTAAGCCGACGTGTGCTTTCCTCGGCACATTATATATAATTAGGGTTCTTTTGAAGGAGAGAGAGGTGAAACGGGTGGGCGAGAAAACGATCAAGGGCGTGTTTGCGGCGACGGTGTAGAATCGGACAGAAAGCGGTGCTATTTAGCGTAGGTGGAGGAATGTTAGGCAGCACCGTGTGTCAGCCCTGGGTTCCTTTATTTATAAAACGGCCCTGGACGAAGCGGTGGGGAAAAGTTTATCTTCTCCGCTGTATGTCAGTGACCTATTGTCTCTTTCTTGCACAGAGACGGTGTTTGACCGACCTCTAAGGGAGATTGACTTTGTGTTATGCGTCAACTCTAGTTGCTTCTGTTGCTGGTGCGAACCATCACCAAAAGATGTAGCGATGACGTTCGCCACTTCTCGAACCAGATCAGGAGACAGGTTACAGGGTATGGGGCGAAACGAAGATGTATCCGAGGGCATGTGGTGCAGATCGAAGATGGCTTCGACGTTTGCGAACCAAATCTGTTGGTTTTTGCGCCAGCTGTTGAGCTGGAGCAACCCGTGGGTACGAGGTAGGTTGATCCGGAAGGTTGCCTGAGGGCGGTAGGTGGCTAGGGTCGGTGAATCTCTTAGACCTGGCTCTGAAGTGACCACTGTCGGAAACCGAGGGGTCATAGAGGAGTGCCTGAACAAGAGGACCAGCGTAGGAGGCTTTTAGCACGGAACTACGCATATAGTGCTTGCGCATGGAGCACGTACCACCCAACTTCCGCAGGCGGCACCAAGGCAGCGGACGAAAGCGTCGAGGTTAGCTTCCACGGACTGAGGCGTCGGTGGGCGCTACCGGCTATAGCTCCTACATTATATTATATATCACGATCAACCTGCGCAATTGACACATTATGAATTCACAAAACAAATTTTAGAACAGTGCCTTGTTTACTACACTTTCGTACATTTCTGCACGCATGATATAACCCTAAAACGTCCGCTAAAGATACTGTGCTTGTTACAAAGGTCATGTTAAATGGCTAATTGGTGGCACCTGTAAAATCATGCAAGACTTTGAGGAATACATTTGCACAGCAGCAGCTACTGCTATTTTGTGTGTACATTTCTGAGCAGCTACATATCCATGAGCACATATTTTGCGCTGTAGGCGAAATAGGTGACTTCCTAGGTGCGGCACTTCCAGATGGGCACAACGCACTTTGTCGTCCATCACCCCGCTTGAACATTTACATTTCTTCAATTGGTGATGGACAATGTTGGATTCCGTTCGATATCCATTGTTGAATGCACTTTCGATGACCTATTTTTGAAATAACAGTGAAATGATGTCTGAAAACCTGAGCAGTAAATTTCCTCCCATCTATTTACCACTCCCTTATTATGGGTCTTAATATTCTTCATCTGATACACGTAAATTTGGTGCCCGAGTGGAGAGTAGTGAAGCAGTTTGACTTTATCTGGGGTAGAAAAATATCTCGAAACACTGCTGCACCCATGTCAATGTCTTCGTGTCTAGCAAAAACTTCCTAACCATTATGCCTTCAAAGGCAGCAAAGGTTGATTAGGGGATGGGCTGGCCTACTGTGTGGTCCGCTCTCCCTAAACAATTTACGAGGACTTTCTCGGCGTTATATCTGACCAGGCAGCTCAGCAGCAGCAGATCCACCTCTTTTCCAGCCCTTTGCCGCCTGTCAAGGTGGAGCGTTTGAAAACTCCTGGCTGCCTTTATAATAAATGGGAACATTTGGTACAGTATTCGGCTGTTCCGTGCAGACATAATTGTTTGAGCTTCAAGCTGCATAATTCCTGCACAGACACGCAGATATTATCATAGGCATTATTAAAATTAATGTACTGGAGTTCATTCGATGATTGTAACAGTGGACAGCCCTGCACAAAAAGAAAAAAAACACATCGATAAAGCACATGGAATTTTCTTTAAGCACAGCAGATATCATGCAAGGCGTCTGGGTTTGCTACGAATAACTACTACATATTTATTAAACTGAAAATTTTATTACTGTCACCATTGTGAACTTGATTCTTCCTCGTGAAAGCTTGAAAGCTTAAAACATGCAAAATCCAAAATTAAAAGAAACTGTAAAGACACGATAAAGGCATCCAATCGATATTTTCATCTGCATTGCCACCCTTTATTTCATACTATGATGAGGCTGGCACAGTAACCAGTGAGGGTATGTGAGGGTATGAGAGGGTATAACCGTATATATGTCATGTAGTAAAACTACAAAGCTTGGTGCATGAAACATGGCTAATTGCTTACTTTAAGCATCAGTAAGTTCTATAGATTGTGCTAGGAATAACATACGATTTATCTGCAGCATGTGGTATAACATGGCTCACTTGCTGGTACGTAATATTAACTTACGTCAAGTGCTCTTTGATTAAACAGCTGAAGTTGTGAGTGCGAAATTCATGTTTCTTTTGTGCGTCTGTAGTGGGAACTATAATTCATCAAGAAATCGGTAAGTCTTTATGTGTGACTAGTAAATTTTGCTACCGAGCTTCCTAAATAATTTGCGTGAAAAACTTTGAATGTATACGGTTTATATTTAACAGTGGCACAATTACATATGAAGAACTTTTCATGAGTATTTTCCTATGTTGACTAAGGACTTATGTAAATAGGTGCAGAAATTTAGGCATCAGAGTTAAAAATGTTATTTCTTAAGGTTTTTGTCATTCACAAAATAACAAATAACAGATGATAAGTTCTTCAGCTTGGGCCATCGAAAACAAAGTTCTATACGTTGTAAAGTTAAATTTCTCACACGACATAAGATGGTCCTTGCAGATGTCCCACTCAAACTACTTTTGAATAAGGACCCAAGCATTTGCTAAATAAAAATTTTTGTTCTTTCAAATCAATTTCAAGCTGTTTAGTCTGCTTCCCTCAGTGCAACTTAAAGCTCGATAAATAAACCAAGGATTTCCCTCAAGTTCATGCTAAATTAATGTTTGATATTCACTTTCCGCGTATTCTTGTGGTCATAACATTCATTGCTCTTATATTCCTGATGTGTAGGCTCAGGGACATACCTCTCTTCTCTGCACCATGGCATCATGGTGGTGGCTGTGTGCATTCACTCTCGGGCATTATTCATTCTTTGGCCTTTCTTGCACTACCAAGCAGGCAGAAAGCAGGCATGTCATTTTGTTTATATGTATAGTTCTTTTTACATAACTCACAATTACATTCCAACCGCATTTTATTCCATTGTCGCATTTTTATAATCAAAGCGAAAATTTTAAGTTTCTTCGAAATGAATTTTTGGCGAAATTGTTGGGTTTTGCTTAACATTGTTTTGGGTGATAGATATGAGACATGTCCTCCTCAGGTACTTTCATTATGTTCTTCGTCCATTGATAATGTCCTGTCCTTCCCTTTGCATGTCTCTTCTAACACCCAAAACCAATGGAGGTTCTTGTTTATTTATTCATACACGGTACACTTATAGGCATTCAGTAGAAGGTACTACATAAGGAAGGAGGGGGGGGCACTACAAACGTAAAAGTGATAACAAAGCAATAGTAGCAATAAACAATAGGACAAAGTGCAGAACAAAATTGTGCTAACATAGTTTAGCTATTAAAAAACAAAGTGTAAGAAATAATAAAGATTGCGGAACGAAAGTTATGCACAGAGCACATCAAATGGTAAAAATATGCATGCTCGCCTAGACTACGGTTTTACTTATAAAGATGACACTAAGAGTAACAGTATGTAGCATGCCATGAAACTTTACAGGACCAGATTCTGTGGCAATATCAGAGGGCAAGCAGTTCTATTCAGTGATGATGCATTGTATAAAGACAGTGCATATTCTAATGTGCCACGTGCTTTGCACTTCGTCGTGAAGCGTGAAGAGGATTATGATGATAAAGTTTGTGAAGCAGGCAAAGACGCGCTACTTTGTGGCGAAGGGATAGTGCCTGTAAATTGGTATATCGTTTCAACGATGAAACACTGTGGTAAGGTGAAGAACCGGAAAAGCTGAAGCGAGCAGCCCGTCTTTGCACAGATTCAATCTCGTCGACTATGTGTTCGAGGGTCCGAAGGATTAGTGCAGTGTGAGCAAGTTTAAGCAAGCGCACTGAACTGGCTTAACCCTTGTTAACAATTAATATCACACTCACTGTTCTGTGTTATTTTTTCTACCTTTTTCTTGCACTATTAGGCGTTTGTTACAAACTTATATAGTTCTTTTTTATTGTCCTCATATGCAGCTTTATGTAGCTAATATGTTTTTCTGACTTTTAGGCTGTGGACTTGGCTGCTGTTTTCTTTTATTATTGTTGTTACTAGATTGTATGTACTTGAGTGTATGCCCCCCTTACTCAATACCCATGTAGGGGCCTCGTAAGGTATTTTACAAATAAATAAATAAATAAGTATTTGTTAACAGCAGCGTGGTTTTGGTTCAGTATGACGGTACCAGAAGAAAAATTAGCAGCTTCATGCGTGTAGTAAATGTGATGGTCTCACGTTAAGTCGTAATGTAAATGAACCCCTATATACTCATAGGTGAGACGAGTTCCGGACTACTTTGTATAACTATATGTAGTGCAGACTGTTCCAGCTCAATTAGTTAAAGGCAGATTCAGTTTTAGTAAGATTTCATGGCAGTATAACTTAAACTATTCGTTGATTGCATCTAAATCATATTAAAGAAGTGTACATGATCGTTATCAAAGTTATGTTATGATAAAGTACACAGTCATAGGCAAAACGTCTAATGCGCTTTGAAACACAAATACGTAAGTTGGTATATGCGTAATTAAGCAACAGTTCTTGCCCAAGCACACTCTTCTGAGGCACTCCAGACGTGATGGAACAAAAGGTAGTGTAAGAGTTCTCAGCAGAGTTGTAATGTAGTGTAGATGCTAAGAAATCAGCCATTCACTCTATAATATGCGCATAAATATTAGGTCCTGAAAGTGTAGAGACCAGTCTGTAATCAGGCACACTACTGAAAACTTTGAAGTAGTGTAGGTATAAGGCATCAATCTGGAATCCGGCATTATTAGATAAATAGAAGTTGAGAAGAAATCGAGCAAGCTGTTTGCCTCAAGGCAGTATACAAAAAAGCCGTGCTGGTAGGTAAATGTTTAAGTGTGACCTTAGAAATGGTAGACCACTTGCGAATGAATAATGTGTTCCATACATTTGTAACTTCAACTGGTTGATGATATTTGTTGTATTTTAAGGGGTGAAAATCCTTTGCCCGATTTATAAAATGGTATGACTTTAGCCACTCGCCGGTCTTGAGTAAGGGAATCAGTAGAAAGTGAGTGCGTGAATATTGCCGACAGTACTCTAGGGATACACTGTGACACATTCTTTAATGGATTGATATTAAATTCGTTGTGAGCTGATGTAGATGCAGTTTTTAGTCTGTTTGGTAAGGCAAATATGCCCGACTCATTAATAACAACTTCGGACTTGTAGGATCGCACAGGCAAATCAGGGCTTGTAGCGATGTCTTTGCAGGTGGACACTGAGCGGAACATGTCATTTCGTAACTTTACACAAAGTACCTCCTCAGCTACGCCACCACCAGAATTAGGATTATGTCTGGCAGAGAACGAAGGTTTCTTACGCACCAGAATACCCGTGTGTTATTCCTGACAAATCATAGCGGTAAAACGCCAACGTGTGGATTTCTGTAGTGTCTGGTATTTTTTGTCACATATTATGGGTCCTTAACCATGTCTCAGGATTTTTCTTTGTTTTATTCGCCTTTATATAAAGGCACTTTGTTTTAATATTGACGTGCTAAAGGCATTACGCGAACTAAGCAGTAGTATTGTTGCATCCAATCTTAAGAAGAAGGACGAATGCTAGGTTAAGATTTGCAAACGTGCTTCCAAACATATAACCTAGTTTTCTGCAATAGCTCCAGTGGAATATGTGTCCAAAAAGTGTCTGCAATAATGACTGAGCTACAAAGGTGCTGTTGTGTCCGTCACAACAAAAAATGTTGTATGCAGGTGAGGAAAGTAAAAAAATGTTATTGGAGATGGTATCGTTCAGCCACGTATTGGATAGTATAAGAGATGCTGAGCATGAATCAATGAGTGATGAAAGCGACAATCTTTATTACATCGCAGTTCGAATGTTTTTCTATTATAATGACAGATTTGTAGAAGTCTTATGGTTATGTGCTTGCATAAGCTCTCACCTTCCACACTAGAAGGCGACGAAGATTTAACACGTCATTCCGAAAGAGGCTGAGACGCGCGCACTGCATAGTGTGCTTCCGTGTCTGAAAGATACATGTCGCTGTTGACCAAGAGCTTGTTCAAAACTAAGCGAACTAAATGTGAGCTGCGTGATACCTAATACGAGCTTTAAAATAATAATCAGAAAATAAATATCTGATTTGCTATATTTAAGTGATGAAGAAGGGCAAAAATGGAATATATTTATATCATTCGTTGATATTGTTCTGTATGTTGGCATGACTCTTGGTTGACATATATCTATGGGCTCAATCCACCTCGACCTACTCGAGTACTCAAGGCAGTAAACAAAAATGTAATTCTGTGAAGATATACGAAGGAGTATCCTCTTTCTTTGTATGTGAAGCACACTGTAGAATACGATATGTGCATTCATTACAATAACTTTTATTAGTCATATGTTATATATGCATTGTAGAAAGTGTTGCAGTAAGATAGCAAGGGCATCGACTTGGTTAGGATTCATGGCACTTTTGGCAACAGTGCCAAAGGCCAAAGGCGAACAATAAGATGCAAGAAACAGTGCCACGTTGTGTTTTTCTTCCCCCTTATATAGGGCCCGTTTTTGCTTTTACTCTGTTACCAAAAGTATGATTGATTGAAAATGTTACTGCATACACGAGCACGGCTGGTAAGGGATGGTGAATAATTTTCTGTGAATGCTATATGTTGAACCCGCGACCACGGCGACCAGGCTGGCTTGGATGAGCGTAGATGATCATAGAGTTCTTGCTGTTTCACGCGCTGATAAGCATGACTTATTAAAATATGACACTTATCTGCCATTTGGAATCCGGCTTATCAAACCTGCCTCCGTTCGGTTGCACCTCACGCCCGCCGTACGCTATGCCGGCCGTACAAAATAGATGCACCTGCGGAGGGAGTGTTCGCCGCGTGAGGGAGCCCAGCAGGTCAAGGGCATGGTAAAATAGCCCAGGGTGTTTACAAATCGGGAAAACCAGGAAAATTGCCAATTGTCAGGGATTTTGAATAGTCCGGAATTACTCAGGGAAAACTCGGCTAATTGGCGCTTCTCACGGTGTCTACCAGGTTGACATATTCAAGTTCCCTGAGTTTTCCAGGTTTTCCGTGAGCGACGTCAAACTTTCTTTTATGTACAGGCAGGCTGGCACCACCTCGCCCAATACTGTCACTCTGACATAAGCATTTAAAGAAAAATAAGGAAAACAACATAATCCAGTTTGCAGAAGAGTAAGGAGTAGTGTTTATTTTATTCAAAATAGAAAACTTAAGAGAGGGAAAAGTAAAATGCACAGCAAAAAATTATATTCGAGAAAGAAAACTGATGAAGCAATTTTAAATCGAGTCAAAGATTTTTCAATATGAGCCATTTCTATCAAGCGATAGCAAGATCACTGGCATTAGGCACGAACTTTGTCACAAGTGAGATTTTCTCAGCAGCTGGAAAGACAAGCTCAACTGTCCTCACATACACTCAGACCACTCAAAATGCTTCCGTTTTGTTTTTCGCTGCTTTCAAGAGTTTATTTTAGTTTGTATGTGGGTCACCTGCATCTTTGCGTCAGCCAACACTTTGTTTTATGAGCTAAAGTTGTTTTAAGAAAAGGCGGCACAGTTCGTTTCCCGATCTTTCCTGAATGCGACAGACATTTCTATTATTCTCCTCGTTCCGTTGCGCGTTCGCTCCACGAACCTTTTAAAGCATCCTCTTGATCAGTTGTACAGTCAACGTCCGGGTTTTCGGGCTTCCTAGGGGCCACGTAAACATACGAAAATTGGATGCATGACTTTTATGGCCTTTAAGGGCTCAAATCGTCACAGGCACGTCCGAGAAAGCTCTGAAGTCCGGCCAGTACACTTATTAGGCGTCTCGCTGCTGGTACTTTGAGAGTAGACGGCGGATGCGCGCGTGTAAAATTATGGAATACGTACTGCTTCACGTGATAATTGCCCCTTCTCACACTTGTTAAGCTTCACCGCAATACTTTACGTAGCTTCACCACGTAACAATGCTGTGCTGAGGCAAAGCCGTCATTCGAGAACCAGCATTAGGCAACGCGTCATGCTTTCTAAGCTTCGAAACCAATCCTGAGGTTTACAGAAGCGGAATCTGTGCCATTACTAAGAACGGCAAATTCTTTCAATGAAAAACCACGGCACCGAACGGCAAGAACCTTGATAGAGAACGTTGAAGCAGCTAAACCTCACGTTGCCGAGGTGGTGGCTACGGCTGCCTGCGGATCTGCGTGCGGGATGCTGGTTCGAGGCGGCGAGATAATGAAAACCCCGGTGTTGGCTTTCGTTAATAACCTTCGGGACGTGCATTTGCGAGAAAAATTACATAAAATTGAACAGCGAAGGCTTCTCGAGTCTTAAATTAAAGACGTGCTTATGCATTGACTAAGGGGCATGTGGTGGTGCCACGAAGCCATCCGCATAAGCGGGCTTTTCCCAAAAATCGGATTTTCGGAAAATCGGTTGTTGGCTGTAAACTGGCAACTCCTGCAGCCAACGACATGGTGTCAAATAGGATTCGTTACGATTCCTCTCTTTTACCCGAGCCAGCAGAAGGGCGACTTTCGTTCCCTTTCAATAAAATGACAGCTAATTTTCCCTCATTGAAGCCCAAATTCCCCGAGTTTTCTACGAGTCTTTCCAGACTATTCAAAATCCCTGAGAATTCCTGGTTTTCCCGGTTTTTCCGGTTGGTAGACATCCTGGCTTTTTTTTATTGCTATAGAGACTTGCCCTTAAAGCATAATTCTTGGAGCGTATATGTGTATTAAATATGTGCTTTGAGGCCTGTGTTGTGTATAAATTGAAGCAGTGTTTTGTGGAATCTGTTGTCATGTATCCAGCGGTCATAGCTGGTTGTCACACTGTAGCGGAGGCCGGCTTGCAGTAGGAGACGCGAGCGTTCCGATCGTAAACCCGTACATGTCCGAATTAGGTGGTATGCATCTGCTTCCACCACAGGAACGGAGCAGTATGGACACATAGCACCCAGTGGTAAATGCGACCAGTTCCACCTTGACACAACAACCGGTGTAAGGGCCAACCCGGCCCGAAGCCTCCTAAGCACAACTTCCTCCGCCCTAGTAAGGTGAAGGGGGAGGGAGCAGACACACGGTGGGATAAGAGCGCGTGTGTGCTGCCGGAGAACATTTTTTGTGTTAACATTTTTACGGGCTTGGGGTGGGAGTTACGGGGTTGGGGTGGGAGGGGAATAGGTGGAGGATCAGGCTTAGGAGGGCAGTGTGCCTGCTGGTCAGCAGCAATGTTGTGAGGGTTCGCTGAGTGGCCTTGAATCCAGTGTACCTTGACGCAAGTAGCTGTTTTACTATTCGTAGTGTGTATTGTCTCGCAGATTTCCATCGCCTTATCAACCTTCTTGTGTTCCTGAATAGCCGCTAAAGAATCAGTGAAGATATCTCGTTGCTTGATGGTAGGCAGCTTAGATGTCGCATTTTGCAGTGTCGCGTATGGCTTGAAGTTCCATTACTAGAGCGCTGGCTTCCGTAGATAAATAGCGCTGGTGGCCGCTGATGAAATTATGTGTATTGCTCAGGAATGACGTCCTTCCGCCGTCTGGGAGAATGGCAGCATCCGTATAGACTTTACAGATGTTAGCGCATGATGCATCGACGATATTGTGTTCGTCAATAATACCTGTTGTATCGCTGCGTTGTAACTTCGTTGGCTTATTAGTTGTGATGCTGGCGAATTTCCAGGGAGGCATTGCAAAGGGCTGATTGTCAATCCGAGAGTAGCGTTGAACATGAGCATGCAACGCAGCGACAGCCGGAACAAGTTGCTATTTTATTTCACGTGCTTCTTCCCGCTGCAAAATTAGCTCTGCAATTGTGTTGAGCTGGGCATGTTCCTGTAAGGTTGGCATCGGTGTGATGCGGGGCAGTGCTGTGATTGTGCGCATAGCATCGCGATTAATCGTCTCCAACTGTGGCAGCTGTGCCAAAGTCAGCCGTGGAAATTGTGCCTGATATAAAATTCGTGGCTGCAAGACTGCACGCACCAACCGTCGAGCTACGTCAGTACGAGCTCTAGCTGCTTTTGCTGCAATGCGACGAATAAGGTGAAGGGTTTTTGTCGAACTCTGTCTGGTTTTACGGAGCCAGTGTGCACCACTGCCGGAGTGGTGAATATCGAGACCCAGTATGCGGACCTCAGAAGCCTGGCTTTTATTAGGGAAAATTAGCTGTAATTCTATTGAAAGGGAACGAAAGTCCCACTAGTGCTGGCTCGACTAACGGAGAGGAAACGTAACGAATCGTCTTTGATGCCGTGTCGTCGGCTGGAGGAGTTGTCAGTGTACAGTGAACGACTGATTTTCCGGACGCCCGATTTTAGGGACGTGCCCGGTAATTCTGATGGCTTCGCAGCAACACAGCGTGTCCCATAGAGTCAGTGCATAGAAACGTAACAAATTTCTTTCGCCATCCCATTTGCCGGATTTTTGCCGTCACCGCAGGTCCGAAACAGCATTAAAGAAAGCCACCACCGCCAGGATTTTGATTCTATCGTCCGTTCGAACTGGTGCTTTCGCACGCAGATCCGCTGGCAGACGTAGCCATCACCGCGGCCACGCTAGTCCTAGCTACTTAGACGTTCGCTACTGTACGCAATTTGCCCCTGTCAGCAAAGGCGCTGCTGAGACTAATCCTCGCCAAATACTTCGTAGCTATGAAAGCACGACGCATTGAATTGTGCCGGTTTCAAAGAGTACGCTTTGCCTCAGTGCAGTTCCGTTACGCGGCGAAGCATAGCCAAAGTTTTGCGGTGAAGCTTAACAGTTTTGGGAAAGGGCAGTTGACACGGGACCCAATGTATATTCCTTCATCATACACGCTTGCATCCGCCATCTCCTGTTCCATTTCGAGAACCAATATGCCTTGTAGTTGTACAAAAGTGGAAACGCCTTTAATCTGGAAAATAAATCCACAATTGATCGAGTTAACAGCTGTACTCGTTGTAAAGTGTAACATTACATGATCGGTAGCCTTAGAAAAAAACATACTTCTGACCGGGATTCGAACCACGACCGCAGTGTGCGAGACAAATATTTGTGTAAGCCACATTACATTCATGGCAGTGAAAGTTGATTTGGTTCTCAGTTTACATCACACATCACAACCGGTTCAAGACAAAATGACACTGAGAGGTTTCTGTCCATTTCCATAGTTTCCTACAGTCCTAGACTAATGAGTAAACCTTCTTTGGCGAGTACCCCAGCAAACTTTGTTAATCCCGCGACGCATTATATCTGCAAAATAAATACATAATCGTTAAAGTTAATAGATGCAGACCCTATGATAGTGTAAGAACAGACGATTGGCAACGTAAGAAAAATAATATGGTTACGTCGCCGTCGCCACGTCAAGGTCCTAACAAGAAAAGTTCGGCAGCATGTTACACTCCTTTAACACGTGAAGACTAAAACCTGCTGCACATGTGGTAATGCATTAAGTTATACGATCGGATGGGTCAGAGTTCTTGCAAGAGATAACTCGGTAGGTAAATGCAGCACTCACTGTAGCCTTGCTCCCGCCGCCTTACTCGACACATCCCGTTTATCGCTTGGCGAGCATCCTCAGCCGTAGCATGCTTTTGAGGCTTGCCGCGCAATCCAGTAGGACCCGGGCGAGGGTCCTCTAGCGCTGCCTCTGTCGCTTCGCAGTCAATGATATTTCTTCTTCATGGTATGTGTTTATGGGCTATTGCTGATGATGGTATTTTTCTAACTACTCGACTTGAGGACAATATCTTTTTAACCACCCTACTAGACGCCGCTTTTTTCAAGTATGAGCCAGTGCAACGAGTAGGTCTTAAAAAAATAAAGCGTGGTCGTTATATTAGCATTAGAAAAAAAAAACTAAAAGGAAAACTGCTCACATCACCGTCGTCGCGTCAAGGTCTTAATGGAAAGAGAAATTAAAAAAGATGTGTTCTGGGAAAAAAACGGTTGTCATGGTGTTTGGGTTCAACTGATACCATACATTTGCAAAAAAATCCATAATCGGTAAGGTAACAAATGTATTGTTATAACATTTTATTAGCAGATGACTGTTACATGAGGGTAGATATGCATAAGCCAGCTGGAAAACCATCGCCCCTTCCAGTCCGGGAAGATGGTTGAACAGCGAAGCTGTATTAGTTAAACCCGAGTGTTACACCACGCAAATCAAACTTTGCAAGGAGTCTGTTATACACCTTTTCCTTCACCATTATTTCACCTTATTTTCTCTAGTGCGTGTTTCGCGGAGTGAGCATGCTGTAGGAGTGCTTTTTTTGCTGTTCTTACAGTCTTTATTTTTTCCCGCGTGAGGCAGGCCCTACGACGACGAGCCCGTTCACGAGCCAACTTTCACTGACTCTCGCTGTAGACAGCTTCTTACTCAGGAGTACGCACTACTCATGGGCTTCCCATTGTTGTAGCTGGGATGGAATGTGCGGCACCACTAATCCAAAGCTCCGTATATTGGTCGCAAGGCCGACCGCTGGAGATGCTGGCGTTGCAATCATTTTGACAATTACTTGCATTGGTTTGACGATTGACGCCTTTACGTTCCTAATCAGGTCACACACACATTCGGCTGTGACAGAGAGAACTACGTCAGTGACGGTATGCCCGCAGTCCGCCGTTGTCGCCTGCGTTCGATGTCTCGAGTTTGCTCGGCGGCGTGGGTAGCGGCATCCGCCCGGCATTACCACTTGCGATGCTTCAAAATTAACTTGCTTCAAAATGAATCTGTCCGTCACGTAAGAGAAAGGAAATTCTACGCTATAACGATGAGCGGCAACGGAGCCACTGTGGAGGAAGAAGACGAAGCTCGAGCCATTGCTGATGATGATAGTTGTAGCGAACTTCAACAACGATGGCTCCGGGTGCGCATAAACAGCTTCGCTGTAACAATTAAACTAGAGTGAAGAACTAACTAATCAAAGGAATGCTTACGCATTGCTAGACCGTTCTATCAAATTCTGTAGCATTCCTTTCAGAAGTCATCACAGCAATAGAACCACCTCCCTGGTGGCTTTTCCGCCGTTATCGATAACAAACTATTTCGCAAACCATTAGCAACATTGCATCGTTAGGAATAATAACATTATTCCGTCTATTTACTACTCTTCCATACTACAAAGGAAGACATTAGCTAAGATTGTATAAACAAGAATCATCTACTTGATGTTTTCTTCTCTTTATTTGTCGTAATTGCAAATTTCTTGACAATACACTACCTAAGGTTGTATAAGTAGACATTACAAATACGATGGCTCTCTTCTGTTATTTGTCGTAATTAATTGTTATGCTTCCTATTTTATGACTCCTTTGTGTCAAGCCCTTGGTATATGAGGGGAAAATTAATGAATAAACAAATAAATGAACCAGGGCCTATGTGAATTGGCAATATAACCTGCACTGCAAGTCAGCGGCAGTGACACTCTTGCTACACGTCACCCGCCTTGCCATTGATAGCAAATCGTTTGTTGGTCAGATGTGCACCAAACGCCCGAATTGCGTATTACGGGTGGAGTGTGTTGAAAGCAAGGAGCGCCTCGGGCCAACTGTAGCCTGGCATGGGAGGGACGGCAGGTATTGGCGCTGATGCAGGGAAAGAGCTCCTCATTGCACCTGCATACACTCCAGTAATCACTCACCGCAGGTGGCGTTCGGGATGTAGGGACGCTGCGCTCTTCCCTGTGTGCAAGGCTCCGTCGTTGATCCGAACCGGTGCCTAACAAAGATCAATTAGCCTTGCGAATCACATCTAAACACTGTGGAAGTGGGGCGGCTCACGAATACAGACCGCCGACAGCCACTTTAATAACTACTTGTCTACTACAGTGACTAGTTCAGTCGACTAGTGTTGAGGATTGGGCGAGTTGGCAGGAAACGGAATGAACGGCCAAGTGGCCAAAAAAGAGGAGAAAAGAGCTTCCCTTTGGCGCCTTGAAGAGTCCTTGCCGCTCTGGATCAAGTTCGCATGACTATTTGAGAACGTCGCATTGTATTTGGGATATCGCTAATACATTTAAGAGATTCCTTAGCACACTCATTCATTTCCTATTTTAGCGTTAACGTTACAATATAGGTGGCCGCGACTCGAAAAACATTTTCCTCGGGAACACTGTATGTATCTACGTCACGTTTCCTTACGTCACATTTTTTTTTAAAACGGAGATAGGTTTTTTTTTTCTCGAAGCTTCCGTTTTCGGGTACGAGTACTGAAAACGTTACCTGCCTACAGCTAGTCAGGGAGCCGAAATGTCTGGTTATGGCGGCCATGTAGCCGTTATTCGTGTCGAAAATGGAGCCCACAGTAAATCACCTGTGTCTTCTCCGATGCTAAGATTGTTCTCGTAAAAAATTATTTAGAGAATCTAGAATCTAGAATCGTTGTATCTAGAAAATCAAATGACACTTTTGTACCACGAGCAACCTTGTAAATATGAGATTTATAATAGCTAATCTTCACAGCAACAGTTATTGATGTGGCTTGACAATGGTTGGCCGATACGAACTTAAGTATTCTTAAATTCGTAAGTTCGATGTTTCATGCCTGCGTGCCAGTGCTGACGTGCACCGCTGAAGCGTACGGGGTGCTGAGGCTTTGGATAAAACGTAGGTTTGTTCAAGTAGGTATATTTGCAAATAGAATCGAATGCGAATACAGAAACAGAAGTGCCATGAAATATCCTATCAAGCACGATACATCTTGTAATTTGTTAACAAATTCAAATTTACTACGAAAGTTGCTGTGTAGAGGGTGAGCAAAGAAGCGTTTATCCCAACTATTTGAGGGATGTTTTTTGAGAAGTGTACAACTGGACATTTGATCAACTCAGTTACCAGTAAATTATGAATTGCTGGTATCAGTTACAATGCGCAGACTGAAAATTACAGTGATGAAACAAGAGAACCGTACGTCACCAGATGCATGTAGAGTAGTGTGTTTAATGAAGAAGATAAGTGCAATCTTATGGCATGGCTTTTTGTTTAGGTGACATTGAAAAAAAGTGCGAATGCCCAAACATAAATTGTTTTACCTAAATTATCACTTTTTTATACCCTTCTCTATGACAAGCACTCTTAAATGTAAGGATTTTAGTGTCATAACAACGGTCTGATTATGAAGCACGTCTTAGTGGGAGACTAAGGAATAACTTTCACCTTCTTGGTTTCTTCCGTCACAGCCAAGAATAGATCCTGCTACTTCCTGCTTAGCAGCAGAACGCAATAGTCGCTAACCAACTACAGCGGGTACGTGAAGAAATCTTATTAAATCCCAGGAAATTCTATTCCAGAAATATTTTAGTTAGAGCGTTGGCCTCAGGAGCAAGTAGCAATCAAACTAGAACAAAACCGTTAAGCCTTATAGGAACTGAATCAAACAAATATATTTCTATCATCTTGGAACGTTAACTGAACTGAAACTTATTGGGCGCACCATTTGGGAACTGGTTCAATAAATGGTTCAGAATGTCCCGTGAACCCTCTGATAGCGCACAACAGAGAGTAAACGTTGGACAAAAGCTTCGCAAATGATTCCTACGCAGAGGCAACATCCAAACAATTTGAAATAGGATGAACTCACCGCTTACAATTATTATATCTATTTTTAGGTCAACAAGGCCGCCCTTCATTCGATAATAAAAAGTACGGCAGAACCCATCGCCCGATTAATATGGATGTTATTGCGATTAGCATTGAGAAAATGCTGGAGGTAGCGAGACTTCCGGGTGCTGCGGCGAAAGCAATAAAGTGAACGCATTGGCGGACCATATTGGGAAACTATTAAGATTAACTTTTGTTAGCTTCCCAAAGTACTCCCCCGTGTAGTCCCCCAATGTGTTCCCTTTACTGCCTTCGCAGTAGCGCCTAGAAGTGTCCCTGTCTCCCCAACATTCACAAGCAGTGGAAAGAAGCCAACGCGCGCGTACTTCTTTATGCAAGTGGCGAGCCCACTCTCGAGGCGTCACGAAGCACTAGGCACTCCGCGTGAACAAGACTATATTTCGTCGCGCCGATAACACCTGCTGGTGTGGAGTAGAAGTAACACCTCTGGCTCCCTATGGTAATCTTCCTCGGGGAGGCCTGTGCTGGCATCCGCCTACAGGCAAACGCATTCGTAATTTTCTTTTCAAATCTCTTAGCTAATCAGACCTGCATATGTCTACATAACCACTTTCCATACATTTTCACCTTTTTTGTACTCTACGTCGATCTAATGCATACTACGGTTGTATATTAGCGTTCCAAGCATTCAATGTACCACCACCTACGGACGCCGACCCCAAAACGCTCAATGAGCCAAGTGGTGCTTTCGCACTGAAAAATGTAGGGACATATCATGTTGCCGCGGCAGAAATTCGCCATGCGTGAGTCTGCTCGAATGTGCGTGAATGTGTGAATGAGTCCGTCCAGCGCGTCATGTGCGAACAGACATTCAGACAGTCTCTGGATGTACACTCAATCGCCGCTGCAAGTGCAGCATAACGTGGCGGGTCGCGTCCGCCCGGAAGGATGACCGTAGACATGAGGCGTCGATAGCACCCTATACACGCAATAGTTGTAAAAATGTGACGTCCGCTGGGCAAGACGCAGGTTTTCGCGATACTGACTTGCATTAAGAGCCTCCACCGAAATGCGTTCCCGGTACTGTCTACGAGGCAGTAGTTAGAATGGCGTTCCATCGCCTATACCACATAATTACACAGGTTTCAAAACAGCTCCTGCATTCAATATCACCGCCTTTATACGCTCTTCAAGAGCATCTTTATAAGTGCAAGTTGCCAGCAAACTTAAACAACGGGGCATACTTTATGTATCGGCTGAGACTTTATTTTAAACTTAGAAGCTCTTCTGTAGTCGGAAAATCCATTCTGACCCATCTTTCGTGCAGCAGCTGGCAAACTTTTATTCTTTTCATCTCTGTCACCAGGTTATAGCGCTGTGAACAAAAATACTCGGTAGCGTTCGACTCCTTTATTTCGGTGGCACTGAAGTGCCATTTAGGCGTGGTCGTTGTGGACCTGAAAAAGAAAATGTGCGTTTAGTAGCAAACATTTTGTCGAAACTCTCGGAAACTAAGAAAATATACACAAAAGCGATTCCTCTACAACCTATAGCCGGGTACAAAGGGGCGTTTACACCTCTGAGGCGAGTACACACGAGCATCCACCTATGGTCGTGCACTCTGGACTGACGCCATGCATGAGCCGGACGGCCGGTGACCCCGCCTACGAAGATGGCCACCCGCCCTTCGAACTGGGCCACGCCGCGTGAGCTGTGTGCGCCAGCCCTCGTCAAAGAGAGTTCCAGAACTGTCTGTGGTGGTCTATCATGCCGTAAATATTGCTGCGAGCTCACGATGCACCATTTGTACCGAGTGCGTTAATTTTGAACCATGATCCGGTGAAGAAACATTGCAGCTAGCATCGCTGACGCTGCACTGCGCTTTCCCTGAAAACAGGATCCCGCGGCGACACATCGCTACAAACACATATCCTGCGTATTTCTTCCATGTTATTTTGTTTCACTCCCGACTGAGGTTACGTCGAAGAAAGTTTGCCAGAGTCTAGTGTCTACGGGTAGCGGCGGATGTGTTCGTGTACTGTGTCGCTGCGTGTTTCGTCGGACGGGCTTGAAGTGACGGAGGAAAAGCATTCTCACGAAAAACGAGAAAGTCATGTGCACATGAAACAAACATAGGAGTGTCTCAACAGAATATAATTGAAAAGATGCCTCCAACGTAAAGAATTTGTCTTGTCAACTGAGCATGAAAAATCGTTGTCAGCAGTGACGTAGCCGAGCGCCTAGTGGCGGTGTTCGAGCGTTGTACATCACTGCAGATTCATTGCTCTCCACCAGTGTTCACTGTACGCGCTTGCTGTAGCATGCGTGCTGTGAAACAATCACGCATTCGGTGTGCTGCAAGTGCTTGATATGCTTTCCAGCAACACAGCTCCACGCTGCTTTTCGATTATCTTAATATGTTGCTATTGAAAATTCCTAGGACAGTGTTAGGCGAACGGTGGAAAAAAAGAAAAAGAAAAAAAGAAAGGCGCAAGAAGGTCAGTACAACAGCTTGTGAACCCGCTCTTAGTACCTCTACCCGCGTCTGTGTTTAAATGTGTGTGTGTATGTTTTCTTGCGTTTACCTAATTTTTTATTTCCCCCATTTCTTCACATCTGAAATTTTTGTAGCTTTCGCGTTTGTGTTTGAATATGTGCGTGCTTTCATGCGTTTCTGCGCCTAGTCCTATTTCTGTCCTTTTATTTTATATTAGCATTTGTTTCAGCAAGATTTCTTTCAGCAAAGTGCAGCACATTTTTGTTTTTCAACAAAGCAACATATTTTCATTAACCAATCTTATTCAAAGCAGCAACTCCTGTAAACAGCAGGGCCGGCCTTTTCCATCTCAATAAAGCCTTTCTCACTGGTCAACTTCGTCTTCTCAACCTGCCTACTCACTGTGTTTTCTGTCCTTGCTTCTTCTGTTGTTGCCGCAATGTGATAAACCAACTTGCACAAAAGAAATTTTGATCACCTTTGAAAACAGAAAGGTTTTCAGATACATCTTCTTAAAATCGTCACGTGGGTTGCAGAGTAACTTGGCCTATTACCGCTATCCATGTTTATGCATCAATGTATGCCTAAACAGTCATTGATTAACTTGTTGATCTAACTTTGCAAGTAACACGAATGAAAGCACAATTATTCACCCTGAATAGCTCTGCTATCATTGTTTGTGCTTAAAAATGCTGAGTAAAGGTGATTATAGATAGATAGATAGATAGATAGATAGATAGATAGATAGATAGATAGATAGATAGATAGATAGATAGATAGATAGATAGATAGATAGATAGATAGATAGATAGATAGATAGATAGATAGATAGATAGATAGATAGATAGATAGATAGATAGATAGATAGACAGACAGACAGCCAGACGGATGGATGGATGGATGGATGGATGGATGGATGGATGGATGGATGGATGGATGGATGGATGGATGGATGGATGGATAGATAGATAGATAGATAGATAGATAGATAGATAGATAGATAGATAGATAGATAGATAGATAGATAGATAGATAGATAGATAGATAGAATAATGATCTGCGTTGCTCCGCATTCTCTTGTCAAAAATTATATGACGCGCCGTTATCTCTCAGGCCATTCGTGATCCGATAGTACCTACATGCAGCATTTTAAAAAGCAATATAGATGTAAATTATACCTCTTGAAATGGGTGGTACTGGTTTTAAGTAAAGATTTCTGTAATCAAGGTGAATTTCACTAAAATACTTATTTTTAATAGTAAGAAAGGTAGGCCTAACAGTCCACGAGGGGTGCGCTCATATTTCGAGTGCCGAAGGTTATGATGGCCATGTAAAGCGAGATCATCGAAAAAATTTGTCACAGACGTGAATTTTACTGTCAATAAAATTTACTGTGTAGCGATGTTGAGCCTTCCCGCAGAAAAGTCAGGCAATGTTCCCACCTTCATGTACAAACGCTTCTGATAATGTTGCCTAGACATGTGTGGCGCAAGGGTCAGGAATGGCCAAAGAGGACCAAGAAACGATGTGAAAACCGTTCTGATGCTCGTGTAAACCATGACCATCCAAAAATTGTCGTCTTCTAATTCAATGTTACAAGGAGAAAAATTACACTGCAACAAAACTGGGGTTCCTTGCACATATATACTCCCAACTTTACTCTTCAAGAACTTCTTGTACCACGTGACGTTCTTTACAAGCAAAAAAGATATGCGCACCATGTAGATGAAGCCCGGAGTAACACACGAGCTCAAGTCATCTTCAGCCTCGCATAAAAACAAAACTCGCTCATGAGCTGGTCTCGTCATTCGTATTTTTTGAAGTACGCAAGCGCGCACTTCTGCCACTCTTCAACTCTTTAGGTGCTTAGAGAAACTTTTTACTTGGGGTTACCCTTGATTATTTCATTTGAATACATTTAAAACGCAAAATTATTTTTATGTTACAGCCGCTTGGCCTTTTTGAAAATAATTTGTTGTATTTCACAGAGATAGTTCAATTCTAGTGTCGCTAGAAATACAGTTTGGATTTAGTGCTTGATATTCAATATTAAAATTGCTGAACATTTCAAGTAAATAAAGATCAAGCAAGAAGTTTATACATTTGCACTTCTTTCCCACAAACATTTGTCACAGTAATCTATCAATTAGAATATCTAAAGCAAACTTTAGAAATATACACCTCAAGTAAAATCACTGAAATGTTTATGGGGGTCCTGCAAAAGTTAAATTTGTGCTAGAATTCAAAAAATTTTGTCACACAATAATTTTGTGCGCTTTAGATGCATTAGTAGGTGCAAAAAACATAATTTTCGTCGTATTTCACATTGTTCAGTTACAAATTCGAAAGACTGATAGTTGAGCTTCTTGTAGTATTGAGATTTTTAAATATCTTTAGCGAAATTGAAATGACGTCCTAAATAAAGAGTATGCTCCCTATAGCCACTTGATTCGAACGTGTTTTTAATTCAACAAGCTTGATCATAGGTGATGCAGCGGTTGCTGTGAAAAATGTCTTCTTCTTTCCCGTTAAATAGACATGAAATTCCGACTAAGTTTCCTCCTATTCACAAGCTTGTGCCAGAATTTTTGCTTGCAGCTAAATATGCAGCAATACAACAGCGTAATTGTAATTTGAAGAAGCTGGAGGTGGAGTTGGGCAGCCTTATTTGGTATGACCCTCCGTTGGGAAATAAATGTATTCATAAATTTTGTAGGGTATCTGTTTTACTTTTTGAGTCTCTGGTTCATCTTGTCATAGTCGAAATAAATATAGGTTACGTTATCCGATGGTCCTTCATTCAAATATTTAGTTTTTTCAGTAATTCATTCATTTGTACAAACGTATACATGGAGACCACTTGGGTCACGGTAAACGTGATAGCATGCATGAATGCTAGCGCTATCAACGTAAATCAAGAGACTGCTCTGGGACTGTAACGGGTGTTGTGATATCAGTCAATCAAATTAAATTTTTTCTGTTAGTACAATGTATACATACACAAATTCTGAGCTGCCATAGCATATTCTGCTTGTTGGCTAATCAGGCAACAGGTGGGGAATCATTTTAAAAAATAACTCAACACACATGCATTTTTTGTCTAAATATACAAGACACCGTCGATAAAACTTACAGCGCAAAATAACCCATACAAAACAAGTGAAGCTATATACAAGACAGCAAATTTAGGCCCGAATCTTTTATATCATTCAATGTCCTTCTACTGTTACTTGCAAGACATAAACCGTCAAGAATTTCATTAAATATAGCTGGTACATAGTAATTGCTCTTCGTTTTACCATAATTATTATAGCCCCGTCGTTTAACAAAACATTCTGTTTTCCTCAATGTGACATCTTTTTTTTACAAGAGTTTTGTGTTTATTTGAATAATGATACTGCATCAACACAACAGAATACAACAGCTGAAGAATCTAATGCATGACTAACTCGTCACATTTCTCTTTCATGTGAACCGAGTGTAGTTTGGAACCCTAAGATATGATGTTCACGGTTCTCTTTAGTATAACATTTCTTAATTGCTTCTTATATTCTTAACAATTGTCATATTTGTCGTGTTGTCGACAAATTCGACTTCGCCCTGCCATCTGCTAGCCGCCTGGTTAGCTCAGATGGTAGAGCGGCTGCCCCGGAAAGGCGGTGGTCCCGGGTTCGAGTCCCGGATCCGGACGAATTTTTCTTCAACTATGAGGCTTTTCTTTCGAGGAACCCGTATGGGTTTCCTTTGTAGCAATTGCTATGAACGGGTGGATGTCTGATTTTCCCTTTATTCATTACTTCTCTCCACCTTGCGGGTTTCCGCAGAACTACTACGTCAAATACAGTAATACCGTATGTTAAAAGAGGTTCACTAATGGTGTGTAGATTGCTCGTCTAAGGTGAAGCGGAGATTTCCTCCGAAGCTGATGCATCATGACCGCAATGACCCTACTCTTTCTGAGAGGTGAACAATGGGGTCATTTCAAGTGAGCTGCTAATAAAAATCGATACTGCCATATTGAACTGTTCGCTCTATTTTCATGGCTGTCAAATCACGTGGGTAGCAACGGGATGAGTGTAGATATATTGCTGGGGTTAAATCAGTTTTTTCATGGGATTTTAAAACATGACTGTTTTGTTTATGAAGGTTTAAAAAAATCAAATTTTTGAGAACCAGTCAACTTCTGTAGCTATATTTGCGTAAAATGTTTGAAAGCCTTTACAATATTCCGTGGCTTCAAGTACGAGTGCTGAATCATCAGCGTATTGAAAGATTCGGATTCATATTTAAGAAACCCAAATCAGGCACATAAACAATAAAAAGCAGCGGACAGTGCGTATTTTCTTAAGGTACACCGAAAGTGATATTCTTCAGATCTCCATTCGTATTATCAACCATAACACACTGCAACCTGGTTGCAAAAGATTTGACAAAAACTTTTTGAAATGACCGCGGAAACCAAGTCAGCCTGACTTTCTTTAGTAGTAATATATGGTCTGTCCTGTCAAATGCCCTCGTTTAATTGAGAAATAGGTCTAGCACAACATGGTTATTTTCTATTGCATTGTTAACATAATCAGGAAATTCCTCAAGAAGTGTTGTCGTATTTCTGTTCTTTGTAAAGCCGAATTGCGCAGAATTGCTCAAAGAGTATTTTTAGAGAATCATTGCATAAAGTATTCAACGTCCTTTTTTATAATATTTGACATCGATGACAGTATTGCAATGTGCATATAATTTGTTAAGTCACCTTTCTTGCCATGTTTGTACACAGGCCTGGCAACCGATATTTAGGTTTTTCAGGTATATGACCGGTTTCAGATATACCATTCAGTACATTCAGAATAACATCTTTGAAAGCGCTGAAGTTCCTGCGCAAATCTTTCAGACGAATGCCATCGTATCATGGTCGTTTGAACTGTTTCATTCTGCGAATAATGCTCCATATATCATCCGCTGATATGAGGGGCAGATACGTTGTATACGCACATGCTCGGTTCGGTTGATGTGGTACAGTACTACTTATTGTTATGGTCCGCAACATTTGTGTTGTATATAAAAACACAAGATTAAATTCATCACAAAACACTTTCACGTTTTCATTTGGGAATTTCTTTGCGGTTTCAATAATGGTAGCTTGTTTTCTGCCTACCCATTAGATGGTTGGTGATCTGCCACGTCTTCTTTCTGCCATATTTGTTGAGTGAAAATTGTCGCTTCAAAAAAGACCTTTTCGCTTGTCGCATTTTTACCGTTACATGATTCCACAATGCGCGATATTCATCCCATAGCGCTTTATCTTCTGGCGGTACCCTGTATTTTCGCATTGATTTATCTTTCGCGCAAGGCAACTCTTCCGTCTCATGAGTTCTCCGTTTCTTATCTGGGCTTTTTTATTTTGATGTTAACAAATTTATATGACTGTTCAAGGTGTTATGAAAGATTTCAATAGTTTTCTTGTGTAAGATGATATCATACATATGGGAAAAGGTATTCCAGTTAAAATTATGGGTTCATTCGCCTACTTTTCTGTTATCTAAAATAGAACATCGTAAATGTGTGCATCAGTTCCACGACTGGCAGACCTAATTGCAACTGCTACAAAGCAGTGATCGGTTAGCTTTTGCTTCATGACTCCGTAAACTTATTGCTGGTATTGCAAACGAAATATTATGTGGCAATGCATGACTTCGTTATATTAGCACCTAAGTATTCTAGCCTTGTACATTCATTTATTGCGCTAACGAGTCAAAATTCTGTCAGAAAACTGAGGTAATGAATGGTAATATTTTTGTCCCTTTCTTAATGTCTATGTTAAGATTTCCCACAATAATAAAGCTCTTCTCATTCATGTATTTTTAACAAAACATGGAGATCATCTAGAAACGTATTTGCATTCATTTTCGTTGGCCCATATATTGCGAATAACGTGTACTCTGTACTTTCGCTGGAGATGGGGTGACCAACACTGCATGAATACCACTAACATCAATTCTATTTTTCTTCCACACATATTTTTGATGAACACCGTAAGACCGCCTTCTTTACGATTTCCAGGGCGAAGTGTATATTGAGAATATATAGCCAAGGCAAATGCACATTTTCTCGATACATCTGTGATAACTTCGGTAAAAAAATAACACAATATATCACCGTAGCAGTCTTTAGCATCAGTCCTAATTCATCCCAGTATTTGTTCAAACTTCTGACATTACCTTGACAGAATTTATTGCGTCAATCGTTTTTCACTTTTAGCAGTTTCTACATGAATATTACACTCGCGATAGCCGATGACAAGTCGGTTTTAATATCACTGATTAGGGGCACAGGAAAGGACAAGTTGAAGAAAAATCCCTGCAATGTAGCTTCAATGCAGGAGCATTCAAGATGTGCCAAAAGAGTCGTTTTTCGAGCTCCTATATTACAGAGAAGCGGTTAGCCTCTAGTTGTTCGGCATTTTTCATGTCCGCGTCCTTCAACGGAAACGTGGCCGGTCCCGGTGGCCTTACAAAAAAGGAGCAGTGACAGGTAGCTACGTTGCCTCATATGCTCTGGGAGTGCGGGTCGCTGGGCCCGAAGTTCACCAAGGAAGAGCGGGACGCGCTCCTGCGAAGTCCTGTCTTTGAGGATCAAATCCTGGCCGTCCAGCGCGCCCGCGATCGGGCCGGCAGACTAGATCTGTCAGTCCCGTCGTGGGATTAGCCGGGTGCGCGTTTTATCGCGCTTTGCTGGACCAAATAAAAGTTTATTCACTCACTCATTCACCCGTACCCCTGCAAGGCAGAAGCTTCAAGCACTCAGCAAAGGGACGCGAACAGTGCATACATTCTTTGGAAACACGCATAGAACATAGGTAATAGCATACGTTTCAACACAGAACAAGCGCAAAACAAGCATCCGAACGACATACTTGATGATAAGGTGCTCCTGATAACAATGCAAAGCATGTAGCGCTTGCCGCACTTAGTTCCTGGTAAAGATTTCTGTTGAGTATGCTGCTGCGGAGACAGCAGCTCGCGACGTGGAGAGTGACGTCCATAGCCTTTCGTATACAGGGTATCCCAACTATGATGCACTAAACTTTAAAAATATGCAAATGCCACGTACCAAGGTGACTTTGTTTGCCAACGCTTGGGATATTTAGAGTATTCATTACATTCAACCTAATTACATGATTATTCATAATTTTTATTATTAAACTTCTCAAATATTATAATTATATGGAAAGTGTCAATGAGAAAATTGTAGAGCAACATAAGAAACTCCCGATACAGCTTTCTGTTGCTCGATACGGGCAACATAAGAGTGTTTTTCCAAGCATGTAAGAAGCCCGCGAATGCACGCAAAGTGCCTCGAAGGGCCAGTCGAGCGACAATTTTCCTTGCATTCGAGGGCTATTTTCACGCTCGGGAAAACTCTTTTATGTGCCACCTATTGAGGAACCGAAACCTTTAGTGGTATTTTTTAACGTGGCTCTACAATTTTCGCACGGACGCTTTTCATGTAATTATATTTGAGGATATTAATAATTACTTATCACTAATTATATAGTTAGGCGGAATGCAAGGAAGCATTCCCAAAATATCCCCAAGCGACGGCAAAAAGAATTGCAAGACTTCATTCCAGCTTCGTGGCATCTGCATAACTTTAACTCTTGGTGCATGGCAGTTAGGACACCCTGTACAAAAGAACAAGCGTAGCAGCTGATTTCGGCGGCCACTGAGCGGCGTGCTAACAAAAATCGTAGTTACTCCGAATGCCATCTTCACTCTAAACTACCATTACTTCCATTACTCTGAATCAAATAAGGTATTGCAAACCCCTCAGCAGTTGTAGTGATGATATTCAACAGCCTCGCCAGACATTCACTTTTATAGGGCTGGGATAGTGAGTCAACCTTCTTTATTCTATTCATGATATAAATTAGACCTCAATTCTATCTCTAACGCAAAAGCTTGAGAGGTACTCCACAACAATCAATTCTTGAACTTGACTTTTGTAGGATATATTAGTAGTGGTTGCGTGTTCCTGAAACTCCCAAGTTAGTTACGCTATGCAGGTGGCACCAAGAAATTTCTACAGCTACCGCAACAACGGAGCTCGAACTGAAATTCAATAATTTTTTGTAGCAACTACGCTTCTTGTCGTGCCACGTAAACTACAAATTAATTGTTCCGAAAGAAATCAGGGGGTATTTCCGCCTATCGGTAAACGACATATTGGCAATCCAGCTATCCCATTACAAGGTAAGCTGTTTCGTTCTCTTTGCTGGGCGAGCGTGAAGCAATCTTGTGTATAAAGTTGTGTTCTCCCTCTCCTCGTCAACAGCTGACAGCGACATACAAACAACTTGCTAAGAGGTACCTGTTTGACAGAGGACGGTCTTTTCCTTGCGAATTTCCTTTTTGATATTATAACCTAAATTAACTGGCACTGAATACTCGCAATAACAGTGTCACTGTTTTACAAGTATAGAAGCTAATGCAAACACTTTCAACTAGGAACTTCAAGTCACGCATTACGATAGGTTAATTAGCGTTTGCTTTCGCAGCCACATTCTGCATTACAGTATTGCATAATCGCATCCTATTTGAGAAAGGGCTTAAGAAGGGTCGCTCACCACCACCTGGTCTTGGAGGATGGGGGGGTGGGTCACGAGGCGGAGGTTTTGGTTTTGATGATGCCAGAACAGGATATTGTGCGCTGAATAGGAGCAAGAAGAATGCGAAAGCGGCCAAAATGCTTAAGCAGGATACCTTCATCGTGATCAAAAGGACCATAAAAGTAGGAATGCTTTCATATTCCCAGGCGCTTTTATACAAGCTCACGTACAATACACAAAGAAGAATACATCGTTCGTGTGTTGTGCAGAATGACTTGTCGTAAATTCACATTCCTGCGCTATCCTTCCAGGTACGCTGGCCGAATACTGACAATGCAGACCATTGGTCTGCATGTCTATTTTCTTCCTTTTAGGTATTTTGGCTAACTGTAGCATTTTCCAACACACCAGTGCACATTGCATCTGAGACAGGATGTTCTGTTGCAGAGATGCGCAAATGCTGCAGCCGTCATTAAGAAATATATATTTTATGTGTCGGAAGTGAAATCTCCGGATGTTACTTTTTGTTAAGGCAGTGGCCATTTGTGTGGAAGTTTATTGCTGAGCGGCGAAGCCCACAGCCTTCAGTCGTCAGAAGCGGTGCATTGGCATCTATTTTGGCGAACGCCTGTTAGAAGGAGTATTTCTTAGGTATATCTTAGACTAAACTATATCATAAAAGCCAACAAAGACACCAAGGACAACATAGGGGAATACTGTGCTTTCTATATGAAACAAAGAAATAATAAATTACAGGAAGTCAAAGTGGATGCAAAAACAACTAGCCGCAGGTGGGATACGAACCTATGTCATCGCATTACGCGTGCGATTCTCTTGCCAATTGAGATCCGGCGGCACTGTTTTCCCTTACACTCTCTGGGATATTTATGTTTTACTAGTAGAACAAACGCTAGGGGTGTTAATCAGTGCTATCACTCACCGATCTTGGCGTCGGATGTAGAACATCCCATCTGCCGCAGCTGTCACGAGTACGTGATATATTTTGGTTGGCGGCAACTGTTCTATAAACCCATACATCTCTATTGGAAATATCAGCATTGTCCATCATAAATTTTATGCCAGGCGTTCGTGAGAATAAGGCGGACATGGTAGGAAACATGGTGAGCGTGATGGAATTAATGGTGGGTATACTGGGGGGATGGTGGGTGCAGTGGTAATGGTGGGATGACATTTTTAAAAATTTATTTATTCCTTTCAGCATTGTTCAGCTCCAAAGGGCTATTGCAGAAATGTGAAGTATCGAATACAAGTTAGCAAAGAAATTAAGTGAAACTGAACAAGGTGCAATGCAAGACTAGCTGTCAAAATATAAAATAGTAATTCATCAAGTGATACAGAATGAACATAACGAGGTAATGTATTGCACAGGTCAAAAGTGTGGACAAAAACAATATTTAGATGTGTCGGTGCAGTGTTGAGGAGACATACAGTTCGGATGGTGTGAAGTGGATGTAGGCCTAGCAGTTGTGATGAAGCTGCTGAGATAACTAAATTGTGGAGAGGTACACGGCATGAAAAAACTTCAATGATTAATTGTGGGAACAAGAAGTGAGAGTGGCAAGCTGAATATTTCAAACGAAGGAGTTATTACGAGGGAAACAGTTGCGTGAGAGCTGCGCCTGCAACTTATGACGCTCAACATGAAGTAAACTAGGCGATCGCACACATTAAAATTCAATTAAAACATTGCAGGATACATCACAAAATCTGCTTTATAGAGTGATACTCTGTAATTATGTATATGCGTGCGTTTGTGTGTGCGCGTGCGCGTGTGCGTGTGCGTATGTGTGTGTGCGTGTGCGTGTGCGCGTGTGCGTGTGTGCATGTGTGTGTGTGTGTGTGTGTGTGTGTGTGTGTGTGTGTGTGTGTGTGTGTGTGTGTGTGCGTGTGTCTGCGTGTGTGTGTGTGTGTTGCCGCAAGACAGGAGTATGTCGCATTAGGCCAGAAACGATGCAGAAGACTTCTGCAGACTGCAGAAGGCTCCTCGCCATATTGGCTGCTGTGACTCCTACGCTGCTCGCCTTACTCGTAAATATTTTCAAATATACATTTTTTGTGCAACATTTCGGGTGGAGGTGCTGAGTACGCGGTGTGTTCATGACCATCATCCCAGCACAGAACTCAGAAGTGGCTGCCGCGTTGTTCCCTCGGCGATGGCCACTGAAGCATCCAACCCTGTGGAGCTTACCGCGCAGCAGCCGTCCCCCCTGTCTGTCATCGTATTGCTTCCGAAAGATACCGGCACTTTCTGTGGCAGGCATGACATGGACTTTGAGGTTTTGATTTCATGGTACGAGGGTGTCAGCCAACAGAAGACCTGGGACAGTACCCTTATGCCGGCAAATGGGGAATTTTATTAGGTAACTGCGCTAGTCTGGTACTAGACCCATGAGCACGACCTCACCACCTGGGACATATGCAAGGAAAAACTGAACGACTTTTTCGGTAAGCCCTTGGATCAGCAGCTAGCCGCTAAAAATAACTTGGCTCTCGCGCATAGTCGTCTACTGAATCATACATTTCCTATATTCAGCACATGCTAGCGCTTTGCCGTAAAGTTGATAGTAACATGTCTGAAGCGGAGGAGATCGCGCACATACTCAAAGGTATAGACGATGACGTAATAAACCTCTTTGTATTCAGGAACTGTGCTACCGTGGATGCCATCGTGAAAGGGTGTCGGCGATTCGAACAAGCAAAATGCCGCCGTATTGCCTAGAAATTCACCAGGCTCCCCAATACTGCCGCATGGTCATCATGCGAAGAAACGCCACAGACTTTACAATGGCCGGCTTCGGACACTTTGACAGGTATCATTCGTCGTAAAAGAGAAGCAATGTCACCCACCCCACTTGTGCCCGATGTATCCACTGCTAACCAGCCTATGGTTTCCTTGATTCAAGCTGTGGTTCGACAGGATGTCGCTAATTTGGGACTCTCCTCTGTCTGCACCCTGCGCGCTCCGCCACTTACACCAGTCACATCATCAGTTCCGCCAGTCGCACCGAGGGGCCAGCCATAATATTCGCGATACCGCAATCCTACCGAGTGGAAGACGTCAGGTGATCGCACAATATGTTTCTCGTGCTTTCGAGTTGGGCATGTTGCGCGGCACTGCTGGAGCCGTCGGGCGTCACCGACTGGTTGGCGCACCCAGAACTCTCGTCCTGAAGGCTACTCCCGTACAACACCGTCGCGTTCTCTACCGGCTGGCACGCCCGATGTGGACACTCGCACCAATGTGTATAGCAGGTCACTGTCACCGTGCGACCGCCTATTCCCTTCGCATGCCAACCTGGACGCTACGCAGTGAAAAACTAAGGAGTGCAACGCCCGGAGATGACACTGTATTCTTGACCAGGCTTCGACATCCTCCTCTTACTGTGCCTAGCCGCTCTAATTTGCTTGAAATCCAAGTAGACGGGGTTACTCTTACGGTCTTTATGGTGATGAGCGCTAGTGATGAGCGGCGATGAGCGCTAGTCTTCGTGAGAAGCTGAAGGAAGTCCTTACACCTGCCATTCAACGTGCAGTAAGAGTCACCGATGGAAGCACACCTACCGTTGTTGGAACATGTACTGTGCGCGTCACTATATCTGGCAAGCGGATAAGTGCTCTGTTTCTTGTGCTTGAGCAGTGCCCATAAGACGTAGTAATCTTGGGCGTTGACTTTTTAACCAGACATTCAGCCCTTGTCCAATGTAGCACCGGTGTCCTTCAACTAGAACTCTCTTCTGTCCCCGAGACTATTGCTCCTCAGCCTACGCAACTGTGTGCTGGTGTTCTTTGTGTGACTGTGTGACTGTGTGACTAGTTATGTTCTTTGGACACCCTCTCCTTCAGTCGCTGACGGGGATTACGTTTACTCCTCTATTATTTACGTTGTCTTGTGTTATTGACATTGTCGCTCCGGATGTTTACTTTACATAGTGGAACTTTATACCGCCAAAATGTATACCGCGAAGGCCCTGATAATATTGCCAATGCGTGGCAAAGAGTTGTCTCTTTCTGGATCATTCATATTCTTTGCAAATAATTATTATATACTAATTTTTCTCTATTTTCATGTGTTATACGAAGTATAATGGGCGCTTCCTTCCATTCTTCGGAGAAGTTAGAGCAGCAGCAAATTCATAATTGGTTGCAAATGGCAGCTCCTTGTCTCTCATATCCGTATAGTATTTTATAATGAAACCTATTTAAATAATAATGTAGCTTTGTTGAAGCTTGGTGGGAGGTCTCACAAATCTCAGACACTTTTTTATTTGTTGTAGCATCGGAAAGACATGCATTCACCAAGTTTAGCAAGCAAGGGCCTAATTTATAGCGCTGGCGTCTGCCGTGCATCATTTTCCTTTGTTTCTGCATTGGGGGAGAAAAACGCGTTTACAAGGCAATGCCACTGGAATCGTAGAATGGATAAACTTATTATTATGACGTCAAGTGTGCAAAAGGTGGTGCAGAATAGCAGTCAACGTTCGGATGTGCGAAACCTATGTCCTTCTCATGCAGCTTATATCTGCGAATGACTTGTGCTCGACAATGTATTTCGCGTGCGCGCCTTAGACCCAGTTAGATCACCCGGCTCATACGCAGTAGTTAACGTGAAAAGTGCTGTCCTGCACCGCTGCAGGTGGCTTTAAGTTTATGCACGGTTGTCCACCTGGTTTACAATTCCATCAGCTGCAACACCCTGATGTCATCGTACTTTATATATGCAACCACTGACATGATTTTTCAGCTCTGATGCAAAAGCCGACAACATGAAAGTTCGCGATAACCTTATTTTTCGGACGCGTGTTGTTTCGAGCAGTGCTGCTTGCTGTAAACTCACAAGCGAAGTCGCTTTACAATTCAGTGCATGTCCGAATGCTCCTGTGTGCGTGCGTGTGTGTCTTTTTTTCTGTGCATTTCCGGCAAAGGTGTCGTGCGTGTGCCTGATTTTGATATTTTGGCACGCCCACTTGTGATATACTTGTGACACTTGTGACATACCATTGAGAAAACTTAGAACACAAGTGCAAATTCATGTTAATTCAGGTTTGTTGGTATATATTGTGTGCATTATAAGACGGTTATTAAGGGTAATTCCATTCGGAGGCCTGAAAATGCAGAAACAGTCAGAAGGACCTCCTAAAAAGATAACGGGTATACAGTGTATGAAAGTACAGCGCGTTAATACAATTCCACAAAAAGAACATATTACACATTACCTAGGGTAAACGCAGGAACGTAAGATTCTACCAAATATCTGTGAAAAGGACGACTTCATTATGAGGCAAGCGGTAGTGGTGGACTCCGATATAATTTCAACCACCTAGGGTTCTTTAGGGCACGCAATGCATGAGCATTTTCGCATTTAACCCGTATCTAAATGCAGCCCTCGCAGCCGGGACGGGATCCCGCGAACTGATAATTAGCAGAGTAATAACAAAGGTCGTAAGCAACCAAGGCAGATTGGCACGGAGGTCTAGATGAGCTGACGCCACAAGTACTTGTCGTCTTGTTTAGTATTTTTGCTGTTGCACTCAATCCGTTATTCATTCTGAACAAATGCATCATCTAGTTCGCTTTCCTTTCCCTAGTTCTGAACCGACTTGCGGGCTCTTTGTTCTATTTGGGACAAGTCGAAGAAGTGACCTCTATTGTTCGCAGCAGACTTGTCGATTGGCGCAATATGAAATTATTTTGTAATTCTCCGAATTACATACTGCGCAACTAGTCCAACAGCTTGCGCAACAGGATATTCAGGCATACGTAAGAATACAATAACAGTGTGATATCACAAGAAGCCAACAAACACTGACACCAAGGACAACATAGGGGAAATTACTTGTGCTTAATAAAGAAATAAGGAAATGATAAATTAATGGAAATTAATGTGGATGAAAAAAACAACATGCCGCAAGTGGGAACCGAACCCACAACCTTCGCATGTGAAGGTTGTGGGTTGAAGTGACTGAAGTGACCAAGGACTTCTCTTACATCCAAATGCACTAGGCCCCGCCGACCGGGTGTCACCGGCCACGATGCCTCGTTCAGAAACTTGCGAACTCAAAGACCATGTGCCTTGAAATAGAGCGCAGAAAATGCAGATCTGAAATTGAACTGTGTATAACTTTTTCATTATACGATCACTCGTTGATAAGAATCGCCGTGTTCCTGATTTCAGCGTAACCAAAAATTTAAAGGTATCATAGACCGAGCATAAAGATCACAGACCCAAACCAGTTCTTTCCAAAATTGCCACCTAATTTTTACTTAAGACATGGTCCACATATGTGAGATTTTGCATTAAACCAAATATATTATTTTTATTGTGAATGAAGCGCGCTTCCTATTGCTTTCTTAAACGCAGTATGTGATTCATTGAAAAATTTATTTTATCACTTCCAGTGTGTTTCCGGGATTTTCTCTGTTCGAAACTTCAAGAATTTGTGTTCCAGTGGTTGTGAACAGGAAACACAAAATAATATCAGAGGAAAGTGCTCCAGAACATTAAAATTTTATATTTCCTGTCGACGAGTTATTTTTATCCATTCGCGTTATCCATTCTGTGATATTTGCGGAAACATCTCCAGCAAAAATACTTTGTTATTTGAAGCTGCAGCATAATCCTTTTTCGGGGACGAAATACTGTACTCGATAGCGCACTCTTCCTGCACTATTTGCGCTGAAAAGAATGACCATTGTACAGTATAAAATGCACTACGCATAATTTAGTTTGAAAAAACTCTCTTCCGGATCGCGCTACTGCTTGCATAAGCGGAATCATGTCCATAAGTCCTGCGCTACTGCTGCACTATTTTTGTTACAAAGGCAATTCTTTTGCAACATTGAAACCGACTGCAAAAGTTTATTTCGCATAAGAATTGAAAAAATCTCTCCGCATCGGTGGGTTCGTTTTTTTTTTCGGATGCAGCATTGCACAGCGGTAGAATCAAAACTTAAAAAGAATAGAACACTAGCGCTGCGTATTACCCTTGCAAATACGAAAGCTCGTATGACAGTTTGCTATGTTCCGCGTGTTCCTTTTGCACATGCAGGTTTAGAAACTCTCTTCCTTAACACAATAATATTCATAGGGGAAACGTATCCCTGCAAGGACAACGAAACTTCACTCATAATGCCGCAATGCATAAGTTTGGCCGCACAGCCCGAAACCTCTTTGCCACAATCGTTTGTTTCTAGATCTGTGCCGAAGTTGGCGCCTTAGAGATCGGTTTAGAAAAGATTATCGCAGTCATGCTGATGTTTGAAAGCTCATTAAAAAAGTCATGTTTCATCTACAGGAAGTGACAGCGGCGATAATGGGCTTGAGAAGCCACACCGCCCCGGGAATGGACCAAATTACCAATAAGGCACTTGTAAATCATGACAGCCCCTCGCTACTAGAGCTTATCGCTCACCTTAACGAAGTATGGCGGGAAGGAAACCTTCCCGAGGACTGGAAAATGGCAGAGGTTCCTCTTGTACCGAAGCCAGGCAAGACACCAGACATTGAGAACTTACGACCGATCTCCCTCGCTTCGTGTGTAGGAAAGCTCCCAGAACCCATCGTTCTCAACCGGCTAGAACCATTCCTGGAGGACTCGGGGAAATTTCCAAAAACGATGATAGTATTCCGTCCACACCTCTCAACTCAAGGCATCCTACTTCAGCTGAAAGAGGCGGTGATTGTACCAGCGGCACGCAACTGCCCCACGGCTATCCTCGCCTTAGATCCTAAAGGGGCGTTCGATAACGCCAGGCATACAGCAATATTACAGACGCTAAACACGCTGGCCTGTGGGGTCAGGACGCATTCCTATATAAGAGATTTCCTCTCAGATAGAAAATCCATCCTAAAGGTCGGGGACCAAGCCACGAACCCCTTCCTACTGGGCGGGTGCGGCACACCACAGGGCGCACTGTTATCCCCTGTCCTTTTCAGTATCGCCCTTATAGGCCTACCGTCGCTCCTCGATAACATCCCGGGGATTCGGCATCCCCTATATGCCGACGACATTACTGTCTGGTCGTCCACAGGGTCCATCGGGGAAATGGAGAGCCGCTTGCAGGAAGCGGCAGACGAGGTGAGCGACTATGCTAAGTCATGCGGCCTCAGCTGCGCCCCCCAAAAGTCGCAGCTACTCCTGGTCTCACCGCGAAAGAAGCGTGCATCTGACTCGCCCACTATCAAAATACAACTGGAGGGACACACCATTGTTCCGTCTCAGAGCGTAAAGATATTGGGAATGATTTTCCAGTAGGATCGCACCAATGCAGTATTAATTCACAAGCTTAAGAATACAACAGCCCAAGTTACCCACATGATCCGGCGAATAACAACCAAGACAAGAGGCAAGGGGAGGCGGACACACTTCGGCTTGTCCAAGCCTTCGTCGTGTCTCAAATAACGTGCGCTATTCCATACGGACTACTGAACGGGAAGGAACTCAAGAAAATCAACACAATGATCAGAAAGCCATATTGTTACAGGCACTGCGCCAGCCGATCAGTACGTCCACAGGACGCCTACTATGAATAGGAGTGCACAACACGGCGGAGCAGCTGATCGAGGCGCATTTATCCATTCAGCGAACAAGGCTGGTGGTTACGGAAGCGGGAAGGTCCATCCTCTTACGCCTGTGGCTCTCTGCCCCTCTCAGCCATCTGCCGCCTCAGACTGTGAGCTTACCCCATGCCATCCGGAGCAACATCACCGCACGTCCTCTACGTCGCAACATGCACCCAGTGCACCTCCAAGAGAGAAGGAGGCCCGGGCGCTGGCCATACTCAAACGATACGGGACGTTACCCTCTAGAGCCTACACTGCCGCGGGTTCTTACACCAGACGCGCAGCCACAACAGCCACCGTAGTCGTAAACCAGGAACATCGGAGCAGCATTTCGCTTACACGAAACAATCCCCTCCAAGCCGAGGAAGTGGCCATAGCCCGCACGCTCTCCCAAAGAGAGGTTGAAGTTATAGTGACCGACTTACCAACAAGCGTGCCGCAACTTTGCTAGCGGCAGAATTCATACGACTACGCTCCAGATCATCGATCAAAAGCCGCCAACGAGATCAGTCATGACCATCTGGGCATGAGCTCATGACGGCATTCCTGGCAACGAGGTCGCCAACCATCTTCGGGATCGGCCCACGTATCGGGTGTGCTTAACGCGTGCGCCACCTCTGCCGTGGGTTGGCCCGACTTTCCACTAGCTTCAGGATCGGCCCATCTATGGCGAATGCTTAACGCCTGTTTCACCTCCGCCGTGAGTCAGCCCGGCATTACACCATCCTCGAGACCGGCCCACGTATGGGGAGGGTTTAACGCCGGCGCCACCTCCGCTGCGAGTCGGTCCGGCACTGCACTATCTCAGGGATAGGCCCACGTATTGAGAGTTTATTGCTCTACCACGTCAAAGTCGCGAGAATTTCTTTGGACAGTAGAGGTATACAGCTTCACTGTAATATAGTTGTACCATCCGTGTAAATGATGGATTTTATTGCTGAAGCTATACTGATGACATTATTTATGTAAAGATTGAAAAGAAAAGGTCCAAAATACAGCCGTGTGGCACCCCACAAGAAACTGCTAATGGATCCGAGTAAAAGCCTTCCATATCTACAATTTGCTTCCTTTATTGTAAATATGAGCCGATTAGCGAGGCAGCCATACCCCGAAAGTCATACCTTTCTAGCTTTCTGATGAGCAGGTCATGATTAATAAGGTCTAAAGCCTTTGAGAAATCTATCAATGTGCCTAGTACCTCGTTTTCTTTTTCGATATGGCCTAAAATGCACTCTTTTTGTGCATGGAGTGCCGACTCAGTGCTAGAGCCTTTACGAAAGCCGTACTTGGAATCAACTTTGATGCTAGGTTGCATTTCGCTTTCTCCATGCCACGGGCATTCCAGAAGTAATTGTGCCAGGGTGTCAGGTACGCTGCAGAGTATGCAGAGGCAGACGTGAATGGAAGTTACAAATTACTGTATTTAGGCGCTAGCATTGTTATGGGCGTTGCTTAATAAATAAAATCCTGCCGCTGACCAGAACTGGCGGTTAGAACAGCGTAACAGACATAACGAATGATTACTATTGGGGAATTAGGATGAAGCCTGAAAACTCGATCATCAGTCATGCCACCAGTGCTGTACTTTTATTGCAAAGATAAGGGAACTAAAGCAATGTGGGAGCGCAAGCCTCAGGTGAAGACCACTGTTGGCCCTTGAAACAGAGTCTCTCGTGCAGTAGCAGTGGCGCTCAACCCTGAAGCCAGCTGTTCGAATGAATGGTAAGCTCGCGGGGGGGGGGGGCGGGGGAGGGCGGAATTTCCAGAAAATTTTGGTTTACAAAAGTGACCGGAAATTTGTTCGTTTCGGAAAAATAAAATAGAAGCGCTAAGTTTACAAAACCCTAACTCGGTACCGAAAACAGATATCGGATGTGTGTAAACTTATTCCATTTAAGAATTCAATGTGGGCAACATTGCCGTATTATTCATATTTTATGTACATTTTGTGCAATGTATAAAATGTTTGCAAAATTTCTGCTCAAATATAAGTACTGTATTTTGGAGCTAGGTAAATAACATAAGGTTGTCTCCGCTTAGATAAGCTATTAGATGCAATGTACTAAAATTTCACATTTGTTACTGTTCAGCAGAGAGGTTTAAATTTGGTGCTCTCGTTTTGTGAAAACTTGCAATTTTCAGCAACATTTATAAAAATCCACAGCTTAAATTAAAAAAGATACGTTACCGCCAATCAATACATTTACAGATTTTTTTTAGTGTAAGGAAACATAATCAAATTTCGCGCAGTGGTTGCGAGACAAGCAATTTCTCATTTTGTATGTATATAGGTAGGAACATCCGTTCTAAAATTTTCTAGAGGGAGGGGCGCGGGTTAGACTTAGCATTCCATGATCTGTGAATCTGTGATTGCGCAAGTTGTTTATTTGCATTGTGTGTCGCATTATACAACTTGACTTTTTCTTAGATACTAGATTTATTGGAGACCTTTACTTATATTTGAATATCTTGTTGCGAGGTTTTGTATATACGTGCAGTGAACTTTGTTTTCAGTGACAATTTCTTGCCCTTTAACACGCTGTGTCTTCACATTTGTATATTTCTTTGTATCTTCACATTTCTAACGTACGAGGGCGAGTCAAATGAAAGTGAGCCAAACCATCCCGCGCAATAAAGGTTCGCTTCATTATCCGGGAGGCATACCCGTAGCACCCGGGCATCTCTCATTTACAAAAGTGACAGGCAGGTTTGAGGATAAAGGTGCTTTAATGCTTTCGTACACTGGGTTGAACATGGTTGTGTGACATAACGGATGCTCTGAAACTTGGACAGCGTGGTGTCTTGAGGTTTTTGACAGCTGAAGGTGTTCCCCAAAAAGAAATTAGTCGCCGTATGGCTGCCTTGTACTTTGCATTTCATTGGCCACCTTGAAGTGTTGGAGCAAACAGTTCAAAGAAGGACGTGAAAGTCGCAAAGACGATCCAAGATCAGGTCAAAGCCACCGTGCAATCACCCCCAGCACAAACGCAAAGGTCGATCGACCAAAACGAAGGATACGCATCCATGTACTGGCAAAGCGTGCGAATATCAGCCATGGCTGGGTTCACGCCATAACACACGAATATCTCGGTTATCCGCTCTTGCGTGCGAAATGGAATCCCAAGATTTTGAACCACCACCAGAAGACTCATCTGATTCGGTATCATATTAAGGGTGACTTCTTGTCTGCAATTGAGTCTGGGGATGAATCACGGTGCTGCTGCAACGAGCCTAAAACAATATGGCAAAGCTTACTGTGGTAATATTCGAATTCAGCACCCCCAGAGATAGCAAAGGCCGTCATTTTCGCCGGAAAGGTGTTGTTGAATTTTTGTTTTGTTTTATCGTTGGGTGCCATTTCTGATAGAATTTTCTAAACGTGGAGAGACTATCAATCGTTTCTGATTTTGTGAAACGTCAGATCGGCTGCGTGTGGCAAGCAAGAACAAACGACGTGAAAAATTGACGAATGGGGTCATCTTGCTCCGCGACAATGTCCTTCCTTACATCGCTGATGTAGTTATCACAAAACTGGCAAAGTTCAAGTGGGAAACGCTCCAACATCCGCCATACAGCCCAGACCTGCCGCCTTGCGGCTTCCACATTTTGGGGCAACTGAAATAAAAAAACAGCTCAAGTGAACCAGATTCGTGTCGGACGAAGACATGATAGAGTGAGTGAGTGAGGAAACTTTATTTCGAATGAGAACGATTCGCGTCCGGCGAGTTAGTAGGCTGGGGCACCCGCCGAGGTTACGGCCAAGAGTTCTTGCCTGTCAGCGGCTTCTTTGGCATGCTGGACTGCATAGAGGTGGTCTTCCAGGTTCGAGCTGAGCAGCACGGTTTACGTTCGCGCGCGGAGGCTGTTGATGGAGGCTGAGCTCGCATTGTCTTGTATTAGTTGCTGGTATTCCCATAGCATGTGTTCTAGCCTGGCTGTGGTGTCACACACTGTGCATCTATCTGTTGGGTATATGTCTTGAAAGAGTCAGTTACAGACTTTTTGAAGCAGCAACAGAAGCAGTTCTATTAGATAGGAATCACGCGGCACTTTATTCAGTAGAACAAATGTCTAAATGGTCATATAAACTATTTTTAAATGAAGTTCGATATTTGTCTCGCATCGGCTCACTTTCTTTGGCTTGCCCTCGTATATTTTGCAGAACTGCTTTTTATAGGCGCTTTGTGTTGCGACTATAATTTCGGTGCAATTTATCACAATAAACGACCAGTGACAGCTACCCCTGCGCAATACACTGGAACAAAGAACAGCGTCATTGAGACTCTTCCGTTGCCGTTGTATTTGCACAATAATGTAAACAAGCTTCATGAATGACAAAGTTTCTTCAAACTATTTCATTTTTCATATTATTTTTATAACATTTTTCATATCAGCGCCAAGCACTGCTTTGCTGCTTTCGAACTGATATAGTTCTGAAGTTCGCGTGATGTATTCTTTACTTAATAACTAGACAAAAAACATGGAAGTATTGATAATAATTATTTCAGGTACTATTTCCGGGACAGACGAGTATATTCTTTCATGAAAAATACATATTTTACTTATGTTCACAGTGCGTAGCGTTCAAATTCGTTTCAGCATTTTTGGCACTGGCAATGCAGTTATTCATGTATCTGATCAATTGACAAATTCCATAACGAGGAGGCCGAGCTGCAACGTGATAGCGCCCCCCCCCCCCTTTCCCGAACGAAATTTCTGGCTACGCCACTGCCCCGTGGGTCCTGCCTAAACCTTTCGTTACTCTGCACATCCCCGGAATAAAAAAAATGCCATCCCTGGCACTCATTCACCTCAAACAGCTTAATCTGTTTCACATTTATGCAGAGATACTGTGCGCGGAAATACTGCATACGGAGATACTGTGCATGAGCATACCTATGGATCTGCCACACCACGCACCTCCACTGCATCCTTCGTCACCCCAATTATAATCATCGCTCGGCGGTTTAAACTAGACGTCAACATCAACATCCATTGCCGCAGAACTTGTTGCTATCCGGGAGTCACTTGGATATCTCTCCGAGAAGCTTCCTCCCGCTTGGACTATATTCAGCAATTCCAAGCCAGTTCTTCCAATAATTGAGTGTGGTTCTCATGGGTCCATAATATTTAATAGCTCCAGAAATTACAGAGAATCTCTACCATGGAAATACAAATAGCTACAATATCACCTTTCAGTGGATACTTGCACACTTTGGTGTGATCGAGAACGAACAGGCACACGCTTAAGAGAAAACTGATTTAAATAATGTTTCTTAAGTACGCACTGCTCCGTTCTCAAGGACACAAACGTCTTACTTCGTTGAGTAATACGCAATTCTACAATGGAGCATGGAACCAAACCAGATCGACCACACAAGCGAGGGCATAAATATGTCCCAGAAAGGAATTTCTGTGTGCGTCACAGGCTCAAAGTAAGTCTAACAGGCGTGGTGCACCAGATTCGCATTGGTGTAGCACTCCCCAAGCGTTATAGAGATCTAATAGGTTGCAAGCCCCAAGTTGTAAATATTGTCAGTGACAGAAACAAATGACCACTTATTTTGCATTTGTCGCGCCTATGCGCAAGAACGGCGGAAGGTGGTCGTATCCATTGCAAACATCTGTAAAAGGCCGCCTTCAGACGAGTTTCTGTTTCGTCCTTGGCCTAATTCAAACAGCACAGTCATGATTACAAGTGCCGCTATGGCGTTTCTATAAAGGGAAGCTGAAGAGTCTGTCGTATTAAATAAGACGCTCATATACGGATGCGGGAACCTTATAAACCATGCAGGTAAAATTTTGGGGGGATTTTTCACTCAGGAACGACGCAATCATCGGTTAAAATTGCGCTGTGGTTCCGCCCCCCGTCGAGGGCCGCGCGCTGCTGCTGACGCTGACGATGCGAGCGGAGACCGGAAACCGCGGCGTAGTAACGTCAGCACTGGTGTTCCGTTCCTTCGCAGTCTCCGCGACCGTGCCTGACCGGGCTTATTTCTGCGTGCGTGCCGTCCTAATATGCTTCGCTCGACCTTTCATTCCTTTGTTTGTGTGTATATAGGAGTGGTAGTTGACGTGCGCAGCATCAATTGAACTTCTAGGCCGATCATGCCGGCGTTCTGTGCAGCCCATGCTTGCACGAGCACCAGCGGCCGCGATGATGCTACGATGTTCCATTAGTTCCTGCAATTCAAGAAGCATTCAGCTAAGTGGTAGGCTGCTGTGAAGCGAAACAACATCAAACATTCAATACCAACAGTGTTGTGCTTTAACCACTTCCGTGGCGATTACTACCGGAGTTTATCTATAATGCGTGCTTTGGGTTCTCCTTCGTGTTAGCACGCTGAACGGAAGGTGCATCTTTATCTCCCACCCTCGACGCAGGTTTCATCGCCAAGCGCCGCGAATGTTCTATTCGCATGTGTGTTGTAAAACAGCCTGCATGCAGCTACCATAACGCAGTGTAAGCGTAAAGATTTGCATGTGGTGGAAAGCCTGCTCAGGCCAGGACGCTGCGCTCCCCCTTCTCTCGCACACATAGAGAAACCGACCATCTCACGTATATAGCCGACGGAATTCGCCGGTTACGAGTAGCGTGCGGATGGCGCGCTTATGAAGGTTCTATGCTACACGTGCTACAACAGCCAGTAAAGTTTTCCCGCGTTTAAACAGTCTGTGTAGATTACGGAGAGCTTTGCGGCAGCGCACAATTGGCGAAGATCGCATCACCGCTTACGTTCAACAAGGAGGCATGCAGGAACGTAACACTACAGTTGTTTGCCCGGGAACGCACTCCCTTAAACGGTGAATGCAGCTTAGCAAAAAACATTCTCGCCAAAGAACATTTCCAACACAAGGAGATGCTAACGCTTCGCCTTCGTTCGCGTGGAAAGCAGTGCTTGCACCAGCATTTTTTGCTTCTTGGAGACGCCGGCTCTTCGCAATCGGCTCGTACATGTAGGGAGTAAAGTATAAAGCCCTTACAAGTGATCTTGCACGCGACAGCGACAGCGACAGCGCGACAAGCGAGGCGATGGCTGTCGCGTTCACTCGTCGCCTGCAAGCCGAACTCCACGCGAACGACGGCTTTGAGCGACGACTTCCCGGTATGAGGGCCGCAACATACGTGCCGAAACTAGCGTGACGCATGCTTTATCAATTTAAGTTGATGTATTTTACTGAAAAAGGAGCATCAAATATTTCTGAAGGTCTTGCACTAGGTTCTTATTCTTGCACGTGTGAAATTCAGTAGTTTGTTCGTTCCGTGCGACAAACAGTAGTATTTGAGTTATGTACATCCGATTGCGGCTTCGCACTATTGGCTTGTCGCTCATAGCACTTCCGGGCGACAAGCGACGAGTTCTAGATTTCTAGAAACGAGCGACCGAGCGACAACACCGAGCGATCTTTTCATGCGACGGCCCGTTTTGTCGCTCGAAGCCGTCGCCCGTCACCGTCGCGCACAAAATCACTCTCGTGGAGTTTGGACTTAACGCCGAACTCCTCAGAGAAACGCAAGCTCTCGAACTTTTCAATGACCATCTCAGCAAAACAGCACCAAACTACCATGCACCGTGCTTCGTGTGCAGCGGCAGCAGTCGGTCTGGACGAACACAATTGTTGACGCTACGAGGCGCCCGACCAATCACAGGCGGAAACGAGGCGCGCGAGCTGGGCGTGTCTGCTGCTGCACTTTTCGTCGAAATAAAATATGTTTGCGCTTTCTTTTGCTCAATTTCGATGCGATATTCGAATTCAGAGGGTTGAAAAGCATGATGTGCTGCTCTTCACTCATTTTTTCTGGAAAAACTTTCAGCATCCCTTTAAGCCACTCGGCCATACGGACGGCTTCAGAGACGCCGCAACGTTGAGAACTTGTATACACACACCTCCTCCTCGTAGCATCAGCATCTTCATTCATCAGCCATCTTCCTCCCCGTCCTTTTTCCCCCGTCTAGAGTGAGCAGGCCAGAGAAAGCTACAGTTCAGGGCGACTTCTCTGCCTTTCTGCAAATGAATTTTTCCATCTCTTTCTCTACTACCCTACCACGAGGTCAATATCTCCAGAGCCAATAAGGTGCAGTCTATGCTGAAAAATTCAATTCAATTCAATTCAGTCTTTATTTTTCTCTTGGACAGAGAAGGAGACAGGACTAAAAGCTCGTAAGCTTGACAGAGGTCCTGCCCCCTTTATCAACCTGGCAGTACAGTACACAGGCAGAGATTTTCAATTTTCCGAATAAACACTGAAACAAAATAACAAAACACTTGTAAAAAGCAGCGCTATGCATTGCAGCACAAACATAGGTATTAAAAAAACAAATAACTGGTCATGGGGAAACGAAAAAAAAAAAATAATAACAGGTATAGGTTTAAACTGAGTGCAACATTACGTAATCTTGCGAAGAAAAAATCGCTTAATAACATCACTTGAATGCTGAAAGGGGTCAAACAATTCTCTGTTTAATTTATTTAATAATACTGGAACAGTATAAGAAAGAGACTGCTCGGTATAATATGCCCTAGGCATATACAGTGAAACAGCAAACAGGCTTTCGCGATATTGGTTAAGTGTTTCTTTTCATAAAAGATATGATTCCACATAATGATCAGTGGTGAGCAATATTTCTTTATTTTCCAGTTCAGTTCTTGCAGCTGGTGTGGTCCAGAGATACTCATGGCGATGTTCATCGTCTTCGTAGAAGGGGAGCTGCAAGAAAAACGCCCTTAGAGGTGAATGTTTCCTACCGGAAATTATAAAAAGAAATAGCAAACAGTGACTTGGAAACTCATCACATGCAGTTTCCGAGATTTCAATTTACTTGTGAGCAATAGGCATTTTACATTAGGTAGGATAGCGAAAAAACCTTTTTTTTTCCTTTATTTATAGAGGATCTAAGAAGATGTAAGGTGGGAGTACTCGTTATAGCTTAATGTTTATTCGAGGCTTAATAAAAATTACTGTCCACTTATCTTTTCTGCTTAGAGACGTTACATAACACTTGTATAAAATCGTCTTTCTCCAAGTCTGGCAGAGTATTTTTTTCAGCGGTAGGACCAGGACATTTTCATCGAAAAAGTAGCCGACGAGTGGGATTCAGTTACCTTTAGCACTGGCTGGTCACCTAATATTTCGTAGCGTGGCAAAATTGTTCATATTAATAAGCACGATAATTGCTCCCTTGATTACGCAGGGCGTCATGGTCTATTGACTCTATTTGTTTGCGCTGCTGCAGCACCCGCCTGCAGTAATGAAGGGCGAAATTCTCATAGATGCTAACTTGTTTGTCCTAAATTAAACTTTAACGTTTGTGGCTTCCGCTCAAGCGTTTGTTTGTCCTGTCCGTTTACGACTTTGAATTCGCAAGAAATTTGCATCACTGACCCTCATTCTTCACATCCGCCAGGCGTGATAAATTCTGAATATTTCACTGCAATAATATTTTGACTCATTTCGGATGATTCTTGTATCCTATGTAGCTCTCCAGATATGTTGACATCAAGCAAGGCGCTGCTGATGTCACTGATGTTGGTGTTGTTTCGTATCATCATTTGATCACGCCGAATTTCATGCTCATGTGATATATATATATATATATATATATATATATATATATATAATGATTAATAAAGCATTCCCACTTACCCACTGTGGCCCTTGCTGCTACTGGTCCACTTCCGGATCCTCCATATGCGAGAGGACGGGGATTTGGCTCAGCTACGACCATCATGGGCATCGCAGCAAATATAATAGAAAACGCAGCCAAAATGAGCCACGTACTTAAGCTGAAGATCTTGGCCATGGTTAAACTTCGCAGAAGAGGAAAATGAACTGTATTAAAAAGAATGCTCTGGCAGTCTTGATTGTGGTGGCCTCAGCTGGCGGTTCGAAGTTGTCCAATTTTTCTAGAGAAAACGGGCTCTTATATACGCGTTCCGAACGCTTTGAACAATGCAAGTCTTTTATTTTACTTTTCGATCATGTCAAATGTTTTGCATGCTTTGCTATGCAATACTTCATGATGAAAGACTTGTTATTTTCAGTGGGAAGCTTTCATTTACTATCAAGGACACAAGGTAGCACGCCTTTTCTACAACGCATGGCCTTTGAATAAAGAGAGGTCCGCCAGGCATACATTCCCCTACCAGGCAGTTTCCCAATTTTCTAATGAAGGAATATCTTTGACAAGCATATATTTGTTTTGCCTGCAAAACTAAATATGGTGTCTTGTCGAAAGTACTTTGTTCTGCCTGCGCAGTCGCATCTGCTGTGTCTAGTAAACAGGTCTGGGAATGCAACATTATAGCCAAGTTAATTCTGCGGCACGAGGTAGGGCGCGTGCCGCATTACAATTTTTTTATTGACAAAGCATGGATAAAAATATTCTAAAACATGTGCTTACAAGAGTATACTGCCAGCTCCATTTTGCTGGCGGATATCTGTAACTAACGGGACCCTTCAAATCTCTGATTTCCAGCATAATGTATTTATTGTCGCCTCTGTGTACCTCATCTGCATATTACAACGGCAAAGGTTAAGCTGTGGCATTTTCCTGTGTATACTAGCGCTCTATTTACGCCCCTCATATATATAGGCGTCGGGACTTAACAATTAATCAAGTAAATTGCGAATCAGTGTGGATTGAGCTGAACGCATCATTTCTCGATATTGACGCCAAAAATTTAGTGGTTGGTTCTGTTTATCGATCGCCGTCGTAATCCTTTAATGATTTTTGTTTAGAACTAAACCATATTTTGCACACGCTATCGCTAGAATGTAAAAACATCATTTTTATGGGTGACATCAATATTAATCTTTTAGATGTTCACAGTTCATCATACACTTCTTATACAGATACTTTGAATGGGCATGGCCTCGAATCACTTGTAACTGTACCTACTCGACGGAATATAAATGATCCGGATACACTAATTGACCAGGCATTGTCGAATCTCTTGGTTACTCCTGGATCTGGTGTCATTGAAGTCTCACTAACTGATCATTATCCAATATTCGTGCGTATAAATTCCAATATGAATATTCCAGATATGCATGTTAAAAGAAAAAATCTCGACAAAACTTCATTTGTTAGGAAAATCGCCGAAGTTAATTGGTACCCCGTTACGTCGCAAAATAATCCAGAAATCGCCTTCGAATTGTTTTACAATATAATTTCTAACGCTACTTCCGAATCAACCACAATAACCACGAGTAAGAAAAGGTTCGCTTTTCCTTGTTGTCCGTGGATGACTGATAATCTTCTCAAATGCGTGCGCAGAAAAGATAATCTTTATAAAAAAACAAAAAAGAAGCCATTTAATTTGACCCTGCTCACTCGTTACAAGTGCTGCTCAAATATTTAAGCAGGCTTCTTAAAAACGCTAAAAAAGAGTATTATGAAAAGGAAATTGACCGTGCTGGCAACGATTCTAAAAAACAGTGGAAAATTATCAATGAATTTTTAAATAGAACATCGCCAAATCGCGCCATAACTGCTATTCAAGTTGGGGAACAAACCCTTAATAATCCTTCAGCCATTGCTAACGCCTTTGTCGATTCTTTTTGCCCCGACCAGCCGCGTCTCTCAGTTCACATCGACAAGGCTTATCATCGTTTGCCACACAGTTTCTTTCTCGGTCCCGTTTTTCCCAGAAGAAGTGCGCATGACCATTCTGAGCTTAAATAACACTGGAGCTGGTTTCGATAACTTCAACTCATCTCATGTAAAGCTTATAGCTCATCTTATCAGTGACGCACTCTCACACATAATAAATCTAATCTTCAAAACTCGCGTCTTTCCTAGCTGCTTAAAAATCGCCAAAGTTATTCCTGTTTTCAAAAAGGGTAGCAAGAACTCATTATTAACTACCGCCCTATATCTATTTTATCATTTTCAGCAAGATAATTGAAAAGTTATTCGTAGTACGTTTAACTAGCTATTTCACAAGGTTCAGTATTTTGTCCTCTAATCAATTTGGCTTTCGATCTGGTTATTCAACTGAAATAGCGCTCATTACTTTAACCGATCATCTTAAAACAGCCATTGACACAGGCAAATTGGCTGGTACCTTGTTTATTGATTTTTCTAAAGCATTCGATTCGTTAAATCATGACATACTTTTTGCTAAACTAAACGCTGTTGGCGTGTGTGCTCCAGCACTTTCCCTAATTCGCAGTTATTTACATGATCGAAAACATATCGTCTCTATTTCTGATACACATTCGCGTGCCAAACTAACTAACATAGGGGTTCCACAAGGCTCAATACTAGGACCAATTTTATTCCTCGTGTACATCAATGACCTTCCAGAATACATTACACATTCCAGTTGTATTTTATACGCTGACGACACAACAATTTATTCTTCTAACACTTCCTTGGAATCGCTAATATCTTACCTTAATGCTGACGTGGTTAAAATCGTTAATTGGTGCCGAGATAATATGCTCAGTATTAATGCTACTAAATCGAAATTTGTAATTTTTTCATCCCCGCAAAAAAGGGTACAGGAGAAACCATGCATTAACATTGGTACGACTTCGCTTTAGGCTGTTGACCATGCAACATTTCTTGGAGTTGAACTCGACAATCATTTGAAATTTACAAATAACATATTCTTATTAACGCGTAAAGTAGCATATGGTATCAGAATACTAATCAAAGTCCGCCCCTATTTTCCTATACGTATATTAATTTCACTTTACTACGCATTTATTCACAGCCACATCTCTTACTGCATTTCTTCTTGGGGTAATACTTACGCAACTCACTTGGCATCCCTGCAACACACACAAAACCAAGCTTTGAGAATAATCAGTTACAGCCATTTTTCATGTAGTGCTCTGCCATTACTCCGCACATATAATATTTTGTCCGTAGTGGATTTAAATAAACGTTGTCTTAGTGTCCTGACGTATAAATTTTGTCGAGGAGAATTACCAATTTCGTTGATATCAAAAGACCAAACCCCCCATTTCACTGGCACTCGATTTTCACCATAATAACTACCTCCTACCGAAACCAAGGACTAACTACGGCAAACGTACTGCGACCTTTTTGGCAACATCAATATGGAATTCACTACCACCCTCCATTAAATCATCTCCTTTCATTCATTTATTTAAGAGGAAAATTCGTCACCACTTCTTGGGAAGTGATTGTGTTGGATATTTTTACGCTTCTGTATTTCGAATAATACTCCTTGGATCTGCTTTTCGTGTTTATACTTTATTGTTATTACTAAGACTCGACTTTGTTTGTTAATACTTTCTGTTCCTAGGATTGCTACTGCTGTTGTTAACCGCATAGTGTATACTTTTTCTATATATTTATTCTTGGAGGTCCATCCCCAGTCTTTGACTATGGGACCTCCTAGAGTCACTTCTGTAAAACATTTCAAACGCATCAATAAACTGAAACTGAAACTGAAAAAGCTATAACGTGTAGAGGCTTTGAATGGGGGCGATGGAAAGTAAAATAAATATTTATATGATTTACAATCCTTCATTAACCTTTATCCTGCGACATTTATTGTTGATTAATCTGCAATACTACAACACAATATTCAAAATAAGTAATACACGTGCGCAATGCACAGAAAACAGCTGATTTTTTGCAGCCTAAATGATGATGCCCAATAAAACCCACCGTACGAAAAATTTGCTGAATGAATGATTGCGGTTAGGCGACTTCGTTTACCGTGATAATTGAAAATCGGTGCGCCACACAATACGGTAGGCAAAAGAAGAGAAGACAACACGGAAAACAGTGCTGATTTTCTGCGCGAGTGTTCACTTTATAGATTACCTGTAACGCGATAGCGTTAAGGGCCGCGTGTCACAGAAAATCCGGTGTCGGCGTCGGCAGAATTATCCATGAGCGAACATTTCCGTGTATATCTAGTGGCGCTATAACATAAAGGCATTCCAAAGTTTTCTATTCCAATTCTTCTATCAGTCCTCCGTGATTGGTCACAAACTTTTTTGGACAACCCCCACTTCGCCGGTCGGTCACACGGCTTCATGAAACCGCGATAGCTGCCCATCTGATATGCCGTGTACACACTGATTACGGGTGATTGTAACGCGTAAAAAAATTGTTATTTCTGATTCGACGCCTTTTCTCCATTAGACCTCGGCAATTGGTCAAAAGTTTAGGGCTGCACCCAGTTCACCTGTCTGTCCCGCGACGTCACAAAACAGCGAAAGCTCACCGCGTCAGATTGACGTGAACAGGGTAAAACTGTAATAATGTGCCGAACAAAACTGAATTTTCTACTGAATAGCCACCGGCTGCCCCGCTTCGAAAGGAATCAAAGATTGCTGCCGCCGATCGCTCAGGCACTCGCTACTGGTAGCGGCCGGAGAGCATGGGTTTATTTGCGTACAATAAAACTTACAATACAATAAAACTCCCCCTGCGTGGGCCGATCCCGAGATAGTGCAATGCCGGGCCGACCAGCCGCAGCGGTGAAGCTGGCTTTAAGCATTCCCCATAAGTGGGCCCATCGCGACATAGTGCAATGCCGGGCCCACCCCCGGTGCAGGTGAAGTACGCGTTAAGCACAGCGATGTTCTACCAGTCCAGCTGAGCTACCGCAATGGAGTCTTCCCCTCCACTTTCTGGGGTATTTATGCATTGCTACTGCAATTAACCCTGGAAGTGCTAGCCAGCGTCACCACTCACAAACCTTGGCGGCGGATGTGGAACATCCTCTCAGCCCCAGCCGTCACGAATACGTGATCTTTTTGGGCCAAGGAAACTGGTCAATAAACCACTCGCCCAACGTGAATGTGTCAATGCCGCCAGATTTGAGAGCCTCGTTAGGTAATGAACGAGAGGAAAGTGGTTAACCGACCGGCCCGATTTTTATTAAGAATATCGTAAGAAGCCAACAACAAAGACAAGGGCAACACAGAAATAAATACTTGTATTTACTAATTGAAATAAAGAAATTTTAAATTAATGTAATTGAAATTGGATGAAGAAACAACTTGCCGCAAGAGAGGAACCACCCGATGTCTCCGCACCGCACGCATCATGCGAAGATATGGTCTCGTTCCACACCCGCGGCAAGTTTTTTCATCCACTTTCAATTACATAAGTTTAAACTTTCTTTATTTCAATGGGTAAGTACAATTTTCGCTGTGTTGTTCTTAGTGCTTTCTTGGCTTTTTATGATATGATTAATAAAAATCGGGCCCCTCGTTTAACCCCTTTCTTGTTCTTTCCATTATAGTCACCTAACATTTAGATAAGACACCGTACGCGTAAGTGAGACTTCTTCATGAATCGTTAAATTTCATTTTTATTCTGATTAAAACACGATTGCTATTAGCTTCTGATAATCAATAGTTCATGCAATAAAAATGTTTTTATCCCTTCCAATCTGTTTCAATTTTGTTCCATGTTCAAAAATTTCAAGAAATATTGTTGGATTGCTTGTTACATGAAAACACGCAATGATATTGGAGAAAAGCGCTCCAGAATTTTCAGCGTCTACATTTTTTGCCGGCGAGTTGTTTTTACCATACGTGTTCTGCCTTGGCCATATTTGCGAAACCATATGCAATCAAATACCGTGTTATTTTAAGGCACCGCATTATTCTTCATTGGGAATGACTCACTGCTCGGAATACCAAACTCTTCTTGCGCTGTTCCTGCTCGAAACAATAAGCGTTGTATTGCATAAAATGCAGCGCTCATAACATTATTCATCGTGCGGAATGACAAAACTTCGCTTCCGGATCGCGCTACTTCTTACAGGTGCAGCGAGACCTTGACATGGCAACTAAGCAAAAACACGTCAAATACTGCGCAACTGCTCCGTTATTTTTGTAACAAATGCAAATCCTCTTACAACATTGAAATTCACGGATATAAGCTTATTTCGCATGCGAATTGGGAAAACATCTCCGCACATATGGTTTTTTTTTTTTTTGCAGGTGCAGCATTCTACACCGTTGGCATCAAAATTTGGAAAGAATATAATAACGGCGCTGCGTATTTTCGTTGCAAGTCCAAAACCTGCAATGATATTTCGCAGTTATTCGCGTGTTCCTTTCTCACATATTTCTCTAGAAGCTCTTTCTCTCCCGTAACCCAAAAACATTCATTGGCGGAGCGTAACTCTGCAAGAACAACGAAACTTCACCCATACTGCCGCACCATTGGTACAAAATGTTGGCCGCACAGCCAGAAACCTCTTCATCACCGTCGTTTGTTTAGAGATCTGTGCCGAATTTAGTTCATTATTGGTCTGATCAGAAAAGTTTATCGCATTGATGATGATGATGTATGAAAAGTCATTTAAAAGGCTCATGTGTCAAGTACAACATTCTGATATTGAAAATTTTTAATTCTGATTCTGATGCAGCCATTGATAACTTTCCGTCTGCAGCAATGTGTATGGCGGCAAGAATTTCGCTATAGGTTGCATTCCATTTCTGTCACCCGCATCGTAGTCACATTGAAGATTGAGCTCAATCACACGCAGAAACTTGCAGAGAAGCCGTTGATTAGGCAAAAAGAGGCATGAGTAAAGCGGTATTCGTCAAGAAGCCTTTACGTTGGATGAATAAACATAACATGAAAGAGCAATGCAAGACCAGCAGGGTAGCATCCCCTCAAACGCCGTGAAAATAAGCACAGGTGCGTTCGTGCAAACTTGAGATTCAAAATACCTGAAACGTTCAAGGTACGCATAAGACAATGCTGAGTGTTTGTAGGCTTAATTCACGTTTACTGCATGAAACCAGTGGGGCACGTGATGGGGCTACATGTGGATATAAGTAAATATAACGACGAAGGGGAAGGAGACAAGGGGAGAAACGTTTATTGATTGAAACAGTGTCCGGAGCGTGTCATGGTATCATACCGAGCTGGAAAAGGCTCCTCCATCCAGGAACTTTCTCAGTTCGACTGCCCTCTAGGCCGTGGTGACGAGTTTTCGGGGGTCTTCCAGGTCCTTAGGGCGAGGTTCACCTTCCATCTTTCGACTAGGTCGTCCTCGTTTCCATGTGGCGCTCGGTTCGCATCCACTTCAGGTTTCCATAAATGTAGGTTTATATAAATATTCATACAAAATACAAACAATGTATACAAATAATTCTATGGATCATTAAATGCATGTAAATCCTCGATTATATTTTCCGTGCTTCTGATGATTGCTTGCGCGAGAAACTGGACAGAGATATCGCTACTTGTTTCATTTTATGATTATATATAAGGTACAGGAACTTTAGTTTCTGTCTTGCTCGGCTCGACTGGAGCGATTAAATTTAAGAGAACTTCGTATCTCAAACACCGTATCAATTTCCCTGTAGCGATTGCAGATGAACTTGGCTGCATTTCTTTCTGCTCGTTCTAATTTTGGAATATTTTGTTGTGCGTATGGGTCCCGCAGAGGTGAAGCATATACGTTAAGAGTTCTTACCAGGGTGGTATGAGCAGCAGGATTCACCTGTTGAGGTTCTCCTTAAAGTTTACAGCGAACGCCCTATATTCTACGAAGAGCGCTAGCACAATTTTTTTCAGTATGGTCCTTCCAGATGGTATGTCCTGTTTGCGTTGCACCGAGGTATTTATAAGCACAACCTTTATTAAGCTCAGTAAAGTAATTTAAGCAGGCAAAGTGTAACACTGACTCACGAGTACTTGTCTTCATCAGGCCGCCACTTCTCAGTAGTTAGTCGTTCCCCAATCTTAGCACCAGCTGACAACGCTACTGAAGTTATTTTTAAGTCTGCTTAGATCACTTTCTGATTTCACAATACAATCATCCGCAAAAATATTCATTTTCATTTCTGGCTGAATGATATTTGCAGAGCCTTTGGCATAAATCAAGAAAAATCAGAGCGCAAGACTGACTTTTTGGGTACACCTACAGTGACAGGAAAAAGTCGTCAACTTCAGCGTCGTACTTAACATGGTTTTCAGGATAGAATATAATAAAATCTGCAAACTTATTCATTGTTTCCGTTGCACAGAGTCCTTAGAGAAGTTTCTAGTGAGGAAATTTATCAAAGGCCTTGGCAAAGACAAAGAATATTGCATCTGCCTGCTCCGTGTCTTTGATTGCTGGTGCAAAGTCATAATATGAGCTAACAAGCAGGGAGAGCGTTGATATGCCTTCATTAAAACCATGCGGAGCTTCAAAAAACAAGCAGTTGTCCTTTAGGAATTGTTTTAGATGCTGACAGATCACGTGCTGTGACATTTTACGGCAGCTTCTGGTCAGTGAACTATAGCGGTAGTTCGAACTTTACGTCTTCACCCAGTCAGCTGCCAACCATGGAATAGTAACGAATGCTGAAACGCTCGGGCTGCGCCGCATGCCTGCGTTGTAGGGCCCCTCGCCGTACGACGCAGCTTTCTCCAAGCTGCTTTACCAGCCTCCGTTAAGCTAAGCATAAAACTTGATAAACATTTTGAGGTCTCGAATCATGCGTTCTCCGAGCAAATAAGCCTCAGGATCGCAAGGTCCTGGGAACTGAAGCGCGATATTTGTTTTTTCACCAGCCCTGCTGTGCTGCATGTACGTTCTCAACGTTGGTCACTTGCGAGGTCGATCACTGCAGTGATGTATTACTACAACCGCTCAAATATAGCTAGCTTTAGCTAATTTAATTAACTTGTACCTAATTTTTTACAATTGCTTTACACAATTCGTAAATCGCACCTAATCTTGCATCGGCGATGAACACAATATTGAAGTGCCATCTTGTCAAACTAATTTGTACCATCCTTCCTTTTTGCCAAGAACGCCAATGAATGGAACTGCGTTCCTGCTTCCACAGTCTCATTTTGTGACACCACTAACTTCAATATCGTCGTCCAAAGCCCCGTATAGTTGAATTTTCTATTCTTAGCCTGTATTGCACATGTTGTGTATTTTCACCGCTACCTTTTTTGTGCCCACTAGGCCATGAAAACATGTATAAAAATGAATCGATAGTCAAACAGATAAGTGCACCACTCGGATATATTTGTTTAGATGTTTGGTTTGACACACACCTTTCCTAACATGATGCTCAGCCCTACATTTATATTATTGCTTGGTTTGGTGAAAGAAATCAGAAGACATAGTAATCTGAAATAAGGCGCTTGCCGAAGTGGTCAACGAATCCCTTAAGCATAATGGCGCACTTACCAAAGTAAATCACATAAAGAACAGGCCAACACGCTTAATTTGTGAAAGTATAGTGAACTCCAGGGCAGGGGTAATTGGAAATCGCAGGGAGAGGCCTTCGTCCGGCAGTGGACATCAATAAGCAAATTGTACACTGCTATATAAGCAATGTTTTTTTTCCAAAATCAAGACTTGCCCAGCTGTTCGTCCTGTCCTAACTTGTGCTTTTATTGTTCGTGGCTAGTGATTCCAGTGCTAAAACTCCCATTACAATATCTATGCTACTGAGCCTTGATGCAACATTTGTTTGGAAACAGAATTCCAAAGGCTCCGAAAGACTTGCCAACTCGTTGTGGCATCTAGTGTACTATTTAGCAAGTCATCTCTTGAGTAGTTGTTGCGTTGCCGTTGGGCGGCATATTTTTCTTTCTCTCTAGTTGCACGCTCTGCAGCTTGGCAAACACCATAGACTCTCCGATATTTTCTCCTTCGAATCAGAAACTACAGTTTTCTCCTCACTGATTTCTTTGTGTCGTCAGATCGTTCTCGTTATGTTTTTTTGTGGTTATAATAGCAGCTTGTCAACCGTAAGGTATTGTAGAAAGTAAAAGCACTAAACAGACAACGACCTAGGGAACGAAGAACACTATACGGGTGCCGCAGCCAGCTCCAGTGCCGTGTTCTTCGTCCACATTGTTGAGCTCGTTGCCCTTTTTGTGGTACGAATAACAGATGCGCTGATGCTATTACCGCTCATGCGCAATCCTCCGCGCACCTTCATGCATTCGCGCAGAGTTCACTTTGCTCCTATTTTTTCCACTAATGCTCCTTTTTCTCACCTTCATTGCAGAGTAGCGAGCATGGTTCTGGTCTTGTAAAACTCCCAACCTTACTGTCCTTGGTTTCCCTTGTTATTTCTGAGTTTGGTACGTTGCTTTCTCTTGTTCTAAATAAATTTCTGATGATGCCATAAATAATAAAAGCTTACAATTACTACAAAAACACTGAATGCCGGAACGTCTTGTCGTTTCGTGTCGCCAAACGGATTATTACCTAAAGTCAGTGCAAAATAACATTATGGTTTGATTTACTAATACTTTTCATCGTTCCAATTTACTGAGTAGTTTCTTTGTTTGTTTGATTGATCACTTGGTGGTTTATTTGCTTGTTTGTTCGTTTGTTTGTCTGTTTGTTTGTTTGTTTGCTTGTTTGCTTGTTTGATGTCTTGCCCGCAACAAGCACTTGTTCATCAGCCTTCAAGGGACTGCTGCTGCGCTTGCACAAGCCTACCTCATTCCAGGACAATGCGTTGGCAGGCTAGTTGGTGCGAATCTATGAATTCTTTGTTTAGGGCAAAACTACAGGCACGACTTGTCCTGTCGTCTTTCTTGTGCCTGTCGTTTTGCGCTAAACAATGTACTCATTCCAGGAGTGTCTGTCGGCATACTCTAAGCTCATACATTTACAAAGGCCAAAAGTTCTTCAGCATGTTACACTCCTGTAATAACAAAAGCCTGTTGCACATTTCGTAATGCACCATCTCGCATGTTCAGGTTGCTGCTTTCTCGATTCGCCATCCTGAGATGCCTTCGACGCCTAGCTGCGGCTTCGCGCGCTCATATAGCGGGGTCAGACAAGCACCAACGATGTTTCTATTCGCCTTTACGTTTCATTTTTTAAGGAAGTGATTGAAACGTATGCTGTTCTGGGTGTTGTGTTGGTGAGTTGAATGAAAGAATGCACTTTTCACTTTGCTGGAGCGCTTTAAGCCTCAGCCTTACGGGGGTATACGCCGTTGCGCATTTTGCTTGCTTGCGGGAGTGTGACCCATTGAGACGGTAAGTTGGTTTTTTTACACCTCGACTGGACGCCTCGATTCTGTACGTTGTATGTGTGATTCCAGTGAATGTGCGCAATGAACGCTTCACTTTGCTTAGTGCTTCCAGCCTCTGCATTACGAGATGGTTCAGCGATTCAATATTTAGGGTGAAAGCTACACTCATCGAAGGACAACTCCCAAAGCTAATTTCGGCGCGCAGTTAACCTTCAGCCGACGGCGAGCATGTGGGAAGGTGTGACTTCACATCACGTCATCAGCTGCGAAGAGGCGTCGCAGCTGTGCTTGCTTGAACCTCGCCGCAGTGTGCCACTTGACTAGGCCAGGGGTTAATACCTGATTCGGAGGCGCTTGGTCGCTCAGTCTCACCAATCGACCGAAGCTACTCTGCCATTCTGAATTACTATAAGGGGGTCCAAATCAAATATCCTACACACCACAGCAGCCTAAATCAGCATGAAGTCACCTATTGGAGGAGGCTGCAAAAAGGAACATACCCAAATCTCAACACTGTAAGCAAGATGTTTCCCGCCCACTATAGAGACATTTGCCCCTGGTGCGGCGCCAAGCCCACCTAATATCACATTACATGCGGAAGGGCTCACGGTCAACAAATCCTTCAAATAAAAGACCCGAGTGTGGAACAGTGGGAGAGAGTGCTCTCCAGCAGCAACACGAAAGTCCAGCATAGGCTAGTAAAGGCACGCTCACCGAGTAGCCACGCTCACTAGTATCCTGGAATGGGTGCGTCGACCATGCGCGGATGGGGAAGAAGACCGTGAAGACATCCGACCAAATCTACCACCGCTAATTTCTAACCAATGCGAGCAAATAAAGTTTTTCCTCATCCTTGGTCTCACCATGTATGAAGCACGCGCCGATGGGAGTGCGTCAATTCTTTGCCGCAGGCGTCAGGCTGAGTCTTGGCACCCTGCCGATATAGCTCGTCTAGAACAAACACCGAAGAACCGCGTTTAACTATGCGTAACAGAGTTTGCGCTTGTATAACTAGGTTCAATTCACGTTCAACCCCAGCCACATTTTGCTTGCTTAAGGGCATATGAGCCTTTGCTGCTGATGATGGTTCTTGTACCATTTGACAGGGCGACACGTTTTTTTGGAGGCCATCGCGCGTGTGAGGCACTTAAGGCTCTCACCCTAAAATGTACACTTTTCTACTTAGATTTCGACGTTTCTTTTCAACTACCTCTGTATTAATTTATGTGATCCCTCAGCATACAATAACCAGGCAAATTGTATTCGTTCTAACCGTCCTTTTTTCTCAGTCTTTAAGCTTTGGCTCGCATTGATTCGCGCAGGTTTAACTGAAATCTCTGTCTCAATGTTCCTGTTTCAAGAATGGAACTTCTTTTCGTATTGCTGGCTCACCAGGGTAAGGTGGTCAAACTCCATGAAGAACTAAATTTGAAATGAGCTATAAGAACACCGTTACGGTATTCCAATTCTTGCAGAGAGACAGATGGGCTTCTGCCTTATCTCTCCAAGTGAGAAAATAGCTAAGAGTTAAGCACCCCATCATAGATTTCCTAGTGATTAAAGGGATAATTCAGTCACCATATATTTGTTGGAGGAGCTGCGGTCTAGAACCGGATCCTGGAACATTGTAGCGGCACTTTCCGTACCGCGTCAGCTCTTAAAATGCCTTGACACGGCTTGCAATCGGCCTACACATTCCGGTGATCACATCATGTGCAGTTGCATCGACTGCCAGTGGGACTCTCCTTTCTTGCGCAGAACAGGAAAACGGAAGTGGCCGATTGGCTCTCGTCTGATCAGTGCGCGCTTAATACGGCGTGCTTAGCGATGCGACACAATAGCCGCTAAGCCAACCCTGCGGGCCGGAGAAAAAAACGCCTGCAACTATTTGGAATGTGAGACGTGATGAGTAGTCAATAATTTAGTAAATGGTGTTGCGAACAGTGCTGAAATTCGAGTAAGATGTTTTCATTTTCCTCGCAGCAGTTTCTTCTTCCCGCAGTATTGTCATGGTTGATAAGATGTTGTGCAAGTTTGCGTACCTACATGAATGGGAAGTGTTTTGCTATAATGATATAGTAGTTATATGGGAGGCATTGAAGGGCCGTTTGCAATGTTGCCATTGGGGCCGCCATCTCTACAGTTGCGTTGTCACGCTCTAAGAGGCACACGCGGTTGGCGCGTGAAGAGTTATATCCTCACCAGTGATGCACCCATCGTTTGGCTGCAAAACCACCCAAGGCAAGGTAACGCACCGTCCCCCTGCAGCTGAACTGGGTCTTCTGCAGGGCCGGCAAAGCTGGGGCTTCCGATGCAAGCACGAGCATTATGCACGAACACAGCTGCCTTCGTGCAGAGCAGCTTTGTGCAAACCACATAGTACCACCTACTTTGGACAGAGCTGAGCGGAACGTAAACGTTTAGGTAAACCGTTTTAATACTTAGCTTGACTGTTGAATTACGCCGAAAGTTTTTTTTTCTTGATCTCGTCCCGTGCACTGATCGATACGTGGCGCCTGCAACGCTGTCAAAATTATTCCTCATCCCGCGAGCTTACTGAGATGAATTAAGCTCAACGGTGAGACTTGCCGCCCCTGTCATCGCTTTGCCTTACCATGAGGCCAAACTGCTTATTGCTTATTAATTTTGCCAACCCACAGGGGAGTCTGCGTCAGCCGCTACTTCGTGACTTGCGACAGATGGACCGGAGCACACGAGGGTAGGACATTCCCGCGTCTGGTCGTGTCCGGGTAAAAAAGAGCTCCCGGGTGTTGAGTCTACGCAGCCCTCTTGGACGTGTGAGATCCATAGAGGAAGGCAACTAGCTCTTACGGCCAAAGCGTCACTCACATGGCACCCACTGATTGACTCATCTGGGAGACATCGGTAGTTGCCTCTTCCTATTCACCTATTCATTCATTCTCTCGCGTCTCTTCTTTGCGTCTTGTCCTGCGTCTTTTTCCTTTCATTTCGCTTGCGAATTTTCTAACGGCTAGGGCTAAGGTTCTGTCGGAATGCCAACATCAGTTATCACATATTTGATCCCAGTGGGTGTGTGCAGTGGCCCTATGACTTAAAACTATTCCACTTTGCTTTTCGTCCAATATCCTGACGTCATATGTACGATTGCGACGTCTTCCGCCTGGCAACCTGGCTGCAGTATCAGTGCAGCCGCCCCGTCCCTGCAGCTGCTACTGAGCCCGACACTGTTTCTCGGCCAGTCGGAGCACGCCACTGTAGGGAACAAGGTCATGCAACTGCCACTGTTTTTGCAGGTTAGTTACTTTGCAAACGCAAGCGCTTTCTGTTCTAATGACCGTTTTCTAATTACTGTGTCATGCCCGCCTGAGTTCACTAAGAGTTGCCGCAATCAATTGTGCAAGTTGGTTTGGTGCTGTTAGGTTACTTTTCTCATTGTGCCCCTGCTGCTCGTACGTGCTGGGGACGTAGAATGGAACCCTGGCGCTGTCACCAACACTGTTTCATCGCTAAAGTCTATTTCGAACGCAACATCTCGCTTAGAATCTTCCCAAAGTACCGTGCTTAATGAACTAGCACTAATCCGTACTTTCTAAATTAACATTAAAGGTTCAATTAGTACACTTTCTGCTCGAGTAGACACCACAGGAAAAAAAAACAGAATTGATGATGTTCAATCGCTGCACTAACAGCCTTTTTATGGCAAAAACAACTGCGTCGCTAATCTCGGTTAAAAATTAAAAGCGCTGGTGGAAAAATTGTGATGACTCGGAGAACCGACAGAGGCGTTCTAACCTGCTATTCTTAGGAATTCTCGATACAAACAACGAAAGCTAGGCGCAATCAGAACTGCACGTAAGCTCATTCTTATCAGAGAAGGTTAACGTTTACTTTGCAGCGTTTGATTTAGAGCGTGCGCACAGGATAAGTCGCTTCCAGAAAAACAACCATCGTCCAATGATCGTCCAATTCGCACGTTTTAAAGATAAAACCATCATCATTCAAGCAACTTACAAACTTACAGGCTCCTCTTTTGCGGTTCGTAAGGATTTCTCTACGCGCGTGCGCGCTTCGCGGAAAAACTTAAATTTGTTTTGCTCCCAGTTTAAAATCCGTTTTGTCGGTCTCATGATAGAAGACAAACAATTTGTCTGTGACACCGAATCTGATTCAGTCATACAAATAACAAAGTAGCGATCAAGTTGAATCGCAAGGAGGAGGAAATAACTTTAATGTGTCCTGAGGAACCCCTCCCCACCCACTCTTGCTATAATGGGCGGCAGGGGTCGCGGGTCGCACCCACGTTGGGACGGGAAGCCCGTGAGCCTCCGCCCTTTCGTGAGCCCTCTGGACGGCCCGGAGCTGGGTCTGGTGGTCGTCGCTTTGCAGGGCGTCCACCCAGTCTTCTTCTTTAGTGAACACGGTGCCGCTTAACGCGGAGCATTGCCAGAGCATGTGCCCTAGCGAGCAGTAAGATTCGCCACAATCCGGACATTGCGGCTCTACTTCTGGTGAATAACGGCGCAGTCTGCCTCTCGAGGGGAACGACCCTGTCTGAAGCATTCTGAATATCGATGACTGTGGTCTAGTGAGTTTAGCGTGGGGGAGTGGGAAGGTCCTCCTCGACAGCTGATAGTGTGTTGTTATTTCGTTAAAGGGGAGCAGCGGGTCTCGGTGCTCCCCTCCCTCCCCGCCACGATCGCCGCGGTGCGTGAGTCCTCGCGCGCGTCCGTGCGCCAGCTCGTTGGCGTTGGGAAATTCGGGGTGCACGTCGGCCCCCATGTGGGCCGGAAACCATTTGACGATGTGCTGACCCGCGGCTTCCTCGCTGCCGAGGACGGCCGCCGCTTCCCGGGATATCGAGCCCGAGGCGAATGCTCTTGCCGCCGATAGCGAATCTGTGTAGACGTAAGGACGTTCGGGGTCTCTCATTGCCATGGCTATTGCTACCTGTTCGGTCACTTCGGACGTTACCCCCTTGACCGATGCTGCGTTAATTATCGTGCCATCCCAGCATACCGAGACGGCCGCGTACCGGTCGCTGCGCCCATACTGGGCCGCGTCTACAAATGCCGCCAGGCCCGGGCAGTTGGCGGTCGATTTCAGCAGTGCTCGGGCCCTCGCCTTTCGGCGCCCCTCGTTGAATTGCGGGTGGACGTTTCTCGGAAGCGGTTCTACCTTGAAAGTGCCCCTTACCGCCGCGCTGAGCGCAATCTTGTGTGCGTTGCACTCTGCCTCGGCATTTATCCCTGCTTCTTCTAGGATGCGCCTGCCGGCCCTGGTGGTCGACAGCCGCACGACCTGTGCCTTGGTCTGCGCTTCGATGATTTCTGATAGTGAATTGTGGACCCCTAACCGATCGAGCTGCTCCGTGCTTGTAGTGATCGGAAGACCTAGCACCCTTTTGACGCTCTTGCGCATCAGTGTCTCTATTTTGGCCGCGTCTCTCTTGGACCATTTTAGCGCCGAGGCTACGTAATTTACGTGACTCATGAGGAAGGCGTGGTAAAGTCTGATGAGATTGCTCTCGCTGAGCCCTCCTCTGCGGTTCGTCACCCTGAGGATCAGCCGGAGCATGTTCTCCGTTTTGGACGTGAGTTTCATGACAGTTTGTGTGTTACCACCTTTCGCCTCAAAAGGAGCAAAACTTCCATTTTCCCAACCTACCCCGCAGAGTTGTGTGCCGTCAAGAAGCATCACGTTTCACACGAAGAAAATTATGTTAACTAATGCTCGAAGCTTCATGCAAAAAGAACACTGCAAACGATCATCACGGACGATGACACTGGCGTTATCACAGAGTCATCGCTCAACTCTGATGTCGAGGACCATGAACTTCTGAACATCGTATCGTGTACCGTTTATAGGCGCGATAGAAATGGTCGTCGAGGGCGAGGGTGGTGTTATGGTGTTTGTTAAAAAACGGCTGGTCTCTTCTCGCTTTTCTATTGACCGTCACCCCGAGATCCTTTGCCTCAATATAGTACTTCCGACAAGCACGACCATAATGACTTGGTGTTACCGTCCCCCTGATTGCAACATTTCATTTACAAATAAACTTAATTCCATCTTATACGATCTAATCTCCCGTTTTTCTCGTGCTAATCTCGTGTTATGCGGTGACTTCAACTTTCCGGATTGTGACTGGGAAAACTGCGTCGCTACCGTGCGCGCGTTCAATGATTTCCTAGAAATAGCTCCTACGTACCGCCTTAGCTAAGTAGTTACCAGACCTACTCGCAATACTCGAATTTTTTATTTTGTTCTTGACACCAATAATGAACTAATTCCTTACACTGTGTTAAAGGTGTTAGCGACCACGACTTCTTTCTTTTTAACATAGCTACAGAGCTCCTTACCCGCCAGTCGTCTACAAAATGCATTCGAGATAAAATTAGGCAAACTTTTTAGAAATTAACAATCATACTTAATAGAAAGAGGTCTGGACAGCGACCAAAATGGTTTAAAATAGTTATTTACGTTTCGGCTCCCCCACGGGAGCCTTGTTCACCATGAAAGAAGCGGCAGATCTGGCGCCCCTTTTTATGTGTGTCTCAAAACATGACTAAGGCACCTGGCATACATGGGCGGCAGATTGCCTTCGTTGCCATGAAGAGTGTGCGCCGCGATTTGTATGATTAGGGACTCAAGATAAAGACGCGAAGAATGGTTTCGTTCCTTGGCAATCACGGGTGGTTTCTCCCAGTTAATCTTATGTGATGTTGTTGCGCAGTGTTCAGCCAAGGCATTAGGCGCAACGTGTCGTTTCTGGACGTCATTCCTGTGCAGCTTAAGTCTTCTTTTGATGTTGCCCGTTTCACCGACGTACACATACCGACAGTCCACACAAGGAAAGAAATACACCATGCCTGGGAACTTGTCCTTTTCCAAAGGGTCTTTTACATGCACGAGCTCGTGTCTAAGTTTCCAGGAGGGCACGTGCGCAGCCTGCACGTCATATTAATGCAGGACGCGTGCAAGAGTCTCGCTTATGCCGCGGACTTGATGCTCTCGTGCTCTGTGTTGCGACTAGAATTTCGGTGCATTTGCTCACAATACACGACCGGTTACAGCTACTCCTGCGCAATACATTGAAACAAAGAACAGCGTCATTGAGATTTTTCCCTGGCCGTTGTATTTGCAAAAATATGTAAACAAGAGTCTTGAATGAAAAAGTTTAATGAAAATATTTGTCCCCAACTTGTTCATTCTATGGCCTTTGCATTTTTCAAATCAGTGGCATGCACAGCATCGCTGATTTCGAACTGATATAGTTCTGAAGTTTGTGTGGTATTTCCTTTACCTAATAAAGAGATAGAAAACATGGAAGCATTGATATCAGTTATTTCGGGTACAATTTTTGGGACACACGAGTATATCATTTGATGAAAAATACATATTTGACTTGGCTCCACAGTGCCTAGCATTCAAATTTGTTAGCAGCATTTTTGGCAATGGCAATACAGTTATTCATGTAATCGATCCTTCGAGAAATTGCATAACGAAGAGGCCGAGCTGGAACGTGAGCCCCCCCCCCCTCCCCCTCATTCGTCCCCCGAACAAAATTTCTGCCTACGCCACTGCCCCGTGGGTCCTGCCTCAACCTTCAGTTACGCTGCCCATCCCTGAAATTACAAAAAAACAGTCACTGGTTGCATTCATTGGCCTTCAGCAATTTAACGTGTTTCACATTTATGCAGAGTACGGTGATACTGTGCCGTGCATATGATGGATCTGCCACACCACACCTCCCCTGCAGCCTCCGTCACCCTACTTATGATCAGCGCTCGGCGGTTTAAACTAGACGTCAACATTAAATTAGGGGGGTTTACGTGCCAAAACCACTTTCTGATTATGAGGCACGCCGTAGTGAAGGACTCCGGAAATTTCGACCACCTGGGGTTCTTTAACGTGCACCTATATCTAAGTACACGGGTGTTTTCGCATTTCGCCCCCATCGTAATGCGGCCGCCGTGGCCGGGATTCGATCCCGCGACCTCGTGCTCAGCAGCCTAACACCATAACCACTGAGCAACTGCGGCTTGTCGTCAACATCAACATCAACTGCCGCAGAACTTGTTGCTATGCTGTAGGTACTTCGATTTCTCTCCGAGAATCTTCCTCGCGCATGAACGATATTAAGCGATTCCACGCCAGTTCTCCCAACCTTTGGCTGCGGTCCTCAGGGGTCCGTATTATTAAACAGCTCTAGAAAAACAGAGAATTTCCACCATCAAAATAGAAATGGCCACAATATCACCTTTCAGGGGACACTTGCACGCTGTGGTGTGATAGAGAACGAACAGGCAGACGTTTCACAGAAAACTGCTTTAATTAATGTTTCCGAAGTAGGCACTGCTCCGTGCTCACCGGCACAAACGTCTCACTTGGTTGCGTATTAGGCCACTCTGCATTGGAGCACTGGATCAAACCAGATTGACCACACAGGCGAGTGCATAGATGTGTCCCAGAAATGAGTTTACATGTGCCTCACGAGCTCAAAGGGAGCCAAACAGGCGTGGTGCACCGGATTCGCGACAGTAGCATTCCCCAAGCGTTATAGGGATCTAATAGGTTGCAAGCCCCAAGTTGTAGATACTGTCAGGTACCAGAAACACGTGACCACTGATTTTGCGTTTTTCGCGCGTACGCTCAAGAACGACGGAAAGCGGTCTTATCCATTGCAAACCTCTGTAACAGGCCGCCATCAGACGAGTTCCTTTCTGGTCATTGGCCTAATGGAAACAGGGCAGCCTTGATTACAAGTCCTGCTATGGTTTTCTATAAGCCACTGGGCCATACGCACAGCTTTAGAGATGCCACAATATTGTCAACTTCAATACATGCACCTCCTCTTCGTAGCATCAGCATCTTGATTCATCAGCCCTCTTCCTCACCTTCCCTTTCCCCCAGTGTGCAGTAAGCAGGCCAGAGAAAGCTACTGTTCAGGGCGACCTCTCTGCCTTTCTGCAAATGAATTTTTCTCTCGCTATCAACTACCCTACCACTAGATAAATATATCCAGTGCCAATGATATACAGTCTATCTCGGTACAAAGCTGCAAAATCAAGCAATATGCAGTGAAACAGCCATCAGGCTTTGGCGATTTCGGTTAAGTGTATCTTTTGATAAAGTTATGAATTCACATAATGATCAGTGGTGAGCCATATTTCTTTATTTTCCAGTCCAGTTTTTGCACCTGGTGTGGTCCAGAGATACTCTTGGCGATGTTCACCGTCTTCGTAGAAGGGGCGCTGCAAGAAAAATGCCCAGAGATGTAAATTTTTCCTACCAGAAGTTGTGAAAAGAAATAGCAAAACAGTGACTTGGAAACTTATCACATGCATTTTCCGAGCTTTCAATTTACTTGTGAGCAATAGGCATTTTACAATAAGTGGGAAGGCGCAAAATCCTTTTTTTGTATTTATGGAGGATCTAAGAAGTAAGGTGGGAGTAACGTTATACTCGACACTTATCTTTTCTGCTTAGAGACGTTGCATAACACTTGTATAAAATAGTCTCTCTCCATGCGTGGCAACATTTTTTTTAGCGGTAGGTCCAGGACACTTTCATCGGAAAAGTAGCCGACGAGTGGGATTCAGTTGCCTTTAGCACTGGCTGGTCACGTAATATTTCGGAGCGTGGCGAAATTGCTCGTGTTTATGAGCATGATAATTTCTCCCTTGATTACGCAGGACGTCATGGTCTAATCACTCTATTTGTTTGCGCTGCTGCGGCACCTGCCAGCAGTAATGAAGGGCCACATTCTCATGAACGCTAAGTTGTTTGTCTTAAATAGAACATTGACCTTAGTGCCTTCCGCTCATGTGTTTGTTATTCCTGTCCATTTTACGACTTTGAATTCGCAAGAAATTTTAAACACTGACTCTTATTGTTCACATCCGTCAGGTGTGATAGTTTCTTAATATTTCACAGCAATAAAGTTGTAGCTCATTTCTGACGATTCTTGCATCCTATGTAGCTCTCCAGATATGTGTGAAATCTGGAGTTATCTTGATTATCTTTAGAAAAAATAGCGCTACACCGCTGGTAAGGCAGGGAGCGACCTAAGGTTAGCAATTTATGCGGTGTCTGTGCACCTTTATCTGGGTTGTCCTCCGTCTTCGTAAGAAATGCACAAAACTGTTTTGGTTGCATTAGTACACAGATCTCAAAGAGAAAATAAAACACAAACCACTCTTGAGGATGTCTGCCTGGCGCTTGTTTCGCATCTTTTTGTGCTCGTGCACACCAAATGAGGAAAATAGATCTACAAACATTACCTTCTGGTAGGTAATAGGAGCGAATGTTATTTATTTCTTTTTTGAGCGTAGAACCTAAGACTGTAGCTGATTACACAGTAGTATTTAACGTAATGTTCAAAGTTGACAAGTTCTACAGTAACGTAACGCAATGAGCATGGTCCTTTTAAAGCAACTTTAAACATACTTTGTGGTTTAGCCCCCTATGTCTATTCTTTGGTCTATATATTCTTTCGCTTGTAACTAAGCATAAATATTGTGGTTGCACACTGCCCTATTATGCTAACCAAAGTGATGCACAGATTTCCTCGGCCCTGTTCGACTGCAAATTATGTGCGAGCAAGATTGGACGCGTTTGGGATTTTTTTTTTCTAGCTGCCTTCAGCTGTTTACCGCAATAATGGCGGCGAACAGAAGTTGCAATATGCGGCGCTATCATACCAGTCGTTGCAAACATGTGCAAGTTACTGTTGCAGTAAAAATTGACCGTCACTTAAGTATCGTTACATGACATGAATGCGAAAGCGTTATTATTTTGCTAAATATTGGTTACGGCAAGGATGAGTAACGTCATGCATTGTGACGTGTCGTTCCATACCCTGCATTATTCCGCCTTACTCAATTTTGTAGAAACCTTATTCTATTTTAATCCACCTAGCTCGAATTTGTATACGCTTAATCCACCTGACCTCTATTTGTGCTCTTTATTCCACCTTAGGCCACCTCCTTTTAATTTGTACCAACCCCAATCCACTTTAGTACACTTTATTCTACTTGAACCACCTTGGTTTAATTTGTACCAACCGTAATCCTCCTTAATCCATTTTAATCCAGTTTGATTCACCTTTATTCACTTTACTTCACTCTAATTCAGCTGAAATCACTTTAATTCATATCATTTCATTTAACATATCTTAAACTATTTACGCGTAGTACTACTGATTAACGTTGCAATACCATTTACTGTCTTCTGTATTACTGCTGACGGCATGCTAGCCGCTGCTGACGTCACTAATGTCGGTGATGTTTGGTATCATCGCTTGATCACACTGAATCTTCTGCCTCATTGGATATATCTAATGATTATTGAAACATTCTCCCTTACCCACAGTGGCACTTGCTGCTACTGGTCCACTTCCGGATCCTCCATATGCGAGAGGAGGGGGATTTGGCTCAGCTACGACTACCATGGGCATCGCAGCAAATATTATAGAAAACGCGGCCAAAACGAGCCACATACTTAAGCTGAAGATCTTGGCCATGGTTAAATTTCGCAGAAGAAGAAAATGAACGGTATTAAAAAGAATGCTCTGGCAGTCTTGGTTGTGGTGGCCTGAGGTGGCGGTTTGAAGTTGTCCAAGTTTTTTAGAGAAAACGGGCTCTTATATACGCGTCCCTAACGCTTTGAACAATGCAAGTCTTTTATGTTTATCTTCCATCATGTCAAATGTTTTGTGTGCTTTGCTATGCTATACTTCATGATGAAAGACTTGTTATTTTCAGTGGGAAGCTTTCATTTGCTATCAAGGACACGACGTAGCACGCCTTTTGTACGATGCATGTCCTTTGAATGAACAGAAGTACGCGAGGCATACATTCCCCTACCAGGCAGTTTCCCAACTTTCTGATGAAGGAATATTTTTCCCAAGCATATGTTTGTCTTGCGTGCAAAACTAGAAATGGTGTCTTGTCGAAAGTACTTTATGTTTTGCCTGCGCAGTCACATCTGCTGTGTCTAGTAAACATGTCTGTGAATGCAACGTTATGGCCAAGTTATTTCTGCGGCCCAGGGCGGATAGCGTGCCGCATTACAATTTCTTTTTTCACAAAGAATGGATAAAATTACTCTACAACATGTGCTTACAACAGTATACTGCCAGTTCCGTTTTGCTGGCTCATAACTGTAACTAACTTGACCCTTCAAATCTCTAATTTCGAACATAATGTATTTATTGCCGCATTTATTGCCGCCTCTGGGTTCCTTATCTGCATATTAAAACGGCAATGGTTAAGCTGTGACATTTTCCTGTGTGTACAAGACGCTTTTTTTACGCCACCTATTAATTTAGCCAAGACAGCTGTCACGTGTAGAGGCTTTGAATGGGGGCGCTGGAAAGTAAAATAAATATTTATATGATTTACAATCCTTCATTAACCTTTATCCTGCGACATTTATTGTTCATTAATCTGCAATACTAGAACACAATATTCAAAATAAATAATACACGTGCGCAATGCACAGAAAACAGCTGATTTTTTGCAGCCTAAATGATGATGCCCAATAAAACCCACCGTACGAAAAATTTGCTGAATCAAAGATTGCGGTTAGGCGACTTCGTTTACCGTAATAATAGAAAATCGGTGCGCCACACAGTACGGTAGGCAAAAGAAAAGAAGACAACGCGGAAAAAAGCGCTGATTTTCTGCTCGAGTGTTTAATTTACAGATTCCCGGTAACGCGATAGCGTTAAGGGCCACGTGTCGCAGAAAATCCGGTGTCGGCGTCCGCAGAATTGTCCGTGAGCTAAAATCGCCGTGTACATCTAGGGGCGCTATAACATAAAGTTATTCCAAACGTTTCTACTCTAATTCTTCTATCAGCCCTCCGTGATTAGTCAAAAACATTTTTAGACCACCCCTCCTTCGCCTGTCGGTCACAATACGCAATGCAACCGCGATAGCTCTCCATCTGATATGCCGTGTACACACTGATTATGCGTGATTGTACCGCACTAAAGAAAAATAGTTATTTCTGATTCGACGCCTTTTCTCCATTAGACCTCGGCTATTGGTCAAAAGCTTTAGGGCTGCACCCAGTTCACCTGTCTCTCACGCGACATCACAAAACCGCGAAGGCTCACCGAGTCAGAGTGAGGTGTACGCGATAAAGGTGCATTAATATGCCGAAAAAACAGAATTTTCTTCTGAATAGCCGCAGGCTGCCCCGTTCCGAAAGGAATAAAAGATGGCTGCCGCCGATCGTTCAGGCGCTGGCTACAAGCTAGCGCCTGAGAACATGGGTTTATTTGCGCACAATAAAACTCTTTGCGTGGCCCTGTAACGTTTTCGAGCACTTTTTCCTCGTTTATGACCTCCCTCTGCCAACTCTTCTTTGCTGAGGATCCGTTTTAGTAGCATTCTCATCCTTCCGTTGCATACGGCCGTGATTTTCGACCAGCCACCGCACGCTAAGTAAGGGAAAGCGGACCAATAGCAGACGCCCGCACTACCTTCTTGATCCGTTTATCAATTTTCAGTGCGCTGGCTCGGCCTCATCGAATCCCTCTACGCTTGAGCATGCTCCTCGCCTTTTGTCAGCCACTTGGATAAGACAAGCCGATCCAGTGTAGGCAATTTTATTCGTTTTTAAGGTCAACAAAAGTGACCTCTTATATATAATCATATCATAAGGAGCCAAAAAACACTGACACCAACGACAACATACGGGAAATTACTTGGGCTTAATGAATGAAATAAAGAAACAATATATAATCGAAATGAAAGTGGATTAAAAAACAAATTGCCGCAGGTGGGGACGCGAAGGTTGTGTCAGTGTTTGTTCGCTTCTTATGAAATGACTAATAAAGATCGGGCCGCTCGGTTAATCCATTTTCTTCTCCCATATGTTAGGAGAGCGTTTGATTGGTCTCTTCAGACAACCCTGCGGGTCACCACCCGATGCTTGCATCGACGTTGACGCAAATTTGACGTCAGGAGATTGGAATAAGAACATATTGAAATAGTTTTACGTTATAGGGCCCTAGGTATATGTATATGCAGTACCTTGCTATGTAACATGGGGTATATGCGCTTCATGTTGCCACACTACTCTATTGCACAAGTTGCGCTCGCCAGGTCTTACATTTTTGTAATGTGGTTCCTCGGAATTTTGAAAATAGCAGCCCTCAAACAATTGTCATGAGCCAAAAAACCGACAGCGCATATATGTTAAATCTTCTCACACCTAAATGTGAAAAGCGCACAAGAAAAACAGAAGCCTGAAAATGAGATGTTATATTTTGGTGAGGCTGCGTGCTACCTCCGGGTTCGGCCCACGTAAGAGGCCGCGTTTCTACCAGAAAGCTAGCTTTCGTGAATAGCCTTCGCCGCCAGCGTTTCCCAGTAAACATAAGGGCTATATAGGCTGCAGTTGTCAGGAATCGTGAAGAGCAGTCCGGGATGTTTGCAGCTATCGTGTTCCGCTCTTAAAGGCGAAGCTTAAGCGTCCTCCAAGTTTCGTTTAATAGAAAATGTTTGTTTGCGATAGAGATACTTATTATAAGGAAACAGCTGAATCACAGGCTTAACCTCATGTGCTAGGCCGCTACTAAGCATTGGCATGCGAGGATAGGGAACAGAAGCACAACAAATTAAAGATATCCTTGATAAAGTGAAAATGCACGAATCAATAATTAAGAACGAACAAAACACTCCTTCATGTCCGTGTTTCAGTTCACTATCTCTCAGAGCATCCAACACTATCTTCATAGAAGTTATAGCTTCCATAGATTCGTACCACGTCCTCTCACGTCCTCTCACGCGTGGGCTCTCACGGCAGAGCTTTGTGGCATCTGAAAGCCTTGATCCTGCATGTCTGTGTCACAACATCGGATGTGTAGCATATTTTTTTGCACCCTCAAGACCTAAGTACTTCGGAGGGGGTGGGTAAGAACCCTATACATATGTAAATAAGAAAGCAGCAAAAGGTGGTTAGTCATTACAGCAAGATTTATTAGTTATTTGTATCCTGGAGTGATGATTTCTGATAAGGCCAAAAGAAACGGAGTTGTCCTTGATCGAGGCAACTGCGCGGGGAAAGTGGTTCTATTCGTGTTATGTCCTAACAGTAAGTGATTCGTGACAGGTTCTTATCTCACATTGAAATATTCCAACCTTATGGCTATGATCAATGCGAGAGAAAATGCATGTAGGAGATGATATAGGATTTTCGCGCAGCTTAGAATTGGGGTGGTGCAGGTGCCCACTTTATTTAGTGAAGACCAATTGTGGAAAGAAGAAAATATGATGCCGCCGTTCTGTGGATGGCCTCCAGATCTCGATTTGCGGTGACTTCCACGGCCGAGATCGTGAGCCGTAGTTGGACATCCGGCTCAGAGCTCGCAAAAGCATCCTCCCCCAGTTACGAATTGTGGAAATATAGTAAATGAAATCAACCAATGTGAAACACTTACACCAAGCTTAGAGTAGCAAGTAGCACATAGCTTCACAGTAACGCTGTATACCTCTACCGTCCTAGAAAATTTTTTGTCGCTGTTGGCATGGTAAGCAGAAACTCCCCGTACGATGGCCCATACCGAATATAGTGCAATGCCAGGCAGACCGGCAGCGGAGGTGAAGCGGGCGTTAAGCATTCCCTATACGTGGGCCGATGCCGAAGATAGTGCAACGCTGGCCCGACCAGCGGCGGAAGTGAAGCTGGCGTTAAGTACTCCCTATACGTGGGCCGATCCGATTTTGTGCAATGCTGGCCCGACCAGCGGCGTAGGTGAAGCAGGCTTTAAGCACTCCCCATACGTGTGCCGATCCCGAAGATAGTGCAATGCCGAGCCGACCAGCGGCGCGGGTAATGCCGGCTTTAAGCACGGCGATGGTCTACCAATTCAGCTACCGCGGTGGAGACTTCATCTCCAATTTCTGGGGTATTTATGCGTTGCTACTAAATCTAACCTTGGGAGTGCTAGCGAGCTCCACCACTCACAAGCCTTGGCGGCGGATGTGGAACATCCTCTCTGCCCCAGCCGTCACGAATACGTGATCATTTTGGGGGAAGGCAACTGGTCAGTAAACCACTCATGCTACGTGAAGGTGTCAATGCCGCCGGATTCGAGAGCCTCGTTAGGTAATGAACGAGAAGAAAGGGGTTAACAGAGGGGCCGGATTTTTATTGAGAATATCGTAAGAAGCCGACAACAAAGACAACAAGGACAGCACAGGAGTAATTCCATGTAATTACTAATTGAAAAAAAGAATTGTTAAATAATGAAATTGAAATTGGATGAAAAAAGAACTTGCCGCAGGATAGGAGCCATCCGACGTTTTCGCACCGCACACATAATGCGAAGACATGGTCTCATACCCCACCCGCGGCAAGTTTTTTCATTCACTTTCAATTACATATCTTTAAAATTTATTTATTTCAATTAATAAGTACAATTAACCTTGTGTTGTTCTTGGTGCCTTTCTTCACTTCTTATGATATGATTAAAAAATATCGGGCACCTAGTTTAACCCCTTTCTTCTCGTTCTTTCCGCTATTGTCACCTAAATTTTACATAAGACTTCGTTCACATAAGTGAGACTTTTGCATGAAACGTTATACTTATTTTTATCCATATTAAAACGCGATTGCTATTGCCTTCTGATGAGCAATAGTTCATGCAATAAAAATAATTTTATCGCTTCCAATGTGTTTCAATGCTGTTCCATGTTCAAAAATTTCAATGAATATTGCGGGATTGCTTGTGACTACGACATATGCGAGGATATTGGAGAAAAGCGCTTCGAAATTTTCAACTTCTATATTTTTTGCCGGCGAGTTGTTTTTGCCGTTCGCGTTCTACCTTGGCCATATTTGAGAGAACATATGCAGTCAAATACCATGTTATTTTAAGGCACCGCATTAATCTTCATTGGGAATCACTCACTGCTCGGAATACCGAACTCTTCTTGCGCTGTTCCTGCTGGAAACAATAAGCGTTGTATTGCATAAAATGCAGCGCTCATAACATTAGTCATCATGCGGAGTGACGAAACTTCGCTTCCGGATCGCGATACTTCTTACAGGTGCAGCGAGACCTTGACATGGCAACTAAGCGAAAACATGTCAAATACTGCGCAACTGCTCCGTTATTTTTGTTACAAATGCAACTTGTCATACAACATTGAAATCCACGGCCACAAGCTTCTTTCGCATGCGAATCGGGAAAACATCTCCGCACATATGGTTTGTTTGTTTTATTTCGTTTTTTGCAGGTGCAGCATTGTACTCCGTTGGCAGCAAAACTTGGAAAGAATATAGCAACGGCGCTGCCTATTTTCGTTGTAAAGCCGAACCCTGCAATGATATTTCACAGTTATTCGCGTGTTCCTTTCTCACATATTTCTTTAGAAGCTCTTTCTCTCCCGTAACCCAATAACATTCATTGACGGAGCGTAACTCTGCAAGAACAACGAAACTTCACCCATACTGCCACACTATTGGTACAAAAGGTCGGCTGCACAGCCCGACACCTCTTCATCACCGTCGTTTGTTTAGAGATCTGTGCCGAATCCAGCGCATTAGCGGTCTGATCAGAAGAGTTTATCGCACTGATGATGATGATGTATGAAAAGCCATTCAAAAGGCTCAAGTGTCAAGTACAACATTCTGATATTGAAAATTTTTAATTCTGACTCTGATGCAACCATTGATAACTTTCCGTCTGCAAAAATGTGTATGGCGTGAAGAATTTTGCTATAGGTTGCATTCTATTTCTGCTAGCCGTTTCATAGTCACATTGAAGATAGGGCTCAATCACACGCAGAAACTTGCAGAGAAGCCGCTGATTAGGCAAAAAGAGGCATGAGTAAAGCGGTATTCGTCAAGAAGCCTTTGCGTTGGATGAATAAACTTGCAAGAGCAATGCAAGACCAGCAGGGTAGCATCCGCTCATACGCAGTGAAAATAAGCACAGCTGCGTTCGTGCTAACAAACTTGAGATTAAAAATACCTGAAACGTTCAAGGTAAGCATAGAAGAATGCTGAGTGTTTGTAGACTTGATTCACGTTCACTTGACACCAGTGTGGCACGTGATGGTGCTTCAGGGGGATATAAGTAAATATAACGACGAAGGGGAAGGAGACAAAGGGAGAAACGTTTATTGATTGAAACTGTGTCCAGAGCGTGACATGGTATCATCCCGAGCTGGAAAAAGCTCCTCAGTCCAGGAACTTTCACCTTTTGACTGCCCTTTTGGCCGTGGTGACGAGTTTTCGGGGGTCTTCCAGGTCCCCGACGACGAGGTTCTCCTTCCACCTTTCGACTAGGCGGTCTTCGTTTCTTTGTGGTGCTCTTTTCGTGTCTGCTTCAGGTTGCATTTCGCTGTCCTCATGCCATGGGTATTTCAACCGTAAGTCTGCCGAGATGTCGTTTACGCTGCAGAGCGAGCAGAGGTAGCCATACATCAATGTTCAAAATAATTGCGTTCAGGTGCTAGCCTTGTCATCAGCGTTGCATTAGAGTGTAAAATCTTGCCCCTCACCGGCACTCGCGGTTAGAACAGCGTAACACAAGTAACAAACGATTAAAGTGGTGTCATTAAGATGTGGCCTGAAAACTCGAGCATCAGTCAAGCCACCAATATTGTACTTCTGCTGACAGCGGTAACGGAACTAAAGCAATATCGGAGTGCAGTCCTTATATGACGGCTGTTGTGATGGCGTCCTTGAAACTGCAGCTTTCGTGTTGCGCAGCAGTAAGGAAGACCCGCTTTCGGCTGAGAAGGGTTCGTATCCTATGAGTTGCGTCTCTGTCGCTGGGACTCGAAATTACAGAACACAATGCTAAGAAAGAACCCGCGTCTGCCGCATCATCTCCTTCGGCCGTTCAAGCGATCGTTGTTCATCCTCCGCCATGTCTTGGCGCCATATTTAGAAATCTAGTTCCTATAACATGAAGCATTGTTGTGTGTCCGTCTCATCACATTTCAACAGGCTCGCGTTGTCGACATCTAATCCTGTCCCCCTCAGCGGTCTCTCGCTCGAAGTTTACGACATCTTCTCGAATGCAACCGTAACGAACTGATACGACACCCTCAAGACCATCCTACCCGAGAGTTCCATGCTGTCTGAATGTAATAGCCTGCAGCAGCTTATTTCTCAGCAAGAACTTTGCTACGAGCTCCTCTGTCACATGCAAGCCCTGCTAACAGATTGAAGAGCAAACTTTTAACAATAGGCTTCTGTTGAAATTTTTCCTGCCGCGACTACGAGTGCCGGTAAGTTGACCCTGGCCATGACGACATACTTACCCTGTGAGCTGCCGCTTTTTGCGCTGACAAATTATGGAAGTTGCCGGAATCTGCCGCATCACCGGATGTCTTACCCGGTCGCGTTGCTTACATTTCTGCAGTTTCGCTGCGCTTCCCATCCGACACTTCCATCTCACCTAGCCAGGTGACGACACTGCGCCAAGACATTATCATCCTTCGCGAGCTTGTCGCTTCCATTTTGCCAAACAGCCATCGAAATGCTGACCACAGCACGTGCTCTGCATCTTGCGACACTGAACGCAATGATACCCGCACTCGATACTCGTCCCCTAACTGTTCGACCTTATCGCAACAGGGCACTCTCTTTTGTTGGTAGCATCAGCGTTTTGGCAATGTCGAAGGGCGCTTAATACTCCCGCATACCTGGCCGTAATATAATGACAAGGGCCACTAATGTAGATGAGTGGTTCTCTTGGTACTCGAAGTCGCCTCTTTTACGTCACCGACACGTTCAGCAAAGAGAAGCTACTGTTGATATTGGTGACAACGTCAGTGTTCTGCCTTCAAATTCGGTCAACCGCACCCTTACCCCCATCTGTCATGTTCAAAAGGTAAACGGTAGCAGCTTCATACCGCACAGACGCACATGGCACAGCATGCGCTGATCGTTCCATTAAATGTCGGATTGCGGTTCTTAGGCGCCCGTTCCTGCGGCGAACGTTGGCGTCGGCGTAACAGAGTCAACGAGCTCAGCGAAGGATGAAAGAGCGAACGTGGAACGCAGCGGAGGATGAAAGATGTAAGGAGGGAAATGGAGGAGGGGCAGCGGAGGAATCTGCAGCGGAATCGTTAGGCGGAAAGCGGAGGAGGAGGGTAAGGCTAAATTGTGAGAAGCAAAGCGTAGCGCAGCGACAATGGCTACGAGATGGCGCCAGAGCAGCGCGCGTCGTCAGGGAGGTCTGTCTGCAGCTGCTGCTTTAAATTGCGCCCACGCGTTACCCTCACGCTGCCTTTCTCAATCTGCAGGTTAGCGAGGCAGTCACTCCACACTTCTCGCCGTTTGCGACGTGCCGCACGAAACAGATTGTCCGTGCCCGCCAGTATATCGCGGAGAGAAAGGACGCATAGAGCTACGCTCGAATTGCGCATTAAGGAATTTCGTAATCGTAGGTTAATTCTTGTCTCTTATTGAACGTTTTTTTCAGTCAAGGTATAATCGGAGGAGATCTCCTTTCCCATTTCTATATTGTGGTTTACAAGACTCGGAAAAAAATCCTCGACTCCAGCACATGCTTCTCGCATACGGGTACTTCTATCGCCTCTGCCTATTTGGTTTTGTAATTCGTATGCCAGTTGCAGCGCTATACAGATATCTGCGCCTAGAGTTGCCATCTGTCATCACTGTACCAGAGTTGGCAAAGGTTGTTAAGCATGAAGTCTGCTATCCCAATGGTTATCTCCTGAAGGATTATAAAGGAAAGAACAAATGTAGTAAGGTTAAGCCCCATGGTAATTCCCCATGGTTTAATAAAAATAATTTGTACTATTTATTTATTTAGAAATACTGCGCAATGGTTAAAGTCCAAGCAGGGGTCAGCATACAGGAAATATATACGTGCGAGGTCCGAGAAAACAGATGCACAACAAAAAAGCAAAAAAAAGATATACAGCCAACGTTTAAGTTACCATGCTCAAACATTTTCATAAATGTAACTCCATGTAAATGTTCATACAAAATAGAAACAATCCATATAAATATTTTTGAGATCCTTCCATGCATGTAAATTCTCGAATATTTTTTCCGGCGTTCTCACGACTGTTTGCGCGAGAAGCTGGAGAAGCGTCTCGCCATTTGTTTATTTTGAGTTTATCAATATATATATATATATATATATATATATATATATATATAAGGTACAGGAACTTTAGTACCTGTCTTGCTCGGCTCGACTAGTGATTCGAGATTGGGAGAACATCGTATCCCTGACACCATATCAATTCACCGGTAGGGATTGCGGATGAACTTGGCGCCAGTTCTTTGTGCTCATACTAGTTTGGGAATATTTCGTTTTATCTGTGGGCCCCCCAAAGCTGAAGCATATTCGACAGGAGGTTTAACCAGTAAGGTGCAAGGTGCACGCTTCACCTGGTGTTAACAGCCCAAAACGTAGACGAGAGACGAGAAGACCACACCACAAGCGCTGACTTTCAACAATGTTTATTTGAAAGAAACACGGCTTCTTTTACCGTTGCCCACACGTGTAGCCATCACGTGATAGCACATCATGTGAAACACTCACTTTGCACTGTTAACACCAGGATGAAAAACCAACAAGCCCAAGCTGTTATTCTAGCGAAATACGCTTCACCTTTTGATGTTCTCCTGAAACATAACAGCAAAGGCTCCATATTCTACGAAGAGCGCTAGGACAAATATTTTCAGTCTGGTCCTTCCCGATCGCATGTTCTGTTGCCATTGCACCGAGGTAATTATAGGCACACGCATTATTAAGCACCGTACAGTCATTCAAGCAGGGGAAAGTGTAACACTGACGGTCGGTTATTTGTCTTCATCAAGCCGCGCTTCTTAGTAGTTATTGATTCACCACTCTTCACACCAGCTCACAACGCTAATAAGGTTATTTCTAGGTCTAATTTGATCACTTTCGGATTTGACAACAGAATCATCCAAGAAAATATTCAGTTTAACGTCACGCTCAACGATACTTGCAGTGCCGTTCACATAAATAAAGAATGAAACCGGCCCCAGGACTGAGCCGTCGGGTACACCTGGTGAGATTGGAAGCTTCTCAGATACTTCTCAGTTGTCAACTTCAACGTCGTACTCAACATGGTGTTCAAAATAGAATATAATAAAATCAGTAAACTTATTATATGTAAACGTTACACAGGGCCTTTAGTGAAATTTCTAGTGAGGCAATGTATCAAAGACCTTGGCAACTACAAAAATATTGCATCTGTCTGCTCCGTGTCATTGGTTGTTGCTGCAAAGACATAGTGGTAACGAGCTGGGCGACGGTCGACATACCTTCCTTGAAGCTATGCTGAGCTTCAAAAAACAAGCAATTCTCCTCTCGGTATTGTTTTAGATGCCGACAGGTCACGTGCTTGGGCATATTATGGTAGAGTGAGGTCATTGAAATAGAGCGGTAATTCGAACTATACGTTTGCACCCAGTCAGCTGCTATCTATGGAATAGTAGCAAATGCAATAAAATTCGAGCTGCGCCGTATGCCTGCAGTGTAGGACCTGTCGTAGTACGACACTGCTTCCTCCAAGCTGCTTTACCAGCCTGCACTGTAAACGGAAATAACTCCGAGGTGGGAGTATACTGCTTGTCCTATAGCGACCCCCCGGTTCGGAGTTTTTTTTTCTCCGTATGATCGGAGTAGAATTTTTACTCCGTACGAGCGGAATTTTCGCGTGGAATTATGGGAGTTTTTTTCTGTATTTTCTTTATTTTTTGCTTTGCTATTGACGGAGCTTTTTCGAGGTGCAACGGGAGTATAAAAAGAGCCATCGCGTGAGTTTGCGCGAACATGTTTACATGCAGAGGCTGCTGGTCAAATTTCGAAATATGCACACGAGACCGCGTCGAATTCGACGGAACAAGTCAATGAAAGCACATATATCATGACATACATAAACATTTCAGAAACGCCCAATGCAGAAATTTGAAAGACATCACACGTACACGCGATACTCAAGAAGCAACGGTGCCAGTATATATAGCCACGATATTGTGTGCCTCGAAACCGCCTAGGGAGCAGCTGTGCTGTTTTCAGAATTACGACTCACATGCTCGTTCATACGAGATCTCTCTCTCTGAAATTAACAGAATACCTTAAGCAACACAAAACTGTTAATTCAAAATAGTGAGAGAAGAAAAGTTAATTTCGTAATTGTTCAAAATTATCATGCCATTCTGTGAGTGCTGAAGCGACTTCGCACACTGCCGGCGTTCGCGGCCAAAAAGTAGTGCGTTAGTTACAGTAAGCAAGAAAAATGTAAGTGCATGTGTTGCATAGCAAAATTAAATTTTTTCGATATAGTGGTAGCGTAGCAAGAAATTATTACGTTTGAGCATGACCCGCAGCAGCCGACATAACACCGAGAAATGCACAGTCATACATTTTATACACCGCACTACTTGCTCTGCGTCCGAGCAATCTGTCTCGGTTGCCAAAAGGAGCTACATCGCTGATCTGTCGAGTGAATCCCTAAACTCGGAGCCAGCAGGCATGCGTCTAAATCAGTGTCTCGGATAGAGCGTAATGTTAATGCAATATAGGAAGCAATGACGTGACCAAAACATATATACGCGATAACAATTCCATTCACATCGCTCAATAAGAAGCTTTATTTTCAGTACGCATACTTATGTCCCACCGTTTTTCTTCGGGCGAGGATATCCGTTCACAGATACATAAAAACCGTTGCTTGCACTCCGGTCTTTCTCACTGGCAACACAGCACCGCAACGAACTTGGGTTACGCCATTCAGGCGCGACTAGCACGGATGTCGTCGCTCGAACAGTACTGTTGCCATTGCTACGCGGTCCTTTCAAACACTACACTGGACGTTGTCAGCATGTACTCAAAAGGACATAGAAGTCGCATTTCACGTACTGAAGAACACAAGACAGGGTGACGCAGCACGAAAACAAAGCCAGAACGTGAGCCGACATCACGAGCCAGTGAGCAGCTTCGAGGTATACCTAAGCCTTTTTCCGCACTTGAAAACGTGGTTCTTGCAATCATCGTTGTCAGCAAAGCGATCACAGCTAATGTACTTGATGCTAAGATATAGTGAGCTTCAGGCATGCCTATAACACTTTCTCGAAGGAAATACGGGAAACAAATTGACGAAACGCTGTCACGGAACGACACTTCACAGACGTAAACAAACCGTCATCCATGAGCACTGCCCGCTCCGCCGACCGCGCCCGGTCGCTGGCGAGGCGCACAGCCTCATGGGAAGCGCCACGTGACCAACCTGTGTCGGCGGAGGGGAGTTTTTTAAAACTCCCTGTCGGAGTTTCACGGGAGAACAAGATTTTTAAGCGGAGTAAAATCGCGTCATGTCGCCTTAATACTCCCGCAGCTAGCCAGCGGAGTGAAACGAGGGGATGGCGCTGTTTTGCTCCCATACATCGGAGTAAATATTTGAGAGGGGAGGTTTTAGGGCACATCACCTCTTAAAAACTCCCAGGTGGGTTTATTTTCGTTTACAGTGTGCGTTAAACTAAGCATAAAACTTCATAAAAATTTTCAGGTATCGAGTCATGCTTTCTGCGAGAAAATTAGCCTCGAATTGCAAGGTGCTGGGCAGTGAAGCGCGATATTTTTCTTTGCACTAGCCCTGTTGTGATGCTTGCAACTTCTCAACACTCGTCACTTGCGATGTCGGTCGCTACAGCGGTGTGTTAATACAAGCGCTCACATACACCTAGTTTTATCTAATTTAATTTACTTCCACTAAGGCTTTTTTTACAATTTATTTATACAATTCGTAATACGCGCCTCATCACGCATCGACAATCAGAACAACATTGAAGTGCCACCTTGTTGAACTAATTTGTACCATTCTTTCTTTTTGCCAAGAACCGCCAATGAATGAAACCGCCTTCCCGCTTGCACAGTCTCAACTTGTGACACCACTAACTTCAAGATCGCCGTTCAAAGTGCCTTACAGTTAGGTTTTCTATTCTCGTCCTGTATTGCAACTGTTGTGTATTTTCATCAGTCGTTTCTGTTGTACCTACTAAGGCCTGAAAGCACGTATAATAAATGAATGGATAATCAAACAGATGAGTGCACCATTGAGAAATATTTATTAAAATGTTTGGTTTAACACACACGCTTCCTACCATGATGCACATTCCTACGTTTATATCATTGCTTCGTTTGGTGAAAGAAATCGTAAGACATGGTAACCTGAAATAAGACGCTTGCTGAACTGTTTAACGAAAAGCTTAAGCATAACGGCGCCCTTTCGAAAATAAATCGCATAAAGAACTGCCCAACATCCCTAACTTGTGAAAGTGTAGTGAACTCTCTCTGAAGCGATACAAATGAGTATAGCGCCTTTTGGCGCTTCTTGATAAGCAACGACGCGCAAAATTAGACGAACGAAGCAGCCGCACAGAGCGATAAAGGAAAAGAAGTTTGTGTTTCGACCAAAGTAAAGCACTGTATATTTTATTCTGTGTGGCCATCATGTATTGCCTAATGTAGCGACCTCACTTCTATGGAAATGGTGCACCGATAAATTAGCAATGCTTTGTTCGAAAATTAAGTCTAGCCCAGCTGTTTGTCCTGTGCTAACATAGTCTTTTAATATTCGTGGCTAGAGACTCCAGTGTCAGCGGCAGGTGCTAAAACTCCAATTAAAATTTATATGCTATGGAGTCTTCGTGCAACTGTTGTTTGGAAACAGCATTTCCAAAAGGCCCCGAAAGACTTGAGAGCTTGTTGTGACATCTAGTGTACTATTTAGCAAGTCATCTCTTGAGTAGTTTTTACGTTGCCGTTGGGTGGCATATTTTTCTTTGTGTCTAGTGGCACGCTCGGCAGCTTGACAAACATCACAGGCTCTCGGAGATCTTCTCCTTCGAAGCAGAAACTGCAGTATCCGCCCCATGATTTCGTTGTGTCGTTTGATCGTTCTTGGTTTTTTTTGTGCTTGTAATAGCAGTTACCCCTAAGATGTTTTAGAATGTAACTGCGCTAAATGGACAGGGACTTAGGAAAAAAAAACACTACAAGGGCGCTGTACCCAGCTCCAGTGTCGTGTTCTTCGTCCACAGTGTGATGCTCGTTGCCGGTGTTGTGGTACAAAAACAGATGTGCTGTTGCTAGGATCGCTCATGTGCATTCCTACGTGCATCATCAAGCATTCACGCAGAGTTCACTTGCTTGCTCCTTTTTCCACTAATCCTTTCTTCTCTTACCTTCAGTGTAGTGTAGCGAGCATGGTTCTGGTCTTGTAGAGCTCCCTAACAATTATTGTCCTTGGTTATCCTTGTTAATTCTGCCTTTTGTACATTCCATTCTCTTGTTCAAAATATATTTTGGACTTTGCCCTAAATAATAAAAACTTAAAAGTGTTACAGAAGTTCCGAATGCGGGAACGTCTTGTCGTTTCATTGCGCCAAACAGTTTATTACCTAGAGCAGTCTTAGTCTGAAGCCGTCTTGCAGTCACTGCAAAGTAACATTATGGTTTCATTTACTAATACTGCTCATCATTCGAATTTACTGGTTTGTTTGTTTGTTTGTTTGATTTTTTGCTCGCAACAAGCACGTTTTCATCAACCTTCAAGAGGCCGTTGCTGCGCTTCCTGAAACCTACCTCATTCCTGGAGTGCCTGTCGGCATACCCGAAGCTCATACGTATACAAGTGCCAAAAGTTCTGCAGCATGTTACACTCCGATAATACCGGAAGCAAAAGCCTGCTGCACACTTCGTAATTCACCCTCTAGCATAGTCACGTTGCTGCTTTCGCAGTTCGTCTTCCTGGGCTCGTTTTCGACGCCTAGCTGCGGCTTCGCGCGCTCGTATAGCGGGGTCAGACTCGCACCAACGATGTTTCTCTTCGACTTTACGTTGCATTCTCTAAGGAAGTGATTGAAACGCACGCAGCTTTGTGTGTTGTATGGTTGATTTGAATGATTGTATGCACTGTTCACTTTGCTGGAGCCCTTGTAGCCTCATCCTTACTGGGGTATGCGCCGTTGCACAATTTGCTTGCTTACCGGGGTATGAGCCATCGAGAAACTCAGGTAGTTTATTTCACACCTCGACTGGACGATTCGTTCCTGTACGTTGTATGCGTGATTCTAGTCAATGCATGCTGTAAACGCTTCACTCTGCTGAGTGCTTGTACCCTCTGCATTTAGAGCGGGATGAGCCATTGAATATTTAGAGCGAAAGCTATACTCCTCGAAGTACAACTCCCATTGCCAATCTCGGCGCGCACTTGACCTTCAGCCGGCGGCGAGCACGTGTGAAGGTGTGACGTCACATCACGTGGTCCGCTGCGGAGAGGCGTCGCAGCTGCGCACACTCGAGCCTCGCCGCTGTGTACCACGTGACTAGGCGAGGTAACAGCTGCTTCGGCGGCGCTTGGTCGCTCAGCCTAACCATGGATGAAGCACACGCCGGTAGGAGCGCGTCATTTCTTTGCCGCAGGTGCCAGGCTGAGTCTGAGCACCCTGCCGATGTAGCTCGTTTGGAAGAAGCACTGAAGAATCGTGTCTAACTATGCATACCAGAGCTTTCACTTGTTTAACTATGTTCAATTCACGTTGAACCCCAGACACTTTTCCTTGCTAAGAGAGATATGAGCCATTGCTACTGATGATGGTTTTTGTATCATTGCACAGGGCGACAAGTTTTTTTTTTTTTTTGAAGGCCATCGCGGGTGTGAGGCACTTAAGGCTCCACCCTTACTATTTAATCGTTTCTACTTACCTTTCGACGTTTCTTTTCTACTTAGCTCTGTGTTAATTTTCGTGATCCTGCAGCTTACGATAACCAAGCCGATTTATATCGTTTGACCTTTCTTTTCTTCACAGTTATTAAGCTTTGGCTCGCATTGATTCGCGGAGGTATGACTGAAATCTATCTTAATGTTCATGTTTGAAAATGGAACTTCTTTCGTATTGCTGGCTCAACAGGGTAAGGTGGTCAAACTCCATAAAGAACTAAATTTGTAATGAACTATTGGAGCACTCGCAACGTTACGGTATTCCTATTCTTGTAGAGAGACAGATGTGTTTCTGACTTATCTCTGCAACTGAGAAAATAGCTAGGACGTAAGCACCCCATCGTAGATTTCCTAGTGAATAAAGGGGAAAATGAGCCACCATATATTTTGTGGAAGAGTTGTGGTCTTGAACCGCATCCTGGAACCTTGTAGCGGCACTTTTCGTACCACGTCAGCTCTTCAAATGCCTTGAGACTGCTTACAGTCATCCTACACATTCCGCTGATCACATCCTGTGTGGTTGCATCGACTGCCAGTGGGACTCTTCTGTTTTGAGCAGAACTGGAAGACTGACATGGGGGATTGGCTCCCGTCTTATTAGTGTGTGCATATTACGTCGTGCGCAGCGATGTGACACCGGAGCCGCTAAGCCAACACGTCGGGCCGGGGAAAAAAAACTTCTGCAACTCTTTGGAATGCCAGACGTGATGTGTAGTCTGGCATTTGTATGTGCATGTGTAGTCTGATGTGTAGTCTGGCAATAAATGGTGTTGCGAACAGTGCCGAAATTCTAGTAGAATGTTTTCCTTTTTCCCCACGGGAGCTTTTTCCTGCAGAATTGTCACGGTTGATAAGATATTGTGCAAGTTCGCGTACCTAAATGAATTGAAAGTATGTTGCTTCTACGATAGTAGCTATATGGGCATTGAAGGGCCGTTTGCAACGTCACCATTGACGCCGCCATCTCTGTAGTGACGCTGTCACGCTCTTACAGGCACACGCGGTTGGCGCGCGAAGAGTTATATGCTCACCAGTGATGCACCCATAGTTTGAGTGAAAAACCACCCAATCCATGTTAACGCACCGTCACGCTACAGCTGAACTGGCTCTTCTGCAGCGCCGGCAGAGTTGGGGTTCCCGCTGCTAGCACGAGCACTATGCGCGAACACAGCTGCATTCCTGCAGACCAGCTTTGTGCAAACGACATAGCACCACCTACTTTGGTATGAGCTGAGCGGAAAGTAAACGTCAAGGTAAATCTCTTTAATACTTTGTTCGGCGGTTGAAGAACGCCGAAGGCTTCGTTTTTCTCGATCTCGTCGCGAGTGCTAATTGATACGTGGCGCCTGCAACGTTGTCAAAAATTATGCTCAACCCGCCAGCTTTCTGAGACGCATTATGCGCAACAGTAAAACTTGCCGCCACTTTCATCGCTTTGCCTTGCCATGAGGCGAAACTCCTCATTGTTTAACAATTTTTCCAACGCGCACGGGTGTCTGCGTCAGCCGCGATTTCGGGACTTGCGACAGATGGACCTGAGCACACGAGGGTAGGACATTCCAGCGTCTAGTCGTATCCAGGTGAAAAAGAGCTCCTCAGTGTTGAGTCTAGGCAGGCCACACGTACAACTGAGGCCCATTGCCAGAGGCACCTCGCTTTTTAGGCCTCGGCTTCACTCACGCGGCACCCATGGATTGACACGCCTGGGGGACATCGGTAGTCGCCTCTTCCTATTCCCTTACTCAATCACTCTCTCTCGTCTCTGCTTTGCGTACTGTCATGCGTCATTTTCCATTCGTTTCACTTGCGAATTTTCCAGCGGCTAAGGTTAAGGTTCTCTTGGAATACCAACATTAGTTGTCACATATTTGCTTAAAGTGGCTGTGTGCAGTGGCCATATAGCCTAAAATTATTCCACTCTGTTTTTCTTCACATATCCTGACGTGACATTTACGATTGTGACGTATTCAGCATGCCGACCTGGCTGCAGTATCAGTGCAGCCACCCCGTCCCTGCAGCTGCTACTGAGCCCGACACTGTTTCTCGGCCATTCGGAGCACGCCACTGTAAGGAACAAGGTCATGCAAGTGCCACTCGGTTTGCAGGTTAGTTACCTTGCAAACGCAAATTGGTTATGTTCTAATGACCGTTTTCTTATTGCTGTGTCGTGTCCGCTGGAGTTCACTGACAGTTGCCGCAGTCAATTGTGCAAGTTGCTTTTCTGCTCTTACGTTACTTTTCACACTGTATCTCTGTTGCTCGTACTGGCTGTCGACGTAGAATGGAAGGCTTGCCCTGTCAGCTACACTGTTTGATTGCTAGAGTCTATTTCCAAAGAACGGTCTGATTTGGAATTTTTCCAAAATACCCTAATAATTGAACTAACACTAGTCCGCAAATCCTAAACTAACACTGAAGCTTCGATTAGTGCACTTTCTCCTCGAGTTGACGTCTTAGAACAAAGTAGTTCATGAAATTCAATCACTGCACTTACAGCCTTTTTATGGCAGAAGCGACTGCGGCGCTAATCTCGGTTGCCAAATAAAAGCGCTGATGGCAAAATTGTGACGACACGGAAAGGAAATCCGAAAGAGGCGTTCTAACCTAGTATTCTTAGGAATTCCCGATGCAAACAACGAAAGCTAGGCGCAATCAGAAATGCACGTAACCTATTCCTTATCTGAGAAGCTTAACATTTACATTGCAGCGGCTGATTTAGTGTGTGCATACCGACTAAGTCGCTTCCAGAAAAAAACAACAGCCTTCCAATCATCATCAAACTCGCACGTTTTAAAGATATAGCCGTCGTCATTCAAGCAGCTTCTAAACTTACAGGCTCCTCTTTTGCGGTGCATAAGGATTTATCTGCGCGCTGGCGCGCAGCCCAAGTAATGTTATATTCGTTGGACTCACAGTTTAAAATCCGTTTGACGGGCTCATCATAGAAGACAAGCAGTTTGTTTGTGACGTCGAATCTGATTCAGTCACAGAACTAACCAAGTAGCCATCAAGTCGAATCACAAATCTTCCATTTTCCGACCCTACCGTACACAGTTATGTGCCATCAAAAGCCCCATGTTTCACACGAAGAGAGTTATGTTAACTAATTCTGGGAGCTTCATGCCAAAATAGGAAACACTGGAAACGATCATCACAGACGATGACATTGTCGTTCTTAACACATAGCAATCGCTCAACTCTGATATCGAGAACCGCGAACTCCTCAACATCATATCGTATACCGTTTATAGGCGTGATGGACTCGGCCGTCGAAGGGGAGGAGGGTGTCTTGGTATTTGTTAAACAACGGCTGGTCTATTCTCGCTTTTCTGTCGACCGTCACCGCGAGATCGTTTGTCTCAACATAGTACTGCCGACAAGCGCGACCATAATGATTTATTTTTGCCTTCCTCCTGATCGCAACATTTAATTTACAAACGAACATAATTACTTCGTATAAGATCTAATCTCCCGTTTTCTTGGTGCTAATCTCGTGCTGTGCGGCGACTTCAACTTTTCGTATATTGACTGGGAAAACCTCATCTTACGTGTATTCGCGGGGATGTCGGCAGACACTGGTATTCGAACAACCTTAAAAAATATCTAGGAGAAAAACGCGTGTTCAAAGATTTCCTAGAAGTACTTCTTATGTACAGCTTTAACCAAGTAGTTACCAGACCTACTCGCAATACTAGTATTCTTGATTTATTACCCACTACCAATAATAAACTAATTAATTCTTTACAATATGCTAAGTGTTTTAGCGATCACAACATTTTATTTTTAACATAGCCATAAAGCATCCTACCTGCCAGCCGTCTACAAAATACAACCGAAGTTAAAATAAAGCAATCTTTCCAGAAATTAAGCATCAGTTAGATACGGTCTTATTAGACTTCCAACAATCAGCCTATTCCAGAATAGTTCAGCAAAACTGGTTACTTTATAAGCATAAACTTTTGTCTCTTCCTGATGCTTGTTTTCATCTTATGCGTAATCGCGGGGATGCCGGCAGACACTGGTATTCGAACAACCTTCGAAAAATATCTAGGAGAAAGACGCGCACTTTACGCGAACTCAAAAGTTTGCTGGGGCAACCTCACGCAGATGTTTCTACCAGGACCTGCTCAGTATTCTACGTCATAAACCTCTTTGATTCTAGAGCTCTATATGACTTAAACGTGCTTCCTGTCACAGTATCACGTTGATCAACTCGGATGGGTCTCCTGTCTCAGTCAATCAGCGTCCCGATTACATCAATTCTAACTTTTGCTCTGGTTTCACTAATGAGCCTGCTAGTAATATTGCTACGTTGCCATCTACTCACTATAAATAAATGCCGGCTGTTATTATAACTACCCACGGAATCGGCAATTTAATCGATAACCTTAAACAGTCCAGTGCGCCATGCCCAGACCGCATAACGGCTGAAGCCTGAAATGGCACCAAATCGACATCTAGCCGCGTTTTGCGAGTAATTTTCACTCAGGGCTATCCCATTATTCCGAAAGAGTGCAAAATTAGCAGTTTGGTACTCACACACAAATGCGGTAGCCATTCGAATCCATGTATTTACCGCCCCACTACCATAACCTGCAACCTTGTAAACTTCTATAACATGTATTGTATTGCAGCATTGCATCTCGTTTAGGCAAGCACTCTTTTTTCTTTCCCAATCAGTGTGGTAGACGAGGTCACTCACGTGAAACATAGTGGTTGGAATTCACCGCAGAACTTCACCTCCACCTTGGCTCCCGTTTTCAAACCAATGATATCCATCTCGACTTTGCAATGACGTTCGATCGTGTCGCCCATCGTCGTCTTACCGCGAAATTTGCCTGCCTTAATCCTGACCCCCTTTTATTGTCCTGGATTGAATGTTTTCTCCCAAACCACTCACAACACAATCTCATCGAAACCTCAAGTCGTCAAGTAGTCCAGTCTTCTGAGGTGTACCACAGGAGTCTGTGCTCGGTCCTCTTCTGTTTCTCATTTTCATAAATGACCTCCCTAGCATAATTATTTCGTCAATCTGGTTATTCGCTGATGACTGCGTCCTGTATTGGGGCATATTCTTCCATAATGAGCAAGCAATACTCCAGAAAAACCTAAGCAAAATAGTGAATTGGCGCTCTCTTTCGCTCATGTCTTCTAACGTTTTCAAATGCATATACACGTGTGTAACTCGCAAGCGACAAATCATTCACTACCGGTAGTCCCTTAATTCTACAGCCCTGACTCAAGTTAAGTCTTACCGCTGTCTCGGCGTTACTATCACTAAGCAAGTAACGTCTTGTCGTTTCATTGCACCAAACAATTTACTACTTAGAGCACTCCTACACTCAAGCCATGTTGCAGTCAGTACAAAATAATATTATGCTTTGATTTACTAATACTTTACTTCGTGCAAATCTTTCCTTTTTTTTTCCTTTTTTTTGCGCGTAACAACCACTTCCTGGTGGGGGTGGTGAAAACGTTATTCTTTAACTTTTGAAGAAAAGCGGCAGATGATAGAGGGGCAGGGTGCTACGCATGGTAATCCCTCACAACTCTCTCGGCCCACCCAAGAATGGCCGCCTGGATATCGGGCCCGGCGCAGCGCATGAAAGCGACCCACTGCTCCTCGCTACCTATTAATTTACGGAGGCACGGGGAAGGAGGTGCTTAGGACACCCCCCCCATTATGTGATTAAGATTGGCTTTCGTTGCGAAGCAAATCTTACAGGGAGAGGAGAGATAGAGAGAAGCACTTCTTGAATATCCTTCAAGAAACCACTGCTGCGCTTCCTCAAGCCTACCTGATTCCGCGAGTGCCTGCCTGCGTACTCTACGCTCATACATGTAAAAGTGCAAAAGGTTTCGCAGCATGGTTACACTCCTGTAATGCGTGAAACCGAAAACCTGCTGCCCACTTCGTAATGCAGAGTCTCGGATCATCACGTTGCAGCTTTCGCAGTTTGGCTTTTTCGGCTCGTTTTCGACGCTTAGCTGCTGCTTCGTGCGCTCGTATGGAGGGGTCAGACTCGCGACAACAATTCTTCTCTTCGAGCTACGTTGCATCCTCTCAGCAGGTAATTGAGACGTATGCTGTTCTGTGTGTTTGTATGGGTGATTTCAATAATTCTGTGCGAATTTCGCTTCACTTTGCTTGAACACGTGTAGCCTCAGCCTCACGGGGCATGCGCCATTGCACTTTTTGTTTGCTTACAGGGGTATGTCATTGAGAAACTCCCATTGTTTTTTTACAGCTAGACTAGACACCTAGTTTTGTTCCGTACGCTTCGCTTTCCTGAGAGCTTGTAGCTTCTGCATTGCGAGAGGGATGAGTCATTGAATATTTACAACGAAAGCTCTACTCCTCGAGATACAACCCCCAAGGTCGATCTCCGGGCGCGTTTCACTTTCAGCCGCCGGCGCGAACATGTGAAGGTGTGACATCACGTCACGTGATCCGCTGCGAAGAGGCGTCGCAGCTGCGATCATTTGGGCACGCTGCTACGTGCCATGCGACTAGGTGAGGGTATCGGCTGCTTGGGCGGCTCTTCGTCTCTCTGTCTCTCTATGTATGAAGCACGCGAGTGTGCGAGCGTGTCAGCTCTTCTCAACAGGCGCCAGGCTGAGTCTGAGCACCCTGCCCTTAGAGCTCGCCGGGAAGAAGCATGAAGAACCGTGTCTAACCGTGCTTAACAGAGCTTTCGCTTGCATAACTAGGTTCAAGTCACGTCGAAGCCAACTCACTTTTTGCTTGCTTAGAGGGATATGAACCATAGCTGCTAATGGTGGTTTTTGTATCATTGGACCGGACGACGCGTTTTTTTAAGGCCATCGGGGATATGAGGCACTTAGGAGCGCGCGAGCTAAAGCTTTCTCTTATCTAAATGCATGTAAAAGGAGAATTCATTTTTCTCGGCAACCACTGCACCAAATTTGACGAGGTTTGTTGCATTTAAAACAAACAATTCAAATCTAGTGAATGTTGGTTTCCAGTTTTTCATTTAGGTTGTAAATGTTGTTTTAAAAATTGGGAAAATTTGCAAATTTTCAGGAAACTAAACTATCCAGTTTACAACTCTCTAACTTAGCAAGCGAAAACGATATCCCAATTCTCTTAATTGCATCTGACAGTACATTTCAAGCAGACAAAATCGATATGTTAAATAAAAACCTAAAAAGATAGAGCAATATGTAAATACACCTTTTGCATACCCCTTGTACACAACGTAACAAACTCATGTAAGATGTAAATTGACATATGGAATTTGTTCGCATTGAATGATGTAATGGATGCTGTTTATAGAACCATGATATCTGTTTTTGATGCAGAGCTACTAATCTAGAAACTTCGTACGTCTATTCTTTTGAAATTTTCGAGTTTTTGCAAGTCCTTTTCATAAAATTCAGGCCGTAAATTGAAATTTCGCTTGCAACAATCACTAGGATTTACCGCTCTCTCAAATACAACAAATTTCATTGAAATAGGTACAGGGGTTATCTGCAAAAAGCGTCTTTGCGTTTTGCATGTATTTGCATAGGCCACATCGGAGTTGGGTCCGAGCTAAAGCTTCCTCTTAAGCACAATGCGTTGGCGGGCTAGTTGGTGCGAATCCATGAATACTTTGTTAAGCGCAAAAAGACAGACACAAGAAAGACGACTGTCCTCTTAAGGCTTTCGCCTAAATATTTGCTCATTTCTACTTACCTTTCGACATTTCTTTTCGACTTACCTCTTAGTTCATTTTCGTTATCCTCCATCATACGATAACCAGGCGGATGTAATTCGTCTTAATTGTCTTTCCTTGTCACTTTTTCAGCTTTGACTCGTATTCATTCGCGGAGGTTTGATTGAAATTTGTTTCAATGTTCATGTTTAAAAAATGGAACATTTTTTCCCAGTGCGGGCTCAACAGGTAACACGATCAAACTCCATGAAGAACTAAATTTGAAATAAGCTATGTAAACACTGGCAACGCTTCGGTATTCCAATTCTAATGAAGAGGCAGAAACGCTTCGGCCTTATCTCTGCAAGTGAGAAAATAACTAGGACTTAGCTGCCACATCATAGATATCCTAGTGATTCAAGAGTTAGATAAGACACCTTATGTTTGGTGGAGGAGCTATGGTTGAAAACCGTATCCTGGAACATTGTAGTGGCACTTTCCGTGCCACTTGAACTCTTAAAATGCCTCGAGACTGCTTACATTGAGCCTGCACATTCCGCTGATCTCATCATGTGCAGTTGCATCGACGGCCAGTGGCACTCTCCTGTCTTCGGCAGAACTAGAAGACGGACGTGGTGGATTTGCTTTCGTCTTCTCAGCGTGTCACTACGCGCAAACATGAAGTAGTCGACTTGAACGAAATAACTCCTTTTATATTGCCCACGGTGCGAATCTATGGCTCAACAACTTCGAAGCCGAAATCCAAAGTGATCCTCTTTCGAGAAAGACTTCACGAGGTTATCGGCAGCCCGGCAGTGGGAAGTGCTCGATTGCAGCGGCGGTTACGCCCACGCGCGGAACTTGTTGGCCGCTTAATACTTGCACTAACTCTGTAGAGAATGTCGCGTGCCTTGGCACTCTAGTCGGGCTCTAAGATAATAAAGTGAAGATGCAGCGCTTTATTCAATGGCACCAATGATAGCAGCATCCTAATTTACCTCGCCAGGAGAAACCTCACTTTGGCTGCAGTTGTCCGGCAAAGTCACTTAGTGATTATATGAACTGCTCCAACAAGCGGTCTTTGCATGAATCGCTCATCCATTCACTGTCTCCGCCTGTGCACTAACATTTGCCTCTCGCCCTGCTGCCAACTCACCGTTCCTCGTCCATTTCAATATATGTATTCTTGATCAGATGGCGTGCTAACTCTTTATAGTGTCCTCAGTACATTACCTCGCCTGTACAACGCTGGATGCGGAAATTAGCGCGCAAATCTCATTAACTTTTCTTCTGAATGAAGAGACGTTATGTTGTAGTGTTATTAAAGTCATAATGATAACCAGTAGAATGTGGATTGCCCTGTGAAAGCTCGCCCAATGGATTATGGAAGCACTTTATGTTACGTGTCGGAACTCAGGGAACCCGCATGTAATAACACCCATCAAATCTAACCTTAGAGTACGAAAGTAAACAAAGCTCTGCTGCTTTGGCACCAAAATAAAGTAAATGTTCATTTCGCATGGCCAAAGCAACACGTCCTTTATATGTGAGATCTCAAACACGACTTTGAATTCTTGAATATACTCCATTCTGCAATAAAATTTTTCGCAGATCATGGTCCCTTTTGCTAACCATCAGAACTGTCAGGTGTCTTCTCTGGACTGCCGCCCGCACCACCGTTGGACCCTGCAAGAAATTTGTATGCACACGCTTGCCTTTATTTATTGAGAAACGTTTAGGAACAATCGAAATATTTGAAGAATAGTGTTCAAGGCGGTTTGCTAATCGGGTTGGACAATGTCGAAATACGATACTTTGCAATTGCGAAATATCACCATAGCAAATTCAGGAAGATGAAATCACGGCGACTTCATTCCGCTTAAATCCATAAAATTAATCATTTATAGATATTATATGGGAGCAACATACAGCTACCAACACGCGCATTCCACTCAATAAATAGATCTTATTCGCTCCACTGCACAATTAGTGGATAAACTTCATCGCCATTTGTCTATTCTTTAAGAAAAGTTTCATCTACTTACATTCATTTAAGAGATTAGTCATGGAAGCCCTGATTCTCATGTCAATGATTGGAGAAGATGCGCAAGCACATATTTGTCAAGCATCGCGAAAATCTTCCAACACAAATGCAATGTAAAGTTACTCCTTATTATTGCTTCACCGCGAGAGAATAAATAAAAAGTCGATGTTAACGAGTTATACAAGGAAAATATTGAGCAATAAATTGCCCATATATGGTGGTTGTTGAAGGCGCGCACAACTTCCTTCACGGACATCTTCCGGAAAATGTTACTCATGAGCGCAACTTTTCGAGTGTCAGAATTCTTTAGTAGAGGGCCGCTTTTTTCGTTATCATCAATTAAAGACTTGCTAAGGCACTCAAACGAGCAGCAACCAAGGAAGGCAAGGACCGTCCCAAGATTCATTCGTCAGATTTTTATTCCCACCTTCCATTGTGCGCATTGTGAATTTCCGCGCCTAATGTGCGTCCAACCAGAATGTATAGGGGTAGCCTTTTATATCTGTGTGCTTACTACACCACGAGACCTACGCTGGCTTTAATGGAACGAGAAGTGAACGTCAAGCTGAATCTCTATAAGTCCTTTCTTTGGGCGCTGACAAATATGGCCGATTTTTCATCGGTCTCATCACGTGCACCAATGACGTGTGACACCAGCAACGGCGCCGGTAGCACTCTTAATCGCGCGAGCTTTCTGAAACATATTCAGTGCGACATTATTTTACTATAGCTTTCAGTGTTTCGCTTTCGAGCAAGACTTCCAATTATTGACATGCTTGCAAGTTCTCCAAAAATTAGAAAATTGTGCAGATCCCACGCAGTGTGGCAATCCATGTAAGCGAAGCTTTCTGTGCTGGATGCTTTGATCGACAATAATGAGTGGTGATGTTGACGTCTAAACCTAAATTTTTTCAACGTTTAGTCTAACACGAGAGCGGTGAGCTGATGTTGAACGTTACCTTGCGTGCAGCACTATTGTTTGTCTGCGTAGTACACAGAACACACAGGGAGAGCTGTTTGCTTCAGGCGTTGTTGTGCGCCGTATTTCGTAACCTCCGAGAGGGTTGAGCATACTGTTTGCCTGACATGGCGCATCGCATGGTGGCAGAAGTATTAAACTTGAATTGGATTATAGAGCTGCACGTGCAAAACCACAATTGGATTATGAGGCATGCTGTAGTGACGGACTACGGATTAATTGTGACACCATGATGTTCTTTAACGTGTCCCAAAATGTAAGTGCACGTGCGTTTTCTATTCCGCTCCCGTCGAAACGCGGCTGCCGTGGTTGGGATCAAATCCGTGGCGTCTAGCAATGCCATAGTCGCAAAGCTACCGCAGCGGGCACAGAAGTGTTGACTTGACAGTCGACTGCTTCTGTAGTGTCACCTGGACCCTGCGGTGCGCTTTAATTAATGCGGGTCTGCTTCTGCATGCCCTGCGTAGTTTGTCCGCTAGACATACTGCATGGCGTTTTTTTTTTCAGAAATAGCAGCAACGTACTGTACCGTACCTTGAACTTAAGCTTATGCAGTTTCCCCGCAACCGCCGTCGTGCAGTAGCAGGGTTTCCGTGCCTTCTCACGGCACTTCCTCCCCTCCCTTGTATGAGAACGGCCTCTTCTCCCTGCTTTCTACAGTTCTATCTACTTCCCCTCAGGACTACCACGTTAGTACAAAGGGAATCAGTGCAGTTTCTGCACTGCTTCTCAGGGGAGTTACCGATAATTACAGATGTCAAGAAGCTAATATGGCGACGGCCAGGTAGCTGTAGAGGGCAATGTGCACAGTCGACGCAAGGGTGAAAACTAGTTTCTAGCGTCGCCTTTCCTCTCTGACTCGCTCCTCTTATGTATACACATGCTATGAATCCCCCCCCTACCCCGACGCCGTGTGCTTATGCTTGACAGCGCAGCCACAGCAGCAGCAGTAGCAGCAGTGGGAAAGTCAAAGGAAGAGGCAATGAAAGCTTCGTTTTATAACAAGAGACATGCTTACCATGTGCACCAGTACCCTCGTGAGACTGTTGGCCACCTTCCCCACCATGACCGCTATGTTCACCATGTCCATGACCATGTCCATGATGTCCACCATGCCCACCATGGCCACCTTTCGCAAATGCCAGATCTTGCATGGCGCTCAGAAGCAAAGCAACTAAGCCTAATGTGAACAAAATGTTTAAACTGGGAACTTTCTTCATCGTGGCGAGTTTAAGACATCGCGTTCTTTTGGAATTCCGAAAACGTCGTTGTGCAAATCGGTCTCGTCAGCTCTGCCGCTCTTGTTTGTAGCGGCTAAAACAACTGACACACAGGTCGGTTTCCCACTCCCATTTTATATCTCATCGCGGTTGTTTATTATGTTGCGACGACTTTTGTTATAAAGCGAGGGCCCCTGGAGAGTTCCTATGCAGGTGATTGCGGTAAGAAAAACTTAAAAAACGAACATGGCAAGAAGAATAAATGTTGAAAGAAATGTCGTTGAAATTCACGGATCAGTGTATCTAAAGGGCATACATTTCCATTGTGGTTTACTTTATTGTCCACCAGCAACCGAGGAACATCTTTCATGCCTTTTGAAGCAGGCGGAAGTGGCGACCAGTTTACTGCTCGTTCAAAAGGAACTGCGAAACAATACATTCTTGCGCGAATTTTGTGGTGATGCAAAAAGAAATCACCTAAAAACAGTGTCACACTGCTTGCCGATTTTAGAAGCGGGCGCGAATATTCAAGAATATGTAAATTAACCGTCGCATAGCGAGAAAGCCTTGACCAGAAAAACAGCCTTTGTTGCAGAACGAGCTTCCGTGAAAGTGAAAAGAGGAATCTTTAAAATTCGTTACCATTGTCTGAGAGAGCCGCATCTGATATGTTTAGTGTTGGCATGCTACTGAAGATGAGCTGAGGAAAATGTCTGAAAATTGGTGAGAGTAAGATTAGACTGATCAGAATCTGCTAGATATTGTTACAGTTAAAATGATAGTGACCCACAGTTTTACGATATGAGAGCATGTCCCATGTTCCTGGTTTTGTTTGGCATCTTTCTTACCGAAATACCTGCGCCATGGATAAATATTGTCACTGGTATGTCCAATGAACCCAGTTTTCATCAATAGAGCCCGTCAGTAAAAGCAACCCAATTTTTTTTCCGAAATTATCTCCCTCGCCCATACTCGGTATTCACTTATTAACGCTGGTTAGCAGTATTAGGTACTTCAATCACTTTCCGGGTTTATCTAACCCGTTATCCCGCCAACTTTGGTCATTCGGTAGTTCACGGCCTAAGGGATGGAGCAACGGCCTGAGCTATAAGGGAACCGGGATAGAAAAGGATTGTCGCGACACTTTGCGTCATGAGTGCATGGCATTGGCCACGTGCCACTCAGCGCCATTTCGCGTCACTCACGCGAAGCCTGCATATGGCCTTCGAAGCCTGCATATGGTCTGTGCTGGTGCGAACGCTTACAAACGCGACATGCGGCATCCGGCGTTCGCACTCCTTTCTTGACAAGCTGCGCCATCTAGTGACACTACTGAGAAGTTTGCGTGTGGGTTCCGAGGCGAGAAGCGACGTACGTTGGTGCTTGCAGACGCTCATAATTGTTCCGTCGCTTGCAGCACACTCGATGGCACATACTCAGTGACCCAACTTTGCGAGACATTAATTGAAGAGCAGCACGTACCCAGTTCATCCATGGCATAGCTTGCCAAGGTATTGGCGTGAAATGCGCATATTAAAATGCGGCACATCGCCCGTACATTAGTCATGCAGACTGCTAATGTGTCAGGTTATTGTCATTAGACGTAATGGGTTAGATTCCGCTCAACGTCGGAGAAATTTACAAGACTTTTCTCTTCACTGTAGAGCGGCCCATTCGCAATGGCGCATACATTAATTACCCACGTTCGCGTCAGAGACGTTCATTCAAAGCGGCACACACCGGCTGACACATACCTAGCGACCCAAGTTGGCATCAAAGAGGTTAGAGACCAATACAGACCGAGTGGCACATACACATTGCTGCAGCTAGGTCTAAAATAGTTTATTTCAACAGCGTTACGTACCCCGTCCTGCATCCACGGTGGCTCGTGTCGGCGTGAAAGAGGTTCGTTGAAGAGTGGCACGTATGTTCACGTTGGCACATTGTGAACCAGGTTGGTCCGATGGTTGGTTTCGAACCATCTTACTTCGGCACAGCAGCCCGATGTGCTACCCATCCGAACGCAGATTACCCAGGGACCCCGTAGGTGTGAAAATTACATAGATACATACGTACACACGTACGTACATACGTACACACGTACGTACACACGTACGTACACACGTACGTACATACGTACGTACATACATACATACATACATACATACATACATACATACATACATACATACATACATACATACATACATACATACATACATACATACATACATACATACATACATACATACATACATACATAGCCCCCAAAAAGTACGCGAAGTAACCTGAGAATGCTAACACAATAAAAACTTCTTTCCTCTCAAATTGGACTAAATAGAAGGAGAAATCAAGTGTATGCCACACTTCACTAAATCCCTTTGGTATGAACTTAGGCCTCTGGGTTTTCCCTGCGGTTAGTATGACGCCTCAGCCTTACCAATCGGGACAATTTTCGAGAGGCCCCCAGACATCAGCTCCCACAAACATTCAAGACATTTCAGAATGGGTTCAGCAACTACACGCAGACGCCCAGACGCACACTACCACTCTGCCCCCTGAAACCGCTCTCACTACGGTTGATTCCAAGCTTCTACACATGTGCGAAGCCAAACAGTCTCTTCTGAAACGGTGGAAGAGGCAACGGTTCAAGCGAAAACTAAGGCTCAGAATTGCCAAATTAGACCTCCAGATCCAGGAGTACGCCACACAACTGGCCTGCCAGCAGTGGGGCCAGGTATGCGAAAGCATGCCTGACAACCTCGATAACAAGCGCACATGGCAACTCTTGCGACACTTATTAGACCCTACCACATCGCGCACACACCACAGCCAGAGCATAAACAAACTGCTACATGCACACAAAAACAATCTCAACGGATTCTTCGACGACCTCCGCCATAAACATCTGCCTCCCGCTCAGAAGTATGACATGCCAAAATATACTGGTGAACCCAACGACCTACATAGCGCCGCTATCACGGAAGCAGAGGTTCGCCATGCCCTCGCCACCCTGCGCACAATGTCAGCACCAGGCCCCGACCTTATTAACAATAAAATACTCCGCAATCTAGACGACAACTCTGTCACAGCCATCACGGCATACTTCAATCACTGCTTTGACACTGGCACGCTCCCTAGTTCGTGGAAAGATGCCAGGGTAATTTTTATTCCAAAGCCAAACAAACCCCGCAACACTTCTAATCTCAGGCCTATATCACTAACCTCTTGTCTAGGTAAAACACTAGAACACGTCATCCTCAACCGACTCAGTAAATACATGGAGGACAACAATCTTTATCCATCAGAAATGGTAGGTTTTCGAAAATCTCTCTCACGCCAAGATATCATGCTTCGAAGGAAGCATGACATCATTACACCCAATAGCAGTCTAGATGCGCAAGCAATTCTCAGTCTGGACCTCCACGGCGCCTTCAATAACGTTTCACATTCAGCCATCCTCCGAGAGCTTAATCTCATTGGGGTTGGCGGAAAGACATATGACTACATATGTACCTTCTTATCCAACCGTACCGCAACGATACGCATAGGCACAGAGCAATCCCTTTCATACGCTTTAGGTAGCTACGGCACGCCCCAAGGCTCACTGCTGCCCCCTTTTCTTTTTAATCTTTCTATGATGCCGATGGCGCAAGCATTGGGGTCTATTCCCGATCTCTACGCCGTTTTCACTCTACGCCGATGACATCACTCTTTGGACGACTGGCGGCTCCGACGGAAAGATTCAAGACACTCTACAAGCCGCAGCAGACGCCGTCGTGGCTAATGCCGGGGCTATGAATCTCACATGCTCCCCTCAAAAATCCGAGCTGCTACTTCTGCCATCCCACCGGGGGACCGGAAAACACATGTGTAGCATAGAGGTAATCCTAAACCACATCCCCGTTACTAGAGTGGACAGGCTCCGGGTGCTCGGTTTACACATTCAAAGCAACCGGCTCAACACATATACTCTACATACACTCCAGACCACAGTCGATCACACCCTGCGTCTTCTAGGGCGAGTCTCCAATGAACATGGCGGACTAAAGGAGGCCGAACTTCTCCGCTTGATTCAGGCCTTCGTTATCAGTAAGATCACATTCTCAACACCATACCTACATTTCCTTAAATCAGAATCAGATAAGATCGACACTCTTTTACGCAAAATATATAAATTCGCTCTCGGGGTCCGCATACGTACCTCCACTGAAAGGCTAATGCTTACTGGAACTTTCAACGCACTTTCTGAACTCACAGAAGCCCACCTCACATCCCAATATAGCAGACTTTCTAACACCGCAACAGGTCGACACATTCTACAAACTCTTTCTATCACTCCGGCACCCATCGTCAAGACTAAATACACCATTCCACATCACATACACGAGAACCTCTGCATCCCCCCACTTCCTAAAAACATGCACCCTGTGCATCACAAACAGCGCAGGAGGCAGCGAGCAAAGGTTCTCCAAAAACAATTCTCCACCTCTAAAGACGTGCTCTATGTTGATGCAGCCGAATATGGGAACAGAAATCATTACGCAATATCAGTCATTAACTCTCACGGGCAGGTCGCTGCGGCCGCCTCCATTCCTGGCTCTTCCTCGGAGGAGGCGGAGGAAGCGGCCATAGCCCTGGCCCTCACAATTCCAAATTCATCAGTTATCGTTAGCGACTCCAAAGCAGCCATACATGACTTCGGAGCGGGTAGGGTCTCTAAGCCAGCTTTTTCTCTCCTCTTGGCTCCTCCTTTCAATCAAACTGTGGCATTAATCTGGACTCCCGCGCATGCGGGCCTTGCCGGAAACGAGGCGGCTCATGCCAGTGCCCGAGGATTTACAGTCCGGGCTCAGGCATAAGATGCGTCGGACCTCGCCACGGAGGAGGCGCCGTTTACAGCGCGGGATCGACTTATTACTTACCACGAAATCTGCACACACTACCGATTAGACCGCTTAACCTTTCGTCCACTCATGGGCAAATCCCCGCGTAGGTGTGAAGTTCTGTGGCGACAGCTGCAGACTCGCACCTTTCCGTCCCCTTACCTCCTCCACCGCATTCATCCCGCCATTTACCTTTCTCCCTCTTGTAAATTCTGTGTATCTCCCAGAGCAGACTTAAACCATATCATGTGGGGGTGCCCTAAGCACCCCCTTCCCCCTTTCCTCAAGCAATTATTATCTAGTGAGGAGCAGTGGGAGGCTGCCTTGCGCAGCTCCAGGCCCGATCTTCAGGACGCCATCCTGGAGTGGGCTGAGAGGATAAAGGAGGCCTACTTCAACTAGTTCCTCCCCCCACCCTCTATTCCATTGCCCCCTTTCCTTTAAAGAGGGATAAATAAAGTTTTTCATCATGACTGCTCGCAAACATACTGGTCTAGGTATTCTGGTATCTTCCTTTGTTCTTCCTTTTACTTTGTGTTTCTTCTCCTCACATAAACGTTTTCTTGAGCTACCTTCCTCTGATCTATCCCCGTTAGCCTATATGGGACATAATTGAGGTCCATAATTCCTATCATCATTATTATGGGCTGCTGGATATGGGCCGCTCTTAAATGAAGCTCTTTAACTTAAACTGGGGCACTGGGTATGTGTTACTATGTATGCGCCACCATTTACTAAACATCGCTTACACCAGCATGGGTGACCAGCTACGAGTTATTGGGCATGTGGCATTCTTCAATGAACCTCCTTCGGTCACTGGGTATGTCCCACATGGCGCACGCTCCACATTTGAATAAAAAAAAGATCATTTACTATTCTGTGGAGCTGAGCAGAGCCAAACTGGCGTCATATAGTATATTAATGCAATCTTGTCTGAATATATATTCAAACAGGCGTCATTCGTGGATGCGATGGGCCTAGATGTTCCAGCGTGGGCAGACGTACGCACGTAAATTCTACCTGGTCGCGTCCACGCCTCATACATGACGCGTTTGCGGTTAAAATACGGTGTTAAGATAGTTACTAAATGCTAGTCTCATTAACTTCGACATTCATCGTGAGATGGGTTATGTCAGTTGCTGACAATGTCTAGACTGGCGTCTTTAAGATCCATTAACGTCATCTGGGAAGAACTCGTCTTAACATGCTTTTTTTTATTTGCACTGGTACTGGGCATAGTCTCTACATAAAGTGTTTGAAAGTTGATTAGAAATAAAGTAAGCTGGCTAAAATGAGTCGGAAATTGGTTATAGTGAGAGTCATACTGGCCCATTAGTTTTCGTGAGGGTACGTCCGACATACCTGATCTCATGACGTGCTTCTTGCCGACATACCGGCAGCATACATGGAGGTTGTTCCTCGTACCTCTAAAGAACCCCGTTACTTTCTATAGAAACGTATCTCAATAGACTAACCGATTTCGTGGGACGTAGTACTTTTGTTACCCCAGCATAAGAAGGTTGGGTATTCACCACGTAAAAATATTTGTGAAATTTTCGCTATGGGCAGGAATTTCCACTGGGGAACGCTAATGCATGAGCATTCTCCAGTGGCAATTTCGGCCGATAGCGTAGGCGCGGACGAGCCGCTCAGTATATTTGCGCATTGCTTTCATTCTTTTCCCTTTCATGTCCCCGTGATTCTATGTGCGCAATACCTATGAAATAGTTTCACGAAATTGGCATATCTCAGTATATTTTTTTTATTGAACGTCCTCCTGCACCTTCCATATTCTCAACTTTGTAGACAGTCGCTCGGTTCAATAAAAATTGCACAGCTAACCGAATTCTTCGCTAGAAAAGCGGAGAAGTACAGATCACATAAGGAGTCAGGCAAGGAGACACAATTGTTGCTGCGATATTTTGAGCGTGCCTAGAAGTTCTCAGGGTATTAGACAGTGAAGGGCCTGGATTGGACATCTAAGTCGGCTACATCAACTGCGTTGTGCAAATGGAATTATCCTGTTCAGGAACACTGATGACTTCCAACAAAAGACTAAGGATTTCCGAAAAAAAGCCTAAAAGTAATGTTCAATAATTTTAAGCAGAGGGCAAAGGTATTGTTCACTGGTCTAAAAATTTACGATTGCTAAATTGACAAAATTCATTTTTTGGCAGTAAGCCCTTATAATTGACAGAAAACTAAGTTTTGCTAGAATAATTAGCCACAGGAGACCCGGACAGCGAAAACAATATTTACTGAGCAGTGCAAATTGTTGCGAGCGCATAATCAAGGCACAGGAACGTTTCACCAGCAGCTTACCACTAAGCTCGGCAATGATGAGGCACAATCAATCAATTCTTCCCTTATCAGCATATCCAGAAGTTAACAAATTCCCTTATCAGCATATCCAGAAGTTAACAAAAAGGCTTCAGAAAAAGTTAAAGACAAGGCAACGAGCGATGAAATGAAAAAAAATTGACAGGACTCTTTTCACGGTTACTGTGGGCTCTTGAGTGACTCGCATCCGAGTAATAGTAGAGGTACAGGATATGCACCAAGAAAAATTACTAACCCTGGATGGCAGAGAACTAGATAATGTGATGAAATGAGACAACTTGCAGGCATAAGGCGGCGTAAGCTGACGGAAGAAAGAGTTATTGGACTTCGCTAGAAGGAGGCCCTCATGTCCCAGAGGACCTAATAAGGCTGATGACAATAACGATAATTACTTGGACAAAACAAGCTGAATTTTAGCACTTGCCGTTTTGGCCAAGAGGTAACGGCAAGAACTTGGGATATAGGTCGACTCTGGCAACGATTACGTAGCTTAATTTGCTCCGCAACAATCATGGCAGTATTTTGTGGAACTGCCTTTGGAAAGGCTGCAGTCGCCTAAGGAACCACACAATGAAATACCAAACAGCCAAGTACCTATTTCGGTCATATCAACGATTTCTCTTTTTGTCTTCTTGCGCAGTAGCACTTATACTTACGCGTATAGCATTCCTATGATATTTGACGCACTCACCGGTACCTCTCTATTTATACCCGTGCCCGTCTCTAACTTAGTCATCATCTCGTGGCACTGCTCAGCTCGAAGGTTCGATCCTCGCCACACAGGCCTCCTGTCGGCAGAGGCGAATTGCAAAAACGCTTCTGTATTAAGATTTAGTGCGTGTTAAAAAAACCTCCAGGTGGTCAAATTATTCCGTAGTCTTCTACCACGATGTGCTTCACGATCAAATGCTGGTTTTCGCTACGTAAAACGCAAGTCTTTCTTGGCATTCTGGCCGCATATGGGCACAGCCCGAACCTTCAAGGTCATGAAACTTTCAAACTACGCATAGAGCCTTAAAAGCAGGAAGCTTTTATTACCATGATGTCTCGTAACGGGTGGCTTTAAAATTGACTTTCCCAAACATTGCTTATAGATGAGGAAAGGAACCGCTTGCATTTAATGCTCATCTCAATCGCCAATCTGGCGTTACATCAGGAAAATATTTGCTTTGACTGTGTCCTACTGAAGGAAGGAAGAAGAAAATGTCTATTTTATAGAGGCTCCCGAAGCGTATCCACTGATCAGCCATAGGTTAGCATCACCATGACAACAACTAAAGCTAAATACAAAAAAAGAAAATAGTATGGTCCATAAACTCCACAATAAAGTATTATCAATTAAACGAAAGCTGGGCCTCCAGGAACAAGAACTTATCATATGCCTTTGGCCTAACAATTGCGATGCAAAAGGTTCCATAAAGCTCTATGTTTCAACGAAATAAGCTTTGACTACAGCAGCCTCAACTGCAAACGGGGACCTGTAACTGCTGGCAACTTGGTCATTTTCGTGAGTGTGTGAAAAAAAAAATGCAACCCAAAACATTTCACTGTAAGTGAGCTTGCCAAAGTATCTATTCTATGTTGTGTTGATACAAGAAAAACATATCTGGAAGAGAAAATATTTTACGTGATTTTTTCAGACAGAACATCGCAAATACATAGAAACAGTGTGTTTTGAGGAGGATAGCGAAAAGTGAAGCAAATGGATTATGGCTGGCTGTCTATGGTATTAAAACGACGATTTTTTCGTTCATGCTCGTTTATCACTGGCTATGACACTTTCCCAACATGAGCTGCAATTGTGCAGTTCCAGGAATATTTCGGTTGCCGTTCAAAGCACACATGCGTTGTTTAAGTACAGGAGTATGAAGCTGTGGCGCTTGGAGGAGAAACATTCTGAGAAAAACTGTGCAGCAAGAGCCCCAACGTCTGTTTTATTTTACCTTTCGTTGGCGCTATGGCGGTGTTGTTTTTCTAGGCATGTCAGTTCTCGCGTTCTCGTGATGCATGTCTTCAGAAATTTTTATTGTAATTGTGTTGCTGTATCTGCAAACTGCGGTGAAGTCATGCCTGCCTTATATGAATTCTTCCTTGAATGTTCTCACCTGTATGAACAATTGTACTCTCGCCGTAGACTGCACGGCAAATTTGGCTCTCTGCAAAACTGTGACTTCCCGAAATGCAAAGAAAAAAGTAGTGAAAGTTGCTTCGAATGTACAATCAATGTGACAAATAAACCCAGGCAAGAATGTCTACATATTTCGGTCTCATATATATATATATATATATATATATATATATATATATATATATATATATATATATATATATATATATATATATATTTAGTAGGCAAAGCTGAATTCTTCAGGCTACCTTTCAAACGTAACGAACTTGAGTGGTGCCACAAGGTAAACACACCTAGTATTTAATTTCAACAGTTTCCACCGGTGGACCGATCTTCATCAGGGTTTACAAGAAAATGGCAGTTCGGCGCGCTGATAAGACACCAGACCGGGTTCCCGGTCGTTCTCAGATACATTAAACCGAAAGGGACAGTTGGGACATTGATTGACTTTCTCTCGGCACTTTGGCAGATTTACAGCCGCCTTATTGGCAACGATGCAGGGCAAGAGGAAGGCGGAGTCCCTTGTATATAGGGCAAGGTGGTCAGTGAAAAAAGAGAAAAAGAAGAAAAGAAAAAACACACAGGAGGAGGGAGACATAAGTCGGAAAGTGGAAGGGGGCGGGGAGTAGCGGCAGCTAGGTTCCCGTTGACACGAGGTGTGGAAAGAGAAAACGCTCCGCAGCGTCAGTGCCCCTGGTGCCGTTGCAGCGAGAGAGACGGCAAGTTGAATCGGGCGGTGGGGGGCACAATAGAGAATGGGCCCAGAAGGAAGACAGAAGAGCGGCAACTTGTGGAAAGTAATACAGTGTCACAGTACATATATACAAGGCACGGCGCGTTCTGGCAACTCTGTGGCCCAGATACGGAGCGAAAGAAATACATAGTTCCAAAAAGAATATATGCGTGGGATTCGCAAAGCAAGTGCGCCCCTGGGCTTAGGTTTAGGGAGCCGAGTTAAGGAGCCTGCTTGTGGTCCTGTTTTTGAACGTTTAACCGACAAAAGCACCTCACGTCAGCTCTTGCGGATTCCTAGAAGGGCCAATAGGTCGCTCAGAATGACCACTTGAGTGGCAGGGTGGAGGAAACTGGATTTATTAGTTTTCCGCTCGCCTCCTTGAGGCGCACGCTGAGGAAGGAGCAAGCAGTGGCCAGCATCTCAGTTTTAGAGTACAGAACATGTATTCGTGCTTCCGACGCACTCTCACGGTACATCCCGGTGGCACGTCAGCCATCCCAGCCTCTAACTAATTCCTTTATCGTACGTTCAAAATACATGGATGAAAAAAGATTAACTCTGCTTGCGTGCACGGGTGTGTTGGAAACCCGACTGCAAGAATACAACGCTCGCGCGTTCAAAGGAGTGATCTGGCAGTCGAACGTGCCTGAGAAGGGTAAATTCGGGAGACTTTTCACATGCGCGCGGTGACTGTTGAACCGCAGGCGAAAAGGGGTCTCAGTTTGTCCGCTATATACCTGCCTAGACACCTCGCATCGAATTTTGTACACGACGTCACTGGAATCACAGTCAAGATTTTCGTTAATTTTATATACGAAGGACGAGTTCTATGCCTCAGCCGTGTGTGTTGTTGTCATGTGGCGACATACCTTGCAACGATGTTTCCCACACGATCGATAGCCTTTGGGTCTGTTAGGCTTCTGTGTCCTCTCCCTTACTAACAAATCGCTTAAATTTTTGTTTCTTATATACACAACCCGAGGCGGCCGCTTGAAGATAGTAGCGAGTCGGTGCTCTGTTTCATAATGTTTAAATGGCGGTTGAGAATGGCATTGACCCACGGAGCACCTGTAGTGCATGTGAGGGCAAAGTTCGGATCTGATTGTTTATTGGTGTTGCTTAGCCTTTCTGCCATTATATGTGCTCGATCTAAGCTGCGGGCGCGTTCAAAGGCATCGTCTACTATTCTTGAAGGATATTTTTGGCGCATAAGAGCAGATTTCAGTTCCTCAGCGTTTGCTCAAGTTGTGCAGATTCAAAACAGATTCTTCTATATCTGTTGGCCTGGGAGTAGAGGATGCTACTTTTGAAGTGATACGGCTGGCTACTATAGAAATGCAGATGTTGGTGGCGATCTGTCAGCTTTTGTATAGGGACGTGGAAATGCGACCGCCACTCAGTGACAGAGTGGCGTCTAGGAAGTGAATACTACCTCGGGAGAAGTTGTGCGTAAAATAGATTGGCGGGTGCAGAGAACTCAACTTGGAAATTAAGTCCAAGAGTCTTTATTCACTGTCGGCCCACCAGAAGAAAATTCAATCCAGGAATAGCTTATAAAATGTTGGTTTTATGACTGAGTTTACAGGGAAGAGTATTTCTAACGATGTCATAAAGATATTTGCGTAATTTCGCATTGTATTTTCAAAGGGGCACATGTCGTCTCATCAGTAACAACAAGCTAACGTTCATTGTATCTTCTGGACTGTAGAGGTGACCAAGTTTAAACGACCCGCCGTGGTTTCTTAGTGGCTATATCGTATTGGGTTGCTAAGCACGAGGTCGCGGGATCGAATCCCGACCACGGTGGTGGCATTTCGATGGGCGCAAAACTATGAAACAATGTACTTAGATTTAGGGGCGCGTTAAAGAACCCCAGGTGATCCAAATTTTCGGAGTCCTCCACTACGGCGTGCGTCATAATCAGATCGTTGTTTTCGCACGCAAAGCCTCATAATGTAATAATCTAATCTAAGTTTAAAGAAAGAAGCGTTCACTAAAGGCGCAGCGACATCAATCAAAAAAGAACGTAGTAATCGCTTTCAAACTCCAGTAAAGAAAGCACGATTGCTTATCTTCTCCATCGAACAGCCGCGATCCACCACCGCTGTCACTCTTGCTCGTGAAGCAGTACAGGAAACTAGGTTTCTGCCTAGAGAGTTCTTGCACGTTTTGAAGCACCCAACTACGTAACAGTTCTTTCAAGACATCGCTGAAGGCTGAAAAAAGCGTTAAATCACGATCAAGAACGGAAGACACATCAAGACAGCACGCACATAGGCACTGACGGGCACAGTGGTCGCCCAAGCCCGCCTGAGGTTCGCCGCCTTGGTGACAGGAGGCGTTATCGGCGTTTTGCGCACGGCGTATACTGTTGACCTCATGCCGTTGTTGTCGTTCCTTTGAGGTACTTTCCAGCTTCGTTATCCAATACTCGTCTTACCATCATCGTCAAGGCCCCTTCGTCACACGATCAACGAGATTCAGTGTTTGTCATCCCAATGTCGTGTCGTCATAGTCATACCGAACTGGTTCTTCGATTCAATTACTTTTCTTCCTGATTCTAACTTCGTCACCACACCTCTGTCATACAGTCCCTGTCATGAGCAAGTGTGACAGCAAAGTCGGCCCATCCCGGAGACAGAGTTTGTTGCATATAGCGAAAGCAATAGTAATCTTAGAATAAATGAACTCTAGTGATTTTATGTAGGGTACCTGCAGCAATAATACTAATCGCATTAGCTTCGGAAAACGTGAAAATGGTTCTACCTGAATTTCCTTGTCATTATTTAGCAATTTATTTCAATGTTGATTTGAATTCGCAGATTTTACGTGCCAAAAACCACGATTTGAATATCAGGCACACCGAAGTGGGGGACTCCGGATTAATATTGACCACCAGGGGATCTTGATCGTACCTCCACTGCACAGGACACGGTCGTTTTTGCATTTTTTCCCCATCGGAATGCTGCCGCCACGTCCGGGATTTGATCCCGCGCTCTCGTGCTTAGAAACGCAACACCACATCCGCTAAGCCACCCTGGCGGGTTGTTTCAGGGTAATCAGCCAAAGTGAAATCTACTGGCTTAGCTTCGTAAGTTATAATGGCACACTGTACTTCGCTATTTGTGTACACATTCAGCTGCCTTGAGCTGGCTGCCTCTTTTGGATATTGATCGAAGTAGATATACCGCCAAGCTTAGCAATTTCGGTTACCCACGTATCTGGCCCGTTGTATAATTACTATTTCTTCTTTTGTTAGGGCCTCAAATTGAAAAGTAGTCATTCTTTATAACACGCCTCTCTCTGTGCACTGTCGTGTTCAAGCAACCAACCTTGCATTAAGCAAGAGATATATGCGCCAACAATAAGAAGCGCAAGCAGGATAAAAAGCAGTAGGTAATGGAGCGCTTACTATTCGAACTGCAGTGCGGAGAAATGTAAGATCATCAGCCATGTTGCACAAGAGATGACCTAGCCGCTTTTGTAGCCTATGCATTGTACCAAGGCGACCGTCCCAGCAACTCCGTCTGTAGCGTCTTGCGTTAGTAGTAGAGTTTCCTTCATTTACAAAGTAGTGCCAACGTATCACGTTATGTTTAGCAGGTTGGCGATATTATAATTTAAATGGTTGCGGTGATCTTCACGGTCCACAACCTAATTTCGAATGATTCATCACCACGAAGCACAAAATAACCGCAGTTCGCTGTGAATGTCAGGTTTCTGCGCAGAATTGAGAATAGCCACGTTTTTGCCTTAATCGCGCGCCTCATGTTCGCTGTCTTCCTGCCTATAAGTTGCCCAGCCAGGACTAACCAAAACTAGTGAACAGTTCGCAAAAAAGGTTAATCTTTGCACCATCGCGCAATGTAGGAATTGCAAATTTTTCCGTCTGCAGTTGTTCCAACAAATTTAGCAGTGTGCTGGCGGTTTCCATCAACGCGCTGAGAACAACAGAAGTTTGCTTTCACGAGTCGCTATAACACATTCAACTTACAACTGTTAAGGGGTTTATCTGCAGGGTTCGCAAGACCGCAATGGTTGAACTTGCTGCGGAGGTTTTACCGTGCGAGCAGCCAGAACTAGCCCCGCGCGTAAACACTGGTGACTCGCAAGGGTGACCTGCGATTCTTCTTCGTTACTTTTGTCCGCCAGAGAAAAAATGCCATTCTGCTGTTCTAAGTCTATAGCAGCATAGAGGGATCGCACAATGGCTGGATCCGATGTACGTGATCGACATACTTCACGGGGGAAGTCTGCGCAATCGCACGGTGAGGGCCATGGTATCTCGGGAGCAGTTTAGAGGAAAGGCGGGAGCCACAGGTGGAGCCCATAGTCAAACTAAAAGTCGCAAGGGGAGTTTCAGGGGTCAGAGCCAGCACGACGACACTTCTGGTAAGACTGATCTACGGCCGCAAGGCAGCGGGCGAACTCTGCACTCTTCAGGATGCTGTGCAGCTTCAAATACAGGAACACATTCCGACGACTCGTGCGGGTATGTTAGAATTGTATGAATGGTGCAGGACGGTTCACCGCCTTCGAGTAAGAAAAACGGAGAGAATGTAGTAGTAGCTTGAATGCTAGTATTATAGGTGAACTAGATGAAAAGAAGCACAGTGTCCTTTTTGAAATGGTCGGACGCGACGTACATATGGCAAGAATGTCTCCAAGAGTATGGTTGAAATGCTCCGTCAGCCTGTTGCTAAGCGGGAAGTTTGTTATTGGTGTAGTGAATGTTGGGGGGGGGGGCAGCACTCCAGGAGAATACGCATTTTGGCTGGTTGGTTCATGATTATGAGCAGTAAAAGTGCTAAACAACAGGACGAAGACAGCGACATAGACCACAGCGCTGGCTAGCAACTGTCGACTAACTACCAACTGTTGACCAACTGTTAACTAGTGACACAGCGCTGTCTAACTGTTAGCGCTGTTGACTGCTCGTTATGTAGCACTCGTTGAGAAACGACGTCACGACTTGCGATAGAAAACCGCGGCCTCGATCAGTTTGGAGTTCCCGTGGGAATCTATCAATAAGAACAAAATGTCGCAATACGAATGATGCATCGTCTTGCGCAGTTGCAGATGACAATGTTGCGTTTTCTGCCTAGTTCGTGAGATGATCCACTGCTACCTCTCACAATATCTTGGTTAGCGAGGCATTCTTGCCACACTACGCTCCGTTTGCAACTTGCCGCAAGAGACAGACTGTCGGCGCCAGCCAATATATAGCGAAATAAAAACGCGTATAGGGCTCCGCTCAAATTTCGCATTGGGTAGTATTGTAATCGTCTGCGTCTTTTTTTTTTTTGCCTACTTCGTTCGAAACTTTTGCGAGCATTCCCGAAGCCCATACCATAGCAGCGACATGAGCTTCGACATTGTATTCATCATTGCCCCCAATTTTGGGGACAACGACGAATACAATAGCAGCGTCTGGAAAGCCGAGATAGGATTTGTGCGTGCCGTCGAAGTGGCTGGCAGACTTTAGATGTTGGCAGAGGTTCGTTGGGATGGCCGTAACAATAGTACAGTCTCTTCTACCAGAACGAAGTGGTTGGAATGATGCAAGCGCATCGCATTGCAGATGGTTTTCCGTGGTAGGAGAACAATGACACTTCGACTTGTTAAGCCCAGCCTCTTTCAATAGCTTCCTACGCTGTTTTTACTTAAACTTCAAGCAATTCCCTGTACAATTCTCCAAGCAGAATTGTCATTTTCGCGTTCATGCTCCTTATGTTGCCGGCCATCTACGTTTATGTAAATACATAACTGTGATACTTATATAACCATAGCCAACATAAAGAATGAGATAAGTTCGCTGTCGAATATCTGTCGGTCCTTAGAATGGCCCGGACACTGAATATTCATTATTTTTTGAGCATTGCATGTTCGGATATTTTCGCCCCTGAAACCGCCACTGCTAAGCCAAAAGCGAACAAGTCAAGAGCTCTAAAAATATGTTAAATATTATTTGTAGTGTGCGGGCAATAGAAGTATTATAAAACCTTCAATCAAATATTTCACGACGAAGTTAAGAGCTGGCTGGCGATTTCCCTCAGCACGTTTAATATGCAATAAAATCTTGCCGAATTAAGCAACTCTATTCTATTTTTTGCCGTTCAGAAGTTAGCGCAAAATTGGGTTTAGCCGCGCGAGCCGCGGAGAACACTTGTGTACAGCTGCTGCACGACGTTTAGCGTTAATTTAATTCCCGTCAAATTGAGAGCTATGCTTTCCTAGCTTGCTCAGAAAGGCAGCTGAACTTCATGGCTCCTATCCGTTCAGCAACCTCCGAAAGCATTTCACTGCGTTCGTAATGTATTCGCAAAGCTGCGCCAGCGGCTATTAGAAAGCTAAAAGCGGTTCATTAATGCCGGTTACCCGGCTGATGCGCATCATAAGTGGTAGTATGATTACATAGTCACCAAACGTCCCATTTAAGTTTCTTCTGCCAGGTCTCACAGGCAGAAGATTTCTCGAAGAGTCTTGGTTGCCATGCCGCATCACTTTGCACTCAGTGAGGTCAACTTGGGTATATAGTGGTTTATTAGGAGAAAAGAAATAAAAAATAATGGGGTTTTACGTGCCAAAACCACTTTCTGATTATAAGGCACGCCGCAGAGGATGACTCCGGAAATTTCGACTACCTGGGGTTTTTTAACGCGCACCTAAATCAAAGTACACGGATGTTCTCGCATTTCGCCCCCATCAAAATGCGGCCGCCGTGGCCGGGCTTCGATTCTCAGCAGCCCAACACCATAGCCACTGAGCAACCATGGCGGGTTATTAGGAGAAAGCTGCACACATCGACTACCGGCGGCTGATTCTCGGCTCACTGGCTTTACCACATCGCATGTCTACACACTTGTTTAGGCACCCTTGAAAATTGGGGCAGTGCGCGTGTTCTTTCTTTCCTCGCTCAGATTCTAATAATCTGTTCTTTTCACTGTAGGTGGCACCATAAACAATCCTCACCGTGACCGCCCCCTTTTTTATTACATGGCCATCTTGCCCGAAGTACAAGCACCTCGGTGCAGCTGGCCTGGTGCCATGGCATGCCGCGCGAACACATAAATCGCTCCGCGAGCCACTAACCCCGGGCATGCTGCAGAATCGTGCTCGATCGCGACGTTGAGGATAGGTTTCCCATTACATACGCGTGCTCAGCGGCGTAAGCCACGTATCTACCACACCGCAAAGGGCATGCCAACACCCCCGGCAGAACCCGGCGTGGTTGCTTAGTGGCTATGGTGTTGGGCTTCTAACCACGAAGTCTCGGGATCGAATCCCGGCCACGGCGGCTGCATGTCGATGTGGGCGAAATGCGAAAACATCCGCGTACTTATATTTAGGTGCACGTTGATGAGCCCCAGGTGGTGCGAATTTTCGGAGTCCCCCACTACGGCGTGCTTCATAATGGGATCGCGGTTTCGGCACGTAAAACCCCATAATTTAATTTTGAACCCCCGGCAGTGCGTGTGCTTGTGTTATCCCACGAGAACGCTACTATGTGTGCTTCTACTCACGGTGAGGAGGCTGCTTGTGTTATTGTTGCATACGTATCGTTTGTAAATTGTCCAAGTATCTTGTGCGCCGAAGTGGAAGTGCGTCATTCCCAGTGGTCACCCTCTCGAAGAGCAGTGCTGTACCTAAGAACACAAACGGCTGTCGGCTGCGAAAGAATAAACAACCTGTACGAGTGTCATGCGTGTGCCCTTGGCTTCTAATGGGCTGGCGTTCATTGCATGCAAGGCTGCTAATATTAACAAACTTAACTGACCATTACAACTGCTTTTTCTTCAAAATCAATTGAAACGTTGTTTGTGAGTACCAGGAGACGCTGTGGAAGGCATCTTAAGTGCTTAATGAAACGCCGTTCAGCATGTATAAAGAATTGCTTAATGTTGACCGGTTACATTTGGTTTAGTACGCATGAGACATTCCCATTGAATAGTTGTCTGTCATTGGCAACGTATTTATTCTCAATATTGAAAGCATAACGGAAGTTCATTTAATTGTGGAGCCAACTGTATGAGGCGGTGTTCAAAATTGAATGGGACTTCGTTTTTATGCAGTAAAAAGAAAAGAGGAAATTCAATTCACGAAGATAGCAGATTCGCTTATTGAACTTGTCCCCCGCTATTGCTTTTTCTGCAGAAAAATAATTTGCTAGTCACGAAATACCAACTCGCCCGAAGGTGCATCCTCTGAGGTGAAGATTGCCCCCGACTTTTTTTTTATTTGAGCGCAGTTAATGTACACTTTGTTGAAAAGCTATGGGACCATTCACAGAGCACGTCTACGATAATTGCACACGAGACGACCTCAGCAAATTTAAGTCTGGCGACTTCGCATTGCTAGCGTGCGTCACTTTGCACCGCAAAGCGTACTTACCTTATGCACACGGCTATATATTTGCTTTGTTGCCAGTATCACAGGAAACTGAATTTCAGTTTCCTTTTCAGTAGAGGCCTGTGACAAATGGTTTTCTAATGTTGTACTCCTTGTGCGTTTTTTTCTTCCTTTATGTTGGGCAATAATGTATATTTAGATCATCTGCAATACATTCTGGTTGTAGTACCGCCATGTCCCTGTCTTTGTCTTGTGATAGCGGCACCGTATCCCTTCTCCTTTTGCTACACCCTACACAATCCACGGATCATGGCGATTTCAAGAAGGATGAACAGTCTAGCTCGAAATTCAACATGGCAAAGATCCTGCGCCTCGGCCATGACGTGTAGTCCACGTTAACCTCTTAAAGCTATCGGGTCAACATTCTCCCGCTTCTGCTTTGTTGCATATGTACGCTTAAAAAATGAAATTTTCTTGGAAGATATCGATCCATATTAACTAAGGTCTACTGCTACAGCATTTGCAAGCGCACTAGTTTATCAATCAAACAGTTTCAATGCATCTTTTGAGCGCTTACCGCCCGATGCAATTCATTGGTCAGTTAGTGATAAAACCTCGACCACGTGCGTTTCTAATGCATACAATAAATGCTCAATAAAATCTCTGCAGTCATCCAAATGCCTGGCAAGATATCATAGCACTGCAAATATACTTGAATGCATGTTACATTCAGTGGCCGTGCGATAAAGTGAGAATACCAATAATATCTGCAAAATTCTGATCCAGCACTCACACGACGTTCGAATTGCCGAAATTGGAGCGTCATTAGAGCAGACAAGATTCACGCTCTTTGACCAGTGCAACGTAGTGGTAATGTTTCTGAGAATGTCTAATGTAGGGCCAGTATAATGACACTTTTTACGAGCATTGGGCTAGTTCTGGTCCAATGCTGACATGCGTTGTTGGTAAGTTAACCAGCCAATGGCACCGCATCGTGTTCTACTCGGTGCGGTTTTGCTTCCTGACATTACCACTGTTTCTCCAGCCGTTGGAACAAAACACAAGCAAATCTAACGCAAATTGTGGAATCTGTGTGAAGCGGCGCTTCAGTAGGGCGGGTAACTAAATGCTTTGCAGTTAACAGCGGCTAGGCTGACAATTTCAAATAATTTGTTCCTATGCAAGACCTCATGGAATGTTTACATTTATCCTCTACAATAATCACAACTTTATTCTCATGTAGTTTTCGAGATTACGCAAGGCGTCGTTCGCAAGTTAGGCCAGAATGCATGGCTCACACTCAGCCAGATGCAGAGTGTGAGACGTATACAGAGTGGCGTTACAAGAGCGAAGGCAATGTATGAAGCAATGACGTAATGGGCAACAACTATTCGGCCCGGCAGAATCCAGTAGGAGGAGCAGCAGTGGGGAGATCAAAGGAAGAACCAAGGAAATCTCTACATCAATAGACATGAAAATAATTTGCACTTGCGTTGAGCGGAATGCTGCCAACGAGGAACCAAGCAGCGAAGCCACCGCATTCGACGGTTCTTCCTTGTCTTGCTTCAGGTTTAGGCCGCAGCCAAGACCAAGGCAACTAAGCAGTCATCGTAATGAATAAACCTGCTGAGTCTGATGCTGGGTAGATATCTGAATGTTTTATTTTTCATGATCATTGACATTTACATTTCTCACGTCAACAAATCATTTGCCTCTCCTCCTGATATATATTTTCGAGTTTATATTTGTTTTGTAAGGTTAATCCTACTCTCTTCATTCTGTCTTTATCGTCATAGTTGTATAGTCAGTCACACTACTGAAAATGACATTTTATTCCCATTTGTGCGGAAAATGTTTTTTTTTTCAATCTCAGATTGAATAACTTGAGCATTCAAGTAAAGAAGTCTCTGCCGTCAAATTACCTCATTATCAGGTTCCTGATCTGTTAAATAATTCTATATATGACTCCCATAGAGGGCTTTGCTGCTCATTTTGAAAAATTGGCAAATTTTCAATGATCAGCTGCGCATTGAATTGTTATGCGCAATTTTGTCGGCGCCAAGCAATCAGTCTTTACGAGTATTACTGAGAGCCAGCTATGTAATCACCAGAAATCAATCTTCTTCAGCCTCCTAAATACACTTTTACAAGGCTTAAATCACGGACGCAGCGCATGCTTCATACATTGCTGAAAACAGTGTGTGAGGAACATTGGCAATAAGTGAGACAATATTGCGTCGTGCACCTACCTCATCCTTGTCGCAATTATATGCTTGCGACCCCCATAGTACTGGAAGTTGAAAATTTTCTTGAGTGTGTGTTTAAACATTGGATTGTGTTTCCTTTGGTTGACTTTTATTTGCATTCTAAAGGCTTCCTGTTCTGACTCTGATTGCTTCAATATGATGTTCATTGGACTGTTCATTCCTGTTAGCAACCAAGAAAAATTGCGCGCGGAAGAAATTTGCGTTTAAAAAGCGCAATAAAAAATTTACTTGTCATCGTGGACCTACGAAAGTGGATGTTCAGAGAAGCTGTTGAACACCACCACTGCAACTGGTGCGGAGGGTTATGCAATGCTTTATTCCCGAATTCCTCCTCCTGGCATTATTCAGGCAGAGCAGAATGAGGACGTGCGGGCTTTTCCGGTGCTGGAGCTCCACGACAGTACAACCAGCTGCAGCCCGCCGTCGCTGGTCGTATGGCCGTTTCTTTTCCTTATGCCGCTCCTCGTATTCACGCTGCTCCTCGGGAGTCCTAACTGTACGCTGCGTACCCATAGCGGTACTCCATGAAAGGCTAGTTACATCCCTCGCCAGATCGCAAGCTGCTGTCGCCAGGCAGCTCGCGTGACAGTAATAAATCCTTACTGGGAAAGGTATGCGGGGAGTGCTATACGTGCTTCATATGGTAAGCAGGAGCACCTTATCATCAATTGATTAGGATGCTTGTTCTTTGCTGGTTCGTTAATGAAGCGAACGTTTTTCTTTATGTTGTATGTGTGATACGAAATATTGTGTGCACTTTTTGCTTCAATCACCGAAGATCTTTTTTTTTTTCGTGAGGACGATGCTGCGAAAAATCCCGACCAGCTACGGGGTAACAGCTTCGCTGTAAAATATAGAACATCAATGTAACTTTAATTTTAGAAACAGATCAGAAAACGTAAAATGAGGGCTATAAAGAGCAACGCTGATGATAACTTCACAGGACAGATAAAATTGTGCAAAGCTGAAGCGATACGTGCCAAATCCAAAGAAACATAAAAAGGTGAACAAAAAAGAAACGCATCGCCCAAAGGCTCAAATAAAGAGGTCTGCTACAAATACTTCAAATTGAGTTGTCCTGCTTTCAAAACGGCAGATTCAGTAAGACCGTTTGATTTTTGAATGGCTGCTGGAATAAAGAAATATCTTAATTCAAGTGCGGAGCCGCAGAATCCTTGAATACTGTTAGTCTGAGCATATTCCGCTTAAGTATGCATAACACTCAGCATACTTAGCATGCACACCGCTTGAGAGTAAAGCTTTACCACATTGACGCTCAATGAGAATGGCCATTCATTGTAGGACAATAAAGGTGACGGATTTATTCTAGGGTGACGACAGTCCTTTAGTCTTCAATTGTCCTTCAAGAGTATGCGCCATCATGCGTGATATTCCGTAGTCCCGTTATCCAGGATAACTAGAAGTTCCATTCAGTCTCTGTCTGAAGCCCCCTGCGATAGATTTACCGAAAAAAAATTGACACGGCATGGTCATCAGTTCTAATCACTAATAAATTAACTGCTCTCAAGAGACAGCCAATACCGTGGCTAGCTGATTTCTGTTTCTGATAAAGGAAGATAAATTAGCAGAGAATCATAGCAGTGAATTAGCAGAATCATAAGCGAAAAAACAAGGATGGATGTACCGCCACAGATTTCGCTGAGCGCCTAACTGGTGGTTCCGTAATTACACAAGTACAGAATAAACTACACAGCCGTTTTGAGCTTGTTATAACGTGCGTTAATGCACTAACATTCACTTTCTTTTAAGAAGTGAGGAACAGAATAACTAATTTAATATATCACTGCCACGAAAGAGCACAACGCTGAGCATCCTTAAAGATCAACACGTAAAGAAGGAACACCGCAAAAATGCATAGTTCATGCAATGTAGTTGTTCTAATGAAAGAAAAATAACAAAATCATTGGTAGTGTTACCTGTCACTCAATTTTCTGAAATATTTGCAAGGAAATTGAAAGCAAACTGAAAAATACACCTCCAGCCATATTATCAGTTATTGTTTGTTTTTTTCTAGCGAAGAAAGTTGCTAAGGTTCATGTACACCTCCTTTCATTGATGCATAAACTACCGTTTTTGGCAACGGCCGTTCTGACGTAAAGCGCCTCACCATTTTATTTCAATATTATAATAATACCCAAATATATCTGCTATTTGGTGGGAGAAGTGAACGCTTGCTTTGGATGTAAGAAAAATGGCACAAGTGCCCGTCGACATCGCATGTCTCGGAGCCGGAATAAGATCGGCGCGCTAGAAGGCAGCGTCTCCGCCTCGTGTCCAGCGGCTGTTTGCCGATCCAGCTGAGCTATCGCTGCTGCGCCTGTGTTTCTGGCTGTCGCTTAACAAATCCAATAAATCTCGTCACATAGATATATCATATAAGAAAACGCGCTTTCAAGACCACTTCAAACTTTTTGCTTGGAAAAAAAATCAATGTGCTGATAATCTGTTGATTAGCACCCAAGAGAAGAAACGTCTTGGCGCCACAAATCGGAAGCTGAATAGAGCGCTCCCCAGAAACATCGTGCGAAGTACCTACATCTATGGCAACAGCATAGAGGCCCTGTGGTGGCTCCTTGGGAAACGCTTGACGTCTGTTGGAAATCAGCGTTTCCGTGGTTGGTGAGTGCGATGCCATAAAAGCCTTTGCGACATTTTGCGCCTATCGTCTCTAAGAGGCACGCGTACTCAAAGAAGCTATCATTAAAACAGTCTGCTTCCCAAAACTGCTCTAAGGTTGCCTTTGTAGTAAGACGAGACATACAGCTGTGATATTTGTAGCATGCGGAATATATAATGAAACTTGCGGCAACGAGCTTCACCCTCAATTAGAAACTATGTTGGAACGTTTGCACATGGTACTCTGCGCTTAGAACTTTCATGCGAAACACAGCATAAATAGAAATGTCTTCATCTCACTCGCCGTCTGCATAACCCTATCTGTATGGATATTCTACTGGGCTACAAGTGAGTTATTATGTTCTCTGTGTGTAATCTGTACATTTGTAAAAATGACTGTGAATGAATCCCCGATTGGACGTGTTCGGACACCTGGATACTCTGTGAAGCCTGTCGACAATTTTTTTTTGTGCATAATATGTTACGGGCATTGAGATTACGCTACTCTCAACACTCCTATGAGAACTAATGTGAACTTTGAGAAATTATGTTAAGGGTCATAGCCTAAAAAAAAATACGGTTCACTGTCTGTAACCACCGCAGGGCCTCGAACTTCGGGAAGGGCTTTTGGCCAAAACATACGGGTAAATGCCTCCTGAGAGTAACCGTTTTAAAAATTTAAGCTCGCCAAAAAACCAGCTCCTGCTTCTGAAAACTAAGGTAAACGTACGAAATATCTATTCTTCCTTTAAGCCAATTTTTCACATCAACTTCTCTACTCCTGAGTAAATAACTTCCACACGGTCTTTCTCCTTTTTCTTTTCACATATATTGTGGTTAAAACTACACCCAACGTCTGCCTCTTGTTTTATAGACACGCACGTTAGATTGATCCGGCAGTGCTTTTATTGAAGTACGTCCGACGCTTTTTGTTTGTTTTTCTCTGTTTTCCTTTAGGATACGCCTCGCATAAGCACTCTGGACTGCTAAATACACATTTCCCTCGCGTCAATACTTATAGAGCGTACGTTGTGCTGCAGCGTGCCTCTTTCGACCCAAAACCTGCGCAGATAGATGTGCTCCTAATTGCTGTAACAACTGCCGCATCCGCGTCCATAGTGCGTTTGCGCAATTTCAGAGCAAACAAACGGATTTCGTCCGATGCCATTAGACCCGACACTTGACAATTTGTGCTTGTGACAAATTGGCCAATGCTGCAGTTAGACTTTGCCACCAATCAACTAAAGTGATTTGTGAAAATTGGTTTCGCATTGCAGCACTTCGCCATACCGCAATGTCGACGCCGAAACTGCAATCGACAAAATCACGTAATGATCAACTAGCGAAAGTAAAGAAGTGTAACTCTTCTCCGTGAAGTTGGCCTCCGTTGACCGCTCATCGTGTCGCCTTATGGTTTCGTTCGCGAAAAGGTACAAGTGAGCCTTGTCGTACCGTTTGCTTTGTCACTGAAGCAGTTCTTTCCTGATGCTTCTTCTGGAAAATGTTTTAGTTACACCACTAGGTAGTTCAGTAATCCAAATTTCAGAATTGGTAGTGCGAGTTGCGGCGTCGCATAAGACGTCGTAGTTGTGCATACGTTTCAAAGCATTTTATAGTGCGTCAGTAGAACCTAGACGATTCTACTTTGCTGATGCATTCATCTATCAAAGTAGTTAAGAATCATGCTGCAGAAACCTGGACAGTCTGCAACGAGTGGGTGACATTACAAGCTCAGAAACTGTGGCAAGTAGGCAATTTTCGTTAGCGTTGCTGTAGAATGTCCGATTGCGACGCTGGGCTGGGTACCAATTCTCGAATTTTTCTTTACTTTTTTCTTCGGCAGTTTACCTGACGTGGTGAATGCCTTTCCACCACTCACATCTGACAAGACAAATGGAATAGTGTGGTATTACTCCAGGCATACTGCCACATGCATCGAACCGTCAGATCATGCGTTTAGGAAAGTTTTCTTGCGTCATTCTTTCATGCACTGCATAGCTAGCGAATGTAATAAGAGCGCAAGAAATGAGTGCTAGAAACTGCGTAAAAGAGGTACTTTAGGTATGACCTTCGAGTGGTATAAATCAGAGAGTCGAGCGGTTCTGAGGACGCTTTTCTTGCTGTCATTAGCGATTATAAGAATATCCGTAACGAAAATAATTTTGGCATGTCAGAAACAGGGTCGAAAGAAAAAGCTAAAGAGAGAAAAGAAAATACATGAAGAAGGAAGAAATGAATTCCGATATTAAATCGTACCTTGGACCACAGTTACACCAGCACAAATGTCATGTAAATGCCGGCGTTCAATATTTTTCTTTTCTTTTTCTTATATGAAGTTTATTGCATCACGTATATTACACTTACATTTTCTGTCTAATATTCTCATCGCCTCGATTTCCCTGTGTTGCAGTAGGCATAGAATAGTACACAAAGTTGACTGATTGAACGAGAGCCTAAATGAGCACGGGTATAGCCTGCACGATGTGTTGCAAAGACATTTCTGTATAGCTACCTATATGGCTCAGAAGCTGTTTATTCGTGGTGGCTCAATGAGAATTGTTTTGTTATATAAAGCGGGCAAGCTATGGCTACTCAAGCGGGAAGTATTTAACATTGAATGGCCACTCCTATAAAAATTATGGTGTTGGGCTGCTGAGCACGAGGTCGCGGGATCGAATCCCGGCCACGGCGGCCGCATTTCGATGGGGGCGAAATGCGAAAACACCCGTGTGCTTAGATTTAGGTGCACGTTAAAGAACCCCAGGTGGTCGAAATTTCCGGAGTCCTTCACTACGGCGTGCCTCATAATCAGAAAGTGGTTTTGGCACGTAAAACCCCAAATATTATTATCCTATAAAAATCCGAAGTGCATACACATCGTCTTTCAGAAATAGTTTGCGACAAGTGTGAAGAACGATAATCACTACTCAATCGCTTATCTTTGAAGATTCACCAAAGGGAAAGAACCGACATTCGATATGCGCACTTCCTCGGGAATTCGGAAAAGAATGACGTAATAAGTACATCAAACCAAATGGAGCAGTATGGCGGCGTTGCTTCCAGATCTTATAAAACCTACACGCATTGGAACATTCAGTTCAGCTGGAACCACAAAATATATGAACAGAAATTGTTCAAAGCGTGTAAATGTGGCTATGTGGGTAGCTGGATGTGGCGAAGAACGGACCTCTGCTCACTGTCCCCGTAATCATTGTTCACCTTTCTCACCAAATGAACGCCTCTCCCACGTAACAATATTTCATTCGGTCACTAGCTTAACGCGCACACGGCAAATGCGGAGCCTTTGAGGCATTCCATATACATTCAAAAGGAGGTTATTGCAGCCGACACTTTCAGAACCCTTGTGGTTAATATAAAGTCATTTCTTGTGCTCCTCTTGTTGTCAGTGGCCAGAGTGCTGCCGCACCTTATTATTGGTATCAAATAAAATTTTAAATTCTTAATAACTGCACAAGGTTTTTATTACATGGCTTTTATTCCTTCATTCAGAAATGTAAGGGAAAATAATTCCAACGGTCACACATATCGTGCCTAATATTTCATTAAGTCCTTGGTGTATGATATGGAGATCATGGTGAAACGAAGTTTCAACCACCTGTGGTATCCACCTGTAGCTTTGATTCATCGCGGAGACCGGGAGGCCGAATGGTGCTATGCTCAACTTTTATATCACACTATTACCATAACAGCCTGTGAATAATTGAGTGGTTTGTACGTTATTTCAAGCTCCTGCGTACTACTGATGATTTATTCAAGCACATTCAATGAAATTATTTTTTCTGCCATTATGAATATTGAACCAACTTGCACAAATCTTTTCTAGAGCTGTCCTGCCAGCTGTCAGCTATTGGTGGTGGTATAAGATGTGACTTTTCTCCCGGAGTATTTTTTCAAAGCCACATACGAAAAAAAAAATCGAGAGCGAACATTATGTTGTATTTAATAAGCTATGCTCCACAGTATGCCGACCCAGATGATAGCTGTGCTTTAAGTGCACCTTACAATGCGGTATTTATCTTTTCAAAGGCATAATGAGCCCAGCAGTCTTCGATTCTTTTGGAAGAATGATTATAAAAAATTCGTACATTTCATTTCAGTCAAAGAAAGCAAGCTCGCTAAGCCGAAAGTAACGCCTTACCCAGTACTCAGCCCAGATGTAGTCGCGAGGAGCCATAACATGGGAGCACGAAAGTGTGTCTGCGCTTCGATATTGGCTGCTGTTTTAAAGGGACACTAAAGTGAAAAACGATTTCTTCTGCATCAATAAATTACCGTTCTACAACACCAAAAACACCACTCTTACAACGATAAGACGTTTGGTAAGCCAGAAAAAGCGCAAGAACGAAATACGGGTGACGTCGCCTACTTAAGTTCCCGCACCTGGGGGCTGTGACGTCTTTGATTTTGATGGCATCTTCTAGGGTCTATAATTTACATATAGCGGCATACATTGACAACATTCTGTTCTAAAGAAACCAAATATTAAACATGGCAAGTTTAGGGAACCTTTATTCAGCCAACGCAGCCCAAATGCGAAAGCATACTTTGGAATCCCTGACGTCACGCTGACGTACCGGCGCTGGGGTTTCGGCGCGAAATTCAAACACTGATACTTGGACCTTCATTTTCTCATCTAATAATCAAACTATGTTTTTAAATGACTGCCGGCAGGGTTTTCAAACAATGCTTCATTAGTCTGAACCGATTTATTGTTTCGCTTTAGTGTCCCTTTAAGGTACAGTGAGTGGCGTTGTGACTCCGATAGAAATGTTGATCGACTGTTTGAAAGATATATTTCGGAAGTCTAGCGATTCCAATGGAAAAAAAGAAAAGGCGCTGGGGGTACTTTCGCTACTAAATGTACAGGACGGGCACAACAGTTAAAACCGCAGGAGCAGAACCACCGCTGTATAGACAGGTTCAATAAATTCTAATCATGTTCAGAAGGTCAAGTATTGCCTGTATTCAACGTAACCGAAAAATCGCAGCTATGTTAAATACCATATATGCAGGTCATACAGTAATAAAGACAGGAGACAGTGTGATGGTTCCAGCAGGTACAGACGCGAGCACTAGCACTTCTACTTACCTTGATGCTTCTTTGCCAGTTGTCTTGAGAGAAATGTTTGTTCTAGAGGAGGTTTTCGAGGCTGTTGAGGACGTAGAGTGCGTTGTTGCGGGTTAGGTTTTGAAGCCAGCGCTGGCTCTTCTGCCACGTATAGGAAAACGGCAAATATGGCGAGAACGACCAATATGTTAAAGCTGGCCATTATAGCGACGGCTAAAAGGCGTAGAAGACAGGGTGCTGCCTGCCCGGGATTCATATGCCCATTTAGAGGCCGAATTCAGACACGTTCAATTGTTCTCGCTGTTCTATACTAAACACAATACGTATATAGTAATAAGCCAATGGCTGCACGCACATCTTTTTATGCCGCATCTCATTTTCATTATGACAGTTCCTTCGGCGACAATGCGTTCAGAACGGGTTGTTATTTTTGCAGAGGGACTTCCTGGAGAATAAATATTGAACATAAACGACCCTTCAATGGCAAATAGCCATTCAACATGCATGTTTGATGTAACCTCACTGCGGACGTTTGCATTGGAAAATACTGTGTTGTCTACTAGTAATAGTGGGGCATCCTTCATGTCCTTGTAATGCCCAGCGCAGGTGGTCATTCTTTAACATATCGCTAAATAATACTTATGGCCCAGAGTATTTCTAGCATAATCACTGGGGCAACGCTGCCAGAATACTGAATAAAAAAGATTACCTTACAGGTGCACTGCAAGGTCAAAGATTGCGCTTGATCTACGCAATGTCGAAGCCGCGCGCAGCTTTTCCATTGAACGCTGTTAACTTTTGTTCTCTGCAAAATCGTTTTTTGCTTAAGCGAGCACATGAGTCCTGAAGTCGTGGGCACATGCATGTAATTTATTCCGTAGAGTTTCAGCGGTTATACATGTGGTGGTAAGGTGTGGTGGAAACTATTTCCGGCACCCCCTTTGAACTTTGCTTAACAGATGTCTGCCTGATTTGGGAGTGGTAAAGAAGCATCTGCTTTCTACCTAATTAATGTTGGCTTGTCTCATGTCAATCTATGTCAGAAGCATGAGCTGAAGTTTGTTACTGCTACATTCGAAGATTCTAGCTGTGTTTCAAAGAAGCACGACAGGAGCTAATACTCGATTTATGCCACGAAGCATATCTGCTGAAACATTTTGTTTTATCTTTTTTAATGCGAATTGAAGGAACATAATTTCTACCTAACCATCCGCTGTTTTGTAAAAAAGAATAGTAAGGCGTTCTTCGGTAAGAGCGCTGCGTAAAAATGTCGAGTATGCAATATATATCTAAGCCTGATAGTACCACTTCGCAAAAGACAGCACAAGAAACAGCTCATGTGTGGCGGATAGATGTAGATGAATAATAAGGACAAGTATTTGATTTTCTTCTCTTATTTATTTTATTTGCCTGCGTTCCCAATTGCGATGGTTGACAGCCTCTGACATGCGGCTACCAAAATGACTTGATTATATATAACCCATGGGTCTTTCAGGAACCCGGCAGAAACTCAATCTGAGCGGTTTCTTGAGCATAGAAGTAAGCATCACTGACTTTAGATATAACATGAGTCGCCATGTGAATATAATGCTTAGTTTCGCTTTCACCACGCCGAACGCAACCGCAATTTTTTTAACTGCCGTTGGGAAAACATAAGCACAGGTCGGCAGGCGGAGCCCATCTTACTGATACTCACTCGACAATATTTTCGCGGACTATGTATTCAGTGGCACCCTATGCACTGCCGCTCACTAGCACTCACTGGTGTCAGATCGTTGTCTCCTTTACAAGGTGCCTGCCACGTGAGCGGAAAACCAGCAGTCCTGCCCTTTCCTTCTTATGTTCTCAAATAGTGTCGGTCGCGAGTGGCACATGTGGCTTACGGAACCACTTCGCACAGCCTCGCGTGGCTTCCGAGATCGCCATCAGAAGTGAACGCCGATGTCGAAGGCCATTAACCTCGATCTTCGCTCAGCGTGTGCTCGCAAATACTACAGACGACAGCTATTGTAGAGCCATGCAACCAACCTTTCAAAGGCGCACTCAAAGAACTGTGCCCGCAGTGGTATCACCGCTGCACCGAACACATAAACACCGTGCGCTGGGTCACCAGCCATCGGTACCGCCCACTGCCCGTGATGATAGAGTCGGTCGCGAACTCATCCTCGCGATTCTTGTTCACAATGAGGGCAGGCTAGTTGCGCGGGCCATTTCACGGGCATCTGGTAAAGGAGGAAGTGCTCAAATATACTCGCGTTCTCTCCAACTCAACGAATGTCACTCGCTTTCGCAGTCACACGCATTCAATATTACCATCTCTGGCTCGTTCGAATTCACGTAAACTGGCACGCACTCCCGTTCATTCTCGCATCCACTCACATGCTTCGTCATTTCCTCTCGCTTTATCCCACTTCTGTCAAAACAGTGGCAACGACAAAAAGTAGCAGTTTCGCCCGGAAGGCGAACCATATGCTGCGATAGTAAATTAGTACACATCAATTCGAATTAAGGGTAGTACGTTTATCGGCCGTGTAAACTTAGAAACATTCGCTTTCTAACTGAATGTAACGCGCATCGTGTCAGCGCGCGCAAGCAAACACGAACACATCAAACTCGATTGGCGCGGAGTGTCGTTGTCAAAACGCTGGTGTGAGCAAGCGCGGCAGCAGTAGCGAGCGAAGTCACCTTCGTGCGGTCTATCTTTTCAACGCAAGTCCGGCGAGAAAAGGGCGCGCACAAAGATATGAGCCATTTTTACATAGCTTTCAATACACGGTGCGCGCGACCGTGCAAACTAAACTACGCACTTCTTGGCCGACTCGCAGGCCCCCTCCCACTCGCGCAACCTCCCCGCTTTTCTCCACCATCTCTGGCGTGCAAGACTGAGGCACGGTCGTCAGTTACCCTTGCGCCCGGTGGAATGTACACGTCGCATATTGTCTTCAAGACAATGGCCAGGGTAAGCAGGAGCGGCCAATTGCGCCGCCCCGAGTACAATCCCCCCCCCTTCTTTCTAGCTACAGAGTACCTTCTCCCCGTCGTAGATGGCTCTCAAGATACAGTGGTCCGCATTGGGCGCATGCGGGCGCACGGGCCGCCCGGAGGAGAACCCGGCCGAAGGAGAACCCCATCCCTACGCTCGCCAAGAAGCCTTGCGCGCGACGAAGACGGCGTGCTTCTTCTCTTTCGGGCGCTAGATTTAGACGCGATCGCCGGTTGACCCTCGCACGCTTTCTGTCGCACATACAGCCTACGGCGCACTGAGACGATTTCATCGCCCTTATACGTGACATCACGGCGGCGCCGACGGCGACGGCAAAAATTCCCTTGGAACTTCCATGTAATTGTTAGCGCAATAAAATGAGTCACTGTACTCTTGGGTGAGTGTGCCGGCCTTTGCACGGCAGTCTCCCAAGCAACCAACCAATTTGAAGCCATAGAGCTGAGGACGCGGGTCCCTCACGCAAACAGCTTCTATTTAGTGCTATGCGTGAGCACGTGATTTTACCACCAGATTACTAGCCCAAATTACAAGCGATCGGTGGCGCTCTTGCTTTGTCGATTTTTTCAGGATCCATTTATTCTTCTCCGTAGCCGGCTTGCGTATGAATACACGCTGCCAAGGAAAGAAGAGGAAATTCGCAGTTCCGCCCGCAAGGTGAACCATCCATTGCGATAGTGAATTGGCACATAGCTTTACTAAGTAAGGATAATAGATTTATCGGGCGTAAAAGCTGGTAAACATTCGCTTACTGACTAAATTAACAATGACAGAATATGTAAGCATGACTCAACGAGGACGTAGATAGAAACAGACACAGAGACAAAGGTGTCTTTGTGTGTCTGCTTCTTTCTACATTTTTGTTCAGTCGCGCTTATACATTCTGTCAAGGATTCAAAGCGCATGTTTTAGCACGTGTTTTAACTAAATTAACCAGCAGAGTGTCATGCTCGCAAAGGTAAATATGAATACATCTCGCTCGATGACAGCGGAAATCGTCTATGAGAAGGCTGGATTTGGGAATCGCGGCAGCCGCAGCGAGCCAATTGACTTCCGTGCATCTGTCGCTTGAACGTGAAATAAAGGTTCAAATCAGAGCGCATACGAAGCTACCGGCACTACGCGCACTGTGAAAACTTCGCAGATCGCTTCGAAGATGAGGCCCGCGCGAGGTCGTACTTTAGACACCTCACAGACCACTTTCAAGACACACGAGCGCAGGCAATGCGTCCCGACGGCGTCCGCCAAAGGCGTATACTACGGCGTCCGCGATTCGCGTAGCTAACGCCGTAGGAGACGCCGCGGTTGTCTCCACTCTGCACGGAGCGGCAGGCGAGGGGAACATCGAGGGACCCTAGCAGCCATCGGAGAAGAACGCCCCTCCTCCTTGGCCTGATTCCCCTGCCTCGTTGGCGACAGGAGAGGGCACGAATCCGAACCGCGTTCCTCGCTCGCGCACGCGAGATTGAACCGCGTTCGCCGGTTCACCCTCACACGCTTTCAGGCATACGGAACCTCACGGCGCAACCGACGGCAAAAATGCGCATGGAGTGTCCATATAATTGCTATCGCAGTAAAACACATTGAAGAAGTTGCCTCTAACAAAAGTTTTTCGTGCATACACATGCCCATGCAGAGAACGATAGCTTCTGATCAATCATTGCGAAACGCAATTAGTACGTGCTCTTTTTTACTTAACCTAAGTATCGCAATAACAATAATGTTACAGTAATAGCCGCATTCCTATATTTGGAAAACCAGCCAAATTGCCAAGGACTAAGTGATGGTTGGGCGTGAGGCCTGTGTGTACGTTGCTACTCCACTTGCGAGCGCTCAGTTTACGGAACATAAAAGACATTTTGCGCCAAACTTGGCGAATTGTAACGTCTCTGTTTCCTCACCCACTTCCTCATTTCTGCTTCTTTGTTGTATAGGTGTTCGCATGCGCATATCTTCTACATCGCTCTAAGGTGCTACCAATGTCATGCTGAGCAGTGAGAGCTATCGTTCTATTGAGCAAAACATTTAACCCATCTATATGGCATCGTCCCATCTTGTGCACTAGAGCACAGCTTGTTCACGTGACACCACTTGGAGCTTTTCGAACACCGCAGCAGGCAATCTTTGCGCCATAACAAGTGGTATAAATGCATCTGAATGAATAACAGTGGAACCATGGATAGTTGCCGCGCGAGCCTCTTCTAATAACCGTCTGAGCTTGTTTGCGCACGAAAGGGTACAACCCTGCCATTATTACCCAAACGGCATCTTCATTTAGAGATGAAGGTTTTTCTTCCTGTGGGCCAAGAAATATGCCATGTAGACGTGATCGGAATGTGTCATCGCCGCAGCCTACACAATTAGGTGACTCTGCTGAATATGGCGGAAATCATGAATTTTGTTTCATCTTCATGGCTTTCTAGATATCATAGGCTTCACCACTACGCCCCGCCACCCACTTGCCACAACAAACGCTACTGCAAGCGAATAATTCAGTAGTGTAAATAATTCGTCTTCATAGTAGGTGTGCGAAACACGAACTGCAAAAGTCAATCAATGATTTCACAATAATGGTAAGAGCGAGCCGGCAATTTTCATCAGCGCGATGACCCTGAATTGAGGTCCTGCCGTCACAAGTAGCCATAATGCATTTGTTTCGCTACTTGTAACAGGAAGGTGACGAGATGTTCGGCCGGAATAACCGCTGAGCACTTTTTCTTCACCTGCTACATCAATTCAAGTGTTAATACGTACGATAGATGTGCGAGAAATGTCTTTACGTAGTCTCTACGGAAAGCCAGCTTATTCTCGCTCTTCCAGCCCGTTCTTTCACCAGAGAAAGCTCTTCAATGTTTATGTAATGCTTCGCAAAGCAGTGCCAGCGCCGGATGTTACTAGCCAGGCGACAAGTGTTCCTAAAAGCAGCAAAGCACGCCAGCAACTCACAATAGTGACTGAATGATTGGATATCTGTGAAAACTGTAGCAGCCGCGTAAGTTTCACTTTGGTTGACGCTTGTTGATGTGGAAAGAAAACTTAACCAAGTGGCAGGAAGTAAAAGCGTACATACCATGCATGTTCAGAAGATACAGCGCAACGCTGCCTTACGGTGGTGCGAATGACGCTACCAACTAAATAAAAGGTCGCATAACCGAAAAAAACGGTACGAAAAATAGCCTTTTATGGTGCTACGAGGAGTACTGATTCTCCAGTGGTTGTTGGTACTTGTCAAGCTACTGAGTGCAATGACGTCGGCTTCCGCCTAGCTCGAGACTTTAGTGAAGCCCCAATCTATGGCGTCGCTATCGCTCAACCATGACAATATTTCGCTGTAATGTCTTGTTTTAATTATTGTAATGTAATTTGCATTTACACGACCAACGGCAGCAGCCCCATTCCTCTTACCGCTATTTTAACTGCCCGCTACAACATCACATATCTATATGGATAAAACCGAACAGAAGCTGAAGGCCAATCGGCCTAACGGGTGTTCACCTTGACGTAAAATAGAAATATCAGTAACAGAAAAATGCTAACAAAAAAAGTTTTCAGAGCAGTGGCTATGCACCTACTAAATACAAATGTAAAGAACAGCAACAAAGATTCACAGAAACATCAACAAGTCCATCGACAACATGCATAAAACGATTTTTCCCGCGCGACTGTTCCCGCGACGTATTCGTACATAAAATCAGGTTAAAAATAAGTTATATCTTACCCCTTGCACGCCCAGTACACTTGATTTAAATGATCCAAAATCTTACACATAAGTAAATATACGTCGATAGCGGCACATACATGCTTTAATGTACAACATTACATTATTCTATTGACAAAAAAACTTTGAATGTTGTGATACGTATCGGTAGTGAGTGGCAGAAGTTTACATGCGTTATATGCGTTGTTTAAAGCCGATATTGATGAAGAGTGTAAGGGAAGCGGGCCGATTGCAGACACCTGCACCACCCTTCTCATTTGGTTCTCTACTTTAACTACGCTAGCTCGGCTCCGCCGAAACACTCTCCACTTCTGCGCGAATTTCGCCTCGTCAGCTATATAGAAAAAGCTTGTTAAAGTAGGCATTGGTGTTCACTTAGAAAGCAAGCAAAAGGGACCTTCTATAAACGAGGAGAGCGTTTGATTGTGTGGTTCAAACAACGTGATAGGTCAGCGCCCCATGCTTGTCTTGGCGGTTATGCAAGTTTGTCGTCAGAAATTCGGAATAAACGCAGATTGGAATAGTTTTATTCTATAGGACCCGTATGTAATACATATTTCTTTGAGTACAGTAGCAGTGACGTATCTATCAGGGGGAGGTGTGAGAATTTATAGTTTCACGTCTTTATGCTTTAAACGTTAAAGCGTGTGCGTTTTTGTGAGCGACGGCTTCTGCGTTGAGGAGTTCTTTGCAAGGGGTGCGGTTCCCGAGGGTCTTCCGAAGTGCCATTCAGCCGCGGTCGACCGGCGCCCCCTGCGATGGATATGTGTTCAGTTGCAGTGAATTTTCTCGAGCGAATAGGAAACAACGAAAAAACATTCAAATGATATGGTCGTCTTGGTGCTCTATTGTTTTTTTTATAAATTTGCTGGCATAGAAAGATACCCAATCTCCCACCTACTGTGTTCTAACTGCTCTTCACACACATACACACACACGATAAAAATTACTACAAATAGTAACAATTTTTCGGGGTCTTAATAAATACCGGAGCAGATATAATTCAATTGATAACTGGTGTCCATGCAACTACAGAGCTGTCAAATCAAATATACTGCTTTATACACTGGCGAAAAGCGCCTCAGTGTGCTAACATGCAATATTTCAAAATTGAGATAAGGGAACGCTAGAAATAAACTGCAAAATGTGATTGAATTAGAAGCAAAATAGCAGGGAGCATCAGAAGGATCAGAAATCTAAGGCAGGGACATCTTAACAGTACTCAGTTTACGCAAAGCCGTAGTTGAAATGAAAAAGAAATGATTCAAGTCTTATTGGAGCTCACTTTCCACGTTAACATACACGTTCATTTGTCAATACTATTGGAAACATGCGCGACAATGCAAGTCACGCTGTATTGCTCTAGGCATTTTATGCCTGTCTGAAAGATTTGTACCAAAGAAACTTCATTATCAGGGCTTACCGAACTACACTGATCACGGCATGGTCTATTTGGTTGTAAAACAGATTCGCTTTTTCTTTAAATCTTTAAATGTGTTGCAGTCCACGTGATATTTACTTATAGCAGTTAACTGTGAGCGGAGCTATACTGGGATCTTAAGGAGCGTTGCTTTTGACCACTTATGCACATTGCAATGATTCAAAATCATTGTACAGGTGATGCTTCAATACCAGCCGGCATAAGAATCATGCCAGAAATCGTTAGGAAGGGACCTAAACAGAAGCGTAATAGCAGTGGTATTCAACAAGTTTGTGCAAGTTTCTTCATTAATCAGAGTTGAAGGAGGAGGAGGAAGTAAACTTTATTGCCCTAGAAAGAGTAATTCAGCGGTCGGGCCGGATGTCTTCATCTTCTATTGGTTGATGACGATCTCCGGCCTGCATGGTTGGCGCCCCTATTCCAGGGCACCACTGAGCGTGGCTGCTCGCCGGGCATGATCCACCAGCCTCCGTTGGAGGCTAGGGTCGCCGCTGTTGAAGTATCGCGATGTCTCATGCGCAAGCGCTTTACGCCTCTAAAGATGCATTTCCGGAGCTGTAGATTGTAGTTGCAAGAAAGTACACGGGGCATTCACTAAAAGACGTGTAGGCTCAAAGTAGATGAAAATAAAAAAAAACGAACTTCTTCCATGAAGAAGAGCTGAATCACTTTGAAATATTGTCGGTTGCTGTTAAGTGTAATGTACGCGTCATTTTGTGGGGACTTAATAAAGCTGACATAAGCTGGCGTAACACATTGTTTATTCTTCGGGATATATATTTAGGTCTCGACTGACCCTTTCCATTGCAACAAAAACTAAATACAGATACCTCACTGTCACAGGTGATTTACTCTTCTGAAGTATTCGCTTGATGTACCCGTAACAGTTCTAATTAAAGACGTTATAATACCAATTACGTGAGAGAAATGTTATTTGACACCATACAGTACCACACGTTCAACTTCCTGCCAAATGTAATGCTACGAAATCAGCGCTTGCTTTTATTTTCTGTAGCAAATTGATCTATGGTAGCAGACGATTTGCTTTTTACTAAGCAAAGAAAGCACTTTCACTCGGCTCAGTGATCTGGATTGCTGCCTCGAAATCATTGGGAGGAGGAACAACACAAGATATCTTGTACTTCCTCGCTTAAGCACTGTGACTGAATTGGTCTAAGTGCTTTGATTTTTTGCACGAGAAGCACACTAGTTCTATGCATTCGATACAATTAGAAAGCAACATGAGGGAGCAACCGCCTACTTCAGCTCATAATGTCGAAACGTCAAAATATGGTAGGCTGCCCTGCCGAAACTCCTACGCGCTACTTAACAACTTATGCATATCTTCACGTATTCGTAGCTCGGACAGCCACATTATTATCGCTGTACTGCGACACACTCTATTTATTTATTTATTTATTTATTTATTTATTTATTTATTTATTTATTTATTTATTTATTACCTCTCGAGGCTAATAGAGCATTATAGAGACGAATCGGATGACATAAAATGCTATTTATTTATTTATTTATTTATTTATTTATTTATTTATTTATTTATTCATTTATTACGTCTCGAGGCCAATAGAGCATTATAGAGACGAACGGGATGACATAATATGCTTATAGCCCACTTTCCCAAAGTTGGCAATGTCTGGGGTAGCTGCGATGGAGGCAGTAAAATAGTTGTATTCTGCTCTGGGCATGTGACATGGAGTTGAGCGGCAACTCGCCGCTACAATCTTGAACTGATGTTCCACGCCTGAAGAAGTTATCAGGCGATGAATTACAAGTTCTTTGTTAAAATCTCGGTTAGCCTAATATATTGTATCTAGGAAAACTTTTATGGACATTCTTGCACGGCAAAGCAAGATCACATGAACCAAGGGTTAATTTCGTTAATGAGACACTGGCATGACGAGAATGGTTAAACGAAATTAAATGGACGGCACGGTTTTGAAGCGACTTAAGAATTTTCGTTGGGGAAGCATGCTAAGAATCCCCTATGGGGAATGCATATTCGAATTTCGGTCCTATCGGTGGTTTGTATAAAGTTAATTTTACCGGGACAGTGACAGATAGGAAATTGCATTGTCGGAAATCCAGTAGGTGGTTAGCGTTGTTACATATGAAATCCATGTGTACAGTCAACCACAAAAGTTTACGGACCATAAAATCGTAGAAGAATGTTTAATTTCAGAGCCGCCTTTAACGGTGGTGAGTAGAACAGAATGTCACAATGCTGTTCACATGTGCTGCTAGGGGATGTAAGTGCGAATACTAGGATGCGTTGTGAGGCTGCGCGGATAATCAGCTGTCTTCTCAGATTTCGTGTTCCAGAAAATATTGTGGCCGAATCTACATTCCGTTATAAGCTTTCCAGTATGTGAATGCCAAGGAATTTATTTGATGTGACGCAAGTGGCGTACTATTGAGAAGCACTATTTCTTGGTTAGGGTTACTTGAATGGCGCGAGATAAGCATGCGCTTATCTGAGCACAAAGAAAAAAAAACGTTATTCAGATCATTTTAGCATTATTCATACTTTGATGAAGAACAAAACTGTCAAAATAGTTTTATAGTAGACTTAATTTTACTATGGAGATTGTTAACAGAAATTAGAAACTGCAGTTGCCCCGTAGAAGAACCCCATGGCAGGCCAGCGGCCGTGAGTGCCACTCTGAAACTATAGCCATTAGCAAACACATATAGTGAACAATCGGAAAGAAGACATTTAATCAACTTCAGGACATTGGTATAATAGTTAAGCTTGCTCAGTTTACCGAAAAGTAATTCATAAAACAGAAAGAAAAGTCCTAGCGGTATCTGCAAAAATGAAGTCCATCACTTGGCCAGAATCCAGTGCCCATAATAAATCAATAGACTAAAACAAGAGTAGTGTCCCGCAGCAGAATTATTTCCTAAAACCATGTTGACAGGACGGGGAAATCGAATTAGGCACATTAAAATAAGCAAAACGTCAGCATATACCATATGCCAATAATTTTAATGGGCCTTTTGTTAACGATATTGGACGATAGTCTTATGGCGGTGACTACCTGATTTATGGACAGGAACCACCTTCCCTACTTTCCAATCACGTGATATGTTGGAGGACTACAGTGGCGGTGAAAACATGCACAAGAAAATGAGAAATACGGTAAGAGCTTGTGGAACTATCGTTATCAGATGTGTTGACTCGCAAAACAGTTGTTCCAAAAAGATTAACTCGGGCTCCAAAAAGTGAGGTTCAATGAACTGCATTAATATGTATTAGGTTCCTCAAAAATCTATGCTTTAGACATGTTTCATTACAGGAAGAAAAAAGATACGCGACATTAAACAAGTGTGCAGTAAAACTACCGAGTTACTCCATGCACGTTTCGAAAACTCATGACTATGCAATATTTGTGCTTATTCTTCAATAAAATGCGCGACAATAACACCCCCCCCCCCACACACACACACACTCAGAAAGATAACATATTTTCACAGATTAAAAGTAAAATTCACTGGGCTGTTAGCACAACATGTTTGCTAAGCCAGTACGCTAAGGCTGCGAAAAGTAACATGTGCAATGACAAGCACAAAAACTCTAAAAAAGAAGGGAAGGAAAAGGTACGCACAATCAGCAATAGGATTTATTTTACCAAAACTATAAGTATAACACGTGTGCATGGGGTATCCAAGTGAACGTGTGTATTAGTGTAAAATTTATACCATAATTAGGCGTCTCTGTACTGGCAAGAAGAAAGGCATCGCCGCCAGATTTTTTTACGTGTAATGTGAAGCATTCGCCGCGCATGTCTTCTTGTGGCACGTTTCCTCGAACTCAGAACTTACAGTTACTGGTATTTCATAGCGTCCTTAAAATTTATGCACGTATTCGCGTTCTGATAGAGATAATAGTAATGAATTATTCAGTTAGACGAAGAGCATGTCAGCACACACAGAAAGAGCGCAGTAATAGAAATTCAATGTAATTTTATCAGAAGTACAAACATAAGTTTATATAACAGGTGGGTTAAAATGCCCGTGCCAGTGATAGATACAACCTGTGGAAGCGGGACGGCTGTCTGTAAAAGGCGAATCATCAGAAATTATTTCTTTACGTTAAAATGAAGCGACCAAGATTTTCAAGTCTTCGTCCTCTCTTTAATTTTTTTAATGCTATTCTCGACCAAGGACGTCATAATGCTCGGCAAAGCTGATAATAACGATGGAAAATGATTATTATATTTGGGTCACTTCAGGGCTGTGTGGAGCAACCGAACTTCTTTTACTGAAATAATCAACTGGGGAATGAAACAATTTTAACCTTTAGCGCTGAATGTTCATAATTAAAGAAAGTGTGCACGGTTGAGTAGTGGTAACTGCGTTTCAAGATTTAGAGGCCATTTGATCACCCTTAACAGGTCGTTGTTCGTCACTGTAAATAAAATATCTATTGGTTTGTCGTCTCCTTTGCCCCTTCTCCCTTTTACCCGAACAGCGTAACGATAATAACCCTCTAATGCTTTACGTAATATTTACGCTATGCTGAGTTTGATACCTCAAAGTTTTTATTTGGGCTGAGAAACCTTAACTCACAGACTGTAGTGCCACTTTCGATTTAAGAGGAAGCTTTAGCTCGGGCCCAACTCAAACGCAGCCTATTCAAACACATGTAAAACTCTATAACGTCTTTCTTGGTTGACGCCTGGACCGATTTAAATTAAATCTGTTGGATTTGAAAGAGAAAGATCAATTCAGAGTGCCTGTTGCAAATGGAATTTCGATTTAGGGATTGAATTTTGTTTAAAATGTTTTCAAAAGTTCGAAAGTTTGGAAAAAGTAGAAGCTCGAAGCTTACACATTATTAGCTCTGCAACAAGAACAGATATCGCGGTTCTAACGGAATCCATTAGAATATTAAAAGCGGACAAATTCGATATGTCATTTTATAACTTACGTGAAGAACTGTATTTGCATATTGCTAAATTTTTTGAGATTCGTGTGTAACATATCAATTTTGTCCGCTTTAGATATACTTCAGATGCAATTCACAAAACTGTGGTATCATTTCTCATTGCCGAGTTACCAGAGTCATGAACTTGATAGTTTCGTTTTCTGAAAGTGTTATATTTTTACGATTGTTTAGTAAAAAATTTATGACCTAAATCGAAATTTTGAAAACTGCAGTCACTAGATTCTATGTTTATTTTTCTTTTATATGCAACGAACCTCGCCAAATTTGGTACAGTGGTTGTCGAGAAAAACAAATTCTCCTTCTACATGCATTTAGATAGAAGCACCCAAACCAAAGCTTCCTCCTAAAGCAAGCTTTAGGTCGGGCCCAACTCCGACGCGGCCTATTCAAATGCATGTAAAACGCAAAGACGGTTTTCTGAGATAACCCCTGGACCGATTTTAATGAAACCTGTTGCATTTGAGAGTGAAAATTAAATTCTAGTGACCGCTGGAAGCGGACTTTCGATTTAGGGCCTGAATTTTGTTAAAAAGGTTTTCGAAAATTCGAAAGTTTGAAAAAAATAGAAGAACGAAGTTTACGGATTAATAGATATGCATCATGAACAGATATCGCGGTTCTGTAAACGGCATCGATTAGATCATTGAAAGCAGACAAATTCTATTTGTCATTCTATATAGTACGTGACTTTTTTATGTTGTTTAGAAGGGTTCTTCAAAAGCTATATTTCCATATTATTAATTTTTTTAGATTCATGTGTGACATATCAATTTTTTTCGCTTTAGATGTGCTATTAGATGCAATTCACTGTATAGTATTATCATGTTTCGCTGCTGAGTTATAGAGTTGTAAACATGGTGGTTTCGTTTTTGAAAATTTTAGATTTTAGCGAATTTTTAATAAGACATGTACGACCTAAATAAAGAATTGGAAGCCAACAGCCACTACATTTTCATTTTTTTCTTTTAAATCCAACAAATCTCATCAAATTTTATGCAGTGGCTGCGGAGAAAAATGAATTCTGCGTTTACGTGTATTTATATAGGAGCACACTATCTCAAGCTTAGGCTTAACGGACTGTGGTTTCTGTGGTGGACACCTTTAGAAACTCATAATGAATACTTATGACTAGAGAATTGCATTTTCAATTAACTAACACTTCTCTTTTTCTACAAATGTGGACTTCATGGCAAAGTCAAGGTTTGCAATTTGTTTTAGTTTTCCGTATGTTGTAAATGTGTGTGAATATTACAGGGTTAATATACATATGTGTTTTTCAAGAACAAAGATGAAATATTTACTTACTTGCTGCCATACGCGCTAGTCGTAACGATTCGAATGTCGCAGCATCAGCAGGATGTTGATGCAACCGCGTTTGATCACCTGGCGGGAGATGTGCATGCTGTTGCGGTGGAGAATGGCGAGACCAATGTTCGGAAAATTTAGATGTCGCTTTTCCTGCAAAAGGAGTTTCTAGCGTCGTACACATTAAAAATGCAAATGTGGTCATACTGACTGCGTTTTCCATAGTTAACAGACCAAGAAATGACTGTGTTGTTTCTGCACAATGCGCAAATTGCCAAATGTTTGACTATTTCTCTGTTGCAGATAAAATACCTTATTCGCGTGCAGATGTTTTGCCATATGTCCTATATTCCACCACTCTCATGAAAGTATCAACTTTTTTTCTAAAAAAAAAAGGATTGGGGAATGGGTGTTATTGCTGCTTGAGTAGGTGCTGGAAAAAATAAAACCTAAGAGATAAACGTGCCAATAGCGTTAAACAATTGCGGATTGTCACGTCTCGATTCTTATTCGCGGCACAAGATTGTATTGTGGATTATCCTATTGTCTGCCAGCAATGAATGATCATCTCTCTTGCCTCAATGTCAAAGCCAAGGTACTACCGTTCCCGAAGACGTTTGGACCAATGGATTTCCTGAAGGCTTCCTGCGACCATGCCGGCCGAATGTTACAACAAACAACCACAAAACACTGCGTTCTGCGTGCTTGGTCTCACTACCCGCTATCACTCCTTAGTGACTTTGGCGTCGCTCTACGAAGTACGAGGTCGCGGGATCAAATCTCGGCTGCGCCGGATGCATTTTGTTGAGGGCGAAATAAAATAATGCTCGCCCTACCGTACATTGGCTGCACCTAAAGAAAGAACGACTGCGACGCCACGTTAGGAGCGCTTCTGAACGGAGCAAACCGGGCCATGGCGAACACCTGCTGCTGCAGTAGGTGTCCAGGTGTGGGGTGAGGGGAGAAGGCATTGCCACCACGCCACGTCATCTTCGCTCTCGCTCTCGGAAGCCTGTGTTGTCCGCGCGTTGCTTGTCCGCGCGAGCTCTCGCTTGCGTTCTTTGTCTCCGTAATCGCTATAAAAAAGTTCTTGTATGAAAAAGGAATAAATTCGAAAGGAAAAGCGTTGGCGTTAGTGAGTTTCCAACCTACGACCCCACGCTCAGAAGCCGAGTGTCTTACTTACTGGGTTTAACCTTAGCCAAGCGTCTCATCGCGCTCGCTTGCCCGCATGGAGTTCATAACACGAAGTACCTCTTAGCTGCGTTCAATTGGACATGAATGCATTCGCATTCGCAACACATAAGTGCTCGGGCTAGCTCGGGTTCTTTGATACACCAATTTCCTCCTGCAATTTCAAACTTAACAGCAAGTACTCAGATATAGGCCAAAGAACCATGACTCATTTCATCGTGCCTTGTCCATTCTTTATTATTCGTTAACTACATAGAGCACATCTAATAATGCCCGCAGTTGCTTTGGTTTTTACTTTGAGCATTCCTTCGTGTTTTGCAACATTATAAATATGTTGATTCCGTGCATTGTGGCTAGGATAGGATAGGAATAAACTGTATTCGTCCAGCGATTATTGCTGTTGATGGGCCGGGCTAGCCTGCCAGGGGTCCATCACCCGAGGAAAATCTGCCGAGATCCTCGGCAATGGCTCTGGCCCGCTGGACGGCCCACTCCTGGTCTTCGGGTGCCTCGCTGAGGAGGGCGACTTGCCACTTCTCCGCGATACGCCCCGCTTCAGAGGGTCCTGCTGTCGTCTTCCCCCTTGCTTTTGGTCCTTCTTCGTCGTGGCGTTGGCATTCCCAAAGCACATGGGCCATATCGGCCCATTCATACTCGCACCACGGGCAGCCCGGCGATGGGTGCAGCGCGGGCCACAGGCGGTGCAGGTGGTAGAGGTGCATTGTGAGAGTCGGTTTAAGGGAAGCATTTTTCGTGTTTTTGAGGAAGACTGATTTTCTTTAGGACCATTAACAAGTAAAAAGCACGCGCCCTTATTGGACACTTTTCGAAACATTGTACCAGCGCACAAATGAACACGAACGAGAAGAGAAGGACAACAAAAACGCCGGACATCAACTAAATTTTATTCATGGAAAACAGAGCTTTATGGACACAGGGGAAGGGGGAGGGAGGAGAGAGGGGGGCACAATTGCGCGTTTTGGCACAATTGTGCGATGTAACGATGTTTCATAATGCCAATCCCAACCAACTAGAGCGGCTGCCCATAATGAAGTTCTGGAAACTTTTCACCGGGAGACGCCTAACTCATCCCAAACTGGTGGTACTCCTAGGGGCAGATCCACGCATGACGACAAAGACGACGATACATTGACGACATGAAGGGGGCATTGACGTCTTTAAGGGGGTAAGGAATGGAATGTCAATGCTTTATTGACAACATCGAAGTGACCCCACCAACATAACGATGACGATGGCGCGACAACGAGGAAATAACTAAGGTGGCCTAATGACAAAGTCATTAAACAATGAAAGACGTCGTTCTATTAAAGGCTATCACATTACCTTGACTGCATAGTGTCGAAGGGATCCCAACGATGGAATGGCGAGGGTCAATTGAGGCGACGGGATCGTTTAAATGTTTGCCCTCCAGAAGACGTACAGTGGGTTTTGAAGAACGGCGTAGTGTGGTGTTCTAGAATAATTTCGACCACCTGTAGTTCTTTATCGCACTTCGAAATTATGCTACAACATCATTTCTTTACATTTCGTCCTAAACAAAATGTGGACACACGGTCGGGAATAGAAACGGCGAGCTCCTGCTCAGCAGGGGAACATCAAAGCCAAACAGCCGCCAAAGCGGCTTCGGCAAATGACTGACGACGCCGAACTTGCAACAGCGGAATGATGACGGCGGATACGGAACAAAAAAAATGAGAACGTCGAAATGAAAGCGACGGAAAGGCGACAAAGGAGTGATGACGACAGCACAATGACGAATGCATCACCACGCTGGTTTGGCGGTGGCTGCACAACGGCGACGCAATGAGAATGATTAATTTCGTAATTTATTTCATAATACCCCTAAAGGCCCTCGAAGGGGTATTACATAGGGGGAACGGATACACGAAAAAATGCGACCTTTGTGCGTTACCGACGGAGTGATGACTCCAGCATGGTGGCGAAGGAATCATGACGATGGGAGAGAAGGACTACAAAAGAATGATGACGAAGGCCTGACGAGGAAAGCGGGTTATAAAGGGAGTGAGAAGCAATTTTTGTGGTACGTGTTTTTGTTTTTATGCAATAGAAAGCTTACCAGTCAGAGTGTCTAATCACCAAGGGGTAACACGAAAAACGCCGTGGAACATTTTTTATGAGAATTTTTCAATCTGCATTGCGGATGTAGTCGTTCACTGCAAGCATGCTGAAAACGGTGATAGGTGAGCGCGATAGTGAATATACGCAGGCATAAGTGCGCGGCACACAACAAGTGTGGTCGTAACTGGGAAGAAGAAACTGTTAAAAAGTATGGTCCCGCAGTTTTGCTGTGGTGGCCCCAAGTGGCGGCTCGAAGTATATTATTTTGTTTAGCAAGCCGATGTTCCTGCGACTTATCTTTATCGAATTGTGAAAGTAGTAACTGCTTAGGTATTTAAGCAATCAAAACGAAACCAACCGGGTCGAAAACTAAACGATGCTTTCACTCGTAATGCGCAGTTCAGCGTGTCGTCGTAACCGTGCGTGTGCTTTTGATTTCCGAAGCACATAATAAAGTGTAAGTGTCCAATAATGTAACAACTGTATTACTAAGCATTAATTGCCTTGTACTTAATAACAGTCGACCTACGTACAGTAATCATAGACTATCTCCAAACTACCAAGGTGTCACCGCCAGACCTCGCCACTTGCTGGTTTTTGAGACTTTCTTTGCCAATGTAAAATTATACTGCCTACTCGCTATAAATCACGGTCATTTCATTCCCATCAACGTCTCACAACACATTCTAGCCAGTTGTCAGTCTCCTTAAAGCATTAGCTCTTCCTATCTCCTTCAGATTTGCGTCGTGAGCGCCGACTGCAGCGCGAACGTCAGCACCGCACCAGACGGTGTTTCCACGTGAGACGGGAGAGATTGTGTTGACGAACTGAAGCTCCGTTCCCTGCAACACCAACAGAGTTTCGCTACGCGCACTACGGGTGGCGGAATTTTCACCGACTGCTGCCACAGTATCGCGGGGCTTTTGCCAGTAGTCGATCAAGCTTTTGTTTCTTTGTGAATCGATTTATGCGAGGCCGTTTGCCGGCGAGTCCTGCTAATCAGATGGCGTTTACGGGAGCACCAGTGGCGATTTTCTCGCTCGGCCCACTGCTGTGCGTCTGGCTCCGCCAGTGTTTCCTTAGATAGTGGGCGAGCACTCGAGATTCGGAGAGGAGCCATAGTAGTATAAGCTACAACTCTATAGAACATGGTTTACACTGCAGTGCCCCGCACGATGACCAGCGAGCGATTCGGCGAGCTGTATGTCTGGAATGAAAACGATTAGCACGCACCCACGTTAACGATTAAGCGTCTGCGTTGCAGTCTTGACAGGCGTGTGATTCCCTATTCCAGCCCCTGTGCAGCTATTATCCTGCCAGCGCTCGACGCCGAGCTTTGCACTACAGGGTGTGCTGGTTTGCACTACAATACAGACCAGCCAATCGCGTAAGACCTCACGGAGCAGGTCAAAACCAAAAGAGTTGGCGGGAAAGGCAAAGAAATGTTCGTTTCGATATTTCTTTTGCGAATATATGTATATAAATACTCGTCTGGTTTAGCCTCCCGTATTTTTCCCCTGAAATGACTTGTCATGCTAGCTCCCTGTCTTAGACGCTGATCTACTAGGGCAAGGATGTGGGTCCGAGCCCGAGACTGGCGGCCACATAAAGGCAAAATGCGAAAGCTCTCCTGTACTTGAATTGTCTAACTCGGGTACTTGGAGAAACCTGAGGTGATAAAATTAATGCCGAATTCCACCGCTACAATGCCCCCCCCCCCATAATCAAGCCGTTCTTTTGGCAGGTAATACTTAAATATTTAATTATTCTCTCTGCAGTGATCAGATGATCGCAGATGATCGCAGACCCAGGTGATTGTTTATACTGAACCGAAACCCTAAAGGCTAACCGTTCACAAATCTTAGTAAAATACTAAATATTCTATTCGCTTGCAAACAATGTCGTCTGCGCTGTCTTTCCATTGCTTAAGGCGCAAACTACAAAGCGTACACTGAGCACGTCGCTGTGTTTTCATCGACGACCATTCACCTTGAAAGAAAAACAAAAACACACAGTGACGCCGCAGCATTTCTCGTCCTCGGGGAGCTCACTGCAAAGTATGCGCCAAGCGGACTGCTCGTCTCACTCAAGCTTAATGTAGTACATTCTACTGTAGAGGAACAATTTGGCTAAGATGGCAGCGCTGGACGATGATGCTCAGTCGCTTCCCCTTGCGCAGTTCTACAAGGTGGTTCCACGGCCAGACGCATATGTACTCCGGTCTGCTAAAGTCTAAGAGAAGCGGCTTGCGCCCTATTCAACTTGGGGCGAGAGGTTAAAAAGGCCTTTCTAGACATCTAGAAGAATTTTGTAACCGCATTGTCAGTAGCGGGAACGTCCCTGAGGCCATAGGGGGAAGTGGAGTCGGCGCGCCTTACAGAGAACGCGCCATCGGTGAGGTTGCGGGCAGCCTCGTGAGCAGACTCACGGAGGTTCGGGGGAGCACCTTCAAGCGACCCTACGGAAGCCGGAAACCAGCGAATCAAAGCAGGCGTGAGAGCATACGGACTCGAGATGCTAAGACGAGCATCTTATTCGGTGACGCAACCCTTCTGAAAAGCCCTAACTGCCGTTTTGAAATCGCTATAGATATCAGACCCATGACCGTCCAGCAGGGCAAGGGCGCTGGCGGCTTGCTCGGTGACGTCGAGGTCTAAAGTTGTCAATCAAAGTGCTATTGGAAATCTTGCCGCTGGAGTTGAGCACGACGACGGCAAAGGTTTTCCCGTCGCTGTACTCCGCTGTGTCGACGAAGCTTGCTCAGATGTCCTGTTGCTCGGTCTCTTTGAGGATCGCGGCTGCTCTGGTCTTGCGTGTGCCATCGCTTTGGACGGGATGAACGCTTCAGGGCACGGGGGCCACTTCGAACGTGTCTCGAATGCACCTAGGGATCAGGGTACTGACCATCGAGAATCCCGCAGGGTGGTAACCGAGCTCTTGGAGGATGCGTTTGCCTGTCGCGGTGGTGGTCAGGCGAGCGAGTTGCGCGCGTTCTTGGGCCTTGGCAATTTCCTCGGCGGTGTTATGTACCCCAAGCATGAGGAGATCCTCGGTATGGGTCCTGATGGATAGTCCGACAGCCCTCTTGACTACTTTGCGGATGAAAGCTTTGAGCTTATCTCATTTTGCTCTGAGCCACTCCTTCATATATATATATACATACATATATATATATATATATATATATATAATATATATATATATATATATATATATATATATATATATATATATATATATATATATATATATTAAGGAGTGCGCAATAGAAGTCGGTGGTAACTCCGTTAGACAGGAAACCAGTAAGCTATCGCAGGAGACGAAAGATCTGATCAAGAAACGCCAATGTATGAAAGCCTCTAACCCTACAGCTAGAATAGAACTGGCAGAACTTTCTAAGTTAATCAACAAGCGTAAGACAGCGGACATCAGGAACTATAATATGGATAGAATTGAACAGGCTCTCAGGAACGGAGGAAGCCTAAAAACAGTGAAGAAGAAACTAGGAATAGGCAAGAATCAGATGTGTGCGTTAAGAGACAAAGCCGGCAATATCGTTACTAATATGGATGAGATAGTTCAAGTGGCTGAGGAGTTCTATAGAGATTTATACAGTACCAGTGGCACCCACGACGATAGTGGAAGAGAGAATAGCCTAGAGGAATTCGAAATCCCACAGGTAACGCCAGAAGAAGTAAAGAAAGCCTTAGGAGCTATGCAAAGGGGGAAGGCAGCCGGGGAGGATCAGGTAACAGCAGATTTGTTGAAGGATGGTGGTCAGATTGTTCTAGAGAAACTGGCCACCCTGTATACGCAATGCCTCATAACCTCGAGCGTACCGGAATCTTGGAAGAACGCTAACATAATCCTAATCCATAAGAAAGGGGACGCCAAAGACTTGAAAAATTATAGACCGATCAGCTTACTGTCCGTTGCCTACAAAGTATTTACTAAGGTAATCGCAAATAGAATCAGGAACACCTTAGACTTCTGTCAACCAAAGGACCAGGCAGGATTCCGTAAAGGCTACTCAACAATAGACCATATTCACACTATCAATCAAGTGATAGAGAAATGTGCAGAATATAACCAACCCTTATATATAGCTTTCATTGATTACGAGAAAGCGTTTGATTCAGTCGAAACCTCAGCAGTCATGGAGGCATTACGGAATCAGGGTGTAGATGAGCCATATGTAAAGATACTGGAAGATATCTATAGCGGCTCCACAGCCACCGTAGTCCTCCACAAAGAAAGCAACAAAATCCCTATAAAGAAAGGCGTCAGACAGGGAGATACGATATCTCCAATGCTATTCACAGCATGTTTACAGGAGGTATTCAGAGGCCTGGAGTGGGAAGAATTGGGGATAAAAGTTGATGGAGAATACCTTAGCAACTTGCGATTCGCTGATGATATTGCCTTGCTTAGTAACTCAGGAGACCAATTGCGATGCATGCTCACTGACCTGGAGAGGCAAAGCAGAAGGGTGGGTCTGAAAATTAATCTGCAGAAAACTAAAGTAATGTTTAACAGGCTCGGAAGAGAACAGCAGTTTACGATAGGTAGCGAAGCACTGGAAGGAGTAAGGGACTACATCTACTTAGGGCAGGTAGTGACCACGGATCCGGATCATGAGACTGAAATAACCAGAAGAATAAGAATGGGCTGGGGTGCGTTTGGGAGGCATTCTCAAATCATGAACAGCAGGTTGCCACTATCCCTCAAAAGGAAAGTGTATAACAGCTGTGTGTTACCAGTACTCACATATGGGGCAGAAACCTGGAGACTTACGAAAAGGGTTCTGCTGAAATTGAGAACGACGCAACGAGCTATGGAAAGAAGAATGATGGGTGTGACGTTAAGGGATAAGAAAAGAGCAGATTGGGTGAGGCAACAAACGCGGGTAAACGACATCTTAGTTGAAATCAAGAAAAAGAAATGGGCATGGGCCGGACATGTAATGAGGAGGGAAGATAACCGATGGTCACTAAGGGTTACGGACTGGATTCCAAGGGAAGGGATGCGTAGCAGGGGGCGGCAGAAAGTTAGGTGGGCGGATGACATTAAGACGTTTGCAGGGACAACATGGCCACAATTAGTACATGACCGGGGTAGTTGGAGAAGTATGGGAGAGGCCTTTGCCCTGCAGTGGGCGTAACTAGGCTGATGATGATATATATATATATATATATACGTGAAGTGGCATAGTACGAAGGCGTTGATCAGGCTGAAGAGATGGTTTTCCTTCATGCCTCAGTGCCGGTGCCGGAACGAGGCGGAAAGCGTTGTCGTTCTTTGCGATGCTTTTGCAGAGAGCCGTTCCGCTCGTGTTGTTGAATTCGGGAGGGATGAGCATTGAATTTTTTTGCTTGCTTAGGTGGGTATGATCCATTGCTGATGGTGATAGGTTTTGTTGACGCAGAACAAAAATGCACGGAAGACTAGCCATAAGTCGCTTCGTTGTAAGAAGCGGACACATGGAAGAAAAAAATTTAGAAAAAGGTACATTTTTAAGTCATTACGAGGAGCATTTAGTCTCCCGTAGCTAATTGCTACTTTTCAAGTTGCAGAGCACAAAAATATGCAGATCCCGTGTACCTTGGAAATCGATGTAAGCGAAGCGTTGTCCGCTGTTTGCACTCATTTATGTTATGTTTCAGTGATGTTGAGGGCATACGACAGTCGTGACGTGTTGTGAAATTTTACCGGAACCGGCACCATTCGCGTTTGTTGTTCTTGCTCCGCTCGACGCTTTGGTGAGCCTCCGTCCTCTCGGCACTAAGTGCGCGGTTCGGCGCCATTCGGGGTTGTAGCGTTGTAACTCACAAAACTGCGCTCTCTCTCTCTATGACATTCTCCCCACGTACTTGCTCTACTGTCGTAGCGGTTGGAGAGGGGGGGATCACGGAGACAAGCGCGTCAGTTCCTGCACTGCACTCGTGGAGGATCACGCCGAACGGCGGCGTCCATACGGGATTGTGCACATGCGATGCGGCGTAAATGTTCACACGAGCTTCTCGGAACATCCTTCCTTTGTGCCACACTCCTGTCGTGTATTACCGCGATAGCGTTAAACGCCCTGTGTCGCATAAGTTCTGCAAAAGTCAATCTGAACCGCTACCAGGCAGGCTCTCACGTGGCTCGTACCTTGTCTTACATTGTTTACAAAGGTATTCCTCCAAATTTTGGGAGCGACAGGTCTTAAACACATCTCATGAAACAAAACATCGACAGCGCATGCATTTAATATTTTTTGTGATATGGCGGTGTCACAACCACATCCCGACGAGGCCGGCGTTAGCGGCGTGTAATGCTGCAGCAGCGGGAAAGTCGAAGAAAGAGGCAAAGAAAAGCTTTGCTTTAAAATGTAGGCTTCTGCCTAGGGCGAGTGTTCAATCATGCCTCCATCATTGGCGTATTCATCGCTCAACAATGACAATATTTCCGAGGAAGATAGTGTTTAAAATATCTTCATGTAACTTGCGGGCTTAAGGCCAATGGCAGCAATCCTACTCTGCTCTGCCCTATGTTTTAGACGCCAGTTTCAAGATCGGCAACATCGTTTGCCAAGTAAAACCAGCTCTGCTTCAGTCCTTTCGATCGCACAATTTTTTGTGTTTACACATCGGTCTTGGTCTGAAGCAAAATAATGGAGCAGCAGCTTACGCGTTTTGTGATGGTTCTTTATTCCTGCACTTATCTGTATACAGAAAATTTAGGTGAATCTAAAGGCCATTAGGCCTAAAGGGGCTTCACCACGAGGCTGAAAGAAATTCGAGTAAGAGGAAAATACCAGCAAATAAATGCTGGAACAGTGGCCATGCACGTACTAAATACAAATAGAAAGGACAGCAAAACAATACTCACTGAAAGAAGAAAAAGTGCACTGAGAACAAACAAATTCATAAAAGTGAATTTAGAACCCGGACATACTTGTCTTTTTGACGGCCAGTGCACATGATTTACGTGAACCAAAACGAGAAACATTAGGCAATAGACGTGGACAGCGGCACATAAAGCAGTAATCTAATAATAATATTTGGGGTTTTACGTGCCAAAACCACTTTCTGATTATGAGGCACGCCGTAGTGGAGGACTGCGGAAATTTTTGACCACCTGGGGTTCTTTAACGTGCACCTAAATCTAAGCACACGGGTTTTTTCGCATTTCGCCCCCATCTAAATGCGGCCGCAGTGGCCGGGATTCGATCCCGCGACCTCGTGCTCAGCAGCCCAACACCATAGCCACTGAGCAACCACGGCGGGTAAAGCAGTAATCTACAATGTTTTATTAATCCATTCACAAAATATAACTGATGTGTTTTTCAATATTTCGGAATGTGTGCCAGAAGTTTATATTTCCGCCTGCCAAACTACTAATAAAATGTGATTGTTGATAGTATCACTCATGTTAGATACTACGAGTATACGATTTGTATCCATTTGATTGAGAATGGTGTCCAGCGGATTTTCAATTCCTGTAAGAAGCTGCGCACAATCATGCACGGAGACACTGGGGTGCTTTAAGTCATCAAAGCTGGAATCTTCATACATGCATTGTCTGTAAACTTCTCACTCTGAATACGAGGTTGTAGCTTTGCAAATTTCAATTTCTATGCATACCGGGCGCTATAACGTAAAGCTATGCCAAACTGCTTCGGTTGCATCCGTGCAATCAGCCCACCACAATTGGTCAAGCATTTTTCAGCCACATGTCTGTCGCGTGTACACAGTTATTTTGCATGAATAAATCGAACATTGTGAGAAAAATTCCTTCCGCTGAGATCCTAGACAACACGGCCCACCCATCCACATCATCAGAGGAAACAGGAACCGTACCATCTACATACCACGCTATACTGCAGCAGTGTCGGCTTCGACGCGAGCGACCTCGAGTAACAAGTCACTGTTTCAATAAAGGTTCATTAATTCATTTCTGGTTCTGGACTTTTCGCCATCAGTCCTCCGCTATCCGTAAAGAGCCTGCAGGCTGCGGCCACTTCTATTTTCTGTCATGCTACATCATGAAGCCGCGACAACTCACCACGTCAAAGTGACTTGTATGCCTTAAATGCAATGTTATGCCAGCAAGTCTTAACATTTTTCAGAATAGCGGGCGACAAGAAGTCCGCTTTCTGCATATTATATGCATGATTCCAATTACTGTACCCACTGTACGCCTCACGTTGCTGAGTTCTTGTAGCCTCTCCTTTGCGAGAGGCATGAGCCATTGCATTTCTTGCCTACTTAGGGGGAAGAAGGGTATAAGTCGTTGCTGCTGATGATATTTTGGCAAAATTAGACTGGACGACAAGATTATTTTTTCAGTGCCATGGGCAGTATGAGCCACTTAAGGCTTTCAGTTAAAAGAAATTGGAACACATTTACTCTATAGTGCCGTTATAAACGATATATATTTTTAGTACAATAGTAAGTTCGCATATATCTTGGAGAGTTGTAAACCTTTACAGTTTCATGGCTACAGCTTTTCAACGTTCAAGTATACACCTCTCACTCTTGAGCGTGCGCTTTGTTAGTGAGGAGTTCTTTGTTAGCTGTGTAGTTCCCGAGGATCTTCAGAAGTGCCATTCAGCCGTGGTCGAGTGACTCCCCCTGCAACAGACATGTGTTCAGTTGTAGCGAATTTTCTGCAGCCAACAGGAAACAATAAAAAACACGCTGTTCCAATACGACCAATAAAAAAATGCTGGTCGTATTGGTGATCTATAGTTCATTTGTGAATGTGGTGGCATAGACAGGTACCTAATGTCACGCCTATAATGTTATCATTTGCTCCACACACGTAGACACACACACAAACGAAAATCATTGCAAATAATAACGGTTTCATTAGGTTTTAATAAATCGCGCCGCAGATATCATTCAGTGAGCAACTACACAGCTGTCGAATGAAATTTAGTGCATCATGCACTGGCGAAAAAAGCCTTAAGGCACTGAAGAGCGATATTTTGAAATAGGGGTACGCGAACACTAGAAATAAACTGCAAAATCTGACGGAATTAAAAGCAAAATAACATATAGCATCAAAAGGATCAAAAAGATAAGGCAGGACCATCATGGCGATACTCAGTTCATGCAAAGCCATAGCTGAAAGAGAAATGATTCAGGTCTTATTTGAGCTCGCTGTTCGCAATCACCTTCATTTTTCAGTACGCTTGAAAACAAGTGCGAGAATACAAGTCACGTTATCTGTTTCAAGCATTTTATCCCCGTATGAAAGTTTTCTACCAAAGAATGTGCGATATTACAGGTTGCAGAACTACACATGGCCTATTTTGCTGCGTAATAACTTCTCCTTTCCTTTCAAAAGTGAAATATTTCGCGATGTACATGATATTTCATGAGAACAGAGAACTGCGAGCGGAGCTTTATTTCGATATTAGAGCGTTGCTTTTGACTACTTATAGACATCACTGAGATTCAAAATCATTGTGCAGGTGATGCTTCATTGCCGCCCAACATGCGAGTCATGTCAGAAATTGTTATGAAGGGACATAAACAGAAGCGTAATAGCTCATCGGGAAGTACTTTACGCCTCTAAAGACGTCTTTTCGAAGCTGGTGATTGTAGTGGTAAGAAAGCACGCAGGGCATTCACTAAAGGACGTGTGAACATGAAGTTTATGTTAATAACAGAAACGAACTGCTCCCATGAAGTGGGGCTTAATCACATTGAAATATTACGAGTTGTTTTTAAGTGTAATGTACACGCCATTTTCTGGAGACCTAATACAAGACATTAAACATGGTTTTTCTTTGGGATAAATAATTAGTTCTCGACTGATCCCTTCCGATTAATACAAAAACAACGAATTACAGATATAACACTTTCAAAGATGATTTACTGTCGCGAAGTATTCATTTGAAGTACCTGTACAAGTTATAAGTAAAGGCTTATTATACTAATTACTTGAGAGAAAAGTAATTTGAAGCCATACAGAGGTACCCATTCAACTTTCTGCCAAGCGTGATGATACAAAAAGCGCGCGTCTTTTGTAAATCTTTGCTTTCTCTTGGCAAATAATGCACTCAGCTCAGTTATCTCAACTGCTGCGTCGAAATCACAGAGAGGAACAAGACGAAATAAGTTCTGCTTCCACGTGTAAACATTGTGACTGAATGAGTCAAATTACTTTGATTCGTTGAACGAGAGGCATTAGGTTCCTATGCATTTGATACAATTAGAAAGAAATATGAGGGTATGATCACCTACTACAGCTCATAATATCGAAACGCAAAAATGTGGTAGGTTGCCATGCCAAAACTCCTTTGCGCTACTTGTCAACGTATAGCTCTTTTCATCTATTCTTAATTCGGAAAGCCACATAATATATTATCACTGCACAATGGCGCGGTCTATTTATTTATGTGTTTAAATATTTGCTCTTGGGGCCGGTAGAGGATTGCAGACAAGAGTGGGATTACATGATATGACTGCGGCACATTTTCCCAAAGTTGTCCATGTCGGTGGTAGCAGCGATGGAGCCAGTATGATAGTTTTCTTCTGGGCTGGCGGGTCACTGAATTAGTTAAGCGGCAAATCAGGATTGCAGCATCCAACTGATGGTGAACGGCTAACAAAATATGATACGAAAAATTACAAGTTGTTAGTTAAGATCCGGGTTACTCTGATAAATTTTATTTAAGGAAAGGCAGATGGGCATTCTTGTACCCCAAAGTGAGATCAGGTAAACTAGAGTTAATATCAACGATCAGGCCTCAGCATGAGTAGAATAATTAAACAAAATGAAATGGATGGCACGGTTTTGAGGCGACTCAAGGATGTTCGTTAGCGAAGCATGCCAGGAATCACGTATAGAAAATATATTTTTGAGTTTCGGCCCTATCACCGCTTTGTATAAATATTACCTAACGGGACAGTGACAGATTACAAAATGCGCAGTAGGAGCTCTACCACGAGATCAGCGCTGTTATATATCAACTCCATATGTAAATTACACGAAAGCCTCCTTGGGTTAGCGAATATCAAGGAATTTTTTTGATGCGAAACTTACTAGTGGCGTAGTATACAGAAGTATACTAGATTGAAAAGATAGAAGCATATTGTGGATAGAATTGAGCATGCTCTCAGGAACGGAGGAAGCTTAAAAACAGGGAAGGAACTAGGAATAGGCAAGAATCAGATGTGTATGTTAAGAGACAAAGCCGGCAATACCATTACCAATATGGATAAGAGAGTTCAAGTGGCTGAGGAGTTCTATAGAGATTTACACATTACCAGCAGCACCCACAACGACAATGGAAGAGAGAATAGTCTAGAGTAATTTGACATCCCACAAGTAACACCGGAAGAAGTAAAGAAACCCTTGGGAGCTATACAAAGGGAGAAGGCAGCTGGGGAGGATCAGATAATAGCAGATTTATTGAAGGGTGGTGGGCACATTGTTCTAGAAAAACTGGCCACCCTGTTTACGCAGTGCCTCATCACCTCGAGCATACTGTAATCTTGGAAGGGCACCAACATAATCCATAAGAAAGGGGACGCCAAAAACATGAAAAGTTATAGACCGTTCAGCTTACTGTCCGTTGCCTACAAAGTATTTACTAAGGTAATCGCAAATAGAATAAGGAACACCTTAGACTTCTGTCAACAAAAGGACCAAGCAGGATTTCGTAAACGCTACTCAACCATAGACCATATTCACACTATCAACGAGGTGATAGATACATGTGCGGAATATAACCAACCCTTATATATAGCACTCATTGATTACGAGAAAGCGTTTGATTCAGTCGAAACGTCAGCACTCATGGAGGTATTAAGGAATCAGGGTGTAGACGAGCCGTATGTAAAAATGCTGAAAGATATCTATAGCGGCTCCACAGCCACCGTAGTCCTTCACAAAGAAAGCAAAAATATCCCAATAAAGAAAGGTGTCAGGTAGAGAGATACGATCTCTCCAGTGCTATTCACATCTTGTTTACAGGAGGTATTCAGAGACCTGGATTAGAAGAATTAGGGATGAGAGTTAATGGAGAATATCTTAGTAACTTGCGATTGGCTGATGATATTGCCTTGCTTAGTAACTCAGCGGACCAGTTGCAATGCATACTCACTGACCTGGAGAGCCAAAGCAAAAGGGCGGGTATCAAAATTAATCTGCAGAAAACTAAAGTACTGCTTAACAGTCTCGGAAGAGAAAACAGTTTACGATAGGTAGCGAGGCACTGGAAGTGGTAAGGGAATATATCTACTTAGGGCAGATAGTGACCGCGGATCCGGATCATGAGTCTGAAATAATCAGAAGAATGAGAATGGGCTGGGGTGCGTTTCGCAGGCATTCTCAGATCTTGAACAGCAGGTTGCCATTATCCCTCAAGAGAAAAGTGTATAACTGTTGTGTCTTACTAGTACTCACGTACGGGGCAGAAACCTGGAGGCTCGCGAAGAGTTCTACTTAAATTGAAGATGACGCAACGAACTATGGAAAGAAGACTGATGGGTGTAACGTTAAGGGACAAGAAAAAGAGCCCATTGCGTGAGAAAACAAACGCGAGTTAATGACATTTTAGTTGAAATCAAGAAAAAGAAATGGGCATGAGCAGGACATGTAATGAGGAGGGAAAATAACCGATGGTCATTAAGGGTTACCCACTCAATTCCAAGAGAAGGGAAGTGTAGCAGGGGGCGACAGAAAGTTAGGTGGGCGGATGAGATTACGTTTGCAGGGACCACATGGCCACATTTAGCCCATGACAGGGGTAGTTAGGGAAGTATGGGAAAGGCCTTTGCCCTGCAGGGGGCGTAGCGAGAATGATGATGATGTTGGTGTAGATAATTCAGAAGGAGTACGTCTTGTTTAGGGGTTACTTTTGTGACGCGAGAAACGCAGCTCTTGCATTTAGTCACCTTGAGCTCATGAACCAATCAGAGCACCAAGAAAAATTGTTATTAGGATCATTTCAGTATTATTGATTGTGCGATGAAGAGCACAATTGTCAGCAAACAGTTTGGCATTAGATTGAATTTAATTATGGAGGTTGTTGACATAAATTAGAAACTGCAGAGGTCCCAGAAAAGAACTGTACGCCCCACTACAGGCTGTGGCAGCAACTCTGAAAGTATGGCCATTAGTTCTACTTCATGCGAAGTAGAACTAAACGCCTTAGCAAAATTTAGAAGAATGAAGTGCATCTTATTGTTGATTACCTACATGGCTTTCGTCGTGGTTACTCCTGTGACACACAGTTAGCTGGCTTTTTACATGACTTATATTAGCACCATAGATTAGTACTGAAGCTAATGACCCTTAACATACAGCTAACAGTTATTGGATGGATTAAGGATTTCCTCTCATCCAGAGCACAATACACGTCTGTTAACAACAGCAAATCCTCTTCTACCTAAGTAAAACCCGGTGCTCCGCAGGGCATCGTTCTTGGCCCTTTACTTACCTTAATCTACAATAATGACTTGTCTAACTGTGTGCCTTTCCACATCGGTCTTTCCACCGATGACTGCGTGATGTATCGGTGAATTGCATGTGACAATGACGAAGATATCATTCAAACCGATCTTAACGCTATTAACACATGCTGTTCAACATGGTTGATGATTCTTAATACAGGTAAAACGAAGTTATTATCATTTACTAGGCGCAATCACTATATTCCAACATCGTACGTAATAAATATTAACATAATTAAATTTACAACTTCATGTAAGTACTTTCGTGTTCACTTACAGTCTGATCTAACGTGGCATCATCACATCCACCTGACATTGGCATCAGCTAATCGCTCATTAGGCCTCCTCAAACGCAACCTTAAGCATGCTCCAGCTAAAGTACGCAGAGTAGCATACATCACATTAGTACGCCCCAAAATGGAGTACGCATCAGCTATCTGGAATCCTTGTCAAATATATATATATATATATATATATATATATATATATATATATATATATATATATATATATATATATGACCCAAGAAATCGAATCACTGCTAAACCACGCGGTCCGTTTCATTTTTTCTGATTATTCACCCTATACTAGTATATCAGCACTAAAAGCTCGCGCTCAGCTTGACGACTTAGCTTATCACCGCAGCGTTTCCCGCCTTCCACTGCTGCACAAATTTTATCATTATCGCACCAGCGACAGCCTTTTTTTCACGCACAGACCATATCTTCAAAATAAAACGCATAAGTTGTCGCTTAACGAACTATGCAAACTCCTTCGTACCCCAAACAATCGTTGCATGGAATAACCTGCCATCACACATTGCTACTCAAACCGATTTCACAAACTTTCAGCAGCTTTTACCCAACAGCTACGTGTAAATATTCATCATGTACTATTTTAACGTTTCTTGATATAACGTTTATTTTTAACGTTGAGTGTATATTTTGTTTTGATCATTTGTTTTACCATTTTGCGTGTATATTGCACAAGTGTATTCATGTCTTATTAATTGGTTAAGGAGACAACTGACCCTTATGGCGTCCTCAAATATCGCTCGTTCTTAAATGCTATTCTCGACCAAGGACATAATACTGGGTGGGACAGCAGATCACAACGATAGGCAGCATGCGTGCGTCTTTGTTTTATTATATTTGGGTCTCTTCCCAGATGTGCAGAGCAACATAGCTTCTTTTACTGAAGGGTTCAACTGATGAATGAAGGAATTTCAATTTTTAGCACTAAATGTTTAGCATTAAGGATAAGCTGCGCAAGGTTTATTAGCGGTAACTCTTTTTCGAGATTTACTGCCGACTTAAATAGCTCTCAAGGCGTCGGTGTCGTCGTTCATAGCTGTAGATGAAAATAACAATTAGCTCGTCGTCTCCGTTGCCTGTCTTCCCACTAACGCCTTCACCATCACGGTAATAACCGTGTAACCCTTGACGAAACATTTACGCTATGCTGAGTTTTGATTTCTCAATGTTCTTATTATGCTCTGGAAACCTAACTGTAGTAACATTTCCGATTTCCTGGTGTGTAGTTTCAGTAGTGGACACCTTTAGAAACACATAATAAATGTAGGTAGCTATACATTTGCATTTCCAATGAACTAACAATAATGTTTGTGTACGAATGTACACCCCATGTCAAAGTAAACGTTTGCAATTTCTTTAAGTTTTACGTGTGCTGTAAATGTGTTCGGACATCATGGGCTTAATATACAATCAAGTAACAATTATGTTTGTGTACGAATGTACACCCTATGTGAATGTAAACGTTTGCAATTTGTTCAAGTTTTACATGTGTTGCAAATGTGTTTGGGCATCATGGGTTTAACATACAATAATATTCTCCCAGAGTGAGGATAAAATATTTACTTACCACGTGCTCTACGCGCTCGTCGTAACGATTCAAATCCAGAATTATCAGAAGAATGTTGATTCGGCTGGGTTCGAACACTTCGCCGGGGATGTACGTTCCGATGCTGGTAGTGAGGGGGACCGTTGTAGTGAGACCATTGTGGAGTACATTTGGACATGACTTTTCCTGCAAAAGTTGTCTCTAGCATTTTACATATTAAAAAGGTACATGCGATCAATAGAACCCAATCTTTCGAACCAGTAACTTTTCTCATAGTTTGCAGACTAAGAAATCGCAGTGTTGTGGCAGCCTGATACACTTCTGTGCGAAATCCTGCCCAATGACACACGCAGAAATGTTTTGCTCTTTCTTTCCTGCAGGTGAAACACCTTATTCTCGCGCCGATGTTTTGTCATATATTCTATATTTATTGATTTTTCTTCATGGAACTATCACCGCTTCTTTTGTAAAAAAGAGATTCGGGAACGAGCAATCTTGTTGCAGAAGCAGGAGCCAGAAAAGAAAGAACCTCCGAGGTAAACATGCCAGTAGTGTAAAACAATCGTGCATTGTCACGTCTCGATGTTTATTCGCGGCACAAGATTGTATTCTGGATTATAGCATTGTCTGCCAGCAATGAAGGGTCATCGCTTTTACCCTCATAAAAAGCCAAGGGGCCAACGATGAATACTACCAAACCCAAAGATGTGTGGACCAATGGCTTTCCTGAGGGTTTCCTGCGGTCATGCCGGCGGATTATTACAGAAAACAATAAAAAACACTGCGTTGGTGTGCACGGTCTTAATACCCGCCCTGCTTGCTTAGTCACTTTCGCGTCGCACTGCTAAGTACGAGGTCGCACGTTCCAATCTCGTCTGCGCCGGAGGCATTTTAATGAGGGCGAAATCGAAACAATGCCCGCCTACCGTACATTGGCTGCACCTAAAAAAAAATTCCTACGCCGCGCTAGGAGCGCTTCCCGACAGAGCAGAGCCGGCCATGGCGAACACCTGCTGCGGCAGTAAGTGTCCAGGTGTTGGGTAAGGGGAGAAGGCGTCGACGCCACACCACGTCATATCCGCTCTCGCTCTCGGAAGCCTGTGTTATCCGCTCGTTCCTTGTCCGCGCGAGCTCTCGCCTGTGCTCTGTCTCGGCAATAGGTGTCAGTTCATGCATAAAAACAGAATAAATTCGAAAGGAAAAGCGTCGGCGTTAGTGAGTCTGCAACGTACGACCGCACGTCCGGAAGCCGAGTGTCTTACTCACTGGGTTCAACCTTGGCCAAGCGTCTCGAACCGATCGCTTGCCCGCAAGGAGTCCATAACTCGAAGTGCCGCTTAGCGGCATTCAATTCGACGTTAATGACTTCGCATTCACAACTCATAAGTGCTTAGGCTTGCTCGGATTCTTTGATACACCACTTTGCATCTTCAATTTCAAACTTAACAGCAAATTCCCAGGTACAGGTCAAGGAACCCCGACTCATTTCATCATGCCTTGTCCATCCTTTCATTATTCCTTAACTCCACAGAGCACAACATCGTATAATGTCTACAGTTGCTTCGGTTTTTACATTTAGTATTCCTTCGTGTTTAGCCATGTTAGAAATATGCTGATTCCTTGCCTTGTGAGAATCGGTTTAACGGAAGCATTTTTCGGGTTTGTGAGGAAGACTGCTTTTCTTTAGGACCATTAACAAGTACAAAGCACGCGCGCTTGTTGGAAACCTTTCACTGGGAAACGCCTCACTCATCCCAAGCTGGTAATGCTCGAATGTGCAGATCCACGCCTGACGACGAAGATGATGATACATTTACTACATAGAGGTGTGAAGAGGGTATTACGGCCATGGCATGGCAACAATGGAATGTCAATGCTTTACTGACGGCAACGAAGTGACCCTGCAGCATAACGACGACAATGGTGTGACAACGAGGAAATAACGAAGGTGGCCTAATGACAAAGACATTTAACAATGAAATGACAGCGTTGTATTTAAGGCTATCACATTACCTTGACTGCGTAATGTCGAAGACATGACGACGATGGAATGACGAAGATCGATTGATGCGAGAGGATATTTTAAATATTTCCCCTCCATAAAATGTGCAGTGGGTTTTGGAGAACGCCGTAGGGGGATGTTCTAGAATAAGTTCGACCACCTGTAGTTGTTTTCGCACCTCAAAATTACGCAACATGGTCATTCTTTTTTACATTTCACCCTAAACAAAGTGCGGACACACAGTCAGGAATTGAAATGGCGAGCTCATGCTCAGCAGAGGAACATCAAAGCTACACAGCCGCAAAAGCGGCTTTGGAAAATGACTGCCGACGCCGAAAATTCGCGACAGTGGAATGATGGCGACGGCATTGGAACAAAAAAATGACAACGTCGAAATGAAATCGACGAAAAGATGACAACGGAGTGATGATGGCAGCATAATGACGAATGCATCACGACCCTGGCTAGGCGACGACTGCACGATGAAGACGCAATGACGATGATGGAGTGATCACTCCAGCATGGTTGCGCAGTAATCATGACGATGGGAGTGAAGGACATAAAAATAATGATGGCGAAGGCCTGACGAGGAAAGCGGGTTTTAAAGGGACTGCAACCAATTTTAATGGTACGTGTTTTTGTTTTGATACAATAGAAAGCTTACCAGTCAGATTGTCTAATCGCTAAGGGGTAACACAGAAAACGCCGGGGAACGTTTTTTTATGGTAATTTTTCAATCTGCATTGCGGATCTAGTCGTTCACTGCAAGAATGCTGGAAGCAGTGATAGGTGAGTGCGATAGCGATTATATGCCGGCATTAGTGGAAGGCAGACAAGTGTGGTCATAAATGTGAAGAAGAAAAATGATGATCCGGCAGTTTTGTTGTGGTGGCGTCATGTGATGGCTCGAAGTATATAATGTTGTTTACCAAGCCGTTGTTCCTGCGATTTATCTTTTCCGAATGGTTACGGTAGTAACTGCTTTGGTATTTAACCAGTCAAAACGAAACCAATCGGGTCGAAAACGAAACGATGCTTACACACGTGATGCGCAGTTCAGCGTGTTGCCATAACCGTGCGGGTGCTTTTCATCGCCAAAGCACAGAACAAGGCTTAAGTGTCCGATACTGTAACAACTGCAATATTGAGCAATAATGATCTTGTACTTAATAACAGTAGACTTACGCACAGTAATTTCATAGTCTACATCCAAACTACCAAGATTTCACCGCCAGGCGTTGCCACTTACTGGTTTTGCGACTTTCTTTGCCGATTTAAAGTTACGCTTCCTACTTAAGTAGCGTACTGCGTGCTGAATTATATCGCCATAAATCATGGTCATTTCATTTCCATCAACGTCTCACAACACATTCTGGCCAGTTGTTGGTCTCTTTAAAGCATTAGCTTTTCCCATCTCTTTCTTCAGATTCGCGTCGTCAGCGCCGACTGCAGCGCGGACCTTGGCACCGCACCAGACGGTGATTCCACCAGAGAGGGGAGAGATTGCCTTGATGCAGTGAAGCTCCGTTCCCTGCTACACCAACAGATGCACCACTGGTGGCGGAATTCCCCTATTGCTCCCACAGTATCGCCGTGGTTTTGCCAGTAGGCGATCAGACATCGCTTTGTTTTTTCTTCGTGAGTCGATTTCTGCGAGGCCGTTTGCCCGCGCGTCCTGCTTATCAGGTGGCGTTTACGGGAGCACCGGTGGCCGTGGTTCGCTCGGCGCACTGCTGTGCACCAGTGTTACCTTAGATAGCGGGCGAGAGCTCGAGCTTCGGAGGGGAGCATAGTAGTCTAAACTACAACTCTATAAAACGTGCTTTGCACTGAATCGCCACGCACGAAGACCAACGAGAGATTCGGCGAGCTCGATGGCTGGAACGAAAACGCATAGCCCGCACCCACGCTAACTCTTAAACGTCTCCGTTGGAGGTTGAGCAGTCGTGCGATTTCCTATTGGAGCCCCGGTACAGCTGTTATGCTGCCAGCACTCGACGCCTAGCTTTGCACTACATCATGTGTTGGCTTGCACTATGAGCCACACCAGCCAATCGCGTAAGACGTCAACGAGCAGGGCGCTACCAAAAACTTCGCGTAAGAAACAAAAAAATCGTCGCTTTGATATTTCTTTTCTAAATATACGTAATTATTTACTCGTGCTCTTTATCAATTGCCTAGCTCACGTACTGGGAGGAACCTGAGGTGATCAAATTAATACCAAATTCCACCGCTACGGCGCCCCTCATAATAATGCCACCGCTCGGCAGGTAATGCTGCACTATTTAAATATTCTCTCTGGAGTAATCGCATGATCGCAGGACTGGACAATCACCTTAAAGTGAGTATTTATGCTGAACCGAAATCCTAAAGGCTTACTATTCCCTAATGTTAGTGAAATGCTGAATATTCTGATACCTATTCGCTTGTAAACGATCTGATCTGCGTTCTCTTTCATTTGCTTAAGGCGCAAACTACAAGGTGTACACTGAACCCGTCGCTGTGTTTTTATCAGCGACCATTCACCTCGAAAAGCAAAAAAAGAACACAGCGCCGCCACATGATTTCTCGCCGTCGGGCACCTCACTGCAAAGTTCGCGCCAGAAGGACTGCTCGTCCCACTCATCCTTAATGTAGCACACTCTACTGTAAAGAAACAATTCGGCTAGCATGGCAGCGCTCAGTCAGCGCTCATGTTGCTCAGTCACTTCTCCTCGCATAGTTCCGCCGGGTAGTTCTCCAAGAGCCAAGCCAGCGTAAACATTTCCGACTTGACCCGGTGCTCTGGCTATGTAGCCGTTTCGACACTGCGCATAAAACCACACATGCACGAAGGCGCGCCCACCTTACTTAGATGTAGAATAATAACATTTTGACAGTCTACAGTATAACGTTCTTTTTTTCTACTGAAATTGTCATGTGACGTAAAAAATACAAAAATTATTGTTATTTTCATGTACAGTTCCTAAATGTGAAATGCTGTATATGTTCTTTCACTTGAGACTGCGGCGGAGAGCAAACATTCGCTTCGAGCGAGAAGCCGAAGGAATTCGTCTATCTCGTTCATTTGTGAAAGGCAGCCGATTTTGTAGACTATAAATGCCCCTCTATAGCAGTCTAACAATGCATGCGATGCTTACGTTCTTCTTATTCTAATGACATTAGGCTGTCCATTGTGACAGGAGTATTAAGCAGACCCAACGCAGATGTGGGAATCTGTCTGAAATTAGGCATGTGGTAATGATGATGCCAATTTAATAAATCTAAAACTGGCTTTATCATCATTCAACGTGCTTTTTGTAAAGGTTTTTCGCAGCAATGTATTTATGCTTAATGTCAATTCACGGAAATCTCGAGCCATTTGGGAAGATTGAAGTAGAGGTATAGGTTCAAGTAGCCATGATTTATGTTTAAGGGAAGGGAGTTTATAAGGCGCCAGAAAAGACTAGAGCAATTCAAGCAAGAAATGTTATACTTGTCATGGTATTCTAAGTTCCGGCGTCTTTTTCAGGTAACTTGGGCAATTATTTATGGTACATTTCCTATATTTAAAACTTTTGCACTTGCCTTTCTGTGCGCGTAGATGAAGTGGAAAAGTGTGCTTACGGATTCGGCCACGGCTCTCGAAAAACACATCAGGGCCACAAAATCGAATATAGAACTTCTTTTTTTTTTCAGCGAAGCCAGGTCTTCTGTGAGTGACATCGGGGCGTTTCGAGTTCTCATACGAGAGAAGTCAGCGAGAGGGTACGTATGAAGCACAGGCATTGCGTTCTAACAGGTAAGTGGGATTTTAGCTAATAATATGTTCGAAGAGCGCAGTTCCACTGAAAAGCATTCGCTTCAAGTGCAGAATATTCCCAAAACTTTGTTTAGTGTAATGTGTGACTTGTTCTAATACCACAGTTTTATTCAGCGATTCCTTTAGGACTTTAACTCATACATTGCTGCAGCAGAAGAATGTCACAGATGAACGAACAATCTTCGAAGGAAACAACGTAGTCATCTTTGCCCTACAAGAGTGCACGCACAAACTCCACCGCTCAGAGTCGGTTAGGGTAGCAAAACCAAATCGCCGCTGCCAAGCGGGAATATGGCGTGGAAGTACGCTGGCTAGTGCGTTCCGTTCCTATGCACACAATGCCGCAGACCCTTAATCTCGAATCGCACTGAAGACGCTGGACAAAGCCTTGTTTGAAGCATGTGCGAGTGCCTATTGACCTTCCATTGTCTCCTATGTCAAAACCCCTACTGTTAGTTTAGTGAGTAGAACTAACGAAATCATTGAATATCATGTGGGTTTATGTTAACGAGTCTGCGTAGTTTAGAATTAAACAATGGGTCGCCCGTATCCATACACGTATTGGGCCAATTATTCTTTAGTTACGATGAACACGGATAAGATGGATGCGCTCCCTTGGACTATTCGCTAAATACGGCACGCTGAAAAGCGCAGTTCGCTGATCCTTGAAGTGGCTAAGGCGCGAGCAGCGCGGCAGTAGGTGTGGAGAAATTTTTATTTTCTTTTGTGTCTTTTTGTAATTATGGTCGCAAGCCACCACTTTAGATCAGCGCAACATTAGTCCGCGTACCTTGATGTACCGCTCTGCCCTTGCAATTGCCGCAAAGACGAGTACACAAAAAGGCCAACCCAAAGTTTGGAGCGGAGGTCACGAGTCTTAGAACACAGTGCATGCCGTCATTTTCAAGGGCCGTCTCCTGAGGCGTGCGCTAGATATAGAGGATGCATATTATGGCTCCAAAGAGGAAATCTTCGATTCATTGTGCACATTCGAATCTTCCGCTGGACCCTTTCCCTTTTTTTAAAATTCCGAAGAGATTCAACTGTTTGAAATTTCTTGCTTCCGAGAATTTTGTTCTGTGTAATGACTCATGATGTCCATGCTTTTACTTTAGCATTGAAGTATTATCAGCGTCAGCGGCGAAGCTAAGGAGACAATGGAACCATTTATCTTCGTAGTTCGAGAGAAGGATACAAGGGAATGATCTAATGCGCAAAAACACCCCGTGGCAGTATTTCGCCGAGCTATCTTTGAGAGTTCTTTAAACATTGTGGTGTACAACGAAGCAATTTATGCTTTTGGAAGACTGCTTTATAAAGCTTAACCATAATTTTTTACACAAGGCATGACCTTCTATTTGTAACCGGAACTATTGCTAGCCGTTGCGAGAAAGACGATATGGTATGTTAAGGCAGATTCGTTTTCACTTGCTTTAGATTTTGTTTCTTCAATGCAAATACAATGAAGCGGTTTGTATGAGGCGCACCCGCCACGAGAAGGTTGTTAATAAAGAGCACGACTGTTGTAAGAATTAGGCATAAATTTTTCCTCCTTCATTTGCTCGAGCTCTGTCTTTTTTCCAGCTCCTTAAGTACGTCCTTTCTTTAAGTATGTCTTTACTTTCATGAAGTGATACTTCTCTTCAGCTTGCAACAATACCTGTACATATTTGCTTATACGAAATAAACCACAATAATAATACTTCTTCACACTACAACTCATTCTCTAAAATCATGAGATTATCCATGAATCATGAGCCGGTATGTAACAGCCTTTAGGAGCCATCTTGTAGTCACCATAGCTGCGCAACTCTCTAGTTATCAGGCCAACAGCTATGGCTGGTTGGACAGACCAAAGAAGGGAGAGACAAAAGTATTATTTCTAACCAGAATCCTCACTGTCGGAGTTCAACTGGGCCATGGGTCCTTAAGTGGAGCTCATTTGTCGGGGCTCGTGGACGTGTTATCTGTGGGTCGCCAAAGTGGCAAGTGTGCCGAACTGGCCGAAAGGGTGCCGAAGATGTATACACGTCAAGAATGTTCTTGCTGCAGCGCTTTTTCAAGAATCTTTCTGGAATAACCCATTCTGTCAATATACTTGTCCGTGTGCGCTCTTCTACGAGCATTTAATTGCTGCTACTTCCCCTCCTTATTATGCCAGGATGATTGCAGCATGTCATATGAGGTACTCAGCTGCGCACCTCAAGTAAGCTTGTCGCGTCCCTGCACCTTGTAGAAGACAAGTCCACTTGTCGAAATGTTGGCTCCTGCTTTCACCTTCTTCCCGTTTTGCTCACCGTTTCCATCTCCCGCCTCCCCCCTGTTTTGGCAGTTACAGAACATGAGCATTTATGCAGTGCTGACTTAGCCACTTCAGGAAAGTTAAGCTTCACACACTTTCCACAGCATGCAATGGATCTGTACAACTCTTTTTTTTATTTCTCAAACATATGGCAAGAAAAGAAAACTCACTGAGAATTACAATACTCCCTACAGCTAATTTCAAGCGCCGTTGTTTAGGTATTTTGAATAGGCGATATAATGTGGCAAATAATTTGATTCTGAATGGCAGGGTGCTCTCGGAAGTGGCGCTTAGCCTTTCTGCTCGGGCAGCTCGTTTAGCAGCAGCGGCTGACGAAGTATTTCCGCCGGTTGGTGTCGCTCATTGTTCAGAAATCTCGCGTGGAGCGTGTTCTCCAGGAGTGGCGGCGGCGCAGGCGAAGTAAAGCATGCGCAGCGGGTCTGAAACCTACGCCAGCGCTTTGTTTCTGCGCCCATCGCATGCCTGGTCGCCGCCGGCACTCAGCTTTCTTCCTCTCCCTTTCGGCATACCCTCTTCCGGTTTCTTCCTCAAGGTTCTGCTGCACCCTCCTCTCAACTTTCCTCCTTGCACCTCTTCCCTCTCGCCGCTTTTTATAACCTGCTGTGTACCGCGTTCGCTGTCAACTTTCGCTGTGCTCGTTCGCTCGGTTACAAGTGAGGCCGACGCTCGCGGCAGAATATGCGCCTAGGAGCTGCGCTCTAAAACGCATTTTACTCACGCCAATTTATTCTTGAGGAGTATCTTCTTCGCTGCCATTTTATAAGACGGTAAAATTCCAATTGCTTAAACAGTTACCATTCCATCATGTAGGGATCCAGTAGGAAAACTGTGCATTGTATGGAGGGATGTGCGTTGTTATTTAGCTTAAACAATGATACAGCTCTCTTGCACTTCAGCTGGATTTCAAGAAAACCTGCAGCACTAAAATTAGTAAGGCCAAATGCAAAATAAATACCGGCATGTATTTCTCTATGATCACAGTTTGACCACTTTCAAACGCGCTTACAAGCGGAGCTTCCACGAATTGGCGGTGACTTAGATTTACATATTATTATTTAATTTTAAAACTTGTCTTGAAGTATATAAAGCAAAACAAGGGAGCGAGCAAGCTGGCATCTGCAACTAAGGTAGCAATTTGATGACGATGCCCTTTGCTCGATTCTATGCCATTCTGATCAACGAGCATTCATAGCAGGCTGATCCCGTTGATAACACAGGCGGCGCTTCTCCATCACCCCTGGCAAAGCACGAAATACGCTAAAAGACACGGAATCGAAAAATATATCGCTACGAAATCATGGCCCAGAAGTGGCAAAGCGTTTGCCTACATTTCGGTAAAGCGGGTGTACAAAAATAGAATGAAAGGGAGTAAGATAAACGAAAAAAGGAAGAAACGCCACATCCTAGCGCAAAATAACGATAAGAGATAGAGAAAAACAGTAGCAAGAAATTAAAATACTTGAAGGTTGCTATAAGTAAAAGAAATGAGTAAGCACACAAAATATTAAAAATAATATGAAGTATTGTCCCTAATTGCAGAAGATGAACAAGCACAAAGAAAACCAAAGAAAGCGAACCGCACATTGTTGAAGTCGATTTCTGCTAGAAAGGAAAAGAAGAAGATGGCTGTCACATGCCAAAATATACCGCACCAACTGCCAAGACAGAACCGGAATTACAAAGTCTATCAGGGCGGTGCCTAAAGGCATGTGCTGATAACGCGGTTGATACGGCACAGCGATCCACTAAAGCGGATTTTCTGATGCGTGCCCTCTCTAAAGGTATTTGGCTTGTAGGCAGCTTGCTGTAACCGTCTCAAAAGTAAACAGCAATTTCAGATTGCCGCGACCTCGATGCTTCCGCGATCACTTTTGCCGAGTAAATTATGTACGTGACATTGTCCGCTGGTCAGCAAAAAATTGAAAGCCCTCCTCACCCTGTACCCCAATCCAACACCTCTAGCTGAATAATCAAATACGGCTGCATGGCAGCGCATCTGATAAAGATTACCGCGCATTAAAGTACAATCACTATGCACGCTACCCTTAATCCTATAATAATTTCTTGCTTATGATGTCAGTTCGAATTCAGGTGGAGTAAGATAGTTAGTATAACATCGAATACAAACTGAAAATGCAGCAAATTAACCAGACTGCCGTACAAATTTTTTGCCGTGTCTTTCGAATAAACCGTGGGGTCTACCACTAAAGGGAACAGCGGATGATGCTCACCTGCGATTCTTTTTCTCTGTCAAGTGTTCGATCCTTTATTTGAGCAGCAGAAGACAGTTGGCCTCTTGTGCTGCAACTTTATGCATTTTCCTTTAATGCATTGTTCTATCTACAGCCTGCACTTGCATCTAGAACTATAGAAAAGTGAGAGCTGCCTACTGTGCATTGCATGGCGACGGTCGGACTGCCTGCCTTGCCTTTACTGGTACTATTTAGGAAGGCAGGTGGCTGGGAAAGCACTGGAGGTTTCCGACTGATAGAATACAGTAGCTAGGAATCCGAGCATGGCATGCCCGTGATCTTTCTGTACGCAAGAAAACGTAAGTATGCAGTAAAAGCAATTCTGTTGTTGTCCCTGAAGTAGTATCGCATTTTCTGTATCTCATATGAAGAACTGACATACTGACATATCGACACACACTAACACACACACACGGACAACATGCGCGAATGTGACACGATAAAATTATATTTATTCATAAAGATATAAGTCAGTAAAATTCCACATCCATTATGGGATGGCGATGCCCAATTTTCCCGACATGGGTTTTATTTCTTCACTTTCACAATCCCTAGAAAGTTGTTTTTTTTTCAATTTCGCCGAAGTCATTTGCCACAGAAGTGAGTGACTCTCTGGATGGTGTAAACAGTACGCTTTACTCCCCGAGTTCGGGCGCGTAAAGACTGTACTCTTTGAAGCAGTGGTACCCTAATACACAACGACGGGCCGAATTCCTGAAGTACCCGTGCCGACAAAAACATCCGGCTAAGCAGTCACGTGTGCAGCGTCGGGGCCATCCTCTAAAAAGGTATGAGCATCTCCACTCGGCGCATCTGCTGCTCTCGCACTCACTGTATGCCTCGTACTTCGAGCGGCAGCCTGCATGCGAGAAGGACCAGGTTGAGAGTTTCTAACCGCCCCATTTCTTCCGAATTGCACGATTGAACAACGCTTTCACGTCGTTGCGCAGGGTCAGAAGCTTAACGCAGTGTGATGGTTCAGAAAGATTAACAAACCCTGGGCTATTTAGGGAGAGTGCTGCAGCCTTTCGTTTACCTTTCCGAAGCAGCCGGATAATCCTGACGTGCGGAATAAAACTTCCCTCGTATATTTCATTCCATATTTCAGTTCTTTTACGCGTATGTTAGCAGTTCTTTTACGCGTATGTGTATATTTTTTCGGCAACATCAGTTAGGTATCCTTCACCACAAAGCTCGGAAGAAGGCATCTGGTGGCTTCGTAATTGTATGAAAAGCGTGACAGGCGACGCAATCTCAGGGATGGCGCAGGCGGTGCTAACTTGCAATTCCAAATTGTAGAGGCCTGGCTAAATGTTGAGTTCGTTGTTCAAACAGTGTTTTACCTCCACATGCACTTCTTCCCACCATGTGAAAAAAAAAACTGCCACAAATGCTAAACGATGCCCCCGAGGAATTGCGACCCCTTCACCCCTAGACATGCAGACAACAACCGTATAATGCGCGATAAGACGGGCACACGTCTCTTTGCCACTCTTAACAGCGAAGCTGTTAAGAGTGGAACTCGACAGCATTCAAAGATTGCTGACTGCTCCTCACGCTTCCCGGCCACTGGAGCGTATGTGTCCATAATGTTCACCTGGAAACGTTTGCCGTGAACGCTATGCATGAAGGCGAGCTTTGTGGTGGAACCACGGCCTCTTGCGTGGGCTACGATGCGGCGGAGGCGAGCACCAGCTGGAGTTAATACAAGGAACCGGGCGCGCTGCTCCGTGGCCTTCAAGAAACCGATCGCGCCGACGGGCGGAAAATGGCGGACGCCGCGGCCGGTGTGTGAACGCCGCGGCCGGTTTGTGGGTATGAAGGGGTGCCTTGGAGTTTTCGCGTAGCAGAATTATGTTTTCTCGTATAGTCAAATTACAGTATGAGAGCTATCGTATCTGTAGGTTGTATGCAAGTCCTAATTTATGGTTTTTCTACGCACTTTAGCTTGAAAAATTCAATTCTGTAAATTGCTTGCATCACATGGAAGGCCTGGGTGTGTCGAAAATCCAGTGGGACGCCCGATTTTCTGCGACGCGGGCTCCTTAATGTCATCGCGTTAAAATTGCTGACCACTACTAGAAGATGCCACTACGCTATAGTCAAGTGGGGTTGAGTTGTATTGTTTATTACGTAGATTGAGCTGGGTTTTTTTAACATTTCTAATTGTATCACTGATTTCGCATTTCCTTTGGCACTACCGTGACACTGCATGTTTTTCAATCTAGTTAGAGAAAAATGAGCTTTTTATGCTGTAAAATACCAATAATGAAAATCATGGTCGGACAGTTACCACTAGAGTTTGCAGTCATTAAAAAAATTTAACCATGTGACAGAACAGGCACTTTTATAGAGTATTCATCGGTGATGCAGCTTCATGAACCGAATGGCTTTTCGGAAGGCTGTTGTCAGCGCTTATACTGCTTCATACAGGACGTTCAAAGAGTAAACAGACGATCATTCGTAAAAGGAATACCTGTGCCGATGACATAACGGCATCGATGATTAAACCCAGGGTTTTAGAGCAAGACATGCGCCCGTTCTTATTTTTTTTGTATGCCAAGAAAATTACTGTGGATTTGTGCAGGCTGAATAGAACAAGCAAATGAAGATGACATCCTGAAATGTCCATGATTTGCAATACGGAAAATATTAGCCTGCTCGCGGCATTTCATGAATCTATATACACGTCTAAAAAATAACACAACCTGCATTCTCTTGCAATGCAGTAATAGTTGCTCGTGTTCGGAGGGGATATTTTTCTCGGTTTCAGTAAATGGTGCTTGAGAACCGGAGAAAATTATAATTATGCGGCACTCATCTCGTCTTAACCTCCTCAGAAAAGTGATCGTTTTGCTAAAAAAATGTTCATTACGTACGGTTTTTCGGAAGTTGATTTGTAAGCAAGGAGGGTTCATCAATACTGTTAGATGGGATGGCGTCAGTATCAGCTTCAAGTCCTTCTGCAAGCACTTGCTCTCTACTAAAAAAGAGTAACAGAAGAGTGAGCACAGCTGTTACTTCTCGCATCATGCGCCGATGTAAAAGAAATTCGCAGCTGTATACCGTTTTTGTTACACTGTTCATTGGATATACGAGCTATTCAGACCATGTGCACGGGCAAAAGCTATTTTTGTCGAATTTTTTTTGTTTCCTTTTTTTTCAAATTGGCAGAAGCTATTGTGCCTCAATACCTTCCTAGAATAGTGCCTCGGGATCCGTGGATGTTTTCGGTCTTCTACCATCTTTCTGAAATCGCAAAACCTCGCTGTCGCAACTGACCCTTGGTTTGCGCTTAGCGAGTGTCACCAACCATGGCGAAGTCCTGACAAAAATTGCGCTTTCATATTGGACATTGACAGCTGAAAAAGAAAACAGAAAAATGGCGTACGGCATTATGCTCAATATTGCCCGAACTGTATATATATATATATATATATATAGTACAGAACCGTTCGCAAAACAACGGATGTCCTAAAATGGAACTGGGTCCGTTTCAGCATACTAGCGCTGTTTTGTACTTAGCACCGCGTCTAATTCATGTTTTCACAATTAAAACCGCGTGCAGCACGAAGGACAATTACTAAGGCAGGCGACACGCACTGCGATGTCGCAGACAACAGTTACTACAGCGCCGTCCTTGTCATTCTCGCTTAGTCCTCGCCCTTGGCGCTGTACGTGGTTTTAGTTATGATTAACCGACTAGCACAAGCCTTCACCCATATTTACACAATATGGAACAAAAGGAACTAAATCTAGTTATCTCAATATTTTTATATATCTCTTGACTAGCGACTTTAACTGTCTGCCCAACAAACTTGTAGGTGGTAAGAAATGACCGGGCTTTTCGTTTGTAACTTGCAAATGAGCGCAACTGCACAACTATGTATTGTATATGGAACTCTGAAACGCCTCTATATTTTTCATCATTAGTCACGTGAATGTTCACAACTGCAATATCAAGAAAGATGCACAGGGCTTACTAGAGACAACATTTCCATGTTTAATTGCTTAACATCTGTAAGACTATATCTAGAAACTCATACGGGCATTAAAACGTTCTGTGTTTTTTCCTCCAGCTGACTACTCCAGCAGACCATAAATCTATAGCTCTTAAACATGCGCATGCCTTCAAAACATCAGTACTTTGGTTATATTTCATTTTGTGAGTATAGCCATTAGCATGGTGAAAAATTCACTCCATCCTGTTCCTCCACACGTGTAGGGTAGCAAACTGGAATGAGTCTGGTTAGCCTCCCTGCGTTTCCTTCCTCTCTCCTCTTTCTCTCCCTCTGTACACAACATTGAATAGTCTATAGATTTTTCGACTTTGACTCGGTCAATATATAAGAATGCGTCACAAAACAACCTCTCGACTGGCTCCAAATGCCGGCATTTCTTGTCTTTCAGTTGGTGAATACAACTTGTAGGCACCGGGATGTTGTGACATTCTCTACCACCATGGTCAGTATCCGTAATTAAAAGGCCTTGCGTCCTTCTAATTGTCTTAACATTTAGCATTTTTCACTTGTTCGATGGCTCCAATTACAAGCTAAGGAATTCCAATGCCTCGGTGTATTTATGTATGAATTTGCTTTTTTTTTGCACCAGCTTTAGCCATTTTCCAATATGGTAATTTTGTTATGACTGGTTTTTGGTTCGTGGTTCGAAGTCGCCTCTCATAGAGGTTCGCTTGCTTCGTCACTGCAGCGCCTCAAACTTTGTGGCAAGCCTACGCTAACGGGGCGTCGCACTAAGCTAGCCAAGCCGTCCCGCGCCGTCATCCATCTCTAACGCCGACAATGGCTTGTTGTAAACGAGGTGAGGTCACCAGGTTGCAGTGCAGCAACGAGCTTATTACCACATTTTCAGCTGGCACTACAGCACACAGCTCCGCGGTTATGCGAAAACACTACGTGTTGTTGGAGCACCGAGCACCCTCAAACACACAAAATGGCTGTTTAAGTAACACTCGTGCTCCCCAGATCCGTACGCTAGGAATATAGGTGACGTCATAATCGCCCCACTAGGTGGCTTGAATATGCCGCAACACACCGCCTCCGGCGAGAGGAGATCCCTAGAGAGCACGCGCACCGTCGCTGGTAAAATAATGAAAGGGGGAAGCGAGGGCACAGGTCATATTGTCACAGTGGTGATAGCGCGATAGGTGAATGACGCAAGCTCGCAAGAAGGAACATCGCTACCCGAACTTCCCAATCAGTTCTTGAGAGGTCCGTAGTATGGTGGGCCTGAAGCACAACACTTTGCTTCGATGGTTAGCAGACTCATGGACGTGGCAGGCACGTTCGGCTTGTCCTGACCGAGCACAAATAACTCTTCTCGCTGGAATTCATTAGAGTCCTGGGAAACGTCCCGTAATCTCGTCCTAATTAGGAACCTTGTTGACCTACATCTGAATGACACAGAGGCCTTGTTAGACGAGCGTCACAGTGATGTCGTGGGCGAGTCCCTCGAGAAGACGCTCCTGAGTGCTTCACAATGCTGACGTACCTTCCAGTTGAATTGCTGCAGTTCTCAGCACATGATTCCTCATGCTGACTCGGTAGAATGCTTTTTGTGTAATTATATCAATGACACGGGCATACGGTCATACCACCTCCTCCACGGCCCCGCCGAATCTCGGCTGGCCAATGCTATGAGCCGCGTGGCAGGGAGATATTGGTTGGTGATCACGAATATTAGTGGGCGTCCCGAAGCCAGCTGCAAGCTCGAGGCACTTACGACAGGAAAGATTGATCCCGGCTCCTTTGTGTCGGTAATTCTAACTTCGGCTTCCGCCCGAGGCAAGATTTCTTTTTGTCATTTGCCTTTACTTTATCATTTTCTACACTTCAGTTCAAAACAACACATAACGTTCCTTGTGTTTCCTTGGCTTCATAATATATTGCCTTCTTATGGACGATAAGCGGTAATTGGGCCCCTTGGTTCCTTTTTTATTTTTTATTTTACTTATTTGATAAATACTGCCTGCCTTCAGAGAAGGCCGGGGGCAGTTTATGGATAATAGCATAGCAAGGATCTCAAATCCAGCAAGATCTATGCCTCCAAATTGCATACGAGGCCTCATAAGTCAGCTGCCTGCTCATAAAGATGGCGTGCTAGGTGGAGCCAATGGTCTAAAGGGTGTTCCAGATCCGCCATGATGGCACTACCACACTACCAGGGTTACACGCATAAATACTAAAACTGTGTACGCTCAAACAGCCGCTGATGTAGCACAATCGCACGCGTAGTGTGAACGTTGTGGGTTCGGCTCCCACCGGCGGCAAGTTGTTTTATCTTCCAGTTTCGTTTCACTTATTTCATTTCATTTCATTTATTATCACCTTGAAGGCCCGAACGCATTACACAAGGAGTGACAATACAAACACGCGTGAGAATGGTTACCTACAAAACAACAACGAACGAAACATTGCTGATTTTGTCTGACTTTAAACAATCAAAGAAAAATTAGGAATTTTGAGGAGTAACACGGCAATACATTCGCGAGAAAAAAAAAACTAGGTGGAAGGGTTGACAAGCGTAAACTATTTCGAGTGGTTTATGATGGGTTCATGAACTACGTACACTGGGAAGAGAAGGTATTAAAAGTGATTTCTTAGGTATTCACAAAATTTTTTGTGCTCAGTACCGGTAATGAAGTTGTAAAGGAGGGCATTCCAGTAAACGATTGCATCAGGAAAGAAGGAAGTGGTCATGGCAGATTAGCGGCCGGGTAAACGTGTTATGGCAGAGCTGTGACTTATGCGAGAGGAAGTTCGCAACGGTGGTTTGAGAAGGTGGTGCCTTGAGCGGTTGGCTCGGTTTCGAACAGATTCCAATGATGCGGCTAGGTAATCTTGAGATGAATGCCAGACAGCGGAAGCAAATTCGAGTTGTAAACCGACAAATGTCACGTACGCCAGCTTCTTTGCTTCTGGGGATGCCTTTTTAAAATTTATTTGTAGATAACCGAGTGAGCGCACACCTTTGCGACGTATTGTTTCGATGTGTGTTATCCAAAAGAGTGATGACGTCAAAATAAGACCCAAGTACTTGTAAGATGAAGTAGTTCTGAGGTTGACAGAGCCAATGCGATAAGTGGATCGAAAGGGAGTGTACTTTTGGTTAAAAGACATCGATTTGCGTTTCGATAAGTTGGGAGGCATGTGCCATTCTTTCGCACCATGACGAGATGGCATCGAGGTCACGCTGCAGGCAAATAACATCGTCAGAGGAGTTTGTCAGAGGAGAGTGTCTGCGAAAAGTCGTAGCTTACAATGTATGCTAGTAGGCAAGTCGTTCACATAGATTAGGAATAATAAAGGGGACAGACAGGACCCTGAGGGACGCCTGAAGTCACGTCGGTAAGAGGTGAGCGGTGATTGTTTGTGGAAGTGTATTGGTGTGCGCGCGGATAGCAATTGTTCAATTCATCTCAGTAAGTTATTGTAGATTCCAAGTCCAGATAGTTTTTGCAGTAAGAGCTTGTGAGGCACGCTTTCAAAAGCTTTTGAATAATCTAAGAAAACGGCTTCGATCTGCAGGTTCCTGTTCATAATAAGCAGAATGTCGTGGGTGAATTCAACGAGTTGGGAATCACACGATAAGTGCTTTCGGAAACCATGTTGAAATGGGTAGAAAAAATTAATTGCTTACAGGGGTTTCATTAGGCTTAAGGCTATGATGTGTTCTAATAATTTCTAGGGGATGCTTGTAAGGGAGATTGGGCGGTAATTGGCAAGGTTCGAGCGGTCAACTGACTTAAATATGGGCAAGATATTAGCATTATTTCTAGTCTCCAGCTTCTAGGGATTGTTTGACTAATACGTAGAGTATTTGTGCTGATACATGAGAGGTGTTCTTCAGATGTTTACTACTTATACCATCACAGCCAGCGGAAGAAAATGGTTTAAGACTATTGATTACGTTAAATATGCCCTCCACGTAAATGTCTAGGTTTGTCATAGCTTGCACTGAAGCAGTAAGTGTGGGCAGATCAGATACCTGAATGGGCGCAATAAATACAGAAGAAAAGTAGTTATTTAGGGCGGTTGCGCGTTCATCATTAGGAATAGGTTCACCACCGAGGTAAACGAGTTCGATAGTGTTAGATCTGTCTTTCATGGAGGGCATGCGCCAAGATTTATTTGGATTTGATCGGAGAATGGAGACTAAATCGTGACTGTCAAATTTATCTTTGGCTTGACTGACCTCCTGAATATACAGTTTTACGCACGCGCGATATCTTTTCCACGCTGCAGTGTTATTGCTTTGATTTGCTTTCCTGTAGAGTCGTTTTTTATCTTTCAGAAGAGATTTTACACGTTTAGTGAACCAAGGGTTGTGATAATCTGAATTTGCGTTGATAGTGGGTATGTACATATCTTTTAGGTTTAACATTGTCTTTCTGTATACCTCCCAGCTGGGGTTGACTGAGCGTGACGAGAAAGCGGTCTGAAATTTCTGCCGAAATGACTCTAGTCTACTGGTTATAGCTTCATTGTTACCTCTCCGGTAGTCAGAGATTACTTTTTGGGTAGACGATTTCTTACTCAGTGGGAGACGAATAACAGCGTGCAGGATTCAATGATCGCGGAAGCCAGGTATCGTGGTAATGGCAGAAATCTTTTTCGGGTGACTTGTAAGAAGTAAGTAGAGTATGTTATCGCCTCTGGTGAGACATGCTATCACCTGCTGGAGGTTGAAATCTTCTGTTACTAAAAGAAATTGTTTCGCTTAGGTAGAGAAAATCCCTGTTGATACAGACACCATTGATGCAGACAGTTTCCCTTTAATGTATCGCTTTTTACACTTCAGTTACATTAGATTACAGTTACAATTATAAATTAATTCCCGTAGATATTCCTTGGTTTCTATATCTATTGGACATTAATGGTTGAGAAACTAAAATTATACACTCGGTTCCTCTTCTTCTCGTGAACCCAGAACCAGAGTCATTATAACTAGTGATAACGATGGGATAGACCTGATAGACCTTAGGACGTGGTCTATGAAGTCTAACAACAAAAAATTTCAGGTATCTGCAGATGTAACTCATGGACGGTGTGAAGAAGTCGCAGGTACGGTTTCGCCGGTGGCCGAAAGAGAAGGTAATGCCTGTGATCCTAGCATGCAACATGTTCGTAGGTAATCTCGGATCCACAGTCTATGGCGTAGTGGCTGGAGATGCTGTTAGGTGAGAGCGGATTGAACGCGACGTGTTGCTGTGCCAATAAGGTGCTGGATATGCAGCTCGGTGAGCAGCGGCAAATTTGGCACAGTCATCAAATCAGTGTCGCGAAGGCAGGTTTTGCGGACGAAATCCAAAGTGATAACCACTTGTCCGGCAAGAACGGCAGTGAAAAGTTCAACTGAATAGCAGCAAACTCTGCTGAAGCACTATCTAAAAGGGAAATAGCACTTGTTAACAACTCCCACATGTGATATGTCAGTTCCTCAAAGGAAGTCAGCGGCCTATCTTTCAAGCTTTCCACCACAAGTAGTAACAATGAGATGAATCATTTATTCGTAAATCCTTATACATGTCCGGGATATATAGCGATCGAGGTCAATGATATGAGGGATGCGATTGAATGAGGGAACGAATTAAAACAAGGATTCGAATTGCCTCCGTATTTCCAGCTCAGCTTGTCGCTGTTTTCAACTTTTTCAGCCCCCCATAGAGACCTTGAAAGCTTTCTTGAATTTTGAGGTAGTTATATTGTGTAGGTTTCCCAAACATTGTCCTGGTCCGTAAAAAATTAAATCGCGCGAGTTTACCGTCTCAAACGGGTGAATCGCTAACCTGACGCACAACGCTTCTGCTGGCATCATTGCACCACATAACTAATAGTTCTCTTAGTTCGAAGCTTGAGGACATGAAAAACAGTTTCACTCGCTGTTTGCGCACATGTAAATTTTATTGCAGTCTATTTCACCCGCCGGCTTACGTATCGTAGAGGTAGTCTCTTTTCTTGCATTGCCAATTAAGAACGCATTCGCCCTGCTTGTTTCGGTATAAACGGAAACGACAAACGCATTGGTATTTGCATTCGCTGGCGCACCCTTTTGACGGGACCCACAGGTCCTGGCATTTATTCTCGCCGCAAACTCCGGCTGTGCATCTCTTTAATTTCTCCAACTTTTTGCAACCTGAAAAGTAAGATACGGTTGCATCATTCGGGAAGAAACATTAACACTTAAATTTATTCTTCTTGAATCCCTACGTGACAATATAACATGTTATTATTTACAGTATACTTCAAAGCGCATGCAAAAAACACGTAACAAGCACGACGGTCAGCAGTGGAAAAAAAAATATATTTTCCTGATAAGCAGCACCTGTTCCAGTGTCGGAGTTCAAAGTTTGTCCTGAGAAGGACGTCCCAGGCAGCATTCGTTGCAATCTAGCTCAATATGCATTAGCTTGAAGAAGCTGATGTCATTGTCGTGCAGCCGCATTATGTCGTTTGCCAAAGGGTATCAACACTTTTTTGCAGACAAGAGAAATACCCCAACCCATTTTTGTTACACTCTATCTACCCAGACACGTACACTAGCAATCCCTGCCCTCAGTGCAGCGATTCAGCTAACTTAATTAGGACACACGCTCTGGCGATTCGCCTCGTTAGGAGGCACAGATCAAGCTGACCAGTCAAGGTGGACTACCTCATAGCGAAACCCCGATTACGGGGTCCAAATCTGGCCCGTCCGGAGAGCCCACGATGCGGCGGCCAGGCACGGCTTAACCGTCCCAAAGTGGCAGCGTCCCGCTGCGCGATAATCGCGTATCTCAGGACTCACAACAAAGTTTTTCTATTCATCCATCTATCAACACATTTTTAAATAGGGCATCTGCATGGCAAGTGTTACTCAGTGACGGTGTTCGAGTAACACAGATCATATATAAGGTAATTGAGGTCGCTGATAAAACTTTCACCGCCGCTTAAAATCAGGCGAAAATCAATAGTTTTTTTTTTTTCGGTTCTTCCTATCGCCCGCTGCCTTCGAATAAAAACTGAGTGCTGAAACTTCGTACCATGAACAGTTGCGAGCAGGTGGCTCTTTAAATGTAGACTGCGAAAACTGCAAAAAGAGATCATCAGAGAGTGAGGAGCGCGCGAGACGAAAGAACAAGCAGTGAGGAATGGGGAGCTATTGAAGTACATTGTAACTGGCTATTTCTCCTAGGTTGCTTTTTTTCTTGACTATTACGTGCCATTTCTCACATCTTAAAAGGTACCCAACGATCGCTAAGACGGTAATATAGTACAATAATTTTCTTCTGTAAACGTTAGCGCCGTTTTGTCCCCACCATAACTTTCACAAAACTAGATGGCGCAAATGATTTAGAACACCGCATTGCTACTTCTATATAGGCAGAAAGCCAAACATGCCGACCAAAATCGAATTGAACTGCAACTTTCTTTTTTTTTTTACATCATCAATCCCTACAAGCTCGCTAAGATTTTCCTCGTGCTTTCAATATCGGTTCCAACTGCCAAAGCAAGACAACGGAAGGCTTAAGGCATGCCAATGAACAAAGGTAGAATGCCGGCTTCCGCTACACAGCGTCTGCAACGACCTGTCATCACTAACCTCATCTCCTCGCCATGGAAGAAATTGCCGATGCTGCCCTCAGGCGGCGCCCTCGAGGGCGCGGCCAAGCTTGGTAACTCACAGTCTCGCAGATATGCAACAGTTCAGTCACACTCGTATGAAATGAATCACACTAACAAACACTTGCATGCAGCACACTCGTATGCAAACTGAATCAGCAACACGACCCGCTCGTAGGAACCCAGCTTCAGGAGTGATCACTTGCTGAGCACATCGACAGTTAAACCTGCTTCGAAGCCTTCGTACATAAAGTCGGCTGCAAATTATAAGATTCACCAGTTTCTACCTACGGATTCATGAAATAACAGATCAATGCTACGTGGTAAGCCAATCATTCCACTGCAAAATTTGTGCACATGTAGCTACAAAGCATCTTCCGGACTCAGTAAGCGCTTAGTTCTTTTTTTTTTTTGACAGCTGAACAGATGAAGTACTTCCGAAAATATGACCGTCTTTTAGTCGTCGTGTTGAATGCTTCGCTCCAGCTTCTTGTTAATAGTAACGTTAGATCTGTACACATAAAACAATCACAGAGAGCAGGGCGAGAAAGCTGGGTGACAACTGCCACCAGGAGGGGCACAACGCCTGTCGGCTCAAGAAAAGAAGTAACTTTGAGCTAAAAACATAAGCAGGGGCCTCCTAGCTGTATGATCTGCTATAAAAAAATCACGAATGTCTCATTTATGGAAACCCGTAATTTCGCCACTCTTGTGTCCACAGGAACTGACTCCTTCTCCCTACTACGAAGATAAGGTTCGTTCTCGGAAGATGTAGGCTTGTATTTCTGAATTAAATTTCCCGGTTTTATAGGTGACACGGCTATCGCGAATGATTCCTATACGGAACTTCGAAACCAGACATCCTCACTACGTGTTGGCAAATTACGAGGTTATGTTAAAATGTATTTACATACGTGGCTTGCGCTGCAAAGGCGGTTTTATCGCCGGCGAAGATCCACCACCCACTTCGACAGCATTTGCTGTGTACTGCTGTCTACTTCCAGGCTGCGCATGTGCGGTCAAAGGCTGCAGTGTAGAATACCCAGCGAGAAATACGATAATATTAAGAATCGCCTGTGTCGCCATCTTACAAATGCCTAGGCCGTACACTGTCTGCTCAAGCTTTTACAGAATGTTGATTTTATTCAAGTAGCAGGACAATTGAACAAGTGGCTGCGGATTTCTGTTTCGTGTGCACATGCGTGCATTTCGCCAGAGATGACATAGTTGTTCGTCCTATGCAGGGAAAATACAAAAGCAACTGTTTTTACCGCGAGTATTCTACACACAAAGTTAAAGAAAATTGTCCGAAGGTAATGTAAAATGCAGAGAGATAGTGTTTAATCTGAGGACATATATGGCAGAAATAAAAGCAGGACAGCATGCTTAAATCTATTTTCCTTCGGAGGTGTCTTGCAAAACCTCCAAAAGGTCATAGAAAGCATTGCAGATGCTTTTTATCTCGTATACTTCGCAAACACGGGACAGTGTGGGATACGGCTGAAGACAATATTGATAGCTGATAATGAAGAAGCCACCGATGTCTTATATCTTGGTTGGCAAAGGAAGGTGCTGTGGCAAAATAACACATGCACTGTTAAATCATTCCGCAGTCAACTCGGGAACGCTTATACTGAAACTGTCAAATTTCGAGATGTTCAACTAAGTGCACATGTTTTAAAAAAATCTAAGTGCTCTTCCACTGTGTGAAGAAGGATGACCGGTGAAGCTGTATATGTGGGCCTCTTAATGGCAAACTGCACCTCCGCCGCGGGTCGGCCCGGCATTGCCCTATGTTCGTGATGGGCGCACGTATGGGGAGTGGTTATTGCCTGCTTCACCTCCACCGCGGGTCAGCCCGGAATTGCATTATCTTCCGGGTCGGCCCAACGCCTGCTTCACCTCCGCCGCGATTCGGTCTGGCATTGCACTATCTCCGGGATCGGTCCATGTATGGGAAGTTTTTTGCTTACAACGACACGAAAATTTCCTTGGACGGTAAAGGTATACAGCTTCGCTGTTAAACTGACGACATTGACATTACCTACCACGATGTACCACAAGTACAACTGCTGCTATTACACGTGCTTTCATGTACTTCGCATAAAAATTATTTTGTGTGTTTTAGGCGCCTAAAAAGCTACTCACTAATTCTGGTACTATATTCAGGCCTAATGTTTAACCACTTGGCGCGAATGAATGCCACTGGGTACGCTGCGCTTTCTATTAAACCTCCTTACGCCATCTTGTGTCACTAGTGTATGCCACTGGGTATGTGGCGCTTTTCAGTGGACGTCTTTCACGCCAAATTAAGTCACGGGGTATGCATCACTCTTCAACGAAACTCTTTAGCGCTGACTTCAGTCAATGAGTATTTGCCGTTGGGTATAAGCCGCTCTTAATTTAAAAAAAATTTTGATACAGATTCTGCACAGCTAGGCGGTATGTAATCGGCGTCACATTGTTGCGTGAATGAAGGATTAGGACTGGAGATTATTTACAAATATATCTACACAGGATAACTGCAGCGCTGGCCAGTTCAGCCGACAGCTCGAGAGCCAGAGAGCGTTCGTAGTCTTCGTGAGGGCATCCGCGTGCATCGTCCACAAGAAACACGCAATATGCATGTATCAACATCAATTCCTACAATCGTCGCTGTAGGCTGGTAATTATAAAGTTTTCCACGCTATGCTTGCAATGGGGCTTTTCATTTTGCACTGTTTTGGTAAAATTACTGTTTTACACTCACTTCCAGTAAAAACAGGAAGAACACTGAACAGTTTTTTACGTTGTGTACTGCACGTTCAAGGTAACTTTATGGAAGGCCTAGTCATAAAAGCTTTATCCTTAATCTTCGGACACCGAATTTATTTACTTCTATGCAAGTGTTTGAAATGACCCCGCTTCCCCAAGTACGCCTGCCCCCGTCCGCGTCTGCGCCCGTCACCCCCCTATTTGTTATTCTGGTTTCGGTTCCCCCACCCTTTCCTTGTTTTTTCTGTTTTTTGTTGTATATTTTTTGAAACACCCTCACCAACACATTCCGAAGTCCCAGACGCCAGTATACCTTTTTCGGTTCATCAACCACACAGTGTATCGCCATTTCTGTATACCGCCGTAACGACACCTACGTTGAGCTACTGAGGCAAACGTCTCTTGAATGACCATGCCGCTGCCTCCCAATTATGCCATGCATTGCACCCCGGACTCATTGTCGCCATCTTAACTCTTTCAAAATTGCTCGATGCATTGCTGCTATGCTACTAAAGTCAATCAGTCAACTGATGTCTTTTGGGCCTTTTTTGTTACTCGCGCACTGACCGTGTGACCGGCTCTTCACGACACCCCTGAATGCTTCCTGACCTCTCGCTTCCCGAACACCCTCCTATGCCGCTCCTTTTCTTTCCTTGATCTTTCCTTTCTTTCTTTTCCGTGTCTCCCGCTTTTTCGCTTCTTTTCTTTGTTTTCTTATCTCCCCGCCTTCCCACTCTCCCGCTCTTGTCCCCTCGTCTTGGGGACCATGCTCAAGTACGTCAGGCGACATCGCTCATTCTCTTTGAAGTCTCTCCCTTTTGTTACGCTTGGCGTTTAGAACCCCGTGCAAAAAGGATTCTCGCCCACCAAGCCTCATCGAAACACAGTGTGATTTCCTAATCCGCCATGGTTGTCTCGAGTGTGTGCCTGTCTGGCAGAAGCCCTGCAGTGTTTACAGGCCCCTCTTGTGGGTGTGCGACTTCAGAGGGGCCTTTTCCTCGAACTGTCAAGCTCTGCAGGAGAGCTTCCGCGAACCAGCAGCACGCGAAAGAGAATGGATCAATCGCCCTTCCGCAACTAGACGCCCTTTCCTTGAACCAAAGTCGCCTAGAAGAAAGGAAAAAGCATCTACATTGCCAGAGCTGCGACTTGGTATATCCGGAGGCGGCACGCTCATTCCTTGCTGCAGGCTTGGTATCTACGGTGGCGGGACGCCCTCTCCGCGAACCAACGTAGCCTAGGAGAAAGGAAAAACGTCTACGTACTTGTGGCTTGGTATATACGGAGGTGGGACGGCCATGCACAAACCAGATTCTGTGCCTGTCGCGTGACGTCGGCGGAAGCAAGACCCCTCCCACAATTGTAGAGAGCCTATTTAAGGGGCTCCGAAATGTACTTTTCATCACTTCATTCTCTTATTGTCGTCTTTCACCAACCTTTTAACAAACCGTGCACGTTTCGCACTAGAAATCGTCTCGTCCTTTCCGGGTCGCCATGGTCTATCGGATGCCTGCAGCCCGCCGACAACGCTACGTTACCCAATAGTAACGTCAATCGAGCTTCGATAAACAGGCGCCGCTACAACTCGGCAGCAGTACGATACTCTACCCTGGAGTACGCAACACCTTACAACCAGCCGCCACCGACAACAACCGCACGTGATGTCACTGCACTAACCCGTTAAAACTAACATGTCCAGGATGACGACGCCGCCTTTGACGAAGGTAGGTCCTCCTATCGAAATGTTGGCGAGCATTTCTGAGGCACCTTATCCCTGTGTACAACCTTTATACCACAGTGTGCTATTCCCTCTGTCAGCCCCTTTTTTGATTATAGATCTACATTCCAGCTGACGATGACGGAACAGGATAAGTGCCTCTTGTCATCCTTTGCCCATGTAGCAGTCCTTGGAGATAGCCAGCACAGATACCAGAAGGAAGACTTTCCACCAAGCCCACACACGCCCTTCATATGATACCTTAGTGAGGCGCAGACATGATGTATTCTCCCGCTAGTTTGTGATACACCACTTGACACCACACGCTTCATTTTCAATGCAGGCACAAACAACCTCGGAACACAAAACGCCGCGGAAACGATCGAGTGCGTGGACGTCGTAATGCGAACTATTCAAGCCGCTCGCCCAAACGCACACATAACTGTAACAACTGTCGCTCCCCGCCTACAATACAAACACCTCCCACTAATCCACCAAGCTACCACACTCATGAAGCACAATTAGGATAATAACAAGCTCAGCTCATTATTGTTCAACATAGAACAAATTTAGAACATTGACTCAATGCAACACGCATAAATACACGGAGCACCGCACGAACACCTTGCTTGGGACGGTTTCCACTTAAACCGCAGGGGAATACAGCTAGTTTCTCAACACATCAAATCCTTTATTAAGGACAAATAGAGAAAAAACACTCTTGAAATCCACCTGAAATACCACCCCTACCGACTCTGCCGACCGCGCCACCCCGAACAACACAACTGCAACAGTCACCTCAAAAACACTCAGAACAGACATCGGTATGGTAAACAAGCTACTGCGCAAGTGCAACAGTCACCTCAAGGACACTCGGAACACAAGCAGTGGTATGTGAAACGAGCCACAAGATACACAATACTCCAAAAACGACATCAACGACAGTGCAAATAGACACAAGTGCAACAGACAACAGAAAATCCACTACCGTAGTTTTCACACAGACGCCTACACGCCTGCCTGCGCACGCACAAATTCAAACAGAAACCGAGCTCGAATTAAGCCAGGGATTCGGTAATAAACATGCCAAAGCGAAAGACACCCCACGCATATCTACCCGCAAAAAGGCAAACAAATGACAGCCATCGCAAATCATTACCTCTTCTCCGCCACGAAGCACCGAATTCTTACAGGCTAGAAAACTTGCCAAAAAACATGCGAGCCACACCTCCCATATGAAAAGCTACACAATCTGCACAGAGAAAAATATAATTCCTAAAGGTCTAACACTGAAGGCTGTACAAGCTCTAGGAACGCTCCCACCACACCATCGTGCAAACAGGCAAACAACATTGCACAATGACTCACTTTTACTTTTGAATATCCTCAAGGAACACTGCGAAGAACAAATCGAAAGTTTTAGCCACAAACTTCTGAACATTGCTCTAATACCAGATCAGAAGAAAGAAGATGGTGTGAACGTTGCGGCTTCGGCTCTAACCGGCGGGAAGTTGTTTTATCGTCCAGTTTCGGTTCCCTTTAATGTATCACTTTATGCACTTTAATTACAAATTGCAAACTACAAATTACTTTTCGTACGCTTTCCTTGGCATCTATATCTCTTGGATACTAATGATTGATAAAGAAAAATTATGCACTCGGTTCCCCTTGTTCTCGTGAACCCAGAACGAGAGTCATTAGAACTGATGGTAACGGTGAGGTAGACCTGATAGAACTTGGGACGTGGTCCATGAGGTCTATCAGCAAAAATTTTGGGTGTCCGCAGATGTTACTCATGGACGGTGCGGAGAAGTCGCAGGTACGGTTTCGCTGATGGCCGAAAGAGAGGGTAATGCCTGTGAAGCTAGCAGCATGTTCGCAGGTAATCTCAGATCCAGAGTCTATGGCCGGAGAGGCTGTTAGCTAAGAGCGGATTGAACGCGACGTGTTGCTGTGTCATTAAAACGCTATATTTGCCATTCGAACGCTGAATTTTCCGCTGCTAGTTGAGCAGCGGCAAATTCGGCACAGTCATGAAAAGAGTGTGTCGTGAAGGCAGCTTTTGCGGATGACGCCCGAAGGGATAGCCGCTCGTCCGGCAAGACCATCAGAGTAAAGTTCAACTAAATAGCAGGAAAACGTGTTGAAGCCCTATGTGAAAAATACGTGGCGCTTGTTAACAGCTCCCACGTATGAGAGTTGCGTTCCTCAAAAGAAGTCAACAGCATTTCTCTCATGCGTGCACAGCTTTCCACCAGAGGTAGTAACAATGAGAGGAATGATTTATTTGCAAATCATTATACATGTCCGGAAAATATAGCGATCGAGGTCAATGATATGATGAATGCCGGTCAGCAAGTGATGCTAACGAACTGAAAGAAGGATTTGAAGTGCCTCCATATTTTCAACACAGCTTGTCGCTGTTCTCAACCTTTTCAGCGGCCAATAGAGTCCTCGAAAGCGTTCTCGAATTTTGAGGCTATCATCTATGTGCATGTTTCCCAAACATTGTGTGGTTCCTTACAAAATGAAATTGCGCGAGTTTGTGGAAACATTACTTCTGAAACAGATAAGTCCCTAACATGACGCGCAACGCTTCTGATGGCATCGTTAAATGACATAACCAATAGTTCTCTTAATTCGAAGCTTGAGAGCGTGGAAAACACAGTGCCGCTGGCTTCAAAAAAATTTTATTCAATAAATTTTATTCAAATCTATTTATCCCGGCGGCTTGCGTACCGTAGAGGTAGTCGCTTTTCTTGCATTGCCAACGAGAAACGCATTTGCCTCGCTTGTCTCGGTATAAACCGGAACGACAGACGCACTGATATTCACAATCACTGACACACCCTCTTGACGTGACCCACAGGTCCCAGCACTTCTTCTCGCCGCAAACTCCGCTGATGCATCTCTTTGACTTCTCCCAGATTGGGCAACCTGAAAAGTTAAATACGGTTACATTATTCTGGAAGAAACATTGACCTGCAAATGTACTTTTCTTGTATTCCTGCATGAAAAAATAACCTGTCATTTTTTACAGCATACTTCATAGCGCACGCAAAAGGCGCGTAACAATTACGATGGTCTGCGGTCGAAAAAAAAATGTTTTCCTGATAAGCAGCACCTGTTCCAGTGCCGGAATTCAAAGTTCGTCCTGAGAAAGACGTGCGAGGCCGCATTGGTTGCAATCTAGCTCAATATGCATTAGCTTAGAGAAGCTGATGTCATTGTCGTGTAGCTTTATTATGTCGTTTTCGAAAGCGTGTCAACACAATTTTGCCGACGGGGATATACGCCAACCCATTTTTGTTACCCTCTACCTATCCAGACACGTATAATAGCAATGCCTGTCTTCAGTGCGGCGCTTCAGCTAACTTAATTAGAACACATGCTCTGGCGATGCCCCTCCTTACGAGGCACAGATCAAGCATCCACTCAAGATGGACTATCTCACTGCGAATACCCGACTATGGGGAAAAAAATCTGGCCGTCCAGGGAGCCCACGATGCGGTGCCAGGCTCGGCCATCCCGTCCCAAAGGTGCAGCGTCCCGCTGCGCGATAATCGCATATCTCAGGACTCTCAATATAGATTTTCTATCCATCCATCTATCAACACATTTTTCAATACGGCATCTGGCAAGTGTTATTCAGTGTCGGTGTTCAAGTAACACATATCATATCAGATATTGAAGTCGGTGACAAAACTTGCACCACCGCATTTAAAGCCGGCCACCAGCAATATTTTTTTCGACTCCTCCTAGCACCCGCTCGTGTCAGATAAAAACTGACTGCTGAAACTTCGTATGATGAACAGTTGCGAGCAGGTGGCTCTTTAAGTGTGGACTATGAAAATTGGAAAAAGAGACAATCGGAGAACGAGGAGCGTGCGGGACGAAACAAGGGAAACAAGCGGTGAAGAATTGGAGCGGTTGAAGTGCATTGTAACTGGCTGTTTCTCCCAGGCTGCTTTTTTTTACAATTACGCGCAATTTCACACATCCTAAAAGGTGCGCAAAGATCGCTAACACAGTAATATAGTAACCCAATTGTCTGTCGTAAACATTATCGCCACCCCCCCCCTATAACTTTCACAGGACTTGATAGCGCGAATGGTTTAGAGCACCGAACTGCTACTTTCATATAGGTAGAAAGCCAAACATCAAAAACACGAGCATAACAATGAGAGGGTTAAAACAAACGCCATATCGTTGTTTTTGTATCTGTGTTTGCCACTTGTACCGGTCTAAATGTAATTGAATGGAACCTTTTCTTTTACTTCATCAATCCCTACAAGCTCGCCAAGATTTTCCTAGTGTTAGAAATATCGATTCAAGCTGCCAAAGCAAGACAACGGACTGCTTAAGGCATGACAATGAACAGAGGTAAAATGCCGGCTTCCACTACACAGCGTCTGCCACGACCTGCCATCACTAACCTTATCTCCGTGCCATGGCATAAATTGCCGATGCTGCCCTCAGGCGGCACTCTCGAGTGCGCGGCCAAGCTTGGCAACTCACTGTCTCGCAGAGATGCAACAATTAAGCAGTCACACTCGTATGCAAACTGAATCAGCGACACGACCCGGTCGTAGGAATCCAGATTGAGGAGAGCTCACTTGCTGAGCACTTCGACAGGTAAACCCGCTTCGAAGGTGTCGTACATAAAGTCGGCTGGAAATTATAATTTGTACCAGTGTCTACCGACGTGTTCGTGAAATAACGTAGTTCATTACAATGCCGTAGGCCAATCAATCCACTGCCAAATTTCGGCACATGAAGCCGCTAATGATCTTCAGGACTCAGTACGCGCTTAGCTTTTTTTTTTTTTGGGGGGGGGGGGGGCAGCTCAACAGATGAACTAGTTCGGAAAACATGACGGCCTTTTAGTCATCCTGTTGAATGCGGCACAGAAGCTTTTGTTAATACTAATATTAGGTTTGTACAGATAAAACAATCACAGAGAGCAGACAGAGAAAACTGGTTAACACCTGCTACCAGGAGAGGCACAACGCCTGCGGGTCAAGAAATAAAAGGGTACCACTAAAATTTTGAAGGATGGAAGGAAAAATAAAAGCAGAAGGCAGGGAAGGTTAACCAGAATAACTTCCGTTTGCCTACCCTACAAGGGAAGAATGGGAAAGGGGAAGACAAAGATGACAGGGAAAGAATTTTGTGTTAGGAACATAGGCATGCGGCTCCCAGCTGTATGATGTGCTCTAAAAAAACACCACTGTCTCTTTTGTGGAAAGCCGGTCACTTCGCCACTCTTGTGTCCACAGGACCTGGCTCTTTCTCCCTATTACGAGGTGAAGGTTCGTTCTCGGAATATATAGGCATGCATTTTCTTAATTAAGCTTTCCGGTTTTATAGGTGACATTGCTATCGCAGTGATTTCTATGCGAAATTTCAAAACCAGACATCCCCCCTACGTGTTACAAAATTACGAGGTTATTTATTTACGTACGTGGCTTGTGCTGCGAATGTGGTTTTAACGCCGGTGAAGGTCGACCAGCCGCTCCAACAGCATGTTCTGGGTACTCCTGTCTACTTCCGTGGTGACCATGTGCGCTCAAACTTTGCAGTATAGAATACCCAGCGAGAAATACGATAATATTAAGAGTTGCCTGCGTCGTCATCTTACAAAGGCCCAGACAATGCACTGTGTGCTCCAGCTTTTACAGAATGTTGATTTTATTCAGTAGTATAACAATTGAACAAGTGGCTGTCAACTTTTTTTGTTTCTTCGCGTGTACATGCGTGCATTTCGCCTGAGATGACGTAGTTGTTCGTCCTATGCAATAAAATGACACAAGCAATTGTTTTTACCGCGAGTGTCTTACACGCCACCTTTAATAAAATGGTCCGAAGGTAATGTCCAAGGCATAGAGATAGTGTTTATTCGGAGGACATAAATGGAAGAAACTGAAAACATCTCAATTATGCTTAAATTTATTTTCCTTCGGAGGTGTCTTACAACACCTCCTAAAGGTCATAGTAAGCATTGGAGATATTTTTTGTTGACAGCGCAAACACGGGACAATGTGGGCACGGCTGAAGACAATATCGATAGGTTATGATGAAGAAGCCCCACTGATGTTTTATATTTTGTTTTGCGAAGGAAGGTGCTGTTGCAAAACAACACATGCAGTGTCACTTCATTCCGCAGTCAACTTAGGAACGGTTGTATTGAAACTGTCCAATTTTGAGGTATTCAACTAAGTGCACATGCTTTAAAAACTGACGACATTGAGATCACCTACCACAATGCTAGCCCAACTACTGCTCTTATATGTGTTTTCAGGTATTTCGAAGAAAAATTATTTTGTTTGTTTCAGGCGCCTAGAAAGCTACTCACTAATTGTGGTACTATATTCAGTGGTAATGTTTAACCGCTTGGCGTGAATGTAGGTCACTGGGCAGGCTGCGCTCTTGATTAAACCTCCTTACGTCATGTTGGGTCACCAGTGTACGCTGCTGAGTACGTGGCGCTTTTCAGTGGGCGTCTTTCACGGGAAATTAAGTCACGGGGTATGCATCGCTCTTCAACGAACCTCTTTCGCACTAACTCCAGTCAAATCGGTATTTACCATTGCGTATATGCCGCTCATGAATAAGGGAATGTCCGCGGCCGTACAGTACGAATGTGCTTTACAATGTGCTTAACGAATGCACTATGGATCGTTTGGCCAAAGCCTTGACAGCCGCATTGGGATCGGGTTCGGTGTTAAATTACGCATACTGAAAGATATGAACACAAAGTTCGTATCAGCAGCTAGCGCAGTAGTTGCCTAAGCGCGCTCGTGAATTGCCATGCTCGTGTGCAGTGGATAAGGTGACCAATATATTCTGACGCAGATAGCTTTCTTTTTTGCGTACCTGACGTGCACACCGAATACGTGAAAAAGAATTGTTGAGCAACTGATTTGTCGTTGGACACGAACTGCACACGCAGAGTGTGCAGTTCGTGTTAGATGCAAATTGTAAAATTTTCGGTATAATTATTAGAAATGCTTGTTCATACAGCTAGCATCTCCTTCATTGTGCAAAAAGAAAAAGAAAGTAAGAACTTTGATGGAGAACTCTTAGCTTTGCTGCATTATCTTTAGGAATATATAAGCTTACGAGTGGCATAAGGTAATTCGAAGGCCCACGCGAAAGTTCAAGATGGGACCGTGTCTATTTGGCCTTGTGGTTCTTTCTATATTCTGTCCTTTGATTCCACTTCTGCTGGGTCAAGAGTACGATGCCGAACTGCTATCCGCTGTCTATGCCAACGGGAACATTGGACGCCGATGGCCCCTCCGTCCTGGACGCCCGGGTAGGGTATTCTATTTACATGTCGATGTTTCTAATTTATATTTATAGTGCGCGTTGCATTTCCTAGCGGCACGATATTGGTGTGTCTTCTCAACGAGCAATTGTGGCTTCCAGGAAGGTTGCAAAGTGGAGCACCTAGAAGCATCCTGGAGATTATAAGTTCGTCTTTCTCTCCTTGATCCTGGTAGCAAACACTACTCCTATAGCTTAGGGTAATATCCACATGAAAACGCTGTGATCAACAAAAAGCCACCGTGAGGTACCTGCTTGAAATAAATATGCATAAAAGCAGAGATGGTAGTGTATGAATTTGGGTGGCATTCAATGGGAAAGCGCTTTCTCCTAGTCTTTCCTGTATAGTGTCATTCTAGTGCCCTCCGCGGTTGCATATTATAGTGGTCGAGTACTTCAGTACTTCAAAGAGTGGTAGTAGCTAAGTTTCAGAAACAACGTTTATCACAACAGTGACAGCGGACAAGCTATGCCATCACCAGTGTTGGAACTCTGACACTTATCTTCAAAAAGAAATTATTTAAACCCCTTCATACGAATGTTGTGGACGTCAGCTGTCAGTCACGGATAGGCAGACGGAAAGTTCAAAGGGCACTCAGTGGATAACCCAGCCACCTGGAAGATTCAGTAGCATCTGTACTGTTTTACAATGAAACAATGCTACAGCTTTACGTAGTGGCCACGTAGTCAGTAGTGGCCATAACTGTTAACACAATATTGCATGATATAAAAATGAGCGCTTCGCTCAGTTTATTGTGGGTTGCTAACACGTGAACGACAAGAATGGATATGTTGTAGCAATAAATGGTGGTGGAAAAAAGTAGGATCTATGGTGCATTAGACCAGCAGCTGATCCTTGCAGATGCTAATCGGGATGTTGATAATAATGATGTTGCGGTTACTACTACTGCCAATAAAGTCATATCTTATTCTGTTCTGTGGCTAAACGTGTCTGGAAGTAAAGTTTGAAAACACTCTAAAGAAATTTAACACTCTGCAAAAAAAAGAAAACGCAACATATGAGATGTCATAGCTTGCTCTCTTATTTTTTTCAAGAACGATGCGACAAGTACGAGGAGTACAAGAAGTGTGTGGGCAGCAGCTGCAGAGAGTGGACATGCTCATACCTCTTCCACGGTTGGCCCGTTGGATGTACCAAAGACTGCGTGTCAGGGTGTTTCTGCAAACGTGGTTATTTCCGGAATTCGGCCGGCCGTTGTGGGCTTGGATTCCACTGCTTTAAGGAATACAACCTGCACCTGACCAGTCGGCAAGAATGAAGCTTGGCACGTGGAACAGATAACTCTGTCCTGAAACAGCCTATGTTATATGTAAAAAAACGATGGTGGTGCGAAAATAATAAACTCATACAGGGGGAATAAATGTACTTACACTACTAAAGCGTATCATTTAAATTTATTGAGGCAACATTACTACAAGTAACAAAAATTTTCCCACATTATAATATTGCTCGTTCGTGTAGATGGGCTTGTTGAACACTAATCGCCACATTATATTACGCGTGCATATTTTTTTCAGAGGCCGCACACGTAGTTAGCCTCCGTATGCTTGTTTTGCGCACTCGAGGAACAATACAGTTGTTCATTTAAATCCACCTTTAGGATATAGTATAGACAGTAATCAGGTTGCAGCGTATGCTAGTGTGGCGGAAGACAAACACACACAGAGAGAAGGCGAGGTTGTTCCCAATGATAAACATATTAAAGGGGGTCATATCGTCTCTACTAGTCAAACCCAAATGACAGCTAAGCAGGAACATTGTTTTTAACAATCACCAATGAAAGCATTACTCAAATTGATTCCCACAGCAAATGGGCTCCACAGAGGTTTTGCATTATGTTGTTTTTGCATTGTCCCACCAAAGTAGCGGTCGTCGGGACGGACGATGCCACCACAGTCCTCCGATAAGGTCTTTTCTACCCTGTATCGCAGGTCGTTACGTGAACTAAGTTATTTCCGAAGAGGTAGCCATTGCGTCGGGTGCGAACGTATAAAACGCTGATCAAGACTGTATGCATATTCAGATCCAAAGTACCAGCCCTATATTTGAAACAGCACTTCAATAATTTCTTTTAATCCATGGCGTGGAAAGGACTTGCCTAAACCAAACAACTTGGGGCGGCATTTATTCCACACGGTTTTCCAGCGTCAGTTGTGAGAGATATAGACGGGCAGGTTCTAATAGCCTGTGCCCTGCTCCACCGCACGTTCCTTATGTATTTCTCTGGTTCTCACAAATGTTACTGCACAATAATTTCACATACCGACCTTCTGCTACGTGCCGCTATGCAAGCTGTGTGCCTACGTGGACAGCTCGAACCATAAGGTTTGTGATAAGCGCATGACATCGTACACGGCGTTCAATGCTTCTACGTCACCTGCGAACGCGATCCCTGCGTAGCCATTCCACCTATTCGCCCGTATATCACATTAGAAGCAACAGTTAAGTGCATCAGCTTTCATTCGCCAGTCACTCGCTATCACATAACGAGAACTGTTTGCACACGTAAGGCTGGTTATCAGTTTTTGTTTTTCACGCTCATTGGCACATCAACGTCGTAAGGACTGCCTCCCTCATCTGAAACCGTCCAAGTGGCCGCAGTCACTTTTTTGAAACAAGGATGAAATTAGCTGCCATTCGGGATCCTACACACCGTACTCAGTGTACGGACAAATGCTCTACTGCACACGAGGCCTCTATGCAGTCAAGTTAGATGTCGCTGGATCTTGAAACGAGCACATAACGTTATCGCAGTACGTAGTGTTCTACTTCCTTTACAATGTTTGTGTACTGTACAGGAACTTTTTCGCGAACGCGCTTTTACTAACTGTCAGTTTAACCTATAGATTTAGGTTTACTTGCTCGCTCCAAAGTGCTCGTCGCAGAGTTTATAAAAATACCCTGTAATGTATTCAATGAAAACACCATACTTTCATTTCAGTACATCGGGCATTTCTAGTTTGTTTTACGGTTTTCGAAGCAGACATTCCGAGCAAAATTATCGAATGTACTTGTAATATCTCCACTCCAGTACTTCGTACTGGGACCAGGTCCCATACCACCAGTGGGTGCCCAAATCATATTGTCCTTCCACACACGTAGGAGGCTCACACAGGGTGAGGGCCAAGACGCAAGGCAGCTATTCTTTAATATTGAAATATATATGCTCTAATAAGTCACCTGGAACTTGTGATTTATAGAGCGAATACAGCGAAGGGATGCGAAAAGCACGAGATTGGAAGTCCTTTACAGGAGGAAGAGGAAAAAACACTTGCACATGCTCTTCCGCTTGCATTCAAGCTTTTGAGCTTGCGCTAGTCGCTGTTTGAAGGAGTGAACTTTCTGTAAACTAGGGCGTTGCGGGGAGCTTGTGGTTTTAACACATTTTGAAAATATTACCACCAGAGAAAAAATAGAAGATAAGGAAGTTGATGGAGCAGCGCCGTTGAGACGGATGTCCCATCGGCGCAAGAACAAACCTGGAACGTGCCACTGATCTTTCATCGGGAAACTTCATGTTTGCCTTCAATAGATTTGTTGCAAGACGAGACTTGTTCAAAATCTTCTACTCGGACATTAGAAAAATATTCAGAAGGCTCGAAAAACATAAAAATATAGTGCACAGTTTTGAAGGGAGAAGAAATTTAAGGGTACGTTTCGAAAGAATATGTGATGGAAGTTAATTCCAGAATAAGCTCCCTTGTGGGTTGTATTCTGGGCGAGCGTGATGTGTTCAGCGAAAACTGCGTTGAAGGATGTGGTTGGAGAAAACTGTATAAACTTTGAAGAGTTCACATCAAAACTCACGCAAGTGGAACCAATTATTTTTCGCGACGAGTAACCTACGTCTGCCGTAATCATTTGGAACCTGGCCCGCTGACTTCAGTAAATTTCATAATTGGTAAAAGACCCACCATGCTCCCATCAAACAATTGACATGTACACTTTCAAGACGAACAGTTAGAACCAGCTGCACTTTGACGTAGGCAAAGGTGTGCTGCACAGCTTCCCGAAATGCTTTGCGCCATGTGGCACCGTGAATACTTCCATGAACTTCGTTCAGCCCACATCACAAAGAACACCAAGTATGTGCCCATCAAGGTTGAAGAACTCGTACTTATTAAAGAGAGAAAAGCACGAAGAGGTAGATGGGTCAAGCCGTGGAACTTTCCCCTGCATTTTCACAGAACGGGGTGCTCTTGCAATGATCGTTCACCTTGCGGAGCAGTCTCACGGCGACCAACCCAGCCCCTCTATAGCATGGTGACTCCGGATGCAAACACGAACAGGAGCAGCACTCCCTGAGGCCTCGGGTGTGCACCAGAACTGTCGGGCCAAGAGCCTGTACAAAATACCACCACAAAAAAAAAGCAGGAAGGAAAAAAATTGGAAGAGCAGCGCCGATGGAAAGGGAGCTTGCGGCATGAGCTTCATCGTCTTCAGGTTTTCAACATGTGGAACATCGGATAAACGGCTCCGTTTCTAACCACGTCGCTTTTTGGTTTTCAACAACAAGTTTGACAAGTGATGAAGGCTTAATGATAACAACGGGTATAAACTAAGGTTGCACTTGACTGAACGTGCTATTTTGTGTAGGGTTGCAAAACTTTCAAGATGGACGCCAAAATTAACCCTAGAACTGCGGTTGAACTACCATTCAGCGGCGAAACGGTGGGTGATATTGTTAGCGGTTGCGGTTTATATATTGTTTGCAGCTCGCAAGCCCGCTTTGGGAGGTGTGTGCCCTTGACTCGAATATGAATTCACCACCATGTTCATGCGAGAACGCGACAGATCTTCGTCGCTCATGACCATGACCGTCGCTCATGACCATTTTGCACCTTGTGAATATTATATTGCCAGTGCTGTTTCGTAAATTTCATCTTTGCAGAATAATTTGCACTATATTGCTTACAACAGGTCAAGCAGGAAGCAGATGGACATATATTGAAAGAAACGGGGAATAAGCTCTCGTAGAGGTGAGCTGTGTCATTAGGATTGTTGGTATAATTGAACGTTGGATGAGCCGGCAAGTCGAGACATCTCATCTCGACTGAAGACCCGCAGCACATTTGGTTGTCTAACGGGGCCGGCAACTGTCAGTTGAGGCGGCGGAGAAGCGCGACATGCTATTCCGCCGAGTTTAACTCTTATTTAATCGTATCTGCATGTGATGCATATTGGCTTCTGGAACTAGGCAAGCCACCTAAATATGCTTGACTCCCGATCTTGAAGCCAATTTCAGTACCACAAGGCTTCTTCCAGAAAGCCAATGGTAGTGAAGGAAAATAGGCCTAGCATATGGGACCGGCGGCTATTTACATAAGGCAATTCATAATCTGAAGAAGGTCAGGTGCTTGCATAGAGTTGCAATGATTTCATCGGTGAACAGTAATGTAACTCTCCAAGTAATTCCCTTGAATCTAAAGTAATATGGTCAATCCTAGAAAAGCAGTCACAGGAAGCAAGCAATGCCAAGCGCAAAAGGTTCGACGGGTGCCGAATAGGAAACAGACCTGACTTCTGGCAAGATTTATTTGGGACAGACGGCGTGCTGCGTGAACAATCACACTCGGGATCAAGCGCTTTGGGTGAAAAATAGCAACGGGCCCACTTAAGAGCACGTATGTCTCGTTCCAACTGCCAAAGCAAGGCAATGCACGGCTTAAGGCATCACAATGAACAAAGCTAAAATGCCGGCTGCCGCTACAGAGCTTCCGCAAAGGCCTGCCATCAGTGACCTCACCTCCGCGCTCTCTCGCGGGCGCGGCGAAAGCTTGACGAACTAGCAATCCCGCAGAGTTGCAACAGCTCAACAAAGTCACAATCGTATGCTGAATGAATCAGCGACACGACCCGTTCATAGGAACCAATATCGAGGAGAGTTCATTTGCTGAGAATTTCGACAGTTGAACTCATTTCGAAGCCATCGTACATAAAATCGACTGGAAATTACAATTTCTACCACTTCCTATCCACGCATTCGGGAAGGGACAGATCAATAATGCATCGTAGGCTAAACAGTCCACTGCCACATTTGGGCACATGATGTCCCAAATCATCTTCAAGACGGTGAGTGCACTTAGTTATTTTTCACAGCTCAACAGATGTGCTAGTTCAGAAAATATAACCATCACTTATTCATCATGTTGCATGTTACACGCCACCTTCTTCTGAGTAGTAATATTAGGTGTGCATAGATAAAACAACCACAGAGAGTGTAGAGAGAGCTAGATGGTAGTTGTCACCAGGAGAGGCACAACGCCTGCCGGTTCCAAAAATAATATGTGCCTACTAAAAGAATTGCGAGTTCAGAACATAAGGCTGGTGCTCCCTCTAAGCTGTATGATGTACAACCAGAAAAAGCAGGAAAGCCTGTCATTTCGCCACTCTTGTGTCCACAGGAACTGGCTCTTTCTTCCTATTAAGAGGATTAGGTACGCTGTCTTAATACACGTACCTGTATTCCTGAATGAAGTCTGCGTGTTTTATAGGTGACATGGCTATCGCAATTATTCTGATGCAGAACATCAAAACCAGACATCCCCACTACGTGTTAGCAAAATACGAAGTTATCTTAAAATTCATTTACGTACGTGGCTTGTACTGCAAATGCGGTTTGATCGCTGACGAAGGTCGACCGCCCACTCCAACAGCATGAAGTGGGTACTGCAGCACACTTCCAAGCTACCCACGTGCGCTCAAAGGCTGCAGTATAAAATACCAAGCGAGGCATACCATGATATTAAGAGTAGCCTGTGCCGTCATCTTACAATGGCCTAGGCAGTACGCTGTGTTGCTTAAGCTTTCATATATTGACTATTTTATCCAGTAGTACCACAGTTGAGCAAGTGGCTTGGGATTTTTTTTTTCGGCGTGCATTTCGCCAGGGATGACCTAGTGCTTGTCATATTCAGGGAAATGACATAAGCAATTGTTATTGCAATACGTGTCTTATGCAGCGAATGTATTACATTTTACCCGAAGGTAATGTCCAACGCATAGAGATATTGTTTTATTCGTAGGACATAACTGGAGGAAACTGAAAACATACCAGCATACTTTAATTTCATTCGGAGGTGTCCTACAACACATCCAGAAGGTCATAGTAAGTATACCAGATACTCTTTTTCTTGCGCATTTCCCAAACACGGGACAGCGCGGGATTCAGCTGAAGACAATATTGATAGCTGATGATGAAGAAGCCACTTAGATCTTCCATCTCGGTTTGCACGGAAGGTGCTTTGCAAAATAACTCACGAAAGGTCAATTCATTCTACAGCCAAATTGGGAACGGTTATATTGAAACTGTCAAATTTCGAGGTTTACGACTAAGTGCACATGTTAAAACACTGATGAGATTTAGATCACATATGACGATGTTAATTCAAGTACTACTAGTAGTATAATATGTGTTGTCAGGTATTCCCCATAACAATTATTCAGTTTATTTTAGCCGCCTAAGACGCTACTCGGTGATTCTGGTGCTATACTCGGACATAACCTTTAACCGCTTGGCGCGAACGTATGCCACTTGGTACGCTGTGCTTTTAATTGAGCCTCCTTAAGCCATATATTATCACTAGCATGTGCCGCTGAGTAAGTGGCGCTCTACAGTAGACGCCTTTCGCACCAAAATACGTCACAGGGTACGCATTGCTCTTCAACGAAACTCTTTCGCGCTAACTTCAGTCAATGAGCATTTGCCATTGGGTATATGCGTCCCTTCAATAAAGAAATAATTACACCGTCTGTGAAGATAGGCGGAATGTAATAGGCGTCGTATGAATTCATAGAATCGTGTCTGTGTACATATATTTACGCAAATGCTAAGGGCAGACTTCATGGCGGCACCGCTAGATGGCTCTGTGTGTCCAATGATAAACGCGAGGGCGGAGCCCGGCTGTATCCACGCTTCTTACATGACGCGTCTCTCTGCATTGTTCACAGAGATTGAAATGTGTGCGTTGTATATGGATATTTTTGTTGATTCTTTGTTTGATTTCACTTGCGTTTTGGATTTCACTGTCTGGCCACCACCCGTGGACAAGTTCCGATAGTTTGTATACATATTTGCACTGTATACGAATAAATTGTTGTTGGGACTAAGCGCATGGTCTCGTCTTGGTCATGCTAGTCATTTGTACGCGCTGTTCTGTTCTGCACGAATTATAAACATCCCCTATCGTATATTATGTCAAATGCCATGTAGTTTCCTGAGCTACCGCATTCAGATTTGTTGGAACGGGTCCAATTTACAGCAATATATGCTTGTAGTAGATGGTGGGGACAGTAAACACCCTCATATTGAATCGATAACTAGTCCAAGCTTCCACTGTTACATGCGATAGAATATTCAATGTCTTTTTAGCGTGACTTAACGAGCAGGCAGCCTATGTCTTGTATTTTCATTCAGCGAAGTTAAGGGAAGGCTTGAGATACGCTGTCAATAGTGTGGTGGCCACAGTCAACAGCCCACAGGTAGCAGAGCACAAATGTAGCGCTAAAATCTGTTAGGGGAGATGCTGGATATTTACATATCTTGTGCGGCTGTCAGTCTGTTTAAAGGATCTGTGCAAACAGAAGGAGGGATGAATCTCTAAATGCATCTTGAATATCTTCTAGCCGAAGTTCCTAAGTTTTATTTCAGCGTGCTTTTTGTCATTGTCGTTCGCTCATCTGCCGTGTGTTGCGCTTCGCCTTCATTAAATATCTTGCATCTTCGAGCAGTTTAGCAGGACTTATTCTTGTACCAGCCAATTTTTACTTAAGGCAATCACCGTAACTTCAGTATTGACACATGTACTTGTCTATTTTTGTCCTGTGACCGCTTTTCACCGGCTAACAAATGCTAAACATTATCGCTCGGAGTAGGACCTACCTATATGTATCGGAAGTTTCTCCAATGCTATCGATAGTAATATTCGTTGTATGTTGTCAGGCCAAACTTGTTTAATCTGATTGCATGCGCGGTGGGAGCTGTGTACTACTTCCTCTATTACACGCGGGTACAAGCGATTACGCTGTAATTTTCTACAGGTCACGTAAAAAACCCCACTCGCTTCCTACGGTGATCACATTTTCGACAGTCGCCGTCTGTGCTCGCCACTATTGTTGTGCTTTGCGTGTCACTTGCATTTATGGGCGCAAATTAGCTGAATAAAGAGTTTGTTATGTGATACAGAGTTGTTGCTACTGTGTTCTACACCAACACAACTGCGGGACAATGTAAAGATCGCGCGAATGCTGTCATGGTGAACGCTTCTTTCGCCAGTAGCTAACTTATGCAATGGATACAGAAATGTAAGTGCCTATACGTGGAATCTTGCGCAATTTTGCACGAAAATTAATTAGAGGAATAGCGGACAGCTCGACGTTAACGGTAGGGTTCTTGCAAACAAACTGCCGTTTAGTTGGCGCACAATCCTTTGTATGTTACTCATTGCTGTATTTGGTTTAGCGCCTCGAAAAAATCTACAAATTGTTCAACTACCAGCTCGATAGTACAAGCACATAGATTTTGGCATTGCACATCTGCCGCAGAGGAGCTGCAGAGTCTTCCTTGTGAACCTTTCAGGCAGATAACGGGTGTGGTCCGCGCGGTCGTAGCTGTCAGCGTCCACCAATTCATGGCACAGGCATAGGTCACTGCTTCTTGCCTGTTAGGGAAGAAAATTTGCCGCCAGAAACTTCATGAATGCAGAGCCAGCGAATCGAAGAAGTCGTATAGCCAATATACTGCCTGAAAATACCAGCAACCGGCGGGAAGCAACCGCTATATATAGTTTTGCTTCCGAATACCGCGCCGCCCTCACCGAGAACGGCTGTTTAGAAAAAATATAAATGGTAGGATTGTATAAACCAAATTTGGAGGACGACTGAGCTTCGTCTTTAAGAGTGGAACGCGACAGGCTTCACATATCCCTGACTGCTTCTCAGGCATCATCGGCAACTGCAGCGTATGTAACTGTAGTGTATACAGGGAAACACTGGCGGCGATCGCTATGCACGTAGGCGAACTTTCTAGTAGAACCACGGTTTCTTGCGGAGGCCGATACCGGAGGTGGCGCCCATCCGCGCCAGAATATTACATAATTTTCATGGTCATGTTATTGTTTCGCACTTTAACGTTGCTTAAGTGTGAGAAGATTTAACACAAAAGGCATGCGCTGTCGGTGTTTTGTTTCATGGCGTTTGTTTGTGGGCTCTGATTCTCAAAATTCCGAGGAATAACTTGCATGATAGAATGGTGTGGCAATACAGCCAGTATATACCACGTGTCATATAGCAAGCCGCGGCTTATGCATATACCTAAATATATAAACGGGAATTATCGCACACGGGGACGCCTGACGCCAACAGAGAATTTTATGCTACATGGGGTGCTAACGCTATTGCATTAAGATATGTCAGTTGTTTTCGCTTTTGCAGTGTTTTTTGCACCTAATCATAAAATGAAAACAACTTTTATTGCCTGATAGAAAGGAAGTTTCATGAACCTCATCCCTAAGTTCAATGCATTGCAACCGATAGGCATATACGTTTCAAAGGGAACTCTAGTATCTCTTCGCTATGCTAAATTTCAAGCTATAGACAACAACACTTAGTTATTTCTCATTAGGTTGCTTAGTGCTTTCGCTTTTTGTTTCTTTTCTTTCTTCCCTTTCTTTATTCTTTTATTTATATACTGAATCCACATTACTCTTCCATGAAAATACACGCGGTCGGCTGACACACGGCGCTGCAGCGTATTTCCTCACCGACGTTGAATAGCATCCCTTTCTTTTCACTTCTACAACCTCGCCGCTAACAGACCCTCAGTTGTTGCCAGCCCGCTTTACCCCCTTTCCACTTTAGAACACGCCTGCCTTATATATTGTGCCGAAGAAAGCATATGTCGGCTTGAAAAAGCAAAGTCCACTTGTCGAGACATTGGCTCCCGCTTTTCACTTGTTCTCGTTTTTCTCATTGTTTCGAATTTCAGTCTCCCGACTTCACCGTGGCAAAGTGATGTAAAGGGAAGCTTTGGTGCAGTAGGCTGTTCCAGCATGCCTTCGCAGTTTTGTTTTATTTTCTGGAGTCGAAAGTTACCAGAGGTTTATTCGCTGCAAGGTACGCGGACGCATGCAGTGAATGTTGGTATCTCGCTGCAGCTGTCACTCTCGGCGACTGGACGTGTAGAGCTTTCTGTTGTAGAGGCACCTCAAAGGACCAACGCAGTATCCCCTGTGGTCTCGATAGAATCCCCAACGGCAGAAACATCCACTCTTGCAGGCGACGTGGCATTGTTTGGGCCAACCGGTAAAAAGGTACTCGCATTTCCACTCCGCACAGCTGTTGCTACACAATCCGACTTTCTCGTTCCATCTGCAACCTGTGTATGGAAAAAAGAAGTAGGGAGAAACATGGGCTTCCTGCTCATTTTAGCAATCGTCAGCAGCTTCCTGCACATTATTCCTACTGGTTCGCATTGTAAGGAAAGTTAGAAGCTTTGAGGTATTGAGATAAGTTGAAACAGTTGCCATGGTTCTGTTATTTATTTGACCACATATTTATATTCATTACAGTGAAACGGGGCAGCCAGAGGCGTAAAATTTCCAACCTGCCACTTGAACCCCACTTATCCACTTAACCCTAGACAGATTTTTTGAAGCGTAATCTTATGATTGTATCATGGTCTCTGAAAAAGATGAAAAAATGTTGGTGCTAGTATTCATCAATTGTCCAGTTGATATTGAGGAGCACATACATTACCCGCAATGTCGATCTCATGAAAATTTATAACAGATGCATCAAAAATTGAGCTAGTCGGCGTTAATTTATTATGGATAAATAGAGCAAGGAAGTCACATACACGTGGGAAAAGAGACAGTGCTCTTTCGTGTTTCATGCTTTCCCCGTACTTCCTTCCTGGCGCTGTCAATAAAGTGTTTCTCATTCTTTGCGAACTAATAACCCGCCACGTTTTTTGATTGTTTAAGCGTTTTTTTGTACCTGTTTCCGAGATGTGTAGTCTAAGTGGGCAGTAAAAAGCGAATGCTAATATTGTATAGTACCGACGGCATGGTTTCACCGTCGTTACTTTTGTCTAACTTGTACTGACGGTAGTGTTAGTATGTTTGTACTGGTCGAGAGTTTGAGACGCTGTTGTCTTAAATAACGACAATGATGATAACGATAACCGAAACATTTATTACGATTGGGAGAAAATGTCCGGATATAGGTGGGGCCCTTCATCCCCCGCTTTAGTTCTGTACGCTGCTGCTTTGGCCCGATCAGCCAGGCGATGTTTATTGTCTTGGTGCGAGCTCAGCAGCGCGGCTTCCCAGGTGTCCGGCGAGCGGGATGCAAGAGGAGCGAGGAATGGATTGGATTTGCTGACCCACGAGACGTCGTAGACGGAGGGGTAATGTAGTAAACTGGTTGCGTACATAATAGGATAGAACTTCTGGAGGAGAGCGAGTTGTCTAGATGAGTAGGCCTTGTTAGGAACGCCCTGCAGAGATGCCGACCTGCCATACCCCCGTACCTGGCCAGGTGCAGCTACGGGGGTGGCAAGCTTCGAAGAAGCGACCGTCGAACCTTCCGAGCCTGCTGCAACAACTCGCTTCGTAAGGACTACAATGCGCGAGTCAACAGCCCTTCGACGCCGGCAGGTCTGCGGCGACGACCTGCTTTGTGAAGACAAGAATGCGCCACGTCAACATGGGGACAGCGCCGAGATGGCTAGCCGCAACCGGCGGAGCAAGTATTGTTAGTGCGTACGCCGTCACCGTCAAGGTCTGGTTGGAGCAGGGGGATTCCTGGAAGGCGATGCTGTGCGGTGTCGTCTCATGCAGCTTAGAAGTCGTCGGTCAATGGACAGACGCGGCGGACACTGACTGCAAGGTCAACTCTGGGATAGAGAAGCGCGTGCTCGGGTCAGGCACCGTGTCTGCGAGAACCCTCTCAGCTTGGTGCGGTTAGTGCAACATGTGCGGAAGTGAGTGCGTAAACCCTCCCCCTCAAAGGAGGGTCGGCTACGGTGACTTCCGACGCTCCGTTTTCTCTCCCCTAGCAATCTAGGATGCACGCAGCACAGTTACAGCGTAAGCTGGAGGAGCGGCTGCAAATGAGCTCCATTTGCGGCACCACACAGCACATAGTCTTCGCGGCGAAGTGTCTTCGCGTCATTTTCACGAGAACGATTTGAACAGCCCGCTCGGCGTCGACCGCGAGCTGCGTGTTTTCCTGGCGCTTGTCCTGCCCTCTGCACATCGGCCTGCTGAGCCCGATGTTGCGTGGTTCCAGCTGCGGGCGCAGCCCTACGATTCGCTTCAGCAGCTTGTACCTTGTAAGGAGGTGCCATAACGTGTACCGAAGAGTAAACACAGCTATACCACTGAGTGGCGCACATGTCATATCCCTTGACCCGTGGCACAGTACAATGCTGGTTATTATGATGATGATTGTGGTGATTTATTGGCGTCCTCTTTCAACCGGGATGGTGAAAAATAGTAATCTGCCCTGGTTGAGTTATAACCAGTTCCAGCTGCATGCAGCATGGAACTGCAACATATCGGAACACCTGGTGGAATATAACGGAACTCCAATGCAAAGTTTCTTCGTATCGATGCTACACGGCGTGCATGTCAAATGGCATGACATGTTTGTGATGACGATGACGATAATTTATAGGCATTGCCTTTGAAACGGCACGGTGAAAACCAGTCACCTAGCCGGCTTGAACTAATCAGGCATGCCAGACATGTTTTTCATTTCATCAATAATTATGCCCAATCTTCTTCTTCCTCAAAACTTCTCTTTCTACCTTGTACCGCTACCTATGAAGCTGCTACATGGCGTGCTACCCGGTGTAACAATATGCAACTGCCATGCAAAGGCTGCACGTATTCACGCTACACGGCGTGAATCTCACATCACAAGGCAAGTGGCATGATACGATGCTAATGATACTGATGATGATTTACTGGCCTCCCCTTTGAAATGTGGTGGTGACATAGTCACCTAGCCAGCTTGATTTAACCAGGTGCACAATGTATGCTTCTTGCGTTCTGGTGTACATCACCTTAAACTTCTTTTTCTTCCTGAAACTTTCTTCAACTGTCTCATACCGCTACCTGTGCACCTGCTACATTGCGTTGTACCTCGTGGAATAATAATCAACTGCAATGCGAAACGTGCACCTATCAACGCTACGCGGCGCCCATGTCGCATCTCATTTCTCTTCGCGAGCTAGGACGTGTTTATAGGACATTTTTTCGATGCACGCTCGCAAGCGCTGGCGTGGCTCAGTGATTGAGTAGCTGATTCCACCTAGCGGGCCCGGACCCGGTCCCCGCGTAACTGGGCATTTTTATTCTCATTCTCACCTACAGGTGCCACGGACACCGGACATCGGTGGTGGAGGCGGAGGCAGACACTATCGCCACCCGAAACGGATGTTGGAATGAGCCCATAACAGCTTAAGTTGGAAAACCAATGCCAGCTTGACGCCGTCTACAGGCACCTATCCCGTTATGCCCTTCTCACTTTCCACATACAACGGTGTGCATCACGCAAAACATGTCGATTCTAACGTAAGCATCCGTCACGTTGTTCTGTTGCTTTGCTTACATGGCACTATAACATTCCGTTTTAGTTGATATTGAGTCACAAACAACGAGAAACGTTAATCCGTGTCTCGAAATCATCGTGTGCGCAGTGCCTTCTTTAGAAGGCGGGATTGCGTACGTGTACAGTAGTGGTCTTTTTGTGGTGACATGCCTGGTTCAAAATATCGATACGTACGCTTTTGTAGTGCCTTCATCAGAGCGAGCTGTTGATCGGTAGTAGTAGCTCGCATTGCTGCTGGTTGAACTTCCTGACCTCTTACGGGCAGTACAGAACTAAAAGCGCAGAGTAGCAGGAAGCTCAGCGTAGCTACTGCACGCATCTTTCTGTAGCTCCCGCCAATGCGTTGTCGCGTTTCTTCTCTTCTCGCACCGTGTACCTCAATGCTGCTGGAACAATGTTCAATAGAAAATTGTATTCCCCCAAGCGACACGTTTTAGAACGTTTTAAAACACAATTCACGCCTACACAGCTTTACTGTTTCTATCTCGATATCGAGCGCCGCCTAACTTCTATTTGAGCAGTCACTTTTCAACAGCAACGGTGAAATTCTAATGCTCGGATTCGTTGCCAAGCAGAAGCGCCGAGTCATGACTCTGTTCAGAGGAATTGTGTAGCTTTGTACCTATATATTCTTTGAATGCTTGTGTCTACCTCCTTGTATGTTTTCGCTATGAAGCTCGAAGCGAATGAGCTACTGTGCTGTGTAGGTATTTTCTTTTTCAATGTGAAATTATTAAAGTCAGTAGAATTACGCTAGCCATAACCTACCCGGCCTCGCACTCTATTCGCGCGAATCCGCGGCGGTGGTGGAGCAGAATTGCCACTTTTGTTGCGCTCGAAGACACAAGTGTACGGGGGCATTGTCTTTGCGCATGTTGTTATAATCAACCATGGCCGCTGGATGAAAAGAAAGGTGCGGCTTGCAGTGTCGGGCGGGCTGCAATGGGAGTGAGTGTTACAGCCATGGTGGCATTTGCGGCGGCTTGGCTGCGCCGACTGGCGCTAGCTTTCGGGAACGGGACGTGTCGGGCGAGGGCATTCTAAGCGCGTTGCTGGCGCACTTTCCACGCCGATTCCAGACAACAGTCACCAACTGGTGGCAGCATGGCGGAGGACAGCGCTTCCGATGCACGCGACAGGCCGCACCTCTTTTTTAGTCCAGCTGCCGTGAATAAACTTAAAATGTTACTTCAATATGGGCAACGTTCAGTGCAATACCTGAATGAAGGCAAGAACGGTACCTGCTGTGCAATAATAACAAACGTTTTTTTTAAAGCCTGTACAATAATCTTGTTTTTCATTTTTTTCTGGTGCGAGGGTATATACAACTGTCCCTTTCAAGCTCACAACTTTCCGCAACGCCGAGCTGCCTGAAACGCTTTGTTTTACCATTTGCTTTTTCTTTTATGGCGATTAGCTTTCGTGGAATATTTCACGTACTTTCAGAGGTCCATCTGCCTACCCCTTTGTCGGTGTATGCCTCTAACCATTTTATCGCCAACATTGCTCACTGGGTGGCACACTGTCTAGTGGATAGAGCGTTGGGATGCTGTGTTGAGGGTGCCTGGTTCCAAACCAATCTTCGCACCAAAAAATTTAATTATGGGGTTTCACGTGCCAAGACGACGACCTTCTTATGGGGCATGCCGTAGTGGGTGATTCCGGAAATTTGGACCACCTGGGGTTCCTGAACGTGCAGCTAAATCTATGTGAACGGGTGTTTTCGCGTTTCACCCCCATGGAAATGCGACCACCGTCGCCGGGATAAGATCCCAACTTCAGTCGCTGGGTATGGGACATTAGCTATGCATCGTTCTTCAATAAACCTTTCTTGTGCCATCTTTGGTCACTAGTCAGGTACCACATAGCACGCGCTGCTCTCCAATGAACCTCCTTGACGCCAACTTGGATCACCGGCTGTGTGCAACTGGCTGCGCTCCGTTCTTCGACGAACCTGTTTGATCCTAACTTGTGTTACTGGACATGTGATACTCTTCAATGAACCTCTTTGAGGCGAAATTTCGTTACCGTGTACGCGCCACGGGCTATATGCCAATATTTAAAAACGCCTTTAACGCCTACTGTATTGGTAATGGTACGATTCCGATCACGACAGCCGCATTTCGACGGGTGCGATGCGAGACAATACTCCTGCACTTCAATTTTGAGGCAAGTAAAGAATTACAGACCGTAAAAATGAAATTGGAGTCCCCCATTACCCCGTGCCTTATAATTAGATTCTAGATTTGGCAGGTAAATACCCTTAATTAATATAAAGATGAACGCTTCTGCCCCGATGCGATGTGCTCTATGAAGCAATTGCAGTGCTGATCGTTTTGCAGGTTATAGAGAACGGCGCACAAAAATGTCTTAAGCAAACAAATCTTGTTGTGGGTTATGTGTATGTACCACGTAGACAAACAAATAGTGCAGGCAAGGTAACGTTTAACACCCCGTCGCCACTATCCTACTGCATTAAACTCTGAAGGTATATAATCGTTCGCCGTAAACATCACCGTCATTTATGTTAAATTGACGCAAACAACACAATGTTTCACGTAGATTCGCTAGCACAGTGCATGGGATACCCATAATTTTTAGGGCATTTTCCTAATTTGAATTAGTAGTTCTGTGTGCTGCAGTAAATGTCTTATGGGAATGGCGAACAGCCTGAGAGGAAGCATGTTGCACCTTTTGGTTGTAGCCGTTCACCTACCGCCCGTGTTATGAGAGTAATCATTCGCCCGTCTCGTGTATCATTGTGTGTGTCTTTCTTGCTTCGCGCTAAATTGATAACTAGCAATTACACATCACTTATCAAAAAATGCAATTATACATAATAACAGAGTTTTACAGGTTCTCTCTTGAATCACTCTATAACTATTTTCCGATATGCACGCATATAATCCTGACTACATAAGCTTCCTTGGTCCTATTTCTTAGTGTATTACATTCTCCACATGAGCATTATTTTACATTCTAATTATAACTGCTAAAACGCTGAAACTTTCGCTATAGTGCAATGCGCGCACGGAGACATTTTGTATAAAATGCTTATGCATCTTCTAGGACAAATATTTTGCATGTTATGAATAGTCCGCTCTAAATTATATAGTGTAACCGCAGAGTTGTATGTTTGTGGGTGTTTTAAGCACTGCCTTGGTCCGGCGTGCACACATCGCCGTGAATTCCAAGAACGCTGTCTTGAAATAGTCAGTGAAAATGGTTCAATAATGCATGAGTTTAAACCTGAACTACTGAAAAATATAACACGCAAAGTTCTACACACCAGATGACCTGAAGGATGCTCGATATCGATGAGAAAGACAGAAAAAGGAGGAAGAAAAATTTCAGTACATAAAGAAAGGTTGCACTTTCCTGTTACCACTTCTATTAGATATGTCAGCTTGTACACTTCACTAGCATGCTTAAATTCAAGGCGGTCTTAAGAGGAAGGCTCTTCCACTGGACTGCTCTGGTGCCACCAGAACATGGCGTTGCATAACCTGAAACTTACGCGGAAAATGCAAATAAATATATTTGATTTCATAGCAGTGCTTTTAACAAATACGCAGTCACAATCGGTTAAGACCTAAGGAGGAGTTACGATTGTTGACAAATATTTCGCAAAACTTACTGACTATTATAATACGTTGCGCAGTTTTAGCTGAACACGCATCAATAACGGTAACTCTTAGTTATTACAAGCAATGCAAAGTGCCTAATATCCATAAATAGAAAAAAGGACTTTAGTGGTGCAAAAGAATGAGCAACACAGCAGCAAAGTGCACGAGTTAAATATAGCATTGAGGGCCCCTTCTGTGCTTCTTTCAGACAGCGGTTAATGTCTCACAGCTGCAACATTTCCCTGCTGACAATTTTAAACCAAGATGCTGGTGCATTCAACCTCCCGGCTTGTTAGGATCTTTTATAAAAGCATTCAGTAGTCTATACACTTCCGGTTGTATATTACTCTAAAAAACTAATATACAACCTGGTGACAGTGATTGGTTAGGTCCACGGTACTGCGCATTATTTCCATGTTTTCTATGAACTCGTACAAAAAACCATCCTTCGGGAATCATGGGCGGCGTTATTGCAATTATCAGTGCATGTTATCATAGATGTGTAATCGAATATGTGTCTTATGTTTCACAGCAATTGTTATGAAGAGCTGCACCGACCGAAGTTGGCGTAAAGTATTAATGTTACTTGCAGATATATACAGATACCGAAAAGTGCATGGAGCGTCTTAGGAAACTTGATTGCATTAACCATAATAGATAAAGACTTTAACTTTTCTGCCCAAACAATCTAGCAAGGCCAAATTAACTAAACGTCCGCAAAATGAATTTGACAACACGGGAAGTGGCAGGTATCACAAATGAAGGTATCGCAACACACTAAGTGACAGGAAGCACTAGTCGGAGCACTTCAGTCGAAACATACCTTTCACGGAAAAGACCCCTCTCACTCGCCCTCCTACTCCAGAACCGGGCTACCTTATCGTCATTTCGTACTATTTCTCCGAAGAAAGGACGACGTGACTCCTCCTTGTATTCCTGTTGTTGTCCACACCTCCTAACAAAGAAGCAAACTAAAATTGCAAACTCTCAGGTTACACGTCTGCCATGCATGCCGTTGCCAGCGTGCCTATGTACCCTCAAAGCCAGGCTGTTGAAAACCCTGGATGTTGGCAGCAGTGACCACGCAATTTAGTCATGCATGCTTTTCTTGTATGTACAGTCAACAGCAAAAGTTTACGGGTGCAGTCTCCCCTTCAAATGTGAATTCCTGCACTGTTAAGGCATGACACTTAGTATTTAATGAATCACTGTGTATGTGGCGAAGGCTACTACGTGCCGGAACATCTAATTCGAGGCTGTGCGACCACGCTTCGCGAGAATTCAGCTTCTTGGCACATCCTGCGTCCCGTAAACTTTTGCGGTTGACTGTACGTACATGAAGGCGTTCCTAGGAAGTGTAGCTATGCGAAGCGTTAGTCAGTGAGTGATTTTATTTCATTTTTGTTATTTATTTACAAATACTGCTAGCTGAAATCTGAGACATAACAGGAGTGCTAAGTACATTAACAGAAAATACATTCAACAGGTCGCACGTAAAGAAACTTCCTTTACAAGACGCTAATGTGGCAATTCTCGGAGATAAGTTTCTAGGTTATACCACAGTTCAGTTGTAAATGGTAAGAAAAAGACTTGAAGGCATTTAAATAAGATGGGAAGAGAGCAAGATTCAAAGGATTGGCTCTTCGTGTTCTAAGCGCCGAAGAGCTAACAAATGTCACAGGTACATCAAAGAACACAGAAGCATGTGTAATTCTGTGCATCGCAGGTATCATTTCACAGGTATGTCTCAGAGGTATATATTTGATTTCATAGCAGTGCTTTTTAACAAATACGTAGTCACAATCGGTTAAGACCTAAGGAGGAGTTCAGATTGTTGACAAATATTTCACAAAACTGACTGACTATCATAATACGTTGCGCAGTTTTAGCTAAACACGCATCAATAACGCTAACTCTTAGTTATTACAAGCAATGGAAAGTGCCTAATATCAGGGATAATACCTCTGAAGATAGTCTCAAGTTTTATAAGTAACTTACTTAGTGGGTTCAAGCGATAGCAGGCCAGCATGCAGAGAAGGGGACAATTGCGATCATATCGATTGTGAATAAATGTACCAGCTTTGTTCTGCACAGTCTCAAGCTTTGATACGTAATATGCGCAGTGAGGTGGCCACACCGCAGATCCATATTCTAGAATGGGCTTCACAAGGGCTTTATAAGCTGCAAATCTGCATTCCTTGTCTGCTGTTTCTAATGTTCTTTACAATGTCCCAAGTCGATTTATTGCCCCAGAACAAATGAAATCGACGTATTTGGGTCACTTTAAGTTGTCAGGAAAGCTGTGCCCAAGATGCTCGAACTCGGTGACCTAAGTCAACATTTTTTTAATCCTTAGCGTATGCAAATTTCAGGAGTTGTTTTTTGTTCGAAAAAGACATAGATAGCGTTTTATTGAAGTTAATTTCCAGTTGCCAGATTCTAAACCAGTTGTAGAAAGTATTGAACGTGTTATTCAGCATCTCCTGGTCATTGACACTGGTAATGTTAGTACACGACACAATCCTCTGCATACAAACGGAATTTAGCATCAGTGTTGGTAACAATGTTCACAACACCATTAATGCAAAAAAATTATGAAGAACTGGTCCTAATACAGTGCCCTGTGGTATGCCGGAGGAAATACCGAATGAAGATGGGTGTTCTTTATTCAATTAAACAAATGGGGACCGCTGATGCAAGTAGTCTCGTATCTAGCCAAGCAATCGATCTCCGTGTATAGCTCTAAACATAGTCTCAAGTTTTATAAGTAACTTAGTGCGACATAGCTTGTCGAGCGCTTTGGGCTAGTCCGCAAAAATGGCGTGAATGTGTCCGCGAAGATTGGTGTAGTGCCAACGTCGTGAGTGAAATTAAGTAGGGGCGTAACTGCGGAAAAACCTAACCTAAAATCAGGCTGATGACGTGAAATTATGTTCTCCTTGAGGCATTGTATAATATGCTCATAAATTATGTCTTCTTGTGTTTCACAGCTGGTAAATAACAACAAAATTAGTCTGTATTTTGAGATTGTCCGCCTATTGCCAGATTTGTGTATTGTGCAATCATCCAGACGCGAGAAACAGTCTGTGCATCCATATATTTCTGAAATATATTAGTCAGACGCCGCGAACGACATTATGAGTATCTCTTTAGGAACATGTTTGGAATGCCATCTGGTCGTGCGCTTTTGCTCGTATCAATATTTGACGAGAGGCTGTGAACTCCGTTAAATTTTATCTGAAGTTTTGGAAAACATGTTGAATGACTATCACAATAAAAAGTAGGGATATTGCCGCTATCTTCCACAAAAATAGATTTAAATTAGGTACACAACGTTTCAGAGATCATGGCTGCAGCAGAGCACGATTGTCCATTAACGAGCAATAAAATTAAGTTGGACACAGGAGGAAAAACTGTTTGCCAGAATTTGGATGGGCTTGCTTTTAAGAATATCGTCCCATTGTTGTTATATTAGTAGCCTCAATCCCTCTGCATTTTACTATTAAGAATGTTTCTAAGTGATGCAAGCAGTGAGTTTTTTCGCACTTTTTGAGTGCGAGAGCTACCGCTAAAGCTTTATTCTGCGAACCAACTGTTTGACCGCTCTAGTATACCCTGGGTGCTTCGGGTATCGCTTTACACAGTTTTGGGGTACGAAATTAGCTGTGTCCTTTTTGACAATGTTTACGAAACATTTCAACTAACAAGTTGACACTTAAGGCATTTCGACGCTGCAAATAAACTTTGATGATCGAAGCAAACGGTATTTCTCACTGTACGCTTCTGTTCTTAGCTTGGAGGTTGTTTTTCGTTTTCGTACACGCGTTTTCGTAATTATTTTCGCAGGGAACTTAACACCACACAAAAGAATGTTTTCAATACCAATGCTTTACGAAGTAAAATCGCTGGTGGCTTTATAGAAATGTTTAGATTTGGCAATACGCAGTGAACTTGATACCACACAGAAGAATATTTTCAATCCCAATGCATTACAAAGTAAAATCGCTTGTGACTTTATAGAAATGTGTACATTTGGCAATACTTACTTCGATCTTAATACAGACAACAGCTCTCTACTTCTCACCAAACGAAAAAATTACCGACGATTACGTTACTTCCTAATGCGAAATTTGAGCGCAGCAAATAAGCTGTTTCACCTTTTCGATAGATTGAGGCAAAGAAATCGAGCAACACATGTATGCGCTATCACAGAATTTTTTTTTATTTTTCACACGTATTCCTTTAACGAAGACTCCACTAGGTAAGGTTCTGCTTCGGCGGCACGCACCTCTGGATTCTGACGGCGACGGCGCTGGGCCTCTGCTCTGGCAGCTCGTTTAGCAGCAGCAGCAGCAGCAGCAGACGGAGGACTTCCATCGGTCGTCTCGCTCATGGCTCAGAAAGAACTGGCAGATAATTTCGCAGTGGCGAACGGCAGCGGCAATTTCGGCTCGGGCGGTGCACATATACAGATCCGCCGCCACCGATCTGGCTCTCTGATTGCCACCGCACAGGGGTTGCATTGGAGGAGGAGCGAAGAAAGGAATTAGGTTCGAGCCGGCGCTTTGACAACCGGAGACTCGCAGGAAGAGGGGGGAGGGGGGCGGCGTGTACACCCAGCAGCAAACGATGGGGGCAGAAGCATGCGCAGCAAGCGGACAACACGATAAAGGGAGGAGGGAAGAGATAGCAGCGACTGACTGATGCCGCTGACGCCGATAGTGAGTCAACCCCAGCTGCGGAGTTGGTTTCAGGGACAACGCCGCCGATGCCGACAAAAACAATATGATAACCAGGTCTAGCCGTGGGAACGTGGTCACGTATTCGTCGACGTGCCGGGGCCTACGTGAAATAACCGGCGCGTCGGCAACTGAAGAGCACCCTATCCGCCACACAAGAACAGGGGGGGGGGACCCTTTCCTCCTCTTTCTGCATGGCGGCGACGGTGTTCTATGCAGTCACGTTATCTTGACTCTCTAGCGGCGTCAGCGGCATCCAGCGGTATCAGTCGGTCGCTGCTAGCGCTGGGGGGATGAAAGGGGGGCGGAGCTGGTTACGAGGCCGACGACGACGCGAAACCCAGGAACGGACGCCAAAGAGCTGCGCTCTAAAACTTGCTAAATGTCATTTAGTTAACGGCGCCACCCGCTCCAGGTATGGTAGAAGTACTTATTCAGTCTTCAAATAGGCATTGGCGCACCGGAACTTTCGTCGTGCTTAGCGTCCAAACGAAAAATGTTCTTGCAAACGCACACTTGCCACAAATCCTAATTATCTTTATTCAACAAATATGTAGTTCTTCTTGATATACATTGTTCTTCAGTGCAGAAGGGAACGTTGTTCATTTTCATTTCTATTTCTTCTTCCACTTTTATATCACCCCAATTGATCGCTTATCTGACGTGTATGGACGGAAGGTCTTTGCATGGTATTGAGCATTACTCGGAGGCGTAAGGCTTGTGTGTGGCGTGCTCTCTGAAGCATTTCCACCCTTTGACACATTTCTTTTTGTTATTCCTGAAGTAACCATGCTTACAGAAACATCCGTTTTGGCAGTCCAATGTGCACATAATGGGCCAGCCTTTATACAGGTACCAACACTCCCACTCGCCGCAACTGCCGCTCCGGCACTCCTGGTATTCCTCGTTCTTCCCGCATCCTGCATATAAGAGGGAGCAGAGTATGAACACCAACCCGACGAAAAAATATGTCACTTGTGTCCCAGGGCCTAAGTCAACATTTCAACAGATGTTTTCATTTGAGCCAATGCGCAAGTTCAAGAGCTTCATACACGCTGAAGTCATAGCACATACGGAAAGCCTAATTAAAGCTGGCTCTTTAGGAAATGTACGCCAGTGTATTATTCTTTTTGGCGCAAAGTTTATGATAAGTTACGGGTATTACGTGATAGAATATATATTCCAGTTTCGCCTCATGATGCTGGTTTCTCCTCGCTTTGTCAGCTACGCTTTAAATTTATGTTACAACCTTTCGCGCCCGTCTCGTCTACCTGGCAAAATTGTGATCAACCTTACGCATGCTACCTTTCATTATCAATCTGCACTAGCTAGTTGGCTGGCACTGATACGAGCCCGCAATGTAATGACGATAATGACTGAGAGAAAATATGAGCCACTAAGATAATGAAATTTACTTTCAACGTACAGTTTTGTAATATTTTACCAACTTTGTAAGACTACCACAGCTAGCTTGTCGGTACTGCTCCATGAGTGTGAAAGAGAAGCCGTCATGACGACTGCGTGAAGGAAGTTCATTTCAGTAGCCAGGCTAAACCATACATTCTCACGCGAATTATCACTTTGGCAGGAAAATTTACTTCTTGCTATTTGTGGAAATTTTGGAAGTCCTATTGGTAAAAGAACCGAAAAGATTGCTCGTGGACCCTCGTCGCGAAATTTCATGCGAAGAACGCAAATGAGAAACAGGAAAGGTTCACAGGCAACAAATTAAAATAAGAAACACTCTGGATTAGTGCATTCTAGAGGAAGTGATAAAAAATCGTCATAGATGATATCACGCATTTTTTTGCAACACACCCCTATAACAAAATAAATGACGTTAGGCAAAAATCTCAACGACTAGTTGATAAAACAATAGAGTCATCAACAAGATAAACTAGAAAATGCTTGCGGTCACGTTGACAACCAGTTTAATGACAACAGCGTTTAAAACGTATCTTTTATTGAAATAGTATATTTGCACTGACAGAAAAAATACTGGGTCCCTGCAGTGTAAAATAAAGCACAAAAAAACTGAATGACGGCCGAAATAAGACCTAAAATGAAGTAATAACGGAATATTCTTAGAACCTGGTTTCATTCATCACCTGCATCAGATACACATCTACTGCCTCAAAGATATTAACGGCAATTCGAAAGTGATTACCGTCAATTGGCATACCTGACGGCATGCGAAAGGTGACGATCTCAGCTTCATTTAGTGGGAGAAATACAGCATTAGTACTGATATTCCGAAGTTCACGAGCAAAAGGCGGCAAAATCAAACATCAGTTTGCGGCTTACCGTGTTTGATTAAGCAGCGTGCCGACTAAAATTGACGCACTAGTTGACCGGTCGCAAAATACTTTCGAATAGCTCGCGTTCTTTAAAACACGCTGTTTAATTTATGCACACGAGCTTTCTAGCATTCCTGGCCGCATCTGAATGCGGCCACTGCGCGAGAGAACTGAACAATTCACGTCGTGCTCCAAGGCCGAACGCCATAGCTACGAACTTATACCGCGATGCATGAAGTACAGTTAGTTGCAGCGAAAATTATCTTAACGAACGGTCATTTGGGCCTGTGTGTCCTGTGCGGGAGTCACGAGAAAAATCTTTAATTAACTGTAAGGCAGCGTAAAAAAGAGACTTCACTGAAACTGCACGGCATATGCCTGTACACGGAGCAAACCACTGACCGCACCTTTTACAATGCCTGAGGAATCAAATAGTGCATTCGGGAAGTGAACAACTCACAAAATTCAGATTATAAATGCAACCAGTTTCCCTGCCAGACCTTGTCTTTTTCGCCAGTTTTCACAGACGTATCTAAATCATATCCAGAAAATATCCTGAACTGCAACTTCTATTGAAAAATATAATGCCTCGGTTCAAAATATAGTGCCTTGGTTCAAAATTCGCTAGAATAATTGAACCTGCATGACAACTGTTATGTTTTTATTTCGTGTGCATGGACCCATACTAGCAGAGTGCTAAGGATCCAAGTGCGTGCCGTTTGAAGCAAACGAGTAACACCGCTGGACAACGAGACGTGAATGAGACAGACGAAGTTAATTTCTATTAATCTCACTGGTTTTCCCCATACCTCTGCTAGTAAAACTGAAATTCGAAATTCAAAAGTCTGCCGAGCTTCATCTCTGCAGTGATAGTAGAAGAAGAGGGAGGGGGTGCGTCCTACCTGTGTATTTATGTGATCAGTCGTACTCCTATTACTTTCACACTTACGAAAATCTATTGAGAACAACACTTGTACCTGTAATCAGTGCAGCTGATATTCTTGAATCACACAGAAGTACAACAAGCAGGCAATCGACATTTGAACTTAATCTCTTGCGGCCATCTTCTGGATTTGAAAAAGCTGGTAGAAGATAAAAGTACTGACAAGAACCAGACCGAGACGAGGAACAGCTGACGGACACATACGCAGGCACTTTCCAGCATCCATCAATCACGAAAGTAAATTTTCGCCTCTTTGATAACGCATATTCAGGAAAGTTCAAGCGCTACAGATGTTGCTACCGTGGGAAGCTTGCTTCACCTGTGTTTTTACTAGCGCTTGAAAAACGTTCAGCCAATCATTCGGGCAAAAGTGATAAAATAGGCCCCTGGACACCAAGAAAACGCCACAGCGTCTTACAATCTTTGCGAGGTCATAGCGGAAATAGCTATATCTGCCAGAAAAGGTAAGTTAGGCATGCAGGATAAACGCCGAAATCACCCAAACTAAGCTGCTTTGAAGCACTCTTCGCAATTCCTCAAAAATCAGCCGTCGCTTAGCGTTTTACAATATTTGTCATGTAGGCCCCCTACTATGCAATTAACTCCTGCCCAATATATTTCGGAACGATATATGTGGTACATACGCATCCGTACGGTACGATTCCCGAGCAACGAAGGAAATGCATAAGCAGCCGTCAATCCCTCTTGCCCTTTCATAGGTAGAATTGAAGCACATGTGATCAGCACAAGCAGAGAGTCCAGGATAGACATGGCTGCCATCTTGAAATTTGCTGGTACACCTGGCCAAGTCAGGTATTTTATATCTAACCATGACGATGCTAAATAGTGACACGCTGTTTTCGAATATTTTGTTCTTTGCAGTACGCACATGTTAAATCGAAGGGAAGGGCTTTTCATTTTCATTTACTAGTCTTCTCTGTAGCAGCAACCAGCGAAGAGGCGCCAGCGCTAACTGACACACGCGAGTTTTATTTTCAGGCGTTAGCCTGACTAGCATTGAGTGCCGCACAATGGAGGGCAGACAGCGCAGCGCAGCGCCACAAAACAATAGTCAATAATGACGTGATGAAACATAACGGCTGGAGAGTGTCTTGTATTTGGCTCTTTCGTATATGACATATAGTGACGGCAATATAGACGGGTGGTATTCATACTCCTACATAAAAAAACAAGACTTTGAAACCCCGAACAAATATTACACAACGAGATCTTGGCTGCATAATAACACGAACTTGATTTTATCTCAACCTACTGTGCGTAAATAAAATGGCATCACACTCGATGTCAGCACAGCGCCAGAAATAGGCAATAATGACATCAGCAAACTGAATTGCTGGATAATATCTTGCATTTTGCTGTTTATTATTCACGCTGATGCATTGTGACGCCAAACAAAACTGACAGTATTCTCCGTCCTACTTGTAAAAACAAGACTTCGGAATGAAAAATAAATAATACACAACGACCGCTTGGTTGCACGATAACAGGAACTTGTTTTTAGCTCAAGCTACGGCGCGTGAATACAATACCGTCATACTCAATATCAGTGCAGTGCACACTAAGCAAAAATGATCCGCGATGGGAGTAAATGGCATGTCCTCTAGCGCATTCCCAGATGGGTGGTTAATATACTCTGGTTAGGCAGAGTAAACATTTTACTCCGCAGCTGAATGTAGGTTTTTTATGTACTTATTGGAGTATACGTTACATCCATTGGGGAGTTTTTGCAGGAAGATGTGTGAGTATATATTTACCTCCATCGAGGAGCTTTTGCAGGAAGCTGTGGGAGTATATGTTTACATCCATCGAGGAGCTTTTGTAGGTAACAGTGGGATTATGTGTTTGCATCGATTGAGGAGCATCTGAAGGGAACTATGGCAATACATTTTTACATTCGAGGGAGTTTTTTCAGGGTACCATAGGAGTATTTCTTTACATTGATCACGGCGGTTTTACAGGAAGGTATGGGAGTTCATATGACTCGGCTAGCTTGCCGATTTAAGAATTTTCAATATTGAGTTTCCACACTCAGAAATACACAATATGTGTGCATCGTTCCTCAATAAACCTTTATTTTGCCACCTTGGGTCACTATTTAGGTACCACATGGTATGGGCTGCCCCCCAAAGAACCTCCCTGACGCCAAGTTGGGTCATTGGCTATGTGCAACTGGCTGCGCTCCGTTATTCAATGAACCTCTTTGATCCTAACTTGTGTTACTGGACATCTGGTGCTCTTCAATGAACCTCATTGAGGCGATATTTTGTCACCATGTATGTGCCACAGGGTATATGTCAATATTTCAAAACGCTTCTCACGCCTACTATAATGGTAGCGTGTACGATTCCGAGCATGGCAGCCGCATTTCGACGGTTGGGAAACAAGAAAATACTCCTGCACTTCAAGTTGGAGGCAAGTAAAGAATTAGAGGCCATAAAAATGAAACTGGAGTCCCCCATTACCGCGTGTCTCATAATTAGATTGTAGATTTGGCACGTAAAGCCCCATAATTAAAATAAAGTTTAACGCTTATGCCCTGATACGATGCGCCCTATATATTAGGCAATGACGGTGCTGATCGTTTTGCAGGTTATGGAGAATGTCGCAACACAATCACTGAAGCAAACAAATCTTGGTGTGGGTTATGTGTATGTACCATGTAGACAAACAAGTGGTGCAGGAAGGTAGCGTTTAATACCAACTCGCTGCTCTCGTACTGCATTAAACGCTGAATTTATTTATTCGTTGGCAGTAAACATCGCAGTCATTTATGGTCAATTGATGCAAACAACACACAATATTTGGCGCAGATGTGCTAGCACAGTGCATGGGATACCCATAATTTTTAGGGCATTTTCCTGATATGATTTTGTAGTTATGTGCGCCACAGTAAATGCCTTATGGGAATAGCGAACAGCCTGAAAAAAAGCATGTTGCACCTTTTGCTTGTAACCATACACCTGTAGCTGTAGAGTCGCTATAGATATGTTTCAGTATGTAAAAATACTGAAAGATATCTGAAGCGGCTCCACAACCACCGTAGTCCTCCATAAAGAAAGCAACAAAATCGCAATAAAGAAGGCTATCAGGCAGGGAAATATGATTTCGCCAATGCTATTCACAGCGTGTTTAAAGGAGGTAGTCAGAGACCTGGATTGGGAAGAATTGGGGATAAGTGTTAACGGAGAATGTCACAGTAACTTGGGATTCGCTGATGATATTGCCTTGCTTAGTAACTCAGGGGACCAATTGCAATGCATACTCACTGACCTGCATAGGCGAAGCAGGAGGGTGGGTCTAAAAATTAATCTGCAGAAAACTGAAGTAACGTTTAACAGTCTCGTAAGAGAACAGCAGTTTACGATAGATAGCGAGGCACTGGAATTGGTAAGGGAATACATCTACTTAGGGCAGGTAGTGACTGCGAATCCGGACCATGAGTCTGAAATAATTAGAAGAATAAGAATGGTCTGGGGTGCGTTTAGCAGACATTCTCAGTTCATAAACAGCAGGTCGCCATTATCCCTCAAAAGAAAAGTATATAGCAGCTATGTGTTACCAGTACTCATCTACGGAGCAGAAACCTGGAGGCTTACGAAAAAGGTTCTACTTAAATTGAGGACGACGCAACGGAAAAAAAGAATGATGGGTGTAACGTTAAGGGATAAGAAAAGAGCAGATTGGGTGATGGAACAAACGTGAGTTAGTGACATCTTAGCTGAAATCAAGAAAAAGAAATGGGCATGGGGAGGACATGTAATGAGGAGGGAGGATAACCGATGGTCATTAAGGGTTACGGACTGGATTCCAAGAGAAGGGAAGCGTAGTAGGGGCCGGCAGAAAGTTAGGTGGGTGGATGAGATTAGGAAGTTTGCAGCGACAATATGGCCACAATTAGCACATGACCGGAATAGTTGTAGAAGTATTGGGGAGGCCTTTGCTCTGCAGTGGGCGTAGCTAGGTTGATGATTATGATGATGATGATGATGACGACGACGACGACGATGACGACGACGACGACGACGACGACGACGATGATGATGATGATGATGATGATGATGATGATGATGATGATACACCTACCGTCCTTGTGATGAGAATAAAGATTCGCTCGTCTAGTGTGTGATTGTATGTGTGTTCCTTGCTTCGCATTGTATTGATAACTAGCAATTACACATCAGTTATCCAAAAATGCAATTCTACGTATTAACAGAGTTTCTACAGGTTCTCTCTTGAATCACTCTATAACTATTTTCCGATATGCAAACATAATCTTCCTTGGTCTATTTTCATACTGTATTGCATTCTCCACATGAGCATTCTTTCACATTCAAATTATAACTACTACAACGTTGAAAATTTCGCTATAGCGCAACGACTGATTAAATTGTTTAACAAGGTAAAGCAAAGTACACCGAAGCTGCCCTGTAATCGCTGTTTCATTGTACTTATTCAGGTGCTATAAGTAAATTGAGGATATGGATTAAGCTTATTGGATATGGATATGGGTGTAGCGTCTTATGCGCGCACACACGCATTTTGTATAAATGCTTATGCATCTTTTCGGACAAGTATTTTGCAGTATATGAATAATCCGCTCTAAATTTTATCGTGCAACACAATGACCGCAGAGTTGTATGTTTGCGGGTGTTTTCCGCACCGCCTTGTTCCGGCGTACAGCCATCGTCGTGAAGCCGAAGAACGCTGTCTTGAATTATTGAGTGAAAATTGTTCAATAGTTAATCAGTTCAAAGCTGAACTACATAAAAACAAAACAAAGTTTGGCGCCAGACGACCTAAAGGATGCTCCATATCGATGTGAAAGACAGAAAAACAGTGAAGAAAAAAAATTTCAGTATGTAAAAAAAGGTTGCACTTTCCTGTTACCGCTTCTATTACATGTGTCAGCTTGTATGCTTAATTAGTATGCATAAAATCAAGGCGGTCTTAAAAGGAAGGTTTTCCACTGGGCTGCTCTGGTGCCACGAGAACATGGCGTTGCAAAAGCTGAAACTCGGAAGGGAACAATATTCAAGGAATTGGCTCTTCGTGTTCTAAGCGCCGAAAAGCTAACAAATGTCACAGGTACATCGATAAAAGAATAAGCATGTGTAATTCTGTGCATCGATGGTATCCTTTCGCAGGCACGTCTTTCTGCCAGCGGCTCAAGCGATAGCAGGCCAGCATTCAGAGAAGGGGAGAAATTGCGATCGCATCGACTGTGAATAAATCTAAATGCTTTCTTCTGCACAGCCTCAAGCTTTGATGCGCAATGTGCGCAGTGAGGTGGCCAGACAACAGATCCATATTCTAGAGTGGGCTTCACTAGGTCTTTATAAACTGTTAGTTTGTATTCCTCACTTGCTGTTTCTAGCATCCTTTACAAATGCCACAGACGCCTTATTGCCCCAGAATAAATGAAATCGACGTGTTTGGATCACTTTGTGTTGGCAGAAAAAGTGAGCCCAACATACTTGAACTCGGTGATTTAGGTCAAAATTTTCTCATAATTCGCGTATACGAAATTCAGGAGTTACTTTCTGTTCAAAAAATACATAGGTTGTGTTTTATGGAATTTAATTTCGACTTGCAAGGTCTTACTCCAGTTTTGGAAAGTATTCAACGTGTTATTCATTAACTCCTGGTCATTGACACTGGTAGTGTTAGTACCAGATACAATCCTCTCCATACAAAAGGAAGTTAGCATCAGTGATAGTAGCAACGTTCACTAAATCATTAATGCAAATAATAATGAAGAACTGGACCTAATAGAGTGTCCTGTGGGATCCTGGAGGAAATACCGAATGGAGATGAGTGCCCATTATTGAATTAAACAAAGGTGGCCGCAGATGCAAGTAGTCTCTTATCCAACCAAGCAATTGATGTCCGTGTGTAAATGTTAAAATAGACTCAGGTTTAATAAGTATCTCAGTAGGACATAGCTTGTCGAGCGCTTTCGACTAGTCCACAAAAATAGCCGGAATGTGTCCTCGAAGATTAAGTGTAGTGCCAGCGTAGTGAATGAACTTATTTAGTGGCGTAACCGCGGAAAAACTGGACCTAAAATCATGCTGATGATGTGAAATTATGTTGTTATCATTGAGGTATTGCATAATGTGGTTATACATTATGTCTTCTTGTGTTTTAAAGCTGGTAAATAACAAAAAATGTCTATATTTGTCAATTGTTTGCCTATCGCCAGATTTGTGTATTGTTCAACCTTACAGACAGGAGAAACAGTTTGTGCATGCATTAACTTCTGAAATATAATGGTCAGATGCCGCGAACGACATTACGAGCATCTCGTTAGGAACGTGTTGTTAATGCCATCTGGTACTGCGCTTTTGCTGGTGTCAGTATTTGACAAGAGGCTCTGAACTCCATTGAAGGTTATCTGAAGATATGGAAAACATGCTGAAGGACTATCACAACAAAAAGTAGGGATATTGCCGCCATCTTCAAGAAAAGCAGATTTAAATTCAGTATTCAACGCTTCAGAGATCGTGGGAGCAATACAGCATGATTGTCCATTAAGGACCATAAAAGTTGAGTTGGACACAGGAGGAAAAACTTTTTGCCAGAATTTGGATGTGCTTTCTTTTAGGAATATCGTCAGATTTTTGTTATAGTAATAGCCTCTAGCCCTTTGAATTTGACTCTTAAGAATGTTTGTAAGTGACGCAAGCAGTGAGTTTTGTCGGACTTTTTCAGTGCGAGAGCTACGGGAAAAGCCCTTTATTCGGCGAATCAACTGTTTGACCGCTCTAGTATACCATGAGTGCTTCGGGTATCGCTTTACACCCTTTTATGGTACTAACTTATCTGTGCTCGTTTTGACAATGCTACGAAAAATTTCAACTAACAAGTCGACACTTAAGTCAGTCTGATGCTTGAAATAATTTTTGATGATCGAAGGAAACGGTATTTCTCACTGTGCACTTCTATTCTGAGCTTGGAGGTTCAGTATTTTTCCTTTTCGTACACGCGTTTTTGTAGTTATTTTCGCAGTGAACTTAAAACCACACAAAAGAATATTTTCCATACCAATACTTTACAAAGGAAAATCACTGGTGGCTTTATAGGAATGTTTACATTTGGCAATACGCAGTGAACATGAAACCACACAGAAGGACATTTTCAATTCCAATGCATCACAAACTAAAATCGCTGGTGGCTTTATAGAAATGTTTACATTTGGTGATACTCACTTTGATCTTAGTACAGACAACGGCTCTCTACTTCGCACCAAGAGAAAAACTTGACAAATGTCCTTTAGTTAATGGCACCACCCGCTTCAGCTAGGGCAGAAGTACTTATCCAGTCTTCAAATAGGAATTGGCGTACCGGAGCCTTCAAGGTGATGAGTGTCCAAACGGTAAATTTACTTGCAAACGCACACTTGCCACAAAGCCTAATTATCTTTATTCAACAAATATGTAGTATACATCGTTCTTGAGTGAAGGATGCAATATTGCTCATTTTAATTTCTATTTCTTCCTCCATTTTGAAATCACCTCAATCGATCGCTTCCCTGACGTGCATGGCTTCGGACGGGATGTCTTTGCATGGTGTATTTAGCATCACTCGGAGAGGAAAGGCTTGTACATGGTGTATTCTTTGAAGCATTTCCACCCTTTGACACACTTGTTTTTGCTATTCCTGAAGTAACCATGCTTACAGAAACATCCGGTTTGGCAGTCATACGTGCATCCGATGGGCCAGCCTGTATACAAGAACGAGCATTTCCATTCGCCGCAACTGCCGCTCTGGCACTCCTTGTATTCCTGGTGCTTCCCGCATCCTGCATATAAGAAGGACTAGAGCATGAACACAGACACGTAGCACAAATATGTCACCTGTGTTCCAGGGCCTACGTCAATTTTTGAACGGTTGTTTTCATTTGAGCCAATGCCAAAGTTCAGGAACTTCATACACGCTGAAATCATAATGCATACGGAAAACTTAATTAAGGCTGGCTCTTTAGGAAATGCACTCCAGAGCATTATTCGTTTTGGCACAATGGCAGGATAAATTACGGGTATTACGTGATAGTATATACTTATCCCAGTTTCGCTTCCCCCGCAGGGGCGTCTGCGCAAGCAGGCGTTTGGTGCGTTGCGACACCACGGACCCGAGCACACGAGGGTTGGACCCTCCCGCGTGTAGTCGTGCGCGGCTTAGCCGTGTCTGGGGAAAAGGGGATCCTGGGGGTTGAGCCGATGCTGGGTGCTCGGACCTTTAAGGCCCCCCGGCGGAGGCAACACACCTCTTCGGCCTCGGCTTCACATAGACGGCACCTCCAGACTGACCCACCTGGAGGAAATCGGCAGTCGCCTTTTCCTGTCTTTCTCTTCCTACAACCTTCGTCTTTCCCTTACTTTCCACCTTTCCTGTCTCCTTCTCTCTTCTATTTACTTCCTTCTTCTTGGCGGCAAGGGTTAACCCTGTGTGGCTATCCAACCTTGGGTACACCATATTTGGTTATAGTGGCGGCGTACGACTGGCGTCGTGCAGACTTGCGTGCAAGCTCTGCCGCGTCCCCCCGTTGGGCTCCGTGGTGGGCGGTCGGCGCTGTTGCCGAATTTTTATATATTTCATGGAAACTTCTTTCCCCAAACTTCCTGATCGCCCTCAGAAACGAGGGCGCACCGAAGATATCTTTCAATTTTTCGGACGACAAGTCCACAACTTTCCCCGATTCCACGTGATTCATTCAGAAAAACCAGACAAACTAGTGCGGTCCATTTCACCGTTCCTTGTTTCCAAGACTTTGACCGAAGTTTTCGGTACAGGATATAAGGTGTCCAGAATGGCAAGTGGTGATCTCCTTTTGGAGCTCCAAGATCAGAAACAGTATGAGAAGCTGCCGAAACTTGTGTCATTTGGAGAGACCCAAGTAACAGTAACCCCGCACCGTACCATGAACACAAGCCGCGGTGTTGTCTCGGACGATGACTTGCTGGAGCTCACTGAGGATGAACTCTTGGAGGGCTTCAGTGACCAGAATGTAATCAATGTTAAAAGAATTAAGATCAGGCGTGACAGTAAAGAAATCAAGACCAAACACCTTATATTGACTTTCGGCTCAAGTATTCTGCCCGAGTCTGTAGAGGCCGGGTACATCAAGCTCCGTGTTAGGCCATATGTGCCAAATCCCCTTAGATGTTTCAAATGCCAACGCTTCGGCCACAGTTCGCAGAGCTGCCGAGGCCGTGAAACCTGTGCGAAGTGCAGTGCCCACGAACATAATTCTGAAGCTTGCAAGAACACTCTCCACTGCGTAAACTGTGAAGGCGAGCACGCCGCGTACTCGCGGTCGTGCCCGTCCTGGAAAAAAGAGAAAGACATAGTCACAATCAAAGTTAAAGAAAACATATCGTACAAAGAGGCACGCAGGCGGGTTGCATACCTGCCAAAGAAAAGCTTTGCCGAAGTGGCGCGTCAGGGGGCAGCGTCGCAACGGCCTCCGGCGGCTGTCCGACCCACAGGCAGTGAGTCGGCAGCTACGCCATCTGCCCCCGCGGCGGTTGCAGCTAGCGCTGCTCCGTCAAATGAGGGGTCATCGACCCCGAAGGTTGGCGCAGGCGAGGCTACCCCGGCCTCCCCAGCCCCTTCCTGCGCTGGCAACAGCCGGCGCAGCCAAATCCCTCAGGGAGCCCCATCGACCTCTGGGCTGGTGGGCGCAGGGGTCTTGCCCTCCAAGGCGGGACCCTCTCTAGTAACTTCTCGCTCGCAAGAGCACGTGTCCGGCGCCTCACACGAGGCAATGGACACTACACCTACCCTCAAGGCGCACGAAGCGCCTAAGGAGCGGCGAGGCTCCGTCGAACGCTTCAGAAAGAGCAAAACCCCGATTACAGGGCCTCGAAAGGGCTCTGTAATCTAAGGCATCACTTCCGTTTCCGTACACACAGCACTAATTTACATTAAATATGGATACACAAATCATACAATGGAACGTGAGAGGTCTCCTTAGAAACCTTGATGATGTACAAGAACTGATCCACCAACACAATCCAAAAGTGCTGTGTTTACAGGAAACACACTTAAAACCACAACACACAAACTTTCTACGACCGTATGTCACGTTTCGGAAAGATCGCGATGATGCTATCGCATCATCGGGCGGTGTTGCCATTTCTATCCATAAGAGCATTGCATGTAAACTTCTACAGCTACAAACGCCTCTCGAAGCAGTGGCGGTTCGAGCTGTATTCCTAAACAAACTCATCACCATTAGCTCTCTTTACATACCCCCACATTACAAATTAACGAAGCATGAATTCCAATCCTTTATTGATCAATTGCCAGAACCTTACGCTCTACTTGGCGATCTCAATGCGCACAGCTCCCTGTGGGGCGACTCTCGTATAGATGCGCGAGGTCGACTTGTTGAACAGTTCCTTTTTTCCTCTGGTGCGTGCCTTCTGAATAAGAAGAAACCCACATATTACTGTCTTGCAAACAATACCTTTTCTTCAATTGATCTGAGCATAGTTTCTCCGTCCATACTGCCTGAACTAGAATGGGAAGTTACGAATGATCCTTACGGAAGCGACCACTTTCCGGTACTACTAAGAACACTTAAAGAAAACGAATATCTACCACAGGCTCCTAGGTGGAAGATTGACACAGCAGAGTGGGATAAATTCCGAAACTTAACTAGCATATCATGGGATGACATGTCCTCGTTAGGAATTGATGCTGCCGTGGAATATTTTACAGCCTTCATAATAGATGCCGCAACTAAATGTATATCACAAGTAAATGGCTTGGCATGCAAACGGCGTGTCCCGTGGTGGAACGAGGACTGTAGGATCGCTCGTAAGAAACAGAACAAAGCGTGGGGGTTGCTCCGCGCCTCTCCCACTGCGGAGAATTTGTCTAACTTTAAGAAAGTGAAATCGCAAGGCAGGCGAACACGTCGACAGGCTAGAAGAGAGAGTTGGCAGAAGTTTTTATCCGGTATCAATTCGTACACAGATGAGGCCAAAGTTTGGAACAGGGTTAATAGGATAAAAGGGCGACAAACATATTCCCTTCCTTTGGTAAACACACAAGGTCAAACATTGAAAGATCAGGCAGACTCGCTTGGGGAACACTTTGAGAGCGTGTCGAGTTCAAACCATTATTCGCAATCCTTTTTGAAATACAAACAAATAGAAGAATGTAAGCCAATAATACGAAAATCCAGACAGAATGAACCCTATAACCGGCCTTTCAATATTGCTGAGTTGACAGCTGCCTTGAACACATGCAAAAGCGCTGCACCGGGACCTGATAGAGTCATGTATGACATGATCATAAATTTACATACTGACACCAAACTTACACTACTCACACTTTTCAACGCTATTTGGGCTGCGGGATACCTCCCATCCACATGGAAAGAAGCGATTGTGGTTCCTGTTCTTAAACAGGGCAAGGACCCTTCCTTGGCGGCAAGTTACCGTCCGATAGCCCTTACAAACTGTATTTGTAAGCATTTTGAAAAAATGGTTAACCGCAGACTTGTACATTTCCTTGAACTCAGCAATATGCTCGATCCCCTTCAGTGCGGCTTTAGACAAGGGCGGTCCACAACCGATCACCTTGTGCGCATTGAGGGAAACATTCGCGACGCCTTTCTACATAACCAATATTTCCTATCCGTATTCCTCGATATGGAGAAGGCGTACGACACCGCGTGGCGTTATGGAATCTTGAGAGACTTGTCGGGAATTGGCATCCGTGGCAATATGCTCTTCCTAATAGAAAGCTATTTGTCCAACCGTACATTCCGTGTGAAAGTCGGCAATGTATTGTCCCGACGTTTTATACAGGAAACTGGTGTGCCCCAAGGAGGTGTACTTAGCTGCACGCTCTTCATCTTAAAAATGAACACGCTTCGTGCTTCATTACCGCCAGCCATTTTTTATTCTGTTTACGTAGACGACATACAGATAGGCTTCAAATCCTGCAACCTTACAGTATGCGAGAGGCAAGTACAACAGGGCTTGAACAAAGTATCCAAATGGGCAGATGAAAACGGATTTAAAGTGAACCCCAACAAAAGTTCTTGTGTGCTTTTCACTAGAAAGAGAGGGCTCATTGCAGAACCCAGTATCGAAATGTATGGTCAGCGAATCCCTGTGAACAAAGAACACAAGTTCTTGGGCATCATACTTGATTCAAGATTAACTTTTATTCCACACATAAAGAATCTCAAGGTCAAATGCTTAAAAACAATGAACTTACTGAAAGTGTTATCCCACACAACATGGGGCAGCGACAGAAAATGTTTAATGAATTTATACAAGAGCCTCATTCTATCTCGGTTGGACTACGGTGCCGTGATCTACCATTCTGCAGCCCCGAGCGCGCTAAAGATGCTAGATCCGGTCCACCATCTAGGAATCCGACTGGCCACTGGAGCTTTCAGAACAAGTCCCATTGAAAGTTTATACGTAGACTCAAATGAGTGGTCACTTCAGCTGCAGAGAGCATACATCAGCCAAACATATTTCCTGAAAGCCCAGTCTAATCCCCAACATCCATGTTTTAATACCATCAACGATATGACATATGCTACGCTCTTCCATAATCGTCCTTCCGTAAGACAGCCTTTCTCGATGCGTGTGAGGGAGCTTAGTGATGAAATGCATGTCCCACTACTCGAGCTCCGCCTAATGCATCCAGCCAAGCTGCTACCTCCTTGGGATTGGCAGCTCATAGAATGCGATATATCTTTCGTGCAAGTCACAAAGCATGCTCCAGAGATTGAAATACAAATGCATTTCCGGGAACTCCAGTACAAGTACTCCTGCACGGAGTTCTACACAGATGCATCGAAGTCACACGACGGGGTGTCCTACGCAGCCATCGGTCCATCCTTCTCGGAAACCGATGTACTTCATCCGGAAATTAGTATCTTTACGGCTGAGGCCTACGCACTATTGTCAGCTGTGAAGCATATCAGGAAATCAAAACTCCAGAAATCAGTCATATATACGGACTCCCTTAGTGTTGTGAAGGCCTTGATGTCATTCTCTAACCACAAAAACCCGGTAATTAATGAACTCTATTCCGTTCTGTGTAAAGCGTATATAGGTAACCAGCATGTCATCATATGCTGGGTGCCAGGTCACAGGGGCATCGAAGGTAATGATCTGGCGGACCAGATGGCCAAGTCAGTTGCATCGCATTCTGCTAATTCCACCGCTGCAGTTCCTGTCACAGACCTGAAGCCCTTCTTACGGAGGAAACTACGGAACCACTGGCAGCGCCTATGGGACGCCGAAACAAATAATAAGCTCCACGTGATAAAGCCACAGTTAGGATTCTGGCCCTCTGTAACAAGATCACGCCGAACAGATGTCCTATTCTGTCGTCTCAGAATAGGACACACATTCGGCACCCATAATTTTCTACTCACCGGAAATGACCCGCCCACCTGCGGTAGATGCGAGGAGAGGCTTACCGTCCTCCACGTCCTCCTGGAGTGCCGGAAAGCCGAATCTGAAAGAAAGAAACATTTTCCCTTAGCATACCAGCAGCACATCCCCCTTCACCCATTAATGTTACTCGGCCCAGAACCGCTATTTGATACCAACGCAGTCTTAAGTTATCTCAAAGATGTTGTATTGCATGTTGTTAGTCCCACATGTTCGTAGCGTCTCCTCTCTTCAGAGGATGGCGCTGTGATAATTCTTCTCATATAGCACTTGCCTCTAGGCCCTTGTGTTTCAAGGGCTCCGGCGAGGCAACAGTGCTCCAGCTATTTTTACCATCTCATATATTTTCAATTCTATGTCATTCTTTTACGATGGATTTTAATGTTCATAGTATTCGTCATTAGTCATCGCCATAATTTTATATCACGTAGATTTTATGCACTTTACAGCAACTATTTTTAGGCCACTTTACAGCCAAGTCACATCTCCATAATACATCGTCAACATCACCACTTGTCATGGCGCTCTTTGGCCACACCTGGCTCTTGCGCCATTAAACACCACATATCATCATCAGTTTCGCTTCATATGCTGGTTTCTACTCGCTTCGTCAGCAACGCTTGAAATTTCTCTTACAACCTTTCGTGCCCATCCCGTCCACCAGGCAAAATTGTCATCAATCTTGCGAACACTTTCTTTGATTAACAATCTGTGGTAGCTAGTTTGCTGGTGGAAACGCTATGAAGCACTGATACGAGCCCACATTAATATGACGATAATGACTGAGAGAAAATATAAGCCACCAAGATAGCGAAATTTACTTTCAATGTATATTCCTCTCTTTCTGCATGTCACTTCTGTGATATTTTACCAACTGTGTAAAAATACCACAGCTAGCTTTTCGTAACTGCTCCATCAGTGTGAAGGAGAAGCCCTCATTAAGGTGGCACGCTGGAAGATCATTTCAGTAGCTATGCTAGGCATCATATTGGCAGGATAAATTATTTCTTGCGATATGTGGAAATCTTTCAAGTTCTATTGGCAATAGAATCAAAAAGTTTGGTCGTGGACCCATGTCGGAGAATTTCATGCAAAGAATGCAAATAAGAAACAGGAAAGGTTCACTACCAACAACCTTAAACAGGAAAAGGTTTCGATTAGTGCTTTCTAAAAATAGTGGTAAGAAATTAACATAGAAGATATCACGGATTTTTTTTCAATACGCCCTTATAACAAAATAAATGACGGTGTGTGAAAATCTGAAACGCTAGTTGCTAAAACAATAGAGTCATCAATACGATTAACTACAAAGCAGTTGCGGTCAGGTTGACAACCATTTTAACGACAATAGCGTTTAAAGCGTATCTTTTCTTGAAAGAGCAGATTTACACTGACAGAAATAATCCTGTGTCCCTGCAGTGTAAAATAAAAGAACTGAAACTGAATGACACAGGAAAGAAGACATAAAACGAAGGAATTGCGGAATATTGCTTGTACCTGATTTCCTTCATCACTTTCATACATATCTCTTGCTTCTAACATATTAATGGCGATTTGAAAGTGATTACTCTCAATTGACATAAGTGACAGCATGCGAAAGGTGACGACCTCAGCTTCCTTTAGTGCGACAAAGACAGCAGTAGTACTGATATTCGAATGTTCACGAAGAAAAGCTAACAAAATCAAACATCTGTACATGCGGCTTACCATCGTAAAGCCGCGTGTCGGCTCAGAGAGACGCAGTAGTTGTCTGGTCGCAAAATATTTTCGACCATCTCGCGTTCTTTAAAACATGCTGTTTAATTTATGCAAATCAGTTTTGCTAGCATCGCTGCCGAATCTGAATGCGACGACTGCGAGAGAGAATTGAACAGGTGACGTCGTGCTCCCAGGCCGATCCCCATAGCTCTGAACTTAAACCACGACGCTTGAGGCAAAATTACTCGCAGTGAAAGTTATCTTAACGAATGGTCATTTGGGTGTCTGTGTTCTGTACGGGAGTCGGGAAAAATATCTTGACTGTCAGGCGGGGTATAGTGCACACGAGATTCCATTGAAATTGTACTATATATGCCTGTACACGGAGAAAACCGCTGACCACACCGTGTACAACGTCTGATGAATAAATTGGCCCGTTCGGGAAGTGAACGACTCACGAAATTAAGATTATAAGTGCAACCACTTGTACTGCTAGACCTTGTCCTTTTCGCCAGTAACACAGACATAGCTAAATCGTATCCAGAAAATATTTTGAAGTGCAACTTCTATTGGCGCATATAATGTCTCTTGGAAAGTTCACGATTCGCTAGAATAATCGAACCTGTATGACAACTGTTTTGGTTTTTTAGTATGTCTGTACCCATACGAACAGGGAGCTAACGATCCAGGTGCGTGCCACCTGAAGAAACCGAGTAGCACCGCTGGACAACCAGACGTGACTGAGAGAGACGAAGCTAGTGCCATCTATTTATCGAATTCGTTTTCCCCATACCTCTGCTAGGAAAATTAAAATTCGGAATTCAAAGCTGTACCGAGCTTCATCTCCGCACTGATAGCAAAACGGAGGAGGGGGAGGGGGTGCGTCATACCTGTGTACTGATGCGATCAGCCGTACCGTTATTCTTTTCACACTTACAAGAAACTATTCAGGACAACACTTGTACCTACAAACAGCGAAGCTGATATTCATGAATCACAGACAAGTACAACAAACAGGCAATCGACATTTGAACGTACTCTCTTCCAGCATGTTCTGAATTTGAAACATAGAGTAACATACGCAGTTAGTACAAGATAAAAGTACTGACGTGAACCAGACTGAGACAAGGAACAGTTGACGAACACATACACACGCACGTTCCATGATTCATCAATCACCAAAATAAATTTTCGCCTCGTTGATAGGGAACATTCAGAAAAGTTCAAGAGCTGCAGAGGACTGCTACCATGGGAAGCTTGCTTCGACCATGCTTTCACTTGCGCTTGAACAATATTTAACCAATCATTCACGCACAAGTGATAAAATAGGCCACTATATATATAGATAGAGAGAGAGAGAGAGAGAGAGAGACCAAGAAAACGCCAAAGTGTCTCACAATGTTTGCATTTATGAATCACCAGGTAGTAGTGGTAATAGCTATATCTGCCAGAAAGGATAAGTTAGGCATGCAAGATAAACGCTGAAATTACCCACACTAAGTTTTCTTGGAGCAGTTTTGGCAATTCCTCAAAGAGCAGCCGTAGCTTTGCATTTTACAATATTTGTTATCTAGACCACCATTTATGCAAGTATCTCCTACCCAATGTATTTCGAAACAATATATGTGGTACATACGCATCGGGATGAGACCGCTCCCGACCCACCAAGGATCTCTATAAGCAGTTGGCATTCTCTCTTGTCCTTTCGTAGGTAGAATTAAAGCACATGCGATCAGTGCAAGCAGAGAGCCCAGGGTAGACATGGTTGCCATGTTGAAATTTGCTGGCACGCCCGGCCAAGTCAGGTATTTTATATCTAGCCATGACAATGCTAAAAACTGGCACGCTGTTTTCGAATACTTTGTTCTTTCAACTAAGGACAGGTTAAATTGATGACAAGGGATTTTCATTTTCATTTACTTGTATTTTCTGTAGCAGCAACCTGCGCAGAGGCGCCAGCGCTAAGCAAATCGCGGGATTCTTATTTTTAGGCGTTAGCCTGACTAGCATTGAGCACCGTACAATTGTGAGCCCACATCAGCGCAGCGCCACAAAGCAATAGGCAAATTCACGCCGTGAAACGTAACGGCTGCCGAGTTTCTCGCATTTTGCTGTTTCATACGCGCGTATAACGCGTAGTGACGTCAACCAAGACGGATAGTACTCATTGTCCTACTTGTCAAATTGAGACTTCGAAAGTAAAAAAGAACTAATACGCAACGACCACTTGGCTGCACAGTAACACGAACTTGTTTTTAGCTCAACCTATGGCGCTCGAATACAATACCGTCTCACTCAATTTCAGCGCAACGCTGGAAATCAGCAATAATGACAGCAAAAAAAAAAAAATAGAATGGATGGATAATATCTTGTATGTTCCTGTTTCTTATACGTGTATTATGCATAGTGACGCAAACCAAACCGAATAGTATTCATTGTTCTACTTTTTAAAAAATTACTGCCCAAGCACTGCTTACATATCGTTAACCAGCGAAGCCGAAACGTGCGGCCCCGGTGTTTATCCCTGGTTTAATCCCAAAGTTCCATTAAACAACGGCTCGGTATGCTGTCGTATCCTCCGTATGCAATTGCTGCTTGTGCTCGACTGCACGAGCCTGTTCTTGTACCTGGGCTGCAGTATTCGCATGCGCTCGTAATCGAGCTCGTTCCCGGTCCTGCTCGCGGCGTTACTCATCCAATGCTCCCTGCTCCTAAGGAAAATGTATGACAAGTGGCCTACCCATTTCGGAGCCGAAGAGAAACTGCTTCCGCGCGCGCTCGGCTGCCACGGAGAGCAACGACGTCACTACTGGCGCAGCTAATCCAACGCCACCCAGATAACACAAGGCCTTTTCACTCCGATCCACGACGTCATATTACATTGCCCGACTGCTATAGAGTCTAATGGTGATGCTCCCGAGTAGTCAACAGCGATTTTGACGTTACCGCTTTCATCACGCCAGCCTTGTCAGTGGAAATTTCGGGCCAGTAACTTGAGGTCATGGATCGGAGTAAACAGGTCTTGTGCTATCTAGGTTGCGTAGGTTAACCCCGTGCCTCTATTTCTCTCTTTTTCTTTCGCGCATGCACATGGGGTTGCGCCGGAAAAATTTTTGGCCTACAGGCGACTTCGAGATGAGTGAGAAAAAATACAATATGACCACTTGGCTGCACTGTTATATTGGCGTTATATTGTTCTCTGTCGCAGCATCAATGTAGTGGCGGAGAAATAACATTTCCGACAACAATTCTCTAGGACTGTAGTTTGAATCCACTAGGGGTACTGCGAAAGTGAAAGCGAATAGCTATGATGAAAATGATTACAGTTTATTGGCCAGATGTGGCCAAAGAGAGCCAAGCCCATGGCAATAGGCTGTCATTGGTATAAGAACTATGAATTCGTGGTTTGAATGAAACACGGCTGTATAGAGGCCTAAAAAAACATTCGTTTAAAAGCCTTAAAAAACTCGGAGCCATTTCACCCTGTGAAGGTGGATGATCAGCGAAGCTGTACGTAACTCTAAATAAAATAAAATAACAAAAGAGTATAGCAGAAGTATGTACTTTTTATGTTTATTTGCATTAACATTTATCTCGTGACCATAGTAATTATTCCTTTATGGTCGCTTGATAGGCAACCATGAGCTCTGTGACGACACTAGAGAGCTCTGTGATGACACGAGATGTTCTTGGCGAACGTTAGACCTTTACACTACCGATGACGCGTCCTGGAGACGTTTGTCTTGGTGCAACATTGAAGGGTTAACCTTCCCAAGAGAAACGCCAAGAACCACTTCCCGTCGGGACAAGACACATCGACGTTAAAGTCACCAACAATGGCGATGGAATTGGGATCCACTGGGAGTATCCACCCAAATGTGTCGTTCATAAATTCTTCAAGGTCCGTCTTGGACGTTCCAGTTTGAACGCATTCACTGGCGACAACGAATCCGTCTCCAGTCTGTAAGGTGGCCGCACTAGCTTGCACCAGCGCAAACTGCCTTCGTCGGCAACTCAGTCCTGCCTTTCTATCCAGGGTGAGGGTAAAGATACACAACTCGATGGACACCCAATAGGCCATGATCTTAATCCCTCGTCTCCGAGCAGCTTCTCCGACGGGCTTGGCTTTGATCTGAGCCAGACGGCCAGTATGTGACACATCAACTTTCACCCAAATGCCCACTGCATCGCGCGTGTCGCCTTTCCTGTTCTCGATCTTTCGAAGTGCACCGACGGCACCCATTCACGAGTCCGTTCTTCGTGCCGATATTGAACGTGACCATGCAGGGCTTCTCCTGAGCGAGAAATATTGTTTAGGGTAAATTTCCCATTTCGACCTGCCTTAAACCGGCCACCTTGGTCCGTGCGCGAACAGATTCGTCGTCGGACCTGTATTTGAGGTACACATGAACTGCTCTATCCTCGTATATGACTCCCGCACCCTGCAGGATAACAACGATGTTGAACGCATCGACCTACTTATTGGAGCAGAAGAGTCGCACAGCACAGGGCGCAAAGACCAAGACCAAGACAAAGATCGGCGCTTTCTAACCGACCCTTGACGACGCCACACCTCTTCCGGCCGGAGGGCCCTCCCGTCCCCAATTTTCGTGAGTATTGTCAAGCACACTGCATTCTTTGGACGCACAACCTGCCACAACGTGATGTAGGAGAGGTGATGCCACTTCACCGCCGGGCTGAACACCTTGTTGTGACCGTGTCCGCACCGAAAGGCCTGGTTAGCCCGAACAGGAGGCAGTTTCCTCAGATCGCCGCCCATTATGATGTCCAGACCGCCAAACGGCTTGTCGCACTTGTACGTGATACGTACATTGTTCGTCTGTAGAATCGTACATACAGGTTCATGTCGCCTTAAGGCCACAATACATAGAGCGAATATGCGACGAATAGTCGGCGTTCGACGCCCGGCGGCGTACGCGCGACGCGCGGCGGCGGAGAAAACGTCGTTCGCCGCCTATCCAGCTGGCGCAAAAAAGTTCGTCCGGCGGCGACGATACCGGAAGCGGCAAACGAGCGGCGCCCCAAAGCGAGCCAATCAGGTCTCACTATCCGCCCCGACTTCCGGCTAGGCTTCCCCGCTTGTCCGTGTATCCCGATCCCGCTCTATCGTTCACGCCGGTCTCCTGCTTTTCGTATTCATGGCATCCAAAGCGGCGCGGCTGGAATTCAACAAGTTAATAACAGCCATGGTTAGACAAGCTCACGTGCGCTACTTTCGGGTCTGCTTGCTTCGGCCGCGCGCGCGTTGAGCCACAGAACAGAGCCGCGGAGTTGGAGGAGCCGAAAGTTGTTTACCCGCCCAGTGTTGCCACAACGCATAGCATCGTCGCTTTCTTTAAACTACATCGGCGCATGAATGTCTCAAACACATAAAAAAGACTAGAAATCATTTCTAAACAAAATTTTACGCGTTTTTAGAGTGTTCCGCAATTCAAAAGCGATAATAATAATCGTTAAAGTTTTTTTTTTTGTCAAGTGTTTCACGACAGCTCATTTGCCTCGTCTAGCCACACTGATAACAACGCAGCGACTCGCCGGCGGCGGCCGCCGTGTCTTCGCTCCATGTATCGCAGCCCGACGAACATACGGCGTCGCGCCGCGGCAGATTTTCTGCCGCCCGAACTTCGTCGTGAAAGTTCGCTCCATGTATTCTGGCCTTTAAGCAATGGCTCATACCCCCGCAAATGCGGCCAACATGATCATGATCTTTGCATAAGCATATCACGAAACGCTGGAAACTAGCCTAAGACAGCGCCGCAGTAATATATAGGCTTTAAAGTTAGACAATGATACATGACATGTGCTATGAAAATATGATGTACTATGACGAGGTGAAGTACGAAAAAATAATGAGCCATTGGAATGTGTGAAGGCGGATGACCAACGAAGCTGTTTATCGCACGACACAGAGGTTACCTAGCGTAGTGAACAAAGGTACGGACACATTTGTTGTCCCAATGTCTTGTCATCGTGGCCACATATGTACGCACATATATTCACGTATCACTTCTGTTGCTAAATTTGTCTGCAATGTAAGAAAATGGATGGCTCATGCCCCCTTAAGCAAGGGCTCATACCCCCGTAAACGCGACCTCCGCATCACAACGACAGAAGAGAAGAAGAAACTTTCTTATAAAGAATAGTTCGGCAGTTTTTCTTGTGGTGGCCTCAGGTGGCAGCTTGATGTCCTTGGACGGAAAAGAAGTGCACTTTTACGCAGAGATGATGAGCGACAGCGAAGGCAGCTGAGGAAGACGGCAGCAAACTCGCTAGCAGTGGCACTACGCGTTTTCGTGGTTGGCACCGAGCTTTTTAACGGTGCTTTTTGAAAACGTTGTAAAATACATTTCTTTTTTCAAAAATATATGTTCTTACCCATGTGCCTGTGACCTCGTTGGGTCCAACGTGTCAAAGGGTAGCTCGAGGGCACGTTAGACGTCCCCGGCCCAGAACGGCATGCGCCATTGAGCTTCGACCCTTTCTACACAATCACCGGGAACGGCCTACCTAAGGATTCGTTTTTGTCTAAATTTTGACCACATTTTTTCTAGATCCTAGCTATACATTTCTTCACTGTAAAACACATCGCTACGAATAGCCCTACTGCTTCACCAGGTCCCTTAAGGACAAGGTCCTCAAGGTATGTGCCCCACAATGCCTCCTGTCGCAGCATCAGCCTCAGGTGAGAGCATGTGCTGCGAGTCTCGTGGGCTTATAACGGGCAGTAAATGAACGCCTTGTAAATAATTTAAGTTATTCGACGTCACAAAATGGTTGTGCTCTAAAGGACAATACCGGATGAAAGAGAGTGGGATATCGGTGGGCTAAAAGAAGCTACTTTTTTCGTTCAGCCACTGGTTCCCCGCAATCCACCAAGACGTGGAGGACGGTGGGCATCTCACCACATCTGTCAGAAAGGGGAGGTTCGCCACCCGTCACCCGGTAAGAATGGAAGCCGTATGCGTGACCCATTCTCAGTCTTCAGAACATGACATCTGTTGGTTGTGCTTTGGTATATGAACGCCAATTTAATAGGCGCCGCTTAATTAAACGAAATGTATTGATGATTTCAGCTTCCCAGATGGTCATGACTGTATTGCGCTTAGTGTGTTACGTTTCGCCTACGACGCGCGGTATAGCCGGCGCGGATGCAACGGACGCCGGTGCTTCATTCAAAGCGGCGGACATTTTGGCCCGTTCAGCGCTGCCGTAACGCTTCCTGCCAAGCGCGTCCAGGCATGTTTCAGTGCCACGTGTCTTCGTGTGTGTGTGTGTGCCCACGCTTGTCAAAGCGCGGCAGCCGGGGAGAGGAGCTCCCCAACTGTGAAGCGAGGAGGTCTGACCGACGCCGGCCCGGCGGATGCGTCACTTCTTGTCTCAACGTGTCTCTCAGCGTGTCCGTGCCCCACCATCACGTGCGCCCCATCCAGAGCCGTTCCTTCTTGCCCTCAGCTCCGAGAGTATAACAGCAGCTGCCCCCGGACGCCAAGTGAGTGGCTCCGATTTCTTCCGTCGAGTAACGTGCTCTCCCGTCTCTCCACTTCGGTCGACCTGACCGGCCGCTCTTTTGCGATGCTAGAATAAACAAGTTGCCAGGACCTTCGGATGCTTCCAGTTGTGCCCCAGGCCGCAAGGCCGACGCTACCCTTGGGGCATGCAACCCATTAGCAACAAGTGTTGCACTGACAGAAGTAATGGACGAACATAAGGAACAAGACGCGGAATTCCGCGCTTTGTTCCTTATATTCGTCAATTAGTTCCCGTTAGTGTAACACTAAGCGCAATACAATCACGAACGTCCACCAAATAGCCACGTTGATTGCTTTACTAAATTTCCAGATGAATTACTGAACGTTTTCAGCTTTTCGTGCAAAAATGACTTCAACTCTGTGAGAGGTATCATTATGGCAGAGTTACAGGCTCCTGTTTTTGTGAATGTAGCGAGTTTGTCTTCAAGCATATTGACTGCTAGGCCTCTGTGCCCTGGCACCGAACAAATTACCATATGTTGGTTGGATGCACACATAGTACATAGGAATTGTCTACGGATTTCGTATGTTTTCCTATAGAGACTGAAGCTCTAACTACGCCTAGAGAGTCTGTTATTGTAACAGCTTTTTGTATGTTTAATGTGTTTACTTGTTTTACAGCCGCGAGAAAGGCTTAAGCCTCTGTCGCGAAGATGTTCCTCTCTGCGTCCAAACTTAAGTAATGGGGCGCCGGCAGTTTTTTGAACTGCGGCCAAATCTGTGGCATTTAAAGTATTGGACAGCATCGGGAACGTACGGTCTGACCCGGATCCTTATGCACGCTGCCTGAATAGCCTCAGGCAACGTACATGATCTAGAAGCTATAATTAGGTGCTTAGTGTCGATCTCTTTTCCATCATGCCTCATGTTAATTTCCTTGACATTGATCACTTAGCCGTCTGATAGTTCAGCTTTAGTCAGCTCCGTTAGATCATGTTCCTACGGTTGGGCAGCGCAACCCGGACGAAAGGCGAGAGGAAGTAAACAATACGAGCGCAGTCTAACAACTGCTTCAGTTTTTCAAACACGAGACTATAATATACACAAAATGTAACCACGTGTAAAGTAACGTCTACAAGGGTGTCAGCCTATCTTGCCATTCCAGAAATCAGTTTCTTTATCTTGCAAAGTGATGGAGGTCGGGCTGACACATGCGCCTGAGTTCACATGCACGAAGTAGGCTTCCTTTTTATAAATTGTAAACTACGCCTCGGCACACTCAAAACTAGTGAAAAAAGGAATTTGTATGCCGTGTTTAGGTTCCGCACTTAGAAAGTCATGCCACTACCTCGCCAATCTGAGCTTTTTGCAACAACTCAATCACCTAGAGAAGGCCGGTTTTCCAAAATCTATCATGGTGTCAATATGTGAAGGGCTAGTGTAGAAAATAAAAAAAGAGGAAGCACCCCAAACACGAATCGAAAAAGTTGAAAAGTACGCAGTCATTTCTTATGTACATCAGATGGGGCATGTGTTAAAAAAGACAGCCATACGTCATTCTACGTCATTCCACTTTCTACGTCATTCCACTTTCGTCTACGTCATTCCACTTTCGTGCGGCAAAAAGTACTTTGGGCAGACGGGACGCTGCCTTAACATCCGCCTTATGGAGCACCAAGTTACAGATCAGATCAGATCAAGTTATAGATCAGGAATGAAACAGGTTCTAATCCGGCCGCGCATTGTAGAGTTTGCGTAGGCAAACCTATGTTTGAACAAACGGAAATATTCTATGAATCAAATCAACCGCGAGACTGTGGCAGCCTAGTTCATGCATGTAAACTCAGGCGCCTGCGTCAACCAGACTTCTATCACTCAGCAGGATAAGGAACCGGATTTTTTTAATGGCATGATAGGCTAACACCCTTTTAATCGTCACTTTACATGTGTTTAACTTTTCTGTATATTATAGTCCCTTGTTTCAAAAAATAAACCATTTGTTAGTCTGCACCCGTATTGTGTACTTCCTCGCGTCTTTCATCCGGGTAGCGCTGCCCACGCATAGGAACATGTTCAATCACCAACTCGCCCAGCTTGCCCGGTTAATTTCATTAGATCAGCATTGGAAATGACGCCACGGGTGGTGTTCGTCATACAGGGCTGTTTGGTGTCTCTGTCCATGGGACATCGCTAAATGGAGATAAATTAGCCAGTTTCTCGTGCTGCTTTCATTCGCGGAGTTTCAAAAGTGGATCGCCGCTGTCCATCTTCGTTGCTTTATAACGTGGTCCAAGCGCCTCAGTTGGATATTTTGGAACAACAAACGATGAGATTGTTCGCGCTTGTCCTTGTGCTTTTTCAGAGTGAATGCTATGAAATCGAGGAAGGTGCTCTTCTGGGTGACCAACAAACAGTAAAACTTCATCGGTGCGCCCTCTTTTCTGCGGGCCATCAGGCGTGAGCAGAAGAAACTGTCCATAGGTGAAAGAGTAGTTTTCGGCATCAATGCACGCCGCCAATCCATGATCCCTCCAAGGGGACTCTTCAGGGCCTGTAAAAAACACGCCCTGCAAACGCGAGCTGTACGTTACTACTATCACCGAATATGACATAACCTAGGTTGGCTACTCGCACAGTGTAAACACTAGCTGCCTGGAAAACCTGAAGTCAGACTGAAGTGAATAAAATGCCCGGAAGATGGAAAGTAAGAGAGAAATACAAAGAGTGGAGAAGAAAACAGGAAAAGGCAGCTACCGACAAACAAGACTGACGCTTCCAGTTACCACTTCGCGGTGATAGGTTCGCTTGTACGTTCTATTGGCAATGCATAAAAGCAAAGCTGGGTTAAACCTAGGGAGCCTCCACTGAACGGGTCTCGTGTCGCCGGAAGATAATTATGAACACGCCTATACCTTAGCAGAAAAGATGAATAAGTCTACTTTTCCAGTAGCATAATATATAAATATCTAGGCACAATTGCTTAAGACCGAATCGCGTCTTCCATTCTTTTCAGATATTTCCCAAAAGTGGATCACTCTTTCGTAATAATTCGTCAAGGCGTAGCTGAACAAAAATAAAGCTAGCTGTTCTTTATTACAAGAAACGCAATGTGTCTAATGTCCAAAAATAAAAAGAGGCCTCTAAATGTGCAAAACAATGCCCAACACAGCAACAAGATGTACCGGCTGTAAAACAGCATTCAGGTTCGCGTTTCTGCGCCTTCGTGATAGCGTGCAATGTTTTTTTTAGAGATGCAACATTTCATTGCTGAGAATTTCTAGCACTAGACACCGGAGCATTTTATTTGTGCCGGAATGTAAAGATTTTTTATCGAGGTATTCAACCGCCTATGCGCTTCTTACCTTGTGCAACTGAAAAATCAAATACGAGTGCGAGTCAGAAAGTTTTCGCCCTTTCTTTTCGTAGTTAAACTGCAGTACATACAAGTAATTACAAATGTTTATATACGTGCTATTCTACGTGCCTTAAATTATTTTTCTCACATAGTCCCCACAACGTTGCAGACATTTCTCCTATCGCACCACTAAATTTGAGATGCCCTGTGGTAGAATTAATCCGGCTGGTTAAGGGACCACCGTCGGACTTGTGTCTTGGCTTTATCGTTGCACGTCAATCCCTGTTCTGGCGGAAGCTTTTTCAGTGGGCAGAAAACGTGGAAATCACTAAGTGCGAAGTCTGGACTGTGTCGTTGGTGATGAAGACTCGCCCAGCAAAATAAACGGAGCTTGTCGGTGGTTCTGATTGCCACATGTGGCCTCGCATTGTCGTGGAAGATACCCGCTTTATCCATATCCAGAATCCCTCAGCATCCTTGCCTGATTGCAGCCATCAGGCGAGACAGTGTGCAAGAATAACTGACAGCACTGATGGTTGCATTTGATGGCGTGAAATCCAGCAGGATCGGCTCTCGGCGATCCCAGAAGACCGTTAACATCACACAAAACAGATGGCACTCAATGGAAATTTCTTTGCCACGAGCGAACCACCCCGGTGTTTCCACATCATCCCCTGCTCTTTCGTTTCCAGAGTGAAATGCAGAATTTACGTTTCATCGTCAGTAACATTGCGGTCCAGGAAACTTTCACACTCCTAGGCATGCAACTGCAGATGATTCAGTTAAGAAATCATTCGCTTGCCTTTCATCATGTCATACGAGTGCTTGTCATCCAACGTGACACCTTGCGGTACGCTAATAACCCGTGAACGATGTGGTAGACACACAAAATGCCCAGCTCCTAGGAAATGTTCTTGAGGTGCTCACGCTGATCCGCTTTCACCATTGCATTCACGCGGGAAAGGTCGTCAGTCGGCGACGGACGCGCCTTCCTCGAACGCTCACTGTCATGCAGGTTTTAACGCGATAGCGTTAAGGAGCTCGTGTCGCAGAAAAGCCGGTGTCGTCGGCGTCGGTGTCGGTGTCGGCGTCGGCGTCCGCGGCGTTGGCCGTGAGCGATAAATCACGGCAGGCGCTTCATAAATAAAAAGCAACTTTCAAGATGGGCTGGGTGGGAATCGAACCAGGGTCTCCGGAGTGTGAGACGGAGACGTTACCACTGAGCCACGAGTTCGATGCTTCAAAGCGGTACAAAAGCGCCTCTAGTGAACGCGGTGTTGCCTTAGAAACGAGCTGTTTCTAAGGCTCAGGCGTGCGTCGCTTGCTCAGGCACACATTTCGTTGTCGCGCCGAACGCTGCGTTGCTCGACGCTCACCGCGTCCGATGCGGGGCGCGTAGTCGCTGCGCCGTAGCCCATTGTCTTACACCCCTTGGCGGGTCGACGGGAACGCTGTCGCGTTCCACTCTTGAAGGCGAAGCTTAAGCGTCCTCCAATTTTTAACGGGCTTTTGCCAACTCACAACAGTACCGCCTCGCACTTCTAAAGCGACACACACCTTTCCCCATACGTCGGCTGCCTTTCCTTGTGGATTTCGATGGGCGTTCATCCCTTACTCTATAGAAAATGAGTCATCCTGCACTGTTCGTACGTGGTGAACGTGTGAAGCACAACCGTCATGCTCAACAGCTGACTGAGGCACCATGCTGTGGAGCTACCGGTAGATAAGGTCGGGCCGGTCTAAGAAAGGTCCGCCGCTGGGAACGGATATGTTGACTTCATAATTACCAGCGTAGTTCGGCTAAAAAATATTGGCAAAGACTTTCTGATTCACCCTCGTATTTAAGATGGTCACAGTAACTGGTTAAGTCCACAGTTTATGCAAGTTTTCCACGTATTGTATGAACTCGTGCTAAAGCTGAACTTACGGCACAGGCATCCTTTAGGAATCATTGGCGACGTTATTTCAATTATCAATACACGTTATGATGGCTGTGTAACTAATGATGATATCTTTTATATGTCATAATGATTATTATTATCTTGGTACCGACCCAAGGGCACACATTAAGTGTGCAACCCAAGTTGGCGTGAAAATGTTAGGGTTAGGTCCGGACGTATATAGATAACGGCAAGTGCGCGGAGAGTCTTAAGGAGCTTAATAGCATTAAAACTAACATGATTAAGATTTGAAATTTTTACCTTTACGAAGAAAGGCCAAATTAACAAAATATCCACAAAATGAAGGTATCCCAATTCAGTCAGCGACAGGAAGCACCTGTCGAACACTTCAGTCGAAACATACTTCTCTTTCACTCTTGCTCGCCCACCTTCTCCTTAACGAGGGTATTTTATTTCCGTCCTGCTATTTCTCCGACGTAATGAAGGCGTGATCCTTCACAGTGCTCCCACTGCAGGCCACACTTCCTCACAAAAAAAGTTGACTAAAAGTTCAAGTTCACTATCGGTGCCGTTGCCAGCGTGCGTATGTACCCTCAAAGCGAAGCCGTCGGGAACCATGGCATTGGCAGCGCTGACAACGTTATCTAGCCAAGCATGCTTTTCATACATCTACATACATGAAGGCTCTGCTAGGTAGTGTAGCTATACCTAACGTGAGTAGTGTGTGGTGTTTTAAACAAGGCGTATTTCTCATTGTGGGCTTCTCTTTTGAGCTTGGAGGATTAATAATTTTCGTTTTCTTAGACATATTTTCGTAATTCTTCTCACATTGAACTTGAAGTTACACAAAAGAATTTTTATCAGTCGCAATGCTTTCCACAGTAACATCGCAGGGAGCTTTATAGGAATCTTTACATAAGGAAATACTGTCATTTCAGTACAGCCGACCGCTCCAGTTGTCATAAAAAAATTGACAATTGTCCTGTAGTCAATAGCTAAACCCGCTCCACCTATTGTAGAAGTACTTACGAATTCTTCAAATGGTGATTGGCGTACGATAATTTATACGCCGAAGTGATGATGTGTTGCATTGTGCACGGCTGCGATAGGAAATCTACTGACTGTTCCAAAACATGGAGCGCCAGGGATAACAGCATTTTCCGCTAAACATTGGCTGATCACTCCAATTTATACTGGACGTATGAGTTTCCATTAAGTATAGTTTAAGACCACGTTTTTTTTTTGTTTACTATGAGCTACAATGAAGAGAGCGAAGTAACAGGCCGCTCCTTAAGTGTTCGGTACCGCTTTCCGGAATTTTCACGGTGCAGAGTGTCCAAACAGAATATGCACACATAGCATAATTTGAAGTTATGTTTATTCAACAAATATTCAGTTCTCTTTAATATGCATTTTTCTGTAGGGAAGAATACAATATTGCCCATTTTCGTTTGCATTTCTTGCCTCATTTTTATATCATCAGAATTTATCCTTGCTTTCTGCTCCCTCAAGTGAATGGCTTCGGATGAAAAGTCCTTGCATGGTGTCTTCAGCATTACTCGGAGAGAGAAGGTCGGTACAAGTTGAATTCCCTGAAGCATTTCCACCCTTTTACGCACTTGTTGTTGCTGTTTCTGAAGTAACCATGCTTACAGAAACATCCGGTACTGCAGTCCAATGTGCATCCAATGGGCCAGCCTCTATACAAGAACGAGCATTTCCACTCGCCGCAACTGCCGCTCTGGCACTCCTTGTATTCCTCGTTTTTGCGGCACCCCGCATGCAATGTGGAGTAGAGTATAAACACCGAGACGTCGCATAAATGTTTAATTTATGTTCTGCGGTCCACGTCACTATTTGAATGGATGTGTTCATTTGAGCCAATGTGCAACTTCAATAATTTCATATACGCTTAAGCCATAGCGAATACAGAAAACGGAATTTAGGCTGGCTATTTAGTAAATGTACTTAAGTGCATTATGCTTTTGGGGGTAAAATCTATCATACATTTCGGGTAATAAGTAATAGCATTTTTTCATCTTTAGCTTTATGATGCTGGTTTTTCCTCACTTTGTCACCTAGGCGTGAAATTTCTCTTACAACCTTTCGCGCCTATCTTGTCCATCAGACAAAAATGTCATCAATCTTCCGAACGCATCCTTTCTTTTCCACTATGCGCTAACTAGTTTGCTAGTAGAAACACTTTGTCACACTGATACGTGCCCGGATAGAAGATGACGCAAATTTTTTAGAGAAAACATAAGCCCCTAAAGGGCAAAATTTACTTTCCACGTATATTCCTTTGTTCCTGCATATCACTATTGTTATATCACTGCACATCACTTTTCGATGTTTTCCCCACGTTCTCAAAATACCACAGCTAGCTTATCTTAACTGCTTCATGAGGGAGAAAGAAGAAGCCGTTATCATGACCGCATGATGGAAGTTCGTTTCAGTAGCCATGCAAAACAACAAATTCCGATGCGATTTATCACATTGGCAAGATAAAGTACCTATCTTCTTCTAATATGAGGACATCTTTCAAGTGCTACTGGTAATGGAACCAAAATGCTTTCTCGTGAACAAATGTCGCGAAAATTTGTGCAAGGAACGCAAATAAGTAAAAGGAAAGGTTCACAAACAACAACTCTCAATGAGAAAAACTCTCGATGAGTTCTTTCTAAAGAAAGTGGTGAAGAGTCGTCATGGGAACCTCGCGCACTTCATTTCTTTTGGTACGCAGCCTTATAACAGGCTGCATAATCATCGATACAATTACCCACAAAGTGGTTGCTGTCGACCAGTTTAATGACAATGACTTTGAAAGCACATCTAATATTGAGTGAGTATATTAGCACTGGCACAAAAACCACGTGTCCGTGCACTCAATATTGAAAAAGAAAGAAACTGAATGGCACCGAAAACGAAACATAAAACGGAGAAATAGTGGAACACCGTTTGAACCTGCTTTCCTTCATCACCTGAATCGGATACATCTTTCCTCCCTCGAAGATGAGAGCAGCACTCCGCGCAAGTTGGCAATCCATTGCTTAAATGATATTGCGCGACAAAAAAAACGACACGGACATGACAGAAGACGACGCATAAAGATATTCACGTCACTTCGAAAGCAGTGATTGTGAATTGACATAACAGCCAGCATGCGAGTGGTGCCGTTTTGAGCTACCTTTTAGTACCACAAGAACAGCAGTAGTAATGATATGTGAAAGTTAACACGGAAAATAAGGCGAAATCAAACATCAGTGCGCGGCTTACCATCCTAAAGGAGTGGGCCGGCTCAAAGAGACGCACTAGTTGTCCGGTCACAAAACAGCTCGCGTTCTTTAAAACAAGCTCTCTAATTTATGCACACGAGCTTTCTAGGATTCCTGCTGCATGTGAATGCGGCCACTATGAGGGAAAATTGAGTCGGTGAAGTCGTACTACGAAGCAAAATGCCATCCATGGCTATGAAATTATACCGCGATGCTCAAAGCAAAGTTACGACGGGTCATTTGGGCGTCTGTGTCCGTTATATGGAAGTCACGAGAAATATTTTTGATTGACAGGCAGGGTGCATGCGAGATTCCATTGAAATTGTACAAAATATGCCTGTACACGGACCAAACCGACGACCACGTCTCCTACAACGTCTCGTGAATCAATTGGTCCAGCCGGCAAGCGCAGGACCCACGAAATTCTCGTTGAAAATGCCCTGTCTTTTTCGCCGCTGACACAGGCGTATCTAAATCATTTCACAGGCAATACTTTGAACCACAGCTTCTATTGATGCACGTAATGGCTCGTGAAAGGTTCAAAATTCGCTGGAATAAAAGAACCGGTATAACAACTGTTATATCTTTCTTGTGCGTGTATGGACCCATACTAGAAGTGCGCTAACGATCCAGATGCGTATTATCTATTTATCTATTTGGTTTTTCCCATACCTCGGCTGGTGAAATAAAATTCGAAATTCAAAACTCTACTGATCTTCATCTCTGCACTAATGGTAAAGGGTGTGTGTCATACCTCTGTATTGACGAGATCAGCCGTACGACTATTCGCTTCAGACATACAGATATCCATTCAAGACAACACGTATACGTGCAATCAGCGCTACTGATATTGTTTACTCACAGAGAAGTACAACAAAAAGGGAATTGACATTTGGACGTAATCTCTTCCAGCCACGCTCTCGATTTAAAAAGCCAGAAGCGTACAGAGCTGGTACTAGATAAATGTATTGACGTAAACCGGACCGTAACGAAGAACAGCTCTCTAACACACAAACACACGTTCCGTAATTCATCAATCAGGAAAGTAAAATTTTCGCCTCGTAGATAAGATATGTTGTGGAAAGTTCAAGAAGTAGTGAGGACAGCGACGACAGCAGGCTTGCTTCCACCGTGTTTTCATTTGAGCTTGAACAACAATCAGCTAATCATCCAGACACGAGCGATAAGATAGACCACTGCAGGCCAAGGCAACGTCGCAGTGTCTAACAATCAGTTGCATTTAGGACGTGCGATGCCCTGTCGGGAATAACTTCTATATCTGCAAAAAAGTTAGGCGTGTAGGATACGTGCTCGAATTGCCGACACAAAGATTTTCTGAAGCACTCTAAGCACATAAACATCTGTCGTAGGTATGCATATTATAATGCCCGTTATCTAGGCCAATGACTGTGCAAGTAACTCGCGCCCTATATATTTCGCAATAACAGATGTGGTACATACACTTCCATGGGAAACGACTCCCGGACAACCAAGAAGCTCCAGGAGCAGCTGCTATTGATGCGAATGCTGCTCCTTCTTCTGCTTTCGCAGGTAGAATTGAAGCACATATCATCAATGCTAGCAGAAATCCCAGGATAGACATGGTTGACATATAGAAATTGCTGGGGTGCCCGCAAAATGCAGGTAAGCTAGCACAACATTTATATCTACTCAAGACAATGGTAGAAAGCGGCAGGCTCTTTCGGGATATCTTGTTCTGAGCAGCCAGGACAGGTTAAATTGATCGGAAGGGCTTTTCATTTTTATTTGCAAGTATTTTAGGGGGCAGCAGCCTGCGCTGAGGCGCCGCGATAGTTCATTCGTACTACTTTTATTTTGAGATGCTAGTTAAATTGTATTCAGCGTTGTTAAATCATGCGTTTGAATTCCGTACGGTGGCAGAAAGCGTTGGACAATACTGTCCTCCTAAAACGTAAGGTCTGGATAGTGTCTTGTATTTTGCTCTTTCTTATATAACGCCCAGTGACGCCGATAAAAACGTATAGTATTCATAGCCCTACATAAAAAACAAGACTTCCAAATCACAATGAAATATTACAAAACACGCACTTGGCTGCAAAGTAGCACGAACTTGTCTTTAGCTCAACCTACGGTGCGCGAACAGAATCGCGTCGTACGCGATTTTAGCACAGCGCCAGAAGTAAGCAATAACAATAAAAAATAGAATCGCTGTTTAATAACTTGTATTTCGCTCTCCTGTATGCGGGTATAATGGATAGTGAAGCAAACGAAAACGAATTGTTATATTTGTCCTACTAAAAAAACAAGACTTCAATATGAAAAAGAAATAATACACACCCACCACTTGGCTCCACAGTAACAGCAACTTGTTTTTAGCTCAACCCACGGCGCGCGAATACAGTCGAGGCATACCCACTTTCAGCGAAGTGCCGGAAAGAGGGAATAGTGAGATCAAAGAACGGAATAGTTAGATTACATATTGTATTGTCCTCTTTCATGTACTCGTCTGACTATTCCCTCTTTCCGGCACTGCACTGAAATTGAGTATGCCGCCACTGTATGCCGCTCGTCACTTACAACGATCTCACCCAGCATTATAAGTTACCCAAGAGAACCATGCCGCTACCGCACAAAGCACTCCATAAAGTACAAGAAGTCACGCACAGGTGGCTTCAGACGTGCAGCTACACATGCCCGGCCTTCCTGCACAAAATCTTTCCGGACGCGCACCTCACAATGCGCGTCGCTACTGTCAGGATATAGCTAGCGTTGCTCACATGCTCTGGGGTTGCCCCCTTACGCCGGGGGCCCGAACCACCAAGCAAGAGTGGGACCGAGCTCTACGCAGCTCGGACCTTGAATCACAGCTCTGGGCTGTCCATCGTGCCCGTGACGCGACGGACGGGCATGGCCTCTCTGTCACGACGTGGGAGCGGCCCGCTGCGCACTAATCGCGCGCACCGACGGACCTCAAGAAAGTTATCCATCCATCCATCCATCCATCCACATACTCGTATAAGGCATAGTGACGAAAACCAGTATTCTTTGACCTACTTAAAAAAATATCGCCGCCCAAGCATTCCGTATATATGGTTAACAAGCGAAGCCCAAACGTGCGGACCTGGTTTTCATCACTGGGTTAATCCCGAGCTTTCAGTAAACGACCGCCTGGTAGGCTGTCGTACCCTACGTACACGGTTCCTGCTTGTGCTCGGCTGCACGAGCTTGCTGATGCGCCCGGGCTGCACCATCGGCACGCACTCGTAGACAAACTCGTTCTCGGTTCTACTCGCGGTGTTGCTGGCCGAAAGCGGGGTACGGCGCATTTCGAAGCTAATAGCTTTGGTGCTTAAGATAACAATTCATTGGCACAATGGCCAGATGTGGCCAAACAGCGCCAAGACCAAGGCAATAGGCTGCCATTGGTATACGAACTACGAAAATTCAGGTGTCGGTGAAACACGGCTGTATAGAGGTCGGTAAAAAACAGTCGTTGATAAGTGTGTAAATATGTACGCATTAAAGCCAGGCGACACCCGACATGTCCTATGAAGATGCCATGTATTATGAAAAGGTGATATACAAAAATACATCCCTGCGAGTAGCCCTGCTCCCTCACCGGGTCCCTTGGGGATAAGTTTAGTTACACGTTAAGTCACTAAAGTGTCTGGAATAATTATAAATAATTAGAAATCATTGATTACGTCACTCCAAAGCACAGAATCGTAGACTTCAGAAAGCCGCCACGTGAGCAGAAATCTTGCTAAGTTCCTGGAAACTGGGAAGTGGAAAGCGGAAGCCATGACCTCACTCACTAATGAAATAGATAGATGTATTTCTCTGAAAACAAAGTACAGACTGAGAGAGGATGGAAGGGAAAAAGCTGCCAAATGCAGCTTGAGGACTCCCTACGCCCCACGGAGCAGCATACAAGTGGTATGATATCTGAGGGGGCTAGTTATTGGAAAGTAGTCGCCTGGAACAATCTAAACATCTCCCTAGGAGAGTCGATGGGACGTCACTCCCTCCTCTCTCACTTCTCTCCCGGCACTCACCTGCTCGCTCGCTTACTCGAAACAGCTGCGCGCGATCGTTACATGCTCTGACGTCAGCACCGCAGAGAGCGCGTAAGGCGCTCTTCGTGCGCCGCTCGCTAGAGGGCTACGTCCCGCCAGGTGGCGCGTGCTGAGCTTCCTCGTCAACCTCCCTCGCTATTCGCCCGCATATCATTCCAGGGGAAAGACGTTCGCTCGCTTAACGTAAAGACCACTAACGCCGAGGTGCGCATGCCACTAAGAGACCCCTAAGTCAAAGGTTAGGGTCGCCTACCATTTTAGCCTGGCTTCAACTTTCCAGATGGATTTCCAAAAGTTTCCCAGCTCTCTGTGCAAGAAAGGCTTGAAGTCTCTGAGAGGTATAGTTATGGCAGAGTTACAGGCTCCTATTGTTATGCATGTACCAAGCTTGTCTCAAGTATAATGGCCATTATACCTGTTTGCCCTGGCACCGAACATATTGTTACGTCGATACCAAGAGTGACGCCAATGAGAAGACAATTTGACCTGTAGAAGTGGAATCGGTCTCCACGGCCTGCTTGTTTAGGCATTCTATCGTAAATATTGTAAATACACCTTTATGTGTTAATTTGGCAGCGTAGCAAATTAATGGGAGGTGTGGGGTGCCCACGAGACACAACAGCGGAGCTCAGCAGTGGTTGTCAGCTCGGACAGGACAACATAACAGGCGAAGCAGCAGCCGGCATGTCGCGACCTACATCAACGCCTACGATCCCGACGATTTTGCTGGCCCAGACACGGGATCCAGGAACGATCTTCGGCACTGACCACCTCGGCGTCGAAGACTGGATCACCACGTATGAGCGTGTAAGGACCCACAACAAATGGATCCGAAGATTATTCTGGCTAACTTGGTCTTCTACCTACAAGCCTCAGTGAAAGTGTGCTATGACAACCACGATGAAGAGCTTAACGACTGGGACACGTACATATACAAGCTTATGGACTTATCGGCCGTCCTGACCGGGCGGAAGAGCGCTAAGAAAGAACTAGTGACCCGCGCCCGGAAATCCAGAGAATCACACGTCTCTTACATGGACGACGTGCTGCCTCTGTTCTGTAAGGCCGAGAGCAATATGGCTAAGCTAGACAAGGTTGGGCATGTACAGAAGGGAATCCCCGACGATGCTTTCAGCCAGCTCATGTGGAATGGTTGGTTGATTGAAAACATCTCTATTTGCTGATTATTCGCACAACTCGTGGGTTGGCTGCCTAGTCCGGTAGTTCACTTGTTATTGCTGCAGCGTTAGCCCTCTCCACCAGTGCTGATGGTCAGGATCATCGCTGAGCAGAATAGCCTCCCACTGCTCTTCGGGGGGATTTGGAATGGGCTCAACTAAGGGATTAAATTGGCACGCCCACACCATGTGGTAGAAGTTAGCTGCCCCTCCACAGTGTCGGCATTGCAGAGAGCATATGTGGAGAAATTGTGAAATAATACCGGAGATAACAAAAGAGTGTCACCGCTTTGAGCAGTCTAAAAGCCGCCGCATCGCAACACCGTTCCGACGTCTGCCGAACACAGCTGTGACGTCCTCTTGTGAGAACATGCTAGGAATACAGCGAACCAATGGCGAATATTAAATGACCCAAGTTAGCGTGATAATTTTAGAGTTAGGTGCGGACATACGTGGATCCCGAAAAGTGCGCGTAGCATCTTAGGAAGCTTGATCGCATTAAATTTGATATGATAAAGATTTGAAGTTTTTTGACTAAACTCATTAGCAAAGTCTAAGTAACAAAATATGCACACAATGGAGGTGTCACAACACAGGAAGTGATAGGAAGCACCTCTCGAGCACTTCAATACAAACATATACTTCCCTTTAACTGAAGAGTCCCCTCTTGCTCGCCCACCTTCTCCATTACGGTGTATTTTATTTCCGTCCTGCTATTTCTCCGAAGCAAGGACGGCGCGACCCTTTCTAATGTTCCCGTGGCTGGCCACACTTCCTCAGAAAAAAAGTTTAACTAATACCCCTGACACACGGGCAAATTGAAGTTCGCTTCAGTTAAGCCTTTTTATACTCTGAAGAAGCGTTTGCAGAAAGTAGTTGCGCCGTTGACACACGGCACCGCAATAACTTCTTGATGTGGTTCCTCAGTTCAACGTAGCAAAAAAAAATAAAGAAAGAAAGGAAAAGGTGCACTGCTTGTTGGAGCAGCCAGAGAGAAAACTTTCGATAAACGCTGCCTATGTAGCTTGCATTTGGCGATTGTAGAACCTAAAAAGAATAATTTTGCCCACAGTTTATAGTTTATTATGCGTATATTCGTTTATTGTTTTCATGTTTCTACGTTCTGAGCAACAACTTAAATTGCCCCAACAATTAGGGACACTCGGGGTTGTGCCGTGCACACTACTTATCATGGCACTGTCATGGCACTGCCCACGTTTCTGCCATCCTTCTTTCACGTTTCCGTTGCGATACGAGCGACATGATTAGATCGTTTGAGAGTATAGCTAGAGTAAATGGTTACTGTTCGACAAATCGCATAACGGTTAAAAACTAAAAGATCTTCGCTAGGTCAAAAAATGCTTATAGGGCAGTGTAGTTTTGTGACAGATTTCCTTGTATTGACGAGTTGCGCACGCTGTACGCGATAGTATCCCTCTCTGCTCGAAAACTATACGCGCGATCTGCTTTCCATCAAAGGAACATTGCCGTAAGGGAAATACTCTTTTATCATGTGTCACTGCGCTCGGGCGCCTTTCAGGTAGAGGTTCCCTCATCTAAAGGACATTAGAGTGACCGTTTATAAGAAGTATAAGATTGACAAGCTCCCACCTATCGCGCCTGGGATTGCGCCGTTGCCAGAGTGCATATGTACCCTCAAAGCGAAGCCGTAGAAAACCATGGACATTGGTAGCGGTGACAGCGCAATCTTGGCAAGTATGCTTTAGGCACATGTAGACGAAAGTGCTGCTATTCATTTTAGGTGTGCGTAGCAAAGTAAGCGCGCGCTATGTGGAGCAAAATGCTTTTTCGCATCGTGTGCTTCTGTTCTCAATTTGGAGGTTGAATGAGTTTCGTTTTCTTAGACACGGTTTCATAATTCTTGCCGCACTGAATTTGCAAACACAAAAAAAAGATTCTTTTGATTCCTAATGATTCACATCGTAACATCGCACGGATCATTAAAACGATCTTTAGATTCAAAATTGCTTACTTTGATTTTAGTTCAAACGGTAGCTCTACTTGGATGAAAAAAAGTTTACAAACGCCCTTTTGTGTAATGGCACCACCCACTCTACCTAGGGTAGTAGAAGTTACCGTGTTTTAGAATGGTGTTTGGAACACTGTTATGGTGTCTTGCATCGCGCACTGCTGTTATCTGCGTTGTGATATGTGCACTGTGTTATCTGTGCATTGTGTTATCTCAGAGGTACGCCCAATGTGGAAAAAATCTGAGCGCCCGGGCTAACTGCATTTGCCGCGAAAACACTGGCTGATCTAGACTGCGATTTCTCCTAGGGATATCATTTCGCATGGCTTAGTTTAGTGCCACGTTTCACTGTACTGTCATTTACAATTTAAAGGGCAATGTGCCATACCTCTCCCCATTTGTTGGTCACCGCGTTGTGGGAGTTTTCTGGCTCAAAGTGTCCAAATGGAAAAATATGCATCCACACGCACAGTTGCCACAAATCCAAATTACCTTTATTCAGCAAAATTTGTAGCTAAAGTATTTCGGATGCGCCGTTCTGTATCGCAGAACATGACGTTGGCCGTTTGCGTTTTGTTTTTCTCTTTTGCCCCGTTTGCTCGTCACCTGAATTTACCGCCTACTTTTGTTTCCCGAGACCAATGGCTTCGGACGACAGATAGGTCATCGTACGGCGCCTTGAGGTTTACTCTGCCAGCTCATTTCGGTAGGTGGTGTATTCTCCGAAGCATTTCCATCCCAGTACACACTTGTTTCTCCTGTTTCTGAAGTAACCTTCCCGACAGAAACACCCGCTCGTGTAGTCCCGCGTGCATCCAACGGGCCAGCCTTTATACAGGTACCAGCATTTCCATTCGGCACAACTGCTGCTTATTTGCTCCTTGTATTCCTCGTTCCGTCTGCACCCTGCATATAAGAGTGAGTAGAGCACAAACAGCGATACGTCAGATAAATATGTCACTTGTGTTACACGGTCCACGTCCGATTTTGAACGGATGGGTTCCTAGGAGCCAACGCACAAGCCACAGTCTAGCAAACGCTAAGTTCACAGCTCATGCGGAAAGCCGAATTATAGCTGACTCTTGAGGAAATGTACCCAGTGTATTTTATTATTATTTGGGATAAAGTAAGTGATAAATTGAGGGTAATACGCGATAGCACTTATCCCAGTTTCGCTTCATGATGCTGGTTTGTCCTCGCTTTGTCACCTACGCGTTAAATTTTTGTTACAACTATTCGTGCCTATCTTGTCCACCAGCCAATATTGTCGTCAACCTGTCCGAACACCTACTTTCTTTAACAATCTGCGCTAGCTATCTTGCTAGCAGGAGTGGTATGCCGCACCGATACGAGCCCGCGAGAAAGGCGATTATAATAATTGAGAGAAAACATAAGCCCCAAGGGAGACGAAATTTACTTTCAGGACATATTCGTTTCCTTCTGCATAACGTTTTTGTTATATCGCTACATATCTCTTTTTCAATATTTTACCAACTTTGTCAAAATATCACCGCTAGCTTGTCGTAACTGCTTCATGAAGGTGAACCGAGAAGCCGTCATCATGACGGCGTGATGGAAGTTCATTTCATTAGCCATGTTAAACCATAAATTACTACGCGAATGATCAAATTGGCTGGATAAAGTTTCTATCTAGTTGCGATATGAGGAAATCTCGCAAGTGCTACTGGTAACGGAAGGGTAAGTTCGCTCATGAGTCTTTGTGGTGAAAATTCATGCAAATAATGCAAATGAAAATAGGAACAGATCCCGAAGGGAAACTCAAAATAAGACAAACTCTCGAGCAGCGCTTTCCAAAGGAGGTGCTCGAAAATTGTCATAGAAATTTATAATTATTTTTTTGCAACGCCCCTTTATTACAAAATAAACGACATATTTTGTCGTAATCCCAACCCCTAGCTGCCGCAACTATATATATTCCTTGGTACAATTAACTACGCAGCTGTTGCTGTCAGTGTGATAACCAGTTTAGAGACAATGACCTTTAAAACGCATCTGTTATTGAATGAGCATATCAGCACAAGCAGAGAAAATCACGTGTCCCTGAACTGTAGATTAAAAGATAAAAATACTGAATGTCACTGGGAAAGAGACCTAAAACGGAGAATTAGCGGGACATTGTTTGGACCTGATTTCCTTCAGCACCTGAATCGGATACATCTCTCCTCCCTGGAAGATATTCCCGGCAATTCGAAAGTCATAACTGTCAATTGACGTATCTGACAGCATGCTAAAGCGAGGTTTTGAGCTACCGTTTATTTTTTTTTATCAATACCAAAGAATTAATTTCATATAAACAATTCAAGGAATGCGCACTAAGATAGCTAGACCAATAGCCTATGTGGCTAGTAGCTGGTCCAATAGACGAAAATACATATACAGGTCAACCAAGTACGTATTTGCTCAATGAGTAAGAACAGTATTTACATGAACAAGTACTGTTTTTTCATGGAAGAGTTAAAACGTTTGGCTTGACAAGAAGAAACGTTTACGTACAAGATCAAAATTTCAGGTTAGTTTTATTTCCACAGGCACAGTGTTTTAAGTTATAGCGCCAAAAAACTCTAATTATCGTTCACCGTAGACATTGGTGCAATAAGGAAGGTTTAGATTAAAGTTAGTTGCTTCCCTGGTGTGTGCACGCGGGAAGTTAAATGTGGTGTAGGGTAAGGGAAAGTTGGTGTTGAGCATTTTGTGAACTAAACAAGTGATCTCATAATTTCTTCACGCTGTGAAAGAAAGAATATGAAGATCAGTAAACAGAATGCTACTAGGGTGACGAACTGACAGGTACAGCAGTAGTAATGATGTGTTGAAGACAACAAGAAAAAGGAGGTGAAATAAAACTTCACTGCGTGGTTTACCGTCCTAAAGAACCGTTTCGGCTAAGAGACACCTAGTAGTTGTCGGACTGCAAATTATTTATGACTAGCTCAGGCTCTTTCAGACAGGTTGCTAAATTGATGTTCACGACCTTTCTCACATTCCTTCCGCGTCAGAGTGGGGCCCCTGCGAGAGATAATCCAACAGATGACATCGTGGTCCGAAGCCGAACGCCATCGATAACTATAAACTGATACCGTTATAGATGAAGCAAAATTAATGAATACATTGTTGCGCCAAAGAAAGGAAAACAAAGACTTAAGAGGGAGAGCACGAAACGACAGATTGTCGACAAACTGTCGCTTCGTACTCTCCCTCCCAAGTTTTTATTTTCCTTTTTTTTTTTTTGACGCAACAATGTATTCATTAGACCCCAACCAATTCGCCAAGCCACACGTTCTACTGAAGCAAAATTACTCCCAGCGAAAATCAACTTAACAAACAGTCGTTTGTGTGCCTGTGTCCTTTATAGGCGTCGCGTAGAATATCTTAAACTGTCCGTCAGGAATGGTGCAAATGAGATTCCACTGAAATTGAAGGAAACATACCTGTACACGGAGCAAACAGCTGACCGTGCTTTGCACAACGTCTGATGAATCAGTTAATCTAAATCAGCACTGATAGCAAACTGTGCGGCGGTCATAGTAGCGTCATACATCTGTCTTGATGAGATGAACCATACCATTATTCTCTTCACACATGCAGATGTCCGTTCAGAACAACACGTATATGTGCAATCAGCGCCAGTGATGTGCTTGAATCACATACAAGTACAACGAGCACAGCTATTAACGTTTGAACGTTAGTCTCTTCCAGCAATATTGTGGATTTAAAAATCGACAGACATACAGAGCTGGTGCAAGATAAAAGTATCGACGTTAACCGGAGCGATACCGAGAATACTGGATCAACACATGCGCAGGCGCATCCAATATTTCATCAAGCACGAAAGTGAAAATTTCGCTTCGTTATTAGGGCTCATCGACGAATGTGCAAGCGCTAAGAAGGACAACAACCACGATAAGCTTGCTTCGACCGTCTTTTTCCTTCTGCTTGAACAACATTCAGCTAACCTTTCAGACGCCAGCGATAAAATAGAGCACTGGACACCAAGAACACGCCGCAGCGTCTTACAATCTTTTGCATTGAGGCGCGACGCCGTGGTAGTATTGACTTTTATATCAGCCAAAACAAGTTAGGCGTGTTGGATACGTGCCGAAATTACCCCCAAAGTTTTTCTGCAGCATTCCGCACTATTCTCTAAACAACGGTCGTAGTTATGCATTTTATAATACTTGTTATCTATAGACCACCGACTGTGGAAGTAACTCCTCGCTAATATATTTCGAAACAATATGTGGGGTACATACCTTGATATCCCCTCCACCAAGGAGATGAATAAGCAGCTCTAGTTATTGCAGCTACTGCTGGGTCTTGCCCTTTCGCAGGTAGAATTGAAGCACATACGATTATTGCGAGCAGAATGCCCGGGATCGGCAAGGCTGTCATCTTGAAATTGCTGGCGTGCCAAGCAAATACAGGTAGCTACCACGACATTTATATCTAATCAAGACAATGGTAGAAAGCGGCAAGCTGTTTTCGAATATTTCGTTCTTGGTAACAAGGACAGGTTAAATTGATAGGAAGGTCTTTTAATTTTCATTTACAAGTTCTTTCTTTATTTTTATTTTCCTTTTTTTTCGGCAACCTGCGCTGAGGCGTTGGCGGTTGTCCATTAGTGCGATTTTTATTTTGAGATGCAAGCTTAAACTGTTTTCGGCATCGTACAATCGTAGGCGACTTTCGCGCAGCGCCAGAAAGCATTGGAAAATAATGACCTCCTGAAACATAAGGTCTGAATAGTGTCTTGCATTTTGCTTTTTCATATATAACGTGTAGTGACGCCAATATAAACGGGTGGTATTGTACTCCTATATGAAAAAAACAAGACTACGAAATATGAAAGTAATATTACATGACAAGTAGTTTGCTGCACACTAAAATTAACTTGTTTTTAGCTAAACCGACTGCGCCCGAATACAATAGCGTCATACTCGATTAGAGCACAGCGTCGGAAATAGGCAATAATGACATAAAAAAACAGATTGCTGGGATAATACCTTGTACTTTGCTCTTCGAAGTACGCATATAATGCACAGTGGCGCGAACCAAAGCGGGTAGTATTCTTTGTCCTGTTTAAGAAAACAAGACTTTGAAATGAAAAAGAAATAGCACGCCGCGAACACTTCGCTGCACAGGAACGCGAATTTGTCTTTAGCTCAACCTGCTGCGCCCGAACACAATAGTACCATACTCGAATGAAACGTCTGATCCCTATTGTTTAACAGCGAAGAAACGTTTGCCTGTGGCTTTTAAATCATTTATGTAATTTTCTAAGTGCTACCAAAGCACTATTGAGTGTCACAAGATTGAAATTCGAGTTTACTTGCAGCCCTAGGGTCTATCCTTGTTGTGTCACGGTTAAACAATAACCCACCATTTAAATGTTTTATGCATGCAGGAAGGTAAATTACAGTTTCATCCATAATGCAATGCAGCGTTACCACGACGCGGTATTGTATGCAAGTAGTCTTGTACTGCTGAGAAATCTCGCGTAGAGAATAAATCTCATAGCAATACGGAGGAAGCCTTTCCCAGTGATTGAGTGGATACACACGGGCATTTCTACGTGTTATTTTGTATCCTCCTTTTCGCATTTCGCCTCTTCATTCGTTCGGTTTCTGTTAGCTTGTTGGCGGATTAGAGGTAAGCTGCAAAATTAAAGCAGCTAGCGGCGTGGCCGGGCATTCCAGGCGCTATATTGTTCTATGTTACAGCATCCATAGAGTGGTCGAGAAGACAATGCCGGAAATAAGAGGACTTGTTGAGAAGTAAACCCTCCGACTGTTATTATCTGGGGCTCTAGTTTGATTCCCCTCGGGGCACTACACATATTAAAGCGAATAGTTTTCTGTGAGCCTTTCGGTTGTTGCCTGTCGGTGGTTGGCGGTCGGAGGTTACAGGTCTAAGGTTGCAGTAGGAGGTTGCAGGTCGGAGGCTGCAGGTCAAAGGTTGCATGCCGGAGGTTGGAAGTCGAAGGTTGCACCTAGGAGGTTGCATTTCGGACGCTACAGGTCGGAGGGTGCAGGTAGGAGGTTGTAGGTCGGAGGCTGCAGGTCGGAGGTTGCAGGTCGTACCTCGGGACAAAGGCGTCGACGCGAAAGGCACGCCATCTTGCGTTGCGGGAGGCTTTCATCAAGGAATTCTAACTGTCATATTTATTTGAGAAGGACGTATGCTCCACCTATACTACCACTAGACTCTGCGCTAGACTCACTAACACTAGATCGCTCTATTCGCTACTGAAATGCGCAATGAAAAAGAAACCTGCCATGAGTACCTACTGAAGAGGAAAACACCAAGTCACCAAACAAACAATTTATGATAACTCAAAGAGAAGCTCATTACTTTTTGAAGCGAGATTAGGATGCCTTAGAACATGCACCTATAAAGCGAGACATAAGAAGCAAGAAGAAGCATGTGCCTGCTGCGGTAAAGCTAGGGAAACGATGAAGCATGTTTTATTATAATGTGAAGGCATCTGCTCAGCGGTCGATTTAGGCACCACTGGCCAACGTTACTAGACTAGCTTCAGTATTAAAACTCGGCGCCGTTGCGCGGAACCGCCACCCGCCCGCGCCTTCGTGGCGCTGCAGTCGCGCCCGGCTTCACTTCCTCACTAGCCGGCTACGCAGGCGGGCCGGACTAAGCACGCGGTGCAGCGTTGTTGTATTCTGTGGTTCGTTGTTGACAGCGAATTTCAGCAAGCATGTCATACGTGCAACTGCAGCCTTCACCGAATTACTTAAGAATATCAGCAGACGATGCCGACATGCTGGATACCTGGCTGCATAGGCTGCTATCGGAACGATGTCGACAGTTCGGCGCACCACTTTTTCTGTGCTCCAAGCAATGCGACGCTTCGCTCGGCGTGAAACAGAGCGATTCCTCGTGCCGACTGGGAACTCTCTGCGAAATCAACGGCACGCGCTCGGGCCACTGCTCCCGCGTTCGTCGTCGTCTTCCACAGCCGGCTGCGTAGCCGTTCATCTTTCCAGCGTAGAATTTCACTTCACTTCTGTTGTCGTAATGGGGAGGCCGCGTTTACGGGGGTCTGAGCCATTGCTTGAGGGAGTATGAGCCACTCATGGTCTTACGTAATGGAAAGATTTAATTTTCAAGAAATTTAATTTCGCAGCATCACAAGCGGCAAATCGCAGGCGAAGGCTGCTAACCACGCCGCCATATAACTCGAGACATCGAACGTAAAGGACAACTGCAGTCTGCGGGCATACCGTCTGTGACGTCGTTCTCTTCGTCGCAGCGGATTTTGTGTGTAACCTCATAACTGAGAAATACTTTAACGAACCCTCGGGATTACCCGATTGTGTGTGTAACCTCATAACTGAGAAATACTTTAATGAACCCTCGGGATTAACCCAGTGATAAACACAGGGGCCGCACGTTTCAGCTTCGCTGATTAACCATCTTCACAGAATGAAAAATCCGACTTCTTTTTTTTTGTGGCTTGTGTGTACAAAGACCGACCTCAGCTTTCTTTTTGTAGCGCTTCTTTGGCGTGATGAGAAGCTTCGGTGGGGATGAAGATCATCCTACAATCACGCACTTTGGTCAGATATTCAGGCTCGTGAGCCTAAACTGCGCGAAACATTAAGACGACAGAAAGAAATACACGACATTTAGCAACGCAGCTTCTGAGCTTCGCTGTATAGGTTTCTTCCTTTCATGTAGTTTACCCTGTCTTCCGTATTAACGAACTGGCGCGATAAATCTCATTGCTGTAGGTTGATACCGCTTTCTCGTGGTATCGCCAATTCAGACAAAGGACAACGCCAGCGAGCGTGAAACACGCGCAAACTGCCCGTCCGCACGAGCTCAAGGCTGTGACGAGGCGTCTGCAGTGGAGCCCGATGCAACGGCGTTGCCCTCTGGCGGCTGTGACAGAAGTGGCGACAGCGGCTGTAAGCGCGCGGGCGGGGAGTTTTACAACTGAAGCTAGTCTAGTAACGTTGCCACTGGCCTCCTTGAAGCCCTTGGGTTCAGCAAGAGCCGAGGAAATGTAAACATGTCCGCTGTAGACATTAGTAAGAGGCGATTGGAAGATTGGCGGAAGAAACGTAGGGAAACGGCAAAAAACGGAGTAGTACAAAAGCAAAGTTCACAATAGGGGGTCAGGAAATTTGGATGTGGGAGTTCATCGTGTCGTTTTTTTTTCTCTTTTTAACCTAGGTAAGACATTAGGCAGTAAAATAGCAAAAGCGTCGTGGCGCAACTCATCGCCCCGTTACAAAGCGGATGCCCACAACATCCATCCATCCATCCATGCGCAATCAAACAGCAAATATATCCTGACAGCAATGCATGTCACCAAGCGCGCCATTCCTTTGATCTAGCATAATTGAATCATTTGGGTACGCGCTTACATTGACAGTGATTGTCAGTGGTTTCGTACAACCTTTTTTCGACATTTCTATATGAACTGTAAAATAATTTTGAACGTCTTGCGACGGGTGCCGGCGAAAAACCGCCCCTACGATGGACATGAAAAGGAAAAGAAAAGTGGGTCCATGGCCACTTATTTCTACGCAAGGCTATTAAGGATGCGTCCGGTGACGTGTTCAAAGATTATTCCAATAAAAGATATGGAAAGGGCACATTGACGAAATAGGCCTTCACAAGTGGTATTTTTTGTAGTTGACGAGAGTGCGAGTGCTATCGAGTAAGGCGAAGATTGTTTTAGAAGGTCCAGTCACGAAGGGGGCGTCACTAAAGGACACTGCAAAGGATAACAACGCTTTGAAAGCTACGATCTCAATCAGTTTGGTAAGACCTTTCTCCCAGCACTGCACACTCCTATTGGCCACGAACAAATACGGGGTGGTGCCCTCGAAAGTCCCCTTGCCCTGGAAAGCTCAGCGATGTGAAGCTTTTCTCTAGTATTTCTGCTTCCACCATTATTTTACGTCACACCTACAACAGATGATGATCCCATTATATTGGTGGCCTAAGTGAAGGTCACCGTCATTTATTTATATTTAGGACAGATGAATAACAATCTTCGTTACCCTTGATAGCAATTATTTCGTTGATAAGCATTGCCTAAGCCACGCTTCACGTTTTTATAATATTAAATGTTTTACAGTACAATATTGTTAAACGGAACAGCAAGGGACCGGAGCGAAATGTTCCGATAATCAGGAGTTCCGTTTACTGAGAAAGGGGTCCTGCGTTGCAGCACTACATTTCATGCAGCATCCTAATGCTGTTCTTTGAAACACTGGGTATTAAGCAGGCAAATAATGCAATAGCTAGCAAAAAGCGACGTCATTAGCGTTTCAAACAGTATTTTCAAATCATTGCTGCCACTAAGAACTAGTCAGATGCGCTTGCTAAGTGCCCTTCTCAGACACAGTTGCCTTCGAAGGACAATCAGATTCCTGTGATTCTGCTCAGAAAAACAAGTCTAGGTTCAATTTTCTCCCTGCATATATGGGACTTTTATGTGTTCATAATTTCATTTATCTACAAAGCATCACTAGTTTTCTCTTTACACTGCCCAAGACGGAATCAGGACAATGATAAAAAAACCGATCAGAAGAAGCGAGGAATCTTTGTCCTAAAGCAGCTTTGTCGGCTGCTAGTAATGTTGAAGATTCCCCTTCTAAATACGAGACATCCTTCCCGATCGTCATCTTGCCCTACTATGCTTCGCAAAGATATCGATTGCCTCGGATATACAACTGGCAAACTCTCACTCAGGGGCCCAGGACGCAACTTCATCAAGGCTAGAAATTCTGCCTCAGTCAGCGCTATCTCCGCCGCACACGTAGCGCCACAACGTTCGGCCACTGCGACGTTACCGGTAACGTGGACAGTGTTTTCTCTCGTGGAATTCTTCTTCCGCACATTTGGCTCAGCCAAGGAAGCAGGGGCGCTATAACGTAAAGCTAATCCAAACTTTTTTATTCCAATTCTGCACTCAACCCTCCGCGATAGGTCAAAAACTTTTTATGACCACCCTCACTTCGCCTGTCTCTCACGCGACGTCAAGAAAACCGTGATAGCTCCCCATCTAATATGATGCGTGCACACTGACTATGCCTGATTGGACCGAACAAAAGAAAAATAGTTATTTATGATTCGGCGAATTTCACCCTTAGATCTCGTCTATTGGTCAAGACTCTATCATGAGACTTCTGTCATCCAAACGACCGGGGAGGATTTCGTAAAAGCTACTCAACAATAGACCATGTTCACACTATCGATCAGGTGATAGATGCATGGAGGGATGGAAAATTTTATTTGGTCGTGCAAGTAGTGATAACTAACCACTAAGCGGGCCGCTCCCACGTCGGGACCGGAAGGCCCAGCCTCACGGCCACATCGTGACCCTGCTGGACAGACCAGAATTGCTCATCCAGGTCCGGGCTGTGAAGTGCAGCCTCCCACCTGGAATCAGGTGATAGAGAAATGTGCGGAATATAACCAACCCTTATATTACCTTTCATTGATTACGAGAAAGCGTTTGATTCAGTCGAAACCCCAGCAGTCATGTAGGCATTACAGAATCAGCGTGTGGACAAGCCGTATGTAAAAGTACTGAAAGATATCTATAGCAGCTCCACAGCCACCGTAGTCCTCCATAAAGAAAGCAACAAAATCCCAAAAAAGAAAGGCGTAAGGCACGGAGACACGGTCTCTCCAATGCTATTCGCAGGGTATTTGCAGGAGGTATTCAGAGACCTGGATTGGGAAGAATTGGGGATAAGAGTTAATGGAGAATACCATAGTAACTTGCGATTCGCTTATCATATTGCCTTGCTCAGTAACTGAGGGGACCAATAGCAATGCATGCTCACTGACCTGGAGAGGCAAAGCAGAAGAATGGGTCTAAAAATTATTCTGCAGAAAACTAAAGTAATGTTTAACAGTTTCGGAAGAGAAGAGCAGCTTACGATAGGTAGCGAGGCAGTGGAAGTGGTAAGGGAATACGTCTACTTAGGCAGGTATTGACGGCGGATCCGGATCATGAGACTGAAATAATCACAAGAATAAGAATAGCTGGGGTGCGTTTGGCAGGCATTTTCAGATCGTGAACAGCATATTGCCAGTATCCCTCAAGAGAAAAGTGTATAACAGCTGTGTCTTACCAGTACTTACCTACGGGGAAGAAACCTGGAGATTTACGAAAAGGGTTCTACTTACATTGAGGACGACGCAACTAGCTCTGGAAGGAAGAATGATGGGTGTAACGTTAAGAGACAGGAAAAGAGCGGATTGGGTGAAGGAACAAACGCGAGTTAATGACATCTTAGTTGAAATCAAGAAAATAAATGGCCATGGGTAGGATATGTTATGGGGAGGGCAGATAACCGATGGTCATTAAGGGTAACAGACTGGATTCCAAGAGAAGGGAAGCGTAGCAGGGGTGGCAGGAAGTTAGGTGGGCGGATGAAATTAAGAAGTTTGCAGGGACAATATGTCCACAATTAGCCCATGACTGGGATAGCTGGAGGAGTATGAGAGAGGCCTTTGCCCTGCAGTGGGCGTAGCGTGGGTGATGATGATGATGCTGCTGCTGAGGATGATGATTGGTCAAAAGTTTTAGCACTGCAACCACTTCACGTGCCTGTCACACGACGTCACAAAGCCGCGAGAACTCACTGCGTACAAGTGACGACTACGCGTTAAAGCTGCAATATTATGCCGAACAAAGCTGAATTTATGCCGAACAAAGCTCAACAAAGCCCCTCCGCGACGATACCGAAGCCTACCCCCCTCCTCACCTAACGTGTCATTTCCAGATTTTTCTCACCCACATCATCTAAGGTTCCCTTTGAGTTGCCTCGACCTTTTCACTTGAACTTTTTTGGGAGCTTATAGCTTAGGACACTAGGAGTTACCGTGCCCACACATTATTCTTCAAATTGAGTTCTATTTCAAAATAAGCACTTTGGGTTACTTTTAAAAATCCTTTATTCAATTATGATTAGTTGACTTTAAACCCGTTATTGCATACCAGCAGGACCCGGTTTCCCTCCAATTATATAATTTATTCATAGCACCTGGGGACCAGCGACAATACTGGGGTAATAGCTTACGTCGTCATTGTTGGTGTGAACGTGCACGTCTTTTAATTCATACTTTCGCTTTATTTCTGCATGTCTTGACAATACGAGGAGACGAGCATTAGAAGCACTAGGTGCGGCTACCCAATCCGTATTTTCTCACTTCGACATCTTAAACGACGTTTTCAATTCGACGTTTTAAATTTTCACTATAAACAGCGTGCACACACAATATTTATTAGATATGCACACAGGACAAGGTTTATTACATTCCTGAAAGAGGAGCAGGTAGCCAAATAAAAATTGTTTCTCAAGGTATGTATAGTCTATGCCTATAGAACGAATATGCTGTGTATTTTCTCCACGCGACAATTAGCTTTCCATGCTTTTTTGACCAAGAAAAAAACCCAAAGCTTCAGTGACCCCTTCAGTAGTCTTTTTTTCAATGATGTGTGAAATGCACGTGAATGTTGTGTGTCTCAGTACTGCTTCTCTTTCCAGTAAGCAATGCTAACGACTCATGCAAAAAACCTTCCGAATAATTTACAGCATTTATTAGAGATGGGAACATCGTCAGTGGCATGCAAAGCTCGTAAATATATACCGGGTGTCCCAATTCACGATCATGCACCAAGACTTAAAAAAAAAGAGAAGTGTGTTAGTCAAACATAACCTAGTTCCTATTCTTTACAGTACATTGGAGTAGCGGCCAGTAATATTTTCGTTACTGAGGTTTAGTTAGGTAATTGTAATTAATGATCTAACTCGAGACATACTATCCTAATTATAAAAGTGTCAGTGAGGCATTTGAAGGCACAGTCATGGCACTTCAAACTACGGTATTTTCTGCGACGTACTCATTGCGTACTAATTTTCTTTCCTACTGATAAATAAACCCCTCGAAATGTGGAGAGTACCACGTGACTGCGCTGAAACGTGAAAGCGGTGCCCTCGAACAGGCTCCCTCTGACTTATCCGGAACGAAAGAAAGGAAATACAGGAAGACATCGTGATTGAGCTGGTGCCTTGTCTGCCGTGCCACGACCGAAGTAACCCGTCGCTTTGGGTGTCAGGTCGAAACAAGCTATGATAGCGGTTGTCTTAGCATAGATGAAGTGCATGGATGTTCTTTGTGCCACATAATCTAACGCCACAAAAGCGAATTTTAAAGATGCGTTTTGTTTCGTCCCAGTTGCCATGCGTTCCTCCAATGAGCAGAAAGTAAACATGATCCTTGTCTGGAGATCTGCAAATGGCAACAACAGCAAGGCCGCATATATATACATATATATATATATATATATATATATATATATATATATATCAGTCATGGAAGTCTGGCGGTAGAGCAAACGCATAAATTATCGTCAGAGATTATGAGAACCAGGGACACACCGTCAGTTTCAAGGAACAGCGGTGGAGGACTCCATCTTTGAGTCCTAGCCTACGCACGGGTGTTCTACCCATTATGGCCTCAAACCCTCATGCTAGCGTGCGGGACGGGGCCGCGCAGATACCAATTTCCAGGCCATCAGTTTGGATGATTCTAAATAATGGCCTTTCATCCGTAGCACCTTAACCAGCACCAATGCTTAGAAGTTAGAGACCTGTAGAATCGCCTATATTTCTCGAATGTCGTCCTCACAAAGGCCGATGAGTCACCAGACTTTGTGAGCAACATTATATGCACAGATGAAGGCAATTTTTGCCGAAACGCCCAGGTAAATGCGCACAATGCGCACTATTGGAGGGAAGCTTCAATGTACACTGTGCACATCGGACAGGTACAGGGACCACTGGGTACTCAATCGGCCCCATAACAGCGGTCGCTCAATGTGTGGTTCAGAATTTACGTCGGTGCCATAATCAGTCTCATCTTCGATCACACACTGAATGGACAGCGTCACGTGAACGAAATCCTCGAAGGACTCGTGGTTGACTTGCTCAGCGAAGTCCCGCTGTCACGTTTTCCGCTTCTGTGATATCAGCAAGATGGGGCACCCGCATACAGCAGCACCCGAGCGTAAAACTAGCAGGATGCGACTTTTCATGCTCAGTAGATTGGAAGGCACAGGCCTGTAAATTGGACGGCTTTGTCGCCTGACCTCTCTACTACTTTTTTTTCTTTGGGGTTAAGTGAAAGATCGTGCTTACATGTTTCAGATGGCTGTCAGACTAGTTCAAGGCAAGGATAACAAACGTCTGCTGTAGAATTCCGGGATCGGTCGTCAAGAAAGCCACTCAAGATGTGCTGAAACGGACACAGTACTGTGTAGCTGCGAAAGGAGACCTATTCAAACAAGTCCTCTAGGCAGCAGCAGGGGTTCAACGAAGCTTACGAATTCATAGATAATAAGGGCACACTAATATCTGATGGGCTTTTTTCTTTTGTTGTTTGTTTTTTGCGGAGACGTTCTGATTGCCAATTCGGCTCATTTAGAAGTGGCACATTTACTTTTTTTAAGCATCAGATTTACTTTTTCTCTACACGTGAGTCTATCTTCTTCTCTGTTCATTCCCTCCTCCCGAAAGAGCAGGCAGGCGTTGTGCCGCTCTCGGTGGCAGTTGTCAGCTTTCTCCTTCCCTGTTTCCTCTGTATATTTCCATACCTAATAATAATAATAATAATAATAATAATAATAATAGTAATAATAATAATACACGTGAGTCGCTTCGCGGTCTGTTTATTACGCTTTTATTTTTTGACATGAATCTGTTTTTGCAACACTTATACACTTTCACGGAAAATAATATGGTGACTTTAATTTGGCTTTGGTCCGAAGCAAACTTCTGGCACAAAATATAGCTTCGAGGGCACTCTTTCCATCAGATGCGAACAATGCCCGGATTTTTATACCCTCTATGCCTATACCATTGCTTTTCGCATTCCATGCGTGGTCTCAGCGGCGCTTCGGCCACGTTATCAAGGGGCTTTTGTTATCAATGTGATCAGTCGGCCTTGAGAGACGGATAATAAGTGTGACATAGAAATGAGAGGAAGGAGCGCGAAGCCACGAAACCTGCTGTCGGTGCTCCTTCCGTACCATTAACAAGGTGATGCGCTCTCTCTTTGGGTTTGCGACAGGCAGTTGCTTTCAATCGGCTTATTTGAGGGCGCTGCTTTATGATGCTGGTGGGAGCGCACTTAAGTGGTGTTTTTATTCTTCGTGAGGATTGTTTTCCAGTCGAAAAAACTGTACGCAATTAGTACGTTGCTGAAAACACGACATTAAATGTCATTTTTGGGTGCCTACAATACCTCACTGACACATTGAAAATTAGGACAGTACTTCTCGAGTTAGATACTTCATTGCGATTACTGAATTAAATTTCAATAACGAAAGAATTACCGAGCGGATGCTACACTGTACCAGAAGCAATGTGCACTAGGTTTTCTTCGAGTAACACAACTGCTGTTTTCTTGTCTTGGTGCATGGTCATTGGGGAGCACTGTAGAGTTCACTCAGTAACCGAAATGGGGCCAAGCCAGATTCACTCGAAATCAGAATCAACAGCAGTCATCCGCAGAAGACCTTATACTCGGACTCACAGAAAGAGAGCGAGAGGCTACAGTGTCGCCGGAAAGGAGAAGCAGTATTAGTGGTAGCGACAGTTACGCGAAGGAATATTACACCACCGAGAGGACTCACGCTGTAAAATTAACCTGTCTCCTACTATGAGGTCTTGTATGTACTCATATAACGCCGTCACTTCAGCGCTCAATTCTTCGAGGTCACACGATCGTTCTTCCAGTGATATATATATATATATATATATATATATATATATATATATATATATATATATATATATATATATATATATATATTGTGGGGGGGGGCGGAATTCGGAAAGCTGGTCGGGCCCCAGCCCCATCCCTTCCCCCGACCCCTTCTGGGAAAAATGAAAACTCTCCGCCTATGGCTCAGGCACAGCTAATGAGGCTCGCGTAACCACTAAGTGCCAGGAATTCAATCCCGTAACTTCACGTATCACGTATCATGTACCTTTTTATAAGATTTTTTTTTCGTACCGCTCAGTGATGGTACGCCACCTGGTTCTTGTTTTGTGGTACCCGAAAGCTCCAAAAAGACCAACACATCGCAGAAAGGGATCGCTAAGGCGCTACATCAGGATAACGAAGCGATCACATCATTTGTATAAAAAGGCGACAAATGTGATCTATTTAACGTGTTTCAACGTGAGTGCGGCAATTAAATCGATTCACGTAGCTGTGACGAACGAAGGACACCATGATCGCAAGGTCCGTACGTGCAGTCACTGAATTTGTTATAGAGCGAAAACTGCATCGCAGGTCCAAACGCTTTACTGTGTTATCAAATATTGCAAATCAGCATACATGGCTGCACTACAACCACGGAATCAACACTCTCTAAAGGATATCCGTGCTATACGTGAAAATGTAAAGGTCTAGTCTTTATCTGCCAACGCAACGCACTATTTACGCTTTGCATCGTTCAGCCAGTGTTCACCAGGCAGCGACTCAGCTCGGTCTCGCGGTTAATACACTAACGGACTATTTTATTGCGAAAGCAATACTGCTCGCATTTTCGGCCCATCGGTGGTCGTGGCGCCTCCTTACACAACTGCGCGTCACGTGACCGTGTGACGTCACGCCAGACCGAGAGACGGGGCTCCATCTCACGGCATCGATGGTGGAGGGAAGCCTTGCGCGCTGCTGCTGCGGCGCTACCGAGAGAGGGCGCTCGCTGGTGTCCACATGTCCACATGTCCACACCATCAGCCGAACCAAGGCGCAGCCAAGGGTATTGCTTTCGCAATCTTCCAGGCTTAACCAAGCTCAGCCTTCAGCCAATTTTTTTTTTTTACAACGGCGCTGACAATTAGGACCAGTTCCGCCATCTGTTGTCAGGTTGCGCGAAACCGCCGCGCTGGCATGTGCGGCTGGCTGTATAGCGGCGCTTGGCTGCGCGAAAAGCCATTCGCGGCGCTGCGGTGTTGCTTCTTTGCAACATGTTTAAAAATTGTCTTCTGAGAGAATCTCTATATGCGGTGGCTGTTTGTGAAAACTAATGTTTGTGCTTTATCTGGCTCTTCAGTGCGTCGCGTTGTCTGACGATATCTATGTCGCAGATATTTCGCCTCACCCGCCGTTGCTGCTAAGTGGATTTGGTGTTGCGCTGCTAAGCACGAGGTCGCGCGTTCACATCCCAGCCATCTCGGCCCTATTTCAATAGGAGCGAAATGCAAAAACATCCGTGGCACTTAGATTTAGGCGCACGTTAAAGAAACCCCGGCGCTCAGAATTCATCCGGTGTCCCCGGCTCTGTCGTCCCTCATAACCATATTGTGGTTGTGGCACAGAAAAGTCCTTAATTCAATTTGATACTTCGCCATGCGAAAACTTTATATGACCCTGCTGTACGAGTTGCCGCAAAGAACTGCCGCGCGGTTCATTAGCACTGTACAAGACATGCGGATTGCTGGAAAGCTTCGTCGCATTTACCGCAATAGACATGCTGCATATCAATGTAATATTACAACATGTGTATTACCTGGGTAAAATCTTTGTTATCACGTCAAAGAACAAGGGCACATGGGCGCCATCATAACACAGTGGTTAGTGGCGTGTTATTCAGTGCGCCCATCTACCCGAGCGCTGCATAAGCTATTTGTTGCCAACTAGCCTAAACTACACAGGAACTTCAAGAAAGTGAATGCAGTGGAAATGTGAACTCACGCTGAACGGAATCGTGCACGTCGCCAAATGGGTGATCGTGCTGCCACTCGAAACAGCTAAAACGCGTGCCATGGTTAAAGTGTGAGACGTATTTCACACGGTATGACTGCTAGCGTCTTCAGCTAAGTAAAGCTTATCTTACAGTACGTAGGGCGCACTGAGTATTGAGTCGCTTGAAATCACATCAACTATGCACGAAACGTGGTTTAATAAGTAACTCGAAACGGTGCACCACTAACGCTGCAAGGTGCCGCTGCCAAGCATGACAGTCCGCCCATACCAGGGTTAGTAGGAACGCAGCACGGCGGCGAAACTCTACAGAGTTGGAGGCCACGTTCCTCATCACCGAGAAAATAAATCTATATCAACATTCATGTCTTCACGAATTATTTCCTGCAGTTGTCGATAAAGGAAGCGGTAGACAAGTGCAATGCGTCATGTAGCAACTCGCGCAAGCAGTTTTAACGTTTCCTTTTTTTATCCCTTTGTTCGCATGAAGCTTGTGAATGACGCCTACATGAGGCTTCTTGGACCCAGGTATTTCACGAAACTCAATGTCTCCAGTACAATGTTCTTGACAAGTGGCTCACTTGCAGTAAATCGGGAATTATCGGAGAAATAACAGAACGTGCAATAACCCTTCAGTGAATGACGGGGCTGAGGAATTTGGCTTATTTTGGCAAGAAACAAATAACCATATGCTATTCCCCACCACACACAAAGAAAAGACACGTGTCAGCATAATCGATTTATTGACTCAACATGGTGTGGTGTACTAAGCAGATGTATAGATCAGCCACGTAGTTACTTATCGCAACTATTCCGCTCGATTCGCACTTCTCCGACAACCCCATATTGGTACGCATTTGCCATTGTCATTTCTGAACAGGCCCCAGCGACAAAAGCATCCGGTTCTGCAGTCTTCGGTGCACGCTCTTGCACCTCGCATAAACAGCTGATAGCATTTCCACTCGCCGCAGGTGCTGCTTCGGCATACCTTGTAAACTTCGCCTAAAGGGCACCCTGCATGGGCAATACACACATATACAATGAGAATTGTATGGAAGAGTCTACGTTAAAATTTTTTTGCCGCGCAATTTCCCAACCAGACAGGCAATTCTGTCGAAATGTTTAGCTTCAAGTAAAGTCTGTGGATAAATTGTCACATGTTGCTCTTACATCTTCTGTATCATGTTACAACGGCCCATGGGCAAGAAAACACACATTGAGTGGCAACACAAGGTTCGCAATTAGTATCATTAGCTCTTGTAAAGACGTGTTTGCATGGGTAGTGTAGAATATTGGATTGGATAAACATTATTAAAGGTCCTGCAGGACGTGCCGGTAAGATTCAACTATAAGACATATAATTGGCACGCATCGCCAACGCAGCTCCTACTTGACACACAATTTCAAAGCCTGGCCTGAAGGCGTTACCAGGACCGCATGAATATTTTTACTCGCTTTTTCATGACCACCTTGGCATGATTAGGGCACGTTCCCTCGGCACTGCTAACTCGAGTAAAAGACGTTCTTTTCACCCTAAAAAGGTTAAAGAATATTTCTGCAAGACTAACATTTTTTGAAGAGTCGTTTTTCCCAAGAACCACTCGACAGTGGAACGCCTTCTCTACTCATACCGTACAATGTACAATGTGTCGTTGTTCTCTCACACACTGTCTTGAAATTTTCTCCCCGCATTGCTACTTGCTTTCTCTTTAGTTTTTCTTTTTTTTAGTGAAATTTAGACCATGACATCAAGTTGTATTGTCTTCTTTATCTTGTCTTGTGATGTTTGTTTTTCTTTTTATATGTTCTATTTTTTCTTACGAAATTGGTAGCACGTGCCGGTTTGCCTCATGGTGATTTTATTACAACGATACGTTTGTTACGACCCCATGTAATAAATGCTGTAATCTCACGTTCTCTTTGTGCGCCTTCTCCTGCCTAAAGCCTGGCACTCAGGCTCGCAATATCCGTCTAAATAACAAAAATAATTATTATTCATATCGCAAGTCCTCATACATCTTCCTTTACATGAATGCGCATTTTCCTGTCCTGCAAACTAACGCCACCTACTGACACATGTGAAATTTAGTGCACTCACTTTCAATAAGCCTGATTTTGTGTTCGTGATGTGAAATGCACCGAAAGTACCCCCAGGGTGATGGCTACATCCTTCAGGCTCTCCTACATTTCTCCACCTGAGCAAACTTACGCAAAATTTATGCCCTGGAGAATGCCCAATTTATGCCCTGTACCGTGTTTGACCAGGACAATTAAATTTCCTATCGAGTCCGCAGAGGTCAGATGTCCAGTGGTCGCCGAGTTGCGGCGTCTCTGCTTCTATTACCTCTAAGTTGAATTGGCTACTTTCATGACGCGAATCAAGTATTTCACCGATGCAATGCCATTTATTACTGACAATGATTAAAGGCTTCCAAGGCGCGCAATGTACTTATGAGTGAAAATAAATGTATTGCGGCCTGCTTCTTAAGCTGCCGTTTTTCTTTTGATATCCTTCAGTACGACAACGGCCGCAGTCGCTTGATGGGCCATTTGTCCTCCGACAGCGAATGTTTTCCCGGAATTTCTGATGCGATACGCATTTGTTTAACGGTCCCGGTAACCTGCGCATTCTCTATTTCAAATTACCATTGTTTGGCTCATTTGATGCGATAGGATTTCCTCGCAAATTGCGTCGTTTCCGTTATGTGCAGTCCGCCTGAAAGTTGACAGGAGTCGCTTCTGTCGCATTCATATAAACACAGCTTTTGTAGTCTCTGATGAAGACCACTCCCTGCGATCTCAAGTTTCCTTTGTTCTGCGTCAATGACAAATTCTGTAGCCATAAGATACCTTCACTCAACAAATTTTATTATTCATCGGCGGTTCTAGAAATTGTTCTTCTTTTTGACATGCACTTCCGAGTCTCGGAAGCTTTCCCGAAATTTATGGATTGTGGGCCTTGTTTGGGGAAAATCGAAATTTGTCCAAACTATACAAATTTCGTGCTAACATATTCAAAACCGAAAATAAGTGGAACATGCACTTGAGAAACGCCAGAACTGTGGACTTGTCACCAGTTTTGATTGCAATAACCACAAATAATGTTCAAATTTGCATGACAAGTAGAGCTTTTCATCGTACTGCCGTGTATTGAAAGTAAATGGCCAAGTAAAGAACAGTGTATGGTTGCCCGGGGATTTCAATGAAGTACCGCTACTCCAATTTCGCCGTTCATGCCGCTATCAGTGATGTTGATGTATGCAATCTTACTGTCATGTTTATGTGCAACCCGCAAAACAAACACACGCGGAAAAACCAATAAAGCATGCATCGCGGGCAAATGTGAGCACGAGCGCCGAGTACGACGATGCCAGTCGTGGGCCTACATAGCTTTCTATGCACCACTTATGCCAAAATTTACCGGGAAGCACACATAGGTCGGGTAGCTTTCGACAGAGCCCAGTGCTCATGCGTTTGGGCGAGTTGTACTTGAGAAGAAAGCGAAAAGTTGACCTCGTTTCAGCGTGTTTCTAAGCAAATGCGCTAGCACGTGGCTTTCTTCGAGCTACGTCACTAAACAGCACACTAAAAAGTTACTCATACCTTTTACACTGGTGTCGCGAAAGAACATGCTGTTTTGATGTCATCACATTATATATGAGAGATCCAGCACCCATCTTCCCTGCAGTTCGTATTTGTTTTAATGTAACCTTGGCACTTACTTTATTTCCAAAAAGAAGTTTGGATAGCAACGAAGTTTAAACGGGCTGTAGCTCTCTTTTAAGAATATGACCTCAAGCAGAGGGATGTGCTGTTAGCAGAAGGACTAGCGCTGCAACATAATTTCAGGTTGAGATGGTCAACTTCATTATCTTAAAAGCCGTGTGGAAGCAAACTTAAGCTGTAAATTTTGCAGCGTTTTTTGCCTAACAGAAACAAACATTATCTCTATAGAAGCTAAATTTACAAGCTGAAGTACCACGTTCCTACAAATAAGGGATATCTAAGATGTGTTTTTTTTTTTTGCGGTCAAACTGGCTATGGGCGTTGGCAGCACTTTTTGGAACCGTAGTATTAGTAAATCATTCGCCTTCTGTTATTCATGATCTTCGTTGCGCATCGTTTCGCTTCCTTATTCCTCTGTTTTCTCTTAATCTTGACTAGAGAAATTACAGCAACCCAGTGCTTTTAACCTTAAAATTCCCAAGCCCACTTAGCTGACTCACATGTTTGAGAAACAGTGCGTTAAAAGCGCAGGATGAACCTCGTAGGCAATAAATCATTTCTCACCATGGGCGTCATAAAATTTCCATTAACTATGAATTCGTTCCCTACATAAATGAGCTGCTTAATTTGGTTTTCAATACTTCTATGAGTATAATGTTATTCTGAAAACAAATCTGTTACATAATTTAGGCATCTCTATTGGACAAACAAACAGTGGACTGGCATGGTCATTTGTTTGCAAATCTGTTATGAAAGACACTGCCTAAACGGGCAGCTTTCTCATGCCGCGTATATAACGAGCTAGGCTTAGGGAAAAGTGGATGTCAACGTATTGTTGCCAAGTTTTGTGCAAGAATGTCGCTAAAGTGGTGCCAGCTTAAGCATTCCTATTACTGAACTCCATTTTATTAGGTGCAGGCCAGACCAGCTCGATAGCAGCTTTCGTATTTGCTATGGTGGTACAACGACTGACTTAAATTGCATAGCCGATAAATGCAGCTATCTGCTAACAAGGCGTACATGCCATTTAGGTAAACCATGAACAAGAAGACAGGCGGTTAACCGAGTGTTCCGAATGTTATTAGTCATATCATAAGAAGGCAACAAAGGCACCAAGGACAGCACAGGGGAATCTACTTGTGCTTACTAATTGAAATGAACAAATTATACATTAATCGAATTGAAAGTGGGTGAAAAAAGAACTTGCCGCAGGTGGAGAACGATCCCACGTCTTCGCATTACACGTGCGACGCTCTTTCAAAGACGTGGAATCGTTCCCCACCAGCGGCAAGTTGTTTTCTCATATATTTTAATTTCCATTAATTTGTAATCTCTTCATTTCAATTAGTAATTACAAGTAATTTCCCCTGAGTTGTACTTGGAGTCTTTGTTGGCTTCTTAAGATACGATTAAAAAATTATGCCACTTTTTGAATGCCAGTCAAAGCATTTGTAGTTTATCTTAAAGTGACCTGTCGTAAATTATTGTTCCAACGAAATTTATTTCGTAAAACGTAATATAAAAATTTAAAGTTCGCGCTTCATTTAGACAGTTCGCGCATTACTTCGAGGGTCTCAAATGCGGTATTTCAATTTCATAATTTTCAGGCATGAGGCAGCATGCAGGAGTGAATTCTAACTATTCTCATCCGGAACTGTGCTGCCACACGTGTATTGTACAAAAGCTCTCCATTAGCATTGCTGTTTAGTATAAGGGTCACTTTTGCAAAGCTTCTTTTAGACATCTACATTTTCTATAGTTTATCGCAATTTTTATATTAGTCAGTCTTAATTCAACTCTGTATGAAATTAACATTTTTTTAAATCTCTATAGTTACGGCGTGTTCGGTGTAGGTTCGGAAGCCAGGAGCTCCTATCACGAGAATTAGCAGCCAGGGCCGCTGGGGCATGGTCTTGTGCTCAAACCTGCAGGAGCTGTACAGCCGCGGCCACTGTTAGAGGTAACACCACGTGCGTGGCCGCGCTCCTCGGACCCCCAAGGGAATCGTAGCCGAGGCTACGCTCACAACCGATTAGCTTACAAAGCCCCACGGGATCCTTATCTTCGGTGCATTGTACCTGAGCTTTGAGAACGAAGAGCTGAGGCGAAAGCCTGAAATGGCCCACTGATTATAAAAGCCAGCGTCTGTCATATGTAACCGGGAAATGACACATAAACTCGCATCCCCATTGACTTCGGCGCCACGTCACAAGCTGGCATCTCGTGTTGAGCAGCGCACCACCATAGCCCCTAAGCGACCACGGAGGGTAAATTTGCCAAACGCGTCTCCTGTTTTCAAGCAATTTAATGGGAGCAGCAACAACCTGCGACTGCAAGAACTCACGATGAGTCGTGCAGGTGGGTGGGATAAAGAGCGGCCGAAGAGAAAAAGCAATTAAGATGCTAAATGAGAGATTTTAGCTGAAGTTTGCTACTAAGCTAGTTGGGGATGACGAAGACATATTAGCGCGGTAAAAAAAAAACAAGAAAAATACATGTACGGGTAAATGCCAAGCAATGAAAAACACATGGCAAGAACAACGCAGCAAAAGTATAATTTATTGCAAAAATTTACCAAGACACATTCAAGAGAAAGGCCGGATAACTTTAAGCGGAGTTCCTTAAAATTTCATGTGTGGAGCTGGTTTTGTTGATACCTTTCACCTACGTCTCGCCCGCAATAACTACCACAAGCAAAAGTTACGGGGAAAAAGTAATAAAATCAAAGTAACGTGGTGAACCATAGTTACAGCAGATTTCTTAGATCGTGTGGGAATTGATATACTTTGTGAAATGAGAGGAAGCGCGAAACAGAAGTTTTAGCGAATAAATATCAAACCCCTAAATTTAAGAAGCATGGTCTGTATAGTAGCCGGGCCTATTACTAGACAAGCTTATAAAGTGGGCTGGCAATAAACTTTAGTGTTCTGTGGTTAACTTAGGTATAGGAGCACAAGCCGAACTCAGCTATTTAAGCTTACTGGTTAATTTCATCTTGAATCCTTTTTATCGTAAGGTACGACAAGTGCCCAATATATCCGATATGTCTTCTGCTACATTATTAGGGGGAAAGCAGTTGCCTCATTTTGGGTTGTTCATTTCAGGTGTGTGCCACACGAAGTCGCGATAAGCGATTTGCCACTCTAGTTTGCTGTTCTAGTGCCTCTCGTGCAAGGCGTGTATCTTATACATAACTGAAGACAATTTCGCCAAAATCTGCATTAGGCTCATAAGTGCTTCAAGTGAGGCGATCCAGAGTTCCGCTAGAATCAGCCAATATTTCAGGCTTTGCGAAAGTAAGGGCTTTCGTATGGTTTAAATCGTTCATATCCCACGCATAGTGAAAAAGGTGTGAGGGAAGCCTTCTCATTCACTCCGCCGTCGTGGTTGACCAGGCACCCGTGCATAATGACAGCCACGGAACGCGTCCGGTGCACACTCCCTAGAAGGTGCATGATGATATCGGCGCCTGCACTAAGTAATGGTGCCAGATTAAGTCGTTCCTTCGCCGCATGACGTCATCGTTCGCGCCTGCTAAGCGTTGTACGTCATTACCTCCTTCTGTCTTCCAGCTCTTGGCGTCAACCTGCGTCACCACCTTTTCTCTCCTCTTCACAAAGTACTACTACCCCTACAACAGACCACAGTTTCTAAACAAGTTTGATGCCAAACAAAAATCATTCCTCTAAATGTAGCCGACGCAGTAACTTCAATAACGTAATGTAGAAAAGAAAGCTCACCTGCAAACAAGCACAAAACTTACCCTATCATCAACTCCCTTGTGACCCCAGAATAAACCTTCGCTCTAAAACTATGCTACGGGAAAGCATTACAAACATCCTACTCGAAAAGTGCCCGACGCTAATAGCTGCCAAATTGCAAAAGAGCGATTCATCTAGAGGTATGACCAGACCAGTAATTGTTATTACTAGCGGTATACGTGATTACGGCAGATTTCGACATACAAGGCGTTTAATTTCTCGAGCTGCATTTATGTAACGACTTGAGGAAATATCCACCGTAAGAATTCATCAGCTGTCATTACCATGAAAGTTTTTTGTTGTATAGGCCGAGCGTCTGAATATTACCACACAGCCACGAATTTCGGCTAGGATGGGTATCATGCTAAACGATCAAGACAAAATGTTTCATTCTGATATTGCAAGTAAAGGATCGAAATTTGAGAAGTACGTAATGTTTGCAACCTTTCAGTATCTCTCGTAAATTGAGAACCATATCTGAAGATCTTGACGCCCTTATGGGTTATATATTTTATGTTTTACCACGCATGAAAGGTAAAATTTGCCACTATTGATTTCAAGGAAGAACTGAGGCATTGCCAGTGGATCTATATCTTCTTTGCAGAAAAAGATGAAGCCGCTATCTGCCTTGTATATTTAGAAATGCTTCAAAGATCCTGCAACATATGCAACACCATTTCATGTAAACGAGATTTCTGGCATACCTGCGGCACCAGAATGCGGCCACTGCGAGAGAGAGTCGAACCGGTTACGTCATGGTCCAAAGCCGAACGCTATAGCTATGAACATATACCGCGACACGTGAAGCAAAGTTACTCACAGTGAAAATCATTTTAACGAATGGTCCTTTGGGTGTGCCTGTCCTTTATGGTAGTCACGAGAGATACCTATAATTGACCCTCAGGCAGGGTGCAAACGAGATTGCATTCATAGTATAGGAAATATGCCTGTGCACCGAGTAAACCGCCGACCACGCCTTTTACAACAACTGATAAATCATTAGTCTAGAAAGCGAACGTACCACGACACTCCAATTATAAGTGCGACCAGTTCAGCTGTCAGACCTTGTCTTTATGTCCCTGAAATAGATGTATATAAATAATTTCACAGAAGATTCCTTGAACTGCAACTTCTGTTGATGTATATTGTTTCTCCCGAAAGGCTCGAAATTTGCTGGAATAATTGAACCGGTATACCAACTCTCGTATACCCCTTTGTTATGTACGGACCCATACTAGCAGATTGCTAAGTATCCAGGTTCGTGTCATCTATTTTTCTCATTGGTTTTCCCAATATCGCGGCAACTAAAACTAAAATGAGAAATAAAAATCTCTGCCGAGCGTGATCTTCGCACTGATAGTAAGTAATTTGGGGGGGGGGGGGATCGTGAGTGCGTCATGCATTTGTATGGATGCGGTCAGTCGTGCCATTATTTTCTTCCCACATACAGCTATTCATTCAGAACAACACTTATACGTGCAATCGGCGCAACTGATAGTTTTCAATCACAGAGAAGTGCAGCAAACACGGAATTGACATTTGAATGGAATCTTTTCCACTCGTGTTCTGGATTTGAAAAAATGGAATAACATAAAGCTGGTAAAAGATACGTGAACGTTGGTGCGTGATAGATGCGTTGGTATGTGAACCGGACCGAGACGAAGAACGGTTGACGAACACATACACACGCGAGTTCCATGATGCATCAGTCACGAAAGTGAAATTTTCGCCTCTTTGATAAGGCATATTGAGGAATGTTCAAGCGCTACAGAGGACAGCAACCATGGGAAGCTTGCTTCGTACGTATTTTCACTTACTCTTGAAGGGCATCCAGCTGAATACCCAGACGCGAATGATAAAATACAGCACTAGAAACAAAGAAAACGGCTTAGCGTCTTACAATATTTTGCATTTAGGACGCTAAACACTGTACTAGTACGTGTGTTGAAATTACCCATAGAAAAATTTATTAAGCACTTTTCGCGATTATTGAAAGAGCGGTCGCAGGTGTGCATTTTAAGATATTTGTTATCTAGACCACCGACTATGCAAGTAGGTCCTACCCAATATATTTAGAAACAATATATGTGGTACATACGCCGCCTTGGAAAACCATTGCCGGGCCACCACTGAGCTCTAAAAGCAGCTGGGGTTGATAGGGCTGCTGTTCTCTCTTGCCCTTTAACGGGTAGAATTGAAGCACATACAATCAATGCGAGCAGAAAGCGAAGGATACACATGGTTCTCATTTTAAAGTGGCTTGTACACCCGGCAAATCCAGGTATTTATATCTATCCCTAACAATGCTAGAAAGCGGCAAACTGTCTTCGAACATCTTGTTCCTAGAAGTGCGGACAGGTGAAATTGATAGGAAGGCCCCTTTTCATAATTATATCCAAATATTTTCTATAGCGGCAACCTGTGCTGAGGCGCCAGCGGTAACCGGTTCGCGCCATTTTTTTTTATTTTCAGGTGTTATCTTCAATTGTATTCATGTTCGTACAATATACGGTCGACATCTGCACAGCGCCAGGGAGGAATAGGCAGTAATGACGCCAGGAAGCATGAGGTCTGGATAGTATCTTCTATTTTGCTCTTTTATATATGATGCATAGTGGCGCCAACCAATATGAATGGAATTCTTTGTCGTAAAAAACCATACCGGACTCCGAAACAAAAAAAGATAATACACAACGACCACTTGGCTGCATAGCAGCACATAGTTCTTTCTAGCTCAACCTACTGCTTCAGGGCACAATAACGTCGTACTCAAATAAAACTTTCGATTCTTATCGGTTAACGGACAGGAAAAGTTTAGCTGCAGCATTCTTTAAATCAGTTCTGTCATTTTTGAAGTGTTGCGAAATCACAACTGTGTCACACAAGGCTAAAATGGAAGATTACTTGCAGCCTAAGGATCGATCCTCGTTTTGTTATGGTGAGAACTTATCCCAAGATTTAAATGTTTAGGCATGCAAAACGGTAAATTGTAGTTTCATCCGTAATGCAATGCTGCGTTACCACTGCGCGCTATCGCACACAGGAAGTCCGCTACTGCAGAACAATCTCACCTCGAGAACAAATATCCTCCTTCCACATCGATTGGGTGGAGAGACACGGGGATTTCATGCTCTACATTTGTGTCCAGGTTTTCGCAATTTGCGTTTTGATTCTTTCAGATTCCTTTACCTTGGCAGTGGTTTAGAGGTAAGCTGCAAAACTATAGCAGCTAGCAGCGTGACCATGCTCTCCTGGATTTATATTGTTTTCTGTTTTAGCATCAATGTGATGGTTGACAGAACGTACGATGACGAAAAATACGTGCCCTGGCTGAGAAGGGAAACTTTGATTGCTATTTTCTAGAACAGTAGTTTAAATGGATTCGGGGTAATGCGCATTTTAAAGGATAAAGCTTTCTTTCTGTCCTATCGTTTGTTAGTGGTCGGTGGCTGCTAGTCACAGGTTGGAACAAAGACGTCGACTCAAAACGCCCACAGGCTTTTGTTGCGGGCGCTTTCATTGCGGAACTAGAGCTGTCATAGCTATTTCAGATTGATGTGTCCTCCACGTATACCACTACTTCTAGACTATATCGAACTAGCACTAGACGGCTCTGTTCGCTACAGACATGCGCGATCAAACAGCAAAGGCTCCCTAACTATCTTCGCCGTAATATATGTCAGCAAGAGCATCACTGCTTTGAAAAACCTTTCTTGAAGCATTTAGCTATTCGCGAAGGTTTACAAGCATTGTCGGTGGTTCCTCTAAAACCTTTCTTCTTTATTTTTCTGTGAACTGCCAAACAAATTTGGAATTCCATTCACCGATGTTGGCGGACAACCGCCCTAATATAGGAGATTAAGAGGAAAAGAAGAATGGGCCCATGGTCACTCATATGCATACAAGATTAACAGGGAGTGTCAAATAAGAAATTTAAAACATAGTCAATTAAGGTATAAAGAAAGGGCGCATTGAACAAATAATTAAGCCGTGCCCAGGTGCTGGACAAGAGGTATTTTTTCGTACTTGCCTCAAGTGCGAATAGTATCAAGTAGAGTAGGGCGAAGGTTGGCTTGCGAGTTCCAGTCGTGAAGAGGGCATCACCAAGAGAAGGAATACAGTGCTTTGAAAGGGACGACCTCAACTTGGAAGGACCCTTTTCTCAGCACTACACGCTCCGATTGGCCATGAACAAATAAAGGTGTGGATTCAGACAAAGTATCCTTGACCTGGCCAGTTCAGCAATATGAAGCTGTTCTCTTATCTTTCTCCTTCCACTATTCATTTACGTCATAGCCACAAAAACATTATTTCCTTTGTACTGGTGGCATAAGAGAAGGGTAGCGTCATTTGTTTCTATTTAGAAAACGTGAACCAAATATTCATCTACCAATGCGAGTAATTATTTTGCTCAAAAGCATTACGTGAGAAAGGCTCCACGTTTCCCCACAATAACGTATATTCTGCAATGCACTCTTTCTTCAAGGGAACCTCAAGGGAACGAACAGATAAGTTCCGATGAAGAAGAGTTCCGTTTAAAGAGAAAGATGTCCTGGAGTGCCGCACTATATGTCATACAGCATCCTAATACTGTTTTTTGTAATGCTGAGTATTAAAAAAGGAAATGATGCAGCAAGTAATAAAGAAAGCTACGTCGTTAGCGCTTCATGCAATTCTGAGACCATTACACGAAATAAAACCTAGTGAGTTGCATTTGCTAAGTGCCTTTCATTGGCACAATTGCACAAGAAGGAATAAGTGTTGCAGCCTAAAGCTTGAAATAGTCAACAACACCTCATTTGGTTGCGTAGTGGGGTTTTTTTTTCTCTGCCTTCCTTTCCTGTTCTTATTCTTTTATTCATACATTTATTTCATCTTATTATTTATATTCTATTTTTTTTCTTTTACGAGCACCGTTTTCTGGCACGCCTTTTATTATCTCTTTTGGAGACGATATCCCACGACCGCCAACAAAGCAGGTAATAGACGGGTGCTCTCCACAAGGCCTTTGACATGCCGGCACCGGCCCCGTGCACAGCACTCCTTTATTCTCAATTCTACACTCTCGCCGCTAACGCACCTTCGGCCATTGCCGCGCACACTCACCTTTCCTTCTCCCCTTTAGAAGAACCCTACCTATATGCACTGTGCCGAGGAAAGCATATGTCACCTTTAAAAAGAAAATACCACTTGTCGAAACGTTGGCTCCCACTTCCACTTTGTTCTCGTTTTGCTCATCGTTTTGAACTTCCAACGCTCGCATTCACCGTGTTTTCCTAATTGAAGGTAAGGTCACAGTTGATGCCTTTGCACTACTCTTATTTCTTCTTCTCAAGTGCAGGAGAAACGAAAAGCACCCAAGCAGCAAAACCGACTTGCATAGTAGGATGATTTTGGCGTTGGGATACCACCCATTTAAGTACACTTCCGACACTGCTAAACTAGGTATTGTAACAACTGAGAGCCAGTAATGCAAATATACGATCAATATCATGTGTTACATGCAATCAGGTAACTTCTTATAGGAAATTTTTTTGTACTGCTGAGTGATTACCACGCCATCCTGACCGTCTTTCGTGGTATCCGAAAACTGCGAAAGGATCAACACATCGAAAAAAGGAATCGCCAAAGTGCTACATTCGGATCTCGAAGCGACAACATCATTTGTGATTCGTGATCAATGTGATTTTTTGTGCGTTCTTCAACATGAGTGTGGCAATTAGGTTGATTGAAATAATTGCCACCAACGAAGGGCACGATGGCCCCGTCATCCGCACGTGCAGTCACAGAATTTATTGTAGAGCTAAAACTGCAGCGCAACACCAAAAGCTTTTCTGTGTCATCCAATATTGCAAATGAGTATATTTCACTGCACCACGACCACGGAACAATCTCAAAACGATATCCGCGCTCTACGTGAAGATGTAAACATGTAGCATGTAGCCGCCAATGCAACGCACTATTTACGTTTTGCGTCGTTCAGCCAGTGTTCACTAGATGGCGACTCTCCTCGAGCTCGTGGCGAATCCACTAATGAACCATTTTTTGCAAGGGCGCTAACAAACCCGTGAGGCCGTCTATCAGGCGGGGCAAAACTGGCGGGCAGGCATGTGCCGCTCGCTGTAGGGGTGCTTGGCTGCGCGAAAAGGACCATTCGCCCCCAGCAGAGTTGCTTCTTTTGGAAGAATTTTAAGAGTAGCTTTCTGTGAGTATCGGTATATGTGGTGGTTGTTCGTCACAACCAATATTTGTGCTCTATCTGGTTCTGTGTCACATTTTCGGACGGGATATACATCGGAAATCTATCGTCTTGCTAAATATGATGCAACCCCCTGCCAAGGACGATTCTTCGGCTAGCCCCCCTCCCCAGGCGTGGGAGAGTGCGATCAAGACGGATGACCCAGAATACTAACTCATGTTCGCAAAAGGCGCTAATCCCTTCGCGGCCACATGGCCGCCGCGTTATCTCATCTGACATGGTAACGACTACTAACTTACCTCTCCAATAAAGTTTAATTCTCTCTCTTGTATGAACCTAGGACCAATGTTGCCGCAAATAATTGCCGCATGGTTGGTTAGTGCTATACGAAACATCCGGTTAGAGGCTTCATCACATTTACCACAGTAGACATGTTCCATACGAATGTAATATTACAACGTGAGTATTATCGGGGTAATTACTTTTTACTCTCGTTAAAGAACAAGGACATCCGGGCGCAATAATGACACAGTGGTTTGTGACGTTTTCTTCTGTGCGCACGTCTGCCCTAGCGATGCATAATCTATTTGTTGCTAACAAGCCCAGATGACTGAGGTACTACAAAAAAGTTAATGCAGTGAAACTGTTTACTCGAGCTGAACTGGAAAGTGCACGTCCTCTCAGCTGGATCGTGTATAGATGATCACGCTGCCGATTGAAAGAGCCCACAATGGCGCCATGGCTAAAGAATGAGATACATGTCAAATAGTTTGGTTGCTAGTATTTTAAGCTTACGAAAGGTAATTTTGCATTGCATAGGTAGGTTTCACCCTTGAGTCACTTGAAATCGTACCAATCCGGCACGAAAAGTGTTAAAATCACAGTAACTCACCATATCACAACTAACGTTGCAAGATGCCACTGGAAAGCATGAATGTCATCATATACCACAGCAAATAAGAATGCGGCACGGCGGCAGAATTCTACTGAGTTTGAGGCCACGTTCCTCCTCACCGAGAAATCAGATCTATTCTAGCATCCATCTCTTCACTAATGATTTATTGCAGAAGTGAAAAAATGAAACTCTTGACAAGCGCGATGCGTGATGGCGAATGCAGTTCGAACTTTTTTTTTTTTCGCATGATGCCTGGGAACGACACCCACAAGACAAATCCTGGAGTCCAGTATTTCACCCAACTCATTGTCTCCAGTACAATGTTCCTGACAAATCGCTTTCAGTTAATCAGTAATAATCGCACCACAAAATGCAATAACTCCTCAGTGAGTGATGGGGCTGTTGGAATTCGCCTTGACTTTTCAAGAAACATATCACGATACGCTATTTCGCCCTACAAAAAGAACCCAAGTAGCAGCTTAATCGATTTATTGGCTCGGCATGATGTGGGGTACTAAGCAGATGCATAGATCAGCTACGTGCTCACTTATCCCAACTACTCTGCTCGACCGGCACGTCTCCTACAACCCCATATTGGTACGCATCTGTTTCTGTCATCTCTGAAAAAGCCCCAGCGACAAAAGCATCCGCTTGCGCAGTCAGCAGTGCACGCTCTTGGACCTCGTTGAAACAGCTGGTAGCATTTCCACTCGCCGCAGGAGCTGCTTTCGCATTCCTTGTAAACTTGGCCTGCAGGGCACTCTGCATAGGCAATGCAACAATATACAATGAGAATTGTATGGAAGAGTCTGCATTAAAATTCATTTGGCTGTGCAATAAACTCTGTGGATAAATTGTCGCATGTTGCTCATACACCTATATTATGTTCCAACGGCCCATAGGCTCGAAAACACACATTGTGAGGCAATACAACAAGGTTCGCAATTATTATCATTAGCTTCTCTAAAGACTGTCGCAATAGAATAGTATATTGGATAAATTTTATTAAAGGTCCTGCAGGACGTGTCGGTAAGATTCATCTATAACACATATATCTGGCACGCATCCCCACCGCAGCTCCTACTTTACGCACAGTTGGAAAGCCTGGCCTGAAGGCGTTACCAGGACGGATGAATTTTTTACTCGCTTTTTCATGACCAGCTTGGTATTAAGAAAGCACATTACACTGGCACTGCTCACCCACGCAAAATACGTTTTTTCAACCCTAAAATGGTCAAGGAATATTCTTGCAAGACTAACATTTTTAAGAGTCGTTCTTCCCAAAAACCTCTCGACAGTGGAACGCCTTCTCTACTAATACCGTACAATGCACCAATGTTTCGTTGTTCTCTCACGCGCTGTCTTGAAATTTTCTCTCCTCATTGCTACTTGCTATTTATTTAGTTTTTTTTCTTTTTTTAGTGGTCTTTAGACCATGGCATAAAGTTGCATTGTCTTTATGCTCTTGTCTTGTAATATTTGTTTTTCCTTTTTTATCTATTCTATTTTTTCTCGCAAAACTTGGTAGTATTTGCTAGTTTGGCTTCATGATGAGTTGATTACAGGGATATGCTTGTTACGATCCCATGACGGAAATGCTGTGATGTCGCGTTTGCTTTTTACGCCTACCACTGCCTAAAGCCTGGCGCTCAGGCTCGTAGTATTCTTCTAATTCATAATAACAAGAAGAAACTTTATTAAAAAGAATGGTCTGGCAGTTTTAGTTGTGGAGGCACAGGTTGCGGCTCGAAGTCCTTGGACTCGGGTGGCACCTTTGGCTTGCACGATGACCAGAGCAGGTCTTTCAACTCCGTACTTTTGAGAGCCGCCTCTCAGCGGTGGCGACGCCGATGAAGAAGGTCCCCGGTGGCCGCCCCAGCTGGGGCTGTGTCGGGAATATGCGAGCTCGAGGCTTTCCGTACACTGGTAACGGTCGTGGTTCTTGACGCGTCGCGAACAGAGGTGGTTTCAGTACCGCTGTTGCCGGCACATTTCCTGAGCATATGTCGCAGCGTTGTTCTCATTCATTTGTCCGCGTGAACAAACTTACGCGACATGTCTTTCCTGGTAACGTACTGTATTCGATCAGGATTATTAAATTTCCGATTGTGTCCGCAGAGCTAGGTCAACATATGCAGTGGTCCTCAAGTTTGGGCGTCTCGGCTTCCATTACCTCAAAGTTGAATTCACTACTTTCATGACGCGAATCAAGTAACTCTCCGATGTAATGTCATTTATTAATGACAAGACGAGACTGTTCCAACGCACGTAATGCACTCAAGATTGAAAAAAGTCTCTTGCGGCCTGCTTCTTAAGCCGCCGTTTTCCTTATGGCAGCGGCCGCCACCGATTGGCTGGCTCTTTGTCGTCCAGAAGCGAAGGTGGTGCCGCAAATTCTGATGTGGTACGCATTTCTTTAAATGCCCACAGAACTGTGCTTGCTTGACCTCAAATTACCTTTGTTTGGCGCATTTAACGCGATAACAGGGCCTCGCAAATTACGTCGTTTCCGTGATGTGCGATCGGCATGAAAGGTGACATGGTACGTTTCTGTCGCATTCGTGTAAACACCGCTTCTGTAGTCTCGGATAAAGACCTCTCTCAGCGATCTCAAGTCTCCCTTGTTCTGTGTCAATGACAAATTCTGCGCCTATAAGTTCCTTCAAGTCATCCACTTTCATTGTCATCAGCGGCCATTGAATATGTTCTTCTTGAAACCGGCACTTGCAATTCTAGAACAATTTCTCGATATTTATGGATGTGGGGCCTTGTTTAGGCTTAATATGAAATTATGTCCAAACTATAAAATTTCGCGCTAGGATATTCAAAAATAAAAATAAATTCAAGACGTATATAAGAAACGCGAGAACTGTGGACGTGTCGCCCATTTTGATTTGAATAACCGCAAATTATTTTCGAATTAGCATGACAAGTAGCGCTTTTCATCGTACTGCCACGTATTGAGAGTAAATGGCCAAGTAAAGAACAGTGTATAGATGCCCGGAGCTTTCAGTGAAATATTCCAACTCCAATTTCACCGTTCATCATTCTATCTGAGATGTTGATAAGTGCAATCTCACTAGTACACTTATGTGCAACCTGCAAGACAAACCCATGCTGCACCGCCAACAAAGCAGCACGAAGAAATCTGAGCACGAGTGCTGGGTACGACGGTCCGAGTTGTGAGGCTAAAGCGCTGTCTATGCACTACTTATGCCAAAATTTACCGGGAACCACACATAGGTATGGTAGCTTTCGAGAAAGCGCAGTACTCATCTGTTTGGGCAAGTTGTACTTCAGAAGAAGGTCAGCATTTGACCCCGTGTCAGCATGTTTCTCAGCAAATGCGCTAGCACATGACTTTCTTCGAGCTACGTCTGTAGACAGCATACGAAAAACTTACTCATATCTTTTGCACTGGTGTCTTTAAAGGAAATGCTCTTTTGACACCATCGCATTCACTCACTCGTCGTGAAATGACATGCTGTTTTGAACCCATTACATTATATATAAGAGCCATCCAGCACCCGTCTTCCTTGCAGGTCGTATTAAGTTTCATGTAACCTTGGCACTTGCTTTATTTGCAAAGCAAGTTTGTATAGCAACGGATTTTAAACGTGCTGAAGTTCTCTTTTCAGAATATGGCATCAAGCAGAAGGCTGTGCTGTTAGTATAAGGACTAGTACTGCAACACAATTTCAGGTTGAGATGGGTAACTTTATTGCATTAAAAACCACGTAGAAGCAAATTTAAGCTATGAATTTCGCAGCGTCATTTGCATAACCGAAACAAAATATTATCTTTGCACAAAATAAATTGACAAGCTGAAGTACTACATTCGTACAAATTAAGGGATATCTAGGATCTTTTCTCTTAGGGCTAAACTGGCTATGAAGGTTGTCAGCACTTTTTAGAACCCGTGTCACTGGTAAATCGTTCAAGTGTTATTATTTTAAATTTTCTTTGTGCATCATTTCGCTTCCTTATTCCTCTTTTTCTCCTTACCTTACGTAGAGAAATTCAGCAACCCAGTGCTCTTAATCTTAAAATCATCAAACCCACTAGCTGGCTCACATGTTTGAAAAATATTGGTGTAAAAGCACAGAATCAACGTCGCAGGCATTAAAACTTTTCTCACAATGGGCGTCATAAGATTTCCAATACTAATAATTCATTCCCTACATAACTGAGCTGTTCAGTTTTGTTTTCAATACCTTTAGGGGCATGATGATATTCTGAAGATGATGCTGTTGAGCAATTTAGGCATCTCAATTGGACAAAGAAAAGAAGACTAGCACGATCATTCCTTTCCAAATTTGTGATGACAGACACTGAGTTACCGGGCAGATTTCTCATGCCTCATATATAAGGAGGTAGGCTTAGTGAAAAAGTGGATGTCAACGTATTCCTGTCAAATTTTGTGCAAGCATCTCGCAAAAGCGGTGCCAGCTTAAGCATTCCTACTACCGAACACCATTTTATTAGGTGAAGGCCAGGGCAGCTCGATAGCAGCTTCCATATTTATTTGCTACCTTGGCACAATGACTGACCTAAATAACGTAGCTGATAAATGCATCTTTATACTAATAAGGCAGACGCGCCATATAAAAAACGATCTCACCTTTATAGTACCAGTGCAGGCATTTGGAGTTTATTGTAAGGTGCCCTACCGTAAATTATTCTTCTAAGAAAAGTTATTTCGTAAAACAAAATATAAAGGGTTATAATGCGCTTTCCGTACAGGCATGTCGTACATTACTTTGAGGGTCTGAAATTAGGCGTTCCAACTTCAGAGCTTTCAGCGATTATGCAGCATGCAGCAGTGAATTCTGACTACATCTCATCTGCAACCAGGCTACCACACATGTACTGTGCGAAAGCTATCCATTAGCATTGCTGTTTAGTATAGGTCTCGCTTTCGCAGACCTGCTCTTAGAAATCGACATTTTCTATAGTTTATCGCAATTTTTGTATTAGTCAGTCTTAGTTCAACTCTGCATAAAATAAACGTATTTTTATTCTCTATAATTACGGCGTTGTCGGTATAGATTCGGAAGCCACGAGCTCCTATGAGGAGAATCAGCAGCCAGGGCCCCTGGGGCATGGTCTTTTGCTCTGAACAGCAGGAGTTATACAGATGCCCAGGAGAGCAGCAGGAGGCTCAACACTGCAATTGTCGCCATTAGGAAAACGCGGGTATTTGCTTCAAACAAAATCTTCCATTCGCTCAGTGTGTAATATATAGTCACAAAAGGTCAAAAAATAAAATAACCTGCATCATATATTTTGCACATTTCATCAATTTTGGCAAGGCCCCATTGTTTCCTAAGAAAGCTCACGTTTACCGCGTTGCTTCTCTGTGGCATCATCTGTGGCACTCATCTAACGCCTCGTTTTGCATTCATGAGAGCCCCAAAAGATAGTGTATGTTCTGCAACAAAAGCACACATTTGATCTTCACTTGCATGATGGCATCTGAAGAAAAGAAAGATCCCGTTATAGTGTCAGTTACCATAATAATTTAGCAGCTGTAATTGCAACATGGCCGGTTATTCTCAAAAAATTTGTGAGGCCACTAGGGTATTAGAGCCGAGGCTACGCTCACAAATGAGTTGCTTACAAAGGCCTCATGCGGTGCTTATCTTCGAAGCATTATACCTCATCTTTCAGCGGGAAGAGCTGATGCGAAAGCCTCAAATGGCCCACTAATGAAAAAACCAGCGTGTGTCATATGTAACAGCGAATTGGCACGTAAACTCGGATCCCCATTGACTGCAACGCCATGTCACAAGCTGGGTCTTCGTGTTGAGCAGCGCACCACCATAGCCGCTAAGCGACCACGGCTACTAAGTTTGGCAAATGCGTGTACTCTTTTCAAACAATTTATTGGAAGCAGCAACAACCTGCAACTTCAAGAACGCACGATCAGTCGTGCAGATGGGTGTGATAAAGAGCGGTAGAAGAGAAAGAAAGCGATTAAGATGTTAAAGGAGAGCGTTTAACTAAAGTGTGTTGCCATGCCAGTTGGGGATGGCCGATACATATTAGCGTGGCAAAAAAACTATAAAGATATAAGTCGTACAGGGAAATAACAAACAATGAAACGCACACGTGAAGCATAACACAGCGCACGTATGACTTTTTGCAAGAATTTTGCCAAGGAATATTGATAACACAGCCCGCATCACTTAAAGCGGAGTTTCTTAAAATTTTATGAGTGGAGCTGGTTTTGTCGATACCTACCTATGTACGCCTTCACGTACATCTCGCGAGCAATAGCTACCACAAGTAAAAATTACAGGGAAAAAGTCATTAATTGAAAGTAAAGCGGTGAAGCATAGTTACAGCAGATTTCTTACATTGCGTGGGAATTCATAAACTTTGTGAAGTGAAAGAAGGAGCAAAACGGAAGTTTGATTGAATAAACATCAGGCACAGAATATTAAGAGGCATGGCGTGTATTGTAGCAGGGGCTATCACTAGAAAAGCTTCTAAAGTGTGCTGGCAATGAGCTTTAGCGTTCTGAGCTTAACCTAAGTATAGGAGCAAAAGCTGAACTCAGCTAATTCAGCTTATTGTCTCATTTCTTCTTGAATCCATTTTATAGTAAGATGTGGCCTGTGCTCCATATATCTAATATGTCTTCTCCTAATTCATTAGGGAAAAGACAGCTGCCTTATTTTGGGTCGTTCATTTGAGGTGTGTACCACATGAAGTCGCAATCAGTTATTCGTCACTGCAGTGTGCTGTTCTAGTGCCACTCGCGCAAGCCCTGTAGCCTAAATATAAGCTAATATATCGAGTAAATCTGCATTACGTCCATGAGTGCTTTAAATAACGCTGTCCTGAGTTCTGCTACAGTCAGTCAATACTTAAGGCTTTGCAAAAGTAATGGCTTCCGTATGGACTGAATCGTGCATATCCCGCGCATGGTGAAAAAGGTGTGAGGGAAGCTTCCACTTCCACACAGTCGTCGTGGTTGACCAAGCACCCGTGCATAATGACATCCACGGAACGCGTTTGGTGCCTCTTCGCTAGAAACTGCATGATGATATCGGCACCTGCACTGAGTAATAGCGCCGCATTAAGTCCTTCCTTCCCCACATTACGTCGTCGCTTGCGGCTACTAATCGGTGTGCGTCATTACCTCTTTCTCTCTTCCTGAACTCGGCGTCATCCTCCGTCACCAGCTTTGCTCTCCTTTTCACAAAATACTACTAACCCTACCACACACCACAGTATCCAAACACGTGGGATGCCAAACAGAAATGATTGCCATAAATGTAGCTGACGCAGTGAGCTCAATAACGTAAAGCAAGAAAGAAAACTCACCTGCAAACAAGCGCGAAACTTAGCCTATCATCCACACCCTTGTTACCCCAGAAGATACCTTCGCTCTAAAACTATGCTGCGCGGAAGCATCACAAAGATCCTACGCGAAAAAAGCCCGACCCTAATAGCTGACAGTGCCAAAGAGCTGTCCGTCTATAGGTATGACCAGTCCAGTTGATTGTTATTACTAGTTGTATACGTAATTACGGCAGGCTGCGAAATACAAGGCGTTTAATTTCTCGACCTGCATTTATATAACGACTTGAGGAAATAGCCACCGCAATAATTAAGCATCTCTTACATACGCATGAATGCTTTTTGTTGCATAAGCCAAGCATCTGAAAATCACCACAATGCCACGAATCCAGGTACGAATGGGTATCATGCTGAACGATCAAGACAATATTCTGCGATTACAAGTAAAACATCGAAATTTGAGCATTACGTAAGTCTGTATTTTTTTAGTATCTCTTGTAAATTTAGAACGATATCTCAAAATCTTGATGCCCTTTTCTTATGACATATATTTCAGACTTTATCACGCATGAAAGGTAAGGTGTGTCGTTATTGATTTGAAGGAAGAACTGAGTGAAGACTGGAAGAACAAGTGGACCTATATCTTCTTTCCAGAAAAAAAGAAGTCGCTATCTCCCAAATATTTTTTTAGAAATTCTTCAAAGATCCGGCAACATATGCTGTATAGATTGATGCACACGAGATTTCTGGCATACGTGGAGCAGCAGAAGGCGGCCGCTGCGAGAGAAACTTGAACCGGTGACGTCTTGGTCGAAAGCCGAACGCCATAGCTACGAACTTATACCGCGACACTTGAAACAACTTTACTCGCAGTGAAAATCAATTTAACGAACGGTCGTTTGGACACCCATGTCCTTTATGGGAGTCACGAAAGTTATCTTTAATTGACTCTCAGGTAGGGCGCAAACGAGATTGCATTAATATTTTAGGATATATGGCTGTACACGGAGCAAACCACCGACCATACCTTTACAACATCTGATGAATGATTAGTCCAGGAAAGGAACGTCCCACGTCACTCAAATTATAAGTGCCACCATTTTAGCTGTCAGACCTTGTCTTTTTTGTCCTTGAAACAGACGTATCTAAGTCATTTCGCAGAAAATGCCTTGAACTACAACTTGTATTGATGTCTATAATTTGTCGTGAAAGCTTCAAAATTTGCTGCAATAATGAAAACTGTATGAGGGCTCTTATGTATTGTTTTTAGGTACGGACCCATCGTAGCAGGCTCGTAAGCATCCAGGTGCGTGTAATCTATTTATCCCATCGGTTTTTCCCAGAACACGGCAAATAAATTAAAATGAAAAATGAAAAACTTTAACGAGCTTGATCTTCGCACTGAGAGTAATGTGGGGGGGGGGGGGGGCGAGATCCTATCTGCGTCATACATCTGTATTGATGCAATCAGTCGTGCCATTATTCTATTCCCACATGCAGATATCTGCTCAGAACAACATATACGCGTGCCATCAGCGCGACTGATTTTCTTGAATAACAGAGAAGTACGACTAACAAGCAATGTACATTTGCACGTAATCTCCTCTAGCCATGTTCTGGGTGTGAAAGTCGAATAAACTACAGAATTGACACAAGATAAAAGCAGTGGCGTGAAACGGACCGGGAAGCAGAACAGTTGACGAACACATACACACGCGTGTCCGGTGATTCATCAATCACGAAAGTAAAATTTTTGCCTCCTTGATAAAGCATATTCAGGAAACTTCAAGCGCTACAGAGGACAGCGACCATGGGAAGCCTGCTTCGACTGTTTTTTCACATGTGCTCGAATAGCATTCACCTAATCATCCAGACATGAGCGGTAAAATAGAGTACTGGAGACCAATAACGCCGCAGCGTATTACAATGTTTTGCATTTAGGACGTTCCAGACCGTGGGGTTAATAAATTTATATCTGCCAAAATAGATAAGTCAGGCTTGTAGGATACGTGCTGAAACTGCCCACAAAAGGTTTTTTCTGAAGCACTCTTCCCAGTTCTTCAAAGAGCGGCATTTTATAATATTTGTTATCTAGACCACAGAGTATGAAAATAACTCCTATGCAGTGTGTAGTGAAACAATAAATGTGGAACATACGCTTCGGTCTGAAACCACCCACGGACCACCAAGGAGCTCTACTAGCAGCTCTGGCTGATAAAGCTGCTGTTTCTTCTTGACCTTTAACGGGTAGAATTGAAGCACACACCATCAATGCCAGCAGAAAGTGAAGGATACACATTGTTCTCATTCTAAATTTGCTGGTACTCCCGGCAAAGCCACGTATCTATATCTAACCAAGACAATGCTAAGAAATGGCAAGCTGTTTTCGAATATCTTGTTCCTAGAAGTAAGGACAGGTGAAATTGATAGGAAGCACTTTTCATATTTATATGCCAGTATTTTCTGTAGCTGCAAGCCGTGCTGAGGCGCGAGTGGTAACCGGTTCGCACCATTTTTATTTTCAGGTGTTAACTTCAATTGTATTCACCTTCGTACAATGCACGGTTGACATCAGCACAGCGGCAGAAAATAGTAGGCAGTAATGACGTCATGAAGCATTAGGTCTGGATAGTACCCTGTATTTTACTCTTTCATATATGACGCATAGTGGCGGCAACCAATATAAATGGTATTCTTCGTCGTACAAAACAAAATACAAGACTTCGAAATGAAAAGGATAATACTTTACGACCACTTGGCTGCATAGTAACACGAACTTCTTTCTAGCTCAACCTACTGCTCCACTACAGAATAGCGTCATATTCGAATAAAACTTATGATTCATATGGGTTACCTCAGAGGAAAAGTTTACCTGCAGCATTTCTAAATCAGTTCTGCAATTTTTGAAGTGCTAGGAAAGCACAACTGTTTCACACGCGACTAAAATGCAAACTTACTTGCAGCGTCAGGCAGGATCCTTGTTTTGTTACTGTAAGAACATATCCCACAATTCAAATGCTTTAGGCATGCAAGACCCTTAATGCAATGCAGCGTTACCACGGTGCGATATCACACGCAGGAAGTCTAGTGCCGTTACTGGGGTAGCCTTCACCATCGATTTGGTTGAAGGCACAGGAATTTGCTCCTCTACATTTGTATCCACGTTTTCACAATTTGCCTCTTGATTCTCTCAGGTTCCTTTAGCTAGACGGTGGTTTAAAGATAAGCTGCAAAACTATAGCAGCCTCCGGCGTGACCACGCTTTCCAGGCTTTATATTGTTCTCTGCTTTAGCATCAGGGTGATGGCTGAGAGGACGCACGATAACGAAAAATATGTGCAGTCGCTGAGAAGTGAAACCACCCATTGCTATTCTCTATGACTGTAGTTTGAATCCATTCGGGGTAATGCGCATTTTAAAGCGTATAGCTTTCTACGGTAGTATCGTTTGTTGGTGCTCGGTGGCTGTTAGACGCAGGTTGCAACAAAGGCGTCGACTCAAGAAGCGCAGGGCTGTGTTTGCAGGGTGCTTTCATTGCGGAATTCCAACTGTCACAGCTATTTGATATTACCGTGCGCTCCACCTATACCACTACCACTAGACTCTTCACATATCAAACTACCGCTAGACGGCTCTGTTTGCTATAGGACTGCGCAATCAAACAGCAAATGGTGCCAAAACATTGGAGAGATACGATCTCTCCATTGCTATTCACAGCGTGTTTACAGGAGGTATTCAGAGACCTGGATTGGGAAGAATTGAGGATAAGAGTTAATGGAGAATACCTTCGTAACTTGCGATTTGCTGATATATTGCCTTGCTTAGTAGCTCAGGGGAAAAACTGCAATGCATGCTCACTGACCTGGAGAGGCAAAGCTGAAGGGTGGGTCTAAAAATTAATCTGCAGGAAACTAAACTAATGTTTAACAGTCTGGGAAGAGAACAGCAGTTTACGATAGGTAGCGAGGCACTGGAAGTGGTAAGGGAATACATCTACTTAGGGCAGATAGTGACCGCGGATCCGGATCATGAGTCTGAAATAATCAGAAGAATGAGAATGGGCTGGGGTGCGTTTCGCAGACATTCTCAGATCATGAACAGCAGGTTGCCATTATCCCTCAAGAGAAAAGTGTATAACTGTTGTGTCTTACCAGTACTCACGTACGAGGCAGAAACCTGGAGGGTTGCGAAGAGTTCTACTTAAATTGAGGACGACACAACGAACTATGGAAAGAAGACTGATGGGGGTAACGTTAAGGGACAAGAAAAAGAGCCCATTGGGTGAGGGAACAGACGCGAGGTAATGACATCTTAGTTGAAATCAAGAAAAAGAAATGGGGGGGGGGGGGGCATGAGCAGGACATGTAATGAGGAGGGAAAATAACCGATGGTCATTAAGGGTTACGGACTGGATTCCAAGAGAACGGAAGCGTAGCAGGGGGCGACAGAAAGTTAGGTGGGCGGATGAGAATAAGAAGTTTGCAGGGACAACATGGCCACAATTAGTACATGACCGGGGCAGTTGGAGAAGTATGGGAGAGGCCTTTGCCCTGCAGTGGGCGTAACCAGGCTCATGATGATGATGATTATGATGGTATCTGACTGAAAGAAAGATCCCTTTGTAGCGTCTGCTACCTTAAAAATTTACCAGCTGGGACTGCAACATCGCGTTAGTCCTGAGAAATATTCTTACGCCACCAGGGTACTGTAGGTGAGGCTACGCTCACAAACTATTTGCTTACAAAGCCCCATGCGATGCTTATCTTTCATTGAATACCTAAGCTTTGAGCGCGAAGAGTTGATGCGAGAGCCTCAAATGACCCGCTGAGCGAAAACGCCAGCGTCCGTCGTCTGTAACAGCGAAACGGCACATAAGCTCGGATTGTCGTTGGCTTTTACAAGCTGCGCCTCGACGCTGCAGAAATGGTGGAAAGGAAGTTCGGCTGCTGAAGTAGCGTGCCATGTGTTACGTGAGGGGAGAGGGCATCGCCGCGAAGCCTAGTCACCCTCGCTGTCGCTCTCGGCACTCGCGCTCGTCGATGGAGCGGGGCGAGAGAAAGGGCTTACCTGCTCTGCAATAGCGCTCCAGGGATTGCGTGACGTGAGAGGCCATCACCACAACGCCTCGCCCAATGTTTTTTTTTAATTTTTTTTTCCCTTTCGGACTCTGTCTTGGTCTTTTCCGAAAGGCAGTTCAGTTTCGTTCGGCATATTCGCGCATCTTTATTGTGTACACGACAGTTTCACGTGGTCAGTTTTCGCAGTTTTGTGGCGTCGCACGAAAGGCAGGAGAAGTGGGTGCAGCCCGAAAACATTTTGACCAATCGCGGAATATTAGGCATGAATGATGCCTCGAATTACGAAGCAAACGTCTTTTTCTTTCTTTCCGTTTATTCATGCGTAATGAATGTGTACAAGTCATATCAGGAGGGGGAACTTTCGCAGTTTTCGTGCAGTCCCTTGACAGAAAAGTGACGTAGGGGCGACCAGAAAAAAAACTTTTGCACATTGTGGAAGGCTGATTTCTGCGAAGTGGAAAGTGGTGCTGTAATCTGTGGCGTCGTCAATCCGCGGTACCAGCGCATGTGACGGGGATCACAGCTCCTGCAAGGGGCGATGGCGAGTGGCTACGAGTAAGGCTCGATGTGACGCTCCCTTGGGTGTTGTCGCCGCTGACACTGATGGCACGATTTCCCAACGACGAAGGGCCGCTGTCGTCGTTGGTGGAACGAAAGCGTGAGGAGAGAAGCGTAGTGCCGCGCAAGAAGTGCGCCTCTTTGGAAACAAAGCGCGCTACTCACAGCGTTCTCTTCGTAATGTAAACAGTGTACCTATATAAGGATAATACAGAATATTGATGCTTGAAATGAAAACAATATAGAGCTGCGCTCAAATTCTGCATTAGGGGTATCCTAAACGTAGGTGAATTTTCTTTCTTTCACTTCGCTTAGAGCCTGTGCCAGACATCGAAACTCCTTACATTAACAGTGTTTTCACTTTGCTTTCGCTGTGAAATGAACCAAGTGTGCAAAAAGCGAGTACTTTCTGGTGTGTGTGTGTGTGTGTGTGTGTGTGTGTGTGTGTGTGTGTGTGTGTGTGTGTGTGTGTGTGTGTGTGTGTGTGTGTGTGTGTGTGTGTGTGTGTGTGTGTGTGTGTTAAATCTTCCTCCTGAACACGTGGTCTCACAAGAACGACAAAGAATATACGCCCGTCGAAATATTCCAACTCCACAGGTAGACCAAATTTTTTTTTATGGTCACCTTGTGTTAATATTCTTTTCAGTGTTGTGAATGTAGCTGTCGAGTCATAATATAGAGCAAAATGGTGAGAAAGCTGCCACATCTATTGGTGCCTTTTGGGCCACAGCATCGGTCTCATGCACGGTATCGGAGTGCACGGCGTTCTTTTTTTCTGCTATCGACCTTCAATCAATTCCCGACGACGTTTTTTTTTTGTTGGTACTGTTCTGGCGCATTTTCGCTCCCAATTATATGATATAAGAGAACACTTTCACTAATTCAACGGTTTACTGACAGCAACCAACGCCATTGGCCGGTAGTCTCGTTTCCGCATGTCTCACGATGCTTGCAGGAAATTCTCTGTTATATCACTCCACTGTCACAAAAGAATTCGGAAAAGTAGGCACATTTTCTCCTGTATATTTATTTATTTATTTATTTATTTATTTATTTATTTATTTATTTATTTATTTATTAGAAATACCTACAGCGCCCGAGTTGGGCATTATCGTAGGGGGTTAATTACAAACATAAAGGTCTTAAAGGTGCTGCATTTACCTCACGAGGACTCCTCTGTCCTTTAGTGTACACTTGTACATGCAACTTCTTTAATGAGAAATCGCTTGCCAAATGTGTTTGGCACCTTCTCGGTGTTGAGGAACCAGGAATGAGAAATTTCGTGTGATGAAAATGAGACTTCATCGGCGCAGAGAAAGAAGGTGCAGAAGTCAACGCAATATTTAATGGGGCTTCAAGAGAATTCGATGACATTATGCGCAGGACATCAGTACATTCTTTCCTGATAATGGAAAAAATGCGCACTTTTTTCATCGCTACTTGGGTCTCGTACTGGGCTATGGTAGTAGCATACTGCTAGCGACGCCCTTCGGGCACTACCACCGCCAAAGGCATTTTTCTTGTTCATTTCTGTGCAGCGGCCTCACACAGAAGCAGCCGCTACGGCAACCTAGCCTGCAAGCAGGGGATTTGTGCTGTCCTATCTGGTACCATTTCTCGCCATAGCTGATGCTATGACATAGCTTATAAATTTTACTCTATGGGCATTCTGCATGTTTGCAAGTTTCCTTTTATAACAAACCAAAGTTCCAAGCAGTAAAGAGTTGCTATAGCTTATAGCTTGCCGAATATATTGATTAAACTTTTAAAAGACGCTGTGTAATGAGAACTGGTTTTCAGACATATTAGGCAAGTTTTTCAGGCCTCATTCTTGTGAGGCGCTGGTATCTCTACAAACGCAATATTTAATGCAGTTGAAGACTGCGCAGTCCGTTTCATATTATTAATTTACTGCTGTCGCGCGCCTAACTTTCGTGAAGGCAGCGATACGACTATCATTAATTACAAGTCGCAAATAACATCAAAGCATGCAGTTATTTCTCAAGATGAGCCACTCTCCAAAAGCCTAATGAACTCACGAAAGCGTCGACCGACACGCCTCTGATCCACGTCGCAGAGCGTATCTATTTATGTACCGACGGCTGGGGTGCGGGAAGCATCGTGTGATTGGCTATATCATTCAGCTACCCATAGCCCCTGCTGCTTTTCCGCTTCCAACGCAAACAGGAACATGCACATATGCTTCTCAGCGCATAACGGCTGCAATAAGCGGTTGCAAACTATAACCGTGCTAATAAGCAGTAGTGGCTAAGCAGCGTTTACTGTACCCTGCAGGAGTGTCGGCGTCAGCAGGGGTTTGATGTGTGGCGACACCACGCACCCGAGCCCAAGAGGGTTGGACCCTCCTGCGTCTAACCGTGCGCGCCTCAGCCGTGTCCGGAGAAAACAGAGTCCTGGGGGTTGTGCCAAAGCCGGTTTGGACCTTTAAGGTCCCTCGGCAGTGGCGACACACCCCTTTGACCTCCGCTTTACGTAGACGGCGCCCTCGGAGTGACACACCCGGGGGATACCACCGGTAGCCTTTTCCTGTCCCTCTATTCAATCTATTACGTTCCTATCTAGTTACATTTTCTCTCCTGCGCTCTCATTTCTTCCATTTTTTGTGTTTCTGACAGGTCGCTTTAACTAACCTGGTATGGTTTATCCAACCTTGAGCATGGCGCATTCGGTTATAGCAGCAATGCATGGCTGGCGTGTGCAAGTCGTTACTCTGTCAAACTTGTAGCGTCGCCTTGTTGGGCTCCTTGGTAGGTCGCTGCCATTGCTGCCGAAGTAACAACATCTCAAATGCATAAGGCATCGTTCCCTTTGCTACCTGATCATACCGCTGCAAAGCGTGTACGCACTGAAGTCTCCCTGAACTTCTTCGTACAACACAAATAATCTTTTCCACGCTACTACATTATCTCCAGTGATAAACCTGAAAAACCAGTAAGAGGCATTTCACCTTTGCATCCATGGAAATCCCTAACAGGCACGATTAGACCAGACTACAAATCTCGCAAGATGGCAAGCGGCGACTTCCTCCTTGAGGTTCGTCAAAAGTTGCAACATGACAAACTTGCAAGACTCACATCCGTTGCTGACATCCCAATAACAGTGACTCCACATCACTCCGGGAACACAGTCCAACACATGATCTCTGATGCGGACTTGTTAGAACTAATCGAAGCACAACTATTGCAAGGCGGATAAGAGCGAAATTTCATTAAGGCAAAAGGAATAAAAATCTGGCGAGACAACAACGAAATTCCAACAAAGCATCTGGTCATTACATTTTCGTCTGAAGTTGTACCTGAGACCATCGAGACAAGCTATACTAAAACCCGTGTCACGCCCTATATTTGTAGCCCTTGACGGTGTTTCAAATCCCGGAAGTACGACCACCGCTCGCAAAGCTGCGCAGGTCAACTCACCTGTGCAAAATGTGGCCACAAAAGTCACTCCTCACTAGTCACTAGGCGATCACCCGGAATTTTCCCGATCGTGCGTAATGTGGAAAAAAAGGTAAAGAAATAATTACATTGAAAACGAAAGAAAATATCTCATTCAACGAAGCCAGAAAAAGGTGCTCAGTTTTTCACAGTACAGGTGACGCGGAGGTGGCGCGTCAGGTGACAGCCCTGCATCGGCCTTCGCCACTTCCGCGGCCCGTGCGCAGTGAGCCTTTGGGTGTGAGCCAGCCCCCACGGTGGCAATAAGCAAAGTACTCCGCTCACCCAGTAAGAGCTCGGCGACTCCTGGGCCATCGGGCCACAAGGCCTCTATGCACCAGTGGAAGCCTGAAACACGAACAAGCCGCCTACAAGGGCGGGCATCCAGCGCCTCCCGGGAGGAAATGGATACAACACCTGCGCTGCAGGTGCCGGAAGAGCAGCGTGGATCAATCGACCACGCCAAGAAAGAAAAACAGAAGATCATGGGTCCCGGCAAGAACACATCCATATAAATTTGAATTTCTCCTGAACACACAGGACACACTTTTTAAAACATTACAATGACCATGAAGATAATGCATAGGAATACCAGAGGACAAATCCATTATCTGCACGGCATGACTCAATTATTATCTCCATATCAGCAGGAGTGGTTCTGCGTCCAGGAGGCACATTTAAATTCAAAAGTGAATTTTCTCCTGCAATACGGTATTTTGCAGACTGCGACGACGCTGTTGCCTCGTCTGGTGGGATATCAAGTATTTGGTAACTTTGACAACTATTTGGTAACTCTATCTTCTTTATACCTATCGCCCAGACATCAGCTCAGCAAAACAGACTTCTGCAACCTCATTGACTAGCTCCTGGAACCACAGATTCTCACTGGAGATTTTATTGCTCATGTAAGGAGGGTTATTGGACGAGTCCAACAAACGGGCGGTAGCTCGGAACAGTACGCAAGGAGAACAAGTTGGTGGTGTTCGGGCCCCGATCTCGTACCCTCCGCTCATGATGATAATCGGGATGTCATTCTCTTCCTTTCTTCGTTACACTCATAACTATTCTTGGGGAGACTCCCGTTGCGACAAGAGAGGCCAGCTAATAGTGAACTTTCTTTTATCCTCTCTTGCGTGCCTCTTCAATAAAATAAGTCCCACGTATTACAATGTACAACATAGTTGGTGCTCTTCAATATATTGAGCAATTAGTTCTACGGCTATGTTTCAGTATTTAGAATGTAGTGCAATGAAAAACGCCTTCGCAAGTGACCACTTCCCTGTGACCTTAAACCTGATACAGCAACACGAATGCCATCCAGATGTTCCTCGGTCGATGCTATCATCTGCCGACAGGGATCATTTCAGAGAATCAAGTTAGATGTCACAAGATTTGTATCAGTGAATTTAGCATAGACGACGCAGTACCGTGTTTTGCCAGTTTTATAATAGACGCAGCAGAATATGCATCCCAAAGACAAAAGGGAACTCATGCGAAAAACGTGTCCCCTGGTGGAACGATGACTAGGCAGGCGCAAAAGAAACACAACAAAGCCTGGGGCATTCTTCGTCGATATGCTCATGCGGAAAACCTTAGTGCATTCGAACCGATGAAATCGCAAGGAAGGAGCACGCGAAGGCAAGCAAGTAGGGTATGCAGGGAGAGGCTTCTTTCCGGTATTAATTCGTACACACAGAAGGTGAAAGTATAGGACGGGCTGAGAAGACTGGAGAAGCATCAAATCCGTCCCTTGCCCTTACTAAACGAACAAGGAGAGTCTGAAGGACCAAGCCCGCTCTCTTGGTGAGAACTTTGAGGGCGTTTCTAGCTCTATGCACTATGCTTTGTCTTTCCTGAAAAACAAAGAAATGGAGGAACGGAAGACACCCAACGGCAAATGTAGCCCAAACGAACCTTTTAACCAGCGTTCTGTGTTGCTGAGCTGAAAGCTTCCTTAAACACGTGTCAGCATTCTGCTCTTGGTCCCGACAGAGTTATGTACGCGATCATTACACACCTTCACAAAGACACACAAATCACACTACTCGCACTCTTTAGTACTCTCTGGGCAGCTGGGCATTTTCCATCCTCATGGAAAGAAACTACTGTAATGCTGTGCTAAAGCTATGCAAGGATCCCGCCTCAGTAACGAGCTATCGTCCGACAGCGTCAACAAGTTACCCCTGCAAGTTCTTTGAAAAAATGATGCATTGTCGCTTTCTGCATTATCTTGAGCGGGACAAAGTGCTTGATCCCTACCAATGTGGATTTAGGGAAGGCCGGTCAACAACTGATCACCTCGTGCGTGTAGAGGCCAATATTCGTGATCCTTTGTCCATAAGCAATTCTTGTCCATTTTTCTTGACATTGAAATGGCCTACGAGAAACCACGTAGCGCTATGGAATCCTCCGAGACTGTCACTAATGGGTACCGCGGGGAACATGCTGAACGTTATTGAGAGTTACCTGTCGAAACGTATTTACCGCGGAAAAATAGGCAACATACCCTTTGGTTAATTCACACAGGAAACTGGGGTACACCAAGAAGGCGTCCCTAGCTGTATGCTTTTTATTGTGACGATCAACACGCTCCGTTATTCACTACCTACAGCCATTTTCTTTTCTGTTTACGCCGACTACGTACAGCGAGTGGGCAGGAAAGAGCAGCTACAATGCGGACGTCCGAAATCTTTCTTTGCTTCTCGATGCAGATGGTACCGATGTGTGTCAACGGCGAGCCACCCCCGCAGCCTCATGTGTCATCAGACACTTGGTGCCGCTCGCGTCTGCGCTGTCCAGTGCTACAACCAGAACAATGTTTCCCGTCCACATCGAACGAAACCCCTTGGAACGTCACCTGACTTCCCATGGATTCAGCATCGCTGTCGTCCCTGACATCATCGGATCAGCTGCCTTTAAAGACCACGCTCTCATCGTTCTTCTTCAGTGGGCAGGAAAGAGCGGCTACAACGCGGACGTCCCAAATCTTTCTTTGCTTCTCGATGCAGGTCAGTCCGAGCCCGGCTTTGCACTTAAGCGCTCCAGCAATACTAGCTGACTGCTATTTCCATGCCCAAACGGCATGTTTAGCATCGTTCGTGACTGTGCGTATGTCATGAAACTTTGGGGGTGTCATGAAGCTTTTGAGGGGTGATGTCGAACTGAATCCCGGGCCTCCGAACGGGCACCCCAGCAAAACTTCTGACGAGCTTCTTTCTTTGAATAAGACACTTAATGCTAAAATGGACGAAAATCATGCAGACTTGCTCTCAGAACTTCATACGTACAGTAAAGAAAATTCAGATGAATCTAGAAAAGCAAATGACAGATATAAATGACAGTTTGACAGCTGCTGAAGAAAAGTTAGCAGCATCTGAAAACTTGGCGAGGTAGAACTTCCCCGGGCAGTAACTGAGGTTGTGGCTAGGGAAACGGCCTGCATTCACAGTCTTTTTGATGAAGTTGAAGATCTGTCAAGGCGCGATAACGTGATATTTTATGGCATTGCTGATGACCAGACAGAAACGTGGGCGTATTCTGAAAAAAAAAGCGGGGGACATAATTTTTTCATCGCTCAACATGGAACTGTCGAATGAGGCCATACCTCGTGCTCACAGATTGGGAAGGTTTTTTTCCAAATAAATGCCTTCCGATATAACAAAGTTCACCAGTTTTAAAACAAAAAGCAAGATATTTTCCTTAAGATCCCAAATGAAAACGACAGGTATCACAGTAAGTGAAGATTTCCAAATTTCTACCTCCAAAGCACGCCGAAAACTAATCGAGTTTGGAAAAGCTACCGATGAACAATTTTCAGTGCGATACCAGAAATTGATAATTAAAAAGAAGGCTTATATGTACCACCCATCTACTAACAGCATGAGATAGAGTCCGCAATCGATGCTGATGTATCATCCTGGCATCCTTCCCAAGCCACGGTTCCATCTGCGCATGGCTCACCTCCCGAATAGCTAAACTGTGACACACACCGCCTTGCGCCTGATAATAATCTGCTCTTTTCTAACATTCGTAGTGTTGTAAATAAACATGATGACATATCTTCCTTAATCGATGCATGCAATGCTTATATTCTTACTTTAGCTGAGACCTGGCTATCGCCAAAATATCCCGCAAAGAAGTATTTCAATGCCAACAACGTTATTGTATTTATCGGTGTCACCGTGGTACGGAGATTAGGTGGCAGCGTGCTCATTGCAGTAGTTGACAGGCTCAATTTGTTTTACATTCCTCTTTCTTTCGGTTTAGAAGCAGTCTGCGCAGGAATTAGAATCAACCAAGCCAATGTTATTTTTTGAGAATGTTAAGGGCAACCGAGAGCTTCCTCTCCGTTTTGCACTGAACTTCATGACATGCTTAACGCCATCGCAACAAGGTTTGCACACTGTCCAATTTTCTTAATGGGGGAATTCAATTACCCCAACATAACTTGGTCCTGTCCTGCGCCTACTGTATGCGACTCATCCAGTGATAGCAAGGCATCTCTCGATTTGTGTTTTGATTTCCATCTTACTGAGCTGATTACTTAACCAACTCGAACTACAGCAACCAGTGCTAACATCTTCGACATAGCTTTCACCACCGCTCCCGATCTTGTTAGTTCTTTAGGTATTTCGCCAGGGCTTAGCGATCATTGTTTTATTCATTTTCAGCTTAAAGAAAACGTCCACAGTACCAATAGCAAACAAAGATACATTCGAGACTACAGTATAGCGGACTATACGCATAAATGATCACACAACTTGGAACTTTTGTAGAAGAATATATGCCGGACTTTTGCACTTCTTGGGTTGAACAGAATTGGTCACTTTTTAAAACTAAACTTAATGAATTGGTACAGAAATAGATACCCCTCCGAGTTGTATGGTGTAACCATCGATCAGCGGGGTTTAATGCATCTCTGAAACGTATCTTCAACAGGAAGGATTGGCTGTTTCACCAAGATAAAAACCGAATACAAGCGATAGCTGGCCTGTGTATCAGCAGGATGCGTCACTGTTTAAAAACGCAATAAAAGAATTTAACGCATTTTTATTGCAATACACTTCCAGCTCTGCTGACTGAATATACTCAAAAATTTTGGAAAATTGTCAAGGGTTCTGAATGTAGCACAATATCGTAACTGATGTAGATGGTGCTGTTGTTCCGCACGGAGAATGTTGTTCTGTATTCAAAGAAGTGTTTTCTAAATCAATTTTGAATAATGTGTTGCCCTGTACTTCTCCACCTCAAGTTGTTAAGCCTAATGTTCCTCAGATAAAGCCCTTGTTAATTTATTACGATGGTGTCGTGAACTTCATTCGTAAATTAGGAATTTCGTCGTAGTCAGGAATAGATAACATTGATTCCAAGTTTTTGAAAAGTACCGAAGTGTACTGTTCTATAATTTTGTGCAGCACCTTTTCGCAGTCTATTCTATCGTGCACATAAGCAAAGGATTTGAAAGTTGGCAAGGTGGTTCCATTATATTTCTCATTTATTTCATATAAGTCTGGCAACGTGAATTCACCTTTAAATTACAGGCCGATTACCCTAACAAGCGTGCCATACTAAATTGTAGAGCATATAATATACTCTAATATCATTAACTTCCTACAAACAAATTCATTTTTTCCGTCTTGTCAGCATGGGTTCCGTAAATCGTTTTCCTGTGATACTCAACTTATCTCATTTAACATAACATCTGTGCCGCGTTGGACTATGGATTTCACATTGACGCCATTTTCTTAGACTTTTCTAAAGCATTTTATCGCGTCTCTCGCCAATTACTTTGTCTAAAATAAGTACACTCAACATTGACCGTAATATTATCCCATCAAGTGAAAACTTCTTATTCAATGGAACACAATTTGTCTCTATCAACACTTTTGACTCTACGCTTTGTTCTGTCAGTACCGGGGTTACGCAAGGTTCTGTTCTCAGAGCCTCGCTTTCTCTCATTTATATTATTGGTTCGCCTAACGCGGTAGCATCCTTCATAAGGCGATTTGCAGACAATTGTGCCGTATACTCAGTAATATTATCAAATTCTCACACTGTATAATTACAATCTGATCTAAACAAGGTATCTAACTGGTGAGACACTTGGAAAATGCAACCGCCAAAAGTGCAAACTAATGAGAATTTCCCGCAATACTGCTTCGTCAACCCATCCAATTATCACTTGATGAACTCTGTGCTCAAAGAAGTCACGTCCTATAACTACTTAGGCGTCCATATAACATCTCATTTTCCTGGCGAACACACATAAACCACATCACTAACAATGCTAACCGCACGCTTGGTTACCTCCGTCGCAATTTCTACATGGCTTCAGCTAACTTAAAGCTACTTCTGTACAAAACCCTAATATGTCTCTGCTGTCTGGGACCCTGGCCTAGATTACTTTAAAATGCAATAGAATCCATACAAAATAGTAGCGCACGTCTTATATTTACTAACTATTGTCGGGCATCAAGCGTAACATCTGTGAACGCTACTTTAAACGTCCCTCTTCTCTCATCCCGTAGGTAGTTAGCACGCTTATCACTGCTGCACAAAATTTAGTACTACAAGCCGAAATTAAAAAGCGAACTTTTCTCCGAACCTGCATACATATCCATCTCGTACTGACTATCACCCTAACTTGAGCGTTCCACATTGTCGCACGAAGCTATTTTTAATTCATTTATTCCTAAAACAAACAATGAATGGAATCATCTGCCGACCTCAATTGTTAATATAACCGATGCATCTGCTTTTGGAACTACCTTTGAAGACTACGTTTATCAATGTACAATTTTTAATTATCCTGTTATTATAACCTGTCGTCCGTGCATCTTCTGTGTTTCATTCCACTCCCTTCTGTAACGTTCTCGGGCCTTGAAGGCACAATACATAATTAAATGAAATACAGACAGGTTTTTAATTCGGTAGCCTTGCAGCCTACGAGAGGCAAGTCCAGCTTGGGCTAAAGAAAGTATCAAATAGGGCTGACGAAAATGAGTTTAAGATCAACCCACACTAAATCTCCAGCGTAGTTTTTTTCAAAAAAGAAAGGGCACCACCCTGGCCCCACTTTCGAACTGCAAGGACAGCACATTTCTGTGAACAAAGAACATAAATTCCTAGATGAAATACTCGATTTAAAACTAATTTTCCTCCCCAAATCAGATACTTCAAAGCCAAATGCCTGAAAGCAATGAACATATTGTTGAAACGCTGTCTTTTTCGCTTATTGCTGCTGAAAAATAGCCTTGCTAAGTCAACTGGATCTGATGAGATTAGCCGAAATGGAGGTGTAAGAGACATCCTTGTCATAAGTTAGACACAGAAGGTGGCCTAGTACGCTGGCTTGTGGCACAGCAGATAGACGTGGTTTTTAAGTTGATGAAGAAAATTTTCGTTAAGGTACAGGGAGTTTGCTGACACGTGATGTCCGAGTACTGGGCATGATTCGTGCACCGGGCCCAGCGGCTGCACTGTAGATGCCTCCAGAGTTTTGTTTCGTATTCTTCTATTGCCTAAAGATTGGTCGCATGAAAGAAACGGGTTCGGATGAGCGTTTCGAGGCGCAATAATCACTCATTATTCAAATGCGTCACATATTTAGATGGTTATCTACACTTTAACTTCTACGCACTTACCGAAGATCGTACGAGACGCCTTTTATTTTCTATGACACGACAGTAGAATGCAATAATCAATATTGCATTCGCGCGCTGGGGCCCACAGTATGCAGCATAGAAGCTTGTCTTTCGTAGTTCGAACCACCTGCCAACTTTTACAAAATTCATGCGATGCATTCTTCTTGTGCTCAAACTCCACTGCGCGGAAGTGTTGCCTCATCGTAGGTACCACCTCAGTGCATCGCCGTGCGCACTTGAGCACAAGATTTTGTTTTATATTGAAGTATTTCTCATAGAGTGGGAAAAAGCAATGTGCTTTTTTTATATAAAGAAACCAAACTTATAAAGAAATAAGAGTAGAAGCCATCCACCAAATAGAACGTCAGCACATGCGATTCTTTTTTACTGCATGCTTCTTACTGCTTTCTACTGGTGCTCCTCTCCTGATTCAATGGGCTTTGTTGCGCAATGACGTGGTTACACAGGTGCTGTTTCTATAACTTGTTTTGCAATATTTGAAAGTATTTTCGGCCGGACCTTTCAAGGTTCATTCCGACACTTGAAAAGTGTTCTGAAAACGATGAATATTGTTCGGGGTTAAAATTCACAAGTCGACGTTTTCTTTCTAAGTGCAGTTTACCACTCTACCTGTGGTTGGTTTTGATGATTACATGTAGGAAGGAGAGGGACTCAGAAGGTGCTGCATGCGATCAAAATTCAGTCACACAAAGTGGACCCACCAAGTAATCGCGCCTCCATTCGTTCTGACGTCTCCAATCAGCAGGCTCAGCAAGCGCTCTTCTTAAGTGACAACGGATATGACCCCCACGTGCGGGCTGCAGCACTGCCACGTAGGAACTAAAATGTAAGCGTTCAAAGGCAAAGAACTGCCGACGTTGTTTAAATATATTCAGAAAATATGGGCGCGGAGCTCCTGGAAGAGCGTCCGAACAAGTACGTGTCTACTGAAACCTACTGTGAACCAAACCTACCGGGATGAATACACCGAGAAAAACAGAGGCTCAGAGAGAACTTTCCAGCCGACCTTTAAAGGAACTGGACGAAGCGAATGCGAACGAAACGACTTCACAGAAAGCTTGCTTGCGAATATTGCACGTGACGTCACACAGCCTTCCTGCTTCTTTGCTTCCACGTAGCACCGCATACAGAAAGGCTGCCACTTACCCTCGCGAACAATTCTAGCTTCAAGGAATTTTATTACGATAACTATTGTATGGTCACCAAGGAGTGCTCGCATCGCTGACGTTATCGCGGTGCCGTCATGCTGTAATGAACTTGAAGGCTCAGGTGAGCACGCACGCGGCAGCTTGTTACACAGATATGATAAATGGCCGGTTCGTTTGGCCTTAGATATTTCTGCAAAATTATAACAGGAAAGTTTGGCGCTAGGGCATGTGGAAGCAGCTGGCATGTTGGTTTCGCCATCAGACTAATGATGGTTAGTGCATAAGTTTGCCTCAACGTGTTCCTCCTGGCTTCAAACAGATTTGTGGCTTTGCAAACTGAGTCTTCATAGAAAAGTGTTGGGCTAATATTGAAACAACTGACATTATGTATGTATCTGCACAAATCTTTAATGCCTTCTATGTATATAAAAACTGAATTCCTCCAAAGTTTAGGCCAACACAGTTAAATACAGTATGGCAGATAAAGCCCCTAGAATGTCTAAAATCACAAAAGAGAAAATCAGAAAAAAATATGCTTTAACCATTGTTGCATGGTGGCTGAACAGCTGCAGCAGTCAAGTTTGTTTTAGAAATTTTCATGAGTCCACGAGTCGGTCGGTCATTGTGCGCTCCGTGTCTATGTGTCTGTCGAAAGCCTTTCGCTGAGCAACTTCTTCGTCGTTTACGCTGTTACACAGCTGCTCCATTTCTGCAAGATGAACGTGTCGACTGCTGAAGCGAGCTTTGACAGCCAGAATCCCCCGCACGCGGTTTTCGTAAATTTCGACGAACTTCTTGCCTAGGATTTCCACCTCGCGCCTAAACGGGTGGAAGAGCAGCTCGTGCTCGCGCTTAACGTTGAGCACGTCGGACACTGGATAGGCGTGGTAGCGAAGAACTACAGGCGGCGCCTTCGGTCGGCCGTTGTCGTTCAATGACGTCAAGTTTTCGGCGTACGTGAGCACAGATTCATCTTTCGGACGGTCTTCATACTTCTGTATGATCGTCTTGCACCACGCGACCGTGCTGCTCTCTTGCAACACGTCATGATCCACCAACTTGCGACCCTTTCGGATGCGAACTCGTTACTCCGGCCACGAGGTGTTGACTCTGACCACAACGCGACTCGTGTGGGACATGCCTAGGCGGAGTACATACCGCGCCGCCTCCTGCGCCGACATCTCGACTGCTTTCAGCATCTTGACGCTCAGTTGTCGGAGAGCTTGCGTGTAGGTTATGCTAGAGTCGGCGGATTTGTCCACGACCACTCACAGGTCTTTGTGCAGCTTTGACATGCCTCGCTTTTCTTTGTTAACACACTTGAATATGTATGCCGCACACCCGAACACATCTAGGACGATCTGTAGGTCCAAGTTCAAGTTGGGCACCGAGGCTATCCACGGGTTGAAGTTTTTGAAGTTCGCCTGATCCCAACTCCGTTTAGATATCACAGTGGGGCGAGAAATGCCAGCACTTGCGACTTCACTGTACTCTTAGGCATCCGTGATGTTGTTGTAGCGGCGCATATCCTTGATCGAATAGTACAGGGTTGTTTCAAGAGCGTCGTGAATCTTCTCATACATCTCCTTTAACTTCTTCTGAGTCTTCTTTTCTTCTTCAGTGTGGGCAGGCGGGAGTGGGATGATGACCCAAGTTGCTTCCATAGACCATCGGCATTTACTTCTGCCGTTCTTATAGCACGTTTGTGTATGCGTGTGCGCCTGGCAGCGAGGTTTTCGAAGGCTTTCGGCTTCCAAAGCGATCAAATGTTCGCACATGGGGACTGTTTCAGGCATTTCCGGACCAATGTCCTAATTGGGCGCATTCTCGAACCACAGCAGCAGATCAGGATGAGCTACTCCTTGACCACATAGGGAGCGAACAAGGAAACGGTCTTGTGTTCCAGAATCTGCATTATCACCCTCACTCTGTGATCGAAGTACACTGATCACACCACCGGGTCATAACTGACGAGCATCGACTTCTCATAAAGGCGCAGCTGTTCGAATGGCACTTGCGGATGGTTCAGATCTATGTGGACACGTTGCGAGAGCCTCACCAATACGTCCTAGTGTATTTCAAAGGCAGACAGAGTGAGGAATGCAGTTGGCTTACGGAGCTGGCCGGTCATGGCGAACACATCCTGATTGCGTTGATGCCAGTACTCCACTGTGTTTAGGACGCCATTCATGAACGCCATGTCATGATCCACCGTGTTCTCAACAAACTATTGGTCCTCCAACTACGCTGTGTTACAATGCCCATGTGAGATGTGTTCCTGAAGAGGACGTTCACCGACAACGCAACAACGCAACTCTTGTACGCATCACTTTGGCAGCCATATACAGCACGTGGTATGCTTCCGCACGCCTTCTCTCAGTTCTCCGACATTCGTTCTAAGCCATAGTGTAGACAATTGGTTTGCTGGCTGGGTTGATGTCTCGAGGCTCACCAAGGTAGATTCGGTTGAACGACAGCTCCTTCGCTTGTTCATCGAACACAGTGCTCACGGGTGTGATTCCTTCACCTGGCGTGGTAACAAAAACGTGCTGTCGCCTATTACGAGTGTCTGTTAACCGAGTGAAATAGCGAACACGGCCTCCATTCGATTGTGCTTGTCTTCAGGATAGTGTACACGTTCGTCATTATAGTCGCTCGGCTCTGGCAAGTTGTAGCAAACTTTGTCCGCCTTCCCTCGACTGATTCGGATGCCGTGGTAACAATACAACGTAGGATTTTCCAGAAAGGTAAGCCAGGGTAGTAACTCCGTCTTCTTGACCATACCACGAATGTACACTTTTCTATACCAACCTGATCTTGATGTTAACACACAAAGCTCGAACTTCGACAAATCGAGGGAGCGTTTGGGCGCTTGTGTCGACGTTGATGGGCACGTTCACAATCGGTCCTCTGATGGCGAACTGGCGGCTGTCACTGTACAGCAGCCTCCGAATCTGCATAAATAGGATCCACGGTGACACAAGCCGCTCGCTCACGAGATCAAAGTTCGGCAAATGTGCCAGTTCTGGTGGGTGCACATGCCCATTCGTGGTGGAGAAGTTAGGGATGCACTCTCGCCGTATGGTCTGCATGCAAGTGCGACACACCTTGAACCCAAAAACATCGGTCTGAAATCCTTCGGAAACCACTTGGGCATGCGCCTCTGGAAGAGGCTTCAAGCTGATCGCATAAAGAACAATAGTATCCAAATGCGTTGTGCGTGAAGCGTTTGTTAAACATATTTTTCGCACTCATATGGTGACTCAACCTCTCCCGCGCTCGTCGTTCTGCCTCAACTCGTTGCCTCAGTCGCTTAGTTTCGGCTTCCCTGGCTCGAATTTTTTGGACCGTCTTGCCACTGTTCTCGCTTGGCCTCGGCTTCATGCACTCTGGGCTGAGGGTCCTCTTGGCGATGCAGGCGCTTGACCTCAGCTTCACGTGTTCCGAAATAAGGATGTTCTTGACACTGTTTTCGCTTGGCCTCGGCTTCACGTTCTCTGTGCTGGGGGCCTTCTGGCCGTTGCTGACGCTTGACCTCGGCTTCACGCGCCCTCAAATCAGAATCTTTTTGGCACTGTTGTCACTTGGCCTCGGCTTCCCGCGCTCTGAGCTCGGGATCTTGCAGCCGATGCTGACACTTGACCTCGGCTTCACGCGCCCTAAAATCAGGATCTTCTTGGTGCTATTGTTCCACCTTGAATTTCGGGTCCACAATGCCCCGTTTTCGTTTAAACTCAGTTTGTTGTCCCGGCAGTTAAGCGTTCTCGCGGCACTTTGGTCGCATTACCTCAGCGTACCGAGTTTTTGGTCTCCGCCTTCTCTGCCTCCGTCTTGCGTCGCGTCCCTCGTGGTCGGGCACCAGTTGACGTAGATTGCCGATCAGTACCTGCCGATGAGAACGCTCTGTAGTGAGCCCGGCACTGGTAGACGGCACCGAATCCATCACACGTGCCTCAATAGCGAGAGAGCGCGCCGGCACTTCGAGCCGAATCACACACCGTGTGATTAGGCTTCGGCCACCCTTTGAAATAGTTCGATGTTCTTGAACGCAGTTGTGCGAAACTGCTCTTCATACAGGCTCAGTATTGAATGAAGAAAGTGTTAAACCTTAGCAAAAAGAGCTGTTCTATGCGGCTATCTAATGCGTTGCTTTAGATCAATTTGTTTTTTATTTCGTTTCTTTTCGGGTTGTTTATTGGCAGCCAGTCACACCAGCCGCACGCGCACGCTCGCGCGAGCGAGCGTCGCGTTGGCGCGCAGCGAAGCATGGATGGCACGCGTGTTGTGGTATGTTTTCATCACCGAAGTTCTTGGGTAGCATTCACAGCGTTGCACCTGATGTCTGAAACGGAGTATAGCGATAGCACCGCTTTAGCTTGCTTTTTCTAGCTTCACCTCTTGTGAACCATTTATTTGTCGTTCGCATATTTATTTGCGTGTTTTAATACACTATAGCTCAGTTGGAAGTCAGTCCTTGTTGGCGTCTGTCACGTTGGGTACTGGTCCTGTGCTCAGCGCTATAGCTCTCGCTGATTAAGACATAAACTAGCCCATATGGTCACACTTCGCAGGAAAAACGTATATGCAATGTGACATTCTTGAAGATTGGCGAATAAGCGTCTTGTGGCGAAACGAAAGAAACACAGTGTGCATGTAAGCTACTAATGCACATATTTTTTTCAATATCAGGTGAGCTCGCAGGTACACTGTTTACTTAGGGATCGTTCATCACAAAGTGATGTCCAGCTTGTGGCTTTGGACAACTTCATGACCAACGTTTAAATCAGATTTGTAGTTTATAAATAGCAATGCTTATTTCGCCAATTAGATTGAAATGTGAGCTCATCACCTGGACCATAATAAAACGATATGATTTCATTAGTCGTTAGTCTCTCATATCGCGCCAACATTACCAAACAGGAAACACGCAAGAAACAAATATGCTTCCATTGCATTTCAGCACTGAAGTGTTGTCTTGTTTTGGTAGTGCATAATTCTAATTCTAGAAAGTTTCTAGTAAAAAACATTAGGGACAGCCCACACACTCACAGCACAACAAAAACACATTGATGATCACGCATTGGGCGCGCTTAGTTTTCAGCTAAGAGTGGTTTGCCTATTAGTCTTCTTAGGACACCGTGTAGCCGCTTCTTGAACGAACACTTTGATAGAGAAGCTGTGGGTTTCACTTTAGTATCGTGCTGCTTCGAAGCCATACACCGCCACATGCCTCCACGGTCACCGACGGCGCTGAGGATTCGCAAGCCGCTCCTGTTCCCAGGTCTCTCGTTTGCTCCAGTGTGCTGTGTCAGCGTGACTCTGCTCCATGCAGTGGAATGGTGTGGATCGCGTTGTGGAGGACAGGCTCACAGCGTGTGACCGCGTCAGCGGGTAGAACAAACAGGTATACTGCGTGAAGGTTGTGAATGTAATTTTCATCAGACAGATGTAGCCCATCTGTAGCTCTAAAACCATGAAGCCTTCTTTAGTATCTCATCGGCCTTCACCAAGACCCTTATGGTACTCTTCGGTCATCTGGCCTTGCGCAGGCTTCATGCAGAACATTGTCTGCATGGCCGAGTTCAAAAAGAAACGGCCGAGACCATCACCAGCTACATCGAAGATGTCGTCGACGATTGTAAGTGGCCGAACACCTCTGTGAAGAAAGCTGAGAAAATCAAACATATCATGAAATTCATGGAATACAACGTTCGACGCCTATAACTACGTGACGTATATCCAGTTGATGCAACTCGAGTCGAAATTACGATGAGCTTCAGAGACAACAATTGTGCGGCGTCGTAGCAGGTTCCAAACTTCACAGCTTCTGAACGCAGCAGCGTTAGCAGGGACAATTCAACCGCAATGCCGCAGAGGCAGCACTTCATTCGGGAGGAAGTGACTCACCGGTTCTGTCTCTCTCACGCTGCATCCTGTGACACCCTTGTCACAATTTTTATTATTCCCGTATCTTAAGACACACTCTTCGCACCTCGGGTGTTCGTAAAACAATATTACCCTTACTCTCCACGGCTTGTAGTGCCTGTAACGTAGAGTTTACGGTTGAACAGACATCGAAGTGCACCAACGCAGACACCTTTGGCGTCCCTGAAGAAACCACGGCGGCAAAAGCATGCGCTCTTGCACCCAAGTTGGCACTGTGCAGGCCACCGCGTAAACAGGTACTCGCATCTCGCCTCGCCGCAATTGGGACTCTGACACCACTTCCACCTTTCATTCCACTTGCAAACTGCAAAGAAGAAATGCACTATAGTGAAAAACTAGAAAGCTGGCCACTGCGTAGGTGCTAGTTGCCTTTAAATTCCGACTCAGCCATCAAGTTCCTGGGCCATAAGCTTTTATATTCAGGCCCGGCAGATGCGAACATGCCACACTTAATTCATGACCTTTACACGTACCTACTTGCTGCGTGCCACACTGTTTGTTAATCAAACTTTTAAATGTGCACATGAGATATTGTTCTATTCAATAAGTTGTCAACCTAATTGTTTATGGAGCTCGAAACAAACTTAATGAACTACGGTCACCTGAAACCTATTACAAAACGGCCTGTCCACCAAGATTCTGATTGTTATGGACGCAGTAGCCATTGTCCAACCTTCTAAATTATTTACCTTTTCTATTTAGCTGCGGGAATTTATGAAGTTGTGGTGCAATTACAATGCATACAGTGCTATCCGATACCGCGAAAAGAAGCTTTGCGTGATCACTGCACAATTTTCAAGTAATTTAGAGTGCCTTGGCACTGACTAGACATAAAAATGCGGTTGCTCTGGTAAGATGCAATATTATCGAGCGAATATTTAGCTCCTATCATTTACTATTCCAATTATTCCTGGAGATTTCAACGCAGCGCCAGGAAGGCATGATGTAGCAACATATCAGAATACGAATATGCAATAAATTTGTGAAATCTAAATCGCATATTTACTTTGCCACCGTCAAATTACGGCAGGAATCTGTTTGGAACGCTTTTCTTCCATTTGTATTGCCTAGGACATTCTGTTCTTATCGTCACGAGGTTGAGCGATGGTGACACAACTGGTAGTGTTCTGTATAATAATTCAGCTGGTAGTGCGACAGGACGCTTGGGCGTGTCTGTTACGACCACTAGCTTGGCTGGGATTCATTTTGGAAGTATAAATTGTTCTTGATATGTCAAGTTCAAATGAAGGATATGGTCACATTCCCAGCATGACGGAAACAAGGACGCACAGAGAAACACATATCGTACAACAAGCGCTGACTGCCAACTGAATTTTGGTTAGAACAACACCAGCCTTTATATATCCAGCCCAGAATTGGCACGCGAACGCATATACATGACACAACCATAGTCTATGATGTGTCTCATGATTCAGTTTTGCTTTCGCCGTTGAAGCATACCAAAGAGCTGTAGGGAAGAATAGGCAGTGGTGTTAGTGCTAAGGCCTTCGAACCCCTTGTGCTGACCAGTCGTGATGTGTGGGCGTCACCAGGACCGTGTGGACGGCGCAATGGTCCCCCACTTCTGTAAGCACCCTGCGAGCGGTTCCCGTCGCAAGCACCTACAACGTGCGTACTTGCATGTCTTAGAATACAAAATCAACATGCTGCAAATCAAGTCAAATACCTGTGCTCTTCGCGAGGGCATGAGTGAATGGTCAACGACTTCGCAAGGTTTGCGCATTGCGTCCGGACGCCGTGTGCCTCACAAAACGCTTAGGATAACGGGTCCCTTTAGGGTTATGCTGAGGTTAACATAATCGCTTTTGTTGGTGAATGTGATACCAAAGTCATTTGGCTTTGTAATTTATAGGCATTCCTATATGCGCCTGCACCTGTCCCCTGTCATAGAGTTGTTTTCTGTTCATTGCCTACGCCGCTGCATGTCTGGGATTCGGGATTTACACTTCTACGACAAGGGCTAATTCTTTTTCTGATGAGGCAACGGGAGACGCTTAATAAGTGCGCATGCACGCCTTGCCATGTTGGATATGACGAAGTTTCCAGAGAAAGGAAATACTAGGAAGCAGTGAGAACCCACGGAAGCAATATACGTTAGAAACCTTGGAGATAGCTGTGTAAGCGGGCTCTCTATGCCGTTAGCAGAAAAATAAATCGCACTTTTTGTCCTATAGGCTATGCCTGATTGCGTCATGTATGTGTATATGAGTACGCATGCTAATTGTGCGGCGTATATATAAAGGCTGGAGCTCTGGCAATAAAAAGTCAGTCGGTAGTCAGCGCCTTTTCTGCGGTATTTTTCAGTGTGTCCCGGTTTCAGTTGTGGTCTTCAAACATAGTTCTAAACTGTTTGCTTACGCGATTTCCTTTGGGCAAGAGATGGCAGATATAGAGTAGATCTGCGCAGGCACAATGCGGTGATTTCTTTCGATCGATTCTAATCCTCTCTTACTATGTACGTTTCATGGCTGCCTGATCTCAGCATAACGTGAGCAGAGATCAGCTGGGGCCACTCACAAGGCTCGAAAATGAATAGCATTGAAACAGGATCCCTACATCATCCAAGTTCATTGTGCGTTGGAAAAGTCCAGTGTAAGTAACTGTTTCTAAATAAATATTTACTTTTTACACTACCCGAACATCAACCGGAGTTTTCGGCATCTGTACCTCGAGTAGCTCAGAAAATGTGTCTCTATGTGGTCTTAATGGCCGAGAAATTGCGCTTCAGTACAGCATTCAAGGGTCCAACAGGAGATTGCTCAAATCGTTTGGTTATATTATTATTATTATTATTATTATTATTATTATTATTATTATTATTATTATTATTATTATTATTATTATTATTATTATTATTATTATTATTATTATTATTATTATTATTATTGAGTGCGTTGCTTATACAGCTTTCTTTTTTACGTTTCAGCTAGAACAAACATAGACTATATTGCATTAATATCAGTGCTGGCAATACCAATAGGAACGCCATAAAAAAAGATATGCTATCTGTGCATTAACTCGTGCCGTATCACCTCATCTTGTGTAAAGAAAGTTTTATGTAATGTCCCGCCATGACAACGTCAATGTGTCTTTAACTTTCTTTAATAATAATTTTAACTCCAACCAATTACTGGTATTTTAATCCACTATCCAGCGGCAACAATTGTGCCTCGGTGTGGCAGGCTCCCCCATCATTTGCAAAAGTGCATTTTGTTCTATTTCCTTCCTAAAACCCCGGTAAACGAATGGTAGCCTTATACAAAAAAAAACATAAAAACATATACGATGAGCCACTTTCGCATCGCCGCCTCTCGCAAACACCAACGATTAGACAATTTGTGTGCAATAATTTTAGAACACAATGGCGAAACTATCGCGAATCCTATACTTTACAGCGCTCTTCTTTTCACGCTTACGCTATCCGGCCGGTCACCCGTACAATGAATGTCTAACAGGCAGTAGTTTAATGAGGAGGTATCCAAATTGCATTGCCTTTACGTACACCTTTTTTGCAGGGCGGGTCCAATAAAAAACCGTCGTTCGGGATCAGTTGATGCCAGCGCCTCTGGTGGAGCCTCTTGGCCAATTACGGGCAGTAGGAGTTCACAGATGACTGGGACCAGCAGAAGTATCAAGCTTGCCATTTCTCGCTGGTTCGCGCAAGAGGCTGGCCTCGACTGTGTACGTTTGCCTCACGCGGTTGTATATATCATACGTACGGAGCTAACACAATAAGTAAAACCAAGCTGCCCTCCCACGAGCTGTTCTTTTTCCCCTCAGAATATTTTTTTCTATTCATTATTTGTGTCGTGAGCCTTACCGGTTTCTTGTTTCTGCCTTCCTAGGAATATGTTCATGGCCACGCCTCCTTGCCAGTACCTTTCTTCTTTTTTTTTCAATTCTGCCTGGAAGTTTTGTAACAGCTGCGGCAATGTTCCTCCGGAAACAAATCACTCGATTCTTCGCACAAGTAAGTTATTTGAAAGTCCTGCTATCTGCTATCAGCCAATAGGTTTCATGTTTTTCTGCACATGTCTCTGCTCAGCATGCAGCGCATAAGATTGTTCGCGCGATTATATATAAAAGCAGCAAGAAGTATTGGATGCGCTTCACAGTGACGTTACAAAGCACCTTGCATTTGTGGCAACACCGTTGTCAATTTGCTTTCATACTATAATTTGTTTATTGTGAAAGTCTCAGATATCTATCTATGCAGTCTGTGCTATGATCAAATGGGGTTGCGTTTAACTGAACTCTCGCAGGTAGAGCAACCAAATTCTTCAATGGCATAGGCGCTTCCTGTGTCTCCATCTTGCAAGAAGCTAGGTGCATCCTTCTAATTTATTCTGACGGAAAGAGTCAATATCGGCATGACAGCGTAGCATTAACACAAAAATGCATCATGAACTGCTAATTTTGTGTGCATTTCTAGCGTCAGCTTACCAGCTGCATTGCCTATATAAAAAGCAACTGGTTATTAGGTTTTTTTTTCTTGTATACGGAACATTTTGTGTGGAGCAGAAGTGACATTTTACGACATCCAGGAGAGCCGCATGAGGCTTCGTAAAGTAGGCAGCTTTCTACCTCGATGAAGCAAATAAAGATGTGTAACTTAAACAAAGGGCCACATATTTAATGTAGGTGTTAGGTTTAATATCATAATTTTATTGGTTGGATTTAAAGTGTTTTCCTTAAATGTTAACTGCATTCATGAACAATTTACCTCGACTCATTATCATCACCGCGAAATCACTAACTCTGTTTTGGCGCTCTTTGGCCATATCTGGCCCTTGCGCCACTAAACCACACACATTCATTCAATTTACCTGGACGGCTTCTTAGTGGCAATTAAAAGACTACGTCGGCACTTCGATCCGCGCTACCCTCCTACAGCGGTCACTTTTGAGCCCTTACAGCGTTATGTTAGGCCCATTCTACAAGCTTCAAATGTACCTCCAATTATGGTCCTTCGGCCAACTACCATGCTTGTCAATCACGTGACAGTATTCACTCATATTGTTTTTATTTTTGGGAAAGGAAGATGTGATAGACGGGGCCAGCGCAACATTGGAGAAATGCCTACACGTCCGAAGTGACGGAAAATGGCCTGCTGATTTATTGCGACAGCAATAATACGTACGCTGTAGTCGCACCCCGCCGCTGCAGACGCCATGCTGTTGGTGGTGCAATGGCGCAGGCGCAGTCCGCGCGCTAATCAGCTTTCACGTGACCCGCTCTGGGTGCAGAGCAGTTAGATTCCCTCAAGCATGCTTTGTTCCCTCGCGCCAGAGTAGACGGTCACGCAGTCTGAAGAGTTTCGTCGACGCGGTGGCGCATCTAAGCAGATCAGGTGACTTGCACCGCAGTCCCAAACTATTTAGGATTCTATTAGGCTTGCCAGTAGCTTTTTTAGGGTTTCCTTGTCTATGACCTTTTCTTTTCTACCGAAAAAATGCCGCAGTTCCGGCCGAAAGGCGAAGCATCGATTAGGGTAGAAAATTATTGGACAGCTATACAAAGTAATGGCAGTACTTCTATCGACGATGTAAACTATTAAACACTCGCATACTAACTAAATTAACAAGCATGGTGCCCCGAGCGCACAAACATCGACAGCTCTGGCTCGGCGACGGCCGACACTTGCTGTCAAAACATTTGTGTGAGGAAGAGCAGCAGCAAAAACGAATGAGTTGGTCTTCGTACTTCAACTCCCTTCAACTCAAACTAAACGACGAGAACACAGCGCGCATGTCACATGCCTTGACCCGTGCCACGATCCGATGACGTCGTTGTTTTCATCGCTGTTGTTGTTGTTGATGATGATGATGATGGTGGTGGGGGTGGTGGTGGTGGTGGTGATGATGATGATGAAACGGGGCGGTGACAAATAGTTGCCTAGCCTGCTTGAGTAACCAGGTCAAGCTACATGCAGCATGCAATGGCTACATGCAAGTGTTACATGTTGGGACACCTGTTGGAATGCAAAGCAACTGCAATGCAAAGTGTGTACGCCTCGGCGCCACGCAGCGCACATGTCGCATTTCGTGCCTCCTCGCGCGCTAGGACGCGTTTATAGGGTACCTTTCCGCTGCAAGCTAGCAAATTGTGGCGTCGCCATTCTATGACAATGTATAACTGGTGTCGGGTTGCATGCTACTGTAATAAATATCACGAAATAAAATAAAAAGTGGCATCACTCTAGTAGTAGAGTAACCAACTCCCATGTAGAGGGACCGTGTTCCATGCCAGTGGTAACAGGGTATTTTTTTTCTCATTCTTGGCGATAGCTGTGGCAGACACGATGGCGGCGGCGGCGGACATCGCCAACCGAAACGACTGTTGAAATGCGTGCATAACAGCTTACACTGCAAAAATGAACTTTTACAAAACATGTCTCAATTTCAGACAGACAGGCAGACGTGACACAGATGCATACTGTGCCTCTGTTTGCCATACATGTGATGGGAAACTGCCTGGACATTGCATGAAAATAAATGTTGGTGCTTTACCGTGCCAAACGATGATGTTCATATGAGGCACGCCTTAGTGAAAGATTCAGGAAAGATTTTGACCACCTCTTTTTAACGTGCACCTAACCTGACCAAACCTGCTCCTTTATGCTTAGCAGTGGTGCCTTAGTCACTAAGACTTAGGTACTAAAACACCGCGGTGGGTGAACATTGCATAGCTTTCAAATGTGAAACAGAGTGACACGAGATCAGCATCTTCAGCGGAAGCAGAAGAAAATAAATATTGCAAGTAAACTTTTAAAGGACTTTCATAGTAGCAAAAGAGGCACGAATCGAATCAGCGACCCGTTTGTTTGTGTATTTGAAAGAAATATGCATTTTCTTCACTGCGACATGAGGTAAGTGCTGGAAAGTGGGTTTGAATTGGTCCTTTTTCCCACCCATCCATCCATTCCGTCTCGCTCACGATGACCACTCTCGTCATCTGCATTTTCTTTGTCATCGTCAGGCTGCCTCGTCATCCCCAGTGTCACGTTGGCTATAGGACGAAGCGAAAGAAAACACTGTGTAGAACCACCGCCGCTGTGATTCAAACCCATGTTACTGAGGCCATCTACATTTCGGATTCAAGTGGTCTAACCACTGCACTCTTTGACCGATGCGGGCTAACCACGAAGGACGAACCACGGCGCCTTGTATTAAGTCCCAGGTGTTCCGTTCCGCGGAGACTCTACAACGCTACATCTAGCTGTGCGTGCATTTTGGAGGTTACAGCGAACAATTCCGCAGCAGACAACGATGACATTTTGTGCAACACATAGACATTGCGACATTGCTCTTAGAAAATAGTGGTCCCTTGGCAGGAAGTTCTTAGTATTCATTCTTAAAAACAGCGTCAGTGGAACAAAGAAGGCGCACATTATAGTGATGGTAATCAGCCTCGAAAATGGCGCATGCCCACACTAGGGATTGCACGTAGAATGAGATGGTTGGTGTAACCGTTTGAAACATTGAGGGCGTCAATGTCAACGAAGACATCGCAACGACAATGATACATAACTTTTTACACGGTAGCTTGCAGGATTCACAGCTCGCAAGTTTCCATATTGCAGCATTCCTATGTACAGAAAACTTGCACTCACATATCGCAGCTGGCATTGCGTTACTTCGCTGATGGCACCACTTGTAGAAGGTTTGACCTCAGAGTTTGATAATACACTACAGGGACAATTAAAAGTGGCACATTGAGCCTAAAATTAAAGAAGCCTTAAAGATGAAAGCAGTGGCCTAATGTTCGCAGCCAGCAACTACGAACACCACGTTCCCTAAAGTTATGCATATTACCTAAATAATTTTTCTCTACATAGACACGGGGAGTCTAAGAGGGCTGATACTATACCTATATTTATTTCAGATTCCATCTCAGTGTCCATTCCTCGTAGAATCCATTTGTGGCTGTTGTATTCAGTTGCTTGTGTACTATTTGCGTGTTGATATTGTGATACTTGTGTATGCTGTACGTTGCTCTTGCCAAAATGTATCTAAAAGAGGCTGCAGCCATGGCTTTTGATAAAGAAAGGGAGTTGCGTGCATCACAAATGAGATATGGTCACGAGTCATTCATTTTAGTTACCCAACGAATAACATTAAAACCTCTCGCTTCTTGCTCGTTCCCCTGTAGTAAGGGAGAAAAGTTGTTTGAGAAAATCAAGCTTGGCGAGAACAAGCTGTCGCCGTTCTCTTGGGATAATGCTGCTTGCTGCTGTCGCACTAAATGAGTTAATAGCCACAGGAATTGTGGAAATATTCTGTCTTGTTATTCTTTTTTCTTTGAGCCTTAATACAACTTTACGGGTGCGGATTATTCGATACTTTCTCTTCTGATCTTTTAGGGAACCAAATAAGTCGGGTTTGAGTGCAGCGCCCATTGTGGGCCCTCTACAGTGTTTAGTTTGCGTTTTACTTTCCCTGCAATGGCTTCATCAACTCGTGATCATCCGGACATACTAAATGATACCAGCCTGCAAACTGAGGCAGATTAAGTGGTCCTCACATTGTCATATCCGACTATGCTGCTACGGGGAGATGATAGTTATTAGCACAGCCGCCGTGGTTGCTCAGTGGCTATGGTGTTGGGCTGCTGAGTACGAGGTCGCGGGATCGAATCCCGGCCACGGCGGCCGCATTTGGATGGGGGCGAAATGCGAAAACACCCGTGTACTTAGATTTAGGTGCACGTTAAAGAACCCCAGGTGGTCGAAATTTCCGGAGTCCTCCACTACGGCGTGCCTCATAATCAGAAAGTGGTTTTGGCACGTAAAACTCATAATTTTTTATAGGTATTAGCACAGATAAATAAAGACTGGCAAGATGGCGCTGCCCTGCCGCCAAGGCCAAGATTAGCACGAGCATGGCAGGCCACCCGAAACCGTAATTGTACAGGCATGATTTCTTGCCATCAAATTAGATTCCAGCCTGAAGTGCCCTAACACATTACCTGCGTAAAGCCTAAGTCGACGTTCAATATTACCTGCTTGATTGAGTCATGGGTTCTACCGTCCCAAAGCAACTCCGGGACAATAGAGATGCCATAGTGGAAGGCTTCAGGTTAATTTTTACCACGTGACGTTTAAGGTTCAGGAGCGTTTTTTCGCTTCACCCTCGTTGAAATGCAGCCACCGGGTCGTGACTCAGAGCCGCAACCTTGTGCTTGGCAGTAAAATGCCATAGCCACTGAGCTTGCTTTACTGCATTCTGACATATTTTACTTTCGTTTGAATGAAAATAAACCATCATGTTTTGACTTCAAAGCTATTAGTTTTGTTACAAAGCATGTTACGCGATAGGTAACAGAAAAAAGGCAGCCTTTAGATGAGTTATTATTTAGGTCGTATCCTAACGATATCATTTATACCAATTCCAGAGCAATATTTATCATCTATGCGAATTACACCAGCATGTTTTTTACTCGAACAAATGTAGAAGATCTAGTTTTACTGTTTAATGAAACAATGTAATCACTAAAGCATTTGTCAAACTAGAAATGCGTGCCGAGAAACGAAAGAAAATGCAGTTTAATAAATTCTGGCCAAGACGCAAACTTGTTCTTCCGCACCGATCAATCATTATTGACTCTCAAAATAAAGGGAATTGTTGACCTGTTATTCGCCTTTCCGTTATATTTCCGTCAAACATGTTTTCTGAAAACCATATAAACCACTCAGTATCAAAACTAGCTGCAATCAAAGGCGCGCAGTAGGTCGATTCAGATATACGCTAACTTCAACAATGAAATATGCTGTGTATAACTCTGTGTTTAATACTTATCTCAGATATTGTCAACCTTTATCGTAAACAGCAACATTTTCTGATCAGCAGTAAATTCATTTGACCAAATAGAAGGTTAGTTCATGTAGTTTATGTGCAGAATATCGGACACCAAGCGCCGCTCTTCTTCAGAAGCTCCAAATGATCAGCATGCATAAGGTATATAGATACTGCTTAAAATAAAACTTAAACAAGAGACGCAAGGAAATGTATAGAATTGAAAACATCTTGCACATTTGCATCAAAAACGCATTGCATTGCCCAAGAAGATATGTGGAACCTTGGATTGTACGTACCGGCACTTAAGTAAACAGTGCTAGTGTTTTACTTTGCCCTTGCTACTTAGCAGGTTTCATACTAACAACCTTGATAGTTTTCTTTTTTGGTGTCGTGAGCTAGGCGTGAATTCTGTGAGTTATCATGACTATTGCTTCTTACGAATGTTTGCCTTAGTAGGAATTTGTATTATCCGTAGTGTCTTCCTGGGTCTCTATTGCACTCAGCTGTTTGTGTGACAAAGATCCTCGTTCTGATTTGCACAATAAAGTTCGTAGCTTTCTGGGACTGTGCTCCTACTGCCGTTTTGACAACAATTTCGCGTAGATCACATGCCCTTTCGCAAACCTACTTAAGAAAGGCGTCTCATTTTTGTAGGGTGCTGCCCAGCCAGCCACGTTCTCTGCCATCATAACGTCGCCCGCTACATCTGTCTTTGTTCATTTAGATGTCTCCGCTCCAACAGCAGTGCGCACCGACGCCAGCCCCGGGATCGACGCTGTTTTCGCCCAGCATCTTAATGGGCATACCCGTGATATTGCCTGTGCGAGCCATCTGCTTTCCCCAGCCGAGCTGAACTACTCCATCGAGGAACGGGAGGGTCTTGTTCTTGTTTGGGCGGTGAGCAGGTTACACTCCTACTTACATGGCGTGAATCACATCGTCACTGCAGATCACAACGCACTTTAATGGCTTTTGTCCCTTTAGGATCCCACTGGGCGTCTTGGTCGCTGGACACTGTGGCGCCAAGAATACACCTGCTCTCTTTCTTGTAAGCCTGGCCGATTGCACTGGGACGCTTACTGTTGGTCCCGCCTTCCCTTCAATCCGCCTGAAGCCTCTGATGACGCGCCCGTATGTGCGGTCTCGCTCTGCACTTTACGCCAAATCCGTGATGAACAGCACCATGACCCCATCTTACGCGAGCTTATTATTCAGAAGGCGCATTCCGCAGTACGCGATCTGTCCTTTCGCCTCTTCGTGCTTCGAGATGGCACATTATATTGCCACAACACCCTCCCGGATAGACTCGAACTGCTGCTTGGCGTTCCTACTGAAGCAAGGTTGGGATACGGGCTAGTTGGTATTCCATAGTATCAATCGTCACTTACAGCGCATACATAGACGACGGACAAAAAGGACGACGAAGACAGGCGCTGTGTTGCGCTTGTCTTCGTCGTCCTTTTTGTCCCTCGTCTATGTATGCGCTGTAAGTGACGATGTAGTTCCTAATGATCTGCGTTTGAGCGTTCTCTGCCAGCTACATAACGCCCCGACCGCTGGTGACCATCGGGTTTCCTGGACCTAAGACTCGCCGGTCTTATCCGATCCGTTCGTCGCCAAGTTGCTGCACGTGAACCGTATTGCCACCGAAAGGAACAGCCTATAGGTGGTGTTTATTTGAAGTTATTCAAACTTATGCAATGATTCTGTGCTTAGGAGAGTGATTTCTGTTCGCTTTTCACGTACCATGAACCGTAAAGTGCAACTTGTAAGATACATTTTTTTTTATTTTTGCTAAAAGATTGTTGCTCATTGTTGCTTTCTATATATGTCTTTTCTGACCATAATGGCAAGGACGTGGCGTTGGCTTCGTTATGCTTGGCTGCGATTTCTCCTTTCACGATGCCACTGGGTTTCCATCCTTTACTCTTCTGTTTGGCCACGACCCAACGTTTCCTTTTGACACTGTCATTCCAGCTGCGATCCATTCGCCCACTAAGTACATCCCCGATGCCATTTTCAGAACTTACGAGGCATGCTAGAGTGCTCGCCATCGCCTTGCTACATCGCCAGACCACCAGGCGTACCGCTATGACTTCCATCATCGCGACGTTACCTATACCTCGGACATGCCCTTGTCTCTGGCTCGGTCTCTGAGTGTGACTTTGTGTCTGTTGTTTGTAGCCTGTTCTCAAGTTTCTATGGACTCCGAGCCGGTATGTCGAACTCGGAAAAATTGGTTTCCAGGTACTCCAGACCCTACCATGTCTTAAGAGGCGTAACAGTCCTACCTTACGAGATCGGCACGCTCGAGCCTTCCTGTCCTTCCGTTTCGCCGCCTGCAGACGTTCACGTATCCCGCCTTGAACTCTACCGCTCGCCCGCATCATAGCAAGCACCGCATGGTGCTTCAGCAGCCGGGGTAATGTCACGATACGACTTCTTGAGAGGAACGTAGATGAAGAAAACTCTCTTCATCTGGCGCGTGCTCTTGGCCTTTTCGTTGAACGCTTGATCTCCTTGCAAAATATTGTCAATAAGTGTTGCTTTTGTGTTTGCTTCCACGTAACAATATTATTAAGCAAGGGTCTCGTTGCACTCTCTGACTTTGTGTCTGTCGTCTGCAGGCTATCTACTATCATTTTAAGGTTTCATAAAGAAGTAATAAGGTTTAAATGACAGTGTATTGACAATGCAAGACAAATTCAATGGTTAAATAAAAAAGAGATAGATGGAATGAACGACAAAAGAAAAATGGCCCTGCGTTGGTTATATGCACATTTATTGTAATACCTGGACTTCGTCACACTTCGTCAGCGACTGAAATGCGAACAAAATTATCAGTGAGAATTAAGTATGCCTATAAGGTTGGGAAGACTATTCAGCGCTGCTCTTTTTCCCCTTCTGGAACTTCTCCGCGAGAGCTTTGAACCAACTACTGCATTTCCAGAAGCGAACACAGCTTCCTCTATCATCCCGATAATATCCTCGACGGCAGAAACACCTGGATACGCAGTCTGTTTTGCAGCTGCGACGCAGATGGAACCGGGTGGCACACGTCTTCTCACCGCAGTTGCTGCTCCGGCAAAATTTGTACTTCTCGCGGCGTCCACAGCCTGCATATTCAAAAAGTACATTGGTTCTGAAAAAAAAAGCAACGTAACAAGCGGCAAACACTGTACGCTTTACTATCGCCTGGCTGATCTGCTTTCATGCACTTTCAACAACTTTATACCTGGCGCAAATGAAAAGCATTTCATACATGCACAGGCTTTCCTAGTGGGCTACCCGACCTCAACAAGAAGAACTGCAGCTGCAATTTATAAATGTGCAGTATATAAATAAAATATTTGCTGTGACGTAGTTACTGGCGCTAAGAAGTCTAACGAAAAAAATGCGGGTACAGGACAGAGTACTAGAGTACTAACGCTCTGTCTTGTCCCCACCTTTCTTTCGTTAGTCTTGTTAACGCAGTAGCCATGTCACAGCAAATGCATCAACAGCAACTCGCCCAACTTTCTGCGTTAAATAAAAAACATAATTACATGGTAGCTACGCAAGAAAATCACTGTAAATTAGAGCTTCAAAATGAGTATTCGTCATTTTGCGACCAGCCCCACTTTCTGAAAGCTGCAAGCGTTACGACTAGAAGTATAGCGTTCATAACAAAATTCGGGTACGGATAGCTGATCTTCAGAAGCCAACACATTAGAAGCGATATAGGGACCCCAACGAAGAAGAGGTTCGTAGAAGGACATGCTCATAAGGCGGCTGTCCATCTTCTTTGTAATACTTGTTTCAATCGATAGCGTTCCAGAGATAGTATTTATTGACGAAAAAAAGAAAACGAGAACGCCCGTAAACAAGGCCTTGGCTAGGCCTTCTACTATGAACACGAATAGTTGAACGCGGGCTACTATGCATTTGTTGTTGTGGTTTGTCAATGGAAACGAGTTTGTTGCAAGTATTTAACATACAAAAAGACATTCAAAGCAAAATAATAAAAAGAAGCAGCTTTCCAAATAAACTCCGTAACCAACATTGGGAAAAAGGCATTGATATAATATGGGGCCATGATGTTAAATAACGTTCGAAAGAACGCAGGCACGAAAGCAGAGCCGATATCAGCAAAACGCTTCTTGGTTCAGTGTCACTACAGCGGAGTTACCCGTCTAGAATTCTCTCACAGTGCTACACTGAAAAACAAAGGTCGAAGTTCTCTTTGTTCACATTAGTTCGCAGGTAATGCGGTTTAATTACGCTGTTAAACGCCAGGCCAGCAAGGGAAAGGTACGCACTAATACCACAAAACTAAAATATTTCTTGAGGGCACTAACGATATTGGGTGCTCTTAGTGGATGCGCATAAGCAATTGTATTGCTTTCTATTTACCTTCGCACAATTCTCCATGAAAGCCTTCTTTTGCCACGTACATTGCTTATCGTGCAAATACGAAGCATATGGGTCTTGGTGACCTGTGCAAAAGTTGGTCACTTTATGAGTTAATTCCTTGAGTGTCCGATAGACACTCCAATCTTTCCGTAACCCGCCGTGGTTGCTCAGTGGCTATGGTGTTGGGCTGCTGAGCACGAGGTCGCGGGATCGAATCCCGGCCACAGCGGCCGCATTTCGATGGAGGCGAAATGCGAAAACACCCGTATACTTAGATTTCGGTGCACGTTAAAGAACCCCAGGTGGTCGAAATTTCCGGAGTCCTCCACTACGGCGTGCCTCATAATCAGAAAGTGGTTTTGGCCCGTAAAACCCCATTATTTAATTTAATCTTTCCTGAAAAAATATGACAACTATCAAGTGCGCGTCATTTTTTACTGGTAGAGTATACATCTGCCATCCCATAGATTACAACCTTACCATTACCTATTGTTTAAAATTCCAAGATGTATTCACATACAGAATTGACACATTCGCACATTATCAGATATAGATAATTGGCACGTTGGCATTCTTGAGCCAATTATGCATGAATGAGAAATTTAAAACAAAGTGCTTTGTCCTTTAGAAGTGCTCATCAGCAAAGACGTAACAAAGGGTATTGCACTCTACAAATAAAGACACCTTCAGCCTTGCAAGTGTTGGGAACATTGCACATGTTCGGTGAATATACTAAACCTCAGTGACATCCGCAACTTGGCACTACAGTGTCAACGATGATGCGCACGATGAGCAAAGTCGGAATCAAAATTCAAAAGAGAAAACGGGATAATCCTGTTTTATCCCTTGTTGGTAATGTGAGTTTGTCCGCCAATGGCCCTCCCAGCTTCAACATTAGTTTGCTTTAAATGTTCCTAAAAAAAGGCGTTCATGGTGACGGTCAGGGAACTAATCAGCAACTTTATTTAATAGCCAGGTTCCGTTTACCAAGGTGCTGCTTTCTTTCTAAAGTGTATTTGCTACATGAGTGCATTTTGCAGCTTCGATTTTACATTACGCGCACGGACTGGTTCATTAAGATATCTTCGCTGTGCCGACATCAGTTTTGACGCGCACAATCATACGCACCGATCAGTGCATCCCGCGGTCTTAGAGGTAACTTGCGAAGAATAGAAATATATTTGTTTCTAATGCCCCCAAAACGCACCGTGACCCTATTTATGTGGTTTATTGACGGATAATATAATAATAAATTTAGTTTGCGGCTATTCAGTGATATAACGTTGGTAAAATTTGCACATATACTCTATTCGCGCACTAATTTCAGCGTACTATCTTGCGGGTAAACCCTACTCATTGACAACCAGAGTATGATAGCATTGCAATAACTTTCAGTATTTACAGTATTTTGATATATTTCATAAGGCACATTCATTAACTTTCTCTTTTATTCATCTGGGCTTCTTTTTCATCCTAGCATGATACCCGTCTTTTTGCACCTGTCTCAAGTTATTTAGTAAAGGCGAGCTGCACCGTATGGGCTATTCCCTTTGTTTCCGCGACGCTGTTGCTCAAACGTGCGAATTAGTTTGGCAATGATATCTCACACTAACTAAATGAAAGGCAGACACGTTCGCAGGCACTGTTCGATAATATGGAGCTCAGCACTCAGCAAGTGGGTGTCATGGGTAGAAAGACTATCTTAAATGAAAGGCACAGAGGTCCACGAAATCTAAGCTCTAAACCAAACAGAAAAAAATCTTTTTTGCAACCGTAGCACCGTGAGGGAGAGGGATGAGGTTGGCAGGAAAAGAAACATTGGCAGAATTACTAAGAATAATACGCACCTTCCGGCTTCTGGCTCACCAGATGAGGACCTTGCCTGCCACCACTAGTCGTTGGCACGTTCGCCAAAGGGTCATCTTCCGCTCTCACGGTCCACGCTATTGCATACACAAAAATTAGGAACAGAAAACCAAAAGTCGTGACTTTACTCATCCCGAAAATGTCATGGGGTCTGCCTGTAGCAAGGTCGCCTTACACGGCGTAGCCTGTGTGCGTGGCAAAGAGACATTGTCAAAACGTAAGGAAGCTCCCACGAAAAAAAAATATATTTTTTTCTGTAATTTTTTGCTTGCAGCTTTTCACTACACTGCATTCGCATTATGCTTCTAGCTGGAGGTCATCCTTTAAAATGTAAGACGTGCCACCATTATCACCTTTTCCGCAGCGTTTGCGCGCTTTCCAATGTGTTCTCACCATCGCCAAAAAGAAAGTCGACAAAGGACAATAGCTCCGCTTGTGGCTGCGTCATGGCCCCGCGAGGTAGAGAAACATCCTTACGTAGAGACGCAACAAGCAGCAGAGCGTTTTGCACTATGTAAAATGATCCTTTCGCACATCCTTGTGGATGATGTAAAATGTAGAAACGCATCTTGTCTCCCAACCGTGGCTGCTGTTCTCACTTAGACGGGTATCATGCTAGGATGAAAAAGAAGCAGCCACGGGTTTGGCTTTGGGTTTAAATTAATTGTGTGCAGAGCGCTGTTTGTGAGCCCATTTCGAATTACACATAAATGTGACACGAAACTCGAAACTAACAGCAATCAAGCTATTATACGCGATGACAATCTATCTCATTTTTTTTTAATTAGAGTTACACTGCAAGCTAAGGCGACTTGCCAAGGCGACTTTTCCACTTGCGCAAAATCCAACGAAGAGCTAGGAGCCGAACAATACTGAGCGGGGCCATTCGAGGTGCCGTTCACAAGTTAGAGAAAGGATGTTTTGCAGTTTCCATTTATAGACGTCTGGTGGTGCCACTTGCCGCTTCTTGATTCATTTGTACTTCAGATTACCTTTTAAGGTTGTTTCAGAAACTCAACTCCATCTACTTACTGCTGCCAAAAAACCCAATGCTCAAACTTTAGCACGTTTAAATTGTTTGCTACTGTGGGCATGCATCATAAATAGAGTGAGTTAACTAATAACACATGTAGCGCACAATACTTGGTCAAAATGCACAGTCTACCGTGCCTGATTACATGGTCATAAGAGTTAATGATACGAAAGGGTCTCGAATGTATGGTCCGAATTAGTCACTGCATAAGCCAATACCATGCGATGTGACGTCAGTATGCACCTGCGCAGTCGGAAGAACGAACTCCAAAGTGCGGGAGGGATGCTATGAATCCGCTTTAAAATAGAAACGCCATCGCCTTTTCTTTTCTGCGCACAATAGACGAGGTTTGCGATTTAGGCAGCTGCGAATGATAGGCCATTGTCCTCGCTACGCCTGCAATGGCTTGCAGCAGACGCTTTGCAGAAAGTAAGCACTTTGTGCAGCCAAAGAGACAAGAGTCGTTCAGTACACCGAGGGTGCCGGGATGTATTTACGTATAATAATGTGTAACGAGTAAGATTTCCGATTACTGTGCTGTTTTATTTTCTACATGGACTGTTACTATTCAAGCATGTTTGCCAAATGTTCTTTAATGCTGGACCTCTTGTATTTTTTTTTCAAACCACATCACATTATCATTAGCTCATTGCACAATTTAGTGTTTGTAAACAAGCCGGAACCACACTTTCCAACAGTTTCAATGTCACGAGAATAAATCACCCACTCGCAGGCATGGTATTCAGAAGAAGGAGGGAAAGAGAGTGCTCTTTATGGAAAACAACATGGTCAGCAGGCGTATGGTCGTCTACATGTTAATATACAAGGAATAGGGGGAACGGGAAAAAAATACCTACAATAAGGTTCGCAGAAGACGAGAGAGAGGGAAAGGCTGAAAAGCAGGTGCAGGTCTTGTGATTTTATCGGCAGCAGAGTAAGGCCTAGGCATCGAAGGTAGGTAATAGTGTTAAACACTTGGGGAATAACAAATTATTGCCGCAGTACCCATCTCGCTACAATTGTCCATGGTATCGCGTTAGCATTAAATCAACTTAGCGACGCAACGTCTTCCAACTGTCGCAAGAAGATCTCGACATGTGTACTTCTTTTTCTTTCTCCGGTTACCACTGTTTGCCGGTTAACAAATGTTAAACGTTATCGCTCGGCGCAGAACTCACATGCATGTACCGATAATTTCTCGAATGTTATTCATGATTGTAGCCGTTGTTTGTTGTTGCCGAATCTGCTTTTGTTCACGATGCGTATTATGTAGTAGTGTCTGGATGGCACGTTGGTTCAGACGATTACGCCGATAGCTTCATTGTGTCAAGTATAAAAGGCAATGCACTTGGCCCGAAAGATACTAAAGATGGTACTTTCGACGATCGCCGACTGTGTTCGCCGCTATCGCGGCGCTTTGGATTGCACTTCCTGTTTAGGGGCACAAGTTCGCCCCATAAAGTGTTAGTTTCGTCATTCACAGTTCTGCTACTGCGTTCTTCACTGTCACCAGAAAGTCAAATCTGATAGAGGTGCTCTGTACAGTACGAATGGCAAGACCTTGAACACGTAGAGGCCATCGGGCATGATGAAGCACGTCTTCTCGCGATCCCTTTCGTCTATTTCTACTTGTCAGTAGCCAGTCTTGAGATCTATCGATAAGAAATACTTAGCGCTGCAGGGCTGATCCAATGCTTCGTCTATCCATGGGTGTCCGCATACGTCCTTCTTCGTAATGTTGTCAGCCGGTGATAATCCACGCAGAAGCGCAGGGTTCTGTCCTTTTTTCTTGACCAAGATTACAAGCGATGCCTACGGGCTCTTCGAGGGCTGGATGATTTCATCGCGTAGTATTTCATCGACTTGCTGCTCGATAGCTTCTCGTTCCCGCGTCGAAGCTTGGTTCGGGCTCTGACGGAGGGGCCAAGCACGTTCTTCGGTTATTACACGATACTTAGCAAACTGATGCTTGTAGAATCTTGGATGACATCAAAAAAGTGTGTTTTTATCGTCGTGGAAGACTTTTGAGCTGTTTCTGCATGCTCATGGGGAGACTCAGATTGATGTCGAAGGCTGGTTTGTCAACTATGACCATCGAGGTAGATGCGGCAGAATCCGAGAGAACAAATGCATTGCTGCTTTCTACAATTTCCTCGGTGTATGCCGTCCTCTTTCTTTGCTGAAATATCTTCACTCCTGTCTCTAGTTTGTTAGCATTTACTTTAGCTTTTTCTCCATGCACTCAAGCAATTCCTCTAGTGATGGGTGGAGGTGCTTTTAGGTTCATGAAAGCAAGCGTTTTCATGCAAGCGTTTTTACATCGGTCGAACGGGGCGGTGCATCAATGACCGCATGCGCGAACACTCAAACAATTTTCAAAAACAAGCCAGCGATAGCCAGTTATGACTGCATTGCAATGAATGCGGCTGCCAGCCGTCTTTTAAAGATGTGACCTACCTGTCAATATACCGCGATAACCGCGCACGTCTTATTTCCGAAGCTTTCCACATTCATTTTAGTGGCGAAGCCTGCGTAAGCCTTCCCTCTATTTCCCTCCTTCCGAAGGAGATTGCCTTCCTGTCGCATTAATTGCATTTTTCCCCTGCGCACGCTGAATTCTGTTGATTCTGTGCTTTGAGATAGCGGCGTAGTATATATATGCGGACTAAAAGAATAAAGACACTTGATTATTAGTTAGCGCTGGTGTCTGTGTCCCTCTCCTCGTCCTGTTGTTTAGCGCTGTTTTACTGCTCGTAATCATGAAGAACCATCCAGCTCAAATGCGTACTCTCCTGATGTATCAAAGTAGCAAGTCTCTGTAAGCTAGGCCCTCAAGAGCTTCGCAAGAGCTTCGCATTGCCGCTTTCAAGTCGCAGAAAATTGACCATCTAGTGCCGCCGCCGCCGCAAAGCCTGAGGTGGCTTTCGAAGCGCATGGCACACCAGTGCATGCGAAAGCTCAGAAATGCGTCGCGCGTCAAGGAGGCTCCTACATCGCGCTTCTTTCTTTACACCCCGCGCCATCTAGTAACGCTGCCGAGAAGTCTGTGCGTAGCGACCGAGACGAGAAGTGTGGCGTGCCGGTGCTTGCGAACGGTGAGAATACTACCCTCGCATGCAGTCAGCGGCTCCCATTCATTGACGAAAGTTGGCGGGAGGTTCATTGAGGAGCAGCAAATAAGCAATAAATTCATGGCGCAGAGCGGCAAAGCGTTGACGTGAAAGACGTTCATTGAAAAGTGGCACATACTCAGTAAAATTGTGTGCACGTCCTGCTATGGCGTCGTGTTTATCTCCTTGAGGAACCCTTTTGACGTGTGTTGTGTTCCCCTCAGGACTACAAAAATTTAAGGGAAACGTCGTTGTAAAATTGCCTGGTTTCGAGGGGCACATACCCAGCTACTCAAGTCAGCGTCAAAGACGCTCATTGACGAGCGGCACAAACCAACTTGCACATACCCTGGGACCCGAGTTCGCATCAGAAAAGTTAATTGAAGACCAGCACAGCCGAGTGTCACGTGCCCAGCACACCATGTAGGTGTCAGTTTCTTCGAACAGCGGTACCTACACAGTCCCGCATCTAGTCACTCATGTCCGCGTGAAAGAGGTTTGACGAAGAGCGGCACGTATGTAGAGATTCCTCCATAATCAGCCACCCAAGTTAGTAGGATTGTTTGTTTCGAACTCTGTTACCTCAGCAAAGAAGACTGGTGCACTACACATTCGCCCACGGACTACGCAGTGACACCGGTAGGCTGGAAAACTATCAGATAGAAGCAACGATACGCACAGACAGATAGATAGATAGATAGATAGATAGATAGATAGATAGATAGATAGATAGATAGATAGATAGATAGATAGATAGATAGATAGATAGATAGATAGATAGATATAGATAGATAGATAGATAGATATAGATAGATAGATAGATAGATAGATAGATAGATAGATAGATAGATAGATAGATAGATAGATAGATAGATAGATAGATAGATAGATAGATAGATAGATAGATAGATAGATAGATAGATAGATAGATAGCACTCAGAAAGTCCATGAAGTAGGCTGAGAATGTTAATTAAAAGCAGAGTCGAAAAGTACATGGCTGATTGATGCTCTTGGTCGCTTCCGAAAGCTGGTGGTTATAATCAATAACTGATGATGCACTTTATTTGTGGCCTTCTTTCCGAAAATCGCCATAGCACACTAGACGTACATCAGTTGCTCGGGCCGTGTGGTAGAACCCACGCAAACAAGGATAAAGACTCCGCCAGGCTACAAGAAGCATTACACAGCACGGACCTGGCGGAGCAGTTCTGGGTGGTCCAGCGAGCCCACGATGCGGCCAAGGAGTTACATTTCCCGGTCGCAACGTGGGAGTAGCCCGCTCTATGGGACCTTGCGCCCCGTAGCTCGCAGGACCTTTCATTAAAGTTATTCCATCCATCCATCCATCCATCTTTCGTATGTTTTTCATATTTCTGTCAGTGATCACAACGAATGGTACAATTATGCTTTCGCACAATGCCTGTGCTGCTTCACTTTGTGTTTCGTTAGTGGTGGCACTCTGCTTCACGTATAGTTCATAAAACTTGTGTAGAGACACTGTGTGGCCTGAGACCCTGCGATGGTTCATGAGTTAATCGAAACTAGAAAAGGGCCGCAGGAAGAGGAAGCGCTTCATTGATCAGCCGTGGCTGAACAGGTGAAATCTTGGGCTTCAGCCAACGTTTTGGCAACGAGTGTCTTGGTCCGGAAATTTGGCCCTCGGTGCTTCACTGAGAAAAGCATGGTTCTTCGCCTCTGAAATAGCACAGAGCCATACGACAGCAATTCCGCAACATCATTTGTTCGTTTGCAAGCAGTGAACAATGTCGTTGACTGCGTTAGTGACAGGGCAATTCATTTTTGCACCGAAAGCTTCGATAACGGCTCAGCAATCGTCGGCCTGCCTACAAGAAAAACCCTTTATGTCTACGGTGTCGAGACTAGAATGGTATGCACACTCAGCTACTTTTATTGACAACTTTAAACCCTGCACTTGCAGATTTTTGTGCGCGCTAACAAGGCTTGCATTTTAGGGTCTTATCTATTTGTTTACAGGCTGCAGAATCTTCACATGAACACAAGAACAATGATCTCAGCATTCATTGCTTGTATGCTTGGTTGTACGGCTTGCAGCGTTAACTGGCACAGTTGAACTAGACGCTTGGATAGCAGGGCTAGCCGACGTGGAAAAAGAAGCAATCGACAGGGCCTAGATTTTAGACAGTGGCAGCAAACCTACAAAAACATAGCGAAACGTAAAAAAACTTTTTACAAGACAGAAGATAACGGTTGCCTAGGGACAAAACGTTGTTTTTTATTGACCATGCAGTTATAGAACCTGCCACACTGTGCTTTAAGTGTACCATAGAATAGCATTCCATTCCCAAAGCTTAATATGTTAGACGTATTATTTAAGGAATTGCGCTTGAGATGTGAAAACTACAACATTCTTATTCTCACTGTCTCTCATAAATGATCGTTTTCACTAGCGGCCACATTCTTCGATAATATCTATTTTGCTATCACTCGTGGGTCGTTTAAAATGTTGACCGCAACCTACGGCTTTTTGTTTTCCTATTCAAAACGGTTGTACTGGCCAACGTAGAACAAACACAAAGGAATTTTTTATATACTTCTTCCAGAATTATTACATGATTTATTTCTTAGACACTCACAACTGTTCGATGCAGGGCGCATAACCACAGGGGTCCTCGTCACTGAAAAAAATATAATAGCGACTCATCGGTGCTATATTCGGTACAAGTTTCCATTGTTCAAGACCCAGCTGCCCTGGTACTGGGGTATCACCACACCCAAGGCACCACCATTGCCGTAGCTCCCGCTTCCAGCCTGTAAGCCGGTCATGCTGCCCCAGCCAGGTTGCCAGGCAGGTCCCACGACCCAGCTAGCAGTAGGCTGCCCAGTCACTTGACCGTACCCACCGAGCTGTTGGCCATTCACGATGTTCGCGCTACCATATTGCGCTCCAGAAGCTAGACCCCAGTTGCCAGACTGTGTTCCAGACGATGCAGCCATGTAATCAGGCGCAGTTGCTGAACCAAAGTTGCCAGACTGCCCTCCCGCCGCTTGGCCCGAGGCGCCGGACTGACGATTCCCAGACCAAGAGGAACGTCTGTAGGTGTAGCACTGCCAAACAGGCACGCAACGCCCGTCGTTGTTTCTGAAGAAAGGCCAAATGCAGAAGCACCTGGACTGGCAGTCAGCGGTGCATACTCTCTGATGAAATTTATAAAGGTCCTGGCACCTGTACTCGCCACAAACGCTGCTCGCGCATTTCTTGTAGACTTGACCAAGTGGGCAACCTGAAATTTCATATGACAGCTCAGTTCAATGCATATTGGTGCGCAGAATGCAGTAGTACTCAGCCCTCTTAACTAACTTGTCCGCCACTTGCACACATAGGGAAAATTTGTGTAGGGGTGTTGAACACCAGGATGTCGACCATAATAGAAGGCTCGCCGAGCAGTAGGGCAATGCTGAGATTGGCCATAATTAGCGGGTTGGAATCTGAATATAACTAAATTACTTATAATTAAACAAATCTCTAAAATTGACTTTTTTTCTTATTTTATTAGTACGTTATACGAGGAGTCAAGGTGTCTGTTATGCACTACTCCAGCAAACCGCTTGCCAACAACAGTTACACCTACCAATATTCTACTCGCGCCAAAGTGCCAACATTCTCCTGTCAGGTTTATAGTAAGCTACAGTATTTACTTAAAGGTTAGTGTAAGAACCACAGATCAATTAATATGCATCCAACGTAGTTGGACCGAGATACCTATACAATGTTATACTGTGACAACCAAGCCAAAAAAACGTGCAGCGGATTATAGTGACTGAAGCTGCAATATAACCTTCGAATATTTACTCCTTTCAGCAACTACAGAAGTCGGCATACCAGCCGCCGTGCAAAATAAACAGTGCATATCCTGCGCAATGAACAATTGGCAATTTCTACGCGGTCGAAGGAGCCCTGGCGAGAGTCACATAAGCTAATTGATTTGTGCACGTTGTATACTACAAAATAGTACATTTTTATACCTCGGAAATACAACTTGATGTAACGCTTTCTTAAAAATTCTCTAGAATGTTCCCTTCGCTCATGAGCATGTTCACTAACACGATTGTGAAATTTGTCACTGTTGTCACTGTAAGATATAACTGAAACAACCATTGGTTCAACAACTTTTAAACGTGCGTCCTCTGTTTTTTTTACCCAAACTCTATTGCGGACAGCCTATGCGCGCATTGGCAGTTTATCATCCACGTTCGTTACGTCCTCAGTTGCTTTCTTTTGGATTACACTGAGATGAAATATATATAATATATATTTGCTTACGTCTTCCTGTCTTGCCTGGCAGCCAGCGTAGTTCCGAGCTTCTTGATCCCGAAGCAGCGCTTGTGGAACGTCCCAGTTGTGTTCCCCACCGTAGTCCATTTGTAGGCAAGATGAACGCACAAAACCCCAGTAAGATAATGCGGCTAGTTTTCTCCATATCGTCAGCTGTGCGTGATCCACCTAGCACTTTCCGACCTTTCACGGACTTATATCCCCTGTTTAAACAATACGGAACAAGTGAGCGACCGTCTGCCCTTTACCCGCTATGTTTATATCGAACACTTTTTTCGGCTTTCTGGAATCCATTGTTTGGCGCACCTATTCCCAAATTTTTTCATCTCTTTCTCGCAGCTGCAATTCTGCGGATACGATTGGCCAAATATCTTGGAGGGTTGGAATACATAAAATCCTTGAAACCGATACGTTAGAATAACGGCAACATGGACGACAGCATTGTTCGGTGATCCCAAATAGCCTGTTTTAAGCTCCCGCCCAGTTCATTGAATACATGCAAAGCGGGTGACATCGTTGCACAGCGCTTCGCGAGACGTCCCGTCTTGTCAGGAAATTGCTCGCATACAGAAATGCCTGTGCCAGCAGTGTGAAGAGAACGCCTCTGACGCGTTTCAAGAAAGCCTTTGCGTACCACCCCAGAACAATGAGATGTCCGGTTGATTACGGTTTGCTCGAAAACCTCCGAGCAAAGCATTTACGATAGACATGAGCATTGCAAGTGGTTGCGCCTTCTCCTCACCCAGTTCTTTTGTGCTTCAATCTTTCGTTAGTATAGTATTCCATGCGGCTTATAAGGGGAAGGATGGCGTGCACTACTTGCGGGTCTGCCCTTGCAAAATCGTTTCTTTTACCTTCGCTCTTTGAAACTTCTTACTTCCTCTCCCTTCTGCTAGCCTCTCCTTTATTGGCTAACCATGTTTGAGCGATTTGATGTTTTGAGCAAGCAAGCAAGGAAGTAATCCGCATCTCATGTAATATAGGTGTCTTATGCGCCCATTTACACCTGATTTCCATGTGTTTTCTGCCACTACGCGGCCTAGAAGTTAGGCTTGTTTCCGTTATCAGGTTGTATTTTGGTTTATTCGCTCCGCAAGAGCTCTCTACTTCGCCGGATATCAAAGAGGTGGATATAGTTTGCCCTTGCCTTTCGGGTCGTCATATTCATTATGGCGTGCAGATGCACTGCCGTTACGAACAGCATGCTAAAGATTTAGTAGGAGTACTATTTGCAGAAAGCTTGCAACATCATTGGCTTTGCATGACTTGCTCGTTTAACTTCTTTTGAAACAAAGGGACGATTACCACAAGACTCAACTACTTCGCATGTCTAGGGATAGCCTCTTATTGTGTGAACAGGCCGCTTTTGTTCTTTTTTTGTTTTTTTTCCGTTGAGGTTCACAAACTAATAGCGAAATTGACGGCTGTTCTGATGACGCTAGAAATGCACGTTCAAAAAAACCTCATTGGATGTGCCGCGCGCGCACATTTTTACAGAAGCTCAAAATATATGTGGGTTGTCGAGTATGCCCGCTCTAAACGAGTGACATCAAACGTCACATGTTTAACCTGTGCACGATAACACTTCCACTGTACGGAACTTTTGAATTTGTTGGCAGAGACGCAAGCTCAAATACAAGTCTGCGCTTGAAGGACAAAGTTAGTGTTGCCCAGATACCCCCCTTTCTCTCAGAGATAGAAGTGACATTCCTTCTCTAGTTGTTCTCTACAGATTGGAAAACAAGACTATGAAGGCGGCAGCTAACTAGTTTGACAACGGCCACACTAAGGCAAACTGCTTCTTGAAGACGACGGCATCAGTGTACTGTGACAGAACAAGACGAAAAACGCTGGACGAAATCTGAAATTATTTGCTTTCGGACAAAAGATAAAATGTAGAAACTGTTTGAATAGGAACTTTCGTATGAGCACTTATGCCGACTGCTTTTTTTAGAACAGCTATGTCAGTTTGCGAAATAGCGGCATAAAACACGGTTGCTGAGAAATGCAAGCTTTTTTTTGTTGAAAATCTCAGCAGCAACGAGTTCTAGATAACACTGCTTCTGGTCCTCGTGCTCACGAACAAAAAAAACAGGTTATTTCATGGCTCCAGATCGTTCTTGCGGAAACGCTTAAGCATTGTTCTTTTTCCTAGAATTCTCGCGCGAGCGCATTTTAAATGAGCAACCGGAAAAGCAGTGCAGAGAATGTCATGATTGTTTTTGCGAATATAAAAATGAAAGGCACATGCAATAGTATCTCTCTCTATTGTACAGGTACTGTGAAGCTCACATATGGTTGCTGAGGTAACTTCAGGCAATCGGTTGACCGCGATAACGATTATAGTGAAAATTCCTGCAGATCAATCATCCATAGAATAGGATAAATCAGGGACCAAACTGAAGTGCAATGAGGGATCATATTCAAACTTCACAGCCTTGTATTCTTTGCCAGAACATGTAAACGAGCACAGGAAAACAGCTTCAGTCTCTAATACTAACTGCATGCGAACATGCTCAATTAATTTGCCCAAACGTCACCACGGCAAACTTCCCAAAATTGAAATGACCATAACGGGCAGTGTCAGGCATAGCTGTAAATAAATGATATACATAGTGACGTGGCAGTGTTCACAAAATACGTATAGCGAAGTCTTGTAGGCGTTCTTATACAAAAAGGCACCCGAGATCTGCACCACGCCAGACACAGGCGAAGGCGTCCACAAATTCCGAAGACTTCATCGCCAAGTCGCACATCTCTTGCTCTCCGCGAGCCCCACAAAAGTTGCTGCAATAGCTCACGTAAAACGTTTGCACGGGCGACAGGTTCTCCAGAAATTTCAGCCTCAGAGGCAAACCGTCCGCCTCCGCGACCTTCTCCGCCGTCGCCAAGGCTAATTCAAGGGCGAAGAGGTCTTTGATTTCTCGCCTCTCCTTTGTCGACACCGCCGTCTTAATCTTGCACGTCCTTTTCTCCTCCCACCAAGTGATCTTGTCTCCTGTGGCATAGTCCAGCAGCCTTCCCCGCTCGTCCACAGCTTTCACCAGCTGCCGGAGAAACTGGAAGCCCAAACCTGCGAGCGCCATGACCGAGTTGCCGTACCTGAGGTACTTCGGCGGAAACACGGACGGCAGGTCGAGTAGGATGATGTTTAACGAGTAGATGTAGAGAATATCCTCCGCGTAGCCCCTCAACTTAGCCGTCATCAGGGTCCCGTGGTAGTGATCGGGCAACGCAGTCCTCAGAGCCGCTCGCGTCTCACGCCAAGACGCGTAGAAGTCCTGGGCACGCACTGATGGGAAGCCTACGTAGAGGGCATCTAAGTCGTGGAGATTGAGGAAAGGCTGGGGCGGCCACAACTCTCGAGATAAGACGAGAGAAATCTTTGCCTCTGCGTCGGCCTTCGTCGTGTTCGAGACACCCCGAGATGCGCGCACTGCTTCGATAAGACCGCGAGCGGTTGCGTTCACTATCTTGGTCACCTTAAGACGCTCATGGCGTGGTAGGTGGTTCAGGAACAGTGCCTGCTCTAGCGCTATGCCGAAGGACTCGTGAACCGCAACGAAACAGAGGACGTGCGCCAACAAACCATACTCTGACGTGCCGCCGCTGGTTAGACCACCTTGAGTGCTGAACGATTCAAATTCGGAGTTTGCTACCCAGGAGTAGGAGTACGCAAACATCCACCCCAGGGCATTCAGCAACCTTGGCGCTGGAATGTTTCCCATCAGCCTAGTGAGGGTTTTGAACTGCCGGGTGTTAAGTATAAGTACAGCCGTGTCGATCGTAACGTTCAGTCCTGCGGGCGCCAAGTACTTCCTGAGCAGATCAACCCAGTTCTCTAGCGTGAAATTCATCGTCAACCGCATCATTTGCAGGGGGACGAGCGTGTCGTACGAGTCTTCTCCGCTTTCCGTGGACAAGACAGCTTCGCGAATATCAGTTTCATCGCGTTTCAGTTGCTCTATCTCTACGGCGTGATTAAATGACGCACCTCGAGTAACGCTACCACTGCCGTTCTTGAAGCGCACGATGAACTGCGCTGTTCTTTCAACCGCACTCGCGTACTCCACATCGTTTAGCGTGCTGACTTGTTCCATTCGAATCAAAGGCACGTGCCCGGGCTCGTCGATTACTACCACGGGGCCGCTAAGGGTTTGCGTTTTCAGGTGCCATAGCCGCACGTCAACCCAAATTGACGCCCTCCAGTTGATGCTCAAGTCCAGGAGAACGTCGACCACATTGACAAGCCCAACAGATCGCGAGGCGTGTAGTGGCCACGGAAGATTTCTATCTTTCATAAACATCGCGAAGGACATGGCTTGCTGATTGCGTTCTTTCTGCAGGCATAGTGAGAGAGCTGAAAATGCCTTCAGCGTAGCGTCGGAAGTGTTCTTTACGGTAAGCAGCTGCTGAAGATTGCCAAGGATGTTGTTCACTTGATTGGCGTAGAGCCGGGCCAACCTGCGAAATAAAAATTGCGGGTATTTCCCAATTTCCACAGATTCTTGAATACATGTGCCATCGCAACCTCCCAGTGCAATTTAGTGCAACCTATACAATCAGTGGTGGCACTTTTGTTTAAATTTAATTTCTTTTCAAGTTTTATGAACTGTTTCTTCTGGATTAGCGTATTTTCTCTGCCATAAGCTTGTCAAAATTTACAATAGCCAATGACTTTCTGCTTTGTTCTACTTTGTCACCTCTGATTCTGTGTTGAATTCAAAAATTTCTTGTACCGTTTCGATAACGCTGCATTATATATTCACATTTCTGTTTTTCAAAATGTATGTTCGAATATCTTGTACTCTACATTGGTTTTTATTTATGTTCAATATTTCGTTTTGTGTTTACTTTACCCCTACTTCTTGGGCCTTTTAGGCCTGCAGTAGTTAACGAAAATATGAGATAAAACCATCTATAGCACTTCTAACCGCACAGAATACGTCACCCGTGGTTTGTTCTACAAAAGGCTTTGGTTTCAGCATCGTAGGAATCAAGACTGGTCTGCCAGCAGTACATATTGTCCCTGTGATAGTAGTTCAGAATTTCACATGCTTTTGCTTTTACAATTTACTTCTAACTCCATGTAATTGTGCACCAGAATGCCGAATGAACCCGCCTTTTCTTTCTGCTTCTTTTCTTTTTGTCTCAGCGGCCGGCACAATGGGCACAAATAAATAGAGATTTATAGCTGAGCGGGTGTACAGGCCAGGGTGTCCAGCGAGCGAGCGAGCAGAGATGGCAGCGAAGCACAGCACGAGAGGAAGAGTTTTAGCTCAGCGATCCCTCACTCGTTCGAGCTAAGTGTTTTGCTGATGCACCTGTAGAGTAAAGTCGGAGTTACTGCGAAAAGATCTGTATGCTCTCTTCAAGCTCTCGATCGCGGTCATCCACTTCAAATCGTCGGCAAACGGCCTCGTTCCAAAAATCTCTCGCGGGATGCGGACATCCCCTTCGGTGATGAAACACCTCCGAGGCTTTTCCGCCTGCAAGTTGAAGACGACGCCGACGACATGCTGCTGTTCGTGCAGGTGGCCGCCATGTTTGTTTCCTTAGAGGACCCCCTCACCAGGTCTGAAAATGTTGAGCTGACAAGCGCAGAGCATACCGTGCGGCCCGGCGATCGTGTTTACAAAGAAGTACATAGCTACGCGCCGCAGACGGGTCTGAAATTTCAATCCGAACGCCGTTTTTCCTCCTCTTCGCTGCCGCGGTGCTCCGAGCCGGACGGTGACGTACTCTCGTCCCTGCGCCTACGTATTCGCGTCCGCAGTGTGACGCCACTCGTGGTGACACGTGACTTCGAGAATTATTCAAGTCTGTTATTTGTGTGATCTGTTGCTTGAATTGACGAATTCAAGTGTAAAGAAATAATAAAACACACAAACGGAATGTTTACGTGTGTTTGTGTTTTACTTCGCACCGAAACAAGAGTGATGTACTTCTGCTTCGTCTGCTGGTTCCCAGGGTCGTGCAGTCATGTGGCAGGTACTGAAACTATACCATTTTCTAGCGTGTTGCAACGGCGTGATCATGCTCAGCGATCCACTTGTTCATCCTCAGTACTCATGTAGCACCTAATTATACCGCAAGTCATGTGTCCTTGTGCGCTGCGCGAACGAGAGAACAGCTCGCACGTGATGCTGTCAGCGGAAGTGCATAGCACCGAAAAAAAAAGCATGGAGAAAAAAAAATTGGAAGACGCTTAATCTTCGCCTTCAAGACTGGAAGGCGATAGCGTTATCGCACCCCGTTGGCATCGCCCACTCATTCGATCGGCATGCTCTTGACGAGGCCAAGGGGAGAAGAAGCGGGCGAGTGGCACGCCACCTGCCGGGTCAGCGCCGTACATCGTGAGGAGGGGGTCTTCTGTGTTTGCTGCAAGATGGCTCTGCGTGTGCGCCAAGCACAGAAAAAATGTAGCGGATACGTACTTCGTTACTCGTTTAACTGCGACTTCTATAATTCACAAGTTCATAATTACCGATATACACCGCAGTATAACTTCCTACGGCGCGTTTCTAAGGCAACACCGAATTCACTACAGGCGCTTTTTTCCAGCTTTGAACTCACGGCTGAGTGGTAGCGGCTCCTTCTCACACTTCGGAGACCCTGGTTCGATTCCCACCCAGCCCATCTTGCAAGTTGTTTTATTTTTTAATTGCCTTCCGGGATTGTTCACTCACGGTCAACACCGCCGGCGCCGACGACACCGGCTTTTCTGCGACACGAGCTCCTTAACGCTGTCGCGTTAAAAAAGTGAAGCTGGGGCCCATGACGTACGCGTCACGCGATTCTCTAGGTCCGGTATGGGAGAACGGAGGGAAGGAATTTCGCTTGCGGAGGCTAGACGGGGCGACAGGGGAGAGTGTCTTGCTTGGCTGTGGAGCCCGCTTGCTGAAATCAGGGTTTCGTGGCACTGAAATATTTCTATCTTGGCTATTAATGAGCTGATTTGAAAAAGTTTTGCGGCAGAACTCTCCCTAGAGGACAGGTAACAACTAGCAGCGTATGTCCAAAATTTGATATGGCACCTGGTGAGGGGCTCTTTAAGAAACAAAGATGGCGCGCGCTGGCCTGGGGAGACGAGACCAGCGTGCGAGCGGCCCGCTCCATAAAGACTCTGGCCGCCCCGGACTGTACCGCGCATGCGCTGTGGCGTCTCCGCTCTCCCGCTCTGCCCAGTGGCCCGTAAAACCGCAGAGCTATAACTCGCTAGTAAAAGGTATCATAATGGATTGGGTGTAATCATCAAGACATTTTCACCTGCCCAGGTACCTTGCATTCTAGCGTATGTATGTTTGCAACAACGCGCCCATCACTGCTTGTAGCTCTTTGCTATGAATTTGCTTGCACTAACCCTTTTCGGTTTCGAATTTATTCGTTCCTTGAAATTACATAAAATTTCAAGAAGAGTCAGGGACAAATGCCAAGGAGTGCGTGACAGAGTTCCCTCGCGCCGCAGACTAGGAGCCAGTATAGCGCATATAATATAATACGCATTTGTGTATAAACAATATTTGTAATTGGAGAAGTATGGGAGAGGCCTTTACCCTGCAGTGAGCGTAACCAGGCTGATTATGATGATGATTATGATGATGATGATGATGAATCTGTAGTTATTGAAGCCTCCAGGACAAATTTGTCAGTAGTAAAAGCAGTAGTGCCTTCAAGGTTACACCGAACGAAGTCCATTCACCATAAATCATTTACAATAGTGACAAGCAGAAGATCTAATTACAACTGGATCGAGGAATCAGAAGTGCCGCGAATGTTGGAGATAAAAAAAAATATTTCGTTTTACTACTGACAACGCTGAAGCCAAGATATATAAGGTTGCATGTCCTCTGATCAATACACCTACTACCGTGTCTAAAATGCTCGACAGAGCGTACCAAGAATTTAGCGCGTTTCTTCTCTCGATTGCTCGAAGTAAACGAGTGCATCCCTGCGGAGTTTGAAACCTGTTTCACGCGCTTCGCATTGTCGGCGAATCCGGCCGCAGTGCCATCATGGGTTTGTGCTGCGCGGCACCTGCTACGCCGCGGCAGATAACGAAGTTCTTGGAAGTCTCCGTAGTGGTCCTGCTTCCCGCGAAAGCATGGTGTGACGTGCGTTTGCGCGTCACAGAGAGAGAGAGAGAGAGAGAGAGAGAGAGCGCTCCTCGCTCTTTGGTGGAAGTAAGGGCGGTCGCTTGGTCCGAACACGGTCGCAGTCAGTCGGAACACGCGAAACAAAGCTCTCGCACCACTGGCGTCACTGCCCTGGCGTCGCTAGGCGGAGGGCATCACGCGGCACAATCGCAGCAGGTGAAACGTGGCTCAAAGCGTGCATGACACCTCGTCCTTTTGGTCGACAAAAGCCGTGGCAGAACCAATCCAGTTAGAAAATTGGAATGTTGAAAGGAAGCGTTGGCATCTATTATTTCGAACCTTAAAACCACCTGAATGCTATAGCTATAGGGGCTCGTTGGTACGGCATATCTTATTTTGTTGTAGCGCAAGCTGAACGACTTTATTCCATTTATTAAGCACAAGTAATTTCCCCTATGTTGTCCTTGGTGTCAGTGTTTGTTGGAGCCTTATGAAAGGATGACAGAAAGGCACATGTGTGTCTTCGCTTGGCACACAGCGCTGTGTGCGTCAAATGTGTGTTTCTGTTGTCCTTGTCGTTCAGCTTGCGCTACCACAAAATAAGATATGAAGGCCACGGGCAATGACAGAGACGAAAAAACCAGGGGCAATTACCCGTCTTTTTTTAAGTAAGCGTAGCAATAATTAAGAACGCGATTATGACAATCGACGAAAAGACAACTTGCCGCAAGTCTGTCCCGAGCCCACATGTTCCAAATTGTGTCATGATCTACCACTGAGCTACCGCGGCCTCCCTTCTTCTCAGCTTTCTTGAGTATTTGTGTATGTACAGTAGGTGTGGACATCGGACGGTTAGCCAGCGCTGCCCATGGCCATAACAGCGGATGTGATTTTTTTTTTACCGCCGGTCTTACAGCTGCGATCGGGACACGTCATGCCTGTTGATTTCATATACAGTTCGGTGCCACCAAAATGCCTTTTTCTTTCCGCTCCGCAGCATGGACGTGCGAGCTAAAATGAAACGGTAAAGCTTACTGCGAGTGTGTGTCCGAGTATAATAAAAATGCATCCGAGTAATTCTTCATGGGCGCTGCAGCTGCAGCGGTATCATCCTTCTCGCGATCACGTCGTTTTTTGTTTTTTTAGCTCACGACTGCGCACAGCGCAAATTTACGCACAAGCCACTTAGGGCATTTGCCCTGATTCTCTTAGAGAAATCGCTGCATGTCGAAGTGCGCAAGCGCCAAAAACAAAAATACCGTTTTTAGACTCGAGTTTCACAACTTGCCTCCAGGCAGGGTCGATTTCGTCGAGGCTGCCGATTCCCTCGTCGGTCTCCCTCCAGCCGTCGTCGGGTCGCGCCTCTGCGCCGTCGTCCGAGCGCGCGCCGCTGCCGCACACGTACGCGTGGAAGCCCAGGCAGGGATCGGCCGACGCGTTGAGGGTGCGCAGGATCTGCCGGGCGTGGCGGACGCAATCGTCGCTGCCGCACGCAGCGCGGTCGCTGACGAACGGCGGCCTCATCAGGTGGTTCGCGATGAGCATCGTCAGCGGGGCCAACACCAGCACGAAGATGCACACGACGCAGGCCAGCCCGGACTTGGAGACGGTGCGCTTGCCGACGCCTACCGAGATCTGCTCCTGCGGGACGTTTTGCTGAAAGAAGGGGAAGCAGCACTGGTGAGGTCCTCGCGCGGTCGTTCGGTTTCGAGCCGTGCGGAAACGTGTGAGCCGTGTTCTATTAAAAAAAAACGAAACTATAGAACGGGAAGCTGCGGGTCTAGTTTTTCTCGCCCGATCCGCAAAGCAAAGCAGCGTCGGACTCCGTCAGTATTTGAAAGGAAGAACATCTGAGTGCACTGAGTACTTATGGTACCCTTAGATTTCCTGCCACAGTTTTGGTGAAAGAAGGGGAAGCAGCAGTGGTGAGGGCTTCGCGCGATCGTTCGGTTGCGAGCCGTTCGGAAACGTGTATGCCCTGTTCTATGAAAAAAAAAACGAAACTATAGAACGGGAAGCTGCGGGCCTTGTTATCTCGTCCGATCCGCGAAGCACGCGATGCAAGGACGCATCGGACTCGGTCAGTATTTGGGCGGAAGAACACCTGGGTGCACTGAGTCATTATATGGCACCCCTCGATTTCTCGCCACCCTGTGGTTTATAGTGGCTATGGCCTTGCGCTGCTGAGATCGAGGTAGATACGTGCTTGATACCAGTGGCCTCCGCCGCATTGCGATGGCAGCAAGATGCAAAAAAAAACGCTCCCTTATTTATAACGGATGTTTTAGCGAACACTTTCAACTTAAAAAAAAAGAATTCTGTAGCAGATAGCACAATTGCAGTCCATAGGCTGGTCTACTCGAAGAGACAAAACATTACTTGCGCAAAAACTCGAAGTGCATTATCGACTAATTAACAAAAAATCACTGATTAAGTGTTTGGATAATTACCTTTTGGCACTTACTGCAGTTTACAAATTTTAGCCCAGGAGTCCAAAAGACGGATTCACTTACAACGAATTCTCGGGATGACATCAATTCCGAGATACTAATTCCCGATCTCTGCAGTGAAATGCAATGGCATGACAATTTTGTGATTCAACGCATAAAACGGCGTTTTCTTGAAACAATGTAAGTGAAACGCTCGACAGTGCATTTTTACTGCAGAATTGACGGCGCATATCTCGTATATGGCTCATTCCACACATTTCTTTTCAGGCGGATACGCCTCGCAGTCACGCCCGCTAGAATTTGTCATTTGCAACATGCGCCATGGAGTAATTAATCAAAAAGCTAATTAGTGAATGTTTGGTAATAAGTCGATTATGTATTTCATATTTATGTGTTCAAGTAATGTCGGGCTCTTCGAGTAGACCAGCTCGTAGACTATAATTGTGCTCTCTGCCACTGGCACTTTCTAAAATTTTTTGGAAGTGTTCGCCGGAACACCCTGTATAGAGGTGCGCCTTATATCGCAGCACATGGTCGACCATGATTCGGAGGGGTCCATTACGAAGTGCTTCATGTCTTGGAATTATCGCGTAAACCTCCATAATTTAGTTTTTCTTTTTGGCAAGTTGGTGGAGATTCGTGCTATGGAAAGTAAGGAGTACAAAAGATGGACCCAAGAAGAAGGATAAACACGACATTGTTTGCGTCCACTCAATTATTATTCTTAGATCTCGGTTTTGTGCATATGCCCTGGCGCGAAAATATGCGCCGCACTTCACAGAAAGAGATAAATGACCCTCAAACGATTAGAATTCTCAACGTTGGCAAACGTACTCGAGTAAAACATGTCGCACGCAAAATCTTTTTCTCCGGGATCTACGCGAATTCGCGTCATACTCGAGTTGCATTCAATTGCGAAATAGAACTGGGGTGACTGCTCACCTGAACGGTTCGTCAAGCTCTACAGCGCATGCTAATAAGGAAGGAAACATTTTTCAGGAGGCCGAAGCAGCTGTTAATATGCACGTTTAAGCCGACATCCAGCTGAATCGCTGAAGTTGCCAAATGGTTCTCGCCTTGAAATAACTGACATTTCATATTGGAACTATTGGACGAATGGTAGTTCTATACTACAGACACGATGCTTCGCTAAGGACACAAAAAGACGAGAAGGCGTCGGCATCGATTAACGCAAACTTTGAACTGAATGTTATCTGTGTCCGAGGCGTCAGATACAGTCGCGCAGTTTGACCCTACACTCTTACGAAAAGTTTACACCCTTTCGAGTGCCCCTTCTGCCACACAACGATAATCGTCATCTGCCTTGATTTGTTTCCTTTCTTTAACGCTACGAGCCCGGTACTTTCCAGTAACGAACGGCATGCGCGTTATCAACATGATAGCATTCCCGACAGGAAAGTAGTGGGTGCGGCGTTTTTCAAGAAAGGAAACGCATCAAGGCAGATGACGATTATTGTTGTGTGGCAGAAGGGGCACTCCAAAGGGTGCATTCCTGCATATATATATATATATATATATATATATATATATATATATATATATATATATATATATATATATATCCACTGCTGTAGCGCAGTGAATATAGGGCGTGAAGCTGCTGCATTCCAGGTCGCGGTTTCGCGTCCAGCCACCCTGACGAAATGATGCAAAAAACGGTCACGTACTCATCTTTTTGATTCAGTTTGCAATTACTGCCATATTTCCCAAAGATGGCGTGCCTCATAATCAGATCACTGCTCCGGCTGGTGAAACCCACAAATTAAATTTTAATTCAAAAAGCAGAGGGAGACAGTTATCCTAGACATGAAGCGTGCAATCGGTAGTATATAAGCACAACTTCACTAATCTGTAGAGGTAATTCGTGCACTAAAAACGCATCGCAGCCGACGAAGGGCAATGAGATCTTGAAGCAATGGATGCGTACAAGCGATAACGAACGAAAAGTAGTATAGAAAAAAGATGTTTCGGGCTTTACGCGCGGAAATTACAACCTTGTTATGAAGCACGCCGCATATTAGAAGCGGGGGGGGGGGAGGGAATGCGCTATAATTTTGACCGCCTGTTGCATCATTAACGTCCGCCCATTGAAAGGTACACGACGGTTTCCTTTTACTTTACATTTCCCCGCCCGCATCGGATCGATCGCCTATGACGTCGGGAATGGCACCCGCGACCCCGCTCGCAGCAAGTGCGACGTCATAGCGACCGGTCTGTCTAGGCCGATCAAGGAATATACGATGCGCGCCGGCACACTCACAGCCCGCGGGCTGCCCCGTGATCCACGCCTTCCAGGAAGCGAGTTCGAGCGGCGCCGATGCCTCTGCGACGAACTGCGCCGACTGCGTGGTCGCTCGACAGAACCCCGGCGACCGCGACTCATCTGGTCCTTGTAGAAGGCGGACGAATCGGCCATTCGAGGGCCCACGACGAAATCCGGCAAGTCGAGTTCTGGGTCTGTCGCGAGCAAACCAGTGCACGCCGGGGGTGGGAGCACTTTGTAAAACGCCGTCCGAGGACGTTGCGAAACGCTTGGAGTATAGGAAATGGGCTTGTTGCATGCACATACTCGACTTAGACGCGTAATACCTACTATAGCTAGCGGTGACAGAGTTGGAAACACAGCAAGGGATTTTTCTTTTTCGTGCCAGCGAGTGTCATACGCTCGTGTTTTGTAACACAGTGCCATCGGAGAAAGGCAATCATTCGAGCAGCAAGACAGCTTCCCCTAGTAAGCAATAGCCTGTCGCCATAAACAGGTGCCTTTCGTTGCGGTCGATCAGTGGTCGCACAGTTTCACATGTGATAGATGTTTGATAAAGTGTTTGATATGATAAAAGTTTTGCCGTAGGGTCAAGCCGCCATGCTGATGACAAACGTTTGGTGGTAACTTCCAAGCATCTTGTATCGTCTTCTGAACGCGGATTTTTCTCTGGCGCCGCAACATACTATACGGCGGGTATGATGCATGCTGAATGTTCTGTGTTCTATTTTGCCCCAGCTTCAATGATACCTCACCTGCGAACGCACTGTTAGGCTAGTAATCTTAAATTCCTTCAACGCCACCAACGACTGCCCTCTAACCCTTCCTGTTGTTGGCTCCCGCTTTACCCCTTCGTTTTGAGCTCACTTTGCTGACACTTTACAAATCACTTCAATCAGAGGGTACAATACACTCTCATCTCCACTTCGTTTGTTGCATAACGCACACAGGCCTTCCAGCTATTTAACAGGCAAATGATATTTAAATCAATTCGGCAGCTAACCCCCTTTTGAACGGGATGAGTGTGGGGTGGGTGGGGGATATCTGTTTCATGCGGAGTTCACAAGCACGACGTGTCTAATTTAGCCTCGCAGGCTTCCAATAGATTGCGTTTTTAGGCGTGCCGAAGAATTTAGAAATCGGCATGTACTATTACAACTTCAGGAAAATCATTATTTTGCGGAGTATAAAGCTTGAAACATGGTTTATGGCGGAAGGAAAAAAATACCGTAATCTGCGGTTGCCACCCGTGCCATGTCACATTTCGAATTTCAAAGGGAATGCTCTCTACATCCCGCGGAATGATTCTTTGCTTTATGTCCCTGCTTGAAACTAGCTCACCGTGAGCGATTACAAAAAAGAAGAAATACATGCGCGGATATTCTCGCAAAACTTAAGACGATTCCGAGACGTGCGACGCCGAGTTCATTTACCTCGGTCTAGTGTCTGCCGTCGTAAACATCTTGCTGGCAATACCACGTGACGTAAACAGAGCCCTTAGTCTTCAGATTGTATTTGCTAATTGTTTCGGGACCTTGGATGTTTTAGGGGTTTGCTTATACTGGTCCACGTAGGATGAATTATGAGGCCAACTGTGCCCTTAAAACCGACGGCATTCACAATAGCACGTAGTAGGCCCAACTGCCACCACACTTCTGTCCCATAACACGCACTCCATGCTCTTCTAACTTACTCAACTTGGTGTGCCACGGCAACAAAGCATTTCATACCTTCATATGGCCGAGGATAGACAGACGTCAAACTAAAGCGCCTATAGGTAAAGGCAAGCCTCAATGAAAGATAGCATCTGATTATGAAACGAAACACATAAATCAGCTTGATATAATCCAAATTCCGTTTATTATCCGTTATTTATTGCGTTGTCTTGTTTCTTCTTTTCTTCCGGCTGCAGAGAAAAAGTTATTTATTCTTTTAACCGATATGCACTATTGCAATTCACTTATGACTTTGCTAACGATTGCTACGCGCACCTCTCCCTTCACACTTTCAAAAAGAATGCTATATTCTATACAAAAATATTCCAAGCCCGCGTATTATTTTTATTGCGATAGCATGCAGTTAAATGGACACAAGGGGTGCATTTTCGCTATTGTCCCCGTCGGTGTCGCCGTGCTGTTCCGCATGAAGTCCAAGAGCAATAACACCGTCGCGGCGCACCGCATGCTGTAGGTGCGAATGAAAGCATGCGACAGGAGCAGACGATCGCGGCTTCTCGATCTCGACCATCTCGCGTGCGCAGAGGAATGCGGGGAGGAAGCATGCAGTCTTAAGTCGCGCGACAGGTCCAGGGCTGAGGGCAAGGCGGCGATGTTCTCCGGCAGCAACTGCGTAATGCTCAACTACGCCAGAGGGGGCGCCGCCGATCGCGGCTTCCCGATCTCGGCCATCTCGCGTGCGCAAGGGAGGAATGCGGGGAGGAAGCGCACAGTCTTCCGTCGCGCGCACGGCGCCGGGGGGAGAGGATGGTGGGGAGGCCGTGTTGTACTGCGGTAGCAACTGCGCGGCAGCGCAGTTGCTACCGCTCAAATCTTGAACGCTCAATCATGAAAGCAATCTGGGTCGGGGGCTGCGTCTAGGTGCGATGTCGGTTCATATCTTTGTGCGTCCAGCGCTCTCGTCGCTCAGTTTGAGTTGAAGCGATAAACAGCACGAATGTCACTTCACTCGCTGCTGCGGCCGCGTTTCCTCCCGCCATCGTTTTGACAGCGAGCGTCCGCGGTCATAGGGTGCGATGTGTCCATGTTATTATGTGCGCACTGACACCATGCTTGTTAATTTAAGTAGTAAGCGAATGTTTGCAAGTTCCTACTGCGTTTAAAACAACTACCCTACGCCTTTCTGGCGAAACTGTGATTTCTTTATTTCCATGCGGAGAGACTCTTCACATTGCGCCCTCGGTTATCTGTCAAAGTTCACAGCGTAACTCATGGGGCAGGATTTTCCAAAAATGTAATATTCCAATACGTCGGCCACTTTTTCAGCAACTTTCAGTTGTGAAAGGGGAGAAGGTACTCCCTTTTGTAAATATGCCCATAACTTCTCTGCTTTCAATTAAAAGTTTTCAGACTGCTGTCTATGGAGCTACTTTGGTGCCCCGGCACAGAGCCAAGGACGCCTTTCTCACACAGTGCCTGAAAAGCTGCCGCCCCTGGACGTCGATGCGACCGCGGTGCTAGCGCACCGGACGCGATCCTCGCCGCCACTCGACGCTACACTACTCGCGTTTGCGCTAACGCGAGTGCACTAACGCTGCACTAACGCTGCACTAACGCGAGTGCGCGCGAGGCCGCACGTACTCGCGTTTCGTAACGCCAATAGAATACCTTATTGCCCCGCTGGATGCTTCTTCCAAGCCTTGGGGCCCTGTAACGTAAAACTACTTCAATCTGTTCCTATTCCGTTCTCCTGACGTCAAATTTACGTAACCAGCGACGCAAGCATCGGGAGGTGAACCGCAGCGTCGTTTGCAAAGCCCGATCAAGCGCGGTCCTCGTTTATAAGAGGTCACTTTTTCTTCCTTTCAAAGCGAGTAGCATGGCCTATATTAAGACTTTTTTTTTACCTAATTGACTCACTAGCGTCGAGCAGCAGGCTCAAGTGGAGACAGTTTCAATAGCGCCGAACCAGCACAGTGAAAATAGATAACAGGCTGAAGAGGGTGGTGCCGGCGTCAGCTATTGGTCCGCTTCCCTTTACTTAGCTTCGGGTGGCTGGTCGAAAATTGCGGCGGCGTGGAATGCAAGGTTAAATATTCCGCCAGAACGGAGCCTCAGGAAATAAGAGCTGGCAGATCAATGTCGTATAAGTACCGAAAGAGCTCGGTAATGGTTGAATGCCACGCAAAAATTTTTGTTGTAAGCAAATAAATCTATGCTTTCCGGGAGCCCCGTGTAGCCAGTGCCAGAGCGGTCGGCAGGCAGCCATCTTCTATTCCTTTCGGAACGGGACGTCTCCGGCTATTCAGGAGAAAAAAAATCAGTATTGCTCAACATACTGATACATCTTCAGTATGATGTATCATCTTCAGATGATACTTCATCTTACACGTCATTTTGACGGGGTGAGATTTCGCGGTTTTGTGACGTCGGGTGACAGACAGCCGAAGTGGGCGCAGACCGAGAACGTTTGACCAACAGTAGAGGGCTAATGGTGAAAGAGGCCTCGGGTCATGAATACTTATTATTTGTTCGGTATAATCATGCATAATCAGTGGGCACATATCACATTAGATGGGGCTTTTTCGCAATTTTGGTGACGTCGCGTGACAGACGGGCGAAGGGGAGGGGCCCGAAATTGTTTGACCAATCATGGATGGCTGATTGTAGAATTCCAACCAAGTTTGGAATAGCTTTACGTTACAGCACCCTTGTTCCGCACTCAACACACGCTTCAACGCTTCAGGCCCGTTTTGCTCGTGCCGGAGCCCGCATCTTGCCTCTATGCGTAATTTCTCATGGCTGCTATGACACGTGTTGTTCTGCACCCCTGCCCTTACGACACCCTCGACACAATTTCGCCTCGGTTTGCACTATCTCGTTGATATGCAAAGCAGTAGTAAGCATCCGCAATGGTTAAGGGCTAGTGAGGGAGAGGACAAAAGCAAAGAAAGCTGTAAAATCCTACCACGTGACACGCAGAGCAATCACGGCGAATGATGCAGGAGACCAATCACCGTGAACCTTTTTTTTTTTTTTAATGGAGAATGCGTGGAATTGCGAACCTCCTAAATCCTCTCTATAATAGGACCCTTACCTACATCAGCACTTTTTTTTCTATTAACGTTCTCTGATTATGCGTCGTGAGAGAACAAGTTCCCCGAACCCACTGTTTTTTACACTTGTTGAACGATTGCTCCTCACATTCCATCGCAAATAATGTCAAATAACCTACACTCGTTGATGTACGCACTTAGGCATGCATATTGCACTGAAGGCGGGTTTGCCAATTGTTTTTCACGTTTAATGCATACGTGGCAAAAGCCTATTTATGACTACAGTGCTTGTTCTCCAAGTGGCGCTATTGTACTCTACTCGTTGTACAGTGGTCACACATGCAAGGCGCTGTATTACAAGAATGGCATGAAGGATCACTGTCGGGGTAGCCTAATAACTTTCGTGCTGGCTAAAAATCATATGCTTCTTCCCGCTCCCGCAATTCAGAAATGGGGTGTCACGTTCGCATTCACAGCCGTTCACTGGAACGTGCCGAGTCTTACTTCCAGGCGAGAAGCAGAATTAGCGCCTCTTCTTGCTAAGCAACCCTTTTCTCTCTCGTTCTTTGGTTCTAACATCAATGCCGCTGAAGAGCATTTCATCCTCGCTGTGGTAATTGCCCTCATAAACAAAATTTGCAAAGAAAAAAAAAGTGTGTCCCGTTGTCGACTGCAGGTGCATGCTCTTTGTGTTCGAAACCTACGAAATACGTCTCATGCGTCGAGCTTATGGCTGTAACTTCCTCATGCTTAGAAATTGAAATAACTAACTGAACAAGGTTTCAATTTTATGTGAAGACTGGGTCAATTTGGGGGGTTCGCAATATATGCCCGCTACCTCAGCAATTATTCTCCGATACACACAAAATTTACCATGCTTGCAGAAGGCAAAACGAAAGCTACTTTGGTACCCGTATGCGTTAATCTTAAGGACAATTTAACGCCTTCACAGTCGTGCATCTGCGTACCCAATAAACTCGTATTATCATGTCTGTTTTAGCTTATTATGCTAAAACAGACAAAATAAACGTTCCCAAATTAGCACAACATGAGCGACAGTCCCTTACAACGTTGTCGAATAAACAAATGCTTATTTTGTCTCAAGCAGAGATACCCATAACTTCCTGTGTCCTATAGGCCGAGTTAAATTTGTACATTTGTGATCACTCCCACATAAATGCCGTTCGAAACATGCACGGCCCTCTTTGTGCGGTTCTGCGCCGTTCGAAAGTGTCTGACTTGCCTGTTATATTTTTATGACCGAGAATGTGCACTTTTCGCGATTCCTGTTGATGAACAGTAAAACGTTATAGCCCACATGTTTGGTCCGGTGGCAAGCTGGTCCCTGGTTCTGCAGTTCCCTCGGTTCTAGTGGCAGCGGAGGACCCGCGCACCTTCAGCACGGGCGGGTAGACCACCGCTCGCTTCTGCGAGTCCGTGGACACCTTGCGTCGACTCGACAGTGCCGAGCGTATACTGGATACCGACGCTTTGCGCTCAGCCTCCTTGGGCCCCGTCGTCAGCGCTGGTTTCGCAAGATCCGTCGGTGCTGCAGCAACATTTAAAAAAAAAAAAGAAGCTGTACACTGGATCGGCATATCTGCGCAGCACAAAAAACGACAGGAAGATAGGACGCAATAAAGGCGCTGACTTCAACTAACTTTCAACTTAACTTGAACTAAACTGTACAGAAAACCATTGACAATGATTATCAATGTAAGCGGACAGCCAAACGCTTCTGCAAAGCAAATTGCTTCGAGCTGGATCCGCATGGAGCTATTTGTGGCCGGTCTGAAGCGCGGTGGAAGGGCGCGGACGTCTTCTAGGCGCGGGCGCCCAAGGAAATTGCCTAGACGGGTGTTTCCGTCTGTAGTAGAAATCAAAATCGACGTCACCTAAGCACTTCTTATGAATTCTGAATGCGAAATCAATAATGCCCAATTGAACGCCACTGAGTAGTCCTTCAAGTTGTGAGCTCCACACGGGCGAGCGAACGAGTTGAGAAGCTTGACCAGCGCCTCCTAGATTGCATAAGGCAGGTGCACTTCGATCTCTGTCGACATGCTACCCTGCCCTACTGCCTTACAATATAATGGGGATGCTCCCGGGGAAGCCGCGATGATATCGACCTCATCGTTTTCGTCACGCCGCGCATGGCAATGGTAATCTTCGGTTCAAGTAGCATGACAGCATAAAGCAGAGTGCGAAGGGACCTTAGGGCCACTGCGTCTTGAGAGCCATCTGCGACGTGTAGAGAGTCCGCAAAGCGCATGCGCAACGATCGACCGTGGCTCAATCTCCCGCGTCATATATGGAGAGAAGCTGGAAGGCAGCGTGGTAGGCAGGCGGCGAGGCTTAGACTCCGACAACTAGTCCGTAGTTCATACGGGCGCGCGCACTCCAGACAGCTCGTACCTCTGTGCGCGCTGTGTGCTCGCCGCTTTTGCGTTGAAGCGATAGACAGCACGAAGATCACTTCGCTCGCTGCTGCTGCCACGCTTGCACACGCCAGTGTTTTGACAGCGAGTGTCCGCGCTCATCGAGTGTGATGTATTCACGTTGGCTTGTGCACGTTCACACCATGCACGCTTGTTAATTCAGTTAGTAAACGAATGCTCCCAAGTTAATACGGCCGATAAAACAACTATCCTCTCTTCGTGTAGCTGTCCACTAATTTGCTGTCGCAATCGACGCTTCGCCTTTCGGGCGATACTGCAACTACTTTTTTCAATCACCGCACTTCAGTTTCAGGTGATTTCAATTTTCTTAAAGGCTCCCATTTCAGAGGGTGTTACGTAAGGGGTGGGATTATATGTCGAATAACAAAAAACAAACAGCGAAGATTATTTAACAGTAAAAATGATGAGTTACGCGTTCTTGGAAAGTAGATCATATAGCGATGAAGACGATGTCATAGGGTAGTCCGTTCCAGTCTGTAGCTGGCCCTAAAAAATAAACAAGCAGAAAACGTAGTGTACGATGGCGGAGAAGCAACTTGAAATGGATGATTGTGCGATAGCATATGCGTGCTGCGGCTTCAACATACGGTGTTTGATTGAGAGAAGAATGAAAAAAAACTTGTGAAAAAGGGGCGAAACTAGCAATGCGGAGACGATAGGAGAGGTACGGTAGTGCGGATTGCGCTTTCAAAGATGAAATACTGACGTCGTGTGGATATCACGAATGAATTAATCGGGCGGCACGATTTTGAAACGGCTTCAGGTGCTGTGATTAGATACGCTTGATACGGGCTCCCGATGGCAGCTGCACATTCTAATCTGAATCGGAACCTTGTGCCTCCAACGCGAGTGCCCTATGATGCTGCGAGGCACCAAAAATCGGGAGTCAAAAATAATTCGCGCATTGTTCTTTTTACGAGCGCAAACGCTCACGGGCGGTAGGTGCATCTTGACTCGCCGACGTCGCTCTAGGTTCGGGCGTACGAAGCGCGCTCCGAGGAGAGATGAGGCCGATGGTGGGTAGCATGTCGATGGACACCCTCCGTCCCTTGGAGGCCGTGGGCCCTCGCTCCAGCATGGGGCTCACTGGAAGCTGGCTCTCGTCCAGGGGCATCTTGCGACCCCTGAGCACTGTCAGCTCGGCCAGCTGCGATGTCATAATCAACGTAATAAACCGTCACTCGTAGCAATATTTGAAGCGTGGCTGTTGCGGCCAAGAACAGCTGCTAAGGCGTAATGCCGGCTAAATAAGCGTAAATAAATGAATTAATTAAAAATAAGCGTACAGAGACGGGAATAACGAACACAAATGCAAGCGAATGCAAGGCACAATACGAAGGGGCGGCAGGGAGGCGGAAACAGAACAGAAGATTTGTAAAACATAGGGGAGCAGCCAAACATTAAAATCTGCACTACTACTTATCTCATCTTCTACTACAATATGTCATCTTATTATTAGTAGTACCAGAAATAATATTACAATATTTATTGCCATGAAAATGCAAAGGAACAACTTGTCGGGTTCGTTACTGGCAGACTTCGTACAATAAATTCCAATGCGAGTCAAATATACGAGTGTATAGACAGGTATGGACGGACAACTCATTGCCTGAACGAAGGGGCGGCAGGCACGTCTTGTGCATTGCCATGCACAAGACGTTTAGAGAAGGGAAGTCCTATATATGACACGTTAAAAACATATTGTGGAGCAATAAAAGCAAAAACCGAGGCATGGAATCGAAGGTGACAGCCAGTTCAGCACACGTTATTGCGCATGGGGCAATTATTACATTTATGATCGGTTAACAGAAAATATGTTCAGCCTGAGCCTTTTCTGCTGTTATACCATTTATGCGATTGAGTTAAAATGGTATGACAACATGCAAAATTTCACATGCAAATCACAGAGAGCACCATATACAATGGTTACGCTTTCAGCAATACAATGAAATATTTGGACGTACAAGTCGTTCAGTCTCAGAAATACCGTACGGTGACCCTGAGGTCAGCCCAGAATTTGACCCCAATTCGTAGTAAGGGCTGCTGAGTGTCTTGGATTGCGTGTTGCTCGACGATAAAGCAACGCCGGGTGAACTCCTGGAGACGGTCTCCTGCGGATCAGATTTGCTTCTAGCAGGCGCAGCATCGGGAAAGCCTGCGGTTTCAATGATCAGTAGATTTATGTTAATGAGCAACCGGCAGGCAGCCTACTTTTTTAGCGAACCTTGATTATTGAGGCAGTCTTCGTTTTAAAAGGAATGACATTTGTAAGGCTACCTTATTCACGCACTCGGGTGTAATGGTGAGGCTGAAATGCGGAATTCAGTCTCTCCGGCTATTAAAAACACAGATTTCAAGAGGCAATCACGTATTCTAACACTCTGGGTTTGCCACGCATATCTGAACGCCATCTTGGAAGCTCTCAGAACAAGACAACTGCGTTGTCTTGATCGAAGTGTGCGACGCTATTTCGCTAGGTCTGGGGCGTTGGTACTTGAGAGCATGACTATTATTTTAGCACCTTCTACTGCTTTTACAGAGTGATATACGTAATTTCGCTTTGAACTAATGTCTTCCATCCCAAGGCCCTATTTATGTTACCTTTATTTTTTGAGGATAGGCAATGCTGTTTTTTCCTTATTCGAAACTTTATTTACACTCAAATGGCGATCGCAAGCTTCTAGCGGCTTCTGTGGTCCTCTACTAGGCATCCACAAATTCATGTCTCTTATACCCCAGTTTCCCGGCTTTCAACCCTTCAAAAAGTTGGCATGAACCCAGAGATTGGCACTCGGCCGATGTCAACTATAACCTCAATCTATAGAGCCTCGACTACGCAGTACAAAGTCCGTGAGACAAGTTGAAGTATTACTTAGGGTTATCTTCAACTATGGAACACCACAAACAAACAACGAACGTCAGAACCTACAATGCGCAAGCGTATTGCATCGCTCTGTCACTGAAGGGTCCCAAGATCCAAATAATATTCCACTCCATAGAATTGCCGCTTGAGGTGAGAAGTTCTACTAGAATTAAGTGCATGCCAGTAAAGTTGTCGTTGTTGTAGCAATCGCGACAAAGGTATGCCTCTAACGACTAAGTTACGCTGTCATAGCTTTACCACTAATTCTCTTGATGAACCGGTTGTGTGAAAAAGCTTACAAGCCGCACGGAAAATCCTCTCTATGAGCTTATTTACTGGGCTGGCCCAATAACCTATCACTTACCCGGCTTTTTGGCGTCAGCAGGAGCATGCCCACTATCGGTTTTGTCCTTGCTGCTGCCTTCGCGTTCCGAACCCGGTCGACCACGTTGGTCGGTCGAGGAGGATCTCGCGGGAATGCTTCCACGATCGTTCTTCGACTGGGGAACATATTTTGGCGCACCCCTGGTATCTTCGGCCATTTCTTAGCTGGTCCGGCTCCTCAACGCCTTAGAGGCCGACGTCAGTCAGAGGTCACTGCGTGTAACCTGACTGGAGCCGACGGTGACAGGGGATTCCCTGCGGCCCTACAAAATACGGCCGCTCGCCCGGCTCCTGTAGCTCCGAGACTCACAGGGTGTCGAGAAATTTTCCCTGTTCTTGATGATGACGGGTTCCTGCTTTCCTGCTTTCAGATCGCCAGGGCCTTTGTCGTATTCCTAGAAGGCGGAGTCCTTTTCTGTGAGCACCCCTAGCAAAGCTCAAGAACGGCGCTTCTTCTTCGTCTCGCTCGTGCTTAGGCGCGGGTGCTCGCGTGAAAGCCGGAGCATGGCGGACGCAAGAGCATAACTTTCAGAAATAAGCGTCAGCGGCGCCACCATTTCCTGCGTGATATAACACTTACATATTTTTCTTGTCCAAAGTGCTTACTAAAGGTGTTAGAAAGAAAATCACCGCCCCTTCCAGTCCGTGAACATGGTCGAACAGCGAAGCTGTGTTAGTTACAACGCGTTGTACACCATGCAAGGCAAACTTCGCAAGCAGTCTATGTTGTAAATCTTCTGTTTCACCATCTTTTCACCTCATTTTCGCTTTTGCGTGCTTGGCGTAGTCAGCGTGCTTTAGGAGTGTTTTTTTTTCTTTCGCGGTTCTCAGGGTTTTTTTTTGTGCTTAAGGTTTTTGTTTGTGTTTTGACGTGCTTTTCCTTTTTTCGCGTGCAAGTTGCCGCCGCTCGCTGTCGCTCGCGGTAGGCAGCTTCTTCCTCAGGCGTACGCTCTACTCGTGTCACTTCCCGTAGTTACAATTTTGATGGAATGTGCGGAATCACTAATCCAAAGTTCCGTATATTAGATGCAAGACGCACCACTAGAGATGTGGGCGCTGCAATAGTTTTAACGATTGGTGGAACTGGATTGACGATTGACGTCGCTGCTGGCACTTCTTGCTGGCGCAAGAAGTTCCAGCAGCCACGCGCTCCTAGTATCGCGTTTCAATTGTTAGGCACTGTTTCTTGGTCGCAAACTGCCAGCATAAAATTTCTTTCTTTCGTGGCAGGGTGGAATCAATCGTCAATAAATTCAATCCCGACCTGGCTCGATCGCCCAAAATGCACCGTGGGACAACCGTATAAGAGTCGCTTGGGTGTTAGCATTCTCACAGTGGGAAAGGGGTCACTGCAACCCCTTTCCCTCTGTTGAGCTCTACTTTTCCTCTCCCGCGGGGTCACGTGGCCCTTTTTCGCGAAGTCCGACAATGACGGCACAGGGTCCACATAAATAGCTTCGCTGTAATATAAACGTCTCTTGTAATAAAAGAATCCGAGCTTGACAGCTGGGTTTTTTTTTCGGATTACGCTACCAGCTAGCACTTGTGATCCGAGCTCGGCAGATGACCAAGGCCCACGGCTTCCTGGAATGAGAAAACCGCCGAACAAGGGCGAACTACACCTCGCGTGCTCAATATAGAAAGTTTAATCTCTCCGTCTAAAAGTCCTCGAATATGAATACGGTTTTCCTTGCTATCTCCTAAATTAACATAATATATAATGAACAGCATAAATTAATGCATACAAAGGCAAAATCATGTTATAAACCTTCTCTTGCACTAAGTGTGCCAAATTTAGCAATTTGCTCCTTCCATGCTGCTCAACTTTTTGTTGTAGAGTTAATGATGATGAGGTGAAAATAAGGCGAAAAACAGGAAGATAAGGTAGGCAGGTGAACCGGACGTACTTCCTGTTTGCTAGTCTACGCAGAGCAAAAGTTATTCAAGGGAGAAAAGAAAGAGAGGAGAAGGAGGGATGCATTAGCAGAGCGTATAAGTGTGGCTGCCCATCACATCTACACCTGTCACTGACGCCGGTTAATTCCATAAATATTAGTAATGTCCGTGTCGACTTCTAATCCGGCAATGCGTGGGGCCGTCGTCCAAAGATCTTTGCCTCCGAAAATGGACCATGGTCTAGCCGTTCGAACATACCCCGGAGAACGTCGCGTTCAAATTTTTAACTATCACCAAAACAGAAGACATGTTCGATTGTCTCTTCACTGCTGCCCCAGTCACACAGGGGTGTGTGCGAGACTTCAATAGGGAATTAGTAGGCTTTCGTAAACGCTACCCTTAACCAAAGGCGGAACAGTAACTTTGCATAACGGCGAGAATAGTGCGATGTAATTTGCAGCTTCAAAGAATGGTCAAGCTTGCGGAGACGTCAAGTGGAGAAACTCGGGATGTTGAACAAGATGTACGTCTTGGTGTGCACAAGAAAACGAAAACCTATCTCAGGGTACGTTCTTCACAAGGTTAAGGGGACTGTCTGAGTTCCTTTATGGCTTGGGGTTGACGGATAGAGTACACATAGGTATCTGCCATAGACTCAAATTTAATGAGTGAAACAGAAAGGTTTAATGATGCGAAATGCAGAGAGGTCGGCCTGAGGCACGTTCCTCTAGCCAGAGATATATACTCTGCGTTGGGGGAAGGGGAAGAGGGAAAGAAAGAGGGAAGAAAAAGGCGCATGATGGGTGACGATGATGAGGGAAGCTGAAAAGCGTATAGTAAGTTATTTCTACTACTGAAAGCGTACAGTCAAGATCCGTGCTCTTTTTAAAAAATCAAGTGAGGTACGTCTGAATGGCCTTAAAACTCTATTTAACGTCTGGCCAAGGTCCTAAAATAACGACCTCGGACAGAGGCGGATATGAATTTTTTAAGCAGTACATTCCAGCACACGAATATTGAAATGCATCCTCCATTATTACTGCTCATTCAGCTCGAACGCCCGATGACTTTGACACCTGCGAGCTCCCGTATTTCATTCGTACTGCCAAGGATGCACACTATTCGAGCCTCGGTAGATAGGTGACATCGGTGGCCGCCACTTGCTTTCCCCTGATAGTCTCATTGGTCGTAAGGTTGCGGCTGCTTAACCCGCATTTTTCTGGTAACGCGTTTGCCCCTGGAGCTCATGCAGTAACTTTTTTGGGGCAGTAGCACTTGCTTGTGAGGTTTTCGTACCACTTAGCACTGATCGATCATAGGCTTCCAACAGGTACCTTCTTCGCTGATGATGCCGACTAATGGCTTGAACAGTTCGTGTCGTTTCCCGCTGTCTGCGTGAAATGGAGAAAAATAATTCCTACTACTTAAACGCAAAAATGAAATCGCCACAAATTCTGCAAGGTCCCAGTGACACACAAATATTGACAGAGGTGTGTTTGGTGGCAAAGCCATGTTTTGGAACGATCTTACCGAACGGAAGAGTGCGCCCTCTTTGATGACGAAGTTATGTTCCGCAATATTCTTTAACCATAAAACCATGAAGCAACGTCTTCCGCTGCTTACCTCGTTTTGATTAGGCGTTCTGAGAGGTCACCTATTTATTTCAATTTTCTACGCGATAAAAAAGAAAGTACGTAGGCGACAAGCGCCATTGCGTATTTTTAAGAGAGAGCATTGGGGTTACGCAGGCATAATGTCAGTTAGGTGACTTCTCAAAAGTTGTAAGTGTGTCGATATCTTGGCAGCTAGCATATGGCCAGAGGTGCTGTTTGACGAGTATTGTCATGTGATAGGCTGGATTTCGCCGTCTCTTGTGCTACCTGGATAAACAACAAAAACAATAGTGGCCACAGCTTATCAAGTTGTGCCAAAGATGCGGTGCAGAATTTCCTAGAAATGGCATCCTTCGATGCATGAACCCCGATTAATAAAAAACTGACAAATAGCGAAACTCAGCTGGTACTCAGAGAGCAAGAACTCTCTTGAGTGTAGTCTATTTGGGAAGCAGAGAGAGATGGCCGGTGAATACCGGCGCAACTGTGAGAAGCCAGTGCCACAAAAGACGTGACCTTGAGGCAGTATGATATGCAGTATGACATCGTAGCTGGCCCAAATATCCCTTGGCCAAATTTCCAAAGTTTTTCGTTCGTAAGTGCACTTTGCAGTAGTTTAATAGTATGTCTAGCATAACGACTGACTGGCATATTCTCGTACAATTCTTGTGTGAGAAGATTTTGACAGTGCGGGCCCCGTTCTGTCACTACGATAAATTCTCGAATCCACTTCGGTGGGCGTTTGGAGCTCAGTCTTCATAGGCGGGGCTTCACATAGTGAGTCTAGAAAGTTTCCTCGTGAACGCACTTACCCTTACATTCTTCGTGCGCCCGTGCTGTAACGTCATGTATATTCACATTTTATTATCCTAGCTACTGCCACTAATGTTGGCGCACTACATGTCATCACTGATATATTCAGCACCAAAATGCTGGGCAGACGTACAACAAGGGCACTTTACTGTCTCTGGTGCGGACAGTAGTCGCAATTTGAGAGCAGTCTCGTCTTCTGATGTGCCTATAGAAACTCAGTGGTCTGGAATAGCTCCCAAATTCTTAGCGAATTTCACAAAATGCTATGTACCGCTATCTCACAAGATTCTTCTTCTACTTGCGTAATGTATGTCATTATGTTCCTTGTTTAACTATTTTATCACTGCTGCGATTTCGCTCTTGATCTGTATTTGACAATGAGCCGCAGTGGCAGATGACTTCTAATAACCAACACTACACACAGAGATGTAAACGAAGGTAGGTTCTTTTATTCCTGCATTCGTCCTTTCCCCCTCCCCCCCCCCCCTAAACGCCCAATGACACTGGCATGTGGAAGCGATCTTGTTCTTACTTTACTGCCAGAAATGCCTGCTAATAGAACCTGGGTAGCTGTGCGACCTCAGTGACCGCCACGGGTTTGGTCAAATGCATAGTATTCGTAGGCCCAAGGATACATCTGCTTAAGGCACGTTGTCCAAGTAACACATTGGTCTCTGTGGTTCCTGTAATAGCCTTTTCCGCAGTAGCATCCGCTCTTGCAGTTTCTAAAGCACCTAGGGCCGATTGTAGGTTTCCAACAGGTGCCCTCTTCGCATCCAGTGCCGACGCATTCCTTAAACACTTCGTGTCGCCTCCAGCAGTCTGCAAAAAAGGGATGGGAAGGATTACTGCTCCGCACATATATAGTCACTGTTCCATTTTTGCGAGCTCACAATGGCGCGCATGTATAATCAGAAGCCTGTCTCGTTGCGTAACCATGCCATGATCATATTGGCAGGATCTATGCACTGTTTGTGAGGCAGATGTTTGTATAATATTACTTCGACGTCTTCTTGAAGCATGCATGATGCAGCGTCTCCAACTTGATTTTTCGTAAAGCCTACGCTTGATCCAGTTCATTCTTCAAATTACACATTTGTAGAAAGCAAGCTGCATGGCACCGAATGCACAAAGCACTAGAAATATACCCGGCAGAACCCTAGTCTTCCTGACTAACACTCTTGGTGGTATACAGTCACGTTGTCAGTCTTCATATATTAAAGATATCTAGGAGACTGGACACAGCCATAAAATATTTTCTGTAGAAAATTGTGCTTTTTATTGTAATGGGTTTTGATAATTCAACATCGTACGGGGCAAATAAAAAATTTTACTTACACTTCCCTTGACGCGACGGCCAGACTCTCCTGTAGTTCGAGAGGCTGCTACCACCTCCGTGCGCTGCGAGCAGGTCTCTTTCTCCTTCCACAGGCAACAAGAAACTGCACACGAACAACACAGTTGCAACGCAGCTAATAAGTTTCATCTTCATACTAAGAGTGCCTATGGTTCCAACAACATGTGCGAAATTGTAAGCGTTGTCTTTGTGCAGAGGATATGGATAGTGGAGTCTCTAGCACCGCCTACTCGCTCTTGTCAAATTTGTGGCTTCCTTGCGAGTACTAGCTTGAAGCTATTCTCGCTAAAATACAGCTAGCTACCTTGGTACACGTGCTCCAGCGGTACTTTTTGCGGTTTCTTTAACAACGCGGCATCATTGTCCCAGCCCTGAATCAAGGTTCGGCGAACAATTATTTCGAAAGCTGTGACATGTCAAACGGCAGCACGTATAAGAAAGAAACTCGCCATTTGTGAATTCTAGACTGCAAGCGTTAAGCTCTTGTTCGCTGTGTTCCCGACGATGCAATAGTCAGTTCAGGTACCGATTTTTTGTTTCACGTTGCAATGCAGCAAGAACTTGTCGCCTCTTGCTCTTTCTCCTGGTTGCATCGTTTAGTGGAAGCGCAAACGTCGGTATTTTGCAAAATCGGCAAGCTTCTGCATGCAGCTGCCTTCCATAGTGTTAACGATATATCTTTGACACGATTACACGATTTACGTCAGAAGGCAGGTTTGTACAAGTTGGAAAGGCACAAACCGAAAGAGTAACTTTTCTGCCGTAAACTTCGTTCATTATAAGCCCTCGCGCATTCACGTATAGCGCAGTGCTATTTCTGCTAGAAATTGCTACAGTTTTTCTTTGCATGGTGCGTATATATACCACCCCTGAAGGAACTCACCACGTGTCCTCTGACGAAGTTTTTCTTTTTTTGCAATTGGTGCATATGGCGTCGCACCGTTCAATTGTTTACGATGTCCATTATTGTGTCATTCGTCGCATTGGGTTCTACATGACTCCGCTCAAACTGATGTATTGACACAGACACTCATCTTTTATAACCTCTATGTCTATCAATATTTTTTTTTCTAATAATGAATATCTTGGCCCATTAACACCTTCGGAAGACTCGATTGGCTGCCGCAAGAACCAATGGGCCCTGTGTGCCCATTGATTGACCACCGAAGGTACATCAGCCGACATGCTTTATTGTGTTACTTGCTTGCTTACTTGTTAATCTTCATCGCTTTGTCGCTTACATAATTACTCACGTATTCGTTCCAAGTAACCTCATCTGGTGACCAAACTGCAATCAGTCCAAGGCAACACCGTCAACCTATGACAACAAAGTATATAGCTGCTAATAAAACTAGCTGATATTCATGCCGCACGAGCACGCTTATTCTGCAGATTGAAGTGTCTTTCTTGTGGATAAGAGCATCAACATCCGAGCTTAAGCACCAAATGCAACTAAATATGACAAGCTCGTTATTCTAAAAACATGGTTCAAGAGGCATCGCCTTCGCAATACTGACATTCTTTTCAGAATAACGAGACGCTGGTATGTACGTAATGCATGGAAAGAGTGGAAACTTTCCTTCAAATGCTGTTCACACAACTGCATCAACAGTCTTACGACGTATGGCTTTGGGCACCCAGAAATGCTTATACGTGTCCAGAAACTCATTTTGAATGAGTAGCGTTCAAACAGATAAAGATACTCGCTGCTTCAAGTGCGAATTTAAGGAGAGGCTATATGTTTAATGATTAAGCCATTGTCTTGCTATAAAGGTTACCATAGTGCTGTCATACCACCATATGGGAAAGAGGCGGACGAGGAATAGATCTAGTGACCTCGTGCTTTGACGCATAACGCTGAGTAGCAATTGAGCCCACGTGAAAAGTAAGCATTACAAGTTATGTTAGCATAGTGGTACGCTAGCGTATACATTAACGTTTGGCACATATTATGCAACCGTACCATATCAGACCATACAACCAGCAAGAAAGAATCAAGCGATCCAAATCTTAAAGTTAACAGAGAGGGCATGCAATGTGATGAGGCACCATTCGCGGAATTTCTGCGATTGAAAACAAAGACATCTACGACAAAAACCTTTTTCAATATTGCTACAGTGTGCTCGGCAAAATTCGGGCGACAAGGAGATTGTTCTTACATATTGAGTGGTAATAGATGCGCCAAGCATTTCTCTGAACTGTACCCACACGTGCTTTGAGCAGCCATAGGTGACCTGCAGAATATTGATAATAAGGAAATGATTCAAACCTCGCAAGACACATGGTCTCCGTTTTTTAAGCAGTACACGTTTTAATCTTGCCCGCATCCGCAAAACAGACGGCGACAGCGGACTCTCAGTAAAAGTTTTTACTCCTTTATCTGCCTTGTTAAGAGCCCATATTCAGCTTACAACAAGTTGAGCCTATTGCGAACAGGCGGATAAAGACCATTTCCCACGCTCAATCTAATGCTTATACCAGCAGCTAACACAGCTGGCACTGCAATTTGCCGGGTGCGAAGGAATTCCAGGGTTCACAATATACTGGTTCTATCACAATATTATTAGAGGCGAATTCCACCCAACTGGGAGGTATCCAGTATCTACGCGAAAATGTGGGCCAACTTGAAGGCAGTGAAATCTGACAGAACATCTGAAAACGCTAGCTCTCGGAAGGCTCGCGTCGCGCGTACCAAACGTTTGAAAGAGCGACGTTTGCACTAGAGGATCATGCATTCTAGCCAAAAACTACGGGCTGTACCTGAAGGCAATGTAGTCTGACACAGCGTCTCAAAGCGCTAGCCGCCAGGAGGAATGAATCCAGGAAACTGGCCCGTGACCCGCCTACCAGATGTTTCCAAGAGTGACTGTAGCATCAGAGGAACATGTGCGCAATCATATCCTAATAATTGGGGAATTGGTCCGTTGCGCTTGAATGCAGATGATCCCACAATTAGTCACGCTTTTCTTTATAGCATTATAGGCGCACTTCTCTCACTTTAGAGGGATTTAACTGAGCACTGGAGTTGCAGTGACCGTACGCGAGCTCTGCACATTGTGCATGAAGTCGCAAGCTTCTAAAGGATATGGCGCGTGAAAACGGCAGGTTGATAAGTTATAGTATACGAGGATCGCCCGTAGAGAATAAGTGAAGCTGTTAAAGTTGCCTTTTTTATTGCAGTAGCATGTTCCCTCTTACTTAGTTTCCGCTGTGCCGTCGTTATTGTCCCTTTGTCTTTGGGTAGAAGAATACCTGCTTTGGACAGGCTGTGAAACATATCAAGCGCAAAGAGACGAACAGCCATAGAAAGAAGGCAGCAGGCTGACCCCACTTGTTGCAACATCAGCGCCAGTACCGAGAGGAAAGGCGAGAGGCACTACGGGCTGTTTTATTTGGCTTCGAATACACGGGAAGGCATCTCTAGAACTGCCACATCTGGAAAGGTTAAAAAATGTAATGAAAATGGCTTTCAATTTCATGTCCTTACCTTTCTGTTTCCTTATCTTACGCGTACCTTGAAATTCTGCAATTGATTCTGGTGCCCTTGGCCGTCGCAGAGAAGTAGCCGAACAAATAGAATGGTATTTCATACTGCAATGGTCAGACTGAAAAGAGGAAGTTAATTATGGATGGCGAGCGTGCTGGACATCACAACTAGAGAAAAGGGTGTAGGAAAATCTGGGTCAATCGTAAGTGCACGCACGCCACCGATTTATTGTTAGCGTAACTGATAGCCTCCATGGTGCCACAGGAGGCGAATACCTGCGTACGTGTGATCTTGTTGGTGACTTCCGCCACAATCCTCATCACATGCTCAGATTTCATAACCTTTGTACAGAGTGCATCCTGGCGCAGCAGTCAGTGGTACTATTTAAATTGCATGCCACGGCATACCTCAAACAATGCAACAGCTCTGTTTCTCTTCCCCAATAACCGTCGGGTCTCATCTGCACAAACACCTGCGGGATTTTCACACTGCAAGTTGAGCTTCTCGACGACGTTTTTGACCTCCTGGATTATTTATTATCCCGTTGTTCGTTCGTGCACTGTACAGAGCCCTGCAAGTTCCTGGGTAACACGGAACTTCTCATCCACACCTCGAACGTATGCAAGCAACTCAGCTGTGCCCTTGATGGCTGTGCACTCGTCGAAAACCAGAGAGTAGTACGTGAACTCCCTGCAGCGTGCCCAGTGCTGTTTGTTAGGTCGTCCACAATATCATGCACACGTTACCGGACCATCGTTCTTGACGAGCTGAGATCTTGAAACGTCCACTTCTTGTCCCGCCACATCTCCTTGCGGGCCATCAAATGCGCTCCTTTATGGCACCCCCATTAGTGAACGGCAGACCTGGACGCGCGATAAGCTGAAATATTTGAAAAGAAGGCTTCGCGTGGATGCCGCAGTGCGTCCTTCACTTGAGTAAAAGGGCCTTCCTCCGAAAGCGCTTTTCACTTTGTACCCTAGGCTTTGGTCTTCCTCTCAGCATCGGAAAGAGCGTTGAATTCTCGAGAGTGCTTCTACCGGCATTTAACGTTGTACTCTTTCGGTAGAGAAAGGGATTCTGCATATACGAGACAGATACACTTTGACGCAATTTTCAGCGACAATAAAAGTGTTCGTTGAATTTTCAGGTATCATAGTCAATTTTTCTGTTATTTCGAAGAGCACGAGTCTTTTAGAATTGCGATCTGAAAACTACATGCGCGGTGAGATAGGGTACACTGCCTGTCAGATAATAATCGAGTCGTAACCGTGTCACAACAGACTTAAACCAAAACAGCACGATTACCTTCGCCATATATAGGCCTGAGGCTACAAGTCTCGTTTTTTGCTTTCAACTGTTTCGGAGCCGCCACGGGCTAATCTCAAGACAATACGCGTGTTCTAAACGTCACAGTTGTGCAGTCCTGCCTTAGAGGTTAAATACGACGTCAAAGTCAAAACAGTGTCAGCTGGGGCTTTATTTTGATGGGAAAACGATTCACCCGTGATCGTGATTTTTCAGCGTTTATTCGGACATTCTCACAGAATCGCCTTAATACCTCCGAGTTAAATAGCTATTTAACAGTCTATCCAGGAAGAACAAGTTCCGGCTGCCCAATTTCGAGAACGATGAAGACTTAAAAAAAGGAAAAACATACCATCGCTTTTACACGCCTTCACACCTTTTTTTGGTTGTGTGTGCATCTCGGTCTAAACTTTCTTGCTGACGCGGTCATACCCACAGGGCCAATTGTCGTCGCACGTAGAAGACTTCAGTTCCTTGCAGAAAATGAAACAAGTTTTCTTTTCTACTTTTATCCTTTATGCGTAGGTGGGAAAAACACTTCACTTTAATGCGTCCCATACCCCCCAGTCGACACTGAATATCCACTTACAAACGCTCCAACTCACACAAATTGCTTCTGAAAACTTAGTTCTGTAACGACGACTCTCGTTCACTTCCATTCGCCAAACATTTAGAAAACCTTTCAAATACGACTGGTTGAAGATTAAGCGAAATAAAGATGGCCTGCAATGCTCATTTCTTCTAGCCCGTCCCACCTCCAACCACCCAAATTGTCAAAAACCCACAATCGACTGAATTCCCATCCATGAACGTCGCATATGAAGCATCCAACTTGTTTCTGTCATCATTTTTCAATAGTGGAACCTAAATCTCAAGAATATTCGCTGTCCGGTACAGCTACATATCACGATTTTGCAACCGTAGAATGAAAAAGGTCGATGCACCTGCCACCACAGAGCCGTAAGGCAGTAATGGCGTCGGCTTCACTGCGAACGTTTGATGTGTCCACTTTCACTCAAGTAGCGGGGGAACGCAAAAATACAATAAGGAAGAGGTCCATGAAGCCGTTCCAGTTCTCTCTTTTGTGTGCCCTCTCATACTAATTTTGAAAGCCCACTTTCAAGAAGTACCATTTGGTACTCTAGACAAAGCCAAAGCTTACTACAACGGTCAACATTGACCCATTGCAAAATCATGACCTTCCTGGGTACATTTCACATGGGCGCTGCTCAGTTTATGACAGGTAAAGAATTTTATTGTTGTCGGAGCGGCTATTCATGTTGGTACAAGCAAACACCAGGTGTGCCTGAATGTGCTGTTTTCTCAACAATTTTATTTTATATTTCGTTTTGCGCAATACAAGGACATCGGTGTGTTAATACTTAAGCTTACGCTGGTGACGTCACCTTTCTTCCCACTGATGATGAATTCACTGACTTTACTAGAAACTGAAGGTATACCTGAATATCCTACCCTATTTTTCACGTGACTAGAGCCAAACCGAAACAGTACAGTAGCGCTTCAATTCAGTGTTGTACCACGGGGACCGGCGGTTGCATTTCGGCATCGCTTGTAAACTGTGCAGCGCATAAACATAAACATTGCATAACACTACAGTAGTTACCTTTGTGGTGCCTAAAGATTGCTTCAGATTACGCGTTACATCAAATGAAAAGAAACCCGGTTCTGCGCATATCTTTTAATTCTCTATGGCATTCAATCAACCCCTTCACGGTAGCTTGCATCACCTACGTAGATTCCAAAATTCGCGTTTCATCTGCACAATATTTTAGCTATTAGTCTATGTTTCTTTATTAATCCTGCTTACTGATACGTAACCCACACAGATATATCCCACTTAGACTGTCGTTTCATTCCTCGTTTATTTTTTTTTTCACATTCCTTTCGTCGTGTTTGCCAGTAACTTGTGTAGCGTAACTTGCTAGGATAAAGAAACAACTTACAGAAGCTCGACAAAATTTTACGAATCAGAAACCTTCGCATTCGAGGCCTAGAAAACACAATGCGCTTGAATTACGGTTCCCTTAGCTCTAACCCTTCTTCATCCGCGATTTTTTTATGCTTTAGAACACAGCAGTGGAGAGAGCGGGAGTCTCTGATCTGGAGCTTTGCTACCACATGCAAGATAAGAATTGCAAGCTGGGCGAATTTGTGTCGATTCATTAGTAGATATTGCGTGTCAGAAAAACAAGACACAAACACTAAGTGAATCCGAAAAACGCTGACTCTCAACTGCTTCTATTTGAAGAAGCAAACTACCGGCGAGAAACACTAAATGTTCTAGATATGCCTAACGATTTTCAAGATATTGCGGGTTGACAACTGAGAGTGTTTGTTTTGAATTAATGTGTAGTTTTTAGTGGCGCAAGGGCCAGGTATGGCCGAAGAGCGCCAAGTGTTTTCTGGATCAAGATCATTTAAGATACTTAAAGATAAGTGACTGGGATTGTCCCTTTTGTACCATCAGGTAAGAACTGTTGCTAAGACCCCGCCATACAAGTAGCTGGCACTGATTTCTCTTTCTTTGTCACCTATGTTTTGTATGCACGCCGGGTCAAAATGCAGTGCATCGACACGGCACTTTTGTTCGTCTTGTCGCGTTACTCGGTCTGGAATCGTTTGTACATTTATTCAACCAGAACGTTCTTTTCAGTATTCGGTGCACTAGTGAGCTTCAATGCTGGAGCGCACCGGGAAACCGCCTGTAAACTACGTTTAATGGTACGGAGCACTCCGGGAACCTCTGGTTTCCACAGCTGCAAAACTACCATGACGAGATATAGATGCGCACGCTCAGCTATGCTTTCTGTAAATATATCAGACCGTTCCTCTCGGATCGGTGTTCTCGAAACTTTATTCATATTTAAAGAGGCGATTAAAAACGCGGGACAAGGCGAAAAAGGGGGACAGGACACGTGCGCATTTCTTAAAAAGGATGCAGTAACCAATCACTCAATATGCCTTGAAAGGGATCACCCTGCTTAGTGTATGGCGCGCAATCACTACACCGCAGCTGTTACACGTGGTGTACAATACAAAGGAGCACTCTACAGTTTCTAGAAAATGGTCTTTGTTCAAACAGACAAATCTACAAAGGAGTGACAGGTACGTGCGCTTTATTGTTTCGCTGACGACCAAGGACTCCGACATTTTCTTTGAAGTGTCTGAAAAGAACATCTCGCTTGACACACCCACCGCAACACTAAGTTAGTAGACAAGAAGCATTCCTGCGAAGGTCTTTATTGTAAATCGACGAGGTAATTTCTATTGACGTATCGATAAAAAGCAAGCCATTATTAATAAATTCATTTTTTTTCTGCTATTCACACCCGCGTAATGTCTGCGTATGCATTTATTGTCTCTTTTCTTTCTGCCGAAATTACATTTTTACAGGACAGCATACGGCATGATTAACGATTAAAATCTTTCATGCGTCAGCAGCTTCTTGTTTATTCCTTTTTGCCATACCTTTGGAACGAACACATTGCCTGCGTAATTTAAAGCTGCATGAAATCCCTATGTCTATCTCAAGTTACTCACAATAACAGACCTCCCTCATCATTTTTATACAGAAATAACGGCCCACCTTGGCGGGCTGCCCACCATGTCATTATCCATTGTGCGCGTCAATATTTCTTTCGTTATCGTAACACTTCTCGTTATTGAATACTGTTTCCCAGTATTAGCAGCCAGCTCAAGAAATCTACACTAGCTTGAAACTTTGTGCATTGAAAGCAGGCTTTCTAAACACGCATGATAATACACAGAATACATTCGTGTCGATTTTAAATCGAACTGTCCTTGATCTATTTTTTAAAAAAAAGTTGTATTCGCTTCGCATTGGACTATTCAAGCCTGCTACTCGCCCCTCTCTTTTCTCCCTTTCCTCATGTGGTTTTGCACTAAGCACTTTTGGGCCCATCACGTAGAGCAAAAGTGTATCATGCACTCTGCAGTTTTGTTAGCGGCTTTGCGGGCAGACTTCTCGTAGTATTGTTGGCCATTAACAGGCCTACAAGCTAATTTTTCAAAAACATGGTCACGATTAGTAGTTAGTCCCTCACTGCGATGCTTACAAACGCTAGCTTCGTTCATTCATCCCTTACGCTGACCTGTAACAGAACGTCACTTTCAGATGCCTTTAACAGCGCTTGGTCCACACCCTAAATAACATTCAGAATTTGGCAAGAAGCAGCAAACGTGGCGCAGCGCTACTCACAAGAAAACTAAGCTAGTCACGGAACAATAACGTTCGTTTCATACTGGGCTTGTCCCGACTCCTTTTACGAATGGATGATTTTACGAATGAGAAATGACAGATGTCCTGCCTCTTGTAAAAGCAATTGTTCCTGAAGCTGCAATAAGGGATAATGTATTTCTGTCGTCAATACTTCGTGTGGCCTCTGCGTATGTCCCAGACTGTCTGCAAAGCGCAAAGCCTGAGTCTCATGGTCATATCCTTTGTGTTCGCCCACGTACCCACATAGACAATTACCAATTTTCTGTGTGACACGGATTGACAATAGAACATTTTTGAAGAGTTCTTTTGAAACTACGTAAGAACACCTGCGCGTGTCATAAAAATAAGGACATTGTGGATGTTTTACCCAATACACAACTCGATATGTCAAATCAAGACACGCGTCTATGGTACACAGGCCAAAGCTTGTTCCCCATAACCACCATGGTTGCCTTTCTCTACGTTTTATCTTGCATATTTTCCCTTGACACAAAATACTATGAGCCATCTATAGAACATGGAACTTCATGAAGGTATATTGGGGATTTCCCAGCAGGAAATCTGACTCTCTTTCCCACAATCATTAGTGACTTCCCCTTTGAAGTGTTAGGAAAAGAAAGGACATTTACTTTTTACAGTGACCTAATCCCAGCCTCTTACTAATATGACCTGTAAAAGTACATCAGATCATTTATTATCAATGGAAGTACTCGCTGCCACTCATCTTGCTGGCTCAATATGGTTAACTTCATTCTACCTTGAATAAATAAATTGTAACAATTGAATAGCAATTCCTGACTATGTCTCCCTTTCTCAATTGTCCGAGTGGCCCTAGGCATACGTTGTCCGCGCGATTCCCTAGACGTGTGCTGCTGAAGAAACGGAATCAAGCCGAAGAAATTCTTGCATTACACTAGCCTCGCTTTCATCGCTGAAGTTGGTGCGTAGGCATCAACGTCATTTGTGTGATGGCCCCACCCAAAAACGGAGTGCTTTACGCCGTGCCATCTCTCCTACGGTAAAGTATGAAAAAGAATTCGCACGCACAAGATTACAAACATACCTCTTGTTGGTGCAGAGACTATAATAAACTTTATCGCATAGACACATCTGCTGAGGTTTCACTTTCCCAATTATTCATAATATCGGAGAACAACTCGCCTTGCCGAACAAGCGTGCTGACGGGCGTAAGGAAATAAGCGCGGCCCACAGACACTTCCCACCAGAATTTTTGACTAACGATAGCTCGTACTTGCGGCTCCGGTACCTTCATTCCTTGTGGATTATCGAATCTAATGCCTTAAATCGTTAAATTTTTGCCAATGTCATGCTTCATTGTATGGTTTGTATCCTACTGTCACCAACTGCTTATAAGGAATGCCACAGCACGCTTTAGTTTTTTTTTATATTTATATAAACCTATAGTCAAGATTACTTATTGTTTCATGATGCCTGCGGCAGGTATCACAATCAAACTTATCAATATGATGCTCTCTTGGCAAAAGCAGATGTCATAAAATGGGACAGCACACTCCACCCCTAGCTGGGTCCTGGCCGCAAGTTCGCGAAGTGAGATTTCTGGCTCTTGTAACACCGCTGTCACATCGCTGTCGGGATTGCTAGGCCTGCTGCCACTTCAAGTAGAGGAATTTCAACATACATTGCGTTTCTCAAATGGTCCGCTACTATATTTCTTCAAAGGCAAAATGTGTAACTAACGAAGGAAATTGCGAAATGATATTTGGTACCACCTGGTGAAAGCAATACATGAAATTCGAATCCCGTACTTCTGGCCTAGGAGCCCGCTCTTGTCTGCCTGCCACCACTATCAGAGCATCTTTCGCTTCCTCCTTGTAATAAGGAGACTGCATTTTCGAACACATCACAGCAGTTACCAAGCTCACTAGTAATGTTATAACTTGGTGAGAACACGTAATAGCACTCAGACGAAGAATGGCTACACTAATTTGTGCGGTAGGCAGTCCACGAATATTACGTTGGAACTCTTCTGAAGTCTGCTTGGTAGTCAGCAGTAACCTATTATTCAATCCTTTTTTTATTTTTCATGACAATTAAGCTCTGCGGACCTCGCCAATCTTCTAGCGGTTTCAGCGAGGTGCAAGCAGGAAGACATACAATTGGGAAGATGCTAGCGAAAGACACTGGTTTTCCGGAAGAGCATTCCTAAAACGTAAATAAGACCTCTTATGGGTCTTTCAATTTTGAAACATGCTCACCTCATGCTATGCGTGCTTGAATATTGCTTCATTGAAGTCTCTGCTACAAATCTCGTATCAAAAATTGTAGTTAAAGATTTCGCGTGATGAGGTCATTGAAGAAAATGTTACAGTAGATATGAATTAACACCTTACAACAACAGTTACTAGCGTCGATGCGTTTTAGGTATAAGTTAGGCATACCGTAAATTCGTTTGCATTGTTGACTGAAAATTCATTACCTTGGGATCTTCTGCCTACCAGCCATTTTGTTGAAAATAACTTTCCAATAAATAAATTGTTAGCGCAAATTTCATAAAATATGCGCATCCCGCACTCTTTGGTAATGGACCTCATACGAAGCATTTTGCACATAGGGGGGTATCCAGCTTCGTACGGGGTTCTTCAAAGAGTTCCCTGATAGACAAAATGCTTTTACTTAAGGGGAGTAACTGCGTGTGGACGCAAGCCTATGTATGACGTCAGCAGGAAGACGATGACAATGTTGACGACGATGACGTTAGCGTGACAGTGATGGCAATGCCATGTCAACCGATGTTTCCTGTGAGTGCCAGGTAAGAGGCGTTCCAAGCTTTACCATTATGTCGACCGGCACTCAAGGCACTACAGTGTCACGTCGCGTCCACGCAGCGCCAGGTAATACGAGGAAATATCTGAAAAATGCCAGCCGATGCCGAGTGCTGTGTGGTCTTACACTGTGCCTCAGAGCCCTCGGAACACTCGGGAAAAGCTGGCACGCTCTCCATTTTAAAAGCAACTTGTTGCGATGGGCGTGACGCACACAGGTGATGGAAACATTCGCTGCTAGACGCTGCTATGCGTTTGATGCCTAATTTAAGCACGTACGCCCACGCTCTCCCGCTCACGGTATCGCGCTCGTGCTACGGATTGGGACGCAAGCGCCACTAGTCTCAAAGAGATCGCTGGTGTAGGCACGAGATATGTATACACGCGAACATGATCATAAGATAGCGGCCTTGCTATTTCCGCGGTGTACCTGTTTTTTCTCACGGAGAAGACTTGAGAGACTTGAAGAGGTGTTCTTAGATTCCTGAGGTGCGACGTCTTTCTGAGCCATTATCTAGATAACTAATAAATCTGTACGAAATGCATTATGTCCCTGTTCGGGATAAGGATGGCGGGCCATATAATTTAATATGCCACGACCTGCATTGAGTATGGCAATCGCGGACAACTGTGCGCCATAAAATTGTTGATGGCAGACCTGTGCTCGAATATTTTTGCGGCGTCCGATTATGTCGAAGTGAAGAAAATGCCCGAGGCATGTTGCGGAGTGGATTTGCCAAGTGGGACCATTGCTAAATATGCCAAAATTCTAATGTTATTTAGTCACACAACAATGTCTGAAGGTTCGTCGTAGCGCACTATGTTGCACGGTTCTTAATCTGTAAGCACTGCTACGTTCAAGGCAATAAAAAATAAAAGGTGACTGTGACCTAATGGTCACATCATCAGGCTGTGACAGTGAGAAACAAGAATTCGGTCCCAGCATCAGGCAAGTTGTTGTTGTTGTTGTTGTTGTTGTTGTTGTTGTTGTTGTTGTTGTTGTTGTTGTTGTTGTTGTTGTTGTTGTTGTTGTTGTTGTTGTTGTTGTTGTTGTTGTTGTTTTAGGGGCCAATATGACTCGAGACGGAAACAACAACCGCGAACTGCTCGGAATTCGGCAAATAATGCTTTGGGATAGTGTTGTTTCAGTATTTCAGTGTTTGTAGCAGTATTGTCGGTTCTCACCAATAGGGGAGATGGCGCGTCCTTAGCTGACTCGAGACCATCTATAATAGCCTGAGAGAGCATACAGGGATAGGTATGCCATGTCACCCCTGCCCCCTTCCCACCTAATGTCTAGGTCCCATCCCTCTGAACATCCGCTCACGCTCTTGCGTGGGGAGCGGAACATCACGTTAACTGCGACGCCAAGGAATCAATTATCATGAAGAAAGGTTTCTGAATTTGGGCAGCCCTTTCTCGTGCAACGTCTTACTTTAACGATACGAAAAGCGGGACATACTCAATGCCCTTCCATGCCGACGAAGACGCCGTCGAAAATTCCTTAATGGTTCATTGTCACTTACGTGCGTGGGTTCAAGAGCAAGAGAAATACTCCTGGTCCAGCGCTGTCACATTTTGTTCCAGAGCATGTAACACCAGCTACACAGCTCACCGTCACATTTACACTGATGGCTCTGTTACACCTAGATTATCTGCCACTGGTGTGCGGATTCCGTCTGCGAGAGTTGCCATCTCTGCCCTTCTCAGTCGCCGCACTTCAGCTGCAGCCACTGAACGTGCTGCCCTGCGGGCAGCTTTGATTTCCATCATCGACCAGAAAGCTGAGTCTTGGCCAATATTCATCTACTCGAGATTGATCCTGCAGTCCCTGAAGTCGCCACGCATGCAGCGACAACTCGTAATGGACATCAGACGCTTGTCTAAGAAAGCCTGCGAACTGCATGACCTGTAGTACGTTAGCTAGCTGGGCGAGTCGGTACACCTGCATTAGTATTACTTACTGCGCGCATTAAAAACACGGACATAGAAGAGAGACGAAACATGAACGCTCATGTTTCCTCTCTCACCTGTGTCTGTGTTTTTAGTGCGTGCTGTAAGTAATAATAAAATCGCGTGACAATGCTGTGCTGCATTGGTTACCATCCCACATCGGAATACAAGGCAACGTCCAGGCTGACCATGGTGCCAAAGCTGGACACGACACTTCGAAAGAAATGGTCCAGTTACCTTTCTCGAGAAAAGACGTGGCGACACTGGTATCTGCACATGCTTGGCGTTTCCAGTAATCCATCTGGACAGATGCCACCTACCAGTACGGACGCTGATACAAAACCGATCCATTCTGCGACTTTTACATGCCGCGAGGCCCCTACAGACAAGACTAAGCATGCCTTCGCAGCATAAGACCCAACGTGGCCTACACAAACTACTTCTGGTGTAAGATTCAACTCACGGACTCGCCAATGCGCTCGTCATGTAATGTCCCTGAAGACCTGCCACATGGTCTGCGCGACAGCTGCCGCTACGCATCAAAGAGAGAGAAAGAGACTTTTTAGGTGGCACTGCACTTTCTACAAGACTCGAGCTTGGCACTACGACGCAACTTTGGCTCACGGGAAAGCACCACTTGTGGGTTACTCGCCAGGAAAGCGCTGCTGGCGTTCTTGAAGACTGCCAGCATTAACGAAAGTTTCTAAATGTATCTACATTGTATGTATGTATATATATATATATATATATATATATATATATATATATATATATATATATGCACGCACAATGTAGGTAAATGTGTGTGTGAGAGAGAGAGAGAGAGAAAGTCAAAGAAACGATGTGCGGTTAAGTGTTTATGACTGCATATATCAACATCGTCAGTCAACACATGGAGCAGAATGTCAGGCTAACAGCCAGGCTAACCACTCCATATCCCTAAAGCTTGTTTCTCTCTCTCTTGAAGTCTGCTTTTTCTAGAACTCCAGTTTCCGTCAATAACACATTATACGCCTTAGTTTACTTCAAGAGTCTAAGCATATGTTGCATTTGGTTTTTAGCTCTAGGGGCTAGACAGACAGACAGACAAAGAACTTTAATTTCTAGGGGCTAGAGATTACCTGTAATCTCCTCTAGAGAAGTAGTCGGCATATGCAACACAAGACAGCTTTGGTTCCCACTTAAGAGACGTACTTCCCTCTGCTCAGTCACCACAGCTGGTGCCGAGTACTTATCATACAAGATGAATCAAACGTGCGACAATATAGATCGTGCGCACCAAACCGTGAGGATAATGCCATCATGGCCGTTGTTTACGAAATTGCATAATCTATACCTGTCAGGGAGGATGCTGTGATACACATGACCATACACTGCAGCATGAGCTTTGCTGAAAAAATAATCGGATCGCGATTGCCTACGTAAGCCTGAGGTAATACGTGGCAAATATTAAGGGCAGAAAATAGGGCGAGCTTATCATTGATGGCACAGTTTTAAGCTAGTGTATACATGCTCTCTTTGGAATTACCTTCAAAGTGAACTTCCAAACACGCTTGAATATACTCAAAGTCGCGCAGCCATGTCTATAATTATTTTTATTATTCATATTGTGTCAGCGCTTGTGAACATAAACCGCTTGCTGGCCGTACTAATAGGAACAAGTAATTAGAAACAGGTATGCAGCCGCATAAACCTTGGTAAGGCTGTTTATCATGCCTCACAACAAGACCACCACCCACCTGAGCTCACCTTTTTTTTTAGTCGTGACAAGAGCAGGGGATTGGAACATTCTACCCACGGATGCTGTGCGGTACATTGACCTGCATCATTTCAAGCCGCTCTTCAAGTCTCTGTTTTACTGAAATAAGCCAATCCATCATGCAATACCACAGCTCTAGTGCCTTTTTGGAACCATAAACAGATAAAGCACGGGGCGGAAGACGATGAAATGAGTAATTTTTTGTCCTGGTGCACAGCTTCCGCTTCTAGCTTAGTTTTGCGGGTAAATACGCGTGACTTGAGCAGATCAATATCTGGTTGAATGCAGATGCATGGATTGAGAATATTAATCTGCATTTTAAGAGACCATATGCATGGGAAACGTCTGCATATGTGAAACTTCAATTAGCTTGCTTCTGAATAAAGTGAGTCCCTACTAAATTTTCGTAATGTCATCGTCAACAAATTTTTCTGTAGCTCCTTTCAAGTTTAGCTGTGCTCTCCATTGCCAGCCTGCGGAAGCTTGACAATTATTATATCATTATATCTTTCGGGGGAACGAAACTGGTTCCATAACGGCAGGAAATTCACTCTCAAAGGTTATTCTTTTCTCCCTATCTGTGTATCTTCAACGCTGCTGTTTTTTTCTTATGAATATTATGAGTATTATACCGGAAGTATTTGGAAACTCGTACAACCGGTGCTCTTAGTTTTTAGCAACAATCGTAAGAAGGCAACCGTCTGTGAGGCCATGTAAAACGTTACAAAATTAACTGCAGAATTATTCAGGGACAACGTTGCCATTTACGATTAACTTTCATATTTTTAATAAAACAGTCCAAAATTAAGAAAGGGGCTGACAGATGGAATAGCACACTGCGGTATAAAGTTTGTAAACAGGGATAAGGTGCCTCAGAAAAGCTGGGCAACATTTCGATAGGAGGACCTATCTTCGTCAAAGGCGGCCTCATCGTCCTCGGCATGTTTGTTTTAAAGGGTTAGTGCAGTGACGTCACTTGTGGGTGTTGTCGCTGGCGGCTGGTTCTAAAGGGTGTGATTTCAGAGGTGACGAGCGCTGTCGTCCGACGTCTGTGAGCTTCGTTCCCCAGACGAGGGGACAAGAGCGGGAGAGTGGGGACGCGGGGAGAAAATAAAAGAAAGAGAGCAGAAAAAGAATACCAGGGCGACACCAGACAAAAAATAGAGAGAGAAAGAACAAGAAAGAGAAAAAAAATTTAAGAAAGGCGGGGCCTGAGAGCGCGTTGGTGGAGGGGGGGGCGAGAGGTTAGGAAGCATTCAGGGGGAGTCGTTGGCGGCATGTTCCTGTGGCATTAGAAGAGCCGGTTAGGTGGTCAGTGCGCGAGTAACACAAAATACAAAAAATACATTAGTTGAAAGAGTGACTGGAGTAGCATAGCAGCAATACGTCGAATAATTTTGAGTAGTCAAGATGTCGAAGAGGAGTCTGCGGTGCACTGTATGGGGTGACTGAAAGGCAGCGCCATGGTCTTTCAAGGGGCATTGCCCAGTCGCTCAACGTATGTGTCGTTACGGCGGCATCCAGAAATGGCGATACCCTGGGTTGAGGCGCCGAAAAAAGGGCATATTGACTTCGGAATGTTTTGCTGAGGGTGTTTCAAAAATATATTTAAAAAGACAAAAGAGAGGGGGGAACCGAAACTGGAACAACAAATAGAAGGGTGACGTGAGCAAAAGCGGGCGGGGGCAAGTGTACATGGGATTAGGGGGTCGTACAGTTGATATAAACGTAAAAACCTGAAAGTGTATATTAAATTGAGTAGTAGGCAGGAAAAAAATTTTGGAATGCAAGAGTAGGTGAGGTTAAGAATTTAGGTTAGCTGATGGCATGATGTGTTTTGTGTCTTGGTTGATGATATGAGAATTTCAGATTTAAGTTACCGCTCTTAATGATTCTAAGTTGCCACGTGCCAAATTAATTCCCTTCGGGTGTAGACAATTAAACTTCTGCATGAGGCACGATTCTGGATATTTCCTTTCGCGAGAAGAACGGAAATTTGTTTGTACTATATAGAGCCTTGCTTTGTCAAATATATGACCATGTTCATTAAAATGACTGGCTACTGCTTTAGGTAAATTGTGTTTTGTGTCCGCGCGATGAACGTTCAGTCTTGTATGAATTTGTTGTCCAGTCTCACCTATGTATTTTTTGCTACAAGCGGCGCATTCTAGACAGTAGAGTACGTTGCTTGATGTGCAGTGGAAAGCCGAAGTTATCTTGTGTGCGTCATCCGAGGCTGTACTTTTTACTGTAGTAGTAGATTGAATATGTTTGCATGTAGATCACCTGAGGCGGCCACAGGGACTGGTTCCCAACTTCCTCTTTGTCTTTAGTTTGGTGTGCACAAGAAAACCTTCAAGATTAGTGTTGGGTCTGTAGGCTACTCTGGGAAAGTCGGGAAAATCTTATTAAGTTCCTGGTTGCTGGTGAGAATTGGGTAGTATTTACTGAGGATGTTATTCACGTTTGGGAGTGCGTTTGAGGATTTAATAGTGAGAAGAGGCATTCTTGTTCTTGTGATCCTCGAGGGGGGAGGGGGAGCTTGAGGCCTTCGGCGCGATCAAGTTTAGTTGCAGCGGTGTAGGCTGTTTGAAGGTCACTGTTTTGGGTGGTTCCTGTTTGATAGGGTTTCTTTAAGGTGTTCGAGTCCATCTATGTAGTCTTGGCTTTCAACGCACATGCGACGTAGTCGTGTGGCTTGACCTTTAATGATGCCTTGTTTGCAATGTCTGGGATGGGGGCTGGTATATTGTAGGTACTGTTGGATGTCGAAAGGATTCCTATACAGCGTTGTCTTCAACTCCTCATTGTCAACGTATATTGTTGTGTCCAGAAAGTTTATGTGCTCAGTTGAGGATTCTGATGTGAATTTTATTGTTAGCTGAAAAGAGTTTTAGAAACGCTACATATTTATCTAGACCGTCTTGACCATGTCCCCATATTATGAGTATGTCATCTATATATGGTAGGTATGTGTGGGGCTTGCCAGTGGAAATTCTCATGTGTATTCAGTTTTAGAGGCACATTCGAATGAAATGGAGAGAAGTCATAAGGAAGGTACAGTTCCTGTACGTGACAGGTTAATTTATTAAACTATTGCAGTCTTCAAACATGTTTATTCTTTGACGAGAGCCTTTCACCAGGGTTACCGCAAGTTTTCTTTTTTTTTTGGGGGGGGGGGCTGCAAATGGTTCCATGATTTATGGCTGCTTCAAACGCAGAAGGTCTGACTTCGGTGGTTGCTTGGGCTTTTAATCTTTCTTTTGCTGTTTGCCTGGTTTTTGCTGCTGTTGTTGTTGCTGTTGTTGTTGCTGTTGTTGCTGGTGTTGTTGCGGTTGCTGTTGCTGCTGTTGCTGTTGCTGCTGTTGTTGCGGTTGCTGCTGCTGTTGCTGCTGCTCTTGCTGCTGCTGTTGCTGCTGTTGTTGCGGTTGCTGTTGCTGTTGTTGCTGCTGTTGTTGCGGTTGCGGCTGCTGTTGCGGTTGCTGCTGTTGTTGCGCTTGCTGCTGTTGTTGCTGCTGTTGTTGCGGTTGCGGCTGCTGTTGCGGTTGCTGCTGTTGTTGCGCTTGCTGCTGTTGCTGCTGCTGTTGTTGCAGTTGTTGTTGTAGCTGCCGCTCACCGTTACTCCCGCTGGTAGTATTTCCTCCCCCGTTACCACTGCGCCAGCCAGCCTTTCCTGCATAAACATTTGGCAAAGTGACAGCTTTCTTCAATATGTGCCAATTCGGGCTTCATAGGAATATTGTGTTGGATTATTTTTTTGCCAGCACAAAGTCTCTGTCCTCACTTCAGATTTCTGTGGGATATCTATATTCTTACAAATTAGTGTAGTAATATGCTAGGTTTGACAAAAATGATTTACGCCACATTGATCTTCCGCCTGCCGCATGCAGCAGGCAGTAAGTCGTCTGTGCTGCGAGCGTTAAAGAGATTCTCTGAACTGGTTTGAAATTTGCTGTCTTACCAATGTACATGCGGTCACACAATTCCTATGAACGCTGTATACAATCCATACCAAAGGTATTTTGCAACAAGTCCAGCGGAGTACCGACTATTTCTCGAGTGGGGGGTTGGTTCAAACAGCGAACGCCCTTGCTTCTCTCTAGCTCTCTCTCTCTCTCTCTCTCTCTGTAGATATATATATATATATGTGTGTGTGTGTGTGTGTGTGTGTGTGTGTGTGTGTGTGTGTGTGTGTGTGTGTGTGTGTGTGTGTGTGTGTGTGTGTGTGTGTGTGTGTGTGTGTGTGTGTGTGTGTGTGTGTGTGTGTGTGTGTGTGTGTGTGTGTGTGTGTGTGTGTGTGTGTGTGTGTGTGTGTGTGTGTGTGTGTGTGTGTGTGTGTGTGTGTGTGTGTGTGTGTGTGTGTGTGTGTGTGTGTGTGTGTGTGTGTGTGTGTGTGTGTGTGTGTGTGTGTGTGTGTGTGTGTGTGTGTGTGTGTGTGTGTGTGTGTGTGTGTGTGTGTGTGTGTGTGTGTGTGTGTGTGTGTGTGTGTGTGTGTGTGTGTGTGTGTGTGTGTGTGTGTGTGTGTGTGTGTGTGTGTGTGTGTGTGTGTGTGTGTGTGTGTGTGTGTGTGTGTGTGTGTGTGTGTGTGTGTGTGTGTGTGTGTGTGTGTGTGTGTGTGTGTGTGTGTGTGTGTGTGTGTGTGTGTGTGTGTGTGTGTGTGTGTGTGTGTGTGTGTGTGTGTGTGTGTGTGTGTGTGTGTGTGTGTGTGTGTGTGTGTGTGTGTGTGTGTGTGTGTGTGTGTGTGTGTGTGTGTGTGTGTGTGTGTGTGTGTGTGTGTGTGTGTGTGTGTGTGTGTGTGTGTGTGTGTGTGTGTGTGTGTGTGTGTGTGTGTGTGTGTGTGTGTGTGTGTGTGTGTGTGTGTGTGTGTGTGTGTGTGTGTGTGTGTGTGTGTGTGTGTGTGTGTGTGTGTGTGTGTGTGTGTGTGTGTGTGTGTGTGTGTGTGTGTGTGTGTGTGTGTGTGTCGTCCCTTTCCTGCGTGTACGTCGTCCCTTTCCTGCGTGTACATATATATATATATATATATATATATATATATATATATATATATATATATATATATATATATATTGCGAATTATTATTACAGAGAAATCACCGCCCAAGTGCTCCGTACCGATGCTTTACCAACGAAGCTGAAATGAGCGGCGCCACTGCTTATCACTGGGTTCAGCCCGACGGTTCATTAAACGACGGCTTTGTAGGCTGCCGGATCCTTGGCGCACAGTTGCTGCTTGCGCTGGGCTGCAAGAGCCTGTTCTTCTGCCCGGGTTGCAGCATCGGCACGGCGTAGACGAGCCCGTTCCCGCTTTTGCTCGTGCCCTTGCTGGTCGAAAACAACCTTCTCCACAGCAGTATGTATGACGCGTGGCCTGCCCATTTAGGAGCCGGAGAGAAACTGCTGCGCGCGTGCTCGGCTGTGGCGGAAAGCAACGATGTCAAGTCTGGCGCACCTAATCGTGCAGCATGACAAGGGCTTTTCACTCCGATCCATGACGTCATGTACCTGGCCCGACTGCCATAGAACCTAATTGAGATGATCTCGAGTAGGCAACAGCGATTTTGACGTCACCGCTTTCATCACGCCAACCTTGTCAATATAAATTTCGGGTCAGGTAGCTTGGCTTCATGGATCGGAGTAAACAGGCCTTGTGCTATCTGGGTGGTGTTGGCTAATCGAGTGCCTCTCTTTTCTTTTTTGGCGCATGCGCATGCGGTTGCGCCGGAGGAGCTTTCGGCGTACAGGCGACCGAAAGACAGACGTAGGGGCGAACCGGCTAGAGATATACAGTTTCGCTCCAAAGTGTCGCAGTTTCGTCCGAAAGGCCAAGCATCAATTGCGATAGCAAATTAGTAGACAGCCATAATAAGTGAGGATAGCAGTTTTACTGGCCGTGTAAAATTTTAAACGCTCGTTACTAATTAAATGAACAAGCATGGTGTCATCACGCACAGGCAAACACGCACACATCACAATCAATGACCACGGACACTCGTTGTCAAAACCCTGGCGAGAGGAAGCGCGGTAGCAGCAGCGAGCGAAGTGACTTTCGTGCTGTCTATCACTTCAACGGAAATTGAGCAGCGAGGACACAGCAGACGCAAAGCTGCGAGCCGTCGGTCCACCTAGACTGCGCCACCAAAGCAGATCACTTTCAAGATAAAGCCCTCACGACAGTACGTGGCTGCGCATTACGCACTTGCTGCCCAAGTACAAAGCCGCCCCCCTACCTCCCCTCCCCCTAGTTCGTTGTGTGTGACGGAAGACGGCGCGCTTCCTCCCCGCTTTCCACTCTTGCGCACGTGAGATTGAGCTGCGATCGTCGGCTCACCCTCGCATGCTTTCACTCGCACATGCAGCATACAGTGTGCGGTGACGGAGCACCACGGCGATGGCGACGGTAAAAAGCGCATGGAGTGCCCATATAATTTCTATAGCAATAAGTAAAAGGGCCTGGAAATGCTTCTGTTAGGTTTATATATATGTAACAGACATAGACCTACTGTTCATCGCACATGGTGAACCATGGGAGCCCGAAAGGTTGTCTGAATTTGCTTTTATTTTTCAGAACTATATTAAATCTTAAGCTGATACAGGAACAAAGTGAAATGAGTGCCTCACAAGAGGCGCCGCAACCCGCCCAGCAGCAGCAGTGCAGCACACAGAAAAACATTTCCGACAAATAATTTTATTAAACAAATAATCGTACCTTGTGTTTGAGTCTGCAGCAGAAATTTATTGCTCGATTAGGTAATAGTACTGTCGAGGCTATACGCAACGAAGTATTATCAACAAGAATTACTTACAATCTTCATCAGAAAATAGAGACAGCAGATGCGTGCGACCATGGAGAATTGCAACCCGTTTTCCAGCGAAGTTGTTTCTTTCGAACACTTGCAATGAAAGTTTCAGCAATGGGATAGTTTCAGCAATGGGCAGCTGAGGGGCTAGTTGGTTGCTGGTTTGATGATTTACCATGGCGTCCTCCCTCCGTCCCAACACGCCCCCCCCCCCCTCCTCACTCAATTTCCACTATATTTGATTTCGGTTGAATTCACAGTTCTCCCAGAGCAACTAGGTAAATTCCTTGTTCGCAAAAATGATCAATAATGTTTCGGACTGCATGCGTGCGTAATTTACTGCAAATATCATAATTAGCCGCTGTCTTTGAAGTTTACCTACATATTGTCCATAACACATCCTTTATTTTCGCCGAATATAAACAAAATGCCTTGTTTAGTTCAGCAAGGACATCACTGAAACCAAGTCGGAACGTGTTATGAAGCCTGAAAATACGGAAAGAAAAGCGACGGCTTAGTAATTATTTGCAACGCTTCGAACTAGACCAGGAACGTAAAAATATTGTCGCACATATTGTGTCACGAATATTGACCCCCTCCCGTTTCCACAATACAGAAACCTGTTGTAAATTACAGCTATGTCGGGACACTGGGAAGCATAGCTGAGAGCGGCCATATCAGACGCTCTAACGCTAGAATAAGGAGCTTTTTTACAAAGGCTGTGTTTGACCTCACCGCATTTACCTTCGTACCACCAATTTGCGTCAAATTTATTCTTGGTGGCTTTTATATTTCAGCCAGGGCAGCGAGCTCATTTCTCCTCCGCTAACTAGACAAGCTCATAACGTTTTAGAGCACTTGCGCACCTAATTTATTGCGAAAGCCCCAATTGCCCATCTATATTCAACTTCACTACACATCATACATTACCTTGTTCTTACAGTAACCAAACATAATGATGCTGCCTCTTTTATTTCAGTGAGGACACCAAGCGAAACTGAAGTGTCACGCAGGAAAAAGTAAAAAGAAAATATGCGGGCTAAATAGTTACTTGTAACGCTTTTTAATAAGCCTGAAACCTTAAATCTAGGCGGCACATTGCACTTAGAATGCTGGCTATTCCTGCGAAGTGTAAAATATCTGAAACGCCTAGTTCTCTTGGAACATTGGCAATCCTAGCTAATAGCAGAGGCGTGATACTCTCGAACACTTGCGAACAACTTTTTTTAGCCTTCTATTAGATCAACACGCATTTACCATCGCACGTAAACTTGGCGTATTTTTCTCCTTATGTTCATGAAATTTGACGTCAGTTGTAATTGTAATTATGCCAGCATGGCCGTCTAAGTTTTACACTGATGTTAAGACAGACCAATAACGCTATGTAGCGGTTGCATACGTATTTTATTGGAAAATGCACATTTAGCCCACCTACTTGAAACATTGCCTATACATTGGCCATACCATGCCCCTAATTTTCCCCAGATATACACAACATACCTTGTTTATCTCACTGAGGATATCGGAGAAACAAACTACGAATCTCATATGATGCATGAAACACATGGAAAAACGGAGGTTTAGTAATTATCTGCTACACTTGCATTTAAAGAAGCAAAGTGAAAGTTTTGCCACTCATTGCGCCTAAATTTCTCTATATATTTACGGGCTTTCAAACGTCTCTCGTGCTGTTGTATTAGGACTCTGGGAAACAATTTTATTAGTGGCAGTATGACATCCTGGAACGATTCCATGAGTGACTTTCTACGAAAGCTGCAATGAAACTACACACAATAAACATACATATATATCGCTTAGTAGTGGGGTTTGCTCGGCCAGTTGGGGCATGGTGAACGTTTAAGGGGTTCCAGCAAGTACGGACGCGAGCACAAGAAGAAACGGACAGGACAACGCTGGACTCACAACTGAAATTTAATAGGAATACATTCCACAAATCTCCGCCACGCATGCCTATACAACCAAGAACAATAACAAGGTTTATAGTCGAAAATCAACAAAAGATATACACGTACACAAAGGCTAGTCACACCCCTTCTCGACAAGGGCTCTTCACTCAGAACATTCCTTCGTACTTCGAATAACTATGAACACCGTGCCCCGCATATATTACCGGGGATACCGGGGATACCGGGAATGGGGGGGGGGAGTAACCAAATAAATTCTGTGTCTAACGCATAAATATTGGGAGGAAGCGACTATTCAGCACCTGTTTTGACAGCATATAAGACACCTACACAGTGCAACTTTTCAGTACACGTCATCAAATACTGGTGCAATCTTTTTTTCAAATACGAAATATCTGCTGTTTTCTCCTGCTGAGAAATAAGTATTGGTGTACTTCTTATTAGAAACAGCCTGAAAATGATGGTGAAGATTTGGAATTTTACTTGCGCAGCTGCCGTGCAGGCTATAATGCGCCAAGCATTACAGGCTGCACAGCTATGAAATGAAACCGCCAGGGATGCGTAGTAAAGGAAAGCATTACTAATGTGGTCACTCTATTAAGAAAGAAAATTTTGTTTCAGCTGGACTTTTGTTGGACTTTCGAGCGTGTAACTGAAAGTGCGAGCTTTGAATGTGTGTGTGTAGGAGGGGGAGGTCAAATTACATCTTTACCCCCCAAGTGCCCCCTTGCCTCCCCCCCTGGTAAATACGCTTATGAACAAATCGTACGATTGCCCTCGTTTTCAGAGAATGCTTGCCCTCTCTCATGTCTGTGTCTCGAGACAAAGGCCACACGGAAAAAAGTGCTTACAGGTGCCGGGTTGCGTAGAGACAAGCTTCATGACTGCTAGAAGTTGTCAGCAGCAGTAAGCCCCTAAAGGTATATTCCTAGTTTATTCTTTTGAAATTCAGCGCACTACAGTATTCTTTCTCAAATTCCTCATAAATTTGCAAATTCCTTAAGGCCCTCACTGTATCTGCGCCATTCAGGAGTTGCGTGTCGTTATTTTCAGCGACCGGGTAGGTACTCTGGGACATATTCAGTCCTTCAGTGAAGGTTCTTCGCATGTACGCTTTAACGAACTTTTCTTCTGGTTGACATTTCTTCCCAATGGCAGAGCAGTCCACCGTAAACAGACGCGACTATGCTAGACGGAAATTTCGATACTAGTAAAAAGGGAGTTCGCCAAAGCCACCATGAATTTTAATGCGAATATCATTTTTGTGTTTCAGCGTGCCTAAACATTTCGGAGTTACTAGCCGGGCGGTAAACCGGTCGGCTAGTAACTCCGCCAGAATAGATGCGGCGATGCCCTGGGAGAATATAGCTGCTGAGAGCACCTGGCGCTGCGCAGGAGGTCCTATCATGAAGGCCCTGAGCAGGCGCCAGGCACGGGCTCCATCCGGCGCCCTGATATCCTGTGAGCGCCCACTACAGCGCTAGCCCCTTTACTGAGGACCGCTACCTATCGTGCATAGTGAAGTCTATTAGGCCACGTCCTCCCTCCTTTCTATGTCATCTATAACTTCCCACTCCCTCGCCCCTGACGACGCGTCCTCACGGGTTGCAGAATCAAGTGTCTTTCCGTTCTTTAGGGAAAACACGGGGAAGGCGGGAGATGGAAATTCAAGACGATGAGCAAAACCACAACAAGGTGAAAGCAGGAGCCAACGTTTCGACAAGTGGACTTGTCTTCAATGCTTTCACCTTGTTCTCGTTTTGCTGATCGTCTTTCTGTTTTTTATATCACTATCATCATCGTCATCATCATCATCCAGATACTTCCATCTGAAGTAAGGTTTGGGTACGGGCTAGTTGGTATTCCATGAATTCAAACTTCACTTACAGCGCATACATAGACAAGGGACCAAAAGAACGACGAAGAAAAGCACTTGTCTTAGTCGTTCTTTTAGTCCCTTGTCTATGTATGCGCTACCCGCCGTGGTTGCTCAGTGGCTATGGTGTTGGGCTGCTGAGCACGAGGTCGCGGGATCGAATCCCGGCCACGGCGGCCGCATTTCGATGGGGGCGAAATGCGAAAACACCCGTGTGCTTAGATTTAGGTGCACGTTAAAGAACCCCAGGTGGTCAAAATTTCCGGAGTCCTCCGCTACGGCGTGCCTCATAATCAGAAAGTCGTTTTGGCACGTAAAACCCCAAATATTATTATTATTATGTATGCGCTGTAAGTGAAGTTTGAATCCATCTGCAGCAAGATACCCTGTCCACAGAAGTGTCTAACCCTTGAAGGAGAAGACGAGTGCAAGTGGGAGCGCGCCATGACCACCCAAGTGGTTTTCGGAGGAGACGCCGGCAACCAGCACCGCTCGGCATGAGCGAAGGCGCGTCGCCGTACTTGAACGTTGAGCTGCCGTTCGGTACGTCTATCAGCAATTGCGACCACCTTCGGTGTGCCTCGAGCGTCGCACCTGTCCAAGAACGCTTTGTACACTTACTTACTGCGTACGTGTTTCACCGATAGAACGCTTCCATCTCAGGTGAAGTCTATTCGCATTACATGGCCAGTGGTCGCAGAATACTTGTGTCCCGATTGCTGCCTTGAATGTCAACTGTGTGAAACTTTTAGGCTACGCAAGGAGATTTGCTGAACATAATTTTGATATAGAAGAGGCTCCATCAAAAGTCTGACGTTTAAATGCGAACGAGAACGTCCCGAAAAGCTAGCAAAAATGGGCGTTTTTGATACCGCAACTGAAAAAACATCGTCGCCATTTCCGCTTGCCCAAAATGACGCATGACCTAGAACGCTCGGCTTCTTGGCATAACCAGAGAGATGCAGGCGGCGCCCCGCGGCTTCTTGCAGTCCTATGAAAAATTTAGGAAGCGGAGTGACGGAATCTTCGTCATAACCACAACCAACAGGTTCACGCTTCGATCCTCTGCTAAGGTGCAGTTTAAAGGCTGATAACAAGAAACGTATACAGTTACCAATACTGCGGCTTTGCCAAGATTGCTTCAGTGATATACACTGATCTTCAAACAAATTTGGCAGAAGTAATGTTTTTTTTTTGCAGTTCATATTTAACCTGCGTTATGAGTCAGGTCCAAGGATCAGTTGAGTTCATGTAGAGAACAAAGACGCCCACACGTTCTTCAAGTTCATGCGATCGATGAAACCATCTGTCACCTTCACAAAAAGAAAGAAGGCATAAATATAGAATATAGGCCTTCTGTGTGGCGTATCTGGTCAAGAACTGTGAGAAATGTTGTTCACTTAGCCCCCACGTCAAACAGCACTATAGACACCCACACAAAGGAAGACGGTGAAGTGGAGGGCAGTGGTTCGAACCCGGGACTTCATTACAGTATTAGGAATTATGCTATAGGTGGTCGCGAAGAAAGTAGACTTCACAGGAAACATTATCGGCATATGGAGCTTACGTACGTACGAACGGCGTTAAGCACCTTTACTACAGATAAATTTCAAATGGCACTCACTTTCACTAACGGCAGAGGACTGGTGAAAAGCCACGCAGGCCACAGCAGCAGCGAGCACGCAGACGAATAACACGCGCGCCATTGTCTTCGACTCACTCGGTGCAGTGCCGTAGGACACATTGAGTTCACCGGAGCCTATTATATACGAAAATGTAGCTCCTCCTACCCCATCTTCAGAGCTGCTTCGACGCAAGAAGCCGAGTGAAAATAGCATTTGTGCAATTTTTAGCTTTTACAGGTGTTACTCGAACACAGGTCGTCATGACTCTGTGGTCCGTGGGGATATTTTGTCGCGTCAGTTGAGAATGGTTTCTAATAATAATACGCAGCACCTGGATATGGGCGAAAATAGAAATTTGGGTGGTATTGTGCTGGCTATTTTTTGTACAGTGCCAAAAATTGCGCCTGGAATAAGCGCTTACTTTTCGCTTTCTTTATTAAAAATTTCAGTAAATGTGAGTAATCAGCACTGACTTATTTATTGACGACGCTTTGTGCGTCTTGTTTGTTCTGTCTCTACCGAAGATTAATATGAGGGAGCTTTCTTATTTCACACGCGGCAGTGCAAAATCAGAGATGGGAGTATCCTTGTCAGGGAACTAGTTTCCACGGCGATTTTTGAATTAACTTAGTGGAGTTTGAGCCTGTAGTTGCCCATAGCTTGCACAATAGCAACATTTCAGAAACCAAAGGGGAAGTGTAGTGAGATGAGAGAATATTTCATTAGTAATTATTTGAGCGCTTAAAATCGGACGCAAAAGAAATTAGGCAATCTGGCTGAGTTAGGACGCGTAATGGGTGAGTGTAGCGAGAAGAGAGAATATTTCATTAGTAATTAAATGAGCGTTTAAAATCGGACGCAAAAAAAATTAGGCAATCTGGCCGAGCGGGGACGCACGAACGCTGAGTCCACCAAGGTTCTCTTTCCCGCCGTTGATATCAGTGTCGCTTTCTGGGTGATGACGTCAACATCTCTTCCCCGAACTTCTGTTGGTTTTTAGAGCGATTGTGTGCTTATGAACGATGCCGTAAGAGGTAATAAGTCCTAAAAATATTGTGAACTGGCAAAGAGTCCTAAAGAATTCTTCAGAAAACTTTTTTTTAACTAGCGATGAACCATTCCTTTTTCAGGATTTATTAGAGCAAGGTAATGGTCCAATTGCAAAGAAAAATATTTTGACAAACTAGGGTACCACAGTGCGAAGCCTGTAGGGGGGCCCATGATGAGAGAAAAATAGAAGCTTAAATTCATCCAGATGGGCAGCAAGACGACCAATGTAATGCTTATGAAACATAGCCAATAAATTTTGCAAAAACATGCAAAACGAAAGAAATAAACATAATGGTAAAAATATGACACCACATAAGGAACATAATGGTAGAAGGCAATAAGTGTATCACGGAAAAAAATCAGATAGCAAAAGAAAGGACCTCGGATCTTTCTTCATGTTTGTAACTTAATTAGACAATGATATTGAGGTAGGTGGGATATGGTTCCAGCATGACGTGGCTGTAAATGACTAGGTTTTTATTCAGTATATATCGCGATCTCATGATAATATTGAATTTCCACCTCTCTTGAAACGAGTAGAGCTAGTGTTTTCTAATAAATCATTGTTATTAAACTTTAAAAGCCACTGTTGTAAAAGCATTTTATAAAACAGGCTGGTGCAGTTATACTGCAAGAACTTACTGAATTAAAACATTCCCTGTTGATATTGTAGTGAAAGAGCATCAGAAAGGCGAAAACTGCAGGTAACGATTCGGATTGCTAACGATTGGTCTGTGTTAATAACATTTTTCTGCGTATTACAGTTATCTTTGTGAAGACGTCACTTCAGCTTTAAGGGAACAATCGAAGCAGCTGAGAAAGGTAGCAGGCTTTTCTATATAAAGCAGTGAGATAACGTATACTATATTCCCGTTAAAACGAAACTTAAGGCTAACTTTAGGACAAGTGGAACAATGAGGGAGAATGTCGTTCCTCACAAACGCAATGTAAAAAAAAAGCTATGTGCAGATCCTGCACAATGCCTGAATCGGCGCACGCGAAGCTTTCCTGAGTCAGCAAGGCAGAATGGAGCATTGCGTCAAGGGACCCGCTGCAAACTTTAGTGACACGAACGCCTCCCTCTGCAACCATGGTGGACCTTGCAGAGAGAGCGAAACGTTTATTAAACGTTAAAAGTGGTCGTGTTAGAATACAATACGTGCGTCATCTTCTAGAAACGTGCCGCAGCTTGGAGGCATGTTCACGGAGAACAAGCGGGAAAGCGGGCGACGGCACAAAGCATGCAAATTTTCAACGCAGCATGGCGACATGTACGCGGAATCGTCGAGACCGCGCGCCTGGCCTAGCTGCCCACGCCGTTCGATTGAAGCACAAAGGGGTGGAATCCTGCGTGTACCGGTTTAGGATACAGGTCGCAGGTTGCGCTGACGGCTATGCATGCACTGAACAATTTCTTAACCACTGGGATAAAGCATGTTCATGCAACGACGCGACAAAAAAAGAAGCATGTATGGGACGAGTTGCCCTATGGACTTACCATTCGCGCTCCGATCTTTCGATACTTGTTTTTTCCATATCTGATTATTGTGTTCAACGCCTTCGTACAAGTTCTGTCACTTAATTCTCATAAAGCATTGGCTAACTTTTGATTGCATTGGTGAAAAGTGCAGCACGAAATCTGGCTGTCTCTGTGGACGCCATTTGGAGCCGACTATTCTCTTCGAGTCCTGATTGGCTGCGGGAAAGCGGAAACCTCCGGCGGGGCGGAAAAAGATCGGTCCGCGAGCGATTGGACGGGTCACTTCGTTTTCCGCCAGTCATGCCCGCTCGGTGAAGAGGTTTTCGTTGCTTTTCCGCGCACCCGCCTGCCCGCTTTGGCCGCCCCGCCGTCTCTGTGAACGTTCGTCATACGAAGAGAGACGCGTTAAGAATTTCAGCGACGAACCCCCCCCTCCCCCTTCCGTGACTCGGATCTTCATCATCAGAGATTCCCGCACTCACTGTTTATCAGGGCTAGTCTAGAGCGGGCTTGTCGAATTAGGAGGAACGCGTGCTCCAGACAGGCCATGCATGCTTCTTATAGGTCAATTGTTGCTATTTCTTTTTGTATTTACAATACTAAAAATGCCTACTCGCGTTGCATATAGGAGTGGGTGAATTCCGCAAAGCAATAATAAAGATGGCGAGTTGCAAAGTTTTATGGTCCGGGTTGTTGACGATACTGGCTGTTCTATTCGGCAGGAATGAATTAAAATAAGGGTTAGTGCAACAGTTCTGGCATTTGCTGATGCCAGGGAATAACGTGTGTTGGATTTTTCCGTTGTGTCACTGGCTTTATCGGGAACACCTTTTCCTACTTCTAGCAACAACGAAGCACGGCGTTTTATGTTGAACCCAGCTCCGAGCACTGCGGCATTGAGTGACCATGCACAATCTTGTAGGCAAGGTTTTCGGACGTTACAACGCAGCATTTCACGGACGCGCGCATATTGAGCGAGTTTTCATTGTGGCTGCAGATGTCTTGTCTAGGTATTTGCTTGTACCTTCCACCGAATTCTCGTCACATCCTCCTACAGCAAAGGCAGGAGCGGAGACGTTTTGGACATCCTCACTCCGATTTAAACAGCGAACAGGCGAGGGACTGGCGTCGTATTCAGACGAATACATACCCCAACCTGCACCACCTACACAGAATACACCCCACGAGGTTCTCTGACGAGTGCCCGTGGTGCACAGACACACCCACACTAAAACACATCACATGGGAGTGCCCCAGGAGGCCTCCGCACATAGACAGTCCCATATTACACCAACATCCACTAATGAGGAATAGGCAGTGGGAGGCATGGCTTGCGGACGAGGGTCGGGAGAGCCAGTTGGCTCTTCTGGACCAAGCCCAGCGAGCCGCTCGTGCCAGTGGGGCCCTGGAATAGGGGTTCCAACCATCGTGCCTTATTTTATTTACATTGAATAAAGTTTTACTCTCTCTCTGCTGTACCTGGGGAATATTAATAGAGATATAGGCAGCAAAGCAACGCAAAGTCATCGATTAATTTTTAGCAATTGTTCAGTTGCTTTCGAGGGGAAGCACTGCGTAACTGTGATCAATTACATTTTTCAAACAATTATTTGCATTGGTTCTTGGTTACGTTTTCGTTTCAAGACTTCTGTCGACGGCAATTCGATAAGCATTCGAAAAATGTAGCGAGAAACACCATATTCCTGAAGACGCGTTTATCTAACATGTGTAGTCGACATCCTCAGGCTTTCGTTGCCTCGTTTAAATGCGACTTACTCCGGTACCGTCCCTCTTTGGTGTAGCACTCGCTGGCGAAGGTCGCCCATGAGCGTGGTAGCCGGACGATGAGTCCATGGCGCTGACGCAGTGACGACGATGAAATAATGAAATATTAATGACCTTGATGGAGAGACAAAGAGCGAAAGAAAGGCAAAGGAAAGACAGGGAGTTTAAACAGAGAACAGATGTGGGTTAGCTACCCGGTACCCAAAGAGATTGAAAGGGATGCAACAGATGAGAGAACAAGAATGCGAAAATAAAAAACACCACGCACACAATACAGAACGCTTCCTGTGGGCGCTGTCACACAGTCTGAGAAGCCGTTATATAGTGTTAAAAAGAGTTGCATAGCGACAAAGCCCGTAATACGAAGATGGCGTGACTACAATGAGTCATGGATTCTTGAACGATGACGATGGCATAAATATCACAGCATGGCGACTGCGATGCGAGGACCATTAGGTAAAGAACAGTTAATGACGGTGATCGACGGCGCACTAATAAACATGTGATGTGAGCCTTCCTGGAACATGCACATTTTCACTTCTTTTACGATCTTCTACGACTACCTAATCCGCCTCCGCACAATTGAGAGACCAACTAAAAAGCTAACTAAAAGCTAGGCCTTAAATATATAAAGTGTAGAGGGGCGAGGATGAGCTGCTCGCTCAGATTATTTGCTTGAGTCGCTGTAGATAGCCCCATCACAGCTTGCAACATTTATTTTAAGACCCTTCCACTCTCAGAGTCAAGGATTAGCGCAAAACTTGGAACATGCTAACATGTTATATGTCTTGCGATAGCGCTGTTAACTTGACTGCCCCGAAGGAGAAGAGATTAAAAGAGAGGGAAGGTAGGTAGGTTAACCAGACTAGCGTCCGGTTTGCTATCCTACACTCGGGGTAAGGCAAATAGAAAATAGAAAGAGAAAAAAGGAAGGAAGTGACCATTGTGTGTGCAGTGAAGCGCCGTGACATCAAGGTCACGTTGCTGAAAGAGCCCATCGAAAGTGCACTTTGCTGCTATAATGCGCATTAAAATTCATGTGGCATCGACAGGAAAAGTTTGATTCTAGGCACTCATTTGGCTGGTCCCCGTGCGTTTTGCACACATGCACATTTCGCACACATGCGTGTGTAACATCGACTTATTACTGCATGTAAGGTTTCCCACCTTTGTTAAGAAACCTTTGGAGAATAAGCGCTGTTATACTAGCTTGTCGGTGTGCTGTAAAGATACATCTACCCATCTACATACTTGGTCGTATTATATCGCCACTGATCGCTTCATTACACAAAACTCTGCTCATTGGCACAGCTGCCCACATGAAAGAGTGTTCTACATTCGCCGGTGTGCAAAGGTTTAGATGTTATGCGTCGCGAACAATATAGCATCACTGTTGGACAGTGTTCCCGTTTTCTGCCTATGACAATGCTGACGTTTAAGATCACACGAGGACAAAGTGACGTTGATGTTTAAAAGAGCCGTAGGGAATTGACAGCAAAGAGAATCGACTTTCCATTGTCACCATAGAACGCTCTCAGGCTAGGACTTTTAGGATCTAGTGTCAGGAAATAATGGCGATAGACAAATCATTCTAATACGAAAATCAGTCAGGCATTGCTACAATGTACTTACGAGCAAGAAGCTTAGTCACTGTGACCCCATAGTGTTTCTACCTTTATGCCCTTTGTCAGCATGCACACGAGAATGAGGGAAATATATTTATTCGTGTATCATACCTTTATAAGGTGTGCTCGTTTAGTTACATGTTGCCTTGAAAACAACGTCAAAGTTTCTTTTTTTTTTATGAAGAGAGTCATCGCACCCGCCACGCTGGCTAACGGCTATGATGCTCTGCTGCTGAGCCTGTGCGATCAGGTTTCATTATTTTCCGCGTCAACCTGTTTCGAATAAAATCTGTATTCAAATGCGCTCATATGCCATGTAACGAGTACACGCTAAAGAGAACTCGTGTGGTCGAAAGTAATCCCCAAACCACCACCTATTTATCTATAATATCCCCTTCTCCTGCTGCATGACCATAAACCCTGAAATTTAAAGTAAAGATCATATCGTTTGTTGCCTGCTCAAAATGTAATTGGTGTCATTGTCTATAAGACATCGGACGCCCCTTTAGACTTCGAGAGCAGACGTCACAAGCAAAGACAACCGGGTCTTCACAATTTGACTGCCCTAAATTTTAATGGAAAATGGGGGACCGCGCTAGCCTAGTCACTTTGGATGTTTCTGACCTTTACACTAACACACCCGTGAGTGAAGGCATTGAAGCCGTTTCAAAATCCATCCCAACCAATCCCCTAGCGCACGGTCCTGAAGTTTATCTGCCGCTCCTTGGTTTACTTCTCACGCTCAACTATTTCGAATTTCATTCCATTCACTACCTGCAAACTTTCGGTACTAGCATGGGAACCCCATTGACTTCCACGCATGTGAACGTTTTCATGGGACAGCTTGAAACAGACTTGTTCAAATCCTACGCTTCAAAACAGCACACCTATCTTCGTTGCATTCACGATATATTTTTTCAATATGGGAACACAGCAGAAGCTCGATAACCGACTTAATTAGACATTTCTCTCGCTTTCACCCCATTATTAAATTTACTGCCCATCCTCCTAGTCACGTCAACTTACTCGACACGATGCTCTACATAGAAAACGGCAAACTGAGAACGACACTTTACTGGAAGCCTACGTATAGCCAGCAATATTTAGACTACGAAAGCCATCACCCGCCACACAGCAAGCAAGGAATTTTTGTCGGGCAAGCGAAATGAATAAGAAGAATCTTCATCGAAGACACCGATTATATCCACCACCTAGATTACCTTAAAACAACGCTGGCAGAAAGAAACGATCCACAAGTTGCTCTCGATAGAGCTTATGATGTCGTGTCAAGATTGGAGAGAACGTCGGAATTATCTACGTAAAAGCCTACACCAGAAGCTGACAGACCACCATCCTTTATAACAAAATATTCTAATGCACTCAAAACATACCAACCTCCTACGAAAATACTACCCGATATTATCAAGTAAAGAGCGTCTGTGAAAAGCGTTCCCAGATGTACCAAGGTTTGCATATCGGCGCAACAGGAACATTAAAGGCATGTCAGTGCACGAAAAAGCCAACATCATTCCTCCTAATGAAAGCATGTTGTCGCCTCAGGTGCAAACGTGCAGGCACCTTCAAAGAGACATTAAAAGTACCGCAAATAACTATACACACAAAGTCAAAACTAGTTTTACTTGTACACGTTCGGATGTGATTTATTATGCTTCAATCTTCCTTCTGTAAGAAACAATATCTTGGGGGAAAAGCGATAATCGATGAACGTCAGATGATACGAACATCGCGAGGACACGACTAATAAGCTTCCCAAAGCCGTCGCCGAGCATTTCAACCAACCAGATCATAACTTTGATGAACTAAACCTCTAGATCTTACAGTCATATTTGCGTTCTGAACGAGAAAGGAAATACAGGAAATCATACCTAATCCATAAGTCCAAAACATTGCAACCAATGGGCATAAACGTTTCAAAGGGAGCTTTATTATCTATTCGCTATGCTAAATTTAAAGCTTTTGGCTACAACACGTAGTTTGGTTGCTTAGTGTGTGTGTTTTTTCTTTCCTGTCTTTCCCTTTTCTTTCTTTTAATTTATTTACTTATTCCACTTCAGTATTTTTTTATATTTTCTTTTCACGAGCACCGGTTTCGGCCGCTCCTTCTATTACTTCTTTCAGAGACACGATAGCCCACGACCACCAGCGAAACTGGTCATAGAGGCACGCTGTGCATGCCGTTAACACGCCTTCTGACAAACCGCCGTTGACACGTGATTGGCAGACAGCTGTTCCACGGGCCTTGTGCAAACCCCCCCCCCCTCCCAGCACTCCTTCATTGTCAATTCTACACCCGCGCCGCCAACGCACCTTCGCTCGTTGTCGCATCCATCTGCCTTACGCTTTCACCCCTTTAGAAGAACGCCACTTATATACACTGTGGCATAGAAAGCATATGTCGTCTTCATGAAGACAAGTCCATTTGTCGAAACGTTGGCTCCCGCTTTCACCTTGTTCTCGTTTTGCTCATCCCCTAATTATAATATAACATGTAAGCCAGCAACACACTAGATGCTTGCTTTCGCGGTTATTGCAGTTGGTCAGACAAATTTATTACAAGGTTGAGCTACAAGCTTACTTAAAGAAAAAGATTCGTTGACTACTTTTTTTTACTTTGCGAATATTACATATGATATTACTACAACACTAAAGAAGCTCTTATCTGAAGGAACTTTATTGGGCCTCCTACTCGTACAGCATGTGTCCTCGACGATATTTATTACATTTCCCCCCTGAGTACGCTATCGTCAGTTTCAGAGGTGGGCGTCCTGACAATCCTTGAGAAAATCCGCCCTGCTGACGCAGCTGATTGCAGGAAAATACGCCAGACCGGTCTTCTTTTCTTTCTGCCAAAAGCAGCAGTGCAGTCAGCGCAGCTACTATCAGATCTATCTATGACTGATGGGCTACTTTGCACAAGAGGTTTATGCTTTATCTAGGCTACCGCCTCCAAATGAAAAATTAGCGTACAGATCGTATATTTAGGAACGAACAATTGTGTATAAAAATATTATTTGGTTCGGGAGGATAAATAGCCAAGTCGCAAATAAATTCACGGCCATTCAGTCTGGTCTATGAGGCAACGATATCTTAAATATATTTTGTGCTGACTAGCAATTAGTTTTTTCTATGCTGCTAGATACACCGGTATTATAGAACATCGAAATATTTCCCTGCAGCAAATTTATGGAAAATATGGACACGTGTACTTGTTTATCTTTATCGGGTGACCACGTTTCACCGTCTAACAAATGTTATGGCACAGCGCAGGACGCGCCTGCATGTCTCGGAAATTTGTGGAATGTTATCGATGGTTCTATCCACGGTCTGTTGTCGCCGAAACTTGTGTAATCTGATTGCGTATATGCGCGACGCGAATGGCGTAGAATTTTCTGGAGTATAGGCAGGCACTAGCGTTTATTCTGGAGCTTTACATATCTGATATATAAAAGCCGACGCGCTTGATCCGCTCATATTGATCATATTTCGGCGGTCGCCGAGTGTTTGCCACTGTCGTTGTTCTTTGAGTGTAGCCTCTTCTTGAGGGCAAAAGTTCACCCAATAAAACACTTATTGCGTCTTTCACAGTTTTGCTGATTTCTTCACCGTCACTACCACGTGACAATATGTTTCAAAGAAGTTGGCTACTTATCAGGAGCGTTGCTATACAATTCGCTTTTTTTTTCGTAATACGAGGACACTCGCTTTTTCTTTTTAGGTGAAATTGTTGTACACGACCAGATGAGGATTAATGTCACTCAAACTTTGTCAATTTCTTTTTACCGTGTTCAACATATCATTGCTGGTTAATTCAGTCACACGCTGCAGAAGCAGATAAAACCATTTTGGACCTTATTTTTAGCACAACATGACCTGTACTTTATGGGTCATTATAAAGCAGAGTCACTTTTACAAACGAAACACATCAAAACGAAAGAAATCTAGACAGGTATGTTCAGGCGTATGGCCCGATAACAGCGTAATGTATAAGCAGTCTTTTCGATGTGGTAGCATCACTCGCCAGGCAGTTGATCACGTTTGTAAACTCAATCACTTTAACATAAGTGGTCGCGGCTGTGGTATTCGATTCTAAAGCTGCAGTTGCTGTTGCTGCTGTTGCTCTTGCTGCTGTTGATGTGACTGCACCTGCCGCTGCCTCTTCCGCTTCTGCCTCCGCTGTTTTTCTTTCGGCTCCACATGCAGTGCCACCTGTGACGTGAACAGTCGCTCCTGATGCTGCTGTTGGTGCGGCTCCTGCGGCAGTGCGGACTGCGATGGCAGGAGTTGCTGCTGCTGGGGTTCTGGCTTTAGTTGTTGATGCTTCAGCTTGGCCTTCTGATGCAGCGGTTTCTGGGAGGTAAGCATTTGCTGCTGCACTTGCTGCTGCAGTGGCACCTGCGCCGCCAGCAGTTGCTGTTGCAGATACGGCTTCTCCCGCTTCTCCGGCTTCGGCTCTTGCTTCTGATGCAGTGGCAGTTGCAATGTACGTTGTTGTTGTGGCTTCTGCTGCAGCTGCAGCTGTTCTTGCTGTTCTTGCAGCCGCAGCCTCCGATGCTGTTCCTGCTTCTGCTGAAGTGGCACCTCTGACAACATCAGTTGCTTTTGCTGCTGGTCGTTCTTCTCCTGTTGCTCGTGCAGGTTGGGATTCTGATTCGGCGGCAGCTGGAGCGTCCGTAGTTGCTGCTGCTCTTCCTGCTGGTGAGGCTTCTGATGCAGCGATTCCTGCGACGTCAATACGTGCTCTTGTTGTTGAAGTTCTGGCTTCTGCGGCAGTGGCGCCTGTGACGACAGCCGTTGTTGCTCGTCGAGCTTCTGTTGTTGCTCTTGCATCATGGGCTTCTCATGTAGAGGACGCGGGGGTGTCAGTAGCTGCTGGTGTGTTTGCTCTGGCTTGAGGTGCTGCTGTCGCTGTCGTCTCTGGCGCTGCCACTTATCGGGCGTCTGCACGTGCCGCGGCACCTGTGACGTCAGCAACTCTTGCTGCTGCTGTTGCTGTTGTTGCAGCTCCGGCTTTTGCTGCAGTGGTGACTGCGACGACAGCAGTTGCTGTTGCTGCTGGTCAAGTTTCTGCTGTTGCTCCGGCAGCTCAGGCTTCTGATCCAGTGGACCCAGTGACGTCATTCGCTGCTGCTGTGTTTGCCCTGGCTTCAGCTGCTGCTGCCGCTGTCGCCTGTGGCGCTGCCGTTGCTCCGGCTTTTGCACCTGCTCTTGATGCTCCGGCTTGTGATGCCGCGGCATCTGCGACGTCTGCTGCTGCTGCTGCTGCTGCTGCTGCTGCTGCTGCTGCTGCTGCTGTTGTTGTTGTTGTTGTTGTTGTTGTTGCTGTTGAGGTTGTTGTTGTTGTTGCAGATCCGGCTTCGGAGTCAGTGGCGAGTGTGACGACAGTAGCTGTTCCTGGTGGTCGAAGTTCTGCTGTTGCTGCGGCAGCTCGGGCTTTTGATGGTGCAATACCTGTGACGTCACTTGCTGCGGTTGTTGTTGCAGCTCCGGCTCCTGATGCAGTGGCGCCTGCGTCGACAGCAGTTGCTCTTGCTGCTGTTCAGCCTTCTGCAGTTGATCCTTCAGCTCAGGCTTCTGATCCAGTGAGCCCGGTGATGTAATTAGCTGCTGCTGAGTTTGCTGCGGCTTCAGCCGCTGCTGCCGTTGTCGCCTTGCGCTCTGCCTCTGCCCGGGCTTCTGCACTTGCTCCTGCAGCTCTGGCTTCTGCTGCCGTGGTAGCTGGGACGTCAGCAACTCTTGCTGCTGCTGTTGGTGCCGTTGTTGCAGCTCCGGCTTCTGCTGCAGTGGTGCCTGCGAAGACAGAAGTTGCTGTTGCTGCTGTTCAAGCTTCTGCTGTTGCTCCAGCCGCCCAGGCTTCTGTTCCAGAGGACCTGGTGACGTCCTTAGCTGCTGCTGTGTTTGCTCTAGCCTCAGCTTCCTCTGTCGCTGTCGCCTCCGACGCTGTCGCTCCTCCGGCTTCTGCACTTGCTCCTGCTGATCCGGCTTCTGATGCCACGGCAACTGGGACGCCAGCTGTTGTTGTTGTTGTTGAAGCTCCGGAATCTGAGGAAGTGGCGCTTGCGACGACAGCAGTTGCTGCTGGTCAAGCTTGTCATGTTGCTCCAGCAGCTCTGGCTTCTGATGCAGTAGACCCTGTGACGTCACTGGCTGCTGCTGTGTTTGCCCTGGCTTCCGCTGCCGCTGTCGCCCGCGGTGCTGCCGCTGCTCTGGCTTCTGCTGCCGCGGCACCTGTGACGTCAGCAACTCCTGTTGCTGCTGTTGTTGCAGCTCTGTCGTCTGCTGTTTTGGCAACTGTGATGGCAGCAGTTGCTGTTGCTGCTGCTCGGTATTCTGCTGTTGCTCTGGCACAGGTTCTTGTTGCGCCTCTGGCTTGAATGGCGGTTGCAGCTGCGGTTCTGGCCGCTGTTGCTGTTGAGACAGCTCCTGGTCTCCAAGTCTTTCACTGTGCGTGCCACCACCTGCACAGCAGTTTGACCCAATGTTTCACAATATTCTACAAGAACAAGGCTTTGTTGTCACAAGCTTTCTGTCTTCATCAGACATATCTCCTAGTCCTGTTTGATGGCTGAACTATCGGGCAGCAAACATGTAGGCATAAGCAGACGCTTGTAGGATCTACGTGTTGTGACTGTGAATGGTCGTTTCTTAAATACCATCTAGCTTAGCCAGTGCGACTGTGCTTACACACTATCCTGTACCTAGCATTTTACGTCTATATTCGAGTTTTCCCCGCTGCAGTATTCTTAGAGAGCACTATGAGTTCGCCATATGAGGCACAAAATTAAGTACCCGTAGTCGGTGAGTGTATCCTGTATTGAAATGGAATGTGCCACTCTCCTAACACCACACTAGTCAATCCATAAGGTTCCTTTATACGCCCTGCATGTCCTCTAGAATAAAACAAATTAAATGGTATCTACATTGCACAATTTTGCTGTCGCCCGTCGATGCACTGGCGTTAGCTTAAAGTGATGCCACAGAATGCGAACTGACGCTTAGCCGGACGGCTTTATATTATCAAAATAATTTTCTTGTAGGCTGCACGGTGCCACACTCCACTTAAACATGATTCCTCATGTAGAACAAAATGCAGCACATGCAACGGGCCCTGTTGACATCCATATAAGCGAAACTTCCGTAAATGCGTAATGAGTGCTGAACCACGTGTTCGTGTTTATTCAGTCTGATTGCAAAGTGATACCGCTAGCTTTGTTCAGGTATTTTATAGATTAAATCTTATGTGTTTGTGGTGGTCACTTTGGCGGTTTGGCAATCAAGTTGGAGCACGCCTTTCTGCGCAATTTGTAGGGTAACCTGGCCTACCCCTGCAGGCGCAGATGCGACCGTCCACGTGGCTTCCAGGCAGCAGAACGGATATTTTTTCCGGTGCCCTCTCTCGCTTCTCATCATGGTTCCCCGAGCCGCAGCCCCTTCACCCTCTTCAACAGCGGTACGGTGGCTACCAGCGGCTAACGACCCGCATGCGCAGGCCGGCTTCCCCGTCTACATTCCACAAGTAGTGTGAGTAATCGCTGCTAGGTGGCACCACCGTCCTGCAGCCGACAGTGAGCTAGTCGACGACAAAAGATGAGCAACATCAGCAGCAGACGGCAGAGGCCACGGCCAGCAAGAGAGGCGCAGAGGTGTCCGCAAAGAAAGCTTCTCTTTAACACTTCTTCATAGCACGGGCATTGAACCCCGCGGTAGCGTGTTTAGAATTGCTAGTAGGTAGAGCGGGGCGTGGCACTTTTGACGGAGCCCGACGTTTCTGCGCAGGCGCGAGTAAGAGCGGGCGCGAGAGAGCAAATCTGTGGGCTTTTGCTCCATGAATATATGACTCAGCCTAGGCACTGCGGAGGTTTCTTAGAGCGCGTTGTATTCCTTTGTCCCCTAGACATGCCGGCATTGCTGAGTGCGGTCCAGTTGGTTTATACGCTCCGCCGCTGTCTGCCCGCGCGGTGACGCGTTGGGCGCGGCCGCCGCTTCGTGATCGCTTTTTGAAGGTACGATGTTGTGACTGGTGTTGTATAAGTCGCAGGTCGCTTTTGTCGTCCCAACGGTAGATCTGATTTTTTACAAGCACTGCTCCAGGACGGCACATGTAACCGGCAAACGGAGGCCGCAGGAGAGCACCTGAGCTTATATTAAAGCAGGCGGCGCAAGATCTCCAGGGCACCCAAGCGGTATCGGGGGGATCAAAGCTGGAAGCAGTGCGGCCCATGGGTTGGGGCCGCAGAGGCCGAAGTGTGCCACGGGGTGATCGCACAAAAAATTGGCTGTCCGCGATAGCGGACAGCCGATCTTATACTCCCCTGGCACGCGCAGGTCTTTGCGAGCCCCAACCCACGGACCAGTCGGGCTTCTAGCTTTGATGTCCCCGTTGCCGCTTTGGTGTCCTGGAGGCGCCGTCAATAGTGCGAAGTAATGAAACGTTGTTTTCATTAGTAAAAACATGATCGAATAAATATGATTGCATCGAGCCGACAACTTGCGATGCTAAGTTAAGCACTACCACGCCCCGCGACTTCTGCAGGCACGCCTAGGGACAAGCGCATACAACGCGCGCCAAGAAACTCCTCCGTAGTACCTAGGCAGAGTCGTATTTTCAAGGAGCAAAACTCCCCACATTTCCTTTCTAGCACCCGCTCTTACTCGCGCGTGCGCGCAAACATCCGTCATCTCCGCAAGTGCCGCGTTACGCTGTACCTACAGGCAGTCGGAAATACGCATCCCGGTACGGCTAAGTAGGGACCACCTTTGACGCGGAATCGCCAGGCCGTTCTTTATCTCATGGGAAGCGCTCGGCCAGCAGCATGCATTGTCGCCGTCATCCGACGAGAGCCGACCTTGTTCACCGGACGCACGCTTGAGAGCAGCACGATAGCACTGCGCAAGCACTCCGTCACGTGGCCTTTTTCACGAGGGCTTTCTTTGCGACCCCGAAAACATGACTCCGTGAGACGTATCGTACAGGAAACAACTCGACCGGTGGTTTCTGAAGGTGCTCTACAAATCTACGTAGCATGCTTGGGGCCCTCAGAAAAAAATTGGGTAATTAAACTTTATTAATTAGAGGGTTATGGGGAAAGCAAAAAATTGTTTGAGGTACTATAGGCTATTGCGAATAGCATGCGTTCGGTCGAATTCGCTTTCGAAACGCCTTTCATTTTTAAATTCTTGACTCAAGTTATGTGGGACCCCCTGTATATCTAATATTATATAGATAAAACACTTCCCATAGGGAAAAACAAGGTGTGCTGAACTCTCTTGCTTTGGTTTCCTTAGTTAAACACTAAATCACCTATACATGGCCCTTCAGCATTCGGCTGTCCGTACTTTACGTAGACCTCGCAAATCTTAGACAAGAACTTGAAAAATAATCACAGCTCAAGCACTCCGTACAGATGGTTAACCAGCGAAGCTGAAGCGTGCGGCCCCGGTGTTTACCATTGGGCTAATCCAGATGGTTCATTAAACGATGACTTAGTAGGCTGCAGGATCCTCGGTACGCAGTTGCTGCTTGTGCTCGGTTGCACGAGCCTGCCCTTGTGTCTGGGCTACAGCATCGGCACGGCGTATACGAGCTCGTTCCCGGTTCTCCTCGCGGCGTTGCTTATCAAAAACTGGTTGCTCCTCTGGAGCACGTATAAAGCCTGACCTATCATATCGGAGCCGGAGAGAAAGTAATAATAATAATAATTGGGGTTTTACGTGCCAAAACCACTTTCTGATTATGAGGCACGCCGTAGTGGAGGACTCCGGAAATTTTGACCACCTGGGGCTCTTTAACGTGCACCTAAATCTAAGCACACGGGTGTTTTCGCATTTCGCCCCCATCGAAATGCGGCCGCCGTGGCCGGGATTCGATCCCGCGACCTCGTGCTCAGCAGCCCAACACCATAGCCACTGAGCAACCACGGCGGGTTGAAAGTGTTGCGCGCATGCTGTGCTGCGACGGAGAACAACGAGGTCACTAATTGCGTAGCCGATCGTGCGCCTCTCTTTCAGCTTTATTTTCGCGCGTGCACATGGGACTTCGCCGGATAACTTTTCGGCAAACAGGCGACAGACAGACAGATGAACCCGCTAGTGATATACAGCTTCGTTGTAACTAGAAAGACGAAATTCAGTGTTTGCTTACACTGGTACATAAATAACCAAGAAGTATTCCACTTAAGCGCACAACGCAAGAAAAATGCAATCGACGACAATATTTTTGCAGTAGAATTAATTACATGTCCTTTTCTGCGCCTCGATCCGCTAGACAGACATGTCACTTACCATCGCGATGTCGATGTTGACGAGGAGACGGGTAGGAGGCCACGCAGGCCATTGCAACGGCGAGCGTAAGGCTGAACAATATACGAGTCATTGTCTTCGATTGGGTATGCGCAGCGCTTGTGGAGACGTTGAAGGAATTTTCTCCATCTTATATGCAAAAACATTCATGCATACATGCCTTTCATCACAGAAATTGACATCCCGCAACGTCAGGTACTGTAGCGTATGTAATACATTCGTCTTTTGTACCAATTGTTTCAAAAGTACATGTATGGAGCAATCGCTTCTCTGGGGGCCATCTATTCTCTTTGAAGGGTCTCCGCAAAAAAGACTGGACGCTTCGATGCAGGAGGGAGAGTAGAGGTCGGCTACACCACAGTGGAGGTTCAGGTGGAAATATGGAGATACCTTTGTCTTGCAAATAGGTTGCACAACAGATTCTTGAAAGGTGGCTACGTCATAACTGAAGAGCGAGGTGGAAAAGGCAGGTCATAAGATGACATCGTGTCTGCGTGCGTGGTTGCCGTGACGTCTAAGCACGCAGAGCGTTGTGGCTCTGTACGTCAGTACATGGCAGAGACGTCAGTAACGACGTCATGTCAAAGTCATAGCAGTGTGTTTTCTTAGCACGTGGTACACATTGCCACCCTTGTACGACAAATTAATTCATGAACGCATGACAGAAACGTTGGAACAATATCATTTTTTTACCTGTTTCACATAGCATAGTGTTGGGAAGGTACAGACACTTTGCACATGCTTTCATTCTGTAAAAGATGCGACATTTCCGACTACGCGGATTCATAGCACCTAAAGTCGTCTAGTACGCGCAGTGTCTGCACGTAGCATCGAACGTGGTTGATTATAGTGCGTTGTCTTTCTTCTCTGATATCCCTGCAATGTCGCGTTATGGGCGCCTCTTCTACTTCCTGCAAGCGGTTTCTCGTGGTCATGAAAATGCATCGAGGGCAGCCGAAGAAGCACTTGCAAAATTCTAGAACACCTGGGAAGTAGATCAGATAGATAACACGAGCGTGCCTAACCGTGCAGGTCAGCTGGTTTATCGCCCATATATTCATGAATTGCATTCTGAGTGCCGATTTCTCCTTAGTAGTCCATAGGCCTTCAATTTACAAAACGAATATCAACAAAATGATAAGGGCATTGATATCACACTGTTTGTTTGTTTGTTTTTTTCACTTGCATCAAAGCACCACCTCCATTTCCCAACTACTTTCGGACGAATAAACACCGGACGGGGCATTCATGTGCATCAAGGGGTTTAAATGTTTTAATAAACTGTGTAATGCGGGAATGATTTTGATCACCGCGTTAGCATTACGAACATGGTGTCACATTATTCATTTCTTCTTTCACGAGGGCCTAAGGCAAGAAAATTTGCCGGCATAACTTGAAACAAGTGTACCTTTCAAAGGAAAAAAATAAGGTTACTCATGTATCTTTCTTGTTATTTTTCAGTGAGCTGAATTTTTCATCTGAAATTCTGAATATACACGAAGAATCTCAGCAGTTGATATGCGCAGCTTTCTAAATGCATTATCAAATAAAGTTCTCGACAGCTGGCTATTTAAACCAAGGTCCTCAGCTCCACGCACACTATTTGAACGTGAAACGCTTTGGTGCAGAAGCGTTACGCCACGTTAGCCCGTACTATTTTATTCCAAGTACAGAGAGAGAGAGAGAGGAAAGGGGAAAGGCAGGGAGGTTAACCAGAGAAAAAGATCCGGTTGGCTACCCTACACTGGGGAGAGAGGGGAGGGGGAGGTAAAGTGGTAACAAAGTAGAGATAAGGAAAGGAAGGAGCTGGAAGTTTTCACGACTACCGACTCCACAATCTTGACTACTCTCTACGCCTTTGTATTCCAGCTGGACTCTGCCGTCGCGAAGCTACCCTGCTTTGTCGCCTATGGCTAGGGGTGGCTTTCACCAAGTCTTTCGCTTACCGAATTGGATGGGCCGACGACGCCACGTGTGAGGACTGTGGTAACGAGGAGACTTTTCAACACCTTCTTTGTGACTGTCCTCGATATAATTTACAGAGACAATCACTCGCAACCGCGATAGCGCGCTTTGACCAAAGACCTCTCACAGAGGAACTTATTTTACAATACCGCCATCACAAGCCATCGCAGCAGAGGGCGACGAGGGCACTGTTGCGGTTTTTGAGGGCGACAGGATTGGACAGGCGGCTGTAGCCTGAACAAATGCTGATAGTGTGGCAAGTGTCACTGTGCTGAGCGATGACAGTATTCGGTACCAGTGACCGATGGTGACTGTGTGTCTAGGCTCCTTATTCCAAGTACGCATACATTATACCGTTGTCACTCGTTTTAGTAATAATTTTGTGACCTTTGATTAAAGTATCCGAAAATTTTGCAACTTCTTCGCCTTTTAAGCTCTTCTAGATGGTCGCTGCGTGTGTGACGTTCCTTAGCACGGCTGTACGAGAACACATAGCGCTGTGCGAGTTTCTTTGACGCTGAAGTCGCGAGAATAAAATTGGCAAAAGTTATAACATTTGATTGCCTGCTTCACGAAAGTGAGGCATAACGCAGATTTCACTGCGTGAGTTGGATGTGCAAAGCTTTGTCTTTTTTTTGCATTTTCTTTGTTTTTCATGTGGCTTCGTTTGAAGCTCCTGTATTATCTTAGGTCCGTGATTTCATTGACTGTTGATTGGCTAAGAAGAGTACTTTTTTACATGCTTTCTCTTGTTCTGCATCTGTTAGTCGGCTCTCGGTCTCGGGCTGCGGTTCTACATTCTGCCTCGCGATGGTTAGTGCATTCTTTTTTTTTTTTCGTGTCAACGTATAATGCCCCGATAATAGCGGTGGCCTCGAACCCACGAAGAGGAAACTATTCCTTTCCTACAACACATCATTCTTCGCTGTCCGGAGAATTTGTCCAGCCCTGGGCAAATACGTTTAGTCATTTGATAGGCTATAAGGCGGACATGAAGTAAACGCTCCACTTGGAGGCGCAAGCAGAGACGTTGTATTCATAACAAGGCACCATAGATATTTAGGTTGTGTGAGAATCACTCGAAATGTGGATCATTTCAGCTCATTCTCTAACTCGTAAGTGTTGATCACATTGCGAAAATACTTCGCCAATGGATTTTTGCATAAAAAAATTGTACGAACAAGAAACTGCAAAATGACGTTTTAAGTAACACGTAAACAAACCCAGCAAGAGAAACCTGCATATATTCGCCAGCCACACGAGTGGAAAATGAATGTCCTATTTTTGTGTACTTGTACATGAACATGTTTATTACACCAAAATCCTCAGCTGACCAGAGTTTTTAATGGTCATCAAAATTTTTAATACCGTGAACGCAAACGATGGTGTGGAAAGCGCTGTTGCTGCTGCTGTTGTTATTGTTGCTGTGGCCCGCCAGGAAACCGTCCACCATAGCCGCCACGGCTACTTGCACTGCTTTCACCACCGACGTGGCCGACTTCGCCTCCACTTCCACCTCTAGAGATGCCACCGTTGTAGCCGCCTCCGAAACTGCCGCCACTACGATAGCCATCTGCGCAGCCACTGCCACCACCGACGCCACGACTACAATCACTCGTCCCTGTTTAAACGCAGATTTTTACCATTACAGTATCCTTCAGTAATTTTGATGGTGGCATATCTGTATCCAAGTAGTATTATTCTGGTTCATTTCGGTTTTCTTTTGCAATGTTACTTGTAATATATATCATCATCATCAGCCTAACTTCCTGTCCACGGCAGGATGAAGGCCTCTCCTTGCGATCTCCAGTTATCCCTGTCCTGCGCCATCTACTTCCAACTTGCACCTACAAATTTCCTAGTTTCATCTCCCCACCTAATTTTCTGCCGCCCTCGACTCTGCTTCCCTGCTCTTGGCACCCAATCTGTAACTCCAATGGTCCACCGGTTATCCATCCTACGCATTACATAGCCTGCCCAGCTTAATTTTTTAAAATGCCAATTAGAATACCGCCTAGGGTTGTTTACCCGCCTGCTGTGATTCGCTTGAAATGTTCAGACGCACTCACACAGTCGTTCGCCACACACCTGGCGTTTTCGGCGGCGGCTCGTCTCCGCCACAGTCATCCTGCTCGCGATCTATTCGTGCGACCTTTTCTCGGCCGTTAAAGTGGCTGCTTCATGGGAGATATGAATGCCCGCGGCCGCGGGTTTAGTGACACTCACCAGGTGCTGCGCATCTGGTGGTTTAGCCGTTCCTGCCTGCATGGCCATGACGTCTTTATCCGGCCCTTCTTCTTGTTCTTCGACAGCAACAGTGACAGATTGCTGGTCAGGTTAACCCGTGAGAGATGAAGACGATGCTACCAACATTGCCTCACACCCGCTTGCCGTAGACGATGCATCTTCCCAAACCACACCATGGAAAGCGGTGCTGGCGTCGAATATGGCCCGTGCCACGGCAGCGAAAGAAGAGCGGAGCCCTGCCCTGCACAACAAGGAGCTCCAGCTCACCCCCCCACGTCGCTTAGCTGATGAGGCAGGTCGTCTATTTTCATATCGGCGTTCATCTTCAGGGTCAAGAGCCTGGTTGTAGAGCCCTTGTCAGTCGCTCCATCTGCCCAAGAGCGCTCCTGAATGACGTCGGTGGCTTTGCCGATCGGCGAGAAGGCAACGCATGCGTCCTCGCCAGGCACACTATGGAGGAGCCAGTGCACTTTCATTGGAATGTCCTTGTTGGTCGGATTAATGACCATGCAGCACTCACTTTTCACTTGCATTTTGCATATGCTGAGCACCTTTGTACGTGACGGCCCACACGTGGCTCATGCGGTACGCCCCCACGGCTGTAACCTCGGGGAGCACCAACTGTTGAGCGAGCGCGTCACGAAAGTCTTCTACCCTGTTCGTGCGAGCACTGACGTCAGTGATAAAAAAAAAGGTTTTCAAAGCAAGCCGACTCGTAGACAAATTGGGCAGAACTAAGTGGTACTAACTATCCATTGAAGAAAGCATGTTTCCGCGACCAAGCATGGCCGCTGTAACCAGTCCAACGGGGCCCTGCATTCTGCGTCCGTGCACACATCACAAAGTTACCCTGGAGCGTCCCCGTTATATTCCATAGCCGTCGGGCAAGGGAGCACGACGTCACGGATCGGAGTGCAGCGGCCTTGTGCTAACGAGACGGCGTTGCCCAACCCTCTCAACACACTCGCTTGCCTGCGAGAAGTTCATAACTCGAATGACCGCTCAACGGCGTTCAATTGGACATTTATGCCTTCGCATTCATAACGCATAAGAAGGGCTTAGGTGTACTCGGATCTTTTGTCGATCTTCCTTTCCTGAACCCATAGACCTACGGACTGAGTATGGACTGCTCGCTAGGCATTGTCGAAAGAAGCGATCTATCATTTCTTCAATTGGCTTGCATGGGCAGCTAGGGACAGATATTGAATGGTAACTGTGAAACAGAGAATGGTGTTTTCTGCTTTGAGTATGGGTATTACGATACCCTGCTTCCAACAGCACGGTACACGTCCTGTAGCCCTAATTTTGTTGAAGTTTAAAGAAGCACCATGTACGCATCTGGGTACCATTATCTCTTTATGGTTTAACAAAAAGCATGCCCCTCCAAGTGCTGAATTTGGGCGGGCGTTCAAGGTGGCTTGAATTCGGCAATAGCAAAGAGGAGTATATGCGTTTTATTTCGACTGTAGTTACGGTACAGTATCTTTTTTTCACATTTAATTGTATTACAGTGGGTGAGATTTTGTGCAATATGATAACGTGGACGCCGGTATTGGGTTGCAATTTATTGAGGTTTATTGCCTCTTTCCTTGCTAGGCTGGATTAAAGTGGCAGGTAAGTTCTTCTGTATAGCCTGTAGTGTTGCATAATGTGAGTGCACTTTTCGTGGACTTCATCCTTCCCCTCTTTGCGCCTCCTGTAAGAAAACGCCGCGAGCGTGGGCGGAGGCATTGGCTGCCTCATTTCCGAGCATGGACTCGTGCCCTGGAGTTCAAACAATGTATATATCTGGCAGGTGCTTCTTTGCTGTTGCTATGAGAATTCGTAGGGCTTGCCTGGAGATTCCCCCTTTCTGGAAAGTTCGCCAAGCTACGTGTGGATCAATGCGTATTATTGCTCCCTCCCCACAGGTTGAGATGGCCAGGGCTAGTGCTTTCTCTTCTGCCGTGTCTATGTGGCTTTTAAGATGCTAGCTGCCGTTGTTTTTTCCTTTGTGTCGACGACGCTGATAACATGGGCTGGAGTTCCTGAATACTTCGCTGTATCATTTCACACAGCTGTACGTACTGTGATATCCTAGCACCCTACGCCATATGGGAAGCGGATGGGTACGAAAACATGGCACCGTTCACACCCAAACACTAATCGAAGAGAAGTGGGAAGCAAAGCTATCACACCCGAATAAGCAGCGCAGCCTGATTGAACAGGCACCGGAGATGGCCATGGCCCGTGGCTACTTGAAACAAAGATGCCGCACACCTATGGTGTACACTGCGCTTGCTTAGAACAAAATCTAATTCTCTCTCTCTTTCTCTCTGTCTTTGAGTTTCCGAAATTCTTTCGAGTAATTTACTGAACTTGAGGTGCATCAAGGGCATTAACCTGGTGCTCCAAGCTTTCTCCTGTTATTTTACCAAGGGCAGTGAACCTATGTTCTCTAGTTGTTTCTAGTCTATGTTCTCTAGTTTCAACTCATTTCAAATATTTCCTTGATCGGTATATGATTTCATGTCAAAAAGAAACTTGTCCCAGCTTTTTCTTCTTGCCTTTCGCCTAATGCGTCTGCGGCGACACACTCCGCGCGTATTTCTGCGCACCCTTCGTCTTCTTATCATCTGGCCCGGCATAACACAGCTGCACGCTGGACCGCATGGTCGATAAAACACAGTCCCGCCGACGAAACCACGACCCCCGCGCCGTCGAGTTCGTCAGCTTACTACAGAGAACTTCTGGTGATATACGAAGCAGTTCAGCACTTTCGCCACATTCTCGAAGCACAACACTGCACTATCTTCACAGACCATAAACCTCTGACCTACGCCTTCTCTCAGCGCCGCGACAAATTAGCCCTTCGCAGATAACAGCTGATGTCCTCGCCGAGGCTCAGACTACGGACGCTGAACTGCAGGAGCTTCTTAAGGGCGGGTCCTCGCTACAGCTGCAGCCAGTCCCCATACCTGAATCGACAAAGACTATCTACTGCGCCATATCAACAGCACGAAGCAGGCCTTACGTGCCCCTTTCCCATCGCCGTGGCCTCTTTAACCAGCTACATAATTTCAGCCATCCCGGCATACGCGCCTCTGCACGCCTCATGGCTGACCGCTATGTCTGGCCCTCCATGCAGCGGGATTGCCGCTCCTGGGCGCGCTCCTGCATTCAATGCCAGCGCGCTAAAGTCACCAGGCATGTCACTTCACCCCTCGGCGCAATCCCCCAGACCTCTGGTCGGTTTCAACACGTCCACCTTGATATCATAGGGCCCTTGCCTGCAGCTGGACGCTATCGCTACTGCCTCACCGCCATCGATCGGTACACTCGATGGCCTGAGGCATGGCCTCTCGAGGAAATCACTGCGGAAGACGTCGCCTCGGCCTTCTTCGCCGGCTGGATTGCCCGCTTCGGGCCCCCTCGCCGCGCCACCACCGACCAAGGACGACAGTTCGAATCGCATCTTTTCCGGCTGCTCGGGCTGACCATCGGGTTCGAACGCTCGCGGATCACCAGCTACCACCCATGCGCCAACGGGATGATCGAACGTTTCCACCGACAGTTCAAAGCAGCCATCATGTGCCACCCGGACTCAACCTGGCCTGAAGCCATCCCAGCCGTCACCCTAGGTCTTCGCGCCACCTTCAAGCCCGACATTCAGGCTACACTCGCAGAGCTCGTCTACGGGGAACCCCTCCGCCTCCCAGGCGAATTTCTCGCTGCACCGCCATCCACCACCGCGACGTCAGATCCCACCGATTTCATCGCCCGGCTCCGACGCACTATCGCCACCCTACGCCCGTCACCTGCAGCTCACCACTGTAAGACCGCCCCCTTCATCTTCAAGGATCTGGCAACGTGCTCGCACACTTTTCTCCGCGACGACACCATCCGCCGGCCTTTACAGCCACCTTACAGCGGACTCTACCCAGTTCTCTGTCGCGACGACAAAACCTTCACCCTGTGCATTAAAGGGAACGCCGTCCGCGTCTCTATCAACCGGCTGAAGCCGGCCTACACCGATTCCGACGAACCAGGGAATACCAGTACACCCACAGACGTCCATCCACGACCGCCGACATCGCAGCCTGCTTCTGTCACTACACGCAGCTGACGTCGCGTACGCTGCCCAGATTTTTTCAAGCCCTGAGGGCTCTCCAATCCGCGGGGGGGAGGGGGGGGTTGATGTTGCGACACATTCCGCGCGTATTTCTGCGCACCCTCCGTCTTCTTATCATTTGGCCCGGCATAACACAGCTGCACGCTGGACTGCATGGTCGATAAAACATAGCGCCACCGCCACGTCACCCGAGGTATGCGTCACCGACGGTGGCTATAAAAACAGGCTGCCTGGCTGAGAAAGACCGCCTTCTACCTTCCGCTACTGTGACGAACGTAGCGTTGGTATGCACGTCCGCTGCCATCGTTAGTCGAATAAAGAAGCGTTACGTTTTTATGTTCGGATTCGTTCTTCGGCAGACACGACATCCCACACGTCTACCTTGCGACATTTGTTTGCTTGAAATTCATGATATTTCCCGCATTTGAGCACCCATGAAACAACCCCGTGCCTTTCTGGTTTTCGCGCGCACGACTATACTGTTCGTTCCACCATGGTACACGCATTTTATTTACAGCATCTATTATGATAGCTGTAATAGATGCAGCAGCGCGATCATTAAAACCATCTATATTCGCGTGATATTTGAGCAAGTTATCAACAAAGTTTCCCACTTCGCTCATGCCAGCTTTCCTCGTGGGACACTAGTTAAGGTGTGTTGGGTGGCATTGTTTCTTTTAAACAAAACTGATATATATGCACACACACATATATATATATATATATATATATATAACCTTATTGAGGAAAAGCAGGGCTATGGGGGCCGGAGGGTTAGTCGTCAGTCCAAGACTCCAGTGGCCAACACCACGCACCGGGCCTGATGGAGGAGGCTCAACTTAGTCTTTAGGTCCGTCCGGAAATGTGGAACTTGTCACTTTCGTAGTGGTCCTAAATGAACGTGCACTTAAGCAGGAAACAGAGCAGCAAAGCGTATGGCTTAATCAATAGGTGAAGCATTTCTGTGGGCTTGGCAAAAATGTGTTGGCTTTTTTGTTTAAAAGGCAATTTGTAGGAGTAACTAAATATTTCTAAATAGCAGATCCATGCGAATTACGGTGTGATAAAACCCAAAGTTGTTGATGTGCATTTGAATATTCCGCAAAATATTATGGTACAGGTAGCTGCATTATGAGTGCTATAAAATCAGTGCTACTGAAACGGCAGTCAAAGGAATTGTAAATTGATCAAACAATAATCAGCCTCTCTAGCATCATCACTCTAGCCGCTTTGAATTCGACAGCATACATTAGTTGTATTTACTTAAATGCAACATACATTTGTAGAATTATTGCCGCAGGGTGGCAGCCTGAGCGCGTATAGTAATTTGTTGACGTCATCCCGGCTTTTCATTAGTCCTCTGCAACTCCAAAATATAACTGTACCTGGCGCCATAATAAGTGGAAGTGCTGAAAGATAAAACGCTTTTTAGTAGTTGAAATATTAAAGTATGACCGACATGCGGATGTGAAGACTTCTAAGCTAGTGACCTATGTTGTAAAGTCGTTGCTTAGAAACAAAGCAGTTACATTTTTCCTTTTCTGGTATGCTCGCGACAGTCTCGACGCTCTCTACGCGACAAAGTCACCGAAGTGCTAGGTCTTATGTCCGCTGCCACACTTGAGGCGCTGGAAGCCCGCTCAGGGAGCACATTAACTCGTGCATCAGCCAGTGCTTCGGCAGCAGGGGGCTTGAATGCCGCAGGTTTGGCTTGCTGCTCATCCTTCTTTGGATTGGAGGGAGCAGCTCCAGGTCCGGTTGCAGAGAGGACAGATTGCGCTACAACCGACGTGCATCGCGTGTACCCAGGGGTGGCGCGGGAAACTATAGTGGCGCGACATTTCGGTACAGCTGACATTGAGCAGGCACGGCACCCGCCTTCGTGTTTTCTAAAATGATTCATTTTCTTTCACCTTATTAGAGATTCTTTCTTCTTTTAACGCGTTATCATTGGGAGTATCAAAGAGGGAACAAAATCAGTTTCATTCCACTCTTTGAAGGTGGATGCTCAGTGAAGCTCTGTGTGTGAGCCCTTCAATGGCGAACTGCACATTGCCGTGCGTCGAAAGTCGTATGCACATAAATGGAAGGTGAGGCGAGACTAGTCGCTCCTCCATGATGTTGAGCCTCGAAAGATGACGAGGCAGTGAAGAGTATACATGCCCATGTATTGTTGCAAAATGCTGCACGGCACCTTTTACTAATGAATCCGGCACCTAGTACAGACACGCACCTGACCGCACTCCAAGGCCACACATTGCTACACCGTAGCCAACGCGAGCATGCGTTGGTCGACGTCCCACAGTGAATTAATGGTTGTGAGGTCCCTCGAAAACCACAAGCCGTCACATACAACACAGGCCACACAAAACTGGTTCCCCACAAACTACCTCTGAATACTGGCCGTTTCTCAGGGGAAACGTTCCAAGTTTGCGTGATCGGGGCCACATCGACGGTTCGCATTTTAAAGCGAAAGCTTTACTGACCGCGAACTTGCGATTTCGCCGTGGCCGTGCTCCGAAGAGGCACATGACGTCACGCCGCGTTCCTCGTCACACCGCGTTCTCCGTCGTTACGCTCGCCTCCGCTCGCTTCGCCAGCTGCGTCGCATGCCTGATAACATGCCGGAAGATTGAAAAGGAGAGCTCGCGTGCGCCGCAACCACAGTTGAGGCGCCAGTATGGACGGTGGCAATTCTGATAAGCAGGAGGAGGCCTGGAATCGACATCGGAACGAGATGAACAGGAAAGGAATTGCCCAGGAAGTAGGCGAACAGCGCGCCGAATGACTGGCTAAACGTCGCAACATGGCTAGACAACCACACTAACCTGGACTTACAATCAAGATTAACTAAGGCTAACCATGCTATGCCTTAGCTTTCGCTACGTATATCCTGCCATAGCCGAGCTAAGCCACTGCGAATTTTTCTATCCGCTTCGTGGCCTTGGCAGACAGCCCACTTACGGGACCACCCCCACGGGAGAGCGGAAGGAAAGCAGATGCGCAAGCGCTTGGAACGCCGACAAAGAGAGGGCGGTGCGAACGTAGACGTGGCCAACGCGGGTCAAAATGTAGTATCTTTTCTTATCAGCTTAATATCTGATACGGTTTTATTCAGACCTAAGATATTAAATTTATTTTTCAAATTGGTGGAGTGCTTAAAGCCTGTTTCAGCTCCGAAAGTTTGCCCGGTATTGCGCTATCTTCGTGTTGGGCCCACGTTCGGGGTGAAATTCTCGAGCTACATAACTCGATAGATACACGCAATTTTCCCAAGAACCTAGCCATACAGAGCTTCGCTGAAAAGGTATATCTGCTCATACGTGCAAGTGAGCAGAGGAACAATCACCTTGACATGTACATATCAGCACTCCCAAAACATATGTTCAAAGCGTACTCGAAATTCAGAAACTTCGTCAGAACTTATCGATTGCAGAACGAATGGCACTCGAAAATCTTCCCAGCGCCCCCAAAATTAAAAGCAAGGCGGCTGGCAAAGGGGCAGGCACACTTATTTTAAGCTCGTCGGAGTAGTGATGGTAGGGTCGCGGGAACTATCGTACACAAAATTCTACAGTGTGCTTCCCAACTATCCCACTTCTGAGTTTGAACATAATGTAAGAGAAACACTGTAAAATCTCTGTCCGGCTGAGCTAATAAACAGGAGACTGCTAAACGCGTTTTTGGCAGCTAATTATGTTCCCGGTCGCTTTTATCTGCTCCCAAAAATTCGTTAACTCGGCTATACAGGCCGTCTGATATTATCCAGCAACGATACTTCTACAGAAGATATACCAGAATTTGTTAAGCACCTGATAGAAGACATCACCATGACATTCCTCTCTTACCTTCGCATCTGACCTCCGCATCTCTGATCTCCGCATCCAAGCCGATAGTTTGCTGGAGACCATGGACGTCTCCTTTTTTGTTTACATAGACATTCCTGAGCGTGATGGAATAGTAGCGGCGGTATCCGCATATGGAAAACCGGCCAGGCGATGGATATAGGTGGCCATGTTTGGCATGCACTTGTGGTTCTCGTACTGAATCATAGTCATATTGAGTTTACTGACAAACACTATTTCCATGTCAGAGGCCTCGTGATATGCACAAGTATGGTCCCGAATTTTGCGAGCACCTTGATGGCCTGCCTCTAAACTCCATTTACTGAAGATCGCACTCTAACCTCCCTATAGTTTAAAAAGTTCCTTGATGATATACTTCTCGTGTGGAACCGCGCTGAAGAAAGCCTCCTTCATTTCACATCGGACTTCAACGCGCTGCGCCCATTGATCAAATTCCCTTATAGCATTTACAAAACTAGTATCGACTTCTTGGGCGTCACTGTTTCGCGGGAAAGCGGCCGCCTGTCGACAAACCTTTACCGAAAACCTACAGCCCGGTAACAATATCTCCACTCTGAAAGCAGCCACCCACGGCATTGTTATACGGCTGCTCTATACTCTCAAGTTTGCAGGTACCCTAGAATTTTTTCCGGCGTCCAGGAATGTCGACAAACATGCCGAACTAAAGCATGCCTTATCGCACCAAAGTTGTCCAAGATGCATCATTGACTACTTCCATAACCAGATCAGTGGCCGATGCTACTTCCCGAAAAACCTTACACTGACCTATTCATTGTCATTGTTATAAGTGAGCGTACTTTCCAGACATTTTAGCATGATTATTCGAAGTACGGACTGATTTCTACCTTCAAAGAACCATCTTCCACGGTGTACAACAGGGATGTAAAACCTGAAGGACCTGCTTGCCAGGCAAAGCACGAGGTCGCAGCATCGAATGCCGGCCATGGAGGCCGCTTTTCGATTGGGGAAAAATGCGAAAGCAGCCGTGTACTTCGATTAAGGTGCACGTTAGAGAACCCCAGGTGGTTCAAATTATTCCGACGTCGTTCAGTACAGCGCACCTCATAATCAAATCGTGGTTATGGTACTTAGAACACCATAATTTATTGAGCTGGGAGCCAGAGCGAAAACGAAAGCCGCCGAAAGTGGGCCAGGATGTCATCGTCTGGAAAAATCTCGTTCCAATGTGTGCCTAGATGTAGTCATAACGCCTTTGCAAAAGCCAAGCTACTCAGACTTCAGATTTAAAATATGCGTGTGAGAGAGCACTATTTATTTGCTTCGCACACTAAAGCCTTGGCCGTCACAATGAAAGCGGCAATGACTTGTCTTCAAAGGTAGTTCGTCTCTACAGTTAAGAAAAGAAGGCCCTTGAAAAAACACACAAAAATATCGTAAAGCGCATGAAACCAACAAGGTGGACTTTTCACAGCGTAACTTGTGCAATCTGATGTCTCTTGTTTCGCCGGTAATTCTTTCTAGCTATATCCTAATGTCTGAAAAATGAACTCGTTGTCTAGTGCAGTATCAATACTTGAAGTTTACAAAGCAAACATTCATGATCGTCGCTATTTAGTTGCCAGTATTTAGAACAACTTCCTATCGTTACACATCGACCACATCTTACGCAATATGTTTTTTTCTTCATTAACTGGTTTTCTTTCTTCTCTTTTTGTTCGTAGGCATTCTTTCCGAGTTCATTCTTTAGGCTCAAGAGGTATCCAACTTCAGGTTTCATTGAACCTCATTTCCAACATACAGTGAAAAACAAGAATACCCGCATTTTGCCGAGAAACGCACGCGTATACAATAAATACTTTTTTTATCGGACCATAAATGAGCGAGCATGTTTATTATCCTAAAGCTGTCGATTAGTCAAGGTATTCTTCCCCTTCGTCAACACAAGGTGTACTAGCCCTGTAGGTACCCTCGTCGGTGAAAGTTTGGCAATCGGGGTTGCTGCTGTTGTTGCTGCTGTTGTTGCTGCTGCTGTGGCATCATAGGTCCATAGCTGCCACCGTAGCCACTACCGTAGCCGCCTCCGACACTACCGTAGCTGCCTCCCAAGCTGCTACCATATCCACTGCCGTAGCCGCCAGCACCACCGCCACTGCCGAAGCTCCCACCTCCGTAGACGCCTCCACCGTAGTTGCTTCCGTAGCCGCCAGAGGGGCCGCCGTGCCACCCTGTGAGCCACAAACGTCTCATAACGTCTATAATTGATCAAGACATCAACGTCTCGAAGTCTGGAACATCAACGTCGCGAAACCGTCGCCCCGTTTGTACATGAAAAGCGTGGCTGTTTATATTACGTACTATCTGCATGATTTTAAGCTCCCGGTTAACGTATTATGGCCGTACGTGGGATATTGTTCAAGCACCACTTGGTAGGCCGAATTTATTGGTGCATAGCGTTAGAACAATATCTAATAAACGTTAAGGTGTCCATATATATACATATGCATCATCAGAGTTCTTAACAACTCTGACAATATTAGAAGAAATATTGCTCTTCGTAAATGCCGGTCTGCAGCAAAAAGTGTCGAAATTGGTTGCTTCTGATATATATATATATATAAACAGTGAAATAGATGCGCCTATGAAGCAATTTATGGACGATATTGACGTATTTGATTGATTTGATCCAGATATGTATCAACTCTTCGTAAGAACAATTGACACACATTGTGTTCGCGCATTTTCTTCGGATTTTCTGTAAATATAGCTTCATACACGCGTCTACTTCACTGTATATGTTTTCACTTCACTTCACTTCACTGTATATATATATATATATATATATATATATATATATATATACAAAGGAAAACGTGCAAAACTGGAGTGTTGGCACCTATTTGAAAAGGCGCCAGCGCAAAATGCAGCAGCGCTCGTACTTGTCTCATCTCCATGCAGGTGTCTCTTGTGATGGCGCCTTTTTAAATATGCAAAAGTGGTTCATAGCCTTATAAAAAAGAGCTGGCATATCCACAATCATACACTATCACGAAAATTTCGCCATAGACAAATAAGATTGCTTACGTGTGGGAATGCGAAAGTATTATAGTCCTTTCGGCGAAATGTTTCCGATTGAAGTTTTTTTTTACATGCATTAATGTTCTTTCCGCTGATTCGGTGTGTGTCCTTGCGTATTCGCTCGCCACAGACCTCAAAGCTTCGCACCATTTCGCTGAGGAACGAGTAATTTTCTTTCGAGCTGTGCGTCCCAGGTGCCGCTAAAGTAGGCGCTTCGGAGTTCATCGCAGTGCAGACAGCACCGTTCAAACCGTTGGCTGCGCCGTCACGTGCCCAATGACACAGGCACTTGGCCGCACCTCTAGTCAACCAGATGGCTGCGAGGTGACGTGTACAATGGCGCACTCCCTACGCCCACCTTTTGTGAGCCAGAACTGCGTAGCCACCGTGGCATCGGGGAAGCGTGCTCTTCTCGCACCTCCATTCCCACCTAGACAGAAATGTACCAAATCTTCCTGTCAGAGCCATTAGTTTACTTTGTTTACAGGAACGCCCCTGAGAAATTTGACGTTAATCCGAGTGTTTTTGACGGGTTTTGACTATGCGCTTTCGCCCATATTTGGTACCAACATTCGCCGACGACGCCGGATTTTCGCGTAAGGGGCCATGCAGTCTGTCCGCTTTAAAAGTGAGGAAGCGTGCGTTATTCAAGCCGCAATCACGTTGCATGATAAAGAGTATGTCTACATTGATAATTAGGTCTTCTTTTCGCATGTTGTTTAGAAGTCACTTTTTGTAATAAGTGGTTACGTTGATTTACCCTGTATCTATGCTCGGCTGCGCACGCGCATGGAAATTGTGTCACTATGCCTATATCCTCATTGTGTTGAATAAAAGTTTACAGTTGTGGGTGAAGCGCCGTCTTGTCTGCCTTCCTGTAAAATTTGAGTTCCGGTGCGCTTCAATATATGCTAAACATTAAATTTAACCATGTAGTACGACTCGCCACCTTGTTGCGCTCATGAAGCCTTCTTTAAAGGGGAAAAGCTACGGGGAGGAGAATATGGATGAGAGGGAGAGAAGCGCATTTCCTTCACTTGTAAAAGATAAGAAATATGGCACATGGTGAATGTTTAATCTTCGTTTAGATAGATATTTCTATGTCGTTTCAATGTGTAACCATGGCAAATACGAGCTTTTTCGCAATTTTTTCTGTGCAGTATGAGTATATCACTTTGTCAGTGCGAAAAGGTTCTCTTTATGAGGACATTTCTTTTGCATATAGGGTTAGCTCATTCAATACAGTTAGCAATGTAGGCATATTTCACGCACTTACCATGGTGTTTCTACGTTTCTATATTTCAGTGTTTCTAACCGACTTTGGCTGCCTATTGGTTGTTCACGTTGTAAAGGGCAGAGCATCAGGCTGCTATGCTGAGATAACCATGTTGAAAACAGCCGTTGGACCATCTTGGGTCACTGAGTATGTGACAATGGCTATGTGCCGCTCATCAATGAACCTGTTTCACGTCCACTTAGGAAACCGAATATGTGCCACTGGGTATGCCCCGGTATTCAGTGATAAAGAAAGGCTTCTAAAATTTATCTGCTGCCGGGCGAAATCAAACAGGCGCCGTATATATTCAGCCAATCTTGTCCGAATCTATATTCACACGCGTACAACGCGCGGACTTTGCGGTGGCGTCTCCAGATGGCGCAGCGAGTTCAACGGGATACGTGATACAGGAGTCCGGCTGCACATAGGCCTCATTCTTGACGCGTATCGGCGGGGGCGGTACGGTGTGTCGTTGAATTGTTTCAATGCTAATCGGATTAACGTCAGTTGTCGTCGTGAGATGCGTTCTGCCGGAATCATTTTAAACACGCACGCGTTTCTGCAGGGAGCATCGGCGTCGGGTTAACGGAGCGAACGAGCACAACGAAGGACAAAAGAGCCAACGCGGAGCGCGACGGGGGATGAAAGGCGTGAGGAAGAAAGCCGAGGAGGAGGGTGTGGCGGAAGCATGAGAAGAAAAGCGTGTTGCGGCGACGATGGCTGTTAGGTGAGAGATGGCGCCAGAGTAGCGCGCGCCGTGACCCACGCGTGGCCTCTCGCAATTTCCAGATTAGCAAGGCAGTCGCGCCGCGCTTCACTCCCTTTGTAGCTTGCCGCACGAGGCAGATTGTCCGTGCCAGCCAGTATATCGCGAAATGAAAACGCACACACAGCTGCACTCAAATTGCGCTTTAGGGCGCATCGTAATTCTAGGTGAACTTTTGTTTCCTACATTACTTCTGAACAAGGAGTACAAGAAGCTGTTAGGTGATCTCTAGCGTTATGGCTTTCGGTAAAATCTACAAGCCTTCATCGATATTCAACAAAAGAAATGTACGCCTAATACGCGGCTAGAAATGACATCACATAAGCCTTAAACAAATAAATCAAGCGTATAGAAACAGCCAACTTCAGCAAAATGCTAAATTTACGCGCGGCAAACAGTTTCAGTAGTTATTTGAATCCACCAGCTTTGCGGGATTGTAAACTCCTCCATACTAAATTAATACTCACGCCCCGGAAACCGCTGCCGCTGCTGCTGTTGTTGTTGCTGCTGGTTGAACGCGGCGTAAGCCACCGATACGGTCAGCATGAAGACGACGAAGAAGCGAGCCATGTTTCCGACTTCGACCAACTTTGGCTAGGAGAAGTCTAGAAAGCACGGACGCCTCTTATACGCAGAATAGCCTCTCCCACTCGCCTATCAATGGTAAGGGGGTTCGCCTTGTGAGTGCTTGTGTAAAGATCTAGCTATTGTAAAGCTCGCACGTCTTGTACAGGTGTTTTGAAGGTGTGCCGCCAAAACTACTGTGACCACGACAGACGGACTTTACTTTTTTATGTTAAACTACTACACCTGTATGAGACAAGAGACACTGAATAGCAAGGAGAGCAAATGTCGCTGTTAGAGGAGAAAATATTCCACATCGCACTGTACGTTATTTCTGCAGCTTAAAAGCAGGAGAGGAATCAGCTGGCAAGAACAATGAACAGTGAAGAGTAATCGGTGAGGGAGATAGCAAGGCTAAAGGAAAGCCTACAAGACATGGTGTAGGATTACGTAAAGGTTATAATTACCTAGAAATAGAATAGTTAATTGTCCGTAAACAAAAGAAAAAGCAGTTCGAGAGTCACCCAAGTAGCTTCAAGAGCCATAATAATATGCTAGCCCGCTGTTGAAGACGAGAACAAAAGCGGCGCAACAACAACAATAGCAGAAGCAACGATGAGTGCAAGATCAATACAGAAGGACAGCATCGAAGATGACGGCCTGCCGAAGGCGACGACAAAAAGAGCGGACATGTTGGAAATATGGTACTGATTTTTGGGTTGGGGCATAGTTTTCTTGTCCAGAGAATTCTACAGCAAAAGAACCATAATATGATAAAGACAGAACAATTGCATCTGCTCAATGACCAAACCTCAAAGATGTGCTCCTGAATATCTAACGCTACATAGTTGGGGTTTTCAAAAAAACGCAACATTTAATTCGCAATGAGTAACAGCTATTGAGGCTTTTGGAAGAAGCACTATTACCACACAACACCTGCAGTTATATGTGCAGTCCGAACGTTCTATTGTGATAATAAGTTCCCTTCCTACAGAAGTAAAACCACAGACATCATCTGCTGTACCTCCGCCTTTAATAACGTTGGAGGATATGGCACTGTATTATATTTGAGCGATGCAACAGCAATGACATCAAATCGCCATGTATGTTTGTTTTTCTTTATGTCTTAAATTAATTTTGACGTTCCGGTCTTTGTTCAGATATTGTCACGTTAAACGAAGTCTCCCTCCCCCCTTTATTTAATCCCTCGGGGCCTTTATGAAAGATACAAATAAGGTAAAATACTTTTAAATAAATTACGTGCAGACTTGTGTAATCTACGAGTCGTCGGCATGTTAGAAAGCTTTGAAGTAACTACGTGTTTCCTTCGCTACCCCAGTTTCATTCACATGATTACCACAGCCATGACGTCAAGTCCAATATCTACTCGGCAGCAAACATTTGCGTGCTCGTTTCATAGACATTTTGTCATCTTCCCAATTCGTATACAGGAAAGAGCTATCTTGAAAAATGAAATTTTTTTTGTTTTTTTTTTTTTTTACACGACGGCATTGTATTTTCTGTGCCAATTCCTGGCAAGACATTTCTTGTCATTTGACTGCCGAAATGACGTCCGGTTTCCTTTCTCTGAGCTCCAAAGTATGGTATTTCAACATACTGCATAAGATCATTGGAACTTACCCTATATGTGATGTACATTTACGCGCGCTCTCTTATCGCGTGCGCGGCACGGACGTGAGGCGAGTGAGAGGGGGCGTTCATCTCTGGCGGCTGCTGCTTATGGCGCGGTCGTGTAGGCGCCGTTTCTTGACAGCGATCTGCGACGTAGCCAAAGTGCGCGTCCGCGCGGGCCTCACCTTCAAAGCGATCTGCGACGTTTGCAAAGTCCGCGTAGTGCCGGTACCTTCGTATGCGCTGTGCTTTCGACGTTTCGTGCAGGTTCAGGCGGGAAATGCACGAAGGTCTATTCGACTGCTGCTGCTGCCACGATTCCTCACCCGTACATTTTGACAGCGAGTTTCCGCGCTCATCGAGCGAGATGCCTTCATCTTTACCTGTGCGCTCGAGAGAACTTGTTTGTTAATTTGATTAAAGCACGTTGGCCGGCTAACTGGTCTCAATCCATGATAGAATATGTAAGAGCGACTGAACGAGGACTTAGAAAGAAACAGGCGCACAGAGACAGCGCTGTCTCTGGGTGTCTGTTTTTCTGCGTTCGAGTTCAATCGCGCTTACTGATCATATCATTGTTAATTTAGTGAGTAAGAGAATCTTTACAGGTTTATACGGCCAATAAAACTACTATCCTTACTTCGTGTAGCTATCTGCTATCGCAATCGGTACTTCGCTTTTGGGGCGAAACTGTGACTTTTCTTGTGCAGAAATTATCGATAAAGCCAAGGAACTCGATATCATGCCACTCATCATTTACGGAGAGGCTCTGTCTATGGGAGACACTAACCCTCATACTCATTCTCTCAACCCTATTCCTGAATATATAGTGGAGTAAGATTGCTCTCTGGACCTGTTTATATGTGATGTTACTACAAATTACGTAGTACTATGCGAAAAAGAAACAACGGAAATAAATAATACTCACATGGCGCTAACTCGCATTTTCTTCGTCAAACACAAGGCCGTTTTACATATTGCAGAGCATGTAGAGCGCACATAAAAAGGTCGAAAACCATACAATTTCCACTTGTGTCTAATCTACTCCACATGTATGTTGTCTCCCAGGAATGTATTGTCCTTTTTGCTGACACAGAAACTTATGCAACAGTAAATTAATTATATGTCGGTAATGTAAGAAATATTTGGATCCTGAATAATTACTCGCGTCGAATTAGTACTTACGTTTGCGCTTAATCTGCAGTGATGGAGCATGGCTGCCTATCCACACTCCTCCCATTTTCTTTTTTACATCCTTAGGACGCTGGCTCAGCGTATCACTTAAGCACGTCCTTGTCTGTCCCACCTAAAGCTATCCACATCTCTAGGGTATAGGCAAATAGTGCCGTCAATATGCTTAACAAACTTAGTACGGTTCCTTTTGTTGAACGATATTTTACCACGCGGGTAGGGTTTCTCATTTCTCGCTACCGCGCAAGTTGGTCAGATGCATAGAATAACAACCTTACCTTTGCACATCCACCCAATTTCTCGAAGTTATTCGATTTAGTGTGAATATATGGGGCGAATATCTTTTTTATTTGTTGGGTATGTGCGTTTCAGGCATTCGCTGCCCGTGATTTCGTTAAGCAGCATTTCGATTAAAGATAGTGAAGGGACACAGATAAAACTGCTAAATCAGTTTACACTGATGAAGTATTTTTCAAAACCACGCTTTCGTTAGTTTCGCTTTAAGAGCTGCATCATCAGAAGGTAAAATCAAGGCCAGACTATCATTTTCCTATTTGCTGCCGAAAGCTTTACGCCTGTACTTAAATGCAACATCACTGATTGCTGAGTATTGTTTTATACCCACGGGGCTGTGGCGCAGTGAAGATCCGTGAAAACTGGTTTCTTCAGTCACGGTTTTTCATAATGCAATGTCGTTCCTCTTTACTAATGAAAATTCAACTGGCCCCGAGAAGAAGAGGTCAAAATTACTGGTGTCATATGGAGCTTCAAGGCAGCGTTGCCACACATATTGCATTTTTGTACCTTCTCTGGCTGACAAAGCCTCTTGTAAAGATAAGAGTAGCTTTTTGCTGAAGGAGGTCTTTTTACTAATATAGACTTAACTAGTTTTCTGCTTAGTGTCCTCTTAATAATTGCTCCGGATTACCAGCCTCGGAAAAAGGAGCATGCCGTTGGCTGATGCAAGTGCCCATCCAGTGAGGACTAGCCCTATCCAATGCGATAGTAAACAAAGCTTCGTTTATATTTCAATTTTTTTCTCTCCCTGTGTCCGTAACGAGCTACATAATATGCACTAGCCCCACATATGTGCCAGCCTGCTTCCTCTAAACAAGCGATGTAATGAATATTCATGCTTCTTGCTATGGTTGCTGTTTCTTAAGCGAGTAGTAAGCCTCATTGCCTGTATGTGTAGGTTCACCTCCTACAAAGGAGGTGCCGATACACAATAGTTAGGCATCTGCTGATCTTGCGAGCTCGTACACGTCTCATACCCATTCTTCTTCAGCCAGCTTCACTGCCCTCCTCGCAAACAACCTCAAAGAGCTCGGAAAAAGACAGGACGGCAGCGAAGAATGAATCGTAAGAATACCTACAAAGTGCTAAAGCGTCTGACAAAACAAAAAGAGCAATGGTCGCCAAACAGTCTTACGTCGTGTATTCCCGTGCTGTGAACCGATAGGTAACAAACTTGGTATACGGTTGTGATTCGATGGGTCTGTTAAAAGATGCATTGAATCACAGCCATATGATAAGTTTCGCGTAATCAATGTGCTTCGATTGGCAGTGGTGATGACATTTATTTTAATCGCCTTGCGCCCTCAAAAATCGCGTGCTTCTCAGTTCACAATAAAAGGCACAGCAGACAGTATAGTACGTGCACACTGCCAGGGCAGACGCTGCTGCATACTCTATTTCACCGCCACAGTTGCATCATAGTGGTGGTTAACCTCTCTGTCGTTTTTGGGCTTAACAAAGGTCATATATACGTACAGAAACAGCAGCCTAGACTTGCTTTCACTGCACTGCTATGATCAAATGCGTGTGTATAATATAAGCTGTCTATAATATAGAGTTATACCTGCCGTGGTGTCCGAGTGGTTAATCGCGTTCTAATGCAGAGCACGAGGTCTCCGGCTCAAGTTTACCCCATGGTAGACGCGTATATATGCGGGCAAGATGGGAGAACGCTTGCGTACTTCGATTTAGGCACGTGTTAAAAGAACTTGGTGGTGATAATTTATCCGCAGTACCCAATACGACCCGCTATCCCGCTATATCCCCGTTATATCCCACTATATATATCCACTATATCCCACCGTACAGTTCCACAACGTTGGAAGCACTTCCTTTTTTAACATATACCTGTATTGAAAATTACCACAATGAAACAAGAAAAGTTATTGTCATCGACACGAGCGTATATCGCACGAATATATATATGCAACGGAAACCACAAAGTAGGCACGGTGGAGTGGCAGACATGCAGTCGCTCAAAAAACCGATCCTGTTTTTTTGTGCAGGTTAGTTAACCTCCCTCTCTCTGCTGTAAGCGGACTAGCAACGTCTGCCTGCTGCTCCTACCGTACCCAAGTGTGTTCTTTGGGTGCTTCGGCGAATGCGTATTTGTTACAAAGCTCTTACTATGTTGCGGAGACATTGAACAAAAGCCTGGTCCTCCTAGCCAAGAAATACTTGTTGCTATCGCTAAAATTTATGAATAGATTGACCACCGTCACCTTGAAGTCATAGAAGTTCTAGGCCACCTAAAGACAAAACAGAGGGCCTCAGAACAAACCGTCGCTGCCTTTAACAGTAGGCTTATCCGCGGTTGAATATTTCGTCGGATCATTCGATGGTTTGGAAGTTCTCAGTGATGCACCGCTTCTAATCACTCAAAACTGTAAGAATGGAAGGCCAGGCACCCAGTTCCCGACTGTACAATCTCGAAGGCAGATCCACACGAGATAACATATTGCTCCTAGGAATACCCGACTGCCCTACTGAGATGGGGGTTCAGTCGGAGGGCCTTGTTCAAGATGTTTTATCCCGTCCCCTTAAACTACAAATTTCTGACTCAGAAATTTCTCGAGCACACAGGTTAGGATCCTAAAAAGATAAAAACACTCGACTAATTATCATCAATTTTTCGTCGTCTAAAGTTAGGAATGCAATCTGGACGCAGAAACATGTGCTCAGGGGGGCTGGTTTATCAGCTAGCGAAGATTTTTGCAGAGCCACGCGAGACTCAAGAGGGAAACTAACGTAATTCGCAAAGGTAGCTGGGAAGCCTTATTCGGTTCGCATGAATAAACTATTCGTGAATAAAAAAACCTATGTTTACTGCGCAGTTACAGACAATGTACGCTAAACTGTTCTACCACAATTGGCAGATACGCTAGACAACGCAACCACTGTATCCGCACGTGCTGTAACTTCTAGTGCATGATATCAGTGTCTGTCTAGATCCTGCGCAAAAAAACTCCTATATTTTCCTTTCAAATCTACGGAGTATCCTGAATAAGCTCGCTGAATTGACTTCCGCTATTGATTTCTCCTCTGCTCATGTTGTTGGCCTGATGGAGACGTGATTTGCTGCAAAAGTTGAACAAATATTGAATTGCGAAAAGTTCTACAAATATTACAGGTGGGATAGTAATTGCTGGTCTGGTGGTGGTGTTCTGTTGGCGGTTGTCAGTACTCTTGCTTCTCATGTCATTCCAATTGCATTCTCACTTAAACTTGTGTGTGCGCGTGCTCATTGATTCTCGCGAAATGATTTTCTGTGTCTGTTATCGGCCACCGACAGCATCCCCGCCCTTCTGTAATGAACTGCCCGATGTGGTCAATCAGCTGTTCGTCACATTGCCAAAATTGCCCCTATTCGTACCTGGGGATTTCAATTTTCCAGACGTCAGGTGGGAACGAGACTCGGTTGCCTTAAAATACAAGTCATCTGAAAGCAAAGAATTTTCACCTTTCTTCCTGACGTCAACTTAACTCAGCTTGTTCACTTTTCCACTCGCATAATTCACACTTTCGCTACTATTCTAGAACTAATAAATGCCACTACACCGCACCTAGCTTCCTGCTTAACTCATGCATCGGGAATGAGTGACCACCCTATAATTCACTTCACTCTACATGGGCATGGGCTTCCAAGAAGAAAAAAAACCAGAGTCATCGAAGACTACAGTAAAGCTGACATTGCTGCAATGAACAGGGAATTGCGGGCCTTTGTTGATCGGTGTATTGCCGGCTTTGCGCAATGATCGGTTGAAGACAACTGGTTGCTTTATAAAAACAAACTCTTGTTTCTAATCGATCGTCTTGCACCTAAAAGAAAAGTTTGATCAAGTCCTCGCTCTCAATTGTTTACCATGTTAAAGCGCATGCGCACCAAAAAGAAGCGGATATGTCGATGCGAAATATTAACGACTATAACAGATCACTGGTCTTGCTATGAAAAATTTAACCGAGAATTCTGTACTGCGCTTTCAAAAGCCGAGAAGGAATTTTTTTCATGAAACTCTTCCTTTTCTACTGCATTCTATGCCCCGTAGATCTTGGAGAGCTCCCCCACGGTATTTTCACATATGCCAAAAACCAACTTCTTACCAAAGGATTCCAGCGCTATTGACGCAGTTAGTGTCAAAAGGCTGACTGTCAATTTAAATGTGTCCTCGTCGGCCGGCCCAGTTGGTCCCTCATCAAAAATACTAAAGTGTACACAAGTTCAATCTTCATGGATATTGTCAAATCTTTTCTGAACCGTCATTACAGATGTCTACACGTCCCTCTGAGTGGAAGAGAGAGAAGGTGGTCGCTGTGCATAAGTCTGGTGATGTACATTCCCCCAATAATTACCGTACGATATCATTAACATCCACTCCAGTAAAAAATTTAAAAAATATAATAGACTAATACCTCACTGAATTCAATGAGTCCAATTCCTTCTTCAAGCATTTATAAAACACTTTCGTGCAAAATGCAATTGCTATGTTTTACTAGCGAATTTTTAATTAACGCGGACCATGACATTGATACTGTTTGCATATGTTCGGATTTTGCTAAAACATAGGGCTCCATCTCACACTATCTGCTTATCTTCAAGCTTAATCAACTCAACATAGACCCCAGTGTACTTGCATGGATCAAAGAATTTCTCTCTAACCGTAGTCTGTATGTGACAGCTAATGACTTTTGTTCACCTAATTCTGCCATAACATCTGGTGTCCCGCAAAGGTCTGTTTTGGGGCCTCTGCTTTTCTTGATTTACATTATTGATATTCTTACTTCCCTTTCTTTGTGAACCGTCCGACTGTTGGCAGATGACTGTGTAGTTCAACAGAAAATTACTAGCCATGCCGGTTATCTCAAACTGCAAGGCCATCTGTATAGGGTATTTGAATGGTGCAGTAAGTCGTTCATGACATTTAATACAACTAAATGTAAAAGCATGCACATTTCTCGCCGCACCACTACTCATTGTCCGCGTAGTTACTCCCTCTGTGTTCCATTACCATCTGTTGATACTTATAAATGCCTTGGTGTTCACATTTATCTGTCCTTTCGGGGAATACGCATATCAAATATGTAATTAAGAACGCGAATCGCATGCAAGGCCATCTGCATCGAAATGTTTTGATGCCTTATCGCCCATAAACTTAACACTTTACAAAACCTTGGTGCGTTCTAAATTAGAGTACGCATGCGCCATATGGGATGCTCACCCTCATTCAAACTCCTGAAGCTATTCATACTCGCGCAGTACCTTTCAGCTTATGGAATTATTCACGCCCATTCCAGTGCTACGTCTCTGAAAAAAAAAATCCTAAAGTTGTATGACCTTTGGTTGCCTCGAAAGTTGCCTCGCCTTAATTTTTTTCACCAAATCTATTCTGATAACAACGACTTGAAGGACGTCCTGTTTCATCCACCTCATTATATATCTTCAGGGTCCGATCATCGCTTCAAGGTGGGTCTACCGTCTTGTCGCTCAAAATTGTGTAATAACTTTCTACGTTCTCTGAACAAGCGTTGCATAGAACCACTTTCCCTTCTTGATCGCAAGCATAACTGATGACGAGTTAAAGATCGCTTAGCAACATGCCTTGTAATATTATGCTGTTAGCTGCACGTCTTGCCATGTTCCTCCACTTCTTTGTTATAAATATCTTGGTGTTCACATTTGTTCTGATCTTTCGTTTAATACCCATATCAAACATGTAACTTTGGACCCTGAAAGTGTTTTCTCCGAACAAAAGATTTGCAACTCAATACTCAGGACAAACACCACTCCGTTCAGTCGCTCTACCGTCTTTATATACCTACCAGGAAACTAGGAGAGCGCTGGATGAGTACGAATTTATCAATACTATAAAGCGAGAGTCCCTGAATATGGCAAATCAGGTATTCAGAAATCTGCAGTTTTATGACCAGTAAGTTTTGTGTTCCAACCAAGAGTAGCATGAAGCCACAAATTTTCAGCCTTCCTGGAAACCTCTTCCGCCTCTCTGCATGATTAATGTCAGAAGAAAAACAAATGACTGTTTCTTGCGTTGGTCGTTTTTCATCAAGTACTTCAACGGAAGCTATATCTGGGTGGTCAAAATATGCGCCGACTTCCATCGCACCCTGCCACCTTACTTATTGTGGGAGAAGCGATTTAGAGTTGTGATAAGTGCCACACTACTAGTGTGACGTGAGACTTGAAGGCGCCACGTGCCGTATACAGCATTCCTCTTACACCACCGCGAACGCCATAATGCCGGCGCAAGCACGCTACAAGACCACAAAAATCAGTTTGCTAGGCTATATTATATTGTGTCAGTTTAGTCTTCCCAACGCATAGCACTCAAGATTTCATTTATCAAACACTCAAAACACTAACCAGCTCTCCCACCGTGCTACAACGCAGCGTCAAAAAAAAGTACTCTTTTTCCGCACACTGTGCTATGTTTCTAAGGCCTTTGGTAGAAGAGTCAAGTTTTCATGGGCCATAGAAGGTGACCAATAGATTCTGAGTCTGCGTAAGACAAAGCAAGCTCTGCACAATGCAGTAGCCTGAAATATCTCGTACGTTAGAAAAACTGTGCAAACACGTTTCTAAAAAGTCTGGTAGAGCAAAAAATATTTAAATTTCAGCCATGCGGCACTTCTCATAGTCATTGAAGTGCTTGAAAACCTGCGGTATATGAGTAATCGTTATGCTTTGTTAACTCCGTTGTACATACGTAATGCCTATTTTCGAGCACTGTGGGATCCAGCTTCTTTCAAATATTATAGTACTCATAGCACTCCTAACCACAGTATTGCTGCCCAAGTTCTCGATTGCAGCTGGTCGCAACAATTGAAAAAGAAATCTAAAGAAATCTGTTCAAAATTCACTTTCTTGTGCAGCTCCTACCTTTTCCTCGGGGTTCTGCGATAACGCTCTCTGGAATTTACAAAGCGCACTCCCCTCAAGTAGAAAGCTGGCTGTGAAATATTTTTATTTCTCCCTCCCCCCTCCATTCCGGGAACACGCAAATACACAATGCATTCGTTATTGCTCAGTAAAACTAACCATTACCCAAACTTCCTTAGTAGTAAAGTCTAATCGATTTGATGTATTGATGGTTATAAAATGACAATTTCCTACAGAAGTCATAGAGGTTGGTATTAACAAGCTGGAGATGTTTGTTTGGCCGAAAATAGACGGAATCAAGCGTAAACAAAACTTTAGAAACAGCACCTACAAAAAGAAAAAGAGAGGCTATTAGTAAAATACTTCAGGTTCAGCTGTGAGTAAGCATGACGATTTCTTAACTATGTGGCCGCTGGGCTCGTATATTAAACATAAAAAAATATATGTATTCATGGGAGCTGTTATCGCGAACAACCAGCCGATGAATTGCAGTGTTAGCAATAAACTGAAGCTGCAGAGTGATAGAAACAAGGCTTCCATTTTCCCCTTTGAACAAAAAAATTGTACGAGCAGTGAGTAACAACATGTGTTGTGAAATTCATTGAGCTGGGTTTTTCGTACGCGGTTCTTTAGCCATTGCACCAAGAGCGCAACAGCAATGGCGGTGTCCGCCATGGTGGCGTAGTAGCTATGGAGTTGCGCCTAAGCGCGAGGACGCAGCACCAAATTCCGGCCGCGGCGGCCCCATTTTAATGAAGGCGAAATTCAAGAACGCTCGTGCACCGGGCATTTGGTGCATGTTAAGGAAGCGCAGTCTCGCACTGCAATTAATTGATTCGGATTCCGAGCACTATGGCCTGCCTCATAATCATATTGGGGTTTTAGTACGTGACACCTCAGAACCTCATTTAGCAGTGGCTGTTAATTCCGCTCACAGCGCTGTCTGGGTACCAGGAGGAAGCAAAGGCTCTTACTGTACTATACTATACGACGAAAAAAAAAATCAAGCGCCATTGCGCTGTCACCAAATATTAATATAGCGCACCAGTCGCCTCTGTCTTAGGCTATGCTCTCACCGTCAAACTTCTTTTGGCGGGGGGAAGCGGGGTTGCTGGCGACTTCCGTTTCCGGGTGTTTGCCGACAAGTCAGACGACATCCACGCGTTCGCTACACCAGCAAAGAAATGGCAGGAGGGAGGACAATAGCGACAGCTGGGAAGATATTCTGTAAGAATATGAAATGTATATGTCCATTTCATCCGTTGCTCAAGTTCCGATTGGCTGTGCTAGGCTGCGCGTCCACAGCAGCCAGGCGTCACAGCGAATGGGAACTTCAACAGCAGGCGAAATAGACCTGTCCACAAGGTGGACTATTGGTTGGATGTCTTGTTTTTCCCTTTATTAATTTCTTCTCTCCACCTTGCGGGTTCCCGCTGAACTATTACGTCAAACTGTTGCCTTTGCTTCGGATGGTTGACAGGTTCGACTTCGCCCTGCCATCTGGTAGCCGTCTTGTTAGCTCAAATAGTAGAGTGGCTGCCCCGGAAAGTCAGTGGTTCCGGGTTCCAGTCCCGGGGAAACCGTATGGGTTTCCTTTGTCGCAGTTGCTACGGTTGAGTGGATGTCTCATTTTTCCCTTTATTCAACGTGGAGTCTTACAGAACACCTCCTCTGCTCAGATGGTATGCTAAGAATACGTGGAGGCGACCTGTTATCGCATTGCAGCATTTTGGGCAATGGCTGCTGCAATGCATAAACAGCATCCTGGCAGCTATTAGGCTTCTCACAACCTTGGCGAAATGAGAAGCACCGTTACCGCGGTTGCAGGTGTCACAAGACAGGGGTGCACATGATGCAACCGATGGAAAATCATCCGTCGTTGCGGCTTTGTTGTCGTGCCTTTTCAACTCGGACCACTGCGCGTACCACTGTGTGGCGTGCGCACAACTGGTCAGCAGGAATTGGACTAACAGCGCCAAAGTAAAGCTTGGAGACCTGAGGATTGAGAAGGAACAAACACGGCGCTGACTTTCAATGGGTTTATTCGTTTAGAAGCGGCTGCTTTTTATGCAAATCGCGGTAATAAACTACACAGGTACGTGTGGCAGTTGAAAATTGTAGCGTGATGACTTTCCGTGCCTTTAGTCTAGATATTCGTTCATATCGTTCTCATTTCTTTTTTTCATGTTCTTGCTACGCGCACATTTTCTTTCCCGTTGTTACACGCATATATTTATTTGTTTCTGTGAATCGAAAGAAAGCGTCCGCTATGAAGAAAAAAATTAGGCCAGTATAAAGGTAGCACCACGTTTGTCCCTATACTCTTCTCTGGTGCCCAAGTTTTACGTTCCCGCAGTTTGTCTAATGAAGCCAAACCAAGTAACCCAAACTTGCACCTTGCTCGATAGGAACGCTAGTGTTTGCGTTCACAGCGCTCACGCCAGAAGTGGGAGGCGTAACGCTGCGCTTGCGCTGTTGCGGAGTCGACTGAGCGGAGCTTGACGGTGAGTTCACTTCGCGTCCTCGTTTTTTTTTCTTTTTTGCAGCCTAACGCACTGCACCTCTTGCGCAGTGCATAAGCACCATGAAGGAAGGAAAAAGTCAGTTGGCGGCATCGTGCTCATGGTGCTCATGGCCATAAGTCCGTATAATTGCTATCGCAATAAATATTTTTCTTCCTCGATACAATAAACCTTGAGCTCTACTGAGTATACAGTTTACGACCTCTTTCTGCAAATAATAAATTATCGCATGACATTCCATAATTATTTTTTTCTATTTTTTTTATATTGGGGCTTCCGCATCGTAGGCCCACTGTGTATATGCCAGTGTGGCCCGAGAGCTATACGGAGCTCCATGTGCCACCAGAGGCCCACCGGTTCTTTGCAGGGGCAGAGATGTACCCCGGCATCGTGCCCTGCGACTCGTCGTGGTTCCCCGTCTCGAAAGGGCGCCCAATAAAAAGGTAATGGGCGTGGTCTCTGGGCTCCACTTTTCCAGCCACAGACGGCCTTGTTGAAAAGTAAAACTGGTACAGCGCAACATATAAAGCAAGGCACTATCCGAGCCGGCCAACTGAAAGCACAGAGCGCTCTGCCCTTTCATCTGGCCGGAAGAAGAAACAGAAAGAACAGGATGAAACAGGAAGAAAAATAAAGGAAGAAACTAGCCGAGCCGGCCAGATGAAACTACGGAGCGCTCTGTGCTTTCATGGGGCCGGCTCGTCTTGTTTCTTCCTTTATATATTGCGCTTTGCCAGTTTTAGAATGCAATACCAACTCGCCCAATCCTCAGCGCTTGTTGAAAAGCGTCCGTCGTGGTTATAGGAGGCAGGATAGAGCTTCCGCCGGATACCTGCTGCTAAAATAGGGGCAATCGCGCTCCTGGTCATTTCCCCGGTCATTGTGGGGCCCCAACGACTGGAAAGATGAGTATGTTACCAGCCAAGAGGAAGTCCCTACCTAATGCAAACACTGGGACCGCACATGAAAAAAGTGACCACCACAGGAGCAAATCAAACTTTCTTCGTATATCTCTACGGCCTCCCTCTTCATATCAGAAACCATAGAAACAACCGAGGAACATCTCTCTGCCCAGTAAAAAAACTGGGGGAAGGGGCAGCTACCGGCAGCACCACACACACACACACACACACACACACACACACACACACACACACATACACACACATACACATATATGTATATATATATATATATATATATATATATATATATATATATGTACATTTCATTCACCTCTCCTCATCATTTTTCTCTTGACGAATATCAAACATTGCTTTTGCCTTGCGACATCGCAGCCAAGATGTCTGACTGTGTGCACCAGCATAAACGGTGGTTTGCATTTAGGGAAATCTTGTGGACCGTATAATGCATCATAAGAAATATTGCTTGAGTATTATAGTTTTTATTATCAAAGGTATTATAGTTTTCATAGTTTAATCTGAGCTGTGCATAAAAAATATTGCATAATATTCCACGTTGCATGCTATGAATATGCTATGCATGCTATAAATGTATGCGTCAGTGCTAGGTGCACCGTATTTATACTCTCTTCACATACGCTTTCCTAAACTTGGATTTCCACATGTGTGTATTTTTCTCTTTTTTTCTTCTTTCTTCATAGTCTGTCCTTCTATCACCGTTTATTCGCTTTACCCCATTACCTGGTGAATACACTGGCAATCTCCCTGTCTCTACCCCTATTCTTTCCACTCTTCCCTCTATAAGGTTGTTCCTTAAGCTCCCTAATTATTCTTTAAATTAAATGTCACTATTTTTTCTCTATTCAGTATAACTGCGCGTAGCTGCTAGAAAACAGAGTACTTGATTTTTTAAGCTTCATATATCTGCTGTTTGGCTTATCAGGCTTATCAGGCACTATAGCAGTTCAAAAAAGGCCTTCATTTTGTGAAGAGACTCAAATTTTTCCATATCAGCCCTCTGATCCTTAGAGAGCCTAGCGGCAGCTAACTCTTCCTGCTGAATTCTCAGTTCCCATCGTCGCCATGTTTCGATTAGAGGTCGATCATCAGGGCTTCAGGATAAAACCACGCAAATAGTTAAAAACGGACTAGTTTCTTTCCGCCTTTAGCGAATGGCTGGACGTGTTTATTGTACAAAAGCATTCTTCTCCGCAGCGGTGTATTCTAGTTCGCCTCTCTTTTTACCAACCAAACGGCTGTTGTTGTAGCTGCAGATTTTGGTGGCCAAGCAATCCATTACCGAAGCTACTGCCGATACCGCCGCCGTATCCATCTTGAAAATGGCGGCAGCCTCGGTGGTGAGTATGGGGGAAGGGGCTGAATTCGAGATTTCCACCGTTGCCACCATCTCCGCTTCCATACACGCTCAGTCCGCCCAGGCCTCCGGTAAAGCCATAGCCACTTTCGTAGCCACTGTTTCCGTAGCCTACGGGTTGACCACTGCCTGTAAACGTAAGGGTGCAGACGTTATTACCAACTTTACTGGACATGCTAAATGCACTGTTAGCTTCCTATCATGGAACTCTTGTTAGCATTGATATTTTTTTACATTGTGTACAACAGCATTCACTGTAGCGATCATAGGAAACATAGCCCAGAAAAGGCTGTGTTCAGAACTTCCTGCACAAGGAATGAAACAAGGACACTTCTCCAAACGTGTGAACCTAGCGAAGTTCGCAGCCTGGGCAAAGTCTGTACGCGACAGCGCATGCTCAGCTGCCGCTGAATTGATTAGCCACCTCCTCAGTGCAGACTAAGAGACGCTTTATTTTAACGTGCTATCGTAGATGGTTGAATTGACTTTCTCTGTAAATATTGTGAACTGTTCGTTTGCTGGCGGGAAACTAACTAATTTGCGGGACCGATCACAGTCACCCACACATCTTTTTGCTTAATTTAAGGCGCCCAAATGTCTTCGCGCGCTTTGTATTGCAGGACATGAACCTTTCTTTTTTTATACCGCCGAGCAGTACCATTTACAAAGCAGTGCGTAGGTATCACACTTCAATGCATCTGACTATCAACGATCTGAAAATATTTATAAACACGCTTTCCGACCTTCTGTCCTAGAATTTCTTGATGCTTCTCTATTAATTTGTAATTGTTGCCATCATGAAGTTCAGTTGTGAGGCTAGTGACCGTGCCGCGATTCCTACGATTTTGCGTGAAGCTTCTAATACACTTGATCCCGATGGGTAGTCGTAAATGTTTGCCCGGAGGAAACTGTTTACTACGTTACTTCCCGCCTTGCAGACAGTTTGTATATTGGGTAAAAGCTGTAGTCTGTTAGTTAGATGATGTAGAAAGCCGTTTTTATGCGGTTTACGACTCTCGCATTATTTGGGTAGTTGCTAGTAGTCTATTAGTAGTATTACTATTAGTAATACTACTATGCTATTAGTAGTATTAGTATATACATATCTTAACTAAACATACCCCCGCCACACGCACACACACACACACACACACACACATATATATATGCAATGTGCTTTTTTCTTCTGAACCTATATATCGAAAATTTCTATTGTGCGGCAATAAATTGCAGACCTCTTAACGGTTCCTCGACATTGATTTCGTATTGATTCACAGCTTTCGCGTACCAATTGGTCATTCCGAACGAAAGAACACAATAGTCTCTTTTTTTAATGGATATCTAAAATTACATCAAACGTAGGCGTGCACAACGTAGTGACTCTTCTCGCCTGATTCAATACCGCTCTTTGTCATCCGCCGTTCATGACCGCTTGGTCGTGTCGATAGTGGGCACGCGGTGCGGCTCAGATTACTGAAAAAAAAAGCGAGAAGGAAAATTTTTTCCGCTATTAACTTATTAACTTATTAACCTATTAATTTATTCCGCTATATTCCGCCACTCTGTTGCTGTGCCAGCTTATATAGGGCAAGCAATGAAGAAGCTCGTCATGATATCTCGATGCATAGGGCATCCACAAAGAATTCTGCGCCCTCGGAATGACTTTTCTGAGGTACTTCAAAGCCAATAAATTGACAATTGTGGCAGTAGCGTAGCTAGGTCGTCTGGAACCCTGGGCCCATAGATCTTTTGTAACACCTCCCCCACCCCCAGGTGTGATCAGGAAGGCAAGCATATTAAAAATTTCCGCGAAGGGGGGTGATGTTTCAGCACCAGCACAGCCGCGTTGGGTACCGCGCATCCTTTTTAATGCATTTTCGAAATTACGTCAGGTATAACTGAGCCCGCAAAATGCAGTCCATCTTCTTGCTCAGTTTAGTTACATTTTGACATCCAGCGTTCAGGACCGGCCTATTTTGGTGCCCACGTGGACGGAGCGCAGCTCGGACCACAGAAGCGCAAAGAAAAACACACAAGCAAAAAATCTTTGCCCAGTTCTTTTTTTTTTCATCGACAACTCAGCAGCACTTGCATGGCGCTCTTTGGTCATATCTGGCCCTTGCGTCGATAACTCTCTGATCATCATCATAATAATCATTAAAATTGTTCCATCATTCAGATCCAGATTTGAAGGAATCATTTATATACCGTAAATCTTCTCAGAAATTTTCGAAGTGCAACCAGTCCGCAAAATTATCCTCCCCAGGGATGTTTTTTTTTTTTTTGAAATCCAAGGAACTCGCGATTCCGAGGCTGGTTACACGTGTTCATATTTGCGGAACACTTAACGGCAGCAAAACAAGCTACGTCCGTAAAGGCATGAAAATATTGTCTTTGATATTTCGTTTAAACACATTAAAAAAACAGGACCTGAAAGCTATACTCACCAAAACCTGAGAGACCGCTACCACTGAGGCCACCACCCCACAGTACGTTCTGCTGGTAGGATACCACGCAGGCCGCTGAAATCGCGAACACAAAGGCTAACAGAAGACCGGCCATGGTTCCTGCTTCGGACTGCTCAATGACTGCATGCAGACTTATTACGCTTTTTATACACAAGAGATGTGAGTGCTGGTTGCCTGTCATCGGCAAGGATGATACAAAATGCCGAAGCTGCAGTTTAAAAAAGCTGCTTGACCGATTGTTTCAATTGTACGTCACCAAAGTCGTTCGGAACACGCTTTGTTGTTTTACTAAAGGTGGCCACGGACAAAAGCATTTTATTTTGCAGAGGCTGTAGGCATTTTGCAACGGCGACAGAACACAAACTCGTTTCATTGACAAACCCTGAGCTAGAAGCTCGCCCTGCGTGATTGATTGATGGACAAGAAATAATAATGCAGCGAAGTCTCTTCTTCGTCTTCCGCACGCGATGCTACACCGGGCCTCTGACGCGAGTCGCTTTATGTTTTTTAGCCTGTAGGACAATAATTTCCAATGTATGTGTCCCCAATACGACGTCGAGCGCGGAGTTCTCCGGACAGCACTGAAATGGCTGGGCTTAACTAGAGCCTAACTCTAGAACCCAATGACTCCCAACAACACACCAATAAACACACACTCATCACATTCCATGAAATTTGCACACATTACAGAAACCAACGCCTAATGTGTCCACCTCTCTCTGTGTCTAGAACACGCCAGAGAGAAATACTGTGGCGACAACTGACTTTTCTTACCCCGCGCACTTTGCACTTATTCTTTCCCGCCACATACCCGACACCCAAGTGTCGTTTTTGCCCTGTCCCAATAGCAGATCTCTCCCATATCATGTGGCAATGCCCCATCAAAACTGCCCCCCGCACGCTCAAACCATTAATTAGTAGCGAGGAGCTGTGGGAGACTGCCCTGCGTAGCTCCAATCCCACCCTACAGGACGGAGTCCTGAGGTGGGCTGAGGAAGTAGCGGAGGCCTACCACGACTGCTAGACGGACTTCTAGCCACATAATGTGGTGATGGACGCCTGCTGGGACTGGAGTACTTAGACCTCCCTCTCTGTTCCCCCCCCGGCCCCTCCCCTTCCTTAAAAGGGGAATAAAGTTCATTCGTTCATTCATTGTAAACTTAGCCCTGAGAAAGAACATTCAATGATGGGGTTTTACGCGCCAAAACCACTTTCTGATTATGAGGCATGCCGTAGTGGAGGACTCCGGAAATTTCGACCACCTGGGATTCTTTAACGTCACCTAAATCTAAGCACACGGGGATTTTCGCCTTTCGCCCCCATCGAAATGTGGCCGCTGCGGCCGGGATGCGATCCCGCGACCTCGTGTTCAGCAGCCCAACACCATAGCCACTGAGCAACCACGGCGGATTTAGCGCTAAGACGTTTACTATAGAGTGGAAAAGACAGGCTAAAGTACAATTCTTGTTAAAGTTTTCCACCGAGAACAAGAACCGGTACATTATTGAGACATCATCGATTTCAATGTATTTTCTCGTATTTGATTGTTGTAGTTCAGTCTTTCGTTTGCACAGCCGTACGCCTGGCAAGTCCCTAAACGTCACCATACTGGACGCCTTCTAACGCTTCACGGGTTGGTGGCGCATGCGCCATGGATACTTTGTGACTGCGATTGTCAGGACAACTAGGACAGCTGTTGCTATCTCAATAAAAATTGGCAAGACCCCAACCAGATGCCGCTAAAATTCGTGAAATCACAACGAGCTGGTTCGGAGACTTCGAGGTGGCGTCGCCACCTAGCTTTCTCGATGTAGCGAAAGTGTTATTTACTAATGCAGGTAAACCTATTTTTCTGTCTTGCGTACCCTGAAGAGCTAGTCGTGATGGGTTAGTACGATGATAGTAGAGGTATGCAAAGGCAGCCTGGAGGATCGCTCTAGAAAGAGGATAGCCTGGAAGATTTAAGAAGACAGCGCCTCATACTTTTTTTCCAGTGGAGTCTCAACAACTTACACACGTAACAAATAAACAGAACCAACTACTGATAAACAAGGCTTATTCTTGCATACCTGCACGTCATTTCAAAAGGTGCTGTAAACAAATATCCCCTCATACTGTCACATATTTCGCGCAAGAAAAATCAACTTTTTAACCTAGACTAAACGTATGAAAACATTTTTGACGGTGGCCAGTGGCGACGGCGTAGAGCTGTTGAGGACGAGGTTACGGGTTAGCTCCCAGCAAGGACGGCCGCATTTCAATGGGGCCTGAGTTCAAAAACGCTAGTGTTCCGTGCCTTGGGTGCAGAATGAAAAGAAAGCACTGGTGGTCAAACTAAATCCGCAGTCCCTCATTGTAGCGTGCCTCGTAACCTCAAGGTTGTTCTGGCGCAGAAACCCCCAGAGTTCAATTTAATTTGATCTCGAGTGGCTCAGTACTTGTTTCTAAATCAGATCTTTTGTTCCTCCCCAAATTCAGAGCTTTCACACCGCCTGCAATGCCTCTCTGTTAATGGAAAATGATAGCTGCCACTGTTATGACACAACTGGATAGTGTGTGTCTGTCAGCCTCTCTGTGCGCGTTTATTCCCAACCAGTCCAGTCGACGTTCCGAAATTTCACGAAAAATCTGTATATCCACCAAAATTATTAGTAATGCAAAATAATTACAATCCGTATTATAAATTTCTTGGAATTTATCATATAATGAGAGGGGGGGGGGCACGACGGGGACGAAATACGAGAAATCCTGCCGCTTTCGCCGATGTTTCTTTACTCTTGGAAACTTAAAATCCACAATGGGGCTGACATTTGGAGTATCACAATTTGGTATAAAGGTTATAAGCAGGAATAAGGTGCCTCAGAAAGGCTGACCAACATTTAGATAGAAGGACCTATCTTCATCAAATGCGGCCTCGTCATCCTAGGCATGTTAGTTTTAACGGGTAAGTAGAGTGACTCCACGTGTAGTTGCTGTCGGTGGTGGCTGGTTGTAAAGGGAGAGCCTTCAAAGAAAACGAGCGCTCTCACCTGATATCTGCAAGAATAGTTTCTAAGACGAGGGGACAAAGGCTGGAGAGTGGGAAGGCGCTGAGAAAAAAAAACCGAGAGAGAAGACTGCTGCAAATGCGCAGTCAGAGTATGCGCAGTCAGTAGTGGACGTCTCCCACACCGACCCGATTTTATCTGCGCTGCTGTCAGTTGCTGAAGATGGCGGTTGTGCTTCACACGTCCCCGGCGATCGAGCAACGAAGTATGGTTCGTTTTCTTTGGAGCAAGGTACGAACGCACATCGAAATTCATTGGAAAATGCAGCCCACGTATGGGGAAGGTATCTCGCTTTGAGAAGTGCGAGGAGGTGGGCAGCGATTCAGGTGCAACGATAAAGCCAAGACTTCAGTCCGGCGGTTGTTCCCCAGTCAGTCGGACGAATTCTACCACGAGGGCATCTCAAATTTAGTGCTGCGATGGCACAAATGTCGGAACCGGTGTGGAAATTGTGTGGGAAAATAGTGCAAGGTACGTAGAATAGTAAGTATATATGTAAGTACTTTTATGTACCTTACTTTGGCTAATAAAAAGAGGGGCAATGACTTTCTGATTTGCCGTCGTAGATAAGGGTGAAATTAAGCAGCTGCCCTTACAAAAGCAAGGCACTCACGTTCTGTAATTGAGTAATTGCGCTCCCATGCGGACAGTAGCCTGCTGGCATAAGCGATGACGCATTTCGTTCCCCGTTCAAGTTTGGCCAAGACAGCGTTTATGCCGTATCACTCGCGTCAGTCTGGACATTGGTTTTAGCTGATGGGTTGAAGCGGGCCAAAAAGGGGGACGTTGTGAGTAGTGTGGTTACTTCGGAGAAATCCGCGGCTTGCGCAGGACCCCAGGTAAAAGAGGCGTCTACATCAAATAGATCTGGGAGCGGTTTCACAATGTCTGCGAAATTCTTCACGAAGTGGCGAAATAGGAGCCGACACCCACAAAATCGCGACGATCTTTGGCAGACTTGGGCACAGGGAAGTCTTTGACGGCTCCATTTTTTTCTGAGTCCGGTTGTACGCCGGCCTCGTTCGCGTTATGGCCAAGGATCACAATGAGGCGACGGCCAGAATGAAACTTCGATAAATTCAGCTGAAGTCCGGCACGGCGGAATACTTCACGAATCGCTGAGAGACGTTCTAGCTGTGTATCAAATGTAGGCGAAATCAGAATCACGTCGTCTAAATAAGACAAGCATGCATACCATTTGAACCCCTAAAACTGAGAGTTCATCATTCGCTCGAATGTGGTTGGGGCATTACACAGACCGAAAGGTATGACCTTTAATTGGTAAAGCATATCAGTAGTTACAAAAGCCGTTTTCACTCGGTCAATTGGGTCCACAGCAGCCTGCCAATATCCAGATCGAAGGACTGTAGAAGAGAAGTAAGTGGCACCATTCCGACAATCAAGAGCGCCATTCATTCGCGGGAATGAGCTAGCGTGTTTCTGCGTAATGCTGTTGAGGTGACAATAGTCCACACAAAAGTGCCACGAACCATCTTCCTTAACCAAAACAACAGGCAAAGTCCGGAGACTAGATGATGGCTCGATAATGTCCTTCACAAGCATCTTGTTGACTTGCTGCGGATGACGCTTCGCTCAGACGCAGACCCGCGATAGGGGCGCCGGTGCACATGGCTGGCATTGCCTGTGTGTATGCGATGCGCGACAACGCACGTCTCGCCCAAAGGCCTATTGCCAAAGTCGTAAATATCTCCATACCACTCACAAACACGTTTGAAGGCGTCATTGTGCTCAGGTGGAAGGTCATAGGCGATCATGCTTCGAAATTCGTGGCTGCCACAATTTGCCAGCATCTGAGTGCTTCGCTGAGGACATGTAGCATCCATTGCAAAAGCTTCTAGCGGAGTCTTGCAGGGGGCAGAGGTGTGCTATCGAAGGCCCCCTGGAAGGACTTACTTGATTAAGCCAAAATTGACAAGTGGAAAGCACATTCTGTTGGCCATAATGCTCAGGACAGTACAGGGGGCAGCGACACCTTGCGTAAGCAGGGCGTCAGTAGAGGCGTCGCGTAGTAGTCGTCATCTGTAACCGCTCTTCAACACGACAATTCCACATAGGTCACGGTTTTAGAGGGTAAATTAACAAAATCGCTGCAATGTAGGCGATACTTTCAAAGTTGTTCACTGGGTTCACAGAGGTGGGGCAGTTCAAAGCCGAGGATACCGGTGGAGCAATCAACCACAGCCGAATTCACAGAAAGAAAATCAAGCCCAAGCATGAGTTCGTGCGGTCGCTCCGCAAGTACCGTAAAAATAACGACCACCTGGTGACCAGCAAAGGTAACCCCAGCTGTGCTCATGCTAACAACAGCGATTGTCGAGTCGTCAGCGACATGTGGGACTCAGATCGTGAGAGGTGTAAGGATCTTCTTCATGCGAAAAAGAAAAGTAGCACTCACGATGCATACGTGCGCCCCGTATCAACCAATGCTCTGAGCTCTCACAGGGACGCCATCGACGTAGGCGCGCAAGTACAGTTGATGATTTGGATCAAGGTCAACCGTGCAGCTTTACCTCCAGAAGCTACGCAGTCTAGTTTCCTGGCGAAAAGCGATGGCTAAAGGACGGCGAAGGAGAGCGGCGGCGAGTTGGAGAACGAGATGTACGACGATGCGGCGGGGGCGACTGGGCGTCGCAGGTAGCTTCCTCGGGGAACAGTGGGTGCAGAGGATTCGGTGTGGGGCGGATAACGACTTGCATTAGGGTAGGGGCCAGAGTAAGTGGACGATGCGCTATGAGACTGAGAGGGCCATTAGCTGCGGCAACAGCGAGTAATGTGTCCAGTGTGGCTGCAGCGGAAGCAGTTTAGGCTTTTCGTTGGCTGTTTTTCGTTCCAACGGGTTTCTCGTACGATGAAAGGCGCACGGTCCGCGACGAGGCCTGTCCGCTGAGACTAGGCCGGCTTCAGGAGTGTTCGTGACGTAGACCGTAGGGAAGAGGCCAAGGTTCACAAATTCCTGGTGAACCTGGAACCTGGGAGCCTGGATCAAGGAAATAACCGGCATCGAGGTTACGGATACCGTAGGTTTATACGAATCTGGATAGGCGGCCTCGACTTCTCGGCGAACGCTGTGCGTCACATCGTCTGACGCGGATGGTTGAGAAGTAGTTGCCTCACAGGATGACGTTGCAGCGGTATTCGGTAGACGCTCGAAATGAGCAATGGGGTTCATAACGCTTGAAAGTACGGACAAGGGCGAGACCACAAAAACGAGTGCTCGTCCTTGTTGTCTCGCTGTTGTCCGCGTCTTCCAGCGCCATGACCCCCAATGCTCTATCTAACCAACTAGCCCGAACAACCATACTTCTAAGCTCGAAACGTCACGAGATGCGCCGGCATTTCACTTGGTCTAGACGGCGGCCCTCTCATTACACTGTCAGACATGGTCATGTTGGTGAAGACGAGCAGATAGAACGCGTCGTCTGCGATACCCTTCAAAATGTGTGCGATCTTGTCAGCCTCGAACATCTTCTGGTCAGCTTGTATAAACAAGGCCAGCACTACCTGTATGTGCGACAAGGCTCAGTGGATGTCTAGGTACGTACCGCCAGTTGTTTCTTGGTGGCAAGCTGTCGACGAAACGCGTTGACAAAACGGTCGCGGAGCTGCTGCTTCAACGTGTCCTAGCTGGGGATATCATTCACGTGGGCTCGAAACCAGACGCGAGGATTTCTGTCGAGGTAAAATACGGCGTTGTCTAGCATTATAGATTTATGCAAGCCATTCTAATTTATGACTCGCTGGCGCATTCTGAGGCACTCATTCACGTCGACGCTGTTTGCCCCAGGAAAGGTCCCGGGATCGCGAGGCTGTGAGAGGGAGATAAACTTGGTAGAGATCGCAGGCGTAGCTGGCACCGACGTGTCATTGCCAGACGGCATGCTGGTAGATTCGAGGTGGCATCCACTGCGAAATAAGTACCCAGCACCTCCACATAGAATCCGTCATTAGATGGGGATGATGATGATGGCCTCATATTATCGCCCATGCCCAAAATGGGGGTTTACGAAACAAATTACGAAAAAACACTCAAAAAGTTATTCGTTTAGCTGATTGTATTTAACCGCAAACGGCATCAAGCACGTCCCTGTGGCTCATCCCTAAAACTGACGCACCGATAGATAGTATTATTTTTGATGATAACATAAACCCTAATTTAGCAAGCGGAATTTCTAGATGTCTTTTTCTTAACAATTTGTATCACCGACATAACAAAACATGGTGATCTAGGGATTGTTTTTCTTGGCAGTAGGGACATAGAGGCGATAGCGTGAGAGCAGTCCTGTGTAAATATAGATTTAATGAAGGGACACGGCAGTGAAATCTCCTGATCACTACTTCTGATTGACTTGATGGACACCACTAGATTTCCCATCAAAATTTTTGGTGCTGAAATTTTGTCCATGTTATTATTGGTTCATTGACATCTCTATGAACTGAATGTTTTCGATACATAATTGCTGTTATGTGCGCCACCACAGGAAGAACCGGCATTATAGGTCGACTCAAGGATGCTCGCGCTAATGAGTCTGCCATTTCATTTGAATGTAATCCACGGTGGCCTGATACCCATAATATTTTTAGAGAATTCAACTGTGGAGGAACTAATGTTGCAAACGTCTTTCAAGTTGGCAAATTGGATGAAGCTGTAAGCGAAGTACCGACCGAAAGGGAATCTGTTATAATAACCGCACAGATTGCGTGTGAAGGGAGTTTTCGAAGTGCTAAAATTATTGCTAAAAGCTTGGCTTCAAAAACGTTAGTGAAATATGGCAGTCTCAAAGAGAATGACCAGCTGAGCGGAAGCGAGAAACTGCCTATGGGCGCCTTTCCATTGTTTACCGAAGCGTCTCTAGTTATTATGTTATTTGTTTGTACGTGTGCAAGGTAATTTCGCAACAGGTTATTTAAAAAGTGGCTGATTTGGGGCAGAAATGTCATCAAATTCTACCTTAATATTCTGATTTCATTTAGTTGATGGAATTATTTCTGGAATGTGCAAATTCAGACTATCTAATTGCTTTTGTATACATACAATCTGTTGAGGGTAAAAATGAGGACAATGAGCAATATAGAAGGAATTTAGGTCATTAATGAAGGCGTATTCAGATCGTCTAAGCGACAAGAGTACAATTTTGGAAATGCTTGAATTTTTGAGATGCGAAATCGGCAGGGCAATGTTGGTAGGCGCGCTTCTTGATGGATTGCAATAATGGCCCTAAACCTGTAGCGTTTCAGACACAGGCGCAGGGCCTCACGCTCCAACATAACTAGAGGCTTTGTTTTATAAGCAGGACCGCCTGAGAACAATAGACACCCAAACTGTCTATGCCGAATCCCAATATGGGACACATATACATTTTATAAATTATTAGAAGTGAATCCCTATGTGTTCCATATTGTCGGTCACTCAGTCTGCGCAGAATACCTAAAGCACGTTGTGCCTTACACGCTACAATTTCTATGTGTGAACTCCAGTTGAGTTTTCTATTATATATGATTTACAAATATTTCAGAGACTCAGCCTGTGGAATGAGTTCTTGCTTATAAGCCATATAAATTGAAATCGAATCCGTGACCAGGAATACTAAGATTGCGTTTTTGCTTACATTTAATGACAAGCAGATTGTCTGAAGCCATATCTCAAGCATACTCATGTATCTTTGTAATTTTTGGTTTAGAGCGTAAATGTCACTATCAGACGCGAAAAATGCTATTCCATCTTCGTACACATAAACTTGCACGTCCTGACAAGTGGGGATGGAGCTCATTACTGCATTAAGTAATATTGGGGACAGGACTGCTCCTTGGGACACACCGCGAGTCTGTCTGTATTTAAACTATGAGCATCCGTCCTTGAAGAAATAAAAGCGACTCTGCACAATATCCAGTAACATTGAATGTTCGACGCTGTCTTAAGCTTTAGCTATATCTAATATCACTAAAGCAGAATATTGTCTCCTTTTATGAACAAGTTGGATTCGGCTCTTTAAATCAGCATGGGCACACCATATTGAGCAACCAGCTCTGAAGCGTATTTGATTTGGACTTAATATTAAATTATGCGTCACCTAGATAGTGATTCTGCAATGTAATACTCTCTCTATGAGCTTGACCACATTAGAGGTAAGAGAAATAGGTCTGATATATTCTATGTTGTAACCTACTCCTTGTTTTTTAGGTATCGGGGCTACTTTGTCCAGGCTTTGTTTAATGAACATCTTGAAAGCGCAGCGCAATAAGACGATCACAAAAGGCTGGAACACACAGGACAGCGCTGTCGTGTGTTTTCCTGCCTTCGGTCACCGTATTATTGCGCTGCCCCTTCAAGATGTTCAACCAGTACCAACTCGCCCAAATGTCGATCCTTCTTTGTTTAATGAACAGTCATAACATTCAGAAGGTCGCTAAGAGATAGATCAAAAGTAAAGTTTTTAACATGTGAACGGTAATTCCATCAGGACCAGCGGCTGACAAGGGTAACTTTTGGATCACTTGAGCTAATTCAGGCACTGTAACTTTAGTAAACACGGATGTTGGGGCTGATTTCCGCAAATTATTGGACATTGATGACATGAATCTACTCTCCAGGCCTTTAGCAATGAGCTCAAGAGATTTTTTCATTTCATCAGGCGATAGATTTACATATTCGATATTAATTGGCGATGGCAGAATTTTGCGATATCTCCTATATCTAAACAACTATTTCTTGTTTTTAGGTTTGGAAAGGACATCGTACTGTTTCCTATCATAATCTTCTTTAGCTTGAGCAACTGTGCGTTTAAATACGGTATTGCGAAATTTGTAGTCAGAGCAATTTTGGGGTGACTGGTTGAAAAGTAGCTGCTTCCAAGCAGTCTGTCGGCGTCGGTGGTCTCGCATGCAGTCTGTAGCTGCTTTCTTTGCAGATGTAACACTAAATTCAGCTCTCTTGTGTGTTCTCTTGATTACAGCGCAAAGTTTCATAGCCTTGGTGTCTTCACGCTCTTCAGAATAGGAAGCAAAATGTACCTTAATGTCGGATTTATATTTATTTTGATTTACAGATATGCCTACTTGAGAGCATGATGGCATTATCAGGCAAGCAATTTCAAACATTATTGGAAAGTGGTCACTGTTGCTGAGAGTCCAATGCATTCCAGGATGAGCTGGTGACGGACTAACTTAGGAAACTTAAATTCAATGCGGAGCAGGACTGTTTACAAATATATGTAGGAACTCTAGAGTTCAGACAAGACAGATTATTATGTATTGTCCAATCCCACAAGCGTTTGCCACATTGGTCAGTTCGAAAGCCCGAGCACCTGTGATGGAAGTTGAAATCTCCAACAAGAATTGTATTTTTGTACCATGAAGTCACTGTTGAATCCAAATATCGAGTGTTCTGTACGCCCGCAGGAATGTATAAATTTACTAACGAGAAAGGTAGGCACCCTGGTATAGTCATATATAATCCAAAAATTTCACTTTGGGGAAACATATGTTTATATGAAATCTTTGCCTTAAGGCTATTTCTGTAAGTTACAAAGAAAGCTAAACCTCCGCCCTTCGATGGGCGGTCCACTCGGAAAGATGGGTAGTTACTTAATTGAAAAGGTTGATGTCCTGAAAGCCATGTTTCTTGCTAAGCAGTAATATGCGGGGAGAATTTTGATGATAGATACAATAAATATGTTGCTGCAGCGTGAATTGATGTGCTATTCTAATGAAGAATTTTGAGGAGTGCTATTGTTGCGAAAGAATAGACTCAGTAACTGCCTTACTGAATATTCTTTCCTTTAAGAAATCTTCCTTGGTAAGGCTGTCTTTCAGATATTTTTTGGCGTTTGAGTAAGTAAGTGTCATGGCTTTTCTGACAAAGGGGATCTACATCGTTTTAACGATCAAGGATCCACGTCCATTTCATATGAGCGCTGTGTGTTATCATTGATGCCTTCGCATTGACTCTGGTTGACATCGACGGATGTGCCTACATTTTGGGCATCTTGGGACGTGGAAGTAGGAGTTACTTTTTCATTTGAATATCATAAGAAGCCAGCAAACACAGACACCAAGGACAACATAGGGGAAATCACTTGTGCCTAATAAGTGAAATAAGGTAACGATAAATTAAGGGAAATCAAAGCGGATGAAGAAACAACTTGCCCCAAATGAAAAACGATCCCACAGCCTTCGTATGCGAAGGTTGTGGGATCTGTACCCATGTGGGCTCTGTACCTATCCCCCCATCGTACATTGTTTTCAAAATAAAGCCAGCGCGGCCGTGCTGCGGAGTCATACGCAGCTGCCGCGGGAGCAGAAAACGTCCCCTCCTTTTTTGGTGGCTATAAATAAAACACAATAAAATCTCTTTCACAGTGAAACTTATTTCTTTTTTCCGCGAGCAATAACGACGGGACACTAATGCACGCAACTGATTGTGCGCATATCTGGCCATCCTCAATAATGTTCCTGACCAGTCGGTCATAAGATTTGATCACAATCGTGGCATTGTCAAAGTAAGGGTGCAACAGAAATCTTTATTGTGCGCAGGTATGAGAATACCACACGCTACAGCCTTCAAAAACGATTAGGACTTCCTGAGTCTGTCGCTCAAACATCGAGCTGTTTGGCAAATGTAAACTTTTCCGCAGCTTTGCAGAATCAAGTAAACCACCTCAGTTGCGCAAGTCACAATAGGCTTTACACATCTGTTAGCACATACATCTTTGTGGCTTTTCTATTTGCTCTGATCACGTGCTAGGGAGCACAACCTATATAGCTTACACAGGGTTTTGAAAATAACGTCCACCTTATGCTTACGTCCGACTTTATGCAGGTCGTGCGAAACTGCGTGTACATATGGCATCACCACAGCCTTTCTGGTCGCTGCTTTTACTGCATGGTTGCTGCGGGTGTCATTTTGTGCTTATTTAAACGTGAACCTTCATCGGCTACCATTAGACTAGGAAGGAAACCCAAGCTTTGCTAACGTGACACGCGCAGTCTAAATATGTGCTGAACCTAGCGCGAACAAGACTTTCTAAATGCCGAATTCCCGCCATACATACATAGACGCAGTTTCGCACAATGTAATGTATATATATATATATATATATATATATATACATACATACATATATATATATATATATATATATATATATATATATATATATATATATATATATATATATATATATATATATATGGCGGCCGTAGTCGTTTGTACTTACGGCCAGTGCATTTTTCATCACGCAGTATCGCTTAATTATTTACTTTTAATTACTTAACTTAGACATTGTTGCTTGAATCGCAAGCATATCACCTACAAAGCTTTAGTGCTCCTCACATAACCTCCGAATCAAGCATTTGTTTAGTGTTTAGCTTTGGATTGCTTGTTTTTCCGAGAAGAAAGAAAAGCGCGCGAAACATCCAAAACACGAAACAGATACGCGCTAGCGCGCCACTACTCAAGCGCTCCCAAGCGAATAGCCACGGATACACGCCTTTACTAGCAGCGGCAGCTCGATACAGGGCTTCACGCCATGTGATGGTCGCGGCATCAAGAAAACACGCCGCTGACGCATTGATAAGCGTAGCGGATCATTGTACGATGCGGCGATAAGAAAATGCAGTCGTATATCTTTCAATGGTCGCTTGTAGCCGCTTGAGTAGCGGCATGTGAGTACGCATCTATTTCGTATTTCGGGTATTTCGCGGGGCTTAGTATTTTTTGGAAAAATACTCTTCAGCACGGTATAAATGCTTGATTCTGAGGTATTTAAGGGGCCCTACAACTATGTAATTAAAATGTTTGCGATTCAAGGAATAATTTAAAAGTGGACTAATTAAAAGCAATTATCGAATTAGTACTGGGGGATGAAAAAAATACTGGCTGTAAGTACATACGACTGTCACTACTATGCAGTCGGTACGATTTCTCTAGCGCTCTTGGTTTTTTTTTTAATGTTGGTCCAAGCTAACTGGGACTCGCTATATATATATATATATATATATATATATATATATATATATATATATATATATTAGACAGGATGGCCCCTAGCCATCCTGTATATACTTCCTTTCTGTGTCCACGCCTTATGTACGCTTCCATCGAATTTCAGATATGAAACATCCACGAAAGTGATTGGGACAGCGGCAGTGCAGTAGTTCTATTCGTAAGAGCATCGCACGCGTAATGCCAAGACGTGGGTTCGCATAACCTGCACGCAGCTGCTTTTTTTCTTGCCCAAATTCATTTTAATTAATGTGTGATTTTAGTTCTTCTACTAGAACTACAAATAATGTGCCTGAAGCTGTCCTTCGTGCCATTGTTGGCTTCTTATGATTTCACTTATAAAGCCGGACCCATTGGTTCCCCTTCGTCACGTTCATTGATGTATATATATATATATATATATATATATATATATATATATATATATATATATATATATATATATTTATATATATATATATCACATCGTAAATTAATTATGCTTTTACTGCTCTTCGTTGCGTGTTTTGTACGGGTACGTTCCTTTCCTTCGATCATGGGCATTACGTTCCACCACAGCTCCTTTCTGGGCACGGAAGCAAGGCGTACATAAGTTATTCCTTCAATTTTCGCGTTCAGCTTTACGCACAAGTAAACTAAGGCACGTGTGTTCTGGTTGGGAGAAGTAGAGCGAAAAACGCCTCCATTGCACTTCTCTCGGCCTGATACCGAAGTTGTTTTATTTTACTGCAGCCAACATCTCGACAGGGTTTCTCTTTTTCTTGCTCTTCACGGTGTTCACATGACAGTACGCTGTTGCATCATTTGTTGGTTCTGGCCACCAAAGCCGCCGAAACTGCCAGAACCTCCTCCAAATCCACTGTAAGAAGGTCCTCCAGTGGACCCAAAGAATCCACTGCTTCCGAAACCCTGTGCGCCGAGGCCGGAACCGGAACCGTAGCCAGAGCCGGAACCGTAGCTGCCACTGCCATAGCTGGAACCACCGAGTCCACCGCCGAGTCCACCGCCGAGTCCACCGCCGAGTCCACTACCGAGTCCACCGCCGAGTCCACCGCCGAGTCCACTACCGAGTCCACCGCCGAGTCCACCGCCGAGTCCACTACCGAGTCCACCGCCCAGTCCACTGCCGAGTCCACCGCCGAGTCCACTGCCAAGTCCACTGCCGAGTCTACCGCCGACTCCACCGCCGAGTCCGCCGAGACCGCTTCCGCTGCCTGAGCCCCCTCCTAATCCACTGTAAGAAGGTCCTCCCTGGGACCCCATGTATCCACCGCTTCCGTAACCCGATGAGCTGAGGCCGCCTCCGGCACCTCCAAAGCTGGAACCGAAGCCACCACTGCCAGAGCCGGAACTGCCCATTCCGCCGGAACCGCCGAGGCCGCCGCCGAAGCCGCCGCCGAGGCCACCGCCGCTGCCTGTAAGTATGTTCATGGGGAGCTCATCAAGCCTTTTGTACATTTCATAATTGTGGTAGCACCAGGATTTTCAGAGGAAAGGAGTTCGTGTGGATCTGTGTGCAGTCTGGGAAGCTAGTCACGCGTTCGTACATATATATATATATATATATATATATATATATATATATATATATATATATATATATATATATATATATATATATATATATATATATATATATATATATATATATATATTGTGTGTGTGTGTGTGTGTGTGTGTGTGTGTGTGTGTCATGAGAAGCCAAGCAACGACGCCAAGGAAGCACAGGGGAATAAAAAAAAAAGTTACTTGTAGCTATTCATTAAATTACAGAAATGTGAGTGGTCACCACCAATCAGACGGGCTTTTGAGTAGTGGCGCTGGCTAACACTCCCAGGGTTAGCTCTAGTAGTGAAACGTAAGTGCCCCAGAAAGGGGACGCGAAAACAGCGCCGCGGTAGCTCAATACGTAAGAGCATTGCACGCGTAGAGCGAAGTCGTGGGCTCGTATCCCACCTGCATCCAATTGTTTTTTCAATCACTTTCATTTCCATCAATTTATCATTTCCTTAATACAATTATTAAGTGCAAGTAATTTCCCCTATGCTGTCATTGGTGTCTATTTGTTGGCTTCTCATAATATGACTGACAAAAGTAGCTCTCCTTAACAACACTTTCTAATGTGGTGAACGCGGTTGTAATCATGTATGCTAACGCAATAAGTAAATACCAGTAAGTGCTTCGGTATTTGCTGCTAAATCGTCGCTAAATTTGTTCTTGCAGTACCACGTTTTCGCTTAGCCAAAAAGCACAAGCGCTATACAGCATGTTTTGCCTTGGCTTTGGTATTATGCACTATTGCTCTAGCAACTAAAGTGCGCAACAGTAACAAGTGTGAGAGTGCTCACTATATATACTGGTCATGGTGAATTAGTGACTAAGGCGTTGCTCTGCTAAGCACGAAGTTCTGGGTTCAACGGGCTGAAATAGTTCTAAAATTGAAAAAACGCTCGCGTACCTCAGAATTATTTTGACCACTCCAGGAGATAAAACTAATCCGGAGTCCACCACGGCGGCGTTTCTCAAAATCAAATCTAGATTCCGACACCAAAAACTCTATTTTTTTGTTAATTTTAATGTGGACAATAAATGGGTGCCTGCGTCACAATTTTCTAGCACAATCAGCACTAAAGTGCACCGCCACCTGCGCTCTATTAGGGCCACATTGCGACAATTAAAGACGTTTTGTCCACTATGCGTGCATACAGTGAACGTGTCCGCGTTGAGTTAGGAATATAAATTTATACGACTACTTGCGTTGCTCGGATTTCAACCAGGGTTTTAGACTGAATTCACTAACGCCCATTACACCTTTATTGAGCCCTCTTCCAACAAGACCTCGGGGAGCACAATGCACGAGACTGACGTAGTGGCCGTGTCGCGGTAAAAGCTTGTCCTCCCTGCGTGGAGGGAGCCTAACCGACTTTGCAGTCATTTTCACTAAATTTGTTCTCTCTCTCTCTCTCTCTCTCCATCTCTCAAGAACTTCGCTAATTTGTTTCGGGTGACTGGTAATTCGCTTCGGGTAATTTTTTTCGGTAATCGGGATTGGAACTGCTGAGGGGTTCTCTTCCTGATAAGTAACTCATTTTGCTCCGGGGCTGCCAATTCAAAATATAATCTAGGAACTTATTCGGAGGGAGAGGTGGGAGGGAGCGGATATTCCTATAGGGCCTTCTTAGGCAGAAATATATCCCCAGATAATTAAACTCTGAACTGTCAAACATTCTTTGATGATACGGAGCTCCTAAGAAGAAACTCTCTACAATGTATACAGCGTAAAGCTGCGCATGGCAGGAAGCGCAGATGAATTTAAAGCAAAGTTCGGCTCACTACGGTTCTTTGTTTTTTTTTCATATGAAATTGAATAAGGTTATTCAAGTATATCGATAACACGGGCATAGCAGGAATAGAAGAGCAACCACTCAACTATATGCTATACTATATGCATATACTATAACTATATATGCACTATAACTATATAACTTATATATAACTTTATATAATACTATATGCAAACGCTGGGATAATTTAAATAAACTTTATAATTTAGGAAAGCGTGGTAATTCTACCTGGAAGTTGGAAGCGGGACATTGCTTTATGATATCAATGATTATAAAACTTGAAAAATAATGTCGTGATAAACGAAACTTCATGTAGTAAATTCAAAACATAGTTATTTTCCAGGATACAGCTATTCCGCTTTTGTTAAATGCACATATTGTATGTACGTAAAAGCAAACTATCCTGATGTGTCAGTTTACAATACGAATATACGTATGCTTATTACATTGCGTGCGTCATAGCATGGTCCTATGCAAACATTACTAGGCATTGATGACTGCCCAGATAATTGCGATCCTGATCAATTTTGCTGTCTACAAGGTATTTCTACTGTAAAGAAGGTCATCCTGAAATATTAGCAGATATGTTTACCAATTCTCATCTCGTATAACTATTCTGGCTGAGATGCGGGCAAACTACATCAATCTTTTCCGCTTTTTACATCTCAATACATTCAATTCACACTATTCAGCGATCGGCGTTCACTTCCAATTACGAAGCCTATGTCGGACTGCACATTTTCCAAGCTTCTAAATTTTGGCAAATTTTTGTTAATAAATGTCCCTCGCTACATAACAGCTTACTCTCTCTCTCTCTCTCTCTCTTTAGCGCCAATGCTCATCAAATTTAGTTGCGCGCTGTTAGCTGTTAAGGCACGTATGACGGGAATCAGACGCATAAAATGCTTCAAGTCTTGGATCACGCATTCTCATTATATAGAAATTGCACAACAAACTCACTTGAACCGAAGCCTCCACCCATCGGTCCGTTCCACTGCACGCTCTGCTGGTAGGAAGCCCCGCAGGCCACGGACGCGGCGAGCACGCAGGCAACAAAGAGACGGGCCATGGTCACGGTCTTGGACTGTAGGAGCCTTGTGAAGACGTAGAAGACAAGTACTCCTTATATACCAAGTTCGCACTGCTGATCGCCTGTCTTCGGGAGGGTTAGGCTACGTGGCATGCTTGAAAAAAAAATAGCTCTTATGAAAGCTCCACGAATTGATGTCAGAGACTTCTATTGTCTTGCAGAGTAAAACCCTTTTTTTCTTTATGTGTTTATAGACATAGCCATGGACAAGTCGGAACGTCGTCTGAAAGTGTGCTCATACTGTTTTTGCAGGCGAGCGACCTTGCTTGCTTGCCGCTGACAGTAGTGACAGGAATTGTCGAAGAGGCTTTTCCCTAGTCAGTGATTGATATAGAATGATACGAATGCCATAAACGTTAGCTTTCTTTACTGACGCTTGCACTTGCCTCACAGCATTCGCCCCAAAGCAGTGACGTCAGCGGCGTAACTTCCAAGAAACTGTCGCAACGCGTTTGCTCTTGTTCCTTCAATTTCAGCCTTAAGTTCAATCCCAATATTACTAGACAGAACTTCTTCTGTATTGATCAAGCACCGAGAGTATTATTAATAAATACATGCCTTTTATTTTCACCTCCACACGGGTGCTTTGAGGAACCATATAGAGAGAGGGAGAGATAGCGATCACATTGAATTCGCTGAATTATCAAAGCTGATGAAAAAAAAGAAAGTAAGTGATATTCGAAATTATAACCTTGGAAAAATTGAGAAAGCTGTAGAAAATGGCCACATCATAATATCAGCAAGATGAAAACTATGCATGGGACAGAGCAATATATATGGAATGAAAGATAAACAGTGTGACGTCTTCGGAAATTTTTATTATATACACAGTAAAAGCGGCAGAAGCGTACCAGGCTAAGCTGCACAGCACCCTGAGCAGGCACGCAAGCTTCATTGAAGTAGTGGCGAAGAGGATGAAGTTATACGGGCATTTCAAGATATGTTCGTGGGAAAAGCAGCAGGTGAAAATGGAATAACAATTGGTTTAATCGAAGATGGAGCGAATATTATATCCCAAAAACTTGAGACCATGTGTACGCAGTGCCTCAGGACCTGAAGTGCACCAGAGAGCTGAAAGAATGTCAACCATATGCAAATCCTTAAGAAGGGAGACATTAAAGTAATGAAGAGTTATCGGTCTATTTGCTTGCTTTCAGTATTGTGTAACATATTCAGAAATTTTCAATCCTATCAGGGCAACACTTTATTCAGCTAAGAATAGTGGCTGGCTTCGGGACGGAATGTTCTACAGTGAATCACGTCTTTGCCATCTATCAGGTAATTCTAATGAGTACACTCAACCTCTCTAAATGGATTTCATAGATTATTAAAAGGCATTCTATTGAGCAGAGATACCAGCACTCATGCAGTTATCCCATAATGAAAGTGTACAGAAGGCATACGTGAATATTTTGTGAGATATATGCAAAGATTCCACAGCTGCCGTGTTTCTCGGCAAGAAAAGTAGAAAATTACCCATTAAGAAAGGGGTCAGGCTAAGAGACGCAGTCTTTCCAATACTGTTCACTGCATGTTTAGAAGTATTCAAACTGTTTGACCAGGAAGGCTTAGGACTAAGGATAGATGGTGAATATCTGAACAGCCTTCGGTTTGGAGGTGACATTGCGCTGTTCAGCAACACTAGGTACGAATTGCAGCATATGATAGATGACCTTAATCAAAAAGGTGTAAGAGTAGAATGGAGTTTATTATGCAGAAGATAAAGGTAATGCACAATAGCCTGGCAAGGAAACAACAATTCATGACCGACAGTCAGTCCCTAGAGTCTGTGGGAAACGAGGTTTATCTAGGTCAATTACTGGCACAAGACCTTAATCATGAGAGAGAAACCTACAGAAGAATAAAAATGGGTTGGAGTGATTACTGCAGGCATTCGCAAATCCTGAGTGGGAGCTTACCACTCCGTTGAAAAGGAAAGTGCGCAGCCATTGCATTGTGCGAGTGAAAACATGTGGCAGGTTATTGGAGGCTAACAAAAAAGCTAGAGAGCAAGTTAAGGACCACGCAAACAGGAATGGGACGACAAAAGTTAGGCGAAGCTTTAAGACACAGGAAGAGAATGGTGATAATCAAAAAGCAAACAGGGATAGCTGGTTAATTACTTCAGATTTAAATTAAATTTTATTTTCTTGAGAGGATGAGCTGGGACAAGAAGCTCCGATGAGCTTCACAAGAGCTGACCGCTCAACAACACTCTGCCGACTGCCTCTCCTGCCCCCTTAATACTGGCCTGCCGTGAAACACTTCGACGGATTTCGTTTTGTTTGGCACCATTCACGCCTTCATCTGCTTTATGCATTTTATGCTTAAAGCATGGAATGCTTTTAGCTCCCGTTGTCGGCGACCTTCGAGAGACATTGAGCCAAAATCCAGAGCCGTAATTCGGACACTCAAGACGAGAATGGGACGAGAATAGGGCGAGAATGAAACGACAACATCCGGGCATCGTTGCAAGAGAAAACGAGATCATCCGGGCGACCATTCAAAACTTAAGTAAGTGCGATCTCTGACCCCGAGCTCTTTGTACATGACCGCATGACATGCACTAGTTACTGCCCAAACAAGTTACAAAAAATATTGCTTCCGATTTCTTTCTAATATTTGTTCACAATATCACTCAAGCTGTAACTTATTGTGCGCATATGTTTATATTGTCATTTCTAATAGCTATGCTCAAAAGGCGGATGCAGTGCACCGTACACATAATTGTCATCTTTTTGCGCTGAGAAATAGTTACTTGTGCTCTTTTCAACGCCAGCGGTCCGTGAGTATCGCGGTGTGGGTTTTGCACCGGCTCCTTCGAGAGACTGCGCCACGCTGCGTTACCAAGCCGGCAGCCTCCGGCGCACCGCGAGTGATAGTGAAATGGGTGTTATTAATCTTCGTAGTTACTCCAACCAGTGTGCTTTGTCGGTAGCCATTTCACGCTTACATCTACTCTATATTACGGGAGAGGATGCATTCTTTTGCCCACCCTCAAACCTCTACTACTTCCACTCGCCGTTCTCGGCGTAGCCGCTGGTAAAACGCTTATGCTAATCTACAACCTGCTCGCACACCCGCTCACTCTTCTTTGCGACGAGACCCTCGGCTTTGTCAATTCCGTAGACATATCTGAGTGTTTGGAAGTTCCTCGTTCCTGTTTTCGTCTTTCGCTCGACACCTTAACATCATTTTTGAAATGTTCACGATTGGCTGCCGAAGTCTTTCATTTGTGTGTTCACGCCAACCTTCCCCTGGAACACCGCAAGCAATCGCTGACCTTCCTAGATACTTTCCGCGCTTCCTTCAACTGCACTGAACACGGCTTGGGACGTGCGGACAGTGTTACTACCACATCGATACCGGATCCGAGCAATATCCCTATCGCGTTTTAGTGGCGGAGCGTAGTGTAATCAATGACAAAGTGGATGACATGCTCGCGCGTAGCGCCATCCAACCACACCAGAGTCCGTGATCCATCTCCAGTTGTAGTACTTCAGAAATAAGATGGTTCTATTCAATTCTGTGTCAGTTACCTACGTCTCAACACGGTGTGACACGGAGGGACGTCTGCCCCTAACCCTGCATGTGCGATGCACACCATTGTCAACAAGGAGCTGAGTACTTCTCGTCATTGGACCTGCGATCTGGCTCCTGGTAGGCCCCCGTGGCCCCGGGAGATCGTCCTAAGACAGCGTTTGGCACCCCTCATGGACTATATGGAATAACGTCATTACATTCGGACTCCACGATGCACCCGCAACTTTCGCGTGCATGATGCGTAACATGCTTCGCGGTCTCACATGCAAAATCTGCTTATCCTACCTTGATGACGTTGTTGTGTTTTCTTCCTATTTTTCGACGGACCTCACTCGTCTTCACGGAGTTTTGAAATGTTTCCAGAACGCTGGTCTTCAGATGAACATAAAAAAATTACTCTAATGGTAGCGAATCCACAGGGAGCGTAGAGAAAACAGTTTATTTAAAGGAGCCCTGTACCACCCCTCGGGCTTGGTGAAACAACATTGTCCGCGGCTAGCATACGCTGCTGTGGACATCTCAGCCATCGTTTTGCCGTCGTACGCGGCGCGTTGGAGCTCGCAAGCGGATCGCGAAGTGCACCTTTCTCTCAAGAGCTCTCTTTCATGAACAGAAGCCAGCCTCCTTACATTCTAAAGGAGGCAGGCTTAAGCTTTATTTCGTATTAAAGCGGATTCACATACGTGGCAGCTATTGGTAGTTGCGGTCGGCTACATAGCCTAGATACTGCGGCTGCCGCGGTGTGCCTCCACGAGTCCACTGGCTAAGCGCACTGGGACTTGCTGAGGAAGAAAGCGTTCGGCTTGTCGTTAGCTCGTCGTAGGTACCAAAATCGGAAGCCGTGGCGTCTACGTTCCCATCACAAATTAAATTTGAACTGGGCACCACGGGGACAATTAGAAGGCGGAGCGTTGTGGCCACTCCCCCACTGCGCCGTAGCCTTCGCAGTGCAAGGCACTGGAGAAAGAACGGGAGCACGGCGGAACCCGTGTCTGATTGTCGATAACCCTGCTTCTGCTGAATGCATTAAAGTACTCACTCTTTGTGGCGAAGTATTTCTGAAAAAGCCTATTTTCATTTCAAATGCATTCTACGCTTCGATGAAAAGTGGTTCAGGGACCCTTGAAATCAAAAGAACGTTTTACGAGGAGCCATGCAAAACGAGACTTCGCTGTCCTTTAAAAAACGGGAGAAATGGGTCATCCCTTCGTAAACAATCCAGGCTGAAATTCGGCGCACTTCCTCCTGAATACCGACAAAGGAGAACGCTAGGAGCAACATAGCCTCTAGCGGCAACGTTTTCATTGCAGAGCCGATAACAGAGATGAAGTGGAAGAAGGTAAACGATACAAGCGGCAAAAAAAAGAAGCAAAAGCACGCACATATAAATGACTAGTAACCAGCATCCTTCCTTTTCTTGAGATTTCACGCACAGCTCCTAATGTTCGCAGTCGTTGTTACGGTTAGACACACTGAATAAACACATGTAATATTGCGCTATAGCTATTGTTGCTTTAAAGCAATACAGAAATTTTTAATGTTAAGCATTCTTTGCCTCAAGCCAGGCACCCTGTGGGAGGTAGACCACTATTACACTTCGCTTCGTGTCTCTTCAGTGAAAACGTATTATGCGTGACAGACGGTGGAATAAAACTTCTGTCTCCCAGCAAGGCAGTCTGATGCTCGCACACTTCTCCAGTGCGAAAGGGACACTAACTCGTTGAGACATACGTCATTTGAGGCATACGTCAGCTCCTCGCATTCTTCCCTTGTGACAGCCAGCTCTTCGAGACGCTGTTAGACGCTGTGTTATCGGTCGACATTCCCCCAGTCATTTACAGGTAACAGCTAACGCTACCCAGAAGCTCTGTGAGCTTTGTGGCATGGGCCTTCTCGATCGTTCAGATAGGTTTTACGCTTGTTCACCGCAGTACGAATGCCATCGCTGTTTAGCTTTACATAGACCAAATGGCATAGAGATAGATATGTAGGACTGTACAACATTTACTCTCTGATGGCGTCAAACTCCGCGCTGCTCTCACTTACGCTCGTCCAATGATCATCCGGAGTCCAACAATCGGCATGTCGTCAATTCATGTCACTTGCTAGTAAACTCGCGTAAACATTATAGCATCCCAAACGATGCTAATAGCCTGCTACCTGCAAAACAATTCGCATATACCTTCAGCTCCCCACATTGCGTGCGATTTTCGTAACTTTCATGCATTGTGTCTTTCGCCTTTTGTTGAGACTCGCTATGGGGGGAGCAATCTTCTTGAAGTATAACAGCAAACTACGCGTCCTAGTATGTTGCATCCACAAGCACGAACAACACTTCTATCTGGGAGTAACGATCCACGAGAGTGTTTTATGGTCTGTGTTCTGTATTCAGGCACTGAAAAGCTGCCAAAATAAAAATGATACCATTCTGACAAAATAATAATCCACAATGAAATGAAACGGTGGAGAAGCGAGCTTTTTATTGAACTAGTAAACCCTTCCCGCCGGCGCATCTCGTTTTGCTCAGCGTGCTGTTTACATCACTGACTTCTGCATTGATCCACTGCTATAGTCGTCACTCCCGAAGCCACTGCCGCCATAGCCGCCGTAGCTGCCACTGCCGTAGCCGCTGCTGCCATGGCCGCCATAGCTGCCACTGCCATATCCGCTGCTGCCAAAGCCAAGACCACCGAGACCACTGCTGCCATAGCCGCCATAGCTGCCACTACCGTAGCCGCTGCTGCCGAAGCCAAGACCGCCGAGGCCGCTGCTGCCATAGCCGCCGTAGCTGCCACTGCCGTATCCGCTGCTGCCGAAGCCAAGGCCACCGAGACCACTGCTGCCATAGCCGCCGTAGCTGCCGCTTCCGTATCCGCTGCCATATCCGCTGCTGCCGAAGCCAAGACGACCGAGACCACTGCTGCCATAGCCGCCGTAGCTTCCACTTCCGTAACCGCTGCTGCCGAAGCCAAGACCGCCGAGACCACTGCTGCCATAGCCGCCGTAGCTGCCGCTTCCGTATCCGCTGCTGCCGAAGCCAAGACCACTGCTGCCATAACCGCCGTAACTGCCGCTGCCGTATCCGCTGCTGCCAAAGCCAAGACCACCGAGGCCACTGCTGCCATAGCCGCCGTAGCTGCCACCGCCGTATCCGCTGCTGCCTAAGCCAAGACCACTGAGACCACTGCTGCCATAGCCACCGTAGCTGCCACTGCCGTATCCGCTGCTACCTAAGCCAAGACCACCGAGACCACTGCTGCCATAGCCGCCGTAGCTGCCACTGCCATATCCACTGCTGCCGAAGCCAAGACCACCGAGACCACTGCTGCCATAGCCGCCGTAGCCGCCACTGCCGTATCCGCTGCTGCCGAAGCCAAGACCACCGAGACCACTGCTGCCATAGCCGCCGTAGCCGCCACTGCCGTATCCGCTGCTGCCGAAGCCAAGACCACCGAGACCACTGCTGCCATAGCCGCCATAGCCGCCATAGCCGCCACTACCGTAGCCACTGCTTCCATAGCCACCGCTGCCGAAGCCTAAACCGCCGAGGCCGCTACCGCCGTAGCTTCCGTAGCCGCCGTAGCTGCCGCTTCCGAGGCCACTGCTGCCAAAGCCAAGACTGCCGAGGCCGCCACCATAGCTGCTGCCGCCGAAGCCACCACTACCAAATCCTAGACCGCTACTACCACCTGCGAATAAACAGGCGAATATTTTAGGTTTTACTACTGTGGCATGATGTGGCGGTCACCTCAGTATATATAGGGCCAGCACGCATATATTGCTGTCTATATCCGCATCTTTCCGTATAAGTTAGGCCGCATCAGATATCTTGAGCATAAGTTCTACACAATGTTTTCTTTTAGTGGAGTAGCGTTTAATTAAATTAGGTGCATCGTGTTGCCGAAGAACCTACGCGAGAAACCTTGTCTTTATTTATGCCATAACGCATGAATACGCGCCTGAAATTTTGAATTCTAGCCAGCAAGAGCATAAGTAGTACTCCGTTTTTATGCAACGTACAAAGCGGAGCGTTTTCCAACGCCTTTTCAATATGACATTTGGACCGCGTATTGAAAACAATCCACCTTTGGCCATCTGCAACTAATCTGTACTTAATGTAATGCATGATAGTCTGTACCTCAATTCCTGTGTCAAACAAAGTCACTTTATTTTATCGCGAGTCCTCTAACATTCAGTGTACTAAAGTTGCTCCTCCTTCTAACGATTACTACTGCTGAGAACGTAGCTGCATATTGCGCTTTCAATCGCCAATATTTTTCACAGTAGCAGCAAATAAAATTGTTCGTAGGTGTAACGGAACCATGCGTAAATGTGCATTGCCTCATTATTTGATAGTCAAAAGCGTGCGTGTTTTCAACCTTGCCTTCTATGACGCGGTCACTCTTTTACTTGTGCCTGTCAACTTGCCTGTGCACGCACATCGCGCTGTTACGAGCGAAATAACCGTTGATGGCAGAGCCATCATCATCATCGTCATCAACATCATGATCAGCCTGGCTACGCCCACTGCAAGGCAAAGGCCTCTCCCATACTTCTCCATCTACACCGGTCATGTGCTAATTGTGGCCATCTTGTCCCTGCAAACTTCTTAATCTCATCCGCTCACCTAACTTTCTGCCGCCTGCTACGCTTCTTTTCTCTTGGAATCCAGTCCGTAACCCTTATTGACCGTCGCTTTGCTTCCCTCCTCATTACATGCCTTGTCCATGCCCATTTCTTTTTCTCGATTTCAGCTAAGATGTCATTAACTCGTGTGTGTTCCTTCACCCAATCCGCTCTTTTCTCATCCCCTTAACGTTACACCCATCATACTTCTGTCCATAACTCGTTGCGTCGTCCTCAATTTAACTAGAACCATTTTCGTAAGCCTCCAGGGTTCTGCCCCGCAGTTGAGTACTGGTAAGACACAGCTGTTATACACTTTGCTTTTGAGCGATAATGGCAACCTGCTGTTCATGATCTGCTGTTCATGATCTGAGCATGGCTGCCAAACGCACCCCAGCCCATTCTTATTCTTCTGATTATTTCAGTCTCATGATCCGGATCCGCGGTCACTACGTGCTTTAGTAGATGTATTCCCTGATCACTTCCATTGCCTCGCTACCTATCATAAACTGCTGTTCTCTTCCAAGACCTGTTAAACATTACTCTAGTTTTCTTCAGATTAATTTTTAGACCCACCCTTCTGCTTTGCCTCTCCAGGTCAGTGAGCATGCATTCCAATTGGTCCCCTGAGTTACTAAGCAAGGAAATTTCATCAGCGAATCGCAACTTACTAAGGTATTCTCCATTAAATGTTATCCACGATTCTTCCCAATCTAGGTCTCTGAGCCACTAGCGATGAAATTGGCATGGTGCGCCGCATGTCGGGGTCGACAAGGCGCTCGCGGTGAAAGTAAGCGGAATGTGTTACTCCTCTGGGGTGGGGTGAGATTGGGGGGGGGGGGGGGGGGAACGTGTCCAATGCATCTCGGAGCTATCCTAGTTGCGCGACCATTCCCCTCCCGGACGTCGCATTGGCTTCCCCGTTAGTGTGTATTTTCTATATACGTACAACACCCCCCCCCCCTTCCGCACCCATGAAAAAGAAAGCCTAAATACAGATATCTGGCTTTAACATCTTCGTTAATGAAAGATTTTGTACAAGCATGGCAAAACATATATGGAAACATCAACATGATTAGCATTTTTATTATGCGTTTGTAGCATTTTCGAGCTTTCAACTTCAATAAAGCGCACTCGAAGTCATTGTATCCAACCAAACTGCACAGCCTACAGTTTAGCCTAAAGGCTTAGTAGACTGAGCAATCGCGTCCTACTGTGTTTGCTCATCATACCTCTCATATCCCTCTTTTTCTTCGCTTTTCTTTCACCCTGAGCAGTTGGCAGGCTAGAAGACTGTTACCTCAGGCCGACGCCTCTTCATTCCCTCAGTAACGTCTCCTCTCGTTCTCTCTGTCCTTCGCTATACGTACACACACAGGCACATATATTGGAGGAAATGCACACACACGTATAACGGCAAAAACTCTAGATGAAGGCCGGACCCTGGCTGAAACGTCGAAAGTAAATGTTTGGTTTGGCTTCTCTATGAGCGGCTGCACTTTGAAAGATATTATTCAACACCGGATCCGATGAACTACTACTGTCACATATATATATATATATATATATATATATATATATATATATATATATATATATATATATATATATATATATATATATATATATATATATAGCTGAGCACCCAAGTACGCCTAAAATTAGCAGCGGTCGCACGATGTTTCCCTCCACTGTGTATAGAGAGCGCAGACGGTCACAACATCATCACTTTTTTAGCAAAGGGAGCTAAAGAATCCTGTCCTCACGCTGCTAACGGCTAGCCTCATGCGTAGCTTCTATGCAACAGCGGCTGCCCATTCAAGGTAGCACTTCTGTGCCGAACGCATTTTCACTAGGGATACGCTGTTTTTCATCTCCAGTCTGCGTTCTGAGGACTGGCGAAGTGATCCCTCTCTAGCCTTCTGCTACTGTCGCGTCGACTGCCTTTCATCTCCTACCACCTTGCAAATTTCTACAGAACTTGAGTGTAAGACTGATTAAGTGTGCGAAGTTTTGCCTCCGATATGTGGGACTCGGGATTCAGACTCACCAAAGCTAGAGCTGTCGTCGCCGTAGAGGCCGCTGCTCCCGATCGAATACTGGTACGAGGCGGCATAGGCCACAGACACGGCGAGTATGCAGACTACCAAGAGGCGGGCCATGGTTCTGGAGTTTTTTCGAGATGCTCGTGAACTCACCGAAGACGCTTCGGCCTTTATATACGCAAATAATTCCACTACCGCCCGCCTGGTATCGGGAAAAAAAGGTCAACCTACACACGTATACAGGACAGAAAATAGCTCAAGTACAGGCTTCCTCAAGGCGGGTCGCCACATCTATTGTTTCTCTAAGAAAACATTTTTTTGTCATTTTATTTGTTCAGTGTGCAAATAACACAAGACATGAAGAGCTTAGGAGAGGTCCTGGAAAATTGCAACGGTGAGTGACCTCGCTTTCTTCTTATTGGCAAGGAGGAAGAAAAGGTTCACGGACGCGCCTGTCCTTGGGAAGTGATTGATCTGCGAGTGTAAGCAAACTTTCAAGGATTCATTTTCTTCCTGCCTCGTGCCCAAGTTTTGGCGCTTCCTAATAAAAAAGAAAGCTGCCGCATCTGCTGTTTACTTACTACACTGCGAATGCGATACGCTTAAGAGCGAAGGCGGGCCTCTGGATCGCGTTAGATATGCAAATAAATGCCACGTAAGCATTTCCCCTTTCCCGCCTCTCTCTCACTGCTTTGCGCTGGCTGAGAATGACACCACTTGAACATATCTCCGCATTGTCGATATTAAAATTAGTGACCTTGTTTATTGAATGCAGCTTCCTATAGTTATATAATTGTGGCAGAGAGCCGTTTTCATATACAGTGGTCTAATCTGCCAACGATTCATTCGAGCCTGATATTTCCCAGAGAACACTAATGTTTCTACAGCAGATAAGCTTTTCTCACAAGCAACAGTACACTGGAAACCTTACGCCGCGAATAAATCTTAAACGTAAAGTAATGCAACTAATTATGGGAGTACCGTCAACCTTTTATTTTGCCGTGACAGCCGTTAAGTGCTCAAAATCGTGTATGCCCTGTCCGCTCATTCATCGTTACGCTGACGACGATCGTTGTCGTCATCGAGGACACAGAAATACATATTTTTCTTCGTCAAGCCCCATCATCTTGCCCATCTTCGCCATTACCACAGCGTGAAAAAAGAATATGCGACTTCTCTACAACCACCTCTACTGGGATTCTGACGTACTGTTGTGACACTACGCGCATTTGCTAGTCGAGCCAGGCCCCGCACACTTCCAAGTTCCAGGAATCGCCACAGAGGGCGAAAAATGAACCGCGGCGCGTTCCAGCATGAAGCGCGCAAGTGGAGCTACTGTAATTTGGTAGTTCACTTTAGTTCGTAATTTTTCTGCTAGGGGCGCCCAATGTGGCACAATATTTCCACCTCAATATTTCAGGTGGAAGAAAAGTGGAGAAACGACAAAAGACGGAGACGCACACAAGCACAGTTCGCGCTAGGGGATCAGAAAATTTGGGTGTGGTAGTTCATAGTGTTTCTTTTTCTTTTTTTTATTGTTTAACCTAGGTAGGACATTAGACAGTATAATAGCAAGAGCTTGGTGCCGTAACTCACCACCCCGTACCAAAGGGGACCCTCATAACATCCATCCATCCATCCATCCATTCATCCACCCATCCTATTTGGTTTATAAAGGTACATATAGTAACCCAGAAGCATACTTTACGTGTCATTGTTTTACGAATAAGCAGACCATTGTTTTATTGGACTTACGTTATTAACGTCTGTGCTTTATTACTTGAATAAAGGATTTGAGACCTCACCCAAGTGTGATAAGCAGCAGCTCACTGGTGTGGATTGCAGTCCGTGCAGTTTATCGATTCGAACTGTACGGTGGCAATATTTGCGAACGGTGTGGTCGTTTCCTTTGAGCAGCATCACGCAGGTTCGTTCTAAGTAGATAGTAATAATATCTCAGCCTGTTTATGCGTCCAACATTCTATAGCTGCCACCAAGCGAAAGTGTTTAAAGACGGTGAATTTTATCAGCGGCGTCGTTTCAGGGGCATAACTGCTCGAGGGCTTCCATCGTTAGTGATCTGCCACATCTGGCCGCATGACGACGTGTTGCTTGAAAAAAAAGATGTGCTGGCTGACGTGAAAATTCATCGCTGGATTTGAGCGCAGTCTCTTCGAAGGCTACCAAAGAAAGCGGATTAACCTTGCAACCTCTGGGCGGGTGCACCTCTGAGTAAAGAGACAGTGCTTCACATCCTCAACTTTGAGCTCCTTTGCGTGCGAGGTGGATAAAACAGATTCATGTAGTGATTTCTTGTAAGTGGAAAATATTATTTATTATAGAGTAATTGCTTTTTAAAGGCATTTCAAACGAGGCTCTTGCTATTTTGACACTTTGCTAAAATTGCTAATACAGAGTACGGCGTCAATAATAAATACTTTTGCCTGTTTCTGCACAAAGGATACATGGCGATAAATTCACTGCAAATTAGTGGCAAAGGTACTTCCGGTAATACAGTTAAATTATATTGCGCTGGAGACATAATAAAATGACTCTGTTTACTAACTAGTATTTGGCAAACGCACAAGCGAAATACACACGCAAAACACAGTGTTGTGTGTGCGTGTGTGTGTGTGTGTGCGTGTGCGTGCGTGCGTGTGTGTGTGTGTGCGCGTGCGTGCGTGCGTGCGTGCGTGCGTGCGTGTGTGTGTGTGTGTGTGTGTGTGTGTGTGTGTGTGTGTGTGTGTGTGTGTGTGTGTGTGTGTGTGTGTGTGTGTGTGTGTGTGTGTGTGTGTGTGTGTGTGTGTGTGTGTGTGTGTGTGTGTGTGTGTGTGTGTGTGTGTGTGTGTGTGTGTGTGTGTGCGTGCGTGCGTGCGTGCGTGCGTGCGTGCGTGCGTGCGTGTGTGTGTGTGTGTCATGAAGCGTTTTGCACACGTTCCTTGGTCATGCTTGTATCATAAACTCACTCACACTTACACCATAGTAATTGAGGATTTTTTTTTCTTTCGACTCCAGCCTCCAAAATGCTGCTGATATTTGCTGATCCCTTTGGATTCTATTGTCTCTGGGCATAATAGACAGCAGTGGATGTGTCACCTTAGGAAGTACCATCAAGGAGCCAAAAGCTTTACAAGGTATGTTTCTGAACACTTCAACTACAACCATGATTTGTTGATTTATTTGAATTACTTTTGCTTCACAATTTTTTGCTTGCATGTTTATTATGGCTTCATGATTCCTCTTTTCAGGAAGACGGACGAGAGAGATTATTGGTCTGCAAGCTGCCCACGCCAAGCCATAAGAAGCTCAATGGTCACGATAATGACAACAGGTCCTCTTGAACATGTGCCTCACCATGAAATGTTTGCAAGTTTACCAGATAGAGGTGTGTGAGCCCAATCAAGAAAGCAGAAGCCTACAGTTTTGTATCATACCGAGCGGGAATCCTAAAATTTTACATACATGCTTATTTGCTTTTAAGGGCATTTTATGACAACTGGAGAAGTAACTTGCTTAGGGCCAACTTGTTTCTTTTCAATTCGTTATAGCCATGACAACCAGAACCGAAACAATTAGCAAACTTGCCAATGCACAAACTCTGTCATCTGCTCTTTGCAAATAAGCTTGACAGGCATTGCCACCAAGTATCACATGCTCACTCACAACAATTTGTTACATGTAAATGCATATAATCTTAAATCGGTCAAATGCACCCAGTGCAATTTTGCGAAAATGCTACTTCATGCTGACTGAAACTCTAGCAGTCACTGCTCATTTTATTTTTCGATTTAAGATACCTTCATGGCCATATTGCACAAAAGAGGGGAGTTGTTTCAAAGTAGTAGAATAAAGCAAACAAATAAACAAGTGCAGTCAGTTCTGTTAATATGACAATTATCCTGATTATGGAATGTTAGCTACAGCTTCGCAAGAAGTTTGTTATCGGGGATGGCTGCGATACTTGAGAAGTGTAGTTACATACCTGGGGGGGGGGGGGGGGAGAGATGTACAGGAAATGAAAAGTTGAAAGGAAGACTTCGTGTAACATGAATCAATTCGTTTTTACTGTGATGGTCGACACGGATTGAAATGTACTGAGATTGCAGTATGAAGCCGACGTGAAGTGTCATGTGGTGGAAAATTTTTGCGAAATATCGAAAGACAGGCGACATTACGGCGGTTAGCTACTGGTATAAGCGCTAGGTTAGTTTGCAATTAGGTTATACTCTCAGTACGATTTTAATTAGAATGAAACCTGAAGAGTTACTTTTACTACTTCAAGTAACGCAACTGGGATCCCGTATTGCAGATGCATATTCAAGTTTGGAACGTATTAGAGTGTTCTAAAATTTTTGTTTTAACGTAGACTGTGCTTTGAAAAAGTTCCACTGTAAGTACCCGATCATATGATTAGCATTGTTAAAGACATAATTTATATTAATGTACCACTTTAAGCTATTTTTAATGTGTAGAGCAACGTATTTAAATGGCATGCCGAAATCTAAGTGAATGTTAGGATGCCAAGTGCTAGGATTAGAATTAGATAGGAATACGTACATTATTTTACGCTTGCTAATTACGAATGGTTCATCTACAGTTTGCATGAAATCAATAACTAGGCTATCCTTGCGCCGTAAGATATAGCTAGAAAAGGTATGTTCACACAATCGGCCTGCTCTACACTTCTCAAACAGACAATTCACTGAAACAATTTTACTTTGTCTTCAAACAACAGATGACAAACCTGAGTACAGTGTGTCCCCAAAAAGTTTTTTTTAAATATGCTCATACGAGTTCTGCTTAGCTTTCAGTCAATTAGCAGTGGACAAGCAAGGGAAGCCTCTACGTGGGAGCTTGTCTTCATCACGGCCCTCACAAACATGTTTGCTTGCTGAGACGTTAGCTCCAGGCTGAGGCTTCCCTTGCTCACCTCTGTTTCTAAGTTGAAGTGTTCATTTTCTTACAACCTCTTTGCCTTGTTTGTATAGACAAACCGAGATATTTCTTCTGCATGAAACAGTAAATTGCATTTTCCAAGGACCCATGAGCATTATTTGGGTTTACTTAATTGTTTATTTAGTGTCCTTGTTTATTCACACAATATTAGCAGAAGTCCTTCCTAGCACTGTTGTCTCAATACCGTTCCTTTCCAGCACTCGACTTGTGTCAAAGCCTCTACTGGCGCACCCGAACACCAAATGTGCAGCAGAAGTGTCGAGAGCAGGCAGTATGTGGAGTAGAATAGAGCGTAACGTTTATTTTTTTTTTACTACATTACATGCCTCTCGCCAATATGTTATGAAAACAATAGGATACTGCAGCTCGAGCTTAATTTGCTGACAGTACATCTCTGCCGAGCACTTTTATGTTTCTTTTTTAATGTAGCTGAACTCGTAGAACGCAGACGAATCATGTGAGTATGAAACGCGTCAAGTAGCGCTGTACCTAACTACAAGTACGAAGGTAGCCCGGCATAAATATTGTTTTCTGAAGCGTCGCTCTCCCTACTTTAGCGGCAAGCCGAACATGATGCGAAAACTTCGTTCGCTTTCAGCTTTCAATTCCATTGAATAGATGTCTATCTGTGTTTCTGTATATTGTAAGCTTAGTGTCTGAGAGCAATAACTCCACCTGACCTGTACGAAAATTGTGAGCGTGTACTACTTCATTCCCCATTGACAATAAACAATGTTAGCTGACTTGTTTCAAGTGTTTTTTCTTTTTTTACCAGTTGAGGCCTCTCGATCTCCTGGCGACATATTAAAGACACCTGTAGTCATGTTATAGTACCGCAGACAGGATGACTGCCCGTAAAGCGGTAACAAAATGCCCGAAACCAACAAGCGAGCACCGCGACAAGCCCCACCAGCCGCTACCGCAGAGGCCACATTGCTCACTACGTAATGATGATGATGATATTAGTTATGATTTTGTCAGTGCCATCTCTCGGTCGTATAGTTTAGTTCACAACGCCACCGTTACTCTTATTTCCGTTGCACTATGAACGGTACAGTTTCTCTTCTATAAGGTTTAAAAGTGACCTGGGGCGCTATAACGTAAAACTATCCCAAACTTTTCTATTCCAATTCTGCAACCAGCCCTGTGCGATTGGTCAAAAACTTTTTGGACTACTCCCACTTCGCCTGTCTGTTTTACGACGTCACGAAAACCGCAATAGCTCCCCATCTGATATGACGTGTACACACTGACTACGAATTATCTGACCGAACAAAAGAAAAATAGTTATTTCTGATTTATGCGTTTTCGCCGTCAGCCCTCGGCGATCGGTCAAAAGTTTTCGGGCTGCACCCACTTCACCTTCCTCTCACGCGACGTCATAAACCGCAAGAACTCACCGCGTTAAAGTGACGTGTATGCGTTAAAGATGCAGTGATATGCCGAACAAAACTGAATTTTCTTCTGAATAGCCGCAGGCTGCCCCGTTCCGAAAGGAATAAAAGATGGCTGCCGCCGATCGCTCAGGCCCTGGCTACTCGCACCTGCCAGAGAGCATGGGTTTATTTGCGTGTAATAAAACTTTTCGCGTGGCCGTGTAACGTTTTCGAGCACTTTTTGTCCCTTTACGACCTCGTTTTGCCAGCTCTTCTTTGCTGAGGATCCGTTTTAGCCTCATTCTTAAGGTTCCGTTACATGCCGCCGCGACTGTGGACGAGCCACCGCAAACTAAGTAAGGGAAAGCGGACCAATCGCAGACTCCGGCACCACCCTCTTCATCGGGCTATGGACTTTCAGTGCAGTGGCTGGGCACCATCGAATCCCTCTCCACTTGAACGTGCTCCTCGCCTCTTGTGAGCCAATTAGATAAGACAAGCCACTCAGTGTAGGCAATGTTATTCGTTCTTCAAGCAAACAAAAGTGACCTCTTATGAACAAGGAGAGCGTATGATTGGTCTGCTCAGACAAGCCTGCGGGTGACCGCCCGAAGCTTGCGTCGGCGGTTACGCAAATTTGACGTCAGAAAGAAGTTTGAAGTTTGAAGTTTATTGAATACTTAATGTAGATAACAAAAATATTGATATTTAGTACAGAAAAAGGTCCCATACTATAAACACTGTAGGGGGACCTTTTATAAATTTAAAAATACACTAATACTACTTGACAGCAAAAAGGCAGCGAATTATAATAATACGGTAATGCAAATACAAATGAAAATACATAATGAGGCAAAAGAATAATACAATGGTAAATATAAAACGATAAAGATAAGGCTTAAGCTTAAGTAAGAAACGAAGCAAACAGCATTAAAAACGACAGAATTGAAGTTGTGTTTGGAACATTGGAATAAAAACATATTGGAATAGTTTTACGTTATAAGGCCCCTGTGGTCGAGCGGCCTGAGCTTCCGCTCAACAGCGCAGGAATGTTACTGGAAAGTTTCGTGCTGCACGCAGTCTCCGAGAGCAGGAGGCATCTGAGCATGTATTTGAGAGGCCAGAACGAGCAATACTGTGGTGGACGAAGATTACGGTGCGTCTATCTCGTAGAAGTTGCTCTTCACTAGAATGCGTTGTGCTTTCATGCAATTCTTCCTTGTCATGCTCGTGAGAACACGGCCCGCAATAAAAGTGAGCCGCGCACGAAAATTATGCTGATTCGCCTCAAGCATGGCACATGCCTAGAATGAAGCAGGCGTCCAGAACACAGCCTCTTAGATAACTATGCCCACAATAAGGTTGTTGATAGAAAACAACTTGCAAAGCATTAGCAACGTCAATGCCAACAGCCACGTCGCGGTGACATTACCATGTAGTTCAAGTTGTAGTTGGCAGTATTCACAGGCACCAAGTGCCCGATAAAGTAGTACAGAGATTCTACAGAGAGAATGAATTCTTTCACATCTCGTCGGTGCCACTACTTGATTTCACTTGGGTCATAAGTTGCAGTAGAAGTTCTGGACGTAAATTTTATTTCAAGGAGACAAAACGGGGCTTTCAGAACAGGTCATCGGGTTTTAAAATCAAGAAGCCATAAACACAGCGATTGCCTCCTTACCGGAAGCCTCATCATCAGTTGTAGCAGAAGTTCTGGCCGTAAATTTTATTTCAAGGAGACAAAACGGGGCTTTTAGAACAAGTCATCGGGCATTAAAATCAAGAAGCCATAAACACAGCGACTGCATCCATACCGGAAGCATCATCATCAATTGTAGTAGAAGTTCGGGCCGTAAATTTTATTTCAAGGAGACAAGACGGGACTTCCAGAACAAGTCACCAGGCTTTAAAATCAAGAAGCCACAATCACAGCGACTGCCTCCTTACCGGAAGCCTAAATATTGATTTACATGAAAACTACAATACAGAAATGGTTCAAGGAGAATTCAGATTTGATGGTCATTTCAAACGCAAAGCTGCAGTTACGTTATCGCACAGAGCGGTGGAACCAAAGACATGTGAGTGTTACCACAAAACAAACAAAAATATATGTAATGAACGAATATTATCGGAAAGAAATACATTGAATAATAAAATGCTGCACCGCCGAGAAAAAAATAGCATTGCCATAAGCTTTTGGCCAAACAATAGCGAATACTCCATAAAAGTATGCATTTTAACTGAACAGGTGCAGCCTGCGACAGCCAATATCTGAAAGTTCTAAAGCCTGCCCATGTGCTTATTTCGAATTCTGTAGCATGCAGTACTATTTCACGTAGAAAAGGGATTACGTACTCTAAGGCAGAGAAGGTCATAAATTATCTAATCCATGCTATTACTCCCGTGCTATTACATAAATACATCTACCTTTGAAAAGTTGTAAATATTTTATTCATATGTATATCATTTCATACTTAAAATTATAGGTTTATACAATGACACGCTTCCATTCTAAAAAACAACCCTATAACCGCTTGGTTATAGTCCCGTTACCCGCACTCAAAGAAACAAACATATAAAACGCTGATCTTCACTACGGCAAAGTGCAGCTGCCGCAGTGATTGGGTGCAGAACAACAGGAATCGCTGAAGTAGTTTGCTGTCATTTCACCTCCCGGCTAGTCAGCGCTTGTCATGATACAGTAATGAAACGGACCGAATTATTTTGCACTATTTCGAACTAATGTAGCAAATTCTTATGATGTGGATCCCAAACCGACACGGTATATTCCAGCTTAGGGCGAATGAGTGTTTTATATACCATTAGCTTCAGAGACAAAAGTAATTTTGTGAATTTACAATGAAACTATCCGAGCATGCAGTTGGCGTTACAGACAACTTGACAGATATGAGTATCACATGTTAGATTACTACTAATGTGAACTCCAATGTACTTGTCTAAAGAGGCGCTGTCGAAACGTGCGTTATTTAAATTATAAATGGGTAAACTGGTAATCTTTCGTGACACTCACATGGATTTGCATTTTTATTGTTTACTTCCAGAAGCCATGTATTACACCTGTTAAATACGGCGTTAATTTCAGATTGATGAAAAGCGGCATCGTTTGGTCGTGTTCTTTCTGGAAAAATTACGGAATTATTGAGAAACAAATGAACGCAAGAGGCAACACTAGATGGTAAACAGTTAATATAAAAAAGCAACAGAAGAGGACCGAGGACCGAGCCTTTGTTACTCTAGAGTGGACTGTGCATTCTTCAGAATTAGACCCATTAGCTAAAAGAAAATGATGGCGGTTAGCATGAAAACTTTCAATCCAGGTATAAATGCAAGCATCAATATTAAAAAGTTGTTATATTTAAATGAGCAGTTTGTGACAGTGTTTGTTGAAGTCTTTAGAAAGTGAAGTAAAATGCAGTTAGCCGAAGACTTATGGTCAAGAATGGTGTTTAGTTTGTGTACAACTGGCGTTAAATGAGTTTCACACCAATATGAGTTGCGAACAGAAGTAAAAATGAATGTGACTGCACAGAATTAGCTACATGAGAAGCCAAGGTATGCTGTAGTGTATTAAATTGCAGTATTTGCAATGAGCGAAATTGCTATGTCATTTAGAGGGGAATGCTTATTGCCTGATTTATGAATTGCAATTACCTTCCCGACTTTCCACTTGGAGGGAAAAAACACCATCGCTGAGGGACTGCTGACAAATTTTAGTTAGAATGATTGACATGTAGACAACTGTGCTTAGGAGGAACTTGGCATTAATATGATCACTACCCGGTGCAGAGGATGGTTTTAGCGACCTAATGATGCCTGAGAAACTATGGCCCCTGATAATCAGAGGAAACATTTCGTCATGGCCATGCGGTTGTAGGAGGGCGGAGTGGCATGAATGGGCAAGGAAAATTTTTCTGAAAGCTTAGTTTAGTATTCTGGGACACTTGGTGGCAAGTATAGCATAACCACTAAGGTCATTGATCTTTATTATATTATTGTCCTTAAAGTTAATGATGCACAAAAAAATTTGGTTAGCTTAAAGCATGGAAGGTAAGGCGCTGCCAGGAAGCTATATTTGGTGGCCTTTAGTGCCTGCACGTATTCATCAGTGCCCTGTTTGTACGCTGACCAACCATAGCTAATTTTAGCTAATTTAAACAAGCGCTTTCTTTATTAGACAAGCGTTTTAGCTGGCGATAATACCTTGTTCTTTTTTATGCTAGAGGTGATCGTTTAAACAGAGATACACTTATCTGGTGTTTCAGCAACATTAATTACAGAGATACTTCAGTTTGACTGGACAATAAAATTCGCGTATGTATTCATCGAGAAATACCTTGAGTGCATTGTTAGTAGAAGGTCGGCCTTGTTATAACTTCTTAATATCTTCATATATTTAATGAATTTCGGTCGTTCGAGGCAGCCTCTAAACGTAAAGATCATGGTCGCTGATACATGGCAGGCACCTTATTTCGGAAATGGGATCAGGTCGTGTAGTAAAATGAAGGTCAAGTGTACTGCAAACAGGCGGCGTTTGTGTCCACGTAAATGCCCAAATAGCATTTGCGCCCAAGTGACAATGGCAGTGTCCATAGTATGTGTCCACTGGCGTTGACAGCGGTCTCTCACCCTTATAGTGTTCGGCAGGTAGCATATCACCGGCGCTTCTGTGAGGGAGATGTATGAGAGTTGACCGTCATAGAAGATATTGCCGAGTTAGCCCGTTATTAATCGCCAGTGTAGGGCTTGTTTCCCGTAAGCCGAACAGCCAGTTGTGTCCGCTGCAATATGTGCATAGCTCTATGTACACAAATTTCAGCAGCCAGCATAATACGCGAAGAGATTATGACGTAAAGGATTCCATATGCGCGAGTTCCGATGATGCCAAATCAAACGCGAGTAAATTATAAATTTTGTTTTGTTTTTTTAAATGTCCCTATCATAAAACATACTCATATTACAGCGTAAGCTGCTGTGGGCTCATTCAAACAGCCGTTTAGGTTGGCGATGGTGTCCACCGCCACCTCCTCCGCCGGTGCCTGGTTTCCATAGCAGCCATCTTACTTTCACTTTATTACCTTAAAGGGCCCACTGTGGAGGCATTACCTAAGGCGCGGGTGTACAAAAAAGAAAACACGTTGACCATTCTGGATGAGTTGTGAGCTTTTACAGCATCAATGAAGGTGTGGGTTGGTGGTGGCCATGAGGCTAACGCCATGAAGTAGAGCTACCGAGCTATCGCCGGGAATGAAAGAAAAAATACCAATTTCTCGCCGGCATCAAACCCGAGCCCTCTGCTCGGGTGTCAGCTACCCTGCCACCAAGCCACGCCAGCGCTTGCTAGCACGCAGCGGGAAAAAAATACCCTACAAACGCGCGCTAGCGCGCGAGGAGACGCGCGATGTGATAACCGCGTCGCGTAGCGTCGACACGTGCACGTGTTGCATTGTTGTCGCATGGCGTTATACTAGGTACATGTAGAAGATGCAGAAGTAGCAGTACCAAGCTGTTAAAAAAGTTTCAGGAACAAAAAACGTTTAGGCAGATGTATGCAAGATGGCTTGAATATATATATATATATATATATATATATATATATATATATATATATATATTGCGTAGGTGATTAAAGCAACCTGGCTAGGTGATACGGCAACGTTTTAAAGGGGATGCCAATAAAGCTTCACCATCATCAACATTAGCATCCTATCGTGGCATTTGCTCAGTGACTCGGGATGCACGCCGCTTAGCGTCCATACGTGCGCCCTTTGCATTGCAGTTGCATCTTATTACACCAGGTGGCACGTCATGTAGCAGTTGTATGGGTAGCGGTACAAGGTAAAGTCTTGCAGAATAAATAGAAGATTCTGGGGATGTATAAATCTTGATGTAGTGGAAAACAGCTATGGCATGCCTGATTAATTCAAGCTGGCTAAGCAACTGTTTCTCATCGTCCTCTTTCGACGGAAATGCCATTAAGTCATCAACATCATCAGTAGCATCGTACCGTGCCGTTCGTCACGCGATGTGCCATTCGCGCCGCGTGACGTCAATACATACAAACTTTCCGTTGCAGTTCTATTATATTCCACGAGGTGTCCCGTAATGTAGCAGTTGCATACAGCAGTTGAATGCTGTATGTAGCTGGACCTGGCCAATTAAAGAAAGGCTAGGTGACTATTTGTCACCACCTTATTTCGAAGGGGATGCCGATATACCTTCATTATCAACATCGTCAACAACAGCAACGTACAATACCACGGGCCAAGAGATGGGACATCTCCGCCATGTGGTTTGGATACCTGTGATTACTCTTCTGCACATGGTATGGCGCTTGCTCGCAGAGTTCTAACCACTGCTGAAAAAAACAAATCGTGCAGTTACGCGTGCGACTTCAACCAGGGAACATTGGGTTCAGCAGGCAGCTGTGCAGAGAACAGGACAAGCCGCAGCACAAGCCGCAGCTCACGGTCGACGCCGTGCGAACAGTTCAGATTGTTCTCGTGAAAATGACGCGACGGCTCTGTAGTGCGCCGCTTCTCCAGTTTACGCAGTGACTGTGCTCCGTGTGCCGCCCAGGCCTGGGACTCTTGTCACACTGTGATCGTTGAGATACGAAAAGCACGCTAAGATGGAGGGTTGAATGGCGAATGCGCGTTGTCTCGTTTCAACTTTGAAGCAGGCTTTCTTTTTCTGTGTCAGTAACCTGGTTGCGACTGCGTAGGTTTCTTTTTGCAAATATCCCTTAGTTTGCGCGCCTGATGCTGGGCATTTTCTCCCGAGCTCGCTTGCGGACGTCAAACTTTCGTTGTACGGCGCTGCTGCACGATTGAGCATGCACCCGCCGTGGTTGCTCAGTGGCTATGGTGTTGGGCTGCTGAGCACGAGGTCGCGGGATCGAATCCCGGCCACGGCGGCCGCATTTCGATGGGGGCGAAATGCGAAAACACCCGTGTGCTTAGATTTAGGTGCACGTTAAAGAACCCCAGGTGGTCAAAATTTCCGGAGTCCTCCACTACGGCGTGCCTCATAATCAGAAAGTGGTTTTGGCACGTAAAACCCCAAATATTATTATTATTATTGAGCATGCAACATAATTCTGTATTTTCCTTAAGAGGGACTCTCATCGCAAGCCCGAAGCATGCATTGACACCTGACCCTCGGCACAGAGTTTCTAGCGCGACGACAAAAATAGATGAACTTATAGGCTTCTGTGAACTTTAGTGTGTTATGCGCAATCTGTTTCCCAAAACGGAAGCAGCCGTTTCCGAGAAGTTTGTTTTACTGCTTCACTGATCAAAAGCAATGACGAATGTTTCTAGTGTACCCGAATGACATTTCTTATGTAACAAACAACTCCAATGTTCTTTTGCAGCAGCGACCTGTCCGTCAATCACTTCTAAAATCTGTCAAATGAAAATAGACAACGGCCGCTCTTCTGTTGTATTCGTGGCCAGCGCAACCTTCAATATCCCTGACTTCGAATAAAGGTTCTATATTCATCCTCTGCATGTATCGTCAAGCGCTTACTGCATGCGTGTGGTGCAGTTCGTGCGACGCGGCTTTCTTGGTTTTGTTCGACCTAAGGCAACTTAACTGAACATTGAAAATTAACACGCAGAGACAATGATTAAAAACGCTCTTGGTGCATCCACGTATTTCTGGTGCAGTGTAGGTGGCTGCTTTAACTTTTGTCGGGAGTCTTGTTTGTATTTCTGCGTGCTAATCTAAGATTGTGCATTTGCGCACCTTGTTTCTGTCTTCCTCTTAACGTGTTCCATCAAATTCTAGACAGGCTCCAAGCTAACAAACTCAAATCTTATACTCAGCGAAGCTTTATATAACTTAACTACTACCATCGCTTGCCGTCATCGCGGCCTGGGATGGGCACAAGGTAGATAAAGAAGTTTTGAGGACGAGAAATAAGGTTAAGGTGATGTATACGAGAATGCTAGAATGAAAAGCATATGGTGCATACCTGATTAAATCAAGCAGGCCAGGTGACTAATTGTAACCGCCCCGTTTCAAAGGCGATGGAAATAAATCACCATGATCATCAGATGCCATTTAAGGCCTTCTGGAGTGTTTACGCACATTTGATATAGTTGCTTGCTTAAAAGTGTGTGATTAAATATGCGCTGATAAAATTCCTCAGGATGTTATATCTGCTTATCACAGATTCTACGTCATTTGCACAATTCGAGTTATTACGTAGTATATTGACAGCAAGCAGTAATGTGTGTAGAACATATTGCAGCGTTTTAAATAAGGTCGCGTAGGTATAGTAGATATTTTTTATTTGCAAATTTTCTTCGATTGTCACCTCCGCACTGAAAAAAACGCACATTGGGAAATACTAGAAATGAATCATACATGAAACTTGTAATGGCGAGGTAGAAATAATGCAAAGCTTCGCTATATAGATCAGTTTCCCACACTAAATCCTGACAAGCATAAGATATTAGCAAAATAATAGACTAAACATTGCACTAGTCATAGAACGACAAGAAATAGTGCAACTCACCAAAGCCAGCGACGTTGTATAAATTAAGGTAAAGAAAGATGCTGACATTACTTAGAAGCTGGAGGTGTTAGCCTGGCTGGATGCCTGACAGGTTATTCCACGGGCAGCTTGGTAGTTACGGTATACGCAGTGGTCACCAATATATAGAAATAGCGCACACACTCAAAGACACACACAAACACTATAGGGCTGATCAAAACGTTTTAATGCCTACATTCTTTAAAACAAGAAGCGACCTTGGCGGTCTCACCACGCCGATGGTGCTTCGTTAGAGACCGAGACTATGCCCTATCGCTAAGCTCGAGTAGCACGTTTATTTTGTATGTGTAATGACTAAAAGAACCAAGGCGTTGCTGCTACTGCTTGGCCCATAAAATGAATAATGCTATAACCCAGTGTTGGTTTCGCTGCCTGCCTTGAGTTTCCGCTTGGTGAACTGCTTCTGGCACGTTTAAGTGCCAATAAACACCGTTATACTTCACGGTCCAAGCAGCAGCACCGATTCTTCGACTGTCTTCGTCATTACAGCCATTATTTAATAGGCATAGTTCTCCGAAACATTACAGCCGAGTTTGGCCACGCGTGCGTCTTGTGCTTAATTTTCTGAGTACCCGCGCACAACCACAGAAAGTGATAATTCTCCACCGTAGACACAGGAGCCTGGCTCTTATGGCAAGTGCCAGGGTTATCAGTTGCAGATCCCGACGCCCAGGTAAAATGTGCTGATGGACTGGTGCACTACCTGTATTTCTGTGGCTGCAACAGTGTTTTTGGAATTCCTTAGTGTCTCTTTTTTCTCAACATGAAATCCGCCAAACAAAAGAAGGCATAGGTTGCGCAGGAAGTGCTACAAGGTCATCAGATATTATTTCACAACTAGCGACCTTGTTAGGCAAGTTATATTGAACTACTCGCCGTTATATTAAAGAAACAGCACAAACCCTAACTACTCAAACGAAACGTAGTGAACATGCATTTTTTTATGTAAATCTGTATAAGAAGACGTAGCATCATGCATGACGCCGGCCACTCACTTCCCGTAGCCACACAGCAAATATAACACGTAGTTCCAAGTCTGAAAATTAAAAAAATAATAAGAAGAAAATGTTCATGGGAGTCCGAACATGCACTGAGGTATAAATAACACAACTTTCACATACGCACTTTTTATAATGCTGCACTTCTTGAAACGGCGTCTCGATCCTCTTTTGCCATTTTGTTAACACTTGGGCGCTATAACGTAAAACTATTCCAAACTTTTCTATTCCAGTTCTGCAATCAGCCCTCCGCGGTGGGTGAAAAAACTTTTTGGACCACCCCTATTTCGCCTGTCTGTCACGCGGCGTCACAAAAACTGCATCTCGTCTGATACGACGTCTACACACTGATTATGCATGATTTGACCGAACAAAAGAAAAATAGTTATTTCTGATTCGACGCCTTTTCGCCATTAACCCTCGGCTATTGCTCAAAATTATTAATCAAAAGACTAGCGCATATAACAGGGACACAGACGGAGAAGACGACAGGACGAGCGCTCATCATGTCGTCTTCTCTGTCTATGTCCCTGTTATATGCGCTAGTCTTTTGATTAATGATGGCACACCAACTATCCCAGCTTTCTGCCTTGATTGCTCAAAAGTTTGCGGGCTCCACCCATATCAGCTGCCTATCCCGCGACGTGACAAAACCGCAAAAACTCGCCCCGTCAATGTGACGTGTACGCGTTAAAGATGCATTATTATGCCGAACAAAACTGAATTTTCTTCTGAATAGCCGCAGGCAGCCCCATTCCGAAAGGAATAAAAGATGGCTGCCGCCGATCGCTCAAGCACTGGCTACTCGCACCTGCCAGAGAGCATGGGTTTATTTGCGTGTAATAAAACTTTTCGCGTGGCCGTGTAACGTTTTCGAGCAGTTTCGGCACGTTTACGACCTTACTCTTCCAACTCTTCTTTGCTGAGGATCCGTTTTAGCGTTATTCTTAAGCTTTAGTTGCATGCCGCCGCAATCGTCGACGAGCCGCCGTAAGCTAAGGGAAAGCGGACGCTTCCCTTACTAACGCACAGACGCCGGCACCACGCTCTTCGTCCGGTTATTTTCAGTGCAGTGGCTCAGCTCCATCGAATCCCTCTCCACTCGAGCGTGCTCCTCGCCCCTTGTGAGCCAATTAGATAAGACAAGCCGCTCGGTGTGGGCAATGTTATTCGTTTTTCAAGCAAACAAAAGTGACCTCCTATGAACGAGGAGAGCGTTTGATTGGTCTGTTCAGACAACGCTGCGGCAGACCGCCCGATGCTTGCGTCGGTGTTACGCATATTTGACGTCAGGAGATTGGAATAAAACATATTGGAATAGTTTTAAGTTATAGGGCCCCTGTTCTCTAGATGTTTGCTGCTGCTCAAACGTATTTGGCCCCCTGAAAAATCCGGTTGTCATTCCCGCTCAGCGCTCATTCGGCCTTTACGCTCTTTTGTCTGCGCTGAGCGTAGGCACTCTTACTTTCGCGTGGCAGCGGTGCTGGCTTGCGTTCAGCGCAACTAGCGACTCACATCATTGCTGTTTCCAGGACTCTTAGACACTGTTTTGTGAGCAACTGAGGTCATGTTTCAATCGCAAAGACGAACGAAGCCGTTATTTAAACAAAACATGTTATAGTCTACAAGCAAACGTAGACTGTGTAAAACAGTACAAACGCGAACAAACTCACGTTCACAGAAATTTAAAACGCACGCCTATACAACACATAATATTTGGGGTTTTACGTGCCAAAACCACTTTCTGATTATGAGGCACGCCGTAGTGGAGGACTCCGGAAATTTCGACCACCTGGGGTTCTTTAACGTGCACCTAAATCTAAGCACACGGGTGTTTTCGCATTTCGCCCCATCGAAATGCGGCCACCGTGGCCGGGATTCGATCCCGCGGCCTCGTGCTCAGCAGCCCAACACCATAGCCACTGAGCAACCACGGCGGGTGCCTATACAACACATAACGTTATAATCAGCAAGATAAAGTTAACTGACTCGCCTGCGGGTAGTACAGGTGGCTCCAAGGTGGACGATGGATGTGTTATGGTGGCCGGGGTCAGGAAGACAAAGACGAAGTGTCGTCGATGTGTGGCACGTTCTAAGTGCTCCAACGTCTCAGAACAGGTCGAGTCTTCTAGTGAGGCGTTCGATTTTCGCCTGCTGGAAGGCCCACTAGCTATGCGTATTCGGACCTCGTTAAGAGGAAGCTTTAGCTTGGGTGCTCCTATCTAAATACATGTAAAAGGAGAACTCGTTTTTCTCGGCAACAATTGCACCAAATTTGACAAGCTTTGTTGCATATAAAAGAGAAACTTAAAATGTAGTGATTGTTTGTTTTGGATTTTTGGTTTAGGTCGTAAATCCTTTATTAAATATTGCCAAAAATCCGAAATTTTCATGAAAAATGAAACAGTAAAATTTGCAACTCTCTAACTCGGCAAGAAAAATGGCCTCACAATTCTGTGAATTGCATTTTATAGTACATATAAAGCGGAGAAACTTGATATGTTACACATGAATCTAAAAAAATTCAGCAATATGCATGTATAGCTCGTGCACAACTCTTGCACACAATGTAACAAATTCACGTAAGATATAAATCTACATATCAAATTTGTCCGCTTTGTATGATCTAATGAATGGCGTTGACAGAACCGCGATTTCTATTCTTGATGCAGAGCTATTAATTTATAAATTTCGTGCGTCTATGCTTTCTAAAACAGTAGAATTTTTGAAACCTTTTTTCGCACAAATAAGGCCCTAAATTGAAACTCCGCTTCAAGCAGTCACTAGAATTTTAATTTTTCTCTTGAATGCAATAAATTTAATTAAAAACAGTCCAGGGGTTATCTCAGAAAAGCGTTCTTGCGTTTAACATGTATTTGAACAGGCCGCGTCGGAGTTGGGGCCGAGCTAAAGCTTCCTGAGTAATACTTGTTGGGTGGATAGTTGGTGCATGTTTCCAGAAGAGGGCTGTAGCGCCGAAAAAGACAACACGTAGCAAGCGAGACGGGACAGGCGCCTGTCCCATCTTAAGGCCTCCCAGGAAGGGAGGCCTTAAGCTTCTTCTTAAGGCCTCCCAGGAAGGCCCCACGTGAGGCCCGCAAATCAAGCCTGTGGGCGAACGCCAGACAAACTAGAAGATAAAAACCCCGGAAATGAAAATACACAATCAGCCGCTGCAGCGAGTACAGGCCCACGTCGTCCTTGTTGAAGTCCTTGAGCTCGGGTCCCCAGCCCGACAGCATCAAACCTTGGCAGCTGCCACCGGGACCTTTGCTCGCCGTGCTGTGCATCGACTCATACGACAATTTCTATAACAAATGGCACTTCTGCCTTCTGAGGAGCGACCGGACCTTCCCAATGCCCACTGTGCAGCGTGACCTTTGAGAACAACTAGATTAGCCGACCTTTCAGTAGTAGAACGGTGAATCGTAGTTCACTGAATGCGGCAACGTATCTGTCGTGCAGACACTTTGGTGGCCATGGAGGAACCAAAAGAAAAAACAATTACTCTTATCCCACGCACTTTGGGAATTTACGTTATGCGAAGCACTATAATAGTAACTAGCTATCTACCATTCTTCGGGGTTCAACAAAATGATACCAGGTAGACCGACCTGTCCCTCTAAAATGAGTAGTTGTGCTTTTCGGTCCCGTGTGCGTGACTACAGCATCACGGCGACAACCACGTTGTAGATGATCGTATGACGGTTACGGCATGATTTCTGCAACGGCCGTTTGGCCCGAGCCTACGACATGGCGATTCGTGGGTTCTACGCAGTTACCGGACGAGCGTAATCGAGAGGAAGTCGGATCATGTTGTCCTCTGCCACTAGGTGTTACACATATATGCATATGACTATTTCATGTGGTGTATGCTACAACAACGATGAAATTTGCACTTCTGCGAAGAAATGGAAAATGGAAACTCACCTGTTTATCTTTTCTACTGTTCAGCTAGGTCCAACCATTGCCTCTTGGCACCATGCTCCCTTCTCATGGAGAATTATCCGAGGCCAACACTCGGGATGATCTTGCCCGTGATTACACCACCTGGCAGATTGCCTATAATCGTTTATGGGCCTCCAACGTTAGTCAGAAAAAGTCTTTTATGATCGCCGACAGCTGGAGGTGCACTTCCCTCCGGGATCCCCCGTGCTGCTGTGTTTACTGTGACGTCGACGTATGCGCAAAACTATCGCAGTTAGGTGACCCCTACCACGTCATGCGTAAAGTCATTACCCTGGCTTAAGTCGGTCCGCTAACTCCTAGATCTCCATTGGCCACAATCACGAGTGACAAAGCCCATGCCTGGTGCCTTCAACCACGTCACTCTGTGCTCAAGCCCTATTTGCACCGGGAAAATGATACGGCCCACGGCGGGTAATATCATGAGCAGTTGGAGGTTGTGAAACTTCACACGCTGATTATTCGGTCGTCGATGCTTGGACTGCAACTACAACGACAGTGCGACTAACACGTGCGTTCGCTCGCGCTAGCCTTACCATTGCTCTAGCGTTTTACGACAAATTGCTACGACTCTTCTTTGTACACTGACACCCCGCTCCATCCTTATGAGGTCTGATCCTCCACCTGCGCTGTTTTTACAACTTCTGCCCCTCTGTATAAGTGAATAACTTCTAGCCTATGTAAAATCTATGTATAACTTTTTCTTTTCGCCGCTTTTCTGCACTTACCATGCCAAAACAAAACTTTACTTTACAAGCAGTGTTCGCCTTCTAACTCTTGTTCCTATTCTTGCGCTGTCTTTCACATAATCGAATCACATCAATTAGCCCATCTCTGTCCTCACGCTTGTGCAACTTTTCTTGTAAAACCATATGCTTGGTATATAGTTTCTTTTCCGAATGATTTAGCCCTAGAGTTTCTGTCAGAGACTCCCAGAAGATAGCAGGAGGTGCGTGACTTCTTTAGCTCGAAAAAGTTTCTCGAAAGTTGCCAACTGAAGTTAGGTACGCTCCTCAAACAGATGTGATCGCGTATGAGTGACATTGGAAATTCCACTGCTACATGCCTTGATGGCCAAAAGGTCATTGGCCTTTTGAACTGATTTGTACGACCTTTTTTTTTGGGGGGGGGGGGGGGGCACTTCATTTGTATCCACGCCCTGCTGTAGACCAGCGTTAGCCTAAGTACGTTCGCATTATATTTTTGAATTAACATGCGTGGCTCAAAAGAAGCACTTTTTTCCTTGTGAAGCGAAAAAGAATGTCAGGCACACATGTTCTGCACGAAAACACAGTGGGATGATGCGAAGACAAATAAAGGAAGTGTTCTGCTAGGTACGCTAAAGTGACAAAGTAAAAGAAAGATTACAGGGTCTGTTAAGGTCTCTCTTAAGAGGTGAACGGCGAAAGCCTACCCTTCCTCGTCTTATCATTCGCCTCTTTCTTTTTGCCTCTTCTCTTTCTCTTCTTTCTTTTAGTCATTACTGCTCACTACTAAGCATATGCAGTCATTTTTAATCAATTGTGGTCTTTACAAGCCGTTATTAAACAGGTTGGTCATATCCTAGTCATTAGTAGTAGTTATTATTAGTCATTACTGGTAATTACTAAGGAATATTAGTCATTTCTAATCAATTGTAGTACTTACAATTCGTCGGTAGACATACTGGTCATTTCATTGACATTAGTAGTCATTACAAGTGATTTCAGCCATTATTAGTCATTACTGGTCAATGCTAAGCATTTTTAGTCATTTCTAACCAGTTGTAGTCGTTAGACGTTGTCCTTAGACATATTGGTCATTTCATAATCTTTACTAGTCATTACAAGTCATTTCAGTCATTATTAGTCATTACTTCTCACTAGTAAACCCGCCGTGGTTGCTCAGTGGCTATGGTGTTGGGCTGCTGAGCACGAGGTCGCGGGATCGAATCCCGGCCACGGCGGCCGCATTTCGATGGGGGCGAAATGCGAAAACACCCGTGTGCTTAGATTTAGGTGCACGTTAAAGAACCCCAGGTGGTCAAAATTTCCGGAGTCCTCCAGTACGGCGTGCCTCATAATCAGAAAGTGGTTTTGGCACGTAAAACCCCAAATATTATTATTATTATCATCACTAGTAAGCATGTTTAGTCATTGGTAATCAATGATGCTCATTACAAGCTGTCGTCACACATATTGGCCATTTTGTAGTCATTAGTAGTCTGTACAAGTCATTGGTAGTCATTACTAGTCATTATTAGCCTATACTAATCTCTATTTTAACAGTGTCCCTCACTAACTCTCACTGTCAATCATTTCTCATTCTTTAATCTGTCTTTAATGTGTCATCATATGGCGTGATGCTTTGGCGGACACTCCGGCGATCAGGTCGGTTGACACAAACTTCACCATGAACCTAGAAAGGCTTTCGCATTAAAAGATTCTTCGACTTTCCATCGCTACTGACCAGGCGGCTCGTAGCACCCAGCCACGTTCTCGTTGCCTGTTCCAGTCCTGTCCTGTGCCACGGAGACCTGCGCAAGCTTCGAACCATCGCCACTCACCAGGCCCCGTCCTCAGGCCCAGCCGCCAACCTGGCACTACCATGTCCGACGGCGAGACAATTTGTCAGGCCCCGGCACATGCTACGGAAACCATCTGACGGCCAGAGCCGTTATTTGCCATGGTGGCGGTCCCAATACAGTCAGCAACAAGTAAACCACAATGACTGAACGATCAGGATTAAGCTGGGGTCAATGTAGTGTATAGACGTCTGTGATAGTTTCCTGCTGCTAACGCACGCGCAGTTTTGATTGGTTAGTTTTATTTTGTGTTGCGTTCCACTCGTGGCATTTTGGTGTCCCTTTCGGTCTCCCACTGACCGGAATCACTGACAGGCACCCAGAAGGGAAAACGGTGTTGTTTTGTTTATTCTGAGTACATCGTGCCGGTTTTTATTATGAAATAATGGTCTTCCTGCCAGCATGTCTCTTCTTTTTCAGCATGGTATTTGCGACTAAAAGAACTGCTGCTGCTGTTGCCACTGCTGAGGGTATCCTCCCCAGCTGCCATAGCCACCATAACCGTCATAGCCACCATACCCGCCATAGCCGCCATAGCCTCCGTAACCAGGGTAGCCGTAACCACCATAGCCGTAACTACCGTAGCCGGGACTTCCCCAACCGAGGCCATATCCAGAGCCGCCAACACCCCCTGTAAATATTCGCATCAAAAGTTTGGTCCAGTTAGTCAAGGTCCTATTGAAAGCGGCAACCCAATGCATGCGTTTGTAGGCAATACTACTTCATGCGATCATTATCTTGGATATATTTTTACATTGAGGCGTGTGAAACAGAATAGAAGGAAAAAAATTGAAGACCAGCGTATGTCTCCCGGAAAGGCTCATAGCCGGGCCGATTAAGCAACTTCCTGTCCTGTTATGTATCAGGATCGTAGGCACAACACGAGGGCAAATATCGTTCTTGTGATTTGTCCAGCGGTCACGAAACACAAAACTAAAATAACGAATCGCACAGGACGCGCGCGAACGCGCACGCCGACATGCGCATTCACGTTTTACAAAGCTAGTCCAGCTGTCACACTACCTACTTTCTAGAACGTACCCGACGGACACGCTGTGAAGCATTTATTGGTATGAGTGGAATCAAAGATCGTTGTTGCAAGGAAGCATTTCGTACGAATCTTTTCCTCCTGATTTCGTTGTTTTCTTCATCATCAATTCCACCAAGTGGCCAATTGCAAGCAGACCAGGGCGCGACCTAATTGGAGCTAACATATACCAGCGTAAAAAGGGCAAAAAGGAAAAGAACCAATACAAAGCACCACCTGGGGTTTAGGTTATATCAGTTCTCTAAATTGTGCGATGTCATATGCAAACGTTTAACTGTATACTAAATAGGGAACCTCATGGCGACGGCGATGGCAGAAATGCGCCTAGAGTGTCCATATAATTGCTATCGCAATAACATTAATTGTAATAAAGACAGTTGCGCTATAGCTTCCCAGTGCTGTCGCGCACGTTACTAAACGAACGAGTGCAAGGGATACATTTTATGTGTCCACGTGACGTTCAAGACACCTATGCTGTTCTGTAGGTGCTTTCAGCATAAATTGAGATGTAAATTTAAACTTAACAGACCGAAATGCCTGATACGTATAATTAGATTAAAGTTCAACATGCAAGCTCTCACTAAGAGGTATCTCAGCTTGCTGCAGTGCCCAGTGTACGCTTTGAACGCCTCCATTAGCTAAATATAGCAAATGCAAGTGAAATTTGAAACACAATAGTTGACGCATTCAAAGCACATTCGACTTCATGTTTGAACTCTTGAAGTGCAATAAAGGGACACATGTTTCATAAACAATTTGCTCTACGCATGTTTAAGCGCAGTGCCGATAAAGCTTAGCATAAGAAATCATTTTCTTAATGTTAGATGTAAAAATCATGATGTGCTTTTCGATCTAATAAATGGAAAGACTATCAAAATAGTTTGGAATTATGGCAGATCACCTCATATGTATGCGAATATTTCTCTTTCTTTACATTTCTAGGTCGTTTGTCAAACACTAGCAGCCTCAAGATGACGAGAACATTCGCACTGCGAAAGATAATAACTACTGCTAAAATCGGCGCACATGCAATGAAAATGCGTGCAACACGAGGTAGCTAGTTATCGGGAGCGATCAGAAATCTCAGTTAGGCGCTTGAGCAAACAAAAAGAACAGCTTGCTCACAATATTGGTTGCAAGGGGAGCTAAGAAGTGCAAGAACTGGCTGCGAAGGGACACTATGGTCAAAACAGCCAAGCATGAACACCTGGCAGAGTTTACATTGGAAGGAGTCCGAAATAACGCGTTAAGGAGGGGCCGCCATGGGTGCCGCCTTCAAACTCAAGTAGGCTTCAAACTCTCACCCGGAGAGTTACTTGCACGTATGTCTTACCAAAGCTCGAACTTGATCCTAGGCCTCCGCCGAAGGCGTCCCGTGTTACGCTGCGCTGGACTGCGTCCACGCAGCAGGCCGCCAACACGGCGAGAACGCAGACTAGGAAGAGGCGGGCCATGGTTCCTGATTCCGGCTAGGAGCAGGGGGTGCAGAACCCGAAGGAACCGAGGCCTTTTTATATGCCGAAATTTTACCCCCGCCAATCGATCATTTTAAAGCCTAAAGCTACACAAAATTTCTCAACAGGAAGCAGCTCATATGCACATTGTTCGATTCCTTGTCTCCATGCGCTATTGTGTGAATGGATAGGGTTTTCTTTTTTTTTCACTTGTTTTTAAGGGCTCGCGCATAAGCGAGACAGCACGTAATTGAAAGCCTGTTTACGCTCCGCGATAGAAAATGCCTCGCTTTTGTGCTATGAACTTGACAAAAAATCTTGCCGAAGGGGTTGTTAAAAATGGTTTATCTATGATAAACGTGTACAACCTCACCGTTTAAACGTTTGCCCTCTGAGTGAGGAAAACGTCACCAAATATTATTGCTAATGCTCACCAATGGCAACGTCAAAATACTACGCATACCACGGAATTGGAATACGGACGGAGGTCGCAGAAATACGAAGTAGGGCCAAGCGTGGCAGACATCTTGAAATATTACCGGATGTAGTCCACAATGCTCTGTAATGCCTTGTTTTCCCTGAGGTTGCAATAAATAGGTAAATAAATAAATAAATTAATTAATTAATTATAGTTTGCAAGCGGCATTGAATGGGCCAGAGGTGGTCAATATACGAGACATTTCCAGGTATTTTCCGCACATTTAGGCTAAGCACATAACGGACGTTGTTTGTCTTGCCAGCAAAGGAAATCAGTTTCCTGGTTTTCCTAAATACGACAGCGTTTCCCTTTTCCTCCTGCGGCTATCTTCTACCGGCCTCAAACTTTTATGATGCAGGTGCAATGTTTTTTTTTTTAATGCGCCCTGTCGTATGACCACGAAATCTCTTGCCTTACCCGGGTGCTGAATGTGCAACCTTTCAGAAATGTTGACGTGGTGGACAACTTCGTTCACAAGTGGTTCAGTATTCAGCCACAGATTTATTGCACAGTAGAACCAATCAGCGCCTCCTGAAATCGATGCTACCAGTGTTATTTGTTTATTTGTTGAAAAATATGTCACAGACCACTCCAAAACCCCGTAAGCTGGCGGATGGGGGGAGCACGTACAGGAAGTGTCTGTGCAGTAATATACAGAAATAAATAAATACCAACAATAAGAATAATAATAACGATAATGATAAAAAGAACACCGGTAATTGCATCGGATACATAAAAACAACAATAAAAGGTGAGTGATGCCCAATAAACGTGAGCGGTAAACATAAACCTATGTTAAAATGCACACGATGAGCAACAGCTAAAATGAGCAATACGCGAGCGTCACACACATATTTGTGAAACAATGAAGCTTTCGGCTGTGAAAACAACGCAGGGAAATTCGGTATTGGAAAAGGTATATAAATAAAATTTAAATAAAGGAGGCAGCATAACATAACATTTTTATTTGAAAAATAAATTCCGACAGAACTCATGAATGATGACTGTCCATGCTAACGTGATTAACAATCGAGCAATGTAGTGAGACATCGTAGTTCATAAGTCATGTTTATTTAGCATCTGTATTGCTAATTCAGAGATGTCCGTTGCTTCGGTCATATGGCACATACTTTTGTATCGTTTACTTTAGAAGAGGTAACTGCTGGGCTAGTTGGTGATCTTGCATACTGAAAAGATTTTGCGCCAAAAAAAACAACACACACACACATGAAAGACGACGACCACCACGGGCACCTGCCATGGTTGCTCAGTGGCTATGGTGTTGGGCTGCTGAGCACGAGGTTGCGGGATCGAATCCCAGCCACGGCGGCCACATTTTTCCATGGGGGCGAAATGCGAAAACACCCGTGTTCTTAGATTTAGGTGCACGTTAAAGAACCCCAGGTGGTTAAAGTTTCCGCAGTCCTCCACTACGGCGTGCCTCATAATCAGAAAGTGGTTTTGGTACGTAAAACCCCATAATTTAATTTTAATTTAAGACCACGGGCGCTACTTGATGAGGGTTTAATGAGGGTGAAAGCACTCGACATATATAGCCCTCCAAAACACCGCGCATGCGTACAAGGCAGCACGGAGTAGAAAGTTTTATCAGAGTAGGCGCGATATAAACTTTAGCTAAGAAAAACTTCAGAAAAACCGATGTATCACTAACACAGTTCGAACCCACTTTCTTGATGTAGAAGCCTTCCAATGTTTCACGCGATGTCTGATGCCTGCCTCTACCCAAAATACTCGCATGGCGGAACCGTGGAGAACAATCGGTGCAAGCCCTGCAGTGATCCACAAGTGGATCACCTTCATTATTTTTTATACCTTTTGCATGTTCCCTAAGCCGGTCGTTCACACAACGCCCCGTCTGTCCAGTGCAGGATTTCCCGCAGGAAAGAGGAATTTCATATACGACGTTTGGGGCACACTTTACGAAACGCTGGCCATGCTTCTTCTGACAGCCAGGTATTTGGCTTTCGGAAGCTATGCGACGGCTTAGCTGGGCAAGCTTTTGGGGAGCGGAGAACACCACCGGTACATTATACCGGTTAGCTAATTTTTTCAGGCTGTGCGTGACTTTATGGATGTACGGGACCACTATAGGCCGCTCTTTTTTCTTCGGCTCTACCCTGCTTACCCTAGCCTTCAACTTCTTCAAAAGCGCTTCTGCCACAGGGACCAAGACCGACTCAGGGAAGCCAGCTGCAACGAATCTGCCCAATTGGTTGTCAAAACTTGCTTGCATCTCATGCACACACGACTTCCGGAGCGATGACTCCAGGCCGAGGTTAGCGATGCCTCTTTTCACTACCTTTGATTGGGCCGAATTGTACAGCAGGAGCCCTTTTTGCGTGAGGGGAGTAAACCCAGCAAATGTGCCCATCTTAAAACTTTAACTGTAAATCTAAAAAGTGATGCAAACCATTATCCGGTAGCTCACAAGTAAAACATAGCCCTTTCCTCAGGTTTCTAAAGTCATCTGAAACACTGCTTACTATAGCTTCATTCGAAACGGAGCACTGCTTGTTTAAAACCACTAAAAAGGCGTCCATGTAACGGAACACTTTAAGGACTTTGTCATTAATAAAATGGTTAAAACTATCGTGTAGAGAGCGATCGATAGATTATAAAAAGATATTGCAAAGTATAGGGGCTATGCAGGAACCTATGCATATGCCTTTCTTCTGCAGGTGAGGTTGTTCGTCAAACAAGATAAAAGTACTTCGAAGATAAAATCTCAAAGCACTTAAATTTTATCAACAGGGATACCAGCGGCGTTTTGGAAAGCCACCGGGCCGCTCTCGTCTATGCAATCTTTAACAGAGGCAAACAGGTCCCGATAGGGCACTGAATAGGGCACTTTGCTATGGCACTCACTTGCCAAGGTAGCTCAGGAGCATGGCAGTATGACGAAGATTGCATGTTATTTATTTATTTATTTATTTATTTATTTATTTATTTATTTATTTATTTATTTATTTATTTTCACATACTGCAGCCCCTGGTGGGGCTATAGCAGGAGTGGATAACACGATATAATATAAAAAGAAATACAATAGGCAAGAAAGAAAGAAAGTTAAGCGCAATGTTGAGGGAGCACACAAGAATTCGTTTAATGGAAGAGAGCGGTTGGTTCCTGGTAGCGAATTCCAAGTTTCACTTGTTTTTGGGAAACAGCTATACTTAAATGTATTAGTTCACGCAAAAAAGGGTGTAATGTTAAGCGCGTGATGTCTGCTACTAGAGGAGATTCTTGCAAAGGTGATACATTCATTATGTAGAGGCTACAAAACGAATAACTAATGCCGGGAAGAAATTTTAAAGAGTTAACATGTCGCTGTTCGGCGAGAGATGTTAGGTTGAGTGAGGACAGGACTGACGATGGCGAGAACTGGTGGTCATAACTTCGAGAGATAAATCTAATGGCTTTCCTTTGGATGGCCTCAACTTTGTCTATTTCGTACTGCTTGTAGGGATTCCAAACGATACTACCATCCTCAAGTATAGGACGAATAATAGTTTTATATAACAATAATTTAGTGTAGCGCGGAGAATTAGACAGCATACGACGTAAATAACCGAGCTTTTTGTAGAGCTTTAGTTGTAATAGAATTAATGTGCTTCTATGACGTGGGCGCAGAGACAACGTTCGAATGACGAAGAAGAAATGATGTCTGACGAACGACAAAGGCGGTATGATGACAACAACATGACGGCAGCGATACGACAATCCTTAAACGATGACGATAGCATAACACCGGCAGCGTGACGACGACAGCGCGAAGACAGTGGGATGGCAACTAGTGTAAGGCGACGACGGCGCGACGAGAGCAGGATGACGAAGGTGGAATGACGGTGACGGCACAACCGTAATATTGTGACAACGGACGCATGCCAGCGATTGTCTGACTACGACGCAAGGACGATGATGGCATGACACTGCGCCCTAATCACGACTGAATGACGACAGCTTCATTACGACACAATCACGCACGAAGAGCGTGTACGTGTCGACGAAGGTGGTACGACGACGACTTAATGACTATAATACGACGACGTTAATGAAGTGACGACGATGATAACACGGCCGCGTGACGACAATGGTATGGCGACTACTGTGTTGTGACGACGGCGTAATGATGACGGCATGATAACTAAGTTAGAACGATGACCAAACAACCGCAACAGCATCGCGAGGAAGTTATATCAAATGCATGACGAAGACGCATTGACAACGATGATTTAATGGTACGAGGACAATGACATGACAACAGATGTATGACGACAATGGCGTGATGACGACTGTATCGCGAAGCACGTAGGACGAAGGGGGCGTAACAAGAGTCGCATGACGAAGCTGGAATGCCGACAATGGCACGACTGCGGTGGCATCACGACAACGGTATGAACGCAGATGCACGAAATCGACTCTCTGAAGACGATGGTGCAACAACGGCAGCACAACACAATTGACGATGGCAGGATGCTAGTGATAGAATGAAGAAAAGTTATTCCCACCGATAGAACGATCAAGGTCATACGAAGACGACGGCACGATGACGATGGCATGGCGTTGCTTAAGTGATGACGATAGTGAAACAACAGAGTGACAACGCCGACATGACAAGGCTGGTATGACGGCGGCAGTGTGATGACGACGGCATCACGAGAGCACGATGACGAAGTTAGAATGACGATGACGAAACGAAGATGACGGAATTATGGTCACGAGCACATATCTAGTGGCCCAAGCAATTAGGACCACTGGGCCGGCGTAGAAGACATCACGACGACGCCATAACGAGAGTCCTATCACGAAACTAGAATGACGACGATGCAGCGCCCACGATGACATCCCGAACACGAACCTAGTCGCCCAAGCATCAATGTCACTTGGTAAACATTCATCTACATTGCAATGAGCGCACAATTAAGGGATTCAGAAACGAACATTAAAAGATGAGCCCCAAAAATGAAGGAAGTGGAAATACGTATAATATAGTCGAGTAATTGCAAAAAAAATGAATTCTAACAGATTACTCTACGAATACGCTACGTGTCACAATGTTAGCAAGCTGGGACGGACTAATTGCCTCCGAGTTGTACCTCATCTCCTTCTCAAGCGGACTATGAAACGGGTTATACAAAATGCGTACGAACGTCAAGTGCGTTTTCTTTAATGTCCCGGCTGGGCTATTGGTGCTAACGTCGCTCTTTCGCCGCTACAAAACATCCTTGCAACGTGACCGCGTATCTTGCTTTACTGTCCAATTAAACGAAAGACAGTTATTAAAGACAGTTATTAAAGACAGTTATTAAAGAAAGTATTATCCGATCGCCGTTTATGTTCCAAAACGGCGATCTGATATGTTCTGTAGCGCCAAACTCCGGATAATACTTGACCACCTGGCGACCACGCGGCTAAATCCAAATATGGGGGTGTTTTTGCATTGCGCCCCCAACGACGAGTGGTCACCGCGACCAGAATCCAGCTTGAGACCTTTTATTTTTACACTTCCAAGTGCATAGCAGCACCATAGGGTTCGAAGCGTTCAAGAATCAAGAGGCAGAAATCGGTAACTGCGAAAAATTGAGCTGTTGAAAAGAAGGTGCAATTACCATATAGTCGCTTTTATTTCTACTAAAAGCGACACTTGTGGCTCCCCAACCCAGAAGATTATACTAAGTATTCTGGTACACAATATTTCTTTATCTACGCGTCTTTACAGCCCTTAAGTGTACTAAAAGTGTTAACACATCCGCAATTCATCTTTTCTGGCAAGTGTCCATTTCTGCAGAATATAGATTGGCGTTGCACTCAATAGAGTCTCCTTCTTGCTCCGCGTTGAGGCACGTAATTCAATTATCATTCTGTGCAAGAATCGCAAGTTAAATCATTTTTGCCATGGTACCGGCACAACCATGCTTGGATCTCATGAAAGGCATGCAGTAAAGCAACTTCAGCCCTTGTATTTTTTGCAGCGCATTATCGCAGGACAAAACCTGTCATGCCAAAATTTGCGCGGCCAACCTGCGATCTCTGTAACAGGAAACGTGCGTATTGCAACCCCTGCTAAACCAGCTATAAATATAGCAGATATGTAATAGTAGAGACAATATGCAGGGTACCAAGCGACACTACTAAACGTAAGAATTGTGTTGCTGAAAAAAATAACCAAGATGGGTTTTTCTGAGGAAACAATGGTAATAAAAGAGACGGAGATGCACGTATAAGAACAGGTGGTTAGGAAAAGAATAGTGTAATGCAAGTAAGCCTACAAGAAACAGCCTGGTATAGCATCACAATAGTGAATGGCTCATGCATAGAAATAACACGTTTTCTTAGGTTTCTCTAACTTGATTTCCCTGGTTGGCTTTTTTTGTTTCCTTTTAACTATTAGATGGCAAGAGCTGCTGGTAGTCCGTCGTTTGGTTTTGCCAGCTGGCCTGTCAGGGGGAATATACTTGAACGAAGCTATTCACTTGGCAAGCCAGCGTATTTTCTAGTTTCAATGCGAGGGATACGACGGCTTGTGTGGTAAGAACGCCTCAACAAGGCGTTCAACGACCCAGCATATCCTTGGCACTGGTGTAGCGACCAACAATCTAGAACAAATAGCCGCTGGTTGGTATCTGCTCAACTTCCTTTTCTACCGGCGAATCACTGCACTGTTTTCGTTGTATGTTGTTTTCGCTCCTCTATCGTCTTTCATTTTCATCAACTTTCGCTCCATTTTTATGAGGCCAGTGCTTTATCTTTGAGTTTTTAGCCGGAAGCTGCAGTCATTCCGCAGCTTCAGCGCCGCCGGAGCCACTCACTTGCTACGCCAGGTCTCCAAAAGAATCATTTAACTGTTCCTGTATGTCAGACACCACTCACAGGCCAGCACCTTCATCCGGTGTTTCAGAAACCAGAAATATTCACAAAGATAGGACCTCACTGCTCCTCCTATTTTTCTGGACTATCAATGAAGCAAGGATGTCACTGTATTCAATGTTATTTCAAAGACACCTTAAGGAGTTAGTGGTCGAGAAAATTTTCACTGCCAAGGATTCGCCACACAGAATCCCTCAATACCTAAACTGCTGACAACTAGCTGCCCACGAGCATTAATCACGTTGAAAGTTACCTGTTGAAGTCCCCACATAGGTCTGCAATCCTTCGAGCAGGGCAGCGGCTTCAAAGGTATTTTAATATCGCTCCTATTAAAACTTTCCGGTGAGAGCCCACCTATGCAGGGGTCACGCTGAGACTGAGATTTCGCACCCGCATTTGTACAGTAGTGACCTCCAAAGCAATGCTGCAAATACCTTCAATAAACAGAACGATGAGAGCAATTTCCCCGTGAATGCACAGCATGTCACTTCCAAACAAAAAATGCCTAAATTCTTCTGTTTCCATTGACGACACTACCAGCCATACATGGGTACCTAGCTGGCCAGCCTGGGACAGGGCCTTTGTTAATATTGGCACACTGCCTAAAACAAGCTGCAGTTCAGGTAAATCACAAGACCCAAACAGTTCCACTGAATCAGAAGTGACGCCTCTGGTTGAGACAGCACCGCAGTGGCTCCTGAACTGGAAGCTAACGGAAACGGTATATGTTGTCGACAAACCCGAAGCCAAGTCAGCTTGGTCTCAGTGAAGTACCTCAGAGCTATTCGAAAACAGCCGCGCATCGGTGTTGAGCGCATCCTTTGTGCAGCAGCCTTCGAAAGTTAGAAAGGCCCCGCAACAAGACGACAGAACAAATTGTAAGGGCACATGGGTACTTATGCTTAATATTAACAGGGACATGTGACTTTGCGAATGGCGTGTAGTGCGTAAATAATGTAACTGGTTGAGTGTTAGAGTAACAGGATAAGTGTAGTAAGAGATGAAACTTACATTGTGTTTATGCAAGTTTGTACGCCTAATTTATGCATTAGAGATGTGCAGTTCCTTATGCAAGAAATCTACAGTCGGTGTGATACAATGAGAATGATTAAACCGACCCAAACAAGGAAGACTAGAAATATCTGGAAGAGGCTCTCTTCCTGCAGTGGACATAAATAGGCTGTTGATCTCGACATGATCTTGAGATTGGGCTCTTTCGGATTCGTCTGGCATGTCCTTTTTCTGGTTAGCTGCACTCACTGCATTACAAGATGAGCGCTTATGACCACAGTGATTATGGAACATATTATAATTTATAACACTCTATAACCAAATATAGCATGTGCAGTCATGCGATAGAATTGGTTGATGGACTATCGCTGTCAAGGACCGCCGTCCTGCAGGGTAAAATATACAGCCTAACAGTCCTGGTAATTATTATTATAATAGTGATGGCGATCATTATCATGACATGTGCAATGATTAGGAAAGCTGTATTTTTTTAAGTGAGGAACAGCGTGCAAGTAGCGCAGAGGATTGTACGTTAAAATATTTGATATTCTCTTGGACACGTAATTATAGGACTAAAAGTTTATTTCAGGGCTCGGTACCTAAGCCCGAACAATCTGAACGATATTTGGTTAAGCAGTACCATAAAGTAGCACAGTCACATTTTATCGGAAAGTGTAGGGATTTCCGTAGTTGCTGTATTTTCTGGTCGTTAACGTATATGTCTTTGGAAGTTCGAGCACTCTAACATTCCCAAGCCTGCAATATTGCAAGTGTGCTAACAATACAGCGGAAATACAGCCCTCCCTTTTATCCGAAGCACTGCAGATATTGTTTACACTGACAAGGTATATCAGGCGAGCAAGGAACAATCGTATGCTTGGGGATATGCCATTTAGCAGAACAATACGTTTGCGCTCCAAAGGCACCCTTGAAACCAAGGACTTTAGGCAGACTCACAGTTGTTCCGCGTACTGTAAACATATGCATCACGAACACTTGCGCGAGTGCTCACGTGGGCAGAGTGCTGATCAAATTTCTGCAGATGATCACAAGCCGAGCTAGTAACAACACAGTATCGAGATGCGACAATACGACCAGCAAAAACCGATCTGAATGTTTTCCTGGATCAAATAAATCAACATAAGGTACACTTATTCTACGACAGCGGCTCATCTCTCTAGTTGTCAGAACGTTTCGCATATCAGCTCTTTTCTCTCTTTTTTTATAGCAAGAAATCTATTTACAGTCACCCGTCCTTCCGTCTTGAATTCGTCACATCTAGCCCAGTGGTTGAAGAGACGAACGCTACTTCTGACACCACATGCCAATTACCCATTTACTTACAAACACAGTACACAAGTTAAATTCTTATTTTATGAATTGACAGCACAAGTTTTTCTCTGTAGAATTGAAGACGGTAAGTTTTCCAACGTTGTTATTCTAGTATGACTACTTAGACGTTTACACACAATAACTTTAAAGCTGCCACAAAGTGCGCTGAAGCTTTGTTTAATTACGCGGTGTCTTAAGAACGTTTTCTTTGGAAAGCCTAAAGCACTGTGTTATAGTTCATTTTTCTGTTCATAAATCACAGCAAAACACTCTACGCAAATCCGTTTGAGGTCAAAAGAGCAAAGAACGTATTTGCATGGGTTAATAGCTCATTATGATCACGCATTGCGCTTTAAAGCAACAGACAGTGATGCTCGGTTAAATCATTACGAGTCACAAAAGTATTTCTTCTGTCAATAGGCACGGGTCATCCGACCTGCTGAGGAGGAGACTAATTGAGGGTTGTTCAGGTTTCTGTTCACGGATGGACTGAGTGCCAGCCCAAGCCCAGGTAAGCTTAAATGGATTCGGTTTAAGATAAAAAAGTCCTATGTGGTATGGTTACTTAGAGCATCAGATGTGACATCTGGCATACGTAGCTTTCCGATGGAATCACGTGCATGGACTAAACAAGAAAAAAAATCGTACAGAGATGCTGCTTAGCTCTCCAGGCCTTACGTCTACCTACGTTGCAGAAGGAATATTTCGTGGAAACGTATTATTTCGCAACTTGAGCAAAAAAGGTGGTTGTGCAAGCTGAGAAGTCGAAATAAGGTACTTCTGGTGTCCACATCTGTATCAGGGGTTTTGCGTGCACGCCACGCATTATGAAAATTTCCCAAAATAACTTTGCCTTTAGGGAAACACGCTTTTAGTGTATTACGCAACGTTCGTAGTCCCAGCTTAAAGAACAGCTGCCTAGCCACGTTTCACTATAGCATTGGCATGTGTGATGGTAGTTTATGTGGGCTGATTTGCGTACTGTGCCGATGCAATGCGGAAAGCCAGAGTTTAGTGTCCGCCTTGCCTCCGTGGCCTTGTCAATTCGCCTTTGCTGCCTATTCACGCTAGAAATGAACGCCATAAAGCACGCACTGGATATATATCAGAAATATCGTTCCTTGAGAGACGACACCTGCTTCGTGCATAGACTAGCACTGCCTATTAATCCCGATCAACAAAATCACTTTTACCATTTCTGGAAAGCACTGTTCTCAGAGATATATTTTCGACGCTGTGTTGCGTCATATGCATGTTGTTTGTCTGGTATGTGCACTGCGCATATCAGTTCATATCCAATCGGTTACCATCTGGAGTATCATGCTGGGAGTGCCTGAAAGCAAATTTCTGCAAGATTAATTAAGGGGTCCTTCTAGTTCTGTCTTTTCTTGCGTGTTGGTTAGCATGATAGTGCAAGCAATGACGCGCGTTCTCTTAACAGACCAAGTGTCATCACAGCAGATACCCGTGGGAATATTGCACGTTACTTTCCCTGTCTGATCCTCGCATAACCCTGAGCGAAATATTTTGAACAGTTTGACGCAACCTATAGGCCTACACGAAGGCTTTACATCGGCAATTTAAAAAGACAGCCTTTTTCAGTGACCAGTAGGATTAGAAAACTAGACCTCCATCACGTCCGCTTCCGGTTTCTTCCAGGCGACTCTTCTCACATGGTGTGTCTCTGCTCTTCAATTAAGGGAATTTCGTCTCGCTTACTCTACGTAATGAACAGAATGACTGCAGTAAAACACGTGCCCTACTCGACATGCTGACAAATGCAATAATAAATTGGCATTTAGGTTAAAGTAAATTACGTACGCATGTACCTCCCAAAATGATCTCGCTTTTGCTTCTCATTCTTTTTTTCGAGCTTTCTTATATCTCATTTATATTGAATGTCCCTAAAATTTGTTGCTCACGTAGCACGATTTCCTGACGGATCCTCCACAGTCGATATGAGTCGCAGTTGCAGATGGCAGCATGGGGATCAGCGTATCACTAATGTCTACGTGTTGATTGTAGCGCCGGTCTTTCCAGCTTTCTTGAGGTCCAGGAAGTTCCGGGTGTGCTTGATTGATCGTAACTTCCGGTCAATTTCACTCTGCGCTGACAGTATTTTTGAAAACTCCCAAAGCCGCTCGAAGAGTTTGTGGTTGGCCCTTCAACCTTTATTCCAGAAAACCATTACCCACGCTGGCGCCCTGAACTATAGTGGGGTATCTAAACAAAGTGCAGCTGGTGACAATGATGATTATTTCCAATTGCATGCCTTTAAAAATGCGCGTACACCAACCCTGCTCGAGCAAATCAGGTATTATGTACGTAAATTGCAGGCTAGCATTTCGGTTATGGCGCTTTGATCTTTCTTTTCCTCATTAAAACATCTCTGTGTCTATGTTTACTGGAACCTGTGATGACCCAAGCTCTATCAATGTCTTCCCTGCTTCTAATATGATAAGCATTGTTTGGAAGCTTCACCCACCCGCCGTGGTTGCTCAGTAGCTATGGTGTTGGGCTGCTGAGCACGAGGTCGCGGGATCGAATCCCGGCCACGGCGGCCGCATTTCGATGGGGGCGAAATGCGAAAACACCCGTGTGCTTAGATTTAGGCGCACGTTAAAGAACCCCAGGTGGTCAAAATTTCCGGAGTCCTACACTACGGCGTGCCTCATAATCAGAAAGTGGTTTTGGCACGTAAAACCCCAAATATAAAAAAAAATTAAATTAAGCTTCACCCAGTTTTCGGTATCACCATCAGAACCATCACCATTTCTAATCAGCCTTTTTGTAAGTCCACTGCATAACGAAGGCCACTCTCAGCGATCTCCAATTACCCCTGCCTTACGTTAGCTGATTACAACTCGCACCTGAATATTTCCTAATTTTATCACCTCACTTTATTTTCTGCCGTCCCTTACTACAATTCCCTTCCCTAGGCACCCCTTCTGTAACAATAATGTTGCAGTAGTTATCTGCCATAGGCATTTCATGGCCGGCCCAGCTCCAGTTTTTTCCTCTTAAAGGCCATGTGCAATGAAATTTTCTACCGCGTAAAAAGCCCAGTTTCAGATAATTTAGACATGCAGTAGCCTCTGTGCAAAATCTTACGCTTGAAATACAGGTAAATGCGTCATAACGATATGGCAGAAATCTATGTTTTTCATACCGAAACTGAAAAAGAACGCCGCCATTATCGCCCGGTGGAAGTAACGTACAGTGAAGAATGTGGAGAACAATCGCTCGTGCTGTCCGCTTTCCTTGCTTGTATCCCGTTCCGGAGTATCAGCGAACAGGTCCCGCACGTCTGCTACCCACAGAGTTAGTATACTTTGTTAGCAGCTTCGTGCGCTGTGACAACGCCGTAGCGCACCCGCCATGTTCTTTTAATGCGAAGTATTGTGCGAGTCCAGCCGGTGTTCTCTATCGGTTTACGTTCAAAAGCAGGGCGAAGGGCACACTGGGGTGGCCAAGCAAAAGGTGGGGTATAGTCCGGCTTAACCAGGACGCGATCCACGCGTAGCACAGTTATACTACATCTGCGAAAATTGGACGTTTTACAATTTAGTATGACGGGCTCGGTAATAGAACATGTCCTGTCGCGCGCCGGATCAGCTAGCTTGTCTGACCAGCAGCATGCTGTTCGGGTTCACTGAAGTGAGCGTGTTCCGTTTGCGCCTTCGACAAAGAAGCGCTCGCTCGCCGCGCACTTATCCGCTAGTGCTGCGGCAACTGATGCCGCGCTGCTGCGGATCACGTTTAAAGAGCAGGGCAATATTTTTGCAATCCTAAAGTCTCCGACATAGCGCATACGACTTCATCGGCCGCTGCCTGGGACGTTGGAAGCGCCGGACTCGTCGACCAATGACATAACTGCCGCCATCTGTAGTAAAGGTTGATAAGTAGCTGGTGCTTGGCACGGCCAGGATAGAGGGGTTCGGTGCTAAGTGTGCGGCCGTGGCAAAGCCTCGCCCATATCGCTCTGGCGGCATTCGATTCCTAGGTGGCTTGCCGCCGCATCTACACCATTGCCACCGCGTCGCCTGCTCTTCGTGACAAATGCAGGATGCGGTTGCTTTTCGCTTCTGGCACTGTGTCAGAAAGGATTTGGTTCGTCGACTTCGACGTGCCCCATGTAGAGACGCACGAAACAGCTTCAGGATGATGCGCTACCGGGAATGATCGCTCGAGAATATCGCCCTTGAATAAAAGTTACCTTTAAACGTGCGCCATCGCGGCATGTAGTACTTATAGTCACCCCAAGAAAGCGTTTGCCAAGCAGACCTTGATGGGTAAGTCAATGTGCTGCTGAAATGTAGCTTGTGCAGCTTCGTCAACTGCAGTTCGCATGCTTTGTGCGCGGTGGCTTGTCCGCGTCGCACTCGCCTGCGGGGCCGCAGTGTACGCTTTCGCTCTGAAAGCTCGGACAGGAAAATGCGTTCAACCACCCTGCGCTCAGCGTTGTGTACTGCACAGCCATTGCTCGTGTTCGAGTACGTATTCGACCACCCGACGGCCACGCAACGCATCGGCATTCTTGCAGCAGCTCAAATCACGAGAGCAACAGGGACAACGCGCGCCGAGAGAGGTGCCCGTCAACGCGCAAATGATGAGTGATTAAGGCACCAGGCTGCCTAGGCGCAACCTAGCGCAACTGAGTGCTCAACAGTTGCGTGCGATTCTACAGTATATTCGCCATATCCACATCATTATCGCTTTGCCGCCAGGTGTACGTGTCGTCTGCATAGGCGCTGCCTAATAACTGTTAATAACAAAACTAGGCAAATCCGCATCGCTACCGCTTTGCCGCCAGGTGCACGTGCGGTCTGCATTGGCGCTACCTAACAGCTGCTAATAACAAAACTAGGCGATTACCAGCGCTGCGACTTTGCGGAGATCACTTTGATAGTATACGCTTAGCATTTATAGTTAAATTAGCCAAAGCGAAATTTTGTTGCAGTTCGCCTTTAATGAGAACCCGAATATCGGCTATCCCCATCTACTGTAGTATCCCCAGCGCTCTCTTCTGGCATTTTAACGATACGTCTAACGTGTTTCGTTCCATCACTCTTTCCACTTTCCTTAACTTGTTCTCGAGCTTCTCTGTTTGCGTGTAAGTTTCTGCCCAGTATGTTGGCGTCGATAGAATGGAATTATTGTACGCTTTTCAACGACAGGGATCAGCTCCCATGGAGTCAGGGATTGGTAATCTCTGTTGTATGCATGCACCTTAACCTATTTTCTATTATTCTGTAAGTTTCCGTAGCATGATTAGGATCCGTAAGTCACCTAGATGAACGTACTCCTGCACACTCTAGAGACTGACTGGCAATCATGCGTTCTGGTTTTCTTGCAAGGCTTTTCGTTAAATCCGTCTGCGTGTGACCTCTTTCACTCCAACGTCACTCACGTTAGTTAGTAGGATTCTTCAAAAAATTTTGGAAGCCGTTTTTCAAGATTGCGGCCCTACCTTTATCTCTCACTCCAGGGATCCATTGTCCCCACCGGCTCTATTTGAAGCATTACCGGGTGTCTCCATGTCAGAGAGTGCTCTACACCAACCACTGAAGATGCCACGTGCCGCCTCTGCTTGTCAACCGCGAGCAAGACACCTGTGTATGGAATTGAGGGCTGAGAGGTATGCATGAAATTCGTTGTTGATTAGCGTATTAATGAGCAGGTGGCCTAAGTCCCTGCCCCCCCTGATGGTGTACTAGCTAGATGGCCAATTGCCGCATATGCCTAAACCACCTGTGCGAATTTATGTGTTACGTTTTGATACGCTGAGCGGATCTGCTTTGTCCCAATCGCATTTCCCGTTGCGAACCCTTTCTTTTTTTCGATCCTGAAGGAGATGCGTGGTGTTCCTCCTCGTTCTGCGGAGATTCAGATTGCTGCCGTATAACGTTGATATTTCGAGGCCGTGCGCAAAAACCGACAACCGCTAAAAACTCTAAAAGGTGATGGATTAGCGCAGCAGAGAAGCAAATCCTCAAGAATGTTTCGCCGCCGACAAAAAGTTCGCACCTTCGTCTCGGTAAATTAGGCTGGTAAATTTTCTTCTTATTCTATATTACCAGCCTTGGTTGAGATATGAGTTCATAACGTGACGTGCTTAATCGATTGATTCACATTGATTCACTAATGAATTGAATAAAACATATTTATATGTATATATTACATATCCTAACGAATAGTTCCTTAGTAGACTAGTCTTGGGCCTGATGGGTAAGGCTTATCCCAATGTCAAGTGCGGTTCAGATTAGCGTGATTAGATTACGAAGTTAGCTACATTGCTACAATTTAATGAGAAATAGATCACCGACCAAGAAAACGGATTTAGTATAGATTTAAATGACGTTTCGGCCCCAACACGGCGGGCGAAACGTATTTTATGTTTCGCTAGCTATCTTTCTCTCGGATTGCGTTCTTCTTTTCATCGTGCCTCTTCCGCACTGAACGGGATTCGATAAAACGCGTGGTTTCATCGGCGTCAGGCTTTCTTACATACTTCAAAGAATATATTCTTATTACAACCACATATTTTAATCCTGGACCCTTCTGTACAGTATTCCTGTATTCTTACGCATTGCAATTTATTTCATCTGGACCTCGGAAGACTCAGGAAGAAACCTTGGAAACGGTATGCACCGTTGCCTATGAAAGTTCGTAACAGCAAACAGATGTGGAAGCAAACAAGGTCAAAGCACTGAGTCATTGCAAAAAAAAAAAGAAAAGTTGAACAGAAATGATCACAAAGGCGCGATGTGCTAGCCCAAAGGCGCCATAGCGCAATACAAGGTCAAGAACACCGAAACAAAATTTTTAAAAAAGCAGCACAGTAAGCTCCGAAAATAGAGGCGGTGGCATTGTCGAAATGCGGCTCCAACGTTCGCAGTAGCGTAAAAGAGTCAACAAAGGAACTAGGCGAATGCTTCTACCTACGCGTGATCGCGCATCGAAGAATCACACTGTGTTGCTGAGCAAATCGCCGGACAGCAGGGAAGGGCAATGTATGCACAAGTGAGTCATACACAGTCCAAGACAGTAGCAACAGTGCTGCACAGCACAGGCCGAGAAACTAAACCTTCGAGACAGCATGTCGTGCGTCATACGCACTGACCTTGCAGCCGGTTTCTCAGGGACATGCGTCTTAAGAAAACGTTCAGTTCACGGTCACCTTCCATTTAAACATTGAAGTATGCGGTAAATACAATATTGTCCTCCCTACGTTACTCCGCAGCAGACTTTAGTGAGGTATATAAAATTTATTTGAAGTTGAGTTTTCTCGATCATTAGAAATAAAGCTCTATACCTTACCCATTTATGCGTAATACAATATTCGGTTCAGTTCAGGGTCAAAATTACGACATTTAGAAATCGCATAGGAAACAAACTTGCATCCCAAGATGAGAGCTGGATAATTCTACACCACGAAGTTATATCGCGGTTCACAAGAACCAATCAAAACTGCATTTTCTGGACTGTTTGTGATCTTGCGTGTTCAATACTTGTATAAATGATGCAGCTCAACATAATATTGAAATGTATAGTTTATTCGCAGCACCTTAGAAATGTGTCCTTTGGTTCAATGCGACTATATATATATATATATATATATATATATACTATGTATGTCGTAATTCTGGCTGTGTTCTGTGGTTCAAGGGTGCTAGGAGCCATGTCGGGCATATTTGCGTTTTTATTTATTTATTTATTTATTTATTTATTTATTTATTTATTTATTTATTTATTCATATACATATATATACATACCTCACAGGCTCCAACTGGAGTATTGCGTGACGGGGGTAAGAGAAACAACATGTAGTGAAAACAGGAGAGCATAGCTAACAAATCAAGCAATTGGATAACGGACGTCGTTTAACATCAAGCAAATGAAGAACAAAAACAACACTCTGGACGATCAGAAACGCGCAGGGCTCATCGAATTCCCGGCAAAGAGCTGAAAACGCATGTACAGCTATAAACTGCTTGCAAGAAGCGAGAATGACGACAGTTGTCACATGGTACAAATGAAACAACGTGTGCGCCTGATTACGGAATCATTTTTTAATGTTTCTCTAAATAATTGCAGATTAATAATTTCTGCAATGTGGCTTGGAAGATCGTTCCAAGTTGCTATCGCCAGAGGTGATGCAGATTTGTTAGATTCATTTGTGTGGCCAAACACACGCGTGAAACTGTGTGCGTTATATAAGCGGCGAAATGTGCGAAATGGGCGGGAAAGAGATAATGTAGTTGCGTGTTGACTGCGAGTAATTTTGTGCAGTAAGCAAAGCAGAGCTATCATCCTTCTAGATTCAAGAGATGGGAGTGATAGTGATTTCATTTCATTTCATTTTATTACCTTAAAGACCCCGTTCGGGGTATTACATAAGGGGTGGTTAACATGTGAACATAGGAAAAGGCAGGTGTTACATTGAAATACAAGTTTCAACAGTTTCTAGAAATTGTGAATGACATGTGATGGCAGCGACATTAATGGGTAATTTCTTTATAGCAGTAACGCTAGAATGCCTACTGTAATCTTTCGTAATGAAACGGGCGACACGGTTTTGAACAGATTCAAGATAATTTATTAAATATTCCTGATGTGGCGACCAGATGGCGGAAGCGAATTCGAGCTGAGGACGAACAAAGGTTCTGTGAACTATTTCACTAGAGGCTGAAGTGGTTTGACGTAAGTTTCGTTTTTGGTAACCAAGTGCGCTAGATGCTTTTGCTGGAACATGTTTTATAATTCCTTTAGCTCCAGCGCCTTAACAGTCACGAAGTATCGCGTATTGTCAGAATCGAAATAAATAAATGAAAATAAAAAAATCCGCATTTCAAATATCCCGTAAAACGGAGACTTACGATGTATAAATTTAGGGCTTGCGTAATTTAGTTGCATTGCGCTTCTCTCGATTCCTGCAAATGTGCTACTTGCAAAGTTAACGCATATTTCGGAGTTTGCTTTCCACACGAGGCCTTATTACCGCTTCTTCTGCCTGTCAGAACATGGATACGGTAGCATGAATTGCCCAAACGGGTTTGGTTGATCTTTCAGAGGAACAGCGGGAGTGGCGCATTTCATATAATGCCTACTACACACGGCAGGTGGCCTATTAAATTAATACATACTAGGTGTTCCTGGAAGAACGCGATATTCGGAAGCACAGGGTTATGCAACCGTTTCGCGCAGCACAGCACTGCCCCCGCTGTGGATGCTTTGCGACTATGGTGTTGCGCTGCTAAAGACGGAGGTCGCGAGAACTAATCGCGGCTGAAGCGGGCGCATTTCTACGGGGGAGAATGCAAAAGCGCCCGTGCCCGGTGCATAGGGGGCCCTTCAAGATTCCCAGGTGGTCCAAATAATTCCGGAGTCTCCCACAATGACGTTTCGCGCAGCACAACACTGCCCCCGCTGTGGTTGCTTTGCGACTATGGTGTTGCGCTGCTAAAGACGGAGGTCGCGAGAACAAATCGCAGCTGAGGCGGGCGCATTTCTACGGGGGAGAATGCAAAAGCGCCCGTGCCCCGTGCATAGGGGGCCCTTCAAGATTCCCAGGTGGTCCAAATAATTCCGGAGTCTCCCACAATGGCGTGCATCATAATGAGATCGTTGTTTTGAATCATACGACACCAGAATTTAACTATTCGGCACGACGCGCAACGTGCTACCCCGATGCGTGCCGGGAAGGCTTTCTATGCGCATGCGCAGCTCCTCGTCACATGCTGACGTGGTCACTCGGAGCCACACATCGCACCAGGCTGAGACATCCGGTGTTCACAAGCTCCATGTCATGCTTCTATTACAATACTGCCTATCGCGAGTTAACGGTGACCGTTATCACCGTTAACGGTGACCAGTATGACCAGATTCGACGGACGACAAATCGTGTGGGACAGCGGGGTGGTGGAGGGAGGTATCAAACGTAACAACGAGATTCAACGTTTGCTGAAAGTGTTGTTTATTTCGTACACAGCTCTCTGATGCAAAGTGTGTCAAGTTCAATCTGACGCCTAATATTTGCCAGAAGACCTAATACCTCATACAAGTTGCAGCAAATTTCTGATAATACTTTTTAGAGTGTATCTTTGTTGACACGTCTTCTCGTTTTTTCTAATGTGTCCGAAGTACTACTCGCACGTAGTGCGCAGATTCATTTTTAGCCTGAGCATCGCTTTCAGAGTAGTTAGGCCAAGTTGTGTCCTTTTCGTAGTCCATATTTTGTTCGTCAGGGAAAAGACCCTCTCCGCAACTAAATTTGTACCTGACAATCATATGAAGTTGTATTCAACGGATGCTTTCATCTTTTCACAAACAACATTATTTCTCTTCCAGTGTTGAAGCAGTTCCATCCCGCGTCCACCAACACATTTCTTCTTAGATTTTCATGCCTCCATCTTTTCGCCGGTAACGTAACGCGAGATGTGACAAAACCTCGTCAAACAAGTCATTCTTGTCAATAGGTACATGAGTGAGCTCGTAAGTTATGCAAAGTGCACTCCTCTGAACGTCAGCCATAACAGACGCAATCAGGAGAGAAGCCAATGCGAAGTTGCTTGTCTCGTCAAACTGGTTGCGCCATCTATCGAGGTACGACGTCCAAGTTTCGCGAAATTCCCTCGCGACATCTACCACAGCTCCTCCTTTCATTTTACGCTGTTCTTCTAATCTTACAGCCCTTGAACGCACACGTGATGGCAGACATGCCTGCTGAAGTGAATAATCCTCTTCGCTTCGCCGCTCATTGAGAGCACTGTGGACTTCCGTGCCCATCCTTGCATCTGGTTCAACTTTTAGCACGGTCGCTTGAATTAGGGAGGCTTGACTGTGAAGAAAATGGACCCATAGCTGTACACCTAAATCTTGAAAAAAATGACTGTCCGAGAGGGGCACATCTATGCTCACAAAAAATAAGAAAAGCAACCTGTCAACGGTTGGAATAATTCTAGCTACCTGATTTTACTGTAGCCCAGAAGTCGCTGGTATTTCACTGCATCCTGACTGCACTCTCAATGATGTTGTAGGCTATACTCGCAACCTATCCGATTTTGAGGATATTGTGATTCACAGGATCTTCCTACCTCGAAAACAAGTTCTTTTTTTCCTGTTCCAAGTGGGCGCCACCAATTTCAACACTGGTATTGTCAGCGCTTAGAGCAACCACATTTGACACCATGTTGTTCCCTGTGAGTGTTTTCTTGATGTAGTTGTTCACCATTGTTAAAGTATCACCTGACAAGCTGTCTGCCTCCCGGAGGCAGACAGCTTGTCAGGTGCGTCTGTCAGACCTGTCTGTCAGACCTGCGTCTCGAGTCATTCAGAAGGTGTCATCACAACACCTGAGAAACAGGGCAGTCATTTCGGGACCGCTAGGGGTCTGGAAAGGCTAAAGTAGAGCAAAACGCCGTCCTACACATAAGTCTTGAAACAGCGACATCTCAGTGGTGAAAGCGGGACGCGTCCTGCCTAAGTACAGAAGTCTAGTCACTTTAGAATTAACATCGACATTTTGACTTTAGCGTGACATTGACAAAGAAAAGTAAGAGAGTCGACAACACAATGCGCTAATTCAGCCCATGCTTCGATATATTGTGGCAATACTAAATTTCTTCGATGCTATCGTGTCGTACGACTTCCAGAAACTTGCGAAGCAGCGTATACCTCTTCCTGTGTAAGCAAAGAAGTCAGGTGAAATACACTTTTCGGGGTTACCTGCTGGCGTGCTTATGCTCACTTTGCACAAAGTTTAGGTTTCGCTGTATTGATTGCCTAGTGCCATGCTTGGTTTCAGTACTTTGCTGTCACGCACAGAATACGCCAGAAGTACAAGTGTACCCGCCGTGGTTACTCACTGGCTATGGTGTTGGGCTGCTGAGCACGAGGTCGCGGGATCGAATCCCGGCCACGGCGGCCGCATTTCGATGGGGGCGGAATGCGAAAACACCCGTGTGCTTAGATTTAGGTGCACGTTAAAGAACCCCAGGTGGTCGAAATTTCCGGAGTCCTCCACTACGGCGTGCCTCATAATCAGAAAGTGGTTTTCGCACGTAAAACCCCAAATATTATTATTATTATTAAGTACAAGTGTTATGCGGCACACACCATATGCACAAAATAAATAAATAAGAATTTTTCATTAAAAAGAAATAGTAACGCCCTCTCTCCCTGTTATGGCCAAACATGATGTCGGGTTTCGCCATAAACGCTTCAGACGCCGTCGTCCTTCCTCTGGTGATGGGAACTGATATGTGTTCATGCGTCACGGCCAACGATAACATCTAGTTTCAATTTCTTCCGGTCAAAGCGAAAAAAATGCTGCACAAAGACACAGCCTTAACTGAAATCTGCCGCGAAAACTCAGCTCTCTTCTAAGTTTTCGCGCGCACAAAGCAGGGCTGTAACTACGAGAGCTATTTGCACATGCCTCTGTAATTTACACAACGTATCGTATATTCCAGGCATATTTGGACAATCCTGTATCGTATTCTGTGAAAACATGAGTGAAAAAATATTTCTATATGCGCAGTAACTCTTCACAGCCCTGTTGCGTAAAGCCTATTGATGTTTTGTGAACTTGTGTTCCCTTATTCTCCAGGGCTAAATATGTATTTATTATGCTACACTAATTATGCATTTATTTAGGTTAGACTAATTATGTATTTAGGCGGAATTTAAAAAAATCTGTCTCTCAAAGCGACGGCCGGCAAACAACGTTCCCTTGATTCCGTCCAGCTACGTGGCATTTCCATATTTTTAAGGTTTGGCTGAAGTGTCGTGGGACACCCTGTATGTATATATATATATATATATATATATATATATATATATAGAGAGAGAGAGAGAGAGAGAGAGAGAGGAGGGAGGTAGGGAGAGATAAGCAAACTACGTCCTCGAGGCATCTTCTAAGGCGAAGTGAACATGCCGCAGCTTGTCGTCGTAGTGCCAGTTGTTGAAAGCAGCTAGCCGCTCGTATGTTTCCAGCCAATTTTCCTGGTCTTCAAACGATGATCCATAAAAGGTCGGTGTCTCCCTGAGCTGTTGTAGAACGACGGGGAACACTGGGGTTGCCATCGGGTTTGCTGCCTTGGCGATCTTCTTGACCGTCTCGGGTAGAAGTCCGTGCTACGGGGGCAGGTATTGTAGCCTGCGGCTTGCTCGATAGCCCAGGATGACGCTGGTGTTGTCTTCACTATCCGAGCTTGGATCACTGCTTGTCGGGGGCGTCCGGCGCATGAACGCAAGGCACCTCCACCAGATGTCACGTGGTAGTGACGGTCAAGAACACAGTAGCCAAACTAATTCTTTATTGGGCGAAACTGTGCGCAGAAAAACAAGCCACACTCAAAGCACAACGACGGCGGCGAACTCAGTCGGAGGTCGGTGAAAATCTGATCTGCGGGGCAAGCGCGTCGGCTTTTATACTCGAGTCGTCGAAGGTTCCAGAATAGTCACTGGGGTCCATGTGTCTTCCAGAAAGTACTACGCAATTCACGTAGCGCACACAATCATATCACACAAGTTTCGGTGAGAGCAGACAACGGATAAAACCGTCGATAACATTGGAGAAACTTCCGATATCTGCAAGCGCATTCTGCTCTGAGCGATAACGATTAACCTTTGTAAACCGGTGAAAAGGAAGCAGTCACCCGAGAACGAATAACACGTACACGTGTCAAGATATATATATATATATATATGCGAATTAGGCGGGGTAGCCAACAGACAATTGGGCCAAATAAAGCAAAGATACATTACTTATTTTAACAGGAAAGCTGTAATAGCCCTAAAAAGAGTCATCAAATGGGATGGAAAGACAATGTACCACCTTTGGGAGATGAGCGTACAGAGTACGCAGTATCAATGCGGTACTTCACTGCTTAAGGTACCACGGCGGCCATCCTGCCGTCGACTTTCTCGGCCTTTTGCGTACCTGTACAACATTGGTCTCGCAAGGCTTAGCCAGTGCCACTCACGGGCATGGAGTTGGATGTGGAACCCTCTTTAAACCACCAGCACCTATTCACTTACATGGGACCACTGGCCATAAAACCCTCGTATGCTACCTCATTGTGTCACGGCTGCCAATCTCGAGGTCCTCGCTGCGTTACGAGAGAGAGGAATACGAGAAACCGAGGGGTTTAAATTTTTTTTTTTGGTTGCAACACTTCCTTGCGCGGAACGTTCGTGCTCAAGCGTCATACCCTACGCCATTTTCTCTATTTCTTCCTCTACTTTCAGCCAGACGGTCAGCATTGCTCGAGCACATTCATTTTATTCTGTCAAGAATGCTCCTTTTGCGTGCGATTTTACTGCAAGTCGAAAGATCTCTTTGTTCCCGCAAAATTGTTTTCGTGCTGCACCTTTGTGCACCTGCCCCACCGGTCCACATGTGCTTCTATTCTTCCTGTCTGTCCTTCCCCCCTTTGCAGCACCTGACACCTGTACGCCCAGGCTTGCTCCTACGTCCTTGCTACTGTTCCGCACTCCTTTGTGCTCCAAGCTATATTTGTTTAGTTTTTTCGAGAACAAGAAGTTTTCCTTAAATGGTCAGTCACGCACTTGGCGGATTTGACTTTCACGCACTGCTTTACCAATCACCCTCATTCCCCCTCCATGTGTTACCGCAAGCTCGGACACGTAACTGGCAACACCAGCGTGCGTATAAATCGTGTGCTAAGCGTCATCAAAATATCTATTCCTGTCTGCAAAAGCTTTCCCGCAACAAAATTGGCTGCATATACCAAAGTCTTATTGCAGTGAATCAATTCATTATCCAACCTACTGGCCCGGTGCATTTGTCGAATGCGACCTCTACTGTGTTCTGCACCCTGGAATATCAATTCTTAGTACTGAATGCGCCATGATACTAAGCTTTGCTGCTATTTCTGTGCTCCTGGACCCTTTTGCTCTCGTCTTACCTTAATACTTCAAAGCGTCATAATTGTTGCGGTGACAATAGACCCACTTCCTTCCTTTCACTTTCTGTAGAAGGCACTTTCGTGCCCCCTTCATTTATTATAGTCGATTCTCATGCCGCTCACGTGTATTGCCTCAAAATTCACCGAAGGCTCACGCCCACACTTCGTCGCCAGCATTCAGACACAATTGTTCCTCAGCGACTGATCCGTGGTTGGTAAGCAGTAGCGGGTTGTCAGAACACATTGTGAACATATTAGGCCTCTTATTCTTCATTATTAGACCTGAGGACCCATCAGGCTAAGCGCTATTCTAGGGGACACTGTGAAAGCGAGTGATGAACTTCTCGTATTTCTTACTCACTCGCGTGATTCTATGATGGATCCTCTATAGTGATAACTGCTACTGACTTTGAGCCAGTTGAAATGTGCTTTAAGCCACTTGCCGTAGTACCTTTCACAAGTTTTCTACAAAGGAAACGGCCTGCTTGTGAAACCGAACTAAGCTGCACTACATAATCATGCAAGTTCACAGAGGCGCCTATATATTGCGTAGGTGAGCGCCAAACCGTTTCTGGGCAGTGTGTCTTACGTACGCCGCACGCGTCATTAATGTTCAATTGCTCCCTTTCTTTAAGGCATGACACAAAGCCAACCTATGTTATCGATGACGCCTACACAGGGCTAGCGCTAAGCCCTCGCGAGGACAGCAATGCCGCCTACAGGAACGGACACGGCACTGATCGCACAGCATATTTTCTGCGCACTTCCCCAGATGGCGCTCATTCTGCACTGCACGAGCAGTTCGGCGTCTGCTGCATACGGAGCCAGAGAGCACTCAACACCAACACCTAAGGAAAGGGTGTTTTCACCGGCTAGTTCGCTCACAATAAATGAGATGGCGCTTTCACAGCACTTAGACTAAAGCCCCTCAATTTTTCAAAAGTAGCGCCATTCTTAGATCTTTCCGACACCCCGCTCACCCTGGTGCCTCCTCCTCCACGCCTCCTGTTTCCCCAGCCTCCTCCGCTCCCCCATTGGCCAATCTGTGTCACGTGGAAGCAGGCGCCGCGCTTTTGTATATTTTTTTCTTTCCAGCGCGGAGCAGGCGCCGCGCTTTTGTATATTTTTTCTTTCCAGCGCGCGCCGACCTCCATTGTTGGGCCTGCGCGACGAAAGTACGGCAGGCGGACTGACGGAGTGCGTTAGCGTAATACAATGTGCAGGGCCGAGAACATAATTGCGATGCCATGCTGCTGCGCCTTCGGTTGCCGCAACAGACACAGCGAGGGCAAAAAGTTTTTTGCTTTGCTGTCCGGCGAACGCAACGCAAAAAGAAGTGTGGAGTCGCAGGATCGGGCGGGCTGACTTCGAGGAAGTGGCAAAGAACGCACGGCTTAATGAAGTAAGGGCCACGGCTATTCACAACCTCTGATTTTGAGCCTAGTTCACGCCTTCCGCTTCGAAAAAGTGTGTTCATGCTCTGCGTGGTTTTTAGCGCGTTGTCTGACTTTCTTTTTTTCGAATGTGCTCTCTTTGTTTCATGTAGTTTCGTCTTGCGGTGAAATGCATGCATCTGCAGCTGGCCTGTGACATAAAAGCGACTTTATTCAGGGTGTGTTTTGAGCTCCACCAGAAGTTCGCACATTCTCGACGCTTTTGCAAGGCTCAGTATGACTTATGATGCAGTCTTAGCTTCGAATGTACGCCCGGATGTATTGATTTGGTTTGTGGTGATCAACTTTTTTAACGTTCCGAAGCGACTAAAGCTAAAAGGTTGTAGTGGATGGCTCCGGATAACTTTATCTAGCTCGCCTGGGGATGTTTAACGTGCACTTTGATCGTAGAGTCGTACGTGGGCCGGTAAATTCCCCGTTGGCGTTTCACAATACTCGCGCGCTAGCGCTGCTTTAGAAGTTGGCGCCTCGGCGCGATTGTATTTCTTCAATAAATTTTATTTACTAGTTGTTACAACTTGTCATTATTTCGTTTTATTGACGGCGCCTCCAGGGCACCAAAGCGGCAACGGGAACACCAAAGCTAGAACCAGGGCTGGATGGGGCTCGCCGAAGCCTGTGCATGCCAAGGGGGTATAAGATCGCAGACAGCCAATTTTGTATGCGAACACTCCCTGCGACGCCTGCATTAGTGTAATGTTACGTGCTCTTCAGAGGCCTCCGTTAGCCATTACATGTGCCTTCCTGGAGCAGTACTTGTAAAAAAAGAAACACTATATCGTCACGATTACCAAAGCAACCCGCAATGAAAAAAACGGCCCTGTTGCCAGGCATTGCTGACCGCACACAGCCGGAATCTCTCATGCGCCGACCGAACAAAAGTGTCCTGCAGGTACATGAATGAACCTACGAAACCACGTACACATACTTTAACGCTGTCAACACCTGAAACTTTGGTAATTACGCGCGTGTTTGAGTACACCACGTGCTTGCGTCGTGTTTCAGCAACACGAACTCTCAACGTCGCGCGCTTTACGCCTTAAATACGCCTTGAATAATGGTAATTTTCTCTATTTCTTCCGCAATTCCAAGACGAAATTCTAAAGGCCAGTTACCGACTGACGAACAAAGATCTCGATTGAAAAAACTGCTCCGCAGGGCTCGAGCGAACTTTTCTGTGGATTTCCTCCCGTAGCGTGTTAGCCGTCGTCTGCTACGGCAGGCCCACCACCGGCGGCGCCACCGTCGAGGCCGCGCCGAGCGGAGGAGGAGGGAAGCGAATGGCGCTACTTTGGAAGATTGAGGGGCTTTAACTTAGACATTTCTTGCCTAGACCCGCCACGTTGCCTCCGCAGCATTTGGATTCGCGGTAGCGTTGGCCGCGTTCCCATAGACCTCGAATGCGACTACGCGTCGGTGCTTGGATTTCAGAGAACGTAAAGAACACTAGATGGTGTTAGCTACCTTGTGGCCCTCACTATCTCTTCGTACAACCCACTGGGCACTTTACGGTCCTAAACTCTACATCTTGCTTTTTTTCTATTGAGTGGGTACCCGTAGGCGCTTGAGTATGGCTGCTTCCTAGTTAGTGAATTCACAATGTGTGCCATTCTTCCATGAATGTTTGTTCTAAAAGCCGATCAGCTGACAGTGTCCTGGGCTTTCTTCGCCTTTACTTTTTTCCATCCCAGCCCAGGAATAAAATGACGCACCGTCATGTCACTCAAAGCAAGATTTCGCTGTATGAAAACAATTTCACACTTTTCCTTTTTTTTATGGCGCTCGTAGTTTTAGGGCATGACTGATGGCCCAATAGCACCGAAAATTTAGTAGACCGTCGCTCGTGCTTGTAGTTATTATTTTTCATGTCTCCACTAACGTCGAGCCCTATTCAATGAAACTAAATGAAATGCACAGCCGCATACTAGAAATGAGTGATGCACTGATGCACCGCCGACGAGAACAACCCCCGGCGCCGGAAATCATTCTGGATTTTGTCTAGAATGCGTTTTGCACCCTCGAAAAGCCGTTTCGGTGCGAAGATTGTGAACTTAGGCTGGATTTCACGGCAACGTCCATGCACCGGCAGTCACATAACGCAAGGAGCCCCATCCAAGCACAAATTTTCATGGGCGTTTTGATGGCGAACGGACTCGTCGCGGCATCTCGCGGCGACCGCGGAATCTAGGGAGCCCACGAATTTCAACTCCGGAACTTTATGGGTGTAAAGTTCGCGTAAAATTTCGATACGAAAGTGGTACTGACATTTAAAATGTCGTGCTTCAGATTTTCAATTCCAGAACTTTGTGGTTTCAATGTTCTTACAAACATTTAACGCCATAAGTGCATTAACTTTTCTAAAGTCGTACATCAGAACATACAACGAGACACGACAAATCAACATACTATCAGACAAGTAGACAAAGCACGCAGCGAGGTCCAATGAGACAAAGTGTTGTGGTGGTACATTTGTGCCGTCGTCACAAAAAAGAACATCAAATTTTTTTTTTCACCTGCTCCAAAGCATCCGTGTCAAGACACCAAAGCCAGCAAAGGTAACTACGTTCTTATCAATTTTTCTACTTTGAATTTTATTCGCGAGGACCCCACACTGAGCCTCTTCAATTTTCTTGTTCCCGGTACCCGCGGGCTGCCAGAGCGCTTGCGTTTTACTCGTGTTGCCCCGACCACTGCGCGGCGCCCTTCGGTGCGCGTTATTTTTTTCTGGCCGAGTGGATTTTCTATTGGCAGAGTTTTGGACGCCTTCTGGCTAGCAGACCACAAAAAGAATCAATGGCCGCTCGCCGCTATCACTGTGGGGACTCGACTGATTGCAGTGCGTTCGCTTGAGAGTGCAACCTCTCCAGAAAGTCTCGTTTCGCAGATGTGCGATATCGTGCAGTATGCGTATGGTTCTCTTTGGACCAAGCGTCTCATGTTTTCTTCGATATTCCTTCGGTAGCCACATTGGGTGCCTAAAATAGGCATTCGATTGTGGCCAACAAGCTTTCCTTCGCGCTTTTTTTTTTCATGTCGGTTCCCCGGCCTCCAAAAGTAAAAAGAACACATAGTTGCGGCGCAGCGTTTTGTCGCATGGTGAAAGTTCGTTTTTGTAGCTTGTTCTTCTGTCTGCGGAAAATAATGGGCCACGAGACGCTTCAGTTGTTAGATACACTAATTATATTATTGTGATACCAATTATGTGGACACTCCAGGCGCATTCCTGCGGTCGCCGTCTCCCTCATGCTCCGTATAAAGTCCTAGAGCGACAGCATCGTCACCGCAAGCCGCATGCTACATGTGCCAGTGAAAGCGTAGGGGGAAGGGGGGAGGGTAGGCATGGCTGAGCCGTCAATAGTGTCTCAGTCTTGTGTTCGCAAGGGACAAAAGCGCGGAGGAAGTGCGCCACCTTCAGTCGCGCGCGATAGAACGGGGGGAATGGAGGGAGGGGTGCGGACCTTCAAATTCAGTGGCCTGTGAATCTGTAATTGCGCCACATGTTCATTAGCGTTGTTTGACGCGTTATATACAGTGACGCTTACTTAGATATGTCCATTTTCTCGAGAATTATACGTACATTTAGATATCTTGTTCCGAGGATTTGTGTATACGTGCGTCGACCTTTGTTTTCCAGTGACACTTTCTTGCCCTTTATCAAGCTGTATCTTCGCAGTTGTATATTCCATTGTGTCTTCACATTTCTAATGTATGAGGGTGAGTCAAATGAAAGCAAGCCAACCTACATATTGAAATAAAGGTTCGGTTGATTATCTGCGAGGCATGCGCGTGGCACAGAGGCATGTCTCATTTACAAAAGTGACACGCAGGTGTGAGGACAAATGTTCTTTAATACTTTCATACACTGGGTTGAACGTGGTTTCGTGACATAATGGATGCTCGAGAAGCTGTAAAGCGTGGCGTCGCGAGGTTTTTGACAGATGAAAGTGTTTCTCAAAAAGAAATTAGTCGCCGTATGGCTGCCGTGTACCATTGAAGATCGCATTTCATTGGCCACTGTGAAGCGTTGGAACAAGCGGTTCAAAGAAGGACGCGAAAGTTGGAAAGACGATCTAAGACCGTGCCAAAGCCACCGTGCAATCACCCCCAACACGTTTGCAAAGATTGATGAGCTGATTAGACAAGTAGGGAGGATAAACATGGATGAACTGGCGGAGCGTGTGAACATCAGTCACGGTTTGGTTCACACCATATTTCATGAACATCTCGCTTATGTGCTCTTGTATGCGCAATGGATGCCCAAGATTTTGAACCACCACCAGAAGACGGAGAGGTTCGGCGCTGCCTAGACTCATCTGATCCGGTATCACAATGAGGGTGACGATTTCTTGTCTGCAGTTGTGACCGGAGACGAATCATGGCACCATGGCTATGAACTTGAAACAAAACGGCAAAGCGTACAGTGGAAACATTCCGACTCACCGCCCCCAAAGGGAGCAAAGGCCGTCATTTCCGCCGAAAAGGTGTTGTCGACTTTTTTTTTTTCGATCGTCAGTAGCCAGAAATTTCGTTCGGTGGGAAGGCTCAAGTTCCAGCTCAGCCTGCTCCTAATAGAATTTGTTGAGGGATCAAATACATTAATAATAACTGCATCACCATTGCTAAACTAATTAGATGCGGCAAACTAATTCTGTAACGCTATGCATTATCAACACATGTAAACACATGTAAAATATGTATTTTTACTTGTATGTTCCAAAAAATTGTGCAGGAAAGAACTGATATCAATGCTTCCAGCTTTTTTGTCTATTTAATAAGTAAAGAAAATATCACACGAACTTTACAACTAGATCAGTTCGAAATCAGCAAAGCAGTGCATGAAGCTCATATGAAAAACGGGGATGCCATAAAACGAACATATTGAGGACACATACTTAATGCAACTTTGTAATTGAAAAACCTTGTCTATATGAGGGGAAGGCACAAAGTAAAGGGACTTTTGAGAAAAAGTGCATATATTTTAATGATAGAAAACTGAAACATACATAATTTTTTATACGCAACCTCCCTGCACTTCAAGGCACTTTGCCCAACACAAGTTGATTTTTTTTTATTCCGTTGGAGAAAAAAAGTTTTTCAGATTCACCTGTAACCAATTTCGCGCCGCATCAATGACTTCTGCGTCGGCTGCAAATACTCTTCCCCTGAGCTCTTCCTTCAATGGTGCAAACATATGAAAATCACTTGCAGCCAGGTCTGGAATGTATGGCGGGTGTTCCAGCAATTCGATTCCCAACTTGATCCTGTATTGTTTCGGCCCTCCGTTTGGCAGAATGTGGCCGAGCGTTATCTTGCTGTATGATGACACGTTTTCGCAGTTTTCCACAACGTTTGGATCTGATTTCAGGCTTCAGTTTAGTTCGCAACACATCACAATAGTTCTCGCTGTTCACAGTTTAGCCTGTTGGAGTGAAATGAATAGCTACCACACCTTCCATGTCAAGAATAGTGTTAGCATAACCTTCCCAGCTGTAGGTCAATGTTTAAATTTCTAGCAGTGTTACCAAACCCTAGTGCGAGAAATTGCAAAAGTCCATTTACTTTACGACTTCCCCTCGTATTTTTGTACACATGCAACGGACATGTAAATATCTCCCTGACGCTGACGCTGTTCCAATGGATTGCGCAGGAGTAGCTGTCACCGGTAGTGTATTGCGAGTAATTGCACCACAAATATAGTCACCACAGAGAGAACATCAGTTCTGGGAAATATACATTAGAAATGCAAAGATCCAATGGAATAAACAAATGTGAAGATACAGGTTGATAAAGGGCAAAAAATTCTCGCTCGAAACAAAGTTCTGTGGATGTATACACAGAACCTCGCAACAAGATGTATCAATATACGTATAAGTCTTTATTAAACCTAGGTATCTAAGCAAAAGCCACTGTATGTAATGCGTCAGCCAAGGCAAATAAATAGGTTGCGCAATCGCAGATTCAAAGATCACAGAATAATTGTGCCCGCTCCCCCCTCCTTCCGCTCTCCCTGATGCATCGTTAAGCAGCCTGCGCCGTAGAAAATCCGGCGACGGCGTCCGGCGTCATTTCCGTAAAAAGATTTTCGCACCACCGGTACCCAGGCCATCCACGTGATGCAAAGAATTTCCTGAACTAATTTAATTTCTCAAGCTAAAATAACTGGAAAATTCTAAACTATGACATACACACAACCTACAGACATGATAGCTCTCCGATTATAATTTGCCTACACAAGAGAACATAATTATGTTACGCGAAAACTCACGGCGGTAAAACTGCGCAAAACTACGAATGCATTACGACGACTGTGTACGACGATGACGCAATGACGACGATGGCGTCACAACTGTTTCACATTTACGATTGCAAGCGACAGCGGGATTGCGATGGAACGACGAAGGAGGGATGTCAATGGAGATAAGGCGGTATGATGACTTCAGCATGACGACAACGGAATAACGTCTTTGGAAAGATCACTCAATCACGACAACGTGACATCCACGCCATCCGATAATGAGACCACGACAACTGTATTCTGATGGTGGCGTGATGGCTACGGCACGGCGGGAGTCGGATGACAAAGCTGCAATGATGACGACGGAGCAGTCACCACGGCAGCATCACGACCACGAGCACATACCTAAAGGCCGAAGCTAGCAGCCAACTTAAGTCGCTAGGTTCGCATAAAAGGATAGATAGATAGATAGATAGATAGATAGATAGATAGATAGATAGATAGATAGATAGATAGATAGATAGATAGATAGATAGATAGATAGATAGATAGATAGATAGATAGATAGATAGATAGATAGATAGATAGATAGATAGATAGATAGATAGATAGATAGATAGATAGATAGATAGATAGATTCAAGTAGGCGTAGAATGGCAATCACTGAAAACCTCCGCGAAGATTAAAATGGAGTCGTCTGTCTCTTCGATCACAACGATGAGCAAAACTTGAACAAGGTGAATGCAGGAGCCAACGTTTCGACAAGTGGACTTGTCTTCTTCAAGGCGACCTACGTTTTCCTCGCCACAGTATATATAGGTGGGGTTCTTCTAAAGGGGAGAGGGTGGGAGGTGGGAGGGGGCGGAAACGAGGGAAGGTGTGTTAGCGTGTCGAATTGAGAGTAAAAGAACGTGGTGCACAAGGCCAAAGCCAGGGCCACCCCTGACCCTGCCCCCCCCCCCTCGGTCTTTTAACCCACGCATGTTAACCGGCGTGTCAAGGGCCTCTGACACGCCGGCTGAAAAAAAAGAGGGGGGGGGAGGAATGGAAAGGAAAAAAAGAAAAAGGAAAAAAAAAGAAAAAAAGGCGGGGGGATACGCCACGAAATCCAACTAGGTGTTGTTGCGTATAACTTGAAGCTTAGCATAGCCAATAGGTTCTAAAGCTCTCTTTGAAACGTTTATGCCTATTGGTTGCAATGTCTTGAACTTATGGATAAGGTATCATTCTCTGCATTTTCTTTCTCGTAACGGAAATTTGGCTGTAAGATGTAGAGTTTAAGTTCATCAAAGTTATGACCTGGTTGGCTTAAATGCTCGGCGACGGCTTTGGGAAGCTTTTTGGCTGTGTCCGCGCGGTGTCCGTTTAATCTGACGTTCATTGATTATCCTGTTTCACCGATATATTGTTTCTTACAGAAGGAAGATTCAGGCATATAAATCACATCCGAACTTGTACAAGTGAAGCTTGATTTGACTTCATGTGTACAACTATTTGCGTTGCTTTCTTATTTTAATGTCACTTTGAAGATGCCTGCAGGTTTTTCACCTAGGGCGATAACATGCTTTTATTACGGGGGAATGCTGTTGGCTGACTTTTGCGTGCACTAACATGTCTTTAAAGTTCCTGTTTCGGCGATAGGTAACCCTAGGTACATCCGGGAACGCTTTTCGAAGACGCTCGTTACTTTATAATATTGGGTGGTATTTTCTTAGGATGTTGTTTATGTTTGGGAGTGCATTAGAATATGTTGTTATAAAGGCCGGTGGTCTGTCAGATTCTAGTGTGGGCTGTCTCTTCGCCAATTCGACTGTCTCTCCAATCTCGACGCGCCATCATAAGCTCTATCGAGAGCAACTTGGGGATAGTTCCTTTCTGCCAGCGTTATTTTAAGGTCATTTAGGTGGTGGATATAATCGTGGTCTTCGCTGCAGATTCTTCTTATACGTTTCGCTTTTCCGACAAAAATTCCTTGCTTGCAATGTCGCGGGTGATGACTGTTGTAGTCTAAATATTGCTGGCTATTTGTAGGCTTCCGGTAAAGTGTCGTCCTCAGTTTTCCGTTTTCTGTGTAGACCATCGTGTCCAGGAAGTTGATCTGACTAGGAGAGTGGTGAGCAGTAAATTTAACACTCAGGTGAAAGCGATTGAAATGGCTAATTAAGTCGGTTAAGGCGCTTGTGCCGTGTTCCCATATTATAAATATGTCGTCAATGTAACGAAGGTAGGTGTGGGGTTTTAAAGGGTAGGATTTCAGCAGGTCTGCTTCAAGCTGTCCCATGAAAATTTTCGCATACGTGGGAGCGAATGGCGTACCCATGCTAGTTCCGAAAATTTTCAGGTAGTGTGTAGAATCGAATTCGAAATAGTTGAGCGTGAGAACTAACCTAAGGAGCAATAAGTAAACTTCACGAGCGTGCGCTTGGGGATTGATTGCGAGGGATCTAGAAACGGCTTCAATTCCTTCACTCATGGGAATGTTGGTGTAAAGGGCAGAAATATACAAAGTGACTAGAATAGCGCGGTCGGAAAGGATTTGGTTGGCGTTCATGCCGTCGATAATTCGAAGGAAGTGCGGCGTGTCTTGAACGAAAGATGGGAGGGTGGTGGGTATGTTTGACAGGTCGTGATTTAAGAATTTAGATAATGACTCAGTAGGTGCGTTGTTATTAGACACAATAGGCCGACCTGTGATTTCTGCTGTAAATATTTCTTCCGCCGAAACTTTATGTATTTTAGGAAGAAGATAAAAGCAGCCGGCTCTTTTGTCTTTGGCATCATGAAGCGATATTCAGATTGCGTGATCAGTTCTCTGGACAGGACCTCCGCTATTGTGTTTATCACAATATTGCTGTAATCTGAAGTTGGGCTAGAGTCGAGTTTTCTGTAATGGGTGTGGTTGCTCAGTTGTTTAGAGGCCTCATTCTTGTACTTTTCTATAGGCCAGATTACGATACTGCCGCCTTTGTCTGCTGGTTTTATTACAACATCATTCCTTTTCGCAAGTTCTTTAAGGATTTGGTGTTGAGCAGGGGTCAAATTTTTGCGTTTCCGGCAATGCCGCGTTGACTCTAGAATTTCTTTTGATATCAGTTTTATGTATGAATCGAGGTCTGGGCACTGTTCTGTTTCCGGTGTTCACGTGCTAGGTTGTCTAAGAGAGTCTCTATCTTCTTTTCCTACATCTGGTCTATCTAAAAAGAACTCCTTGATGCGCATGCGTCGTGAAAACTCTGTTATATCTTTGTGGAGTTCGTATTCGTTTACTGCGTTGTTCGTCGTACAAAACGTTAGACGACGTTTCAGGAGATCAACTTCTTCGGGGCTTAGACTCTGGGATGTATCTACTACATTTGTGAAGTGCTCTGGATGCTCGCCTGTAGGACTGTCGGTGGAGCTACGTGGTGCAGGGGTTACATTAGTTTCTTTGGGTGGATATGCAGCTCTAATATCTTTGCGCTGGTATTTATCTAGTAATTTTTCCTCCTTAGTTCGGACGAATTGTTTAAGTTCTCTTCTTCCGGTTCAGATAACTTTATGCTGTCGAGTTGATCATAAATTACCATAAGTTGTTCCTTGCAGTGTTCTTCGAGAATGTCAATAAGGGAGAGCGATGTATTTTCTAGGACAGCATTCCACTTTAATAATAGCCTGGAGGGTAAAAAACCGAGGGCGCATCTAACCTTAATTCTGAGACCTTTTGGGATTTTCCTCTGTTTAATGCTGCTAGTGTCAGTTTTTAGGTGAGCTCTGTAATATGTTTGTTTGGTGACGAGTTTGCGGGATTGGAGGAAAGGGCGAGAGTTGTTGTTGCGTGTGCTATCCCTAATGCGTGGTAGTCATTTCTGCTTGCTTCGGGCAGACCTCCGGGGCGAAAAATCTTCAGGTGGTGTCTTTTTACGCTTACTTTTCTTGTCGAGGCCTGCACCGATGTCTGTATGTTTATTTGTCTGCGTATCGGTTTGCTTATTAGTGTATGTAGCTGTTTGCGTGAAGGCTTCGCGGGTGGTTTGGGCCTCCGTATGCGCGGATGTTGTAAAGGTGGTTTTGGTTCCGCGTCCACCGTCTGTGTAGATGCTACTTGGGTTCTAGCTTCGGTGGAACGTTCGTGCGAGCTGGTGTTGAAAATTTCAGGTGTGTGTTTCTGTGATGAAGCTAACTGGGACGCAGGATTTATTGGTGTTGTAGGTTGCGTCGATTTAAAAGAGCCCCTGAGCCTGTACTTGATGTTGTTAGCCATTACCTTGACGCCAAAAAAATTGGGGTGCAGTCCGTCCCGGGCGAGCAGAATGTCGGCGTCCTGGTGTATTTCGGCGTGGTGGATGACATCGACGTTTTCGTGTTGCATTCCAATGTCAAGAAGAAAATAATTGAGCTTACTTGTCCCTAGTGCGTGAGCATTTATGCCCGAGTGCGAGAGCATTTATGTCATCCGTGTCTGTGTAAACCCCAATGTCCCATATCACAAAATAGTACCAGAACCGACAACATGGGCTAGGAGATGTTTTATTCAAGTATAAGAACACTCCCAGCGAAGTTTAGCCGTCATCGGCGCCGGCGTCGCCATGAGGCGACGTACATATTCAGCAATATGTTTCCATATAAGATGCCATGCTGTATGAGATGCGGTATATACGCGTTATATTGCCACACCCTTCTGTCACTAAAGTTGCTCCTGCAAGGTTGTACATACTTGACAAATTTACTCCTCAGAATTTTGGGAATGACAGCCGACAAACAAATGTCATAAAGCAAGACACCAACAGCTCACGCCTTTTATCTTCACTCTTCTCAGACCTCAATGTTAAAAGTGCGAAACAATAACAGAGATCAAACCTGAAAAAGATGTAATTTTATTGGCTCTGCTGTGCACTATATCACAGATCGGCTCAGGAAAGAGGTTTGAAACATACCCGATACGAAAACGGTGCGTAAGGTCGCTAAGAAAGACGTTGACTTTACTTAATAAATATAAATGAAACTGTCTGATTGCACGATCCAAGCAGGGGAACTCTAGCACAACACCTCGTTTTTACTTAGCTTACATTTACTTCAATTCATACTGCCACTACCGCTACGAGCCTTACACTTGGTGTAACTTTCTAGCGTGTTGCTATCGCATTCATTGCTTTACCCCTATGTTCAAACTGTTATATCTTTCATCGAATCGATCTATGCCACTCATCGCCTGCCCCAGCCTCCATCTTCACTGTGCTAAACACGGCGCCCAGTCATGCGATCATCAAACACAACACTCGATTGGAACCTACACTTCGCACTCGCACCCAGAGCCACCAGTAAGAGAAGCTCAGGCAAGATCCTGAAAGCCGGATGAAATTTCTAGTGCCTGGGTACTGTCGGACTTGGCAGGAAGGCATTTCCCCCTGAACGCGGCGATACCCGAAGCTTGTAATAGACCACAATAGACAAGCTATTACGACGAAAGTTAACGGACAACAGGGTCTTACGCATCGCTCCACCGCACATTCGAAGCGCTGGACGTAATGCAACGACATTGTATATAGGCGCTTTTCCGAAGATGAGAGACTAGACAACTCTATGAGCCCTTTTAAAGCGTATCTTCCGTAAAATACGTGAGGGAGAAAAGGCCATGTGCGTGGATTTTCATGTCCTGATTCCCTTTTTTTTTAATGTTATTCAGAGCAATTCGTTGTTCTTAAGACTAGCTCATCTGTATACCAAACTATGGTCTTAGGCTACACGTCTCTTCAACGCACCGCTTCGTCGGAAATAGATATGGCTGAGGAGCCCTACGACCCAACACAACTTAAGACAGGCGCCAAGATCATATATGCCTGCAAGCTCCTTACTGATGAGTGCAACCACCCGCTACAGTTGGTGCCTATACACCTAGAACAATCCACCGCAGAAAATACTTGACAGGCCATGATTTACAGGACTTTTCTTATGTTGGAGTATACCTTGCCTCATCCGTCAAGTAGAAAGGTCATCGAAATAGTTCTCCCTTTGTACAGGAAAAAAAAATATTTTTTGTATCTTTTGTTTTCTTTTTGGGGGGGGGTGGAGGGGGGCCAGGTGAAAACACGCTGGTTGTTGAAAAAGACAACCTCTATAAACGGCTTTACAATTTTTGTTCGTTTTCTTTTCGACTCGGCCTGACTCAGACATCGAGGGCAAGCATCTGTCAGTACTGTCAGTGAGACAAAAGCAGGGCCACTCGCAATGGAAACATGTGGACAGATATTTTTGGGCATTGTGACTTGCATGTAGGCTTCCTTTCTGTGGAACAAGAATAAATCACTGCATATTTCGTCAACATTTCGGACCATGTGCATACGATCAAGCGCTTGCAGATTTTTTGCTTGTTGAACGCTTGAGTCGGCCAGCCTTTTTCCATGACAAAATAAATTCGGCCGAATGTTTGTATATAAGAGGCACCCGTGTTTTCCTCCAGATTTTCAGGGATATAGTTATGGCTCAGCTCTTGGTACTTTATGTGCTTGCTGCTTTATTAGCATGTGCAACATCCAGCCAGCAAAAGCTGGTGACGAGTGGACTATTTGACGATGATAACCTTTCCGAAGGTCAGTACGATTTGAAGGTCATTTAGGGAAAGAATGCTTACTCTACAATTGAATCATTTTCACAATTACGCTGAGAACACTGAGAAATCATGTGTGTGGCCAAATGCGCCCCTTCTTGCCTATCTGCGTTGAACGCAATGTATTTTCTTCTTCATAATAAATGTGTATAGGATACGTTGTCATCGTGAGAGCTGCAGCTTTGCGTCTTGGTCAGAACCGTTGTCCATCTTTATCGAATACAGCATTCGTTAATTTCGAAAGCAAAGCCTTAGCGATAATCGAAAATATCTGCTCTGATACAAAGCCAGATGCGTGATGTAGTATATGTGAATGGCTTAGCAATGTTATAATCCCTGTTTTTGGTTGAGTGATACCAACATTAGCGAGAACGCGCTGTACCTTCAGGTATGAGGAAAACCTATGTGTTGTGCGCGTCACATGCGAAGAGAGAATGTCGCGATCCCCAATGTGGGATTAACATAACCGTCCCATGATGATGCACCTTGTTAAGAGCTTCAGTATAAAGAAAGTGATTGACTTGGTTGTAATAATAAGCAAGACCGTCCTCAATGGTCGTTATACCTCCATTACATTTCTTCCCACAGGGAACTTAAGGAAGACCTAAAGCCACACATTTATAACTTAATTAAATTTGACAATGCAGGCGCGATATTTCATGATGGCACAAATGCAACTAATTTGAACTTCTCGTAAATAATCTATTACTTGATGTTTATGATACGCAGTAATAACAAAAGGTAAACTGACGTATCGATCCATCATTTTACTGAAGTCATCTATGTCAGAACACAAGGTCAGTAGCGATGGCGGGCATAAATAGAACAATCTGTCGACGTCCGTTGATATATGTCAACATATGTCATATGTCAGATTAAATAACCGAGCTACACCTCGCCTCGAGGATGGCTTAAGTATATAACAAAGCTTAAAGAACATGTTCTAAAACAAGTAGAGCGACGTTAGCACATTTGAAGCATTATTACGATAAAAAAAATAAATACTACCTAATTAATATGCTACTTGCGCTGCAAGAGCACACATTTTTAGACGTCTTCGCGAAGTGCGTTGTATTTTTCTCGTACGTTTTCTCTGGTTGGTGTAAAATTGACGCTCACAATGCTCGGAGCAAAGCTAAACGCTGATTTTAATGAAGCGATGGGTGCTTTTTGCTTGGCTCACAACCTGGCCATGCTAGTTCAGGTATTGGGTGAGAAATATAATACGCCAAATACAAAAATGCACCCGGAGGGCACATGCTCCCGTGAACTCGCAAGCACGCACCAAAGCCGTCCCCACGCGTGCGGCTCGCAGCGTCATTCAGCGGCTAGCCCGACTGCAAGACCCGCCTGCTCGTCGGTGAGCCCACCGCGAACTAGCATTTCGCGCGTAACGTTACTCTTGTTGCCTTTCATGCGCGTGTCATTCACGAACGGGCGAATCTCACCGATGGCATGCGCAGTGTAACGTCAACGCCTACGAAACGCGCACTACAACACACAACGCTCATCGATGCAAACGCGATAATCGGCCCACCCAGGCAGCCGGCGCTTTTTTCACCCCACCGTGATCACCCAGTGATCCCCCCTCCGGTTAGCGCGGGTGTTCACTGGGGCGGCCAAACCGGTCACGATTCGTCTCAAGGAACCTCGCTTTCATTGTACACCGCATTGAATCACCCAGGAATCCGCAGCACCTCCCCCCCCCCCCATCTATGGCGCAAGAAGGCACCAGACATCATGCAGGCCGATTGTCGCGTCTGAATCGTCGAGCACTGTAGAGGTACTAGCATGTGTAGGCATGGCGCCTCAATGAATACCTTGTGGCAGCCGACGGGGGCCCTAAGAATGACTGTCGTGAACGCTTGTGAGCGCCCACCTGTCCGCTTGTGCTCAGAAGGGGTGCCACAGTGGTTAATAAGTCATATTCATTGAGCTGTAAGATTGTTTCTACGATTGCGAGTATAACCGCGCGGTTATCTTTACCGGGGTTACACTTTTCCCTGGTCTAACAAAAGCGTGATAAAGGACCAAGCACCATCGGTACCCATTTCCTAGGTTATAACGGCTCCTCGCGGTGTCGCTCCTGTGCAGCGAAACCTTCTGTTTTTCTTTTGTTTTGTTTTTCGTCAGTGTGTAGGCGTTCTTGAGCTTGTGGTAAAAATGTTTATCACAGCTGGCTACAAAAACGCAAAATAGAGGAAGAAACCAACACAAGTAAGCTCTCGCGTATGGTGATCTTACATGCTGTATGCTGCGCACACTACCGCAAAGAATGAAAAATATCGACGACGTACGTTTACCTCTTTCCATACATGTGAACCGTTTTCATTAGAGCCTGCTTTTTCATAGAGATGAGTGATTGAATACTCAGTATGTGTCTATCTCTTGGTTCCTAATAAACCTTACTCATTTTAGCATGTACCATCCCGGCCCGTCAAGCTCTACTTTACTCAAGCTTTAACTGATGCATTTAACAGGTGGCGATGGCGGAAATGGAGGCAGCAGCAGCAGATTTGGCGGTAGTGACTTCGCCGGTGGAAACCGTGGCGGGAGCTTCAGCCAGCAGGGTCGTATGGGGAGATATGGTGGAAACTCGGAACTGACCAGGATCCTTACGATCTTTAGAACAAGAGGAAACAGCCTGAGGAGACTCGGAAGCACCGGTGGACAATTTGGAGGCCGAGGTGGCCTTAGAGGTGGCATGGAAGGCGAAATTGGTGGCTTTGGCGGTGGATATGGAGGAAGAAGCAGTGGCTTCAGAGAAAGCAGCGGTGTCATTGGACGAAGCAGCAGTGGTCTTAGTGGCAGCTCCGGCGCTGGAAGTGATGGTTTCGAGGGCGGGTTTGAAAGAATCAACAGTAGATTTACAGGAAGCAGAAGTGGCTTTGGAGGAAACAGAGGTGGCTTTGAAAGGCGTGGCGGTTGCGCTCGACGGAGAAGCAGTGGTCTCAGTGGAAGCTCTGGCGCTGGAAGTGATGGTTTTGCGGGCGGGTTTGAAAGAAGCAGCAGTAGTTTTAGAGGAAGCTTTGGAGGAGGCGGAGGTGGCTTTGAAGGGCGTGGCGGTGGCTTCGGAGAAAGCAATGGTGATCTGAGTGGTAGCTTCGGTGGTAGACTTAGTGGTCGAAGAATGGAAGGCCTAATGGGCCTCAGCGGTGGCATGGAAGGTGAGAGTGGCCGATTTACCAGTGGCTTTGCGGGGGGCCAAGGTGGTCGCAGCGGTAGTTTTGGTAGCGATGGTCTCGGCTCCAGTATGCGTGGAGACGATGGTGGGCAGCAGAAATTGGACACACAACAACGCTTTGTCTCATGGTAGATGCCCAGGCCGCTCAAGAGGAGTACTCTCAGTGAAGACAACTGTCATAAAATTATACACTTTTCCTCACTTGGGAAGTGAAACAAAGCAGTGCGGCTTATTTTCATCTGTGCGCATCATCATTAAAGAAAGGCCATCAACTATTGTCGGTGACGTTTCAACAATATGTTAGCACTGATTCACTTGCAAATAAAGAAGAGAGGGTTCAAAGGTACAGCAATAGCCGTGTGACTGCTTCAGTCACAACATCCCAACACAAAGACAGCAGAAAAGGTGACCAACACTAGGTGGGTGGTAGCTGTCATGGTAAACTGTGTGAAAAGAGTGATAGAGCAACAGCAAGACAATCATAGACGTGACAGAGAGAGAATATTCGAAAATTGTAGACACTGTATTCGTCATCTCACCGTCTGTCAGGCCTCACCATCTTAGAGCTTATGTTTTAGCTATCGTAAAGCCCTTGCTTTCTGATATGCCCGCATTCTGTGAAATTATTTATATATATTCGCTGTGCTATTTCCGAATAAATGTTTGTAGAAAGGTAGTGATTGTGTTTATCGCCTTTTGTGTCTTTATTCTGCTGCAGCACTGCTTCTTCTTTTCTTCGTGCACCAACGCGCGCAAGCTGCTCTTCTAAAGTGTGTCAGTACTTTCACCGCTGGCAGTTAAAGGGCGCACAAAGAATCGGTTCCGGGAAAATTTCCACCGTACTATGAAGATTATTTGGGTGTCCATTGGTAACCTCATTGAACATAGTTATATGTAGCACAATTGTATAGCAATTGTGGCATCTCTAAGGCTTATGTTGATTTTTGTGTCGTATTGCTAATGGGGTACATAGCACAAATTATTTACCACTATTTGCTGAATAAAGCGAAGATTGTTTCTACCAAAAGAAGTAAACAAAAACATTAAAGAAATAGGTAGTGCTCCTAGCCAGCGTTCTGTCACACTATCATAAAATGTGCAGAACTCATAGACGTTCATGTCACTTTACAAGGATGTTTGTTAATGAAACAAAAAAGTGTCGTGTGAAATCACTCCGTCGTTTAAATAAAACTGCCACTTCTATGTTTTGTCCATGTTGCATTTTTTTTTCTTGAGTGCATATTCAGAAGTGGAGAATAAGAAGTAAGGACATTGCATTGATTACTCTAGCCTACAGTTTAGTTAAATTGATAGCAGTAGGCGCCCTACGCAGCAGCTTACTAACTAAACATTAGCTTACTAACGAAATTAAATAGCATGGTGCCAGTGCGTACAGGCAAGCATGAGTACTTCACACTTGGGGACAGCGTACACTCGCTGTCAAAACGCTGGCGTGAGGAATCGCGGCAGGAGCAGCGAGCGAAATGACGCGTCAACGCAATCTGATGGTTGAGACCCCAGCGCACGAGCCGTCTTCCCGCCTAGACTGTGCCCCCAAAGCAGATCGCTTTTAATATAACGCCCGTGCGACCGCGCGCGACCGAAGTACAACGCCCCCGCCTCCTTACCCTCACCCGGTGCCATGGGCGCGACAGAATACGGCGCGCTTCCTCCCTTGTGCACGCGAGATTGAGCCGCCATCGTCGGCTCACCGTCGAGCGCTTTCATTCGCACACCCAGCGTGCAGCGCGCGGGGATGGTGTTAATCACAGTACGCGTGTATCGCGAACAATACCTGTAACAACTGGAGGAGGAGGTCAATGCGGCGTGCTTCTACCTAACTTCGTCCTCCTCGACGCTTTGCCTTGTTTTTACTTCTCCCCTTCGCTCAACGCTACCTACACATTCCTCTTGGTGGCGTTACTTTGCCGCGCGCGCTAAAGCCTCTTGATAATTTGAAAGTAGCGGCACTCTCCTCCTCGCGGCGCTTCCCTCCTCGATTCTCCGCGCACGCACTGCGCACGGCAGGGTCTTTCTCCTTGGCTACTTTTGACGGGCCGCAGTATTCGATGCAGGCGCATGCTTTTTGGGCCGCTTGCGCGTCTCAGGGGTGTAGAAATTTAAAAAAAATTATGATAACAGCATCGAGAATGCTGATGGTAACGTTTATGAGGAGGTTGGTCTCTTCTTGAAGCCGTATGAATGGAGTGCACTGAAATAAAAGGAGCTTTAAGGCGAGTTCTATACTGGAGACATTTTTTTCTGCCACGTGATAAGATGATTTACTTCGTGAATTTGATCTCGTATTGCCTGTAGCACATCCCTCTGTGTTTGGCTTCTCTTGCCTGTGCGCGCATGTGCACTGTAGGTATTACATTCAGCATGCCTTCCTATAATGAATTAGTCGCGAGTGCGTCGTCCGTCCATATGTTTGTCTTCTCAATGCGAAAGTAGCTTTTCCACTGTGCTCTATAAACTCAATAGGACAGCTGTGTAATTTCAGTGCGAACAAGCGTGCGCGATCCTGCGAACACCCCCTGCACATTGCCTGTATCCGTCAGAAAACCAAATAATTATCTTCAACCCCTCATGCGTGCGTTCGAGCCCAATTCAAAGCAAATTCAATAATTGAAAATAAGGCAGAAACTCTACTGGGGTTGTCTAAGTGTGCGCAAGCATAACCCCAAATTTCTGGTTGGCCCGTCCTCAAACTTCAATTGGCCCACCCACAAACTTCAGTTGGCCCACCCCAAATTTTAAGTTCACCTACGCCCAAATTTAAATTGGACCGCGTTCAAATTTAAAGTTGGCCACCCCCAGATTTCTACTTGGTTATCATTAAACGTAAGTAGGCCTACCTCCAAAGTTCAAGTTGGCCCACCCCTACTATAAGCTTCCCTGTGCATTTTTTAAAGAAAGCTATACTCGCGGACAACTTTCTGTAGCATTGAAGGCAAAGCTACGGGCGCGTGGCTGCTGCACAAGTGTTGCGGCGCCAAGTAGTCCGCCAGCGTTTGACAGTGCTTTGGTTGCTCGGAACAGACTCTGAATCGGCCCAGTTAACTGTTGCTAATAAGGTGTTTATGTTTTCTCTTCCCCAACTTAAGGTAACTTGAATGAACACGCGGGACTCTTTTAAGAAGCGCTTTCGCTTGTGCGGGCTTTGCCTCCGTAGCTTTCCCTTCATTGCCACAGAAAGTTGTCCGCGAGTATATGTATCTCTGTGGTTATTCTCCTCTCATGTACTGTCTTTCTTTAAGTTTTACTGTCTTCCTTTTACTTTCTTTAAGTGTTTCTTATCGCTTACAAAGCAACCAATCATCTTCGTTTACCCTATTATGAGGTTATACAAATTACAAATTTTGTGCAGATACGAGGGATTACATTTTTCGCATGACGGGGCCGTGGTACTCGCCAAGGAATGCTTACGCATTAAAAACGCAATGCAGACTAGCTAGCGCTCATCACCCGCAATGACATGGATATACTTGGCATTAATCATTCCAGGGCCTGCATTCATTGTAACGAAGTCACTGACACACACATCGAAAAAGCTCCTCTGCAAGCCGTTATTTCGATTTTCAGAAAAACAGGCAACTGATCCTAAGAACCACGAAAAGTGCTATCGAGAGGCCGTATCTTCTCATATAACTGTTTGCAGCGGAAAGCAGAACCTATAGGGCTTCATTTTCTACTGCATAACAGTTGACGACGTGCGGGGTGATGAGTCATAGCAGAATATTCAGCACACTAATGACACCCCCATTTTTATTCTACATACAAATTGTCGGAGCAAAAACGCTTATAAGTAGGCCGGAATAATTTCAAAAGATGAAGAATAAGGAGATGCTTTTGCACGAGCAATGAGAAAGGCGCGGTTCGAACAACGCTGTTCTTTGTCGGAAGAAAGTTCTTTTGGCCAATGCTACATGGCGGCTACTTTCTGCGCAAGGCATCACGCTTTCCTTGTGTATCATGAAAACTGCATAACCACCTTCAGGCTTCTTGCTGCAGTTATATGTGCTACAGCACGGCATAGCGCTAGCACAACACCGCGGGAAACATGGCGTGCAGCGTTCGCTGCGCCTAGCCAGCCGAGCTAAGGAGAAAAATGGCGCGGACGAAAAAGAAAAACACACGCAAAACGCAAGAACCGCGCGTTCCCAGGGGCAACGGCAATGGGACCAATCGCCGGGGACCAAACTGGTTCCCGCGGGGCGGACGCGCAAGGGGCAGCGAGGAGGCGAGGAGGTCACGTGGTGGGGTCAGAGTTCAAAGAGTGGCGGTACTTTCAAATTATCAAGGGACTTTAGCGCGCACGCTCCTTGGTACTTTCCCCAGCGGGTGATTCCCTTCGCCTCCAGGCGCCTCCTACGTTCGCTTGCTTCGCGGCTTCAGACAGACACTGCCGATTTGAACACCTGTGCAGTTACGCTTGAGAGTAAAAATAATCTGACCCACACGTTCGCTTAGAAAGTGATGATCTGTCCTACAACCGAAGTTCTCCTACAGCAGTATAATCCGGATGAGTTTCCACGAGCATCGATATCTCTTCCTCGGGATTCTGCATAGGTGTACTTAATCCTTTTATTCGAAAAGCAACCAACATTCGAAAACTTAAAATAGTGAATTCTTGGAACGAGTGATAATCAAATAGCAATGATTATTGGATTCACATTCGAAGTTTTCGTATTACGCACAGGCCTGCTTATTTTTATGGAGTTGCTGGGCGGACTGCGAACAAAGCGGCCAAAATAACAAAGGCTGTCCGGTGCCCTCGAAAGATATTCCTCGTTCGCCCGAAATAATACACGCACTTTCCTAAAAATATCTACTGCTATCTTTCTGAACACAATGGCATGGCTGACACACTCATGTTTTTCTAGTCAAGACAATACTGAAGGCCTTCAGTGTACTTCGGGCTTTCTATCTTTGGATTATTTTTCAAGCCTCGCTTTTCTCGATACTGGGTATAAGTTCACGTGTGTTTCATGTAACGAGGGACTAGATCTTAGGAGGCCTGTGTCTCTTCGCATGCCCAAGTTTACGCATCGTATGCCTTCCGAAATGGTTGAGATGAAAGTTTGACTTTGGAATTTTATGTGGTTTATTAGTTGGAGATACTGACCTCATAAACTTCAGTCGTTGCTTTTCTGAAGGCTCTAGTCTACACGCTCCCATTTAATAAATATATTACCATAAATTTGGTGGGCTGTGGCTCCTCAAGCAATATTTAGTATTTAGAGTGGACATAAGTGAGTGAGTGAAACAACTTTATTTCGTCCACTATAGACGTTAGCAAACTCAACGTCACCTGGCTAGGCCCACTCGGGGATCATCAGGTGAAGCCTGACGGCCCTCTCGCGTGCTTTCTGGACTGCCAGGATTTGAGAGGTGTGATCCTGGGCCCTATTTAGCCTCAACATTTCCTCTTGGGTGAAAGGGGGACCGGCAGAGTCGCAGACGTCTCAAGAAATTCGTGGTCTTTATTTTTAGGGAGTCACCTTTTGCGCAACTACGTCGGCAATCGCTATATAAAATATGCTGCTTTAGCTCGTATCTATCAGCAATTAATATTATATAGGATCCCGCATGAAAAAGTACTGTTAGGTTATAAACCAATCGGGTTATTGTTACGTCTTGGTTTGAACGTCCTAAACATCCCTCCTCAAACGTATTTATTGAATTAATAAATAATTAAATATTTAATGTGTGGTTTCTATTAGCGCCAGGGCCAGGTAGGGCCAAAGAGTTCCACGCCAGTTTTAGTGAGTTCGCAGTGTAGTGATGAATTTTATGAAGTCGAAGTGACGTGGTTGTAAAGGGACCTAAAGATAGTCACTCTAAGGTGAGTAAAATTTGTATAAAGTTTTGGCGATGACATATGACGTGTGTTATGAACATTAAGATGCGTTTCAAAAAATGATACGATGTATAAAATATATCAGATTCTAATACTGGCTAGAGCACTACTGCCTCCTTAAGCCCTTGAAACACAAAGGCATGGAGGCATGTGCTATGCAAAACAATTATCGCAGCGGCATTCTCTCGAACGAGGATGCTCTACGAATTTATTGGACATATAACATGTAAGATAACACCATTTAAGAAACCGAGGACTGTCTTGGTGTTAAAAAGCGGTTCCTTACCAAGAAACATAGCCGGGTGAAGAGGGATGTAATAACGGTATGCAAGAGGAAAACGTTTCTTTCTGTCAGCTCCGCCTTCCCGACACTCCAGTAGGGCGTGGAGCGCGGTCAGCCTCTCCCCGCATCTACCACAGGTTGGAGGTTCATTTCCAGAAAGTAGAAAATTATGGGTCCCAAATCTGTGCCCTATTCTGAGTCGACAGAATAGGACATCTGTTTGCCGTGATTTTCTTACGGTGGGCCAAAAACCTAACTGTGGCTCTATCACGTGCAGCTTATTATTTGTTTCCGCATCCCACAAGCGTTGCCAGTGGTTCTGCAGTTTCCTTCGTAAGAGAGGCTTCACATCAGTAGCAGGGACCGCAACGGTAAGAGTAGCTTGCGATGTAGTTGATCTGGCCATTTGGTATACTTGAACATTTCCCTGAATGCCTCTATGGCCAGGTACCCAGCATATAATGATATGTTGGTTAGATATGTATGCTCTACACAAAAGGGAGTAGAGCTCAATAAGTACAGGGTTTTTCTGTCTACAGAGTGACTTCACGGCTTTTACGACGCTTAGAAAGTCTGTAAATATGACTGTTTTTCGAAGTTTTGGTTTTATTATATCGTCGTGACTGTCACCAATAGTGCATGGGCTTCTGCCGTAAGTATACTAGAATCCTGCTGCAGTGCACCGGATTCTGAAAAAGATGGGCCGATGGCTGCGTAAGAAACCCTTGCATCTGACTTGGAAGCGTCCGTGTAAACTCAGTGCAAGAGTACTTATACTGGAGTTCTAAAAAATGCATTTTAATATGTGCCTCCGGCGCATGCTTCGTGACATCTACAAACGGCATATCACAGTGTATGAGCTGCCACTGCCATGGCGTTAACAGTTTCCCTTGAGTCATAGGACAATATTCAAGAAGTGGAACGCCCATTTCCTCACTGAGGTTCCTTACACGCAAAGCAAACGGCTTCCTCACTGCAGGTCGGTTATGGAAGAGCGTAGCAGTGGCGATATCGTTTATGGTTGAATAAAAAGGATGTTAAATGTTCGCTTGTACTGGCCGAAAATATGTGAAACTGCTGTATGACCGGCTGCAGATGAAGTGACCCCCGATTTGACTCTACGTAGAGGCTCTGGACTGGACTTGTCCTGAAAGAACCGGTCGCGAGACGGATACCCAGATGGTGGACGGGGTCTAGGATTTTTAATGCACTTGGTGTTGCAGAATTATAAATTATTGCTCCGTAATGAAGGTGGGAGCGGACAAGACTGTTATATAAGTTCAGAAGGCACTTTCGATCACTACCCCATGTAGTGTGTGGCAGAAGCTTGAGAAGGCTGATTCTTTTCAGACCTTTCATTTTCAGATTTTGAATATGGGGAATGAACTTGAGTTCCGAGTCTAAAGTGATTCCCAGGAATTTATGTTGACTGCTCACCAAGAGATGGCCTCCCTCGATCGTAGTACTAGGCAGTGGTGCTACCCCTATCTTGTTTGAGAAGAGTACGCAGGTAATTTTGGGGTGTTTATATTGAAGCCGTTCTCATCCGCCCATTTAGACAATTTGTTTATCCCAAGCTGCTCTTATTCGCAGATAGCAGTATTGCATGATTTGAAACTTACTTGTACATCATCAAAATAAACGGAATAAAACATTGCGCGTGGAATGACTATGCAGACTGTTTACTTTTACAATAAACAGTGTACAACTAAGTACGCCCCTTGCGGAACACCGGTTTCTTGAGTGAATGATTTAGATAAAACCTTACCAACTTTTACGAGACAAGTGCGCTTAGACAGATAGCTTTCAATTGTGTTTAACATGTTCCCACGGACGCCCATCGCAGAAAGATGGAGGAGGATTCCGAATCGCCATGTCGTGTCGTACGCTTTCTCTAGGTCCAGAAATACTGAAAGTAAAAACTGCTTATGAATGAACGCATCTCTAATGTTTGCCTCAATGCGGACAAGGTGGTCTGTTGTCGACCCTTCCTCTCGGAAACCGCATTGAAGGGGGTCTAGCTTGTTGCTACTTTCTAGGAAGCTGATTAAGCGCCGGTTTACCTTTTTTTTCAAAAACTTTGTGCAGACAGCTTGTTAGCACTATTGGCCTATAGCTGCTGGCTAAGGCCGCGTCTTTCCCTTGTTTACGTACCGGGATGACCACAGCTTCTTACCAGAACGATGGAATATAGCCCGCCGCCCACATGGTATTGAAAAGAGGTGTGAGTGTTTCCAGTACTTCAGGGTTGGCTAACCATTTCCTACATGATACGATCGCCACCTGGCCCCGAGTTGTTGCAAGAAGAGAGAGACGCCTTAAGTTCCGCCAAAGTAAATGGGCAATTGTAAGCATCACTCGATGACCCTTTGCGGTTTAGGGGATGCCGCTTCTCGCGTTTTTTGAGTCTTAGAAATGTTTCTGTATAGTCCGACGCACTCGAGAAATATTCAACGTGTTCGCTTAGAGAATCCGCCTGATTTTGCAGGCTATCACCTTGGCTACTTACTAACGGTTGGGGAAGTGACTCCCGACCTATTAACTTATTTACCCTATTCCACACTCTTCTTTCATCAGTGCACGAATTTATACTAGAGATGTAGCTATCCCAACTTTCTCACTTTGCACGTCGACGCGTTCTCCGGCCTTGTGACTTGACTTGTTTGAAATTAATAAGGTTTTCGGTGGTTGGACGATTTCGAAGAAATCTCCAGGCTTTATTTTGATTTTGTCGTGCTTTGCGACATTTGTCGTTCCACCATGGGACGCGACGTTCACTTGCCAGTACGTTAGTTTGCTTGATACATTTAGTTGCAGCGTCAATAATAAAAGCTGTTAGATATGCCACAGCATCGTCTACGTTAAAACGAGCAATGTTATCGCCGCCTAAATATGTCAGCTCTTGAAACAGTTCCCAGTTGGCTGAATTCATGTTCCATAGCGGGAAATGTGGCGAGCATCAATCCTGTTTCGTTAGGTGTAAAATAATTGGAAAATGGTCGCTCCCAAAGGAGTTCTTCAGAACACTCCGCTCAAGATACGAATTTGGTGTACTCGATAGTATACTTAAGTCGCTGGATGAGTACGTGTTATGTGCCACACTAGTACGTTGGCTCTTTCTTATTAATTATACATGCTCCTGAAGAGGAGAGGAAGTTTTAAATTAGGCGACCTCTCGCATCGCAACGAGAGTCTCCCCACGAAGTGTTATGTGCGTTTAAGTCGCGCACAATTTTGTAGGGAGCCGGAATATTATGTATATAGTTTTGAAATTCTGTTTTGTGAAGTTGGTGATACGGAGGAATGTGTATAGCGCTAATAGTGACTAGCTTCTTAAACAATACTCGCCGGACAGCAACTGCATCTAGGGTCGTACGGATTTTCAATTCCCGGCAGGCAACACCTTTGTCAAATATAATGGCCACAGCCCCGGATGACACGACAGTGTCATCACGGTCTTTACGAAAAATAGCGTACTGGCGTAGAAAATTAGCTTGCGTATGTTTGAGGTGTGTTTCTTGAACACACAGCACCTTTGGACTATATTCATGTAGGAGTTCTTTAATGTCGTCGAGGTTATGTAGAAGTCCTCATGCATTCCATTGTAGCATTTGTGTTTCCATTATAAAAAATGTGTTCTGTGCTGAGTGTTTAAGACACGACGATTAGCTCACGGGCCCTCTTGAGGCGCCGTGAGGCGAGTTTTGTCTTTTTTGGAGCGGTCGAGAGAGGCTGACCGCTCCTTAGGCGCTGGTGGCACCGTCTGGCTGATCGTTGTGTCCATCGCCTCTTGCGAGGCGCGGACACAACGAGGCCAGACGTCACGTCAAACAAAGCACTCAGAAGAGCGCGCTCTTCTGAGTGCTTTGTTTGGCGTGAAGGCCTCGACACGTTAGACGAGGCCTTTGAGGCCACCTGGCCGGAGGTAGATGGCCCTCTCTACTAGGGTGACGGAGCCGCGCTAGCTGCAGCCGCCGCGGGGGCAGATGGTGTAACTGGCGATTCACTGTTTGTGGGTCGGACAGCCACCGGAAGCCGTTGCGTCACTGCCCATGACGCGTAACATCGGCAAAGGTGTTCTGGGGCAGGTATGAAACCCGCCTGCGTGCCTCTTTGAAACTTATGTTTTCTTTTACTTTAATTGTAACAATTTTCTTTTTTCCAGGATAGCACGACCGCGAGTACACGGCATGCTCCCAATCACAGTCTACACAGGGGAGCGTGTTCTCGCAAGATTCAGAGGTGTGTTCGTGGGCATTGCATATCGCACAAGTTTGGCGGCCGCGGCATATCTGTGAACTGTGGCGGAAACGCTGGAATTTGAAACATCGGAGCGGATTTGGCACGTATGGCCGAACACGAAGTTTGATATAACCAGCCTCGTTGGACTCGGGAAGGACACTTCAGCCGAAGGTGAGTATAAGGTGCTTGGTGTGGATCTCTCTGATGCCCGCCTCATCTTAATTCGTTTACCGTTGATGGCATTCTCTTCACTGAAACCCTCCAAGAGTTCAGCCTCAGTCAGCTCCAGCAAGTCATCTTCCGACACAACGCCGCGGGTGGTGCTCATAGTACAGTTCGGGGTTGCTGTTAGTTGGGTCTCCCCAAATGACGCTGGTGTCGGCAGTTTCTCGTATTGCTTCTTATCGCGGAGCTCCAGAAAGAGGTCACCGCTTGCCATTCTCGTCGCCTTATAACCGGGACCAAAAACATCAGTCAACGACTTTGATACAAGGAACGGTGAAATGTTACGCACTGGTTTGTCGGGGTTTTCCGAGTGACCTACGTGGAAACGTGGGAAGTTGTGGACGTGTCGTCCGGAAAAATGGAATACATCTTCGGTGCACTCTCTTTGCTGAGGGCGATCAGGGAGGGGAGGCAAGGAGCTTGCCATAGAGGAATGTAATTTTCGGCAATAATGCCAGCCACCCAACGTGGAGCTCTACAAGGGGACGCTACATGCACTGTAATAAAGACAGGTCCTTCAAAGGGCAGCTGCACGTTATCACTATAATTAAATATGAAATAACCTACGTTGGCTATTCACACAAGGTTAACCCTTGCTGCCTGGAAAAATTGGAAGTAAAGGGAAGCCAGGAGAAGACAGGAAAGATGGAAAGAGAGAAAGACGAATGCTGGAGAGAGAGAGAGAGAGAGAGAAAAGGCAGCTACCGATTTCCCCCGGGTAGGTCATTCCGGGGGTGCTGTCTACGTGAAGCCGAGGCCAAAAGGGTGTGTTGCCTCCGCCAAGGGGCCTTAAAGGTCCTGACACTAAGCATCGGCTCAACCCCAGGATCCCCATTTGCCCGGACATGGCTAAACTACGCACGGTTAAATGTGGGAGGGTCCAAACCTCGTGTGCTCGGGTACGTGGTGTCGCAACACACCAAACGCCTGCTGACGCAGGCGCCCCTGCGGTCACATTTAAAGAAGGAAAGTCCTTCTCGTTGGCATTTAATGTGAAACTGCTTATTTTTAACACTCGTTGTTAAGACATAAAAGGAATTTAACATTCAGTAAGCTTGACCAAAGTGCCGAACAGGTCCGGCTCAGAGTTTTATACATCGGCATTCCATGATGCTATTGTGCGTTACGCTGAAAAAAATATCAACTGGTTAGGCTGCACGTGTGCGAGCTAATCCAGCACGAGGAAAATATTTGACAATCTCACAAACTGTAGGAATGGATGTTATGCGGTGTATTCTGCAGTTAGATAGCTATCCAGCATCATTCGGTGTACTGCAGAGCATTACTGCCAGATGGACCAGCACGTTCGCGTAAGGCGTGCTATTTTTGGGCTTACCGTGAGCGTGCATTTACCTGAATTTACTAACTACAGACTATGTACATCAGACAGAACTGAAAAAAAAAATTCTTCGCTCCTACCATGTTCAAAGAAGAAAATCCCTTGATTAGAAGCTTTCTTGCGCTGAAAATATACTTCAACTAATTTACTCCGTAGGCAGACAAATTATAACGTTCATTTCAGTATAGAAGCAGTACAGCTGCAACGGAGGCTGGATAATTCTGTCAATCTAGACACAACACATCGCGCCGAAAGCATCGCTGAGTGGGATTTTATTTTATGTGATTAGCGTTCTCACTCACGAACGTCAAAGCGGTGGCTGCGTATTCAGCCTGCTAGGTTTTTAAAGCCTATAGAGAGGAGAGGTCCAATTCACAAGTGCACGTTCAAGTCATATTGCACTTTGAGAGACTCGTGTTTCTCCGCCTGTTGACTGCGTTTGTCCGAGGCATCCACTTGTAGAACACTTGGTAAAACACATGTGCTATTACTGTACGAAATACTCGGGTACTATATTGGTGGCAAAGCACGCCTCTCCGATGCCACCGGCTGCAACACCACCACTTCTTGGCCTATCATAATAACCTTGCCACTTTCTTTCTTGAGCTATTATACTCGTCCCCGTCTTCTTAGGAAGAACCGGGACTAGGCACAACGCCTTCCTGCGACGAGAAGCACAACGAAAGGTATTGTTCTCTATGCCACCGTGTCTGAAAGACGTAAGACTCGTAGCAACCGTATTTGCCATCTCTGTCAGAATATGGTAGCTCCACGTGATGGGAACCCTGCTTTGACCACGCTGTGTGCCACGACTGGGCGACTTCACGAACAGATTCAAACACCATGCTGTTTTTGCCTCTGTGTGGACGTTCAACTGCGCTGCTCCGTCAAGCACAGCTGCTTTGAAGATATGACCATTTACATAATTTAACACGAGGTCCATGTTTGCCGTTCTACAATTACACGTATCTCACGTTTTACTCTTAGTATGGCTTAAAATAGACATGCGTGATTGATCAATTATTTCTTGAAATTATTGATTACCTTTTCTTCGAATCTTCTTCCAGAATTGTGGTAATTGAATTAGGAAGGAACAGCGCCAACTAAGACGATTACAAGAGGGGAGAACGACACAGGATGGCGCTTGTCCTGCGTCGTTCTGCCCACTTGTGATCGTCTTAGTTGGCGCTGTTCCTTCCTAGTTCAAGTATGCACCATCTAGCCCAAATGAATGTTGTCCTGAACTGTGGTAATTGGTTTAACAATTTTCTCACATTTAGAAATTGTGCGCAATTGTTCGTAAAAGGTTACCATCTCCAAGTAACTCACGTGATTGTGATGCTTTAAAGTCAAGTAGGGTCAAAGGTATTTGCTCTCCAGATACAGTACAACGTTTCCTAAGATAAAAGGTGCTCTGGACCTGTAAATTTCGTCTCTCCAAGAAAAATGTCAACAATTCCACCACTTTATTTGACTTGCCCGCGTATTGCACGTAGCATTCTCCTTTATAAAGAGTATCAACTGCAGGATCTAACAACAGAATCGATACAAAAACTATTGAATAACAAAACTTGTGAGCATGTCGTGATAGCCTATGGTCCATGGCGTTCTGCTGCTGAGAATACTGTCGTGGGTCTGCCTTCCGACAAGGGCAATCACATTTCTCTGAGGGCGAAAAGGAACAACGCTTGTGTACTTTCATTTAGGTCCCCGTTAAGGATCCCCTGGTGGCCAAAATTAATCGAGCGCACTCAATTAGCCTCTCGTTGCTTCGGGACGTTAAACCCCATGAATATTTCAGTCAGTCAGCAACAAACCTTGCTTTCTCAATGACAGTTTTGCTGAACATGCTTGAAAGTCTTTAATATTATGCGCTCAACACATGACGGCAAGAAACTGTTAACTGTGAGTTGTGCATTGCAGCCAAGATTGACTACAGTTTATAGCAACGATAACTGCGGCTTGGACGAGTGCGACTCATCCTTGGCGATATTGTTAAAATTGGTAGGAAGAGCACAGCTTTCGCTTGGGGATTGAAGAACTACGCAGTTTGACCTCTGCTTCATGCTTTTGTTTATTCATTCTGAGTAAAGCCCTTGCATTAAAAGGTAACGGCTTTCTGTTCGTTCTCACCCCTTATATTTGCAATTACAAGTTCTAACTGGGTCACGCAGTCTAAGAATTTACGAACCTTAAACTGGTTGGTCGTTTCGTGGACAGGAAGCGCCTGTTCGGCGTGTAAAGCTTATTATGAAATCGTTCTATATTCATGAGTTGATGCCCCGAATATATTATTTGGAAGCGCCGCCATTCTTACCGTCTGTACATTTTTCCTTCCAGTTCCTTTGTTCCCGTGCACAACCACATAGAGGCAAGTGCGTCGTGCAGCAAGCCCCGAGAACACCAGCATGTTTTATACCATGGCAAGTGAAAGAAGCAAAACTCCAGATGCAGAGTTAAAAACGGGAAAAAGTTGAGAACAATGGGCAGAGGAGAGCAGACTACGTAACAGATTCATTCCTTCATATTATTTTAGAATCTGTATGGGGCAAAATTTTCTTACCTAGCAGAATGTGCGAATATATTACGCGCAAGCGGCAGAGCATCGCCAGCAGATTGTTTCGCAAAAACCTCACTTTCTTCCTTTTTGCTTGAGCACTTCTAGCGAAAAAAATTTTGACTGCATTCGTGGCGCCATCGAACGCCCTAGCTTACTGCCTGCATCGTGCCGGTAATTATCTTCATCAACGTCGCCGTAATCATGAAACGAGTGATAAATAAAAACATGCGGATTCGGATATATTTTGACTCCTTAAACTATTTGCTACCCAAAGCACTTAATTCGGTGTACGCATTATTGCTTCATGCATTTCGTCCAAACTCAAGCGAAGGAATGAGTGTTTGGTGTTTAATGGCGCAAGGGCCATGTATGGCCAAAGAGCGCCATGCCGTTGGTAATGAGTTCGCTGTGTAGTTATGAGTTCTATGAAATTGGTGTGACATGGCTGTAAAGCGGCCTTAAAAATAGTTGCTCTAAATTGCGTAAAATCTGCATAATAAGATTATGGCCATGACATGTGACGTGTACTATGAAGATGCATTTGAAAAAAATTATGCCATGTATATAATATATTTGGTTCTAAATTTTGCTAGAGCACTACTGCCTAAAAAAATTATGCCATGTATATAATATATCTCGTTCTAAATTTTGCTAGAGCACTACTGCCTCCTTAGGGCCCTTGAACCGCAAGGGCCTGGAAGCATGTGCTATGCAAAACCGTTATCGCAGCGGCACCCTCTGGAACGAGCATGCTCTACGAATTTAATGGACGTGTAACATGTAAGATAACTTTATTTAGGAACCGAGGACTGCTTTCGTGTTAAATAGCGGTTCCTGTCCAAAAAACATTGCAGGGTGAAGAGGGCAAGCGAAGGAACCGATACTGTCCCGTTCATGTTACAATGCATCGAAATTAAAGCAGGACGACGACAACGAAGAGAGTTGAGCTGGTATGACGACAAATACGACATGTTTATGCCTACGGCACAAAATTGAGAAAGAAGACAACAAAAAGAGACAAAAGTGAAGGAAACACAGGGAGGTCAGACAGTGTAAGTAAATAAAAGACAGCAGCGCTCAGAGCAGCAATGAGCTTTGGATTCGGCTATCTTTGTAACTCTGTGCCCTCGCGCAACACGAAGCCGGATTGCTTTGGCTGCGTATATAAAGCAAGTTCTCATTATCACATACATTCAAACAAGGAGCTCGACTAGTGCTAAATGGGCATTCTATACCTCTATTTCACGATCGCATAACACTGCAGGAAAAAAAGAACAAAAAAGAAAGTTACCTTAACTCCTTGTTCTCACAATTCTATGCTCCATAATGGTGACGTGCCATAAATGCGGAGAAATATAGTACTCCTCATGACCTGCCATGCATCACCGAGCGCTCACCCAAGACAGAAACAACACGGTGCCCTTCATAGATGGCGCCACTACCTGAACATGGCGGCATCTGTGAATATATATATATATATATATATATATATATATATATATATATATATATATATATATATATATATATATATATATATATATATAAAGAAGCCAACAAACAAAAATGCCAAGAACAACACAAGGGAAATTACTCGTACTTACTAACTGAATTAAAGTAAAGGCAATCAATGGAAAAGCAACTTGCCATAGGTGGGGAACGTTCCTGCGTCTTGGCAGTACGAGTGCGACGCTCTTATCAATTGAGTTGGTTTGAATTGAATTGAATTGAATTGGGTTGGTACAAATGCTGAACGCACACTTGAAAGTGCTCAGGCTCGCGCACTGGGAATTTGCCTAGGACTACCACGATGTGAATCTACTTCGGGCACTATTGCAGAGGCACGTGCGTGCCCAGCTCGAATTTATCTGCAACATGAGCCATTGCGAGTGCATCTAAGGCTACTGACTAGACACAGGAATCATCCACTCACGAACATCACAAGCATACGGCCTGTCGCCGCCTAATCAGAAGCCGTGTTGTCGCAGCAAGACTTATTGCCGTCGGACTTCGAACCGTATGACATACCCGAAGTTCCACTCTGGACGATGACAAAGCCAACGGTAAGACTATCAATCCCTTGAATAACGAATAAGTCGAAAATACCGCTTGCTGGGCTCAAGCATTTCGCGTTATCATATATTGCTTACATGTATGGATATTCCGAACATGTTTTTATAGATTGTTCTGTGAGACAGACCTCTTCCGCGGCGGCCTACATGGTACCAGGAATGGGGATCGCACAACGGTTCAAGATAGGACACAGGACGTCATCTACAGCAGCTGAGTAGACCGGAGTTCGAGAAGCAATTCGCTGCATACTGCAACAAAGCCTCGAGAAGTGGACAGTGTTCTGTGACTCAAAACCAGCACTGCAACTCGTCAGCAATTATATGAATGACAGAACCGCATATAGTCCTCTGGTATATGACATCATGTCTCTGCTTGCTGAGGCGTCTCACTCCGGGCATACCATCGTGCTGCAATGGATTCCTGGCCATTGTGGAATAGCTGGAAACGAATAGGCTGACGCGGAAGCAAAAAAGGTGCACACTGACGGAATCATTATAAAAATTCTTTTTTTCCGGTATGACATGAATGCGTTCCATAACTCCATCAAAACTTCTATGGCGCGACATTGGGACAACCCCGAACATCGGCAAGAGCACCTCCGTAGACTTGACGCTGGTTTACAATTCTGGCTTCTACTTCGCTTGCGGAGAGGCCAGGAAACACTCATTCATCGATTGCGGCTTGGTGTGGCATACAACCACCGATACCTTCACAAGATTGGACAAGCACGGGACCCTGACTGTAGCGTCTGTCACACTTCTGAGACAATAGCTCACGTACTTTGCGCGTACCCTCAATATGCGGCCGAACGAAAAACACTCAAATCTACTGTTGACTTCTTGGATTCCCGCCCCTTTTCGGAAGAGAACCTTTTGGGCGTGTGGAGGAGTGTTGACTGTGCCCAACGTGCCATAAGATCACTTTTGAACTTTCTAAGTGGGAATGGTTTAGGCGATCGCCTCTAGAACCTGTGAGATGTTCAATCAGCGGGAAATGAGTTTGTGCAATAACGTTTTGTGACAAGGTTACTTTTTGCGTGGACAAGATTAGTCTTGTGTGTATTGCGTCTACAGTGCACATCCGCATAATAGACAACGTTTATATAGTATCTCATTGTACCATAACATAATCTACCTACTTTTCCCTATATTTCCCACTTCCCTTTTCTCCAGTGAGGAGAAGCAGGCTGGAGACATGCTCTCCAGGCCGACCTCTCTTCATTAAAATCTACTCCTCCTCATCTCCATCGGCCACGCTGGCTAGTTTTCCGGCGGGGATGACGTGAAGCGGGGCCGTGGAGATGATGACGTGATGCGCCACCGGGGAGATGGTGATCGGTATGTTCAGAAAGCTGGTGGTGGAAGCAGGCGAACGGTTGTGAATTCTTCCTTCTCCCAAGTAGCTTAACGTTGAATTACGTGGCCTGTCTTCTCGGAAGTGGCCTCCTAGAGTTGAGTTCCCTGGCCGCTGCGTCCAAGCCGCGACCACTTTACCATGTAGACAGCATCGATTTCCGCGGCCGTGCGTGGAGGGTGACGAATATTCTCACCTTGTAAGTCATAGGCAGGGGCTGGTCATCCAGAACGAACGTAGCGTGGGCGCTGATCAAGGCTGCGATCAAAAGAATCGTCATAAGATGGTTCGCTCCGGTCATAATGCATAGCGTTAATCCGTAAATCCGCAGCGTTTATCGACTGCTAGGCCGCCATTGGAATCTGAACCTGGCAACGTTTAACGTTAGAACGCTATCTAGCGAGGCGAGTCTAGCAGTGTTATTGGAGGAATTAGAGGGTAGTAAATGGTATATAATAGGGCTCAGTGAGGTTAGGAGGACAAAAGAAGCATATACAGTGCTAAAAAGCGGGCATGTACTGTGTTACCGGGGCTTAGCAGAGAGACGAGAACTAGGAGTCGGATTCCTGATTAATAAGGAAATAGCTGGTAACATACAGGAATTCTATAGCATTAACGAGAGGGTGGCAGGTCTTGTTGTGAAGCTTAATAAGAGGTACAAATTGAAGGTGGTACAAGTCTATGCCCCTACATGCAGTCATGATGACCAGGAAGTCGAAAGCTTTTATGAAGACGTGGAATCGGCGATGGGTAAAGTCAAAACAAAATACACTATACTGATGGGCGACTTCAATGCCAGGGTAGGCAAGAAGCAGGCTGGAGACAAGTCAGTGGGGGAATATGGCATAGGCTCTAGGAATAGCAGAGGAGAATTATTAGTAGAGTTTGTAGAACAGAATAATATGCGGATAATGAACACCTTTTTCCGCAAGCGGGTTAGTCGAAAGTGGACGTGGGGGAGCCCGAATGGTGAGACTAGAAATAAAATCGACTTCATACTCTGCGCGAACCCTGGCATCATACAAGATGTAGACGTGCTCGGCAAGGTACGCTGCAGTGACCATAGAATGGCAAGAACTCGAATTCGCCTAGACTTGAGGAGGGAACGGAAGAAACTGGTACACAAGAAGCCAATCAATGAGTTAGCGGTAAGAGGGAAACTAGAGGAATTCCGGATCAAGCTACACAACAGGTACTCGGCTTTAACTCAGGAAGAGGACCTTAGTGTTGCAGCAATGAACGACAATCTCATGGGCATCATTAAGGAGTGCGCAATAGAAGTCGGTGGTAACGCCGTTATACAGGAAACCAGTAAGCTATCGCAGGAGACGAAAGATCTGGTCAAGAAACGCCAATGTATGAAAGCCTCTAACCCTACAGCTAGAATAGAACTGGCAGAACTTTCTAAGTTAATCAGCAAGCGTAAGACAGCGGACATCAGACACTATAATATGGATAGAATTGAACAGGCTCTCAGGAACGGAGGAAGCCTAAAAACAGTGAAGAAGAAACTAGGAATAGGCAAGAATCAGACGTGTGCGTTAAGAGGCAAAGCCGGCAATATCGTTACTAATATGGATGAGATAGTTCAAGTGGCTGAGGAGTTCGATAGAGATTTATACAGTACCAGTGGTACGCACGACGATAGTGGAAGAGAGAATAGCCTAGAGGAATTCGAAATCCCACAGGTAACGCCAGAAGAAGTAAAGAAAGCCTTAGGAGCTATGCAAAGGGGGAAGGCAGCTGGGGAGGATCAGGTAACAGCAGATTTGTTGAAGGATGCTGGTCAGATTGTTCTAGAGAAACTGGCCACCCCGTATACGCAATGCCTCATAACCTCGAGCGTACCGGAATCTTGGAAGAACGCTAACATAATCCTAATCCATAAGAAAGGGGACGCCAAAGACTTGAAAAATTATAGACCGATCAGCTTACTGTCCGTTGCCTACAAAGTATTTACTAAGGCAATCGCAAATAGAATCAGGAACACCTTAGACTTCTGTCAACCAAAGGACCAGGCAGGATTCCGTAAAGGCTACTCAACAATAGACCATATTTACACTGTCAATCAAGTGATAGAGAAATGTGCAGAATATAACCAACCCTTATATATAGCTTTCATTGATTACGAGAAAGCGTTTGATTCAGTCGAAACCACAGGAGTCATGGAGGCATTACGGAATCAGGGTGTAGATGAGCCATATTTAAAAATACTGGAAGATATCTATAGCTGCTCCACAGCCACCGTAGTCCTCCACAAAGAAAGTAACAAAATCCCTATAAAGAAAGGCGTCAGACAGGGAGATACGATATCTCCAATGCTATTCACAGCATGTTTACAGGAGGTATTCAGAGGCCTGGAGTGGGAAGAATTGGGGATAAAAGTTGCTGGAGAATACCTTAGAAACTTGCGATTCGCTGATGATATTGCCTTGCTTAGTAACTCAGGAGACCAATTGCAATGCATGCTCACTGACCTGGAGAGGCAAAGCAGAAGGGTGGGTCTGAAAATTAATTTGCAGAAAACTAAAGTATTGTTTAACAGTCTCGGAAGAGAACAGCAGTTTACGATAGGTAGCGAAGCACTGGTAGTGGTAAGGGAATACATCTACTTAGGGCAGGTAGTGACCACGGATCCGGATCAAGAGACTGAAATAACCAGAAGAGAAAGAATGGGCTGGGGTGCGTTTGGCAGGCATTCTCAAATCATGAACAGCAGGTTGCCACTACCCTCAAAAGGAAAGTGTATAACAGCTGTGTGTTACCAGTACTCACATATGGGGCAGAAAAACTGGAGGCTTACGAAAAGGGTTCTGCTGAAATTGAGGACGACGCAACGAGCTATGGAAAGAAGAATGATGGGTGTAACGTTAAGGGATAAGAAAAGAGCGGATTGGGTGAGGCAAGAAACGCGGGTAAACGACATCTTAGTTGAAATCAAGAAAAAGAAATGGGCATGGGCAGGACATGTAATGAGGAGGGAAGATAACCGATGGTCATTAAGGGTTACGGACTGGATTCCAAGGGAAGGGAAGCGTAGCAGGGGGCGGCAGAAAGTTAGGTGGGCGGATGAAATTAAGACGTTTGCAGGGACAACATGGCCACAATTAGTACATGACCGGGGTAGTTGGAGAAGTATGGGAGAGGCCTTTGCCCTGCAGTGGGCGTAACTAGGCTGATGATGATGATGATGATGATGATGATGATGATGATGATGATGATGATGATGATGATGATGATGATGATGATGATGATGACCAAGCAGTCCAGGGGGTTGCACAAATGGCGTCTCAGAAAGCGCAGGAGCTCTAATGTGGCGCCACACGACGTGCTTGTTCTTCGTGTCGAAGGAGCTCCTCGCGGAGAATCTGACGAATGGTGGGCAATAAGATTTTTGGAGAACTCGTGTCCACACTCGCCACTGTCGTCACGTTAACTAGCCGTCCAAATTTCGGTGTAATTCAACGAGGCTTGAGTGTTTCGAAGGTACGGCGGTGCCGTGTCACGTCTGATACGGTTTCCGAGTTGTCTTTTCCAATGAGGAAGTTATATACGCCTTCCGTGATTCCATTTAAAAGGTGTACCACCTTATCTTCATCTGGCATTCGAGGGTTTAGGGTCTTGCACAGTTTCAGAACTTCCTCGATGAACGGAGTGCATGCCTCTCCGGGGACTTGAGCCCTCTGAGCTAAGGTTCATTCCACTGGTTTCTTCTTAGCATCCGAATCGCCAAAACACTTCTTGATCTCCTCAACGAAACAGGCCCAAGTAGTTAGTGCGTCCGCATGGTTGTCATAGCAAACCATCGCCCTGTCCGTCAAAAAGAAAACAACGTTCCTCACTTGGGAGGCAGCGTCCCAGTGATTGTACTGGCTTACCCGCTCATAATGCGTGAGCCACTCCTCGACATCTTCCCCTGCCTTTGCGGAGAACGTACGTGGCTCTCGGTAGTGCTGAATCGGGGCTGGTCCTGCCGATGCAGTACTGGGAGCGTCTTCGTCTCGAGGCATGATGGTCGCCGAGGGCAAACGTCCGGCAAGGCGGTGGCTTCTGCGAAGGTCTTGTACTGACGGCTCCGTTGTCGGTGGTGGGAGTTACCCTGCACCGTTCCACCAAATGTTACGCGCGAACCGTTTACATAAAAATGCAAGGCGGATCAAGGCAAGGCAAACGGTTGGCGCTTATTCCTGGGGCGGTCCAAACGCAGCCCGCCGAACTTCGTCACCCTCTTTCTCCACCCTCCGTCCTTCTTTGTCATTCGTGCTCGTGGGAATATATATATATATATATATATATATATATATATATATATATATATCTGCGGGCCGGACACCCCTTCAAATTTTACCGTGGGGGAGGCAGAGCCCATCCGATGCCAAAGCCTACCCCCTTCCGAAAATGTCAATACTAGAGTTCAGTCACCCACATAATTTTCGTTTCTCTTGAGTTGCCTCTACTTTTTCCCTTAACGTTTTATTGCGACAAAGCGCTTACGGCATCATTGTTGGCGTGGACGTGCACGGCTATTCATTCATTATTTCGCATTATTTCTGCAAATCATAACAACAGGAGGACAAGCATACTAGAAGTGCCAGCGATGGCTAGCTCATCCTTATTTTTTCACTTCAAATGTTTCTTTATTTCCAGTGTAAACTTCATGGTGGTGATGGTGGTGCTGTTGCAGCAGGGGAGGTTATACTGGCAAACTCCTCGCAAGTTTCATGGCCCTTTAATTTTATTTTAGATATGCATTTATCTCTATCGGTTTCGGTCGACATGATGTCAAAATATGTGCACCCGCATTTCTACTTGTCATGCGTCCCTACTTTTTACTTCTTTATTTTTATTCTGCGATCGAAGCGTCACTTTGATGCACCACTGAATAATTTTCTTGTTTGCCTTATTAAATTCTTGACAGTTATAGATTATACATATCGTAGGGCCCGTTTATGAAATGACATCTGTATATCCACATTGTTTCTCAGAAATTCTTCTCCCCCTCTTGTTATGTTCATACTTATCAGTTCACCTTTCAAATTATTTTTCATTTGAATTTTATTTTTTTCTTCTCACGCGCATAGACTTTCTATAAAAGCACCTAACCGCACACACATATGACAGCCCTTGTACAAAGAGGGCAGTGGAACGTATCTTTGTTCAATTCAGGCGTCAGTCGATGTCACACTACAGGTGCCTTCTAAACAAGTGGGAGTATTGACCATCTTCAAGGTCGCAGCAGCTGCTGCAAACCATGTCAAACCTGTCACCCCTCCCTAGATTACACTGGCTACCTCTGTCATCTCTCCTAGTGGACACAACTGAATGTGCACCTGTTGGCGTGTGAGTCACTTAGAAGCTGCGTACCCGTTTTGCGTACGTTTTCTTTTTCATGCAAGTTTTCATTCACGGTTGTTTTCGTTTACTTTGACATGGGCCAGCGTACGGGCTGGCATTCGTGACACCGCTACTTTCTTTTTCTCACACGCACAAGTTCGCGAAATTTTACATTCCCGTTTTTGTTTCCTCTCGCTCGCTGCTTTCTCTTTCAGACATGATAGCTTTGGATTGTAATTTGAATATAGGAAGAAACATAATTCTGTTACGTGGAAACTCAAACACAAACCTCTTTACCAGCTGCCGTTTGAGGTCTGTTATAGTAAAAGCGATGCGGCCCTCTCGCTTCCTTGCAGCACCATCCAGATGGCGCTCGCCTCCGAGCATCCGTGGCAGCGGCGGCGCCTGCCGTGGGGGAACAAAAGGAACCAGAGAGCTTGCCTTCATGGATAACGTTTACCGCCAGCATTTCTAGGAAACAGTTCGGTAAGCTATTGTTGCCGGAAGCCGTGAGAAGCAGTCAGGGATCTTCGAATGCTAACGTGTTCTACTGTCAAAGGCGAAGCTCAAGTGTCCTCCAAATGTTTACGTTAACTGCACATACCTTTGCGGAGGCGTTGTTCCCGGTTACCCATATAGATTGCTGTCTTCAACGACATTACGAATATTTCTTGTCATCCACTGCATTCGCCACGTATTTGAAACTGAGCTTACAACAAAAGATCTTAATTTCTATGTCAGTCATAAGAACGCTACTTGCGCAAGAGTGCGTTAATTTCGGCCAATTACTTACAGGAGGTCAGGCTGATCGCAGCGAATGCTACAGAAGAATAAAATGGGTCAGAATGCATATGGTAGGCATTATCAATGTCATGACCAGCAACTTAACACTTTCTTTGAATGTTCTGCAACTGGACTGCAAAAAAATGTTCTGCAAACTGGACTAGCGTCTGGTCGACCTACCTAAACTTCCCTGCGTTCTTTTCCTTCTCCTGCATAAATACGGCATTCGACCAGTGCTGATATACGCTGCCGAAACTTGGAGTTGAACAAAATGGTTGAGAAGTAACTGACCATTCAACAAGAAATGGACCCAAACAAAATGGTGGGCGTAATGTTAAGAGACTTGGAGGCAGCGATATGCAGTAGAGAGATAGCGCGTGTAATCGATATTCTAATTACATTAAAGAGCAGGAAGTGGAATTGTAGAGGCCATGCAATGGTGTAGGATAGATATTCAGAGGTCTACAAGGTTTATTCAGTGGTGCCAAGGAGAGGTGAACGTAGTCCAGGACGGCACAACTCTATACGTGGAATGATACAAAAAGGAAATCTGCAAGGATACGATAAGATCGCACAATTAAGACAGAGGCAATCGGAGAGGGCTCGCGAGCTCTTGGTCAAGCAGTGAACCCAAACTAGACTAATGAAGAAGAATAATATCTCCTGTGTCTTTGGAACAAGTTTTTATCAGGGACTTCCCACGCAGCAGTATTTGCTTTCCCGACAGTTTTAAAGAAATACCTGTCATCAACCTCCTAGTTTCCTAGTACAAGATAGACTTCAGTCTTGCCGAAATGGTGGTCATTGGTGCTGCATCCCGACAAATCTAAGGAGCATAACGACCACAAAGCGTAGTTTCACTGTGCATGGCCGCATGTAAATCCGAAAAAACTTCCTGCTCTGCCTGCTATGCTTCAAGGCTACTCAGTGTAAATTTTTTAGCTGTTCCTTTGTGTTTAGCCACCGCCAAATTTCGGTGTAAATTAAGGTAAAACGCAAACTCATCAAACAGGAACGCGAACCAAAATAGTGCCATTGACAGCAATACATAGAAGAGGACCACTATCACTCTTTGAAGCTGCAACCAGATTGCGCAAACGCATAATACGCCCATCTGATATTCATTTTTTTAAACCCTCTGAGGTCGTTAAGATGAATGACCAAGACTACGTAGATCAGCGACCAAGATGTCCAGGGTTCAATCACAAATATTTTATCAAAAGGTCCTGTAGGATTTGCCCAATGAACGATACTGAGTTAGAAAAAGATAATCCTCGCACAAGGGCATGTGAGTGCGAAGCGATAGATAACTATTCTGCCTATGAGTTGATAGAAAGCGAGCACGCACAAGATTGTGTAAGGCTCGCTCACAAAATTTTAGAATGGTGCACAACAGGATCGGCAGGAAATCGCGTGACCAAAGTTGGCCCTTTAGCAAGCCATTTCTGGACAAATTTCAATCTGTCATTCAACTATGTGCAAGATATGACGTGACATTCTACATTGTTCACTAGGAAACTGTATCCGGACCTAGTATTGCGGCTCTATCGAGGTGGGTGGAGCATCCTCACGCGCTCCGCGAGGCGCCTAACGATGACCCCCAAGATGGCCACATACAGAATTCTACAAACGAATTCCACGAGGTGATTCTTTGGGGAAATTGACCGCAAAGCAGAATGCATAAAAATATTCGGCATTCTTCGCCACATTTGCCCGAAGCATTGTGTACTCTGTTGCACAATATGCTGTAAGCTTGCGTTCCCCTCTTAACATCTGCATATTCCTGCTAGCACGTCAGCAAGCGTTCTTGACATTCCACACGCTTCCTCACAATCGCTTGTTGTTTTCAAACCATTCCGCACTTGTTCCATTATTGCTAAGTGTATGAAATTCCGAACCTCGATTTCAGATACAGCTAAAAACGGCGAACTTATGCCACAACTTAGCTTATTTGAATTTAGTGTTCTACAGGCGCTCTTTCTTTTTCTCTCTCTTGAACGTGACCAGGTGCGGCACATATGCCAGTGGTTCCGGCCGAAAATTTTCATATACAAAATTTGAGCTGGCTAGATATTGGTTGATTTCTTCTAAGCTCAAGAATGAAGCTCTCTCCTTAATATGAAGATTGTTTGAACTACTCTATGTGTATGCTACTCAGTCAAGCACTGGCGAGTTGATCGCAACTATAGAAAGTTTTAAGTAACGATTCCATTGTTTAAGATATTTTGTTACCGTAACTCTTAGTAGCACATGCGCCCCGAAAGATGCGCTCAATTTCACGTCTAAGTTTCAGTGAAGGCAATATTCATGCACCAGCTGTAAGGCACAAATATTGAGAACACACTCACTTGTCACGTATATGGTTCTTCGGTGCTTAATTCAAAGAATCAGGGAGGAAGCCCAGCTTATCAGGTTCACCGTTTCGGAAGCATATACTAGGCTGCCCAGGAAGTCAAAATATATTCCGGCGTGTTCGAAGTAGACAGGGAAACCTACCTTTCGCTCCCCCTTTCTACATCTCAAAGACGTCATCACCAATTGAAAATAGGAAAATAAGGAAAAATTACTCTAGAACAAATCTTTTTCATGGCTCATATATTCCAGTACACCATCAGGCAATGGAATGAAATCTCACAGCACATTACTGAATGCCAAACTGAAGCGTCGTTTAGAACTCTGTTGTTGGATGTCTAATGACGTGAGTGGTAATTTTTTGCTGGTGCATAGCGGCGTGCGTGGTAGTTCGTTGCTCCGCGCCAACCTTACGGAAAAGACTATGTATTCTTCCCCGCCTGTAGTAGTGCCTTCAGGCGTTGCAGGTATTTCAAATACAACAAACACCAAACGATATGTTGAAGGTTTCTTTGCCAATGTAAATCCTTAATCGAGGACCGACGCAGACAATGGAGGCGAAATAAAGGACAACCCAAAAGGACCGACCATAGAGAATGAAGACAGGTTTCTGGCGCCACAGGGCAGTCTTTATCCAAAAGTACTGTCTATTGACGTCATATCGAAGGAAGAAAAGAAGCCCTTGGCAAATTTCGTGGTCCTGCTGCCGTCTGTATAACGCCCATGATGCTCCTCCTGCTTTTTTAAACGCTTTAAATGTAAAATAAAGAAACCATTTTCGTTTCCGCATAATAGGTAGGGCGACAAATAATAATATCCCAGCGAAATATTTTTCGCACTGTTCTTTCCAAGCTTCTCTACCACACCTCTCCTCCCCTTCCAGGTCGCAATGAAGTTGGAGCGAGATTTTTGCATATAAAAGGCGCTTCCATCTTCCAAGGGCCCATAAGCCTGCTGCATTCTGCATCCAGAGCCATGGCCCGCCTCTTAATAGTCTGCGCACTTGCGGCGTCCCTCTCCTGCATGGCCTACGGACTCTCCAGCTCCTCTATTGGTGAGATTCACTACAAGTCGTAGCGCGAAATATGTGAGGACGATTCCTCGCACATATATCCCAGATATTTTCTCACATGTAGCACCTAGCTGTTTTGCGTTCGGTATTGTAGAAATTCTGCGCGCAGTGCTTGTGGGTTTCCCAACTACGCTTTCTAGCTGGGCCGAGAAATCTTGTTCGAAACGTTGTTTCTTAGAACGTTATTTAGAACGTGAATAATAGCGATCCGCGGGGGCTGCGAAACCTCCAAACACTTTTTACATCGTCCTTCACCGTTTATTTCGTGGTACATTTTCAAGTTTCTTTGACGCCACAGTGCAAGATCACTACCCAAATCCGGTCTCCTTGGCCCAAAATGCTTAAAATTCAAGGAAAGAGTTGGACACGTGTTGCTGTTGTGCTCACTGTTGCCATGTTGTCGATACCCAGAAAAATAGTTCATGCCTCATACTCCGGTATTCCTTATATCTAAGTCAATACGTCTCGATTTGCAAGGGATATAAACACGATCAAACTTTTGTGAGTTAACCAAGAAAACCTCACAGTTTCAGCTGTTTCGCACAATAGCGTTACGTGTACTGTGTACGGGGCTTACGTCTCGTCGAAATTACTCCGAATTGAAGGAGTTCTCACCCGGTATCTGCATTTTCAACGTATCTGCTTTCTACAGTGTAAAAGCGCCTGTTGGTGGATTTCAAGAATCCCGTCCTCATGTCTACCTCCCGACCTTCATCCCGTCGGGACCTTCCCGATCTTCATGTCTATCTACTAAAGCTGAGGATACAAAGTATTAATCATATGAGCCTCAGTTTCCAACAGTACTTTTGTGACGAGGGTGTTGTAGTAATTTATTTGTGCAAAATATTGTGAATAGCTTGATTCATTCATGATTATTTTCTCCTTGAACGTGTCGCAGAAAGGTTTCATTGTCTTTGGGTCAAAATGATTTCGATAAGACAGGCAAAGCAGTTAAACTTACCATAATCTAGTGAATAAAGCTTCGGAATTGATATGTTCGCATCATCTTGAATATGCCATAGTTTTATTAAAGTCGTTTTGTCCCCATCTTTATTTATTGCATATACTTTGAATCTACCAGCACCATTTGGACATAAGTAAATAAACTCACATACGTCACTATACTCATCTTTTTATGGGCCAGAATATTCACGGTAACGGTTACAAACGATTATATCGTGAGGCTCTATTTAGCGGTGGCTAAGTGCGAACTCCACGGCCTTCTCCAAAATTGAGAACTGACTTCTGGCCCGTTCTTAAGAGAGTCAACTGTTTCTTTTAGAAAAAATAACCATTCAAAATGTGAAATCAATTATGCTCACTCCATCGCCTGATGACACAATACGTATTGTAATAAATTCTACATACCACGCATTATACCACAGTTACAATTGAAGGACAACTGACTATCGGATTTTAAACTGAACAAACCCGTTGGGCGCGCTTCAAGTTAATTTGTGTTAGAAACTTCACTAGGCACCTACAACCACCCTCCACCGACTCATAAAATAAATTTACAGACACATTCATACTTGTCGAACGGCTTTTGTATATATTACAGCGCAGAATCCAGAGGGAAATTTATGTTCCGAAATGCAGAACTTTAAACAAATTGGGCCATTTGCAAACCCCAGTCCCAAACACGAGCCTAAGAGTATTAAACAAATGCGCGTAATGACGAAATAAATGTTAAATGCATTTAAAGGCTAACAGTATATGTTTGTAATTTTCTGAAGTTCCTCAAAACAATTTTCGTTTTACTTGGCAAGTGCTTAGGAAAGGCATTTGTATTGGGCCCTTACGAATTTTGACTAAAAATTCTAAGAGGTGTTGTAATTCTTAGCCTTCATCAATGCATTTTATTACTTTCATCAAAGAGCAATAAACCATTACTTATTATATGTAATGCATAGAAACTGCTGTAAAATATTGTTCATAAGGTGGGCTTGGGGGGGGGAGGGAAATGAAACAATAACATTCACATTGTAATTACGTCCAAATAACTTCTTCATATCCGAAGCCATACAAGCGGGACATGACAGGGAAGATTTTTTTTAATTTATACATCTACTTAAGGTACTACAATTATTTTAGTCCTGTAGCTGCATTAGACAAATTACAACAAATTGGCAATATGTTTTAAGTTGCGCAGATAACGTTCGCTTTGTCAGCAAAAAGAGCATTTTCCTGAAACCAGATATAAGTGTTCAAATGCGAAATGTGAAGCCCAAAATCTCATAAGCCAAACATAAAGCCCAAAGGTAGCACGAAATTTTAAGCAATAAATGTCTTGCAAAGAGGCATGCGTAAAGAAAGAGAGTGCGCATATAAAAAACCGAAAAAATTGGTATTTACTGCTGCAAGCGCATTTGCCGCTTCGCATTCCTCAATGTTTTCTGTTTCCCGAATGTGTACTGCTCTCCTTCGGTCACTTCACCCGAAGCCCGGAGAGAAACAGTGCTCAGAAATGCAGACTGAAAACCTCCTCCTAAAAGTCACACTGCGCACGTCCCCCCTCCCCACTCCCAACACAAAAGAGACTAATAGAATGAACTCATAATACTCTCCTTTTGCATATTTCCCATACAATACTGCAGGTTCTTCAAGTTCCAGCCTTGGCGCACGAGGTGGTAGAGGGCGGCTTGGTCAGCAGCAGATGCAGCAGCAGTGGGGACAGCATATGTGGGGAGAGCCTTGGGGACAACAGATGTGGGGGCAGTGGCCATGGGGCCAGCAGTCCTGGGGACAGGAGTCCTGGGGACAGCAGCCGTGGGGACAGCAGCCGTGGGGACAGGAGTGGTGGGGACCGCAGCAATGGGTCTCAGTGCCATGGGGACCGTCGCAGTGGTCATGGATGGGGCACCGACCACACCAGCAGCAGCGGCAGCAGGAACAACAACCGCACTAATATTGTCACTAGCAGTGGATTCTCTACTAAACACGGCGGCAATCAACAGCTCATTCATCTAAGAGGACTCGGCAATAATATAATAAAGCAAGGCTCATCACTCTGCAGGTGAAATAGGCAACCTGTCTTTCTTGCGTACATCTGTGCGTCTTCGTAGAGGCCGTAAAAGGAAAGCCCAGGAGCTGCTGATAGCTATGCCGCTGTAGTGCGTTAGCTTCAAATAAATTACAAGAAATAATAGCGGGACAAAATATCAAAAGATTTCCGACTTTGCGTCTGTATGGCAAGATCAAACAACTGTGGACATGTGTGATTCAATAAAGAAATGTGTTCTGCCGATTACGTTTTTTTATACGAACAACAATAGTTATGCCCGTGCTAAGGTGAGTTTAAATTTTAGGAATTAGTATTTCTGATACTCTGGAGCTTACTCTGTGAATGAAAAAGAGGCGGTATGCCAAAGCTTTACATCACCGCCGTAGCTCAGTTTAAGCATGATGTGTAAATCAATGAGGCGATGCCTGAAAAATTGCTGTCTTACTAAACGTTCCGTAAACTTTACACACCTTTATGAGGGTCTAGAATATTCATGTACTTATTTCTCTTGGAGCTCGAAAACACATCATCCACGAGCTGTTGCTCGTGAATATCAAGCCCACGCGCTGCCTCGGCACCTGTCTTTTTGAGTAAGGGCCGGCGTATCAAACAATAGTACAAAGGTAATTGACACGAACGCAGCTCTTGATGTTATTAAGAAATATATTATTTTGACATAGCTTGAAAATTTCTCGCTAACGTAGTCATTGTTTTACTAAAGCCCTATTTATATTTCTTTCCAATAGTTTCCAAATTAGGCGTGCACCTTATTTACTCGGGTAAGGCCAGCCCTCGTTGCTTGGTCCGCACCCTCCTTTTGGAGTGCAAAAATTCGGGAACAAATTCCGCCAGAGCGCATCTCACGATGACTGTCGAAGTTAATCCGTTAGCGTTAAACCAATAACGGGACACAGCACCTTTAAACCGTCGAAACGAGTTACGTATGAGGCGTGTACGGAAGCGAGACTCCTCTTTCGCGCTTCGGATGGATGAATGGATGGGTGGATGTTATGAGCATCCCCTTTGGAACGGGGCGGTGGGTTGCGCCACCAAGCTGCCTATGCTGTCTGATGTCCTACCTAGGTTAAAAAAGAAAGAAAAACACTATGAATTCCCACAACCCAATTTTCTGATCCCCTATTGCGAACTTTGCTTTTGTACGTCCCCGTTTTTTTTTGTCGTTTCCCTACTTTTCTTCCACAAATCTTCGAATCATCTCTTACTAATCTCTATTGCGGACATGTTTACTCGTCCCCCGCTCTCGCGTAACCCAAGGGCTTCGAGGAGGCCAGTGGTGCCTAAATCGACTGCTGGACAAACGTCTTCACATTCTAATAACACATGCTCCTTCGTTTGCCTAGCTTTACCGCAGCAAGCACATGCTTCTTCTTCCTGCTTATATCTCGCTTTATAGGTGCGTGTTCTAAGGCATCCCGATCACGCTTCGAAAAGTAATGAGTTTCCCTTTAAGTTATCATAAATTGTTTCTTTTCTGATTTCGTGTTTTTCCCCTTAAGCAGTTACTCATGGCAGGTCTCTTTTCCATTGCCGACACCGCCGCTTCACTAAGAACACTCGGCGCCATCTAGCGCCACCGCCGCGAAGCCTGCGCGTGGCCTCTGAAATGCATTGCACGCCGGCACAACGTTTAGGAGGCGCGTCATGCAGCATCAAGGCTGCTTTCTCGCGCTTTTTTTTTCTGGACACACTGCGCCATCTAATAGCACGGCCGAGAAGTTCACACACGGCCTTTGAGACGAGAAGCGCGGCGTGCGGATGCCTGCAAACACTGCTTGCACACTTCGGTCTGTAAACTAGTTTAATTTTCTTCGAAGCTATCGTGTGATAAGCACATCTTAATCTGTAATCAGAGCTCCATGTGCTGATCGCGAGACATTATGCTATTATGTTTGTTAGTTTTTCCTATTAGTCTCTTTGAGTGGTGGGGCTTTTGTATGTGAATAGAGCAACGTAACTTATAAAAACTCAATGTCCGAAGCACAAATGAAGAATGAAAACAGAAAGCACACAACGTTAAAGTGCTAATGTATGTAGCAAAAGCAAAAATGCTGAAGAATGCATAGCTAAAGAAACGGTGTGTGCGCAGGTACAGACTGTTTTCCTTTAGCCATGCGCAGTTCAACATTTTGTACGCACCTACAAAATTGGGAAGCATGCTGTTACAAGCGCAGGTGGCAATTAACATTCGTAACTCCTTGCTGTGTCTTACGTAGTTGCTGTTTCCTTCATCAACCTCAGTCAGTGTGTATGAACACAATAATAACCAAGGCAGATTTACACGTATCGTGCAGAGGTCAATTGATAAGCACCTACAACGCACACGCACAAAAGGGCAGACCCGATACATGAGTGCCTTTGCATAAGCACAGCCGAAATTCCTTTTTGCGACACAAAGTTAGAAATGAAGAAAACCATGTGCCGGCGCCCTCCTTGTTATAGCGTCCCAGTGCTTCCAGAAAAATATTATATTTCATTGAAATTGCATTCAATTTTTCATGCGCACATGTTCCATCAGCACTAGCACACTCACCACTACTGCAATGAACGCCCTCAGGACAATGCTTCTGCATTCATTAAGAAAGGTAACTTCAACACTCAAGTGTCTTCCTTCAGTGAATGCGATCTTTGAGTACATCTTTAAATCTCCAACGATTTCTTTCAATTTCTTTGACTGCTATAACTAAAATATATCAAAAGCCCCGTGGCATGATGCGAAGCTTCTATGACGAATCCAATAGATTTCAAAATATGAAGTTTGTTTTTCTGAACGTACGTTTTGTTAATTTGGCATGTTTAATTTCGATATCGTAGAGTACACCTGCACTGCAGGTTCCATCCATGGGTATGACCGATGGATAGGTCATACCCCATCCTGTCCCCTTTTCTCTTTTTTCTGTTTTCTTTCTTTTGCACGCTTTTCCTTTCGTCTTTACTTCCCCTTTGCCTTCCCCTAGGGAAGGGTAGCAAACCGGAGGCTTTAACTCTAGTCAATCTCCCTGCGTTTCTCTCCTTTACATCTGTCCCTCTTTTTCTCTCTCTCTTAATTCCTATCTATCTCCCTTTCATTTCGATGCGCGTTGGGTTTGAACAACGGCAGATATATCAGATACCCTGAACAAGTAGCGATAACTACTTCCAAAAAAATTATGGGGTTTTACGTGCCGAAACCACTTTCTGATTATGAGGCATGCCGTAGTGGAGGACTCCGGAAATTTCGACCACTTGGGGTTCTTTAACGTGCACCTAAATTTCGCCCCTATCGATATGCGGCCGCCGATAACTACTTCCACTAGCACAGATTACATAAATTTTGACGGCGGAACCATGCAGCGCATCAAGTTCGATACCGACCGCGGTGGCCATATCTTGATGAGGTGACGTGAAAAAACCGTCGTGTAACTGCGATTTAGGGGTGCGTTAAGGAACCCCAAGCAGGTTAAAATAATCCAGAATCTTCCATTACCGCATGCCTCTGTCTAATCATGGTTTTCGCACGTAAATCTACAAAATTGATTTTTTTCAGCGAATCAACAATATTGCAAGTTTTCTACTACTTTTCTCATAATACGTTCGATATCATCACCAAGTTTTATCTCAAAATGCTTAAGCTATTCCTAAAGGACATAATTTGAGCTGCTTGACTTGATCTTTGAAGTTGGCCAAACTATGGTAAGTTATCCGAAATGCTTGATTAGCTCACATCTTTTGTAAGGTCTACCCTATATTACACTGTGTCAGCTTGATTGGTCTCTTAAATTTTCTCCAAAATATTTTAGGCGAACTTTAGAGCAAATCATTTGGAGACAATATTCTTCTCGGCTGCTAGTCGCAATGATAATTTCTTTAAGGCCCCCATCCTCTTAACACATAAAGTAGCAAACTGGACAAAGTCTAGTTAAGTTCCCTGCTCTCCTCCCTGCTTCCCTCCCTTCCTTCTCTCTTCTTTCTCTCTGAAGTAAACCTGATGACGAATAACCTCTCCTCGGGCCTACTTACCAAGCAATTCTGGAAGCTCTGCAAGCCCTCAGGTTTCTGAAAGCGGAGCTAGCACTCTCGGTGGTGCTTTCGGCCACGGGCTTTGCCAAGAGCAGTAAAAGTTGCAGCAACGACCTCAGCAGCCGTTATTGCGGCCCCCATTGAGGCAACATGGGCCGTTTCCTTGATGGTAGTTTCAGGCGTGACCGCATGTGGTTGCAGCCACCGTAGTAGCAGTACCCGAACTCCCGACAGCAGCAATGGGTTCCGTGCATCTATTAAACACCATGAGACGAGCAATAGCTACCATGCGTGAGGGAAGACGTCTCTAATGCAATAAAGCAAGCCTTTCACCATACGGACAAGGGGAAATAAGTTCTGTGAGTTTGACCGCAAAAGGCATATCAGCGAATAATTCATAGTTATACGGCATCGAACCCTACATCATTGAGGACACGACGCAAAAGTAAATGGCACAGCGAAAATTTTGCCCCACACCACCACAGAGAGAGAGAGAGAAAGAAAGATGAACGAGATGGGCAAGGAAGAAAGGGTACTTGCACAAGATTCTGTTTGCTACCCTGTACTGGAGGAAGGGTAAGGGTAAACGTAAGGCGGAAAGTACAGTGGAGACAAAAAGCAAACAAACGAAAAAGAGAGATATGGAAAGTCGTGAACGTACATGAGAATTACAGTCTGTCCAATAGGCCACTCGAACATCAAGAAATACGAGAGTGCGTTGACTGTCTTGCGGCACGATGACTGCATAGCTCGGCGTTCCAGGACTGATTGTTCCGAAAGTGGCCGGTCGTCAAGACGCACCAGCGCAGTCGCGAGGGAGTGCCTATGTAAGCTGTGTGAGGGACAATGACAAAGAACGTGTTTGATAGATTCGTCGTCACCGCAGTGGTCACACGCAGCACTATCCTCGCGTCCGATGCGAATGCAAATGATTTCGCAAATGCGTTGCCAAGCCACAGTCGGCAAAGTACCGTTGTCTCGGGTCGGGATAGTCCTGGTGGAGAATGAAGTAGCAGACAGGTGTCCAGTCGATGCAGACGTGTGCGCTGGAAACAAGGTGTGTTCCCCAACCATTGTAAGGCATCATATGCAAGCACTCGAAGCTTCGCTGCACCATCTCTTCTCGACAGCGGAATTGGTTGTTGCTCGACAGCGGAATTGTCAAACAGAACAAAGAGATAATGGAGCAATATTTACAGACGATTGCGTTCTGTGCATGAAGATAACCTTTACTTACTGTTAAAGAAATTATCGATGAACGGCCCGGTTGTTTCGAAGAAAGAATGACGGTTCGTAAACGACACACGGATGAATATATGGAAATAATCACGTTTCCACGAATCCGCATGCCAGGTGTAGAACCTGGCGAAGGACTCGCAAAGTACTACGTAATCGCTTGGAAAGCAAAATCTCCCGGTACATGACGTAGTGATGTGCGCAAAAAAACTCTACTATATTGACTTTGCTATATTGGAGGTCAGTTCATTAATGAATATCAGGAATAACAAGGGTTTGAGAGCAGTACTGTCGAAACGCCTCGTTACCTCTGCAGCAGATAACTTATGATAAAAAAAATATCAACGAACTGAGTATACGAAAATTAGCGCAATTGGTTATACAATGTATCGATAGTTATATATACAAAAAATTTACGTTACTAGTAATTTTCTGTGAATAAACATGTCTGAGAAGCTTAAAATTATTAGGCGAGTCGATTAGTTTGCTGTTATCAAGAATAATAAGTATATCATCGGAACGCGGCAGGCAATCAAACTCAAGATCTCGTGTCCTCAGCAGCAAAGCGTGAGGTCCTGCAGCCCCCACGATGTGTTCTGCACTCACCGTGGTAGGCAATTTGAGGCATAAGTGGCAAGAAGAGTGACCATGAGTGAGTTTAGAAGAATTTTAGAAGTTTTGAAGAGAACGAGAGGAACTAGCAAGCTTTTCCGAGTAATATAATTGGGCATATACTTAGCATTTTCATTCCCTTACGGCTTTTCTTTTGCATGCTCCACATTTTTTAGGTGGCGCTGTGTTTGGACACACTCTGCCATCTGGTGGAAAATGTAAACAGAGGAAAATGAACAACACCGTCTTTTGCCTCCAGACGGCGCCACTGGTTGCAAAAAATCTCTTCGACCGAGTGAACCAGCAATAATTTGTTTTGGTTTCAATGATTACTTAATGTCCACTTTCCAGGCGCAACTTCGAATTAGCTGACGCGAGACAGGAGTAATTGTGGATCGCTGGTAGACGCCTTCGTTGTGCAGTGGACATAGAGATAGTCTAATCATGACGATGATGATGATTACCAATACTCGCAGCACTGGCGCTTTCATTCAGGCATGTATTAGGAGCTGTTTACAATGAGTGCCATGTTTCACAAAGATTACACAAAAGCAAAATTGCTAGTGCGGCCGTACTTCAGAAATAATATCCCTAATACGACAACACTCTGCAGCAGGAACGAATCTATCTGCAAAAAATATGATTGTAATTAACCCATTGGATATCAGCGGTGCCAGTTCCAAAAAGCGATGACAAGAGTGTCTAAAATTTTTGTAGCGTCATCTTTTTTAGACATAGAAATTATGTTTTAAATGCACCTCAGTCACAAAACAATACATAGAGGGCTCTCAAGCCAAAGCCTGAAATACTACATAAAATATTTTTGGCCTCCCGAAAGACAGGGGCGATGACAACGGTAGGACGAATGCAATGTGAATATAGAATTTACTTAAGCACACTTCACCCCAACCAAGTAGGTTCAAGTAAACATTACTTTTGTTGCATGAGGACATATTGCAAGGACAACTACGTTCATTGCGTTTTATAAGCAGATGACACAGCCATATCTTCATCTGATAACTCTACTGCGGCTCTTACTTCAAAATTAAATATGGCATTGAGTAACATTATGAAATGGTGTAGCAACAATTACTTAGTTCTTAACCCTCCTAAAACTAAATTTATGTTGTTTGATAGTGCTCAGAGGCCCTTAATTTCTATTTCTGAACTAAAGCTTGGAATTCATTCAATTCCCGTTTACAACGATGTTACTTTTCTTGGCATACATCTTGACCCTAACCTTACATTTCGCTGTCACTTCCAACATCTCAAGCAGAAAACTGCGTTTGGTATCCGCGCATTAACGAAATCTCACCCTTTTCTTTCTCGTGAGGCTCTGCTAGCGTTGCATTATGCTTTAATTATTAGTCACATTAATTACGGCATTGTTTCATGGGGCAACACGTACACTTGTCACTTATCATCAATTCAACTTATTGAAAATCAGTCAATAGGCATTATCACATTATCACTTCTAGCTCCATGCAATCCAGTGCCTCTGGGTTACTTCGCGCGTACAATATCTTGCCTGTTGAGATAATTTATTCCAACTTAAAATACTCGTTTTATTCCACAAGTTGCTCCATATAACGTTACTTTCAGTTCATTGCAGTTTATCTTTTGCAGAATAAAAATATAACCATATTTGCGGCAACAACATTTTCTTGTTACCCGTGGCTCATACCAATTACGGCGAAAAAAACATACAAGTTCGCTGCAATTTCTCTTCGGAAGGAATTACCATCAACTATAAAACCCTGTACTTCTCTTGAAATCTTTAAAAATTACCTTAAGCATGAATTCTTGCGACAACTGTACTACGATATGGCTGTGTATCTGTGTATCCGTCTCACATGTCATTTCTTGTGTTTCATCCCTCCCTTTTCCCGCCTTTCTTTTATAACGTAATTTTTCATGTTTGATATTAAATTGATTGTATGATAATGTATTTGATTCGTCAATGTTATTTGATAATAACGCTCATTTACTGTCTATAGCTATCACCACCAATGTTGTTATAATTAACCGAGGGTCCCAGTACAGTTTTTTCACTTTGGTAGCCTCGTCTGAATATTTATGTTGTAACTACTTCTATTTTTGGAACAAATATAACTGAACCTGAAACTGAATCTTAACGTCCTCTCAGCGCGGAAAATTTGCTTCCGCCATGGGATAATGCTTTATTACAGCAATCAGCTTTGGAGGCTCCAAAAACCTTCTTCACTGAAAGGAACATTGTCTCTATGTGCAGACAATTTCTGTATCTTTGTGTGTTATTGTCATGTCGCAGCATTCTGTGGGGGTATAGATTGATGTGTGTGCTGTTTTCCATTTTCTAAGCACTTTTACAAAAAGGGCTTTCTTGCCGAATTGTTTGTTTCCTTGTTTGTTTTTATATCACCTCATGTTATCATTGTTTGCTCAGTGGACAATCCATTTTCTGTGAAGAAGCTGGTGGCGCAACAATCGCCAACATTTTAAATGTCATCAGAATAAATAACTCACTCGCGCTACAAATCGCAATGATCAGGCACATGCCCGGACTCTTATCGCCGTCTACGTGTAGGTGAATGGGATTTACTTAGAAATTCAGGCCAATAAAGGCCGGTAGAAAGTAGTGAATAAAGACACAAAAACTTCTGCAGCCACAAGCACGAAGGTCGGACAAGTTGACGTACTAGCCATCAACGCCATGGCAACCGAATGATCGCAGTGCCAGAACTTTCCTAACGATTTCAGGAGGAAGAGCCCCATGTCGCAAAAAAATCCGATGTCGGCGTCAGACGTCGCTAGGCACAAAATCATTCCGAACCACAACCACGCAGGCTCTCCGCGTGGAGGACAGGTGTTACTGAACTAATTGAATTCCTCAAATAAAAATGAGTAATACAAGTAAGTCAGAATGGGTGCTACCTGTGTCAAACCAACAATTGGTGAATGGCCTAACTCATTTCTGTGTAGCTAAATTTGATGCGTAACGTCACCTTTATTCAATTCAATTGAACGTACGATGTCTTCGAAGAGTATATGTGTACCGCACGGGTCCCAACTTTCATCTCATTTAATCTGTATGCTTATGCACTATGCAGTTAACAAGCTATGCCGAAATAAAAACAGCAGTTCACGCCGATGCGCAATGTGACACTGATATGTCACGCGAAAGAAGGCGATATTTCACGTTTTTGAAGATTAAAATGGAGAGAGAGAGGTGAGCAAAGAGTAATGGGGCACACACACACATACATTTATGGCTTACACACTCCCAGTGTCACAGTGATGCATGCCTAGTGGCCCTTACCCAGGGGATCAGGAATAGGGCAGGCTAAATTTGATAGAGGTAATAAAATTGAATGAGCTGTTAGAGATACCTTAGACGATGCATTTTACCTAATGGTTTTATTTAGGGATGCATTCTTAGATTACGCAGGGCACAGGTAGCCTCACTGCCGGCGCTTTGCCGCTCAACATGCAGTGGTAATAAAAGCCGTTGCTAATACGCACATCAATGGACATGTCCTCTGAAATACTGAGCGAATGATATACGTGAAACCGGAGTGACTATACTGGCGGGCAACTTTTCTTGGCCATGAAGCGAATGCTACGGAAACTAAGCGCGCCTCTTTCACCGCTGCTGGAAGTAGCCCCGCAGTTTTGCTCTCGTTTTCTTACGTGGGAAATAGAAAACAGTACTTTTTTTTGTTTTCGGCAGCACCTAATTTCAAACGATACCTAACATTCACCAGTCAGCTATTGGTATTTTATTGTATTTTTAGTTTGCTCTTTCGAGTTTTCGCACACCCGAGACCATCGCACGTTTTGCACATTCATCAAATGCAAAATAACGCCCGTGCCTTCTGGTGAGTGTTCGCCGCTTGCTGTCCCGCCATTCAACTCCCCTGAGAGGCTGTTGACCAACTGTTGAGCAACAGAATACTGTTGAAGCACACAAAAAGAGTCTTTCCAGAGTCCGCGCGGAAACCAAGCGAACCCATCTGGAAATCGCAACCGTCGGCATGTACAAACGAGTGAGCGAGCTGACTTTTGCGCCGGCTCTACCGACGCCAGCGTCGCTTGCGCGTCAAATTTCTCACCGAGGCTATACGGCTGCTTCGGAGCTCCGACGCAGGCTGCAATGCTCGCTGTTAAGAACCTAATGTCTGTCGGATGTGAATAAACATTGATTGACGCCGAGTTAATTGTATCTCCCTTCACAAAAGAGGTTGCGCGAAACCGAAACCGGTGCCGAGCGCGCCCGGACTACACTGCTTACGAATACAATCATGTGAAGAAGCTCCGCCCCCGTAGCTTTCGCTTCATAGCCAAAAAAAAAAAAGTTGTCTGCGAGTATAGGCAAGAAAAGCTTCGCTCTTCAAGAAAGAGAAAGAACTTCATTAGATTTTGTGAAGGTGGGTCTTCCTCAGTCTGAATATTAATGCTAGGATACAACTGATCCGTCACTATATCGAACGACCTTCATTAACATATTCTTCTCGCGGCCAACCATCACAGCTTTGAATTTCTCAGGAGAGCCAACGTGCCCAAATTTCGCCGTCTACTGCTGTACGCTGTTGCCACTCAGGTTGCATGAAGTCGGAACCCGTGGGGCCTTTATTTCGCCGCACCGATACTGTTATTCGAGGAGCGCATTTCGGTAGCATCCTTGCGTCAGAGAATGAAAGGAGCCTCTTTCGACGAGCAAGAGCCCAGGCTTTGCGCATGAACGTACGTGGGCAGAGGAACAAAGCCATGAAGCATGTCTGCAGATCAATCACTAACCAAGTGAACACTTGTTCGTCAACCAGTGCCAGCGCTGTCAGCCAGAAGGGACCAAGGTCTCCCGCTGTCTCAAGACGCAGACAGGCTTTCGAGTGCATCCTTCATATGGGAGCGTATTTCATGCGAGAGAAAAAAAAAGCTGCATATTCTGCGCACGAAACAATACTCGTGCTGGCAAACTGCATCTCCGAGGGCTATTTTTTCTCGCGTGCGCGCATAACCTGACCTTCCCCATGACAAAAGAGGGGGAACGAGAATATTGTATATAAGACGTGTCGGTGTCCCGGAGACTCCGAGACCGTGCCGTTTTCCGGGACAGGAACCAACCATGGCTCGGCTGTTGCTGGTCTGCGCGCTTTCCGTGTCGCTCGCCTGCCTCGCCTCTGGCTACCAGACCCGATACTACATCTTCCGCAATGGCTTAGGTGAGTGCGGTTTGCCAATTCTGTGTCATCTACGTATCTCCGCCAAGCCATAACAAGTTCCACGGCGACAATGTTGAGCCAACCTCGCGGAATTCTGCGTAGTCGGCCCAAACACTACGTTCACCACTGACTTGTGTTTTGCTAAGCAACGTTCTGTTTTTACAATTTGCTTTAGTTGTATTACAGTTAAAGGCGGGGTAATTAACGGTAAGCGCACACTACTAAAATTTGCCGAAGGAAATTTCTCGCTAAAATCTTTAAGTGGCGTCTTGAAGTCCAATTCAGTATTGTCCCTAATCCTCAGACTCTGCCAGAACCAAGCCTTTCTCGATAGCTCGCTTACCACAGGTGTGAGTGGCGGCGAGGCCGAAGTTTGATCAACACTGATTATTCTTGCCTCGGCCAAGCGCAGAGTCTCATTCCGTGCGTTTAGAATCGTCACAGCTTGTAAGTGGGTGTAACAGCGATGGACATCAAGCATGTGTCCTGTATACGCGACAAACCTTATGCCAAAGTGCCTGTAAGGCTATTCCCCCGCAATCAAAAGGTGCCAACGTCAGTTGAGGCAGCCCTGCCGGCATGCAAGCGCAAAGAGAAAGCGCAACTTGCGCAAACGACAGGCTGCCTGCAGTTGTATGGTACATTGAGTGCGCCAGCAGACAACTGTAGATAAGACAGCAATGTTTCTCTATTCATGCGCCGCCTATCAAAAGACGTTTTTTCAACTGTTTTATTCCTATATGATGCGATATGCATAACTTGTGACATAAACCAGCTCGACCACAAATGCCAACTGCGAGAGAAAGCCAAAGAAGGAGCTGGAAACTTAGTCGATTTTGAATCAAATTTCATGAGGCCCAGATTTAAACGAATAGGCTTAATATTCTTCAACTACTTCTATGGAAACACACATTCCTCTAAAGTGTTCTTATGTACTTTATATTCTTAAAGTTGTCTCATAGCACAAGTCTTACAAACCTTAAACAAAGGTACAATGATCGCTACATTCGTCCGTACACAATAATATAAACTACAAGGTCCCCACATTTCTTTTGAGAAGCTATGATGCCCAGCATGCCTCTAAGAAGCTTATCTGCTCACAACAATAAGGAACACGAGAATAAGGTGAAAGCGGAAGCCAACTTTTATCTGCTCGTAGTAATTCAAAAAGCACAGAAGAAGTTAACTACCCTACTTTTCACTAAGAGTAAGAGGTAAACTGTTCAGTCTGATTTATGCAGCTGTGAGTTTGGCTCGGCGATACTGCAGGTGCGTTAAAGCACTTGCAATTATCTAAACGGTGTTTACAGGTTCGAAATTCTGTTTGCGTTGACTACATAGAAACTATCATATCTTGTAATCAATCTGTCAAATTACCACCTGCTGCAACCTCTTCGCTTACCGGAGTGAAAGATGTTGAAAGAGCAGTGCATAGAAAGGTAGCGCTGTCTGTGCAGCATGCACCTCCTGTCAGAAATGTGGTGTATACAATTCTCAATGTATCTGTCCGCGGAATTGTGTACACTGTCTTGGTATATCAGAAAACTAAAATGCCGAGTAGCTTCCTTCACATAAAAGAAATACCGCGCCATTTTGTCACTAGAGATGTGTAACAATTAACCTTCTTGTGAACCTATTGACAGGTGGTGGCAGTGGCCTCGGCGGCCTAAGCAGCCTCTTCGGTGGAGGATATGGAAGTAGCGGCCTCGGCGGAGGCATGTTTGGCAGCGGCGGCAGTGGCGGCCTAAGCAGCCTCTTCGGTGGAGGATATGGAAGTAGCGGCCTCGGCGGCGGCTACGGTGGCAGCGGCCTCGGCGGCGGCCTGTACAGCAGCGGTGGCAGTGGCGGCCTAGGTAGCCTCTTCGGTGGAGGTTATGGAAGTAGCGGCCTCGGCGGCGGCTACGGTGGCAGCGGCCTTGGCGGAGGCATGTTTGGCAGCGGCGGCAGTGGCGGCCTAAGCAGCCTCTTCGGGGGAGGATATGGAAGTAGCGGCCTCGGCGGCGGCTACGGTGGAAGCGGCCTCGGCAGCGGCATGTTCGGCAGCGGCGGCAGTGGAGGCCTAAGTAGCATCTTCAGTGGAGGATCCGGAGGTAGTGGCCTCGGTGGTGGCCTCGGCAGCGGCCTCTTTAGCAGTGGCAGCCTTGGAAGTGGCGGCTACGGTGGAAGCAGTGGTTTCGGCAGTGGCGGCTACGGCGGAAGCAGCGGTTTCGGCAGTGGCGGCTCCGGCAGTGGCTTCGGAGGAGGCTACGGTAGTAGCGGCGGGTACAGCGGGAGCGGCTATGGCGGAAGCAGTGGTGGCAGTAGCGGTAGCGGCTTGAGCAGCGGCTTCGGCAGCCTTTCAGGAGGTAGCGGCTTGGGTAGCCTCTTTGGCAGCCTTGGAGGAAGTAGCGGCTTCGGTAGTGGCCTCAGCAGCGGTGGCTTCGGTGGGCTCTTCGGCAGTGGAGGCTTACGTCGCCGACGCCGTGGACGTAGACATGGAAGGCGCTATGGTGGAAGAGGTGGCTTCGGCGGCAGCAGCATGGGTGGTGGCTTCGGTGGATACGGCGGCAGCAGCGGCATGGGTGGAGGCCTTGGTGGATATGGCAGCAGCAGCGGCATGAGTGGAGGCCTTGGTGGATATGGCAGCAGCAGCGGCATGGGTGGAGGTCTTGGTGGATATGGCAGCAGCAGCGGCATGAGTGGAGGCCTTGGTGGATATGGCAGCAGCAGCGGCATGGGTGGAGGCCTTGGTGGATATGGCAGCAGCAGCGGCATGAGTGGAGGCCTTGGTGGATATGGCAGCAGCAGCGGCATGGGTGGAGGCCTTGGTGGATATGGCAGCAGCAGCGGCATGAGTGGAGGCCTTGGTGGATATGGCAGCAGCAGCGGCATGGGTGGCGGTCTTGGTGGATATGGCAGCAGCAGCGGCATGAGTGGTGGCCTCGGTGGATACGGCGGCAGCAGCATGGGTGGAGGCTTCGACGGATTTGGTGGCAGCGGCATGGGTGGAGGAAGCGGCGGATTTGGCGGCAGCAGCAGCAGCATGGGTGGTGGCCTTGGTGGATACGGCAGCGGTAGCAGCATGAGTGGAGGCCTCGGTGGATACGGCGGCAGCAGCATGGGTGGAAGCTATGGTGGATTCGGCGGCAGCGGCATGGGTGGTGGCTACGGAGGATTTGGCAGTGGCAGCGGTATGAGTGGAGGTTTCGGTGGATCCAGCAGCAGCGGCGGCCTGGGTGGTGGCTTCAGTGGTCTTAGCAGTCTCGGTGGTTTTGGAGGGGGCTCCAGCGGAAGTCAAAGCGATAGTTCGCAGCAGAAGATAATCTCATTCTAATTGCGGCAGTAAATTAGAGACTCTCTTGGGAGAAGATATTTGTGTGAAAATAAACAACTCCTCCTGTCCTTCCAAAGAAACAGACTCTGTGCTTTTTAAATTCCAATTACACTTCACTTCTGCCTCCATTACATGCGCTGATGCATTTTATTATGAAATGGCGAATATGTGCCACTCATGCAGCATAAATTACAACAACAAATCAAATAAAATCAAGAAATTAATGCAAAGACCTCAGATTCCGCGGTCAAAATTCAAAGCAATGTCTGGAAAAACTGATTTGGTGTAAACGAACAATTGTAACTATGATGAAAAACGTTTAAGCATATTGACTCATACGAGCGCAACAGCGAAAATTGTATGTTTCTGTAATGATTCTATCCATGAATTCTCAACAGTTGACATAAAATAGGATATATAGAAAGAGCCACGCGAAGAGATTTCTTATGTCGTTACTGGTGCGTTTTAAACCATGGGGTTATTTGCTTTTCATGCCAGCATTTCCTATGATTACCTACGCAGTGGCTGCCCAAATATTCATGCAGTGTCCTACTTTTTTTCTGTGTGTGTGTAACAGGCATTTCTGCAATTCCATTGAATTTGCAATGGGCTAACTTTAAGAAAATAATACGTTGCCCTTTTCTGGCAGCTAAATGCATTAGGCCTCGACCATTCCCTCTTCATCATCATCAGCCTGGTTACGCCCACTGCAATGCAAAGGCGTCGCCCATACTTCTCCGACTACCCCGGTCATGTACTAATTGTGGCCATGTTGTCCCTGCAAACTTCTTAATCTCATCTGCCCACCTAACTTTCTGCCGCCCCCTGTTACGCTTCCCTTCCCTTGGAATCCAGTCCGTAACCCTTAATGACCATCGGTTATCTTCCCTCCTCATCACTTGTCCTGCCCATGCCCAGTTCTTTTTCTTGATTTCAACTAAGATGTCATTAACTCGCGTTTGTTCCCTCACCCGATCTGCTCTTTTCTTATCCCTTAATGTTACACCTATCATTCTTCTTTCCATAGCTCGTTGCGCCGTCCTCAACTTAAGTAGAACCTTATACGTAAGCATCCAGGTTTCTGCCCCGTAAGTGAGTACAGGTAAGACACAGCTGTTCTATACTTTTGTCTTGAGAGATAATGGCAACCTGCTGTTCATTATCTGAGAATGCCGGCCAAACGCACCCCAGCTCATTCTTATTCTTCTGATTATTTCCGTCTCATGATCCGGATCCGCGGTCACTACCTGCCCTAAATAGATGTAATCCCTTACCACTTCCAGAGCCTCGCTACCTATCGTAAACTTCTGTTCTCTTCCGAGACTGTTAAAAATTAGTTTTCTGCAGATTAATTTTTAGACCCACCCTTCTGATTTGCTTCTCCAGGTCAGTGAGCATGCATTGCAATTGGTCCCCTGAGTTACTAAGCAAGGCAATATCATCAGCGAATATCAAGTTATTAAGGTATTCTCCATTAACTCTTATCCCAAATTCTTCCCAATCCAGGTCTCTGAATACCTCCTGTAAACACGCTGTGAATAGCATTGGAGAGATCGTATCTCCCTGTCTGACGCCTGTCTTTATTGGGATTTTGTTGCTTTCTTTATGGAGGACTACGGTGGCTGTGGAGCCGCTATAGATTTCTTTCAGTATTTTTACATACGGCTCGTCTACACCCTGATTCCGTAATGCCTCCATGACTGCTGAGGTTTCGACTGAATCCAATGCTTTCTCGTAATCAATTAAAGCTATATATAAAGGTTGGTTACATTTCCTCATGCTTAGGATAATATGTCCTGCACCTTGATTGCTTCTCACAGCAGACTCGAATTAGCCACCTGGATTCAATCCATACGCGTTTGTGCGCCGAATCTTTTAATTTTTAGCATTGGCTCATAAGCACTTGAATGGCCTGCGCACCTTTCCGAAAGTGAAGGACTTCTGTTTGCGGGCCCTTCAAAACCACTTGGTACAGGATACTGACAGGATGCTTGCAAGAAGCCACCCCCCACCCCAATATGAGAACAATACTACCTATATTATAACCTATGCGGGATCTTGGGGGCTTGGGGCCGTTGCTGCATGAAAGCATGAGTAACTGTAACTGGTCAAATGGTTCATTTTAATGCGATTGGCATATATTGAAACCTCTACGCACTTTTCGGTACCTCCGTCGGTATATACTCTCTACAATGGTGAGTCTTGACGTCCCGGGGCATCCCACCGCATCCCAGGGCCCGCCACAGGCACGCCGCCATTGAGAACTTTCTCTATAGGCAGGAAGTAGGCGTCAACCACCGCCGAACGCTCCATCAAGGTTCCACACATCAAGGACCACTTAGTATTATTATTGCCATAACTTCCATCACATTCCGGAGTGTGTGTGTGTGTGTTCGTGTGCGTGTGCGTGTGTGTGTGTGTGTGTGTGTGTGTGTGTGTGTGTGTGTGTGTGTGTGTGTGTGTGTGTGTGTGTGTGTGTGTGTGTGTGTGTGTGTGTGTGTGTGTGTGCGTGTGCGTGTGTGTGTGGGTGTGTGTGTGTGTGTGTGTGTGTGCGCGCGCACTGAGTATGCCGCAATGTGTGTATACAACAACAAACGTCTTTCCCGTTTGTTGAGGCTCACTGCAGACGCGAGAATGGGTAAGTGCCGCTGTTCGAAAGAACCCTGACACCGACTTCGAGTATTGGGTCTGTGTCGTTCAGTCTTTGCTAGTTTCCAATGAGCCTCTTTGATGCCAACATGAGCTGCTGGGTATCTGTCAGTAGACATGTGGCGCTCTTCAATGACCATCTTTGAAGCCAACTTGGCTAAGTAGGTATGTGCCACTGGGAATGGGCCGGTCTACAATCACGAAAAACATCCCGTAAATTTCACCGATGCTGAGTGGTATCTAAACAACGTCACAAGGATTCCTCAAGGAGAGCAACCAGATGAATCAGAAAGCTGCGCCAGGAATGCACTGGACAGCTGGCACTCTTCAATGAAAATCTCGCCAACTTGGGCTATTCAGTGTGCGGCGTGAGGGCGCTGTAAGCCAGGGAACAATTGTCAGCATTCGCATAACAGCCCTAAATAAAACTAAAAGTGACTTCATGTTATAAAGATTGCAGCCGTCCTCCTTCCCGGCGCTTTTCCTCCATGCTGGGCCCGCCCAATGGCCGAACACTGTCACGTGCTCTCGCGGGCTTTTTTTTTGCTTGTTTTTTTGCTTTCGCTTACATCGCGGTGCCAAACATTGCGAGCGGCGTCTGCAGACACCACGTTTTTGCGCCTCCTTCGTGCTTTTGCAACGTAGTTCCGTGTTCGCCACGCCCTGTTGCTGCGCCTTCGGGTGCAGCACACCTCAAACTAACGGTAAGCGACTCTTCCGGATTCCATCTGCGAAGCAAGACCTGGCCTTGTGGAAAGTATGGCCTCAAAGAATCAGCCGGGCTGATTTCACTGCAACGCGATGGGCCTGCCCCTGTGAGGTAAGCGAGTGATTCTTTTCTCGTCATTATTGTTATAGGCTGCCACTTGGTGTATACGGCTTGCTTAGTGTTTCGTATCTCCTACGTGCCGCGTGTCCGCGCTGCATTTATTTGCAACTTTCGTACCCGACTTCAATCAGGTCGTCTTCTAACGCACGTGCTTCTTTATCCATTCGGTCATACATTCCGTGACATTGCGTTTGGCCTGAATGAATGCGAGCAGCACCTTTTGGGTGTTTCGCCGCACGTTACGAAGCGGAGACGATACGTGGGGAACATGGGGCGCTTGCATGCGGGAAGACAAACTCGTTGGGGCGACTCTACTCCTTCAAAAGAAACTGAACTCGGTGGCTGGCGAAGACCAACGTTCCTGTTGTGGTCGTGCGAGCTGAAACACGTCCGGAGGACCGATAACTATCTAGGAAATGGTAGAAAGCGCTTCGCGCGATAACTGCGCAGAGGATTCTTGTCGCGTATTCGCGCAGTCGCGGTGTCGGGTGCAACTGAAGAGTGCAGTGCCAAATGCTCCTCGGAGGAAGCCCTTCGACTAATGATGTCGACCAATTGCCATGACGTCGCGGGTAATCCGGTTAGCTTGTGGTTAATCCCTTTGCCACTATGATACCGCGCCAGCAGGTGCTAGGGGATTAACCGCGATGTCATGACATGGCGACAAACGAAGCCATTGGCCTTCTTTGCAGGTGCATTTTTTTGCTGCCTTTGTTGTGTTGTACGTGGCTGTAAATGTGGACACAGCGTAGAGGGATTTAGCATGACGTAACGGCATCTCAGTTATGTCACGTCTTCGACCAAACTCTCATACGCATGGATGAAAGAAGCCGGCCGTGTCCAAGGATTTGTGGCCGTCACCTAGGCTGGGGTGCTTATGGCCCTACCCCGCCCAAATCGGCGGACATCTCGAATAAAGTTTACTCTCACAGCACATTTGATATAACCGGGGATAATTATTGCGGCAGCTTGCTCCTTCACCTCCACTTTACATAAATCACAGATCGCGTGTGGCGGGAGCATTCATTCAGTTATCCAATATTAGAAAATGAACCATTCCTCGGAATATCTACAGGTAACGCTATCCACTTTGCAACGCCCTCGATTCCAAACTAATTTCTGCGTGGCTTTCTCAGTGACCAGCACAAAGTTGGCGGTTAACTAACTGTTCTTATTTTGCGCTCATTCTTACGACATAGTGGATAAAATATGCAGCGCAGAATTTCTCGCGCCCGCGCGCAACACATGCAAGAGGCGACGAGATCCACACTAGCAGCTTTGCATACACATGCGAGACGACAGCTGTCGCGCTTTTCAAATACTAAAAAAAACATATGTGGAAGTGTGTAAGGTACCCTGCAAGCGAGCGTAGCCACTGGTGCCTCTTTATCGGCAGACCGCTTCCGCCGACTGATCGGTAGCTCACTAGTCAGTGAAAACTGCAAGACAACTGCACATGCACTGCTGGTCTATCATTCGCTCTCTCAGCCTCATTGTGCGGTTCAAGGCACGCTGTGCACGTTTGTCCTTGCCCGACGAGGGAATGAAGCTGCTGAAGCGCGGAGGTGACGGCGGTAAATCAACCAACGCCGAGATCGCGCATGGTTTGCCTCGGTGTCTCACCGCAAATAGTAGAGTCACCCAAGCGCAACGACATTTACATGTCCTCTTTTGATGTTTCGGCAGCCAATCATAACAGAGAGTTTTAGCAGTGCCGTATTGCGGTACTCTAAGGGAGTTGTACGTAAGGTATTACCGTTCCGTACCAACCTACCGCGATGACCGAAGACGTTTTAGCTGCGTGTGCCACTCGATGCGTGCGGTAATGTGATAATGATGATGGCGGCTAAAATTGGGGCTTTGCAGAATACAATAGCTCGGTGCTGAGCACGAAATATTCATTTTTGGCGAATACTAGAAAGCTTAGCTTGTCCATACACACATTGTTTTCTACGGATGTGCCCGGCTACGGCACACGTAGACGCCAGTCACAAGGCCGGTAGCGACATATTGTGACACTTTGTGCTACAACGCGTGAAACCCTTCTTTAGTTACATATATGTTCTTGTCTAAGCACTATATAACAAATGGACTGTTTGTTGTAAATTGCACCGCCGTCGACACTTCACATCAGTAGGTAAGTAGAATATAGTTACTTACTGCAACAAAAACTCTGCGTCCCCACTAAGTAAACTCTGCGTCACTAGATAGCGCAACGAACCTAAAGTGTCTTTATGCCACTTTTTTATTTTCTGTTTCTCTTTTAGGCGATTTTCGTTTTTTTAATATTCTTCTTTTCTTATTCGGTCAGAGCATATTAATCGCCTGTTACGAAGGGTACAGCCACAAGTTCTGTTCAGCACAAGTTTACCTTCCGGTTAAAAGGGCTGTCATACTTGCTGCCACTTCGTCGCGCCGCAGTAGCTGAATTAAAGTTAACTTGTGTCTTCTTCCTACCATGGTGAAAAACGCACGCGAGACGTGGACATGCATGGCGCAGACTCTGTGTCCGACGCCAGTTTCTCACTGTTTTCGCTTGGTGCGACTCGGCTCGCAAAACTCAGTACGAGCCGAACCTTACCGACTCCATACCGTCTAGTACGCCGTACGGAAAGTCTTTGCGTACGGTAAAGCACGCGCATGCGCAGTCCTCGACTGGTACGGTATTACCGCACTTACCATACGGCAACTTGGCACTGCTCAAAACTCTCTAATATGACGCAAGAAAATCCAATCAAAATACTACCTTAAAAGCGCGAGCGACACGCAGCGTCAACGTTTGATTCGGAGAGCCTCTGCTAGTTCAGCACCGCGTAGGGGGAGCAACAGTCGACAGAAGAGAGAGTGAATGCAGGCGCAGGTAAAGCCCCCTTAAAGGGACACTAAAGTGAAACAATAAATCAGTTTAGACTAATGAAGCATTGTTTCAGAACCCTGCAGGCAGTCATTTCAAAAAAATAGTTTGATTATTAGATAAGAAAATGATGGTCCAAGTATCAGTATTTGAATTTCACGCCGAACCCCAGCGCCGGTACGTCAGCGTGACGTCAGGGATTCCAAAGTGTGTTTTCGCATTTTGGCCGCGTTGGCTGAGTAAATTTTCCTGAAACTTGCCATGTTGCATATTTGGTTCCTTTAGAATACCATGCAGTCAATCTGTACCGCTATATATAATTACTAGGCTCTAGAAGATGCCATAAAGATCCATGACGTCATAGCCACCAGGTGCGGGAACTGAGGTAGGCGTCGCCACCCGTATTTCGTTCTTGCGCTTTTTCTGGCTTACCAAACGTCTTATCGTTGTAAGAGTGGTGTTTTTGGTGTTGTAGAAAGGTAATTTACTGATGCAGAAGAAATCATTTTTCACTTTAGTGACCCCTTCAACTTCGTAAAGTAGCGACACTCTCCTCCTCCGCCTTCACTCCTCCTCGTTTCTCCTGCCTTTCACGCTCCCTCCTCGACCGTGGCGCCGCCTACACTGCTCGAGCGTGCAACGGCGCCAACATACGCTCCTCGCCACTACGTAGACGCTTATCGAGCAAAAATGGCGCTGATGACTGCGCGAGGGCCCACGTGATGCTATTAGGCCAATAGCGACGCGGCGTCGGCCTCGCCCAGAGCGCGCGAGGAGGAGGCGGCATTCTTGAAAGCGTGGCACTACTTTACGAAGTTTAAGGGGTTTTAGGCGCAGGAGGACGAGAGAGGAGTCGCACTGCATTTCTTTATGAGTGCTATCACTAGGTGTGCACCAGGTTTCTCGTGTCCCTTGCCACGCGCGGATTTCGCGGCAATTGCCACTAGTTGGCGCAGCGTGTCCAGAAAGAAGCGCGTGGGAAGAACCCGGTTGCAGCATGGCGCGCCTTCCAGCATTCCCATGCTGCGCACTTCAGAGGTCACGCGCAGGTTTCGCGGTGGGGCCGATATATGGCGCCGGTTGTTCTTAGGGCAGCGTGAAAAAGGAGTGCCGCTGAAGTACGTGCCTGTGCATACGTGATGCACATGCGCGTACTTGTGACATGATGGTAAGCTTATGCACATTATTCATATGGAAGACCCGTCTGGACAAAATTCAATTTGTTCGTGCAGATCCCATGTACGACACAAGATGACTACAGCCTCTTGAGTGCAAAATGTATCATGCGAGATCTCTCTTGCAAGATGTAGGCTTTGAGACGCTTGGCGCTTTGGTGGCGTCGCATAACAACAAGTGTGAAAGTAAGAGCATTCGCGCTCCCGATTTTCTTCCCTGGTGGCATCTAGCGCTGTTCGACGCTAGCTGGCAATGCGCCGCCTATTCACTGAGTGAACTAAGTACCTCCGAAATCAGCCAAGGTAGGCAGCAGAAAGGAAGGGTGCGCGAAAGTTCGAACTTTTGTATAACATATAGATCACTACCTTATTCAATTCGGTTTTCTAATAGAATGCTCTTGCCTAATAAATAGGAATATTTTTCTAACAGTTTTGGAAGAATAAAAATCACGAATATGCGCCAAATGAAGTCCCGGTGGACATAGTTGACTTAATACACGAGAGGTTATGCAGCGGAGCGACTTGTCACTCTGGGACGCTGACTTTTCGGCTAACCTGCCATCGTGTGCGCTCTCAAATGAGTCCCGAGTTTAGAAATGAACCTATTGTTTGCTCCTAATGCTACTTTTTTGTAGTCTACAGCACTACATAACGTGCAATACAAGGACAAAACTTGCTAGCGTTGTCAATACACTAGAAGTTGAAGATAATTTTGTATTCATGGCGAAAACGGCTCCTGAATATTCCGAAACCAATTCCAGAAATATTCCATATTCAAATTTCTTAGATTCCCTCCTGGCTCTTAACGTTTCGCACTCGATTCCCTTTCGCACTCTACTAGGGCTGTGCAAATTATCATTCGCACAGCCCTAGTAGAGAGAATGCGTCCGACGTTACCAAACACGTCACGAAACGGCCGCTGGGCTCGTTAGTAAAAAGAGGGTGCAGCCACGTAGATCGCGGAATGTTACCGAGCAGTAACGCCGCCACATGGAGGGTTCATTCATGCCTGTTCATACTCTTATTGCGACAGCAATTATATGGACACCCTCGGAGCGTTTTTGAGTCGCCGTAGCCGTGATCTCCCGTGCAGAGTCCAATGACGACAGCACCGTCGCCGGGCGCCGTATGCTGTAAGTGCGAGTGAAGGTGCGCGAGGAGAGCCGACGATGGCGGCTCAATATGGCGCGCGTAAGTGCGGAAAGCCGAGTGGAAACGCGTAGTCTTCCGAAAGGCCTTGGGGGGATGGCAGCGACGGAAGGGGGTATGCGTTGTTTTCCGGCAGCAGCCACGCATTTCGCGACCTCGCCCAAGGGGAACCGACTGTCGTGGCTCAACCTCGCGCCCAAGGGAGGAAAGCGGGGAGGCAGCACGGGAATGCGGTGGGACGGCGTTCCACTGCGGCAGCAACTATTGCGCGGTCGCGCGCGCCTTATATCGAAAGCGATCAACAGATGGCTCGTACCTTTGCGTGCTGTGTTCTCGCCGCTCAATTTGGGTTAAAGCGATAGACAGCGCGAAGGTCACTTTGCTCGCTGCTGCTGCCGCGCTTCCACATGCGAGCCTTTCTATACGGCGAGTGTCCGCTGTAATCGTGTATGATGTCATCATCGTCATCACCATTTATTATTCCCTAAGTGTTCTTTCAGGGACGCTACATAAGGGGGGGGGGGGGGGAGACAGCGATGGGAAAGTGCCATACGTCAGCTCAAAAAAAAAACAAACAAAGGTAACAGAAAAAGAAATAATAAACTGTGTAGAAAACATCAGGTATAAACATAACAATGAAAAAACTTAAACTGAGTAGCATAAATTAAAAGAAAACTGTACAAGTAGATGTGAAAAACGCTAAACAAAAGTGGCAAGAAGAAGAGAAGGAAAAATAGGCGATGACACAAGCAAGTCCGATTGCTGGGAGAGTAAACGTGAGGAAAAGTGGCTAATTTGGGTTCAAATGGTCTGATAGTAACTGCCTAAATTTAGAGGAATTTGACTCTGAAACCACGGCTTCGGCAAACAGGCAAGCATTTGTTCGTATTTGCCTGCGCGCTGGCGTCATGCTTGTTAATATAGTTAGTAAGCGAATGTTTCCAGGCTTATAAGGCCGTTAGAACTACTTTTCTCATTTCGTGCAGATGTCCGTTAATTTGCTATCGAGATAGATGCTTCGCCTTTTGAGTGAAGTTGCGACTCTCTTTTTTTTCTTTGCAGTGGTAACCTCTGTGACGTAACGCTGCATTTCCTTTGTATGAATAGTTTCATAAGGTTTGAGTTTCCATGAAGCAAGGCTTTTGGTGCAATCAGAACGTTTGTCACAAGAAATCAATATGGTCCTATACGCTCACGTTCCTTGTGTTCTTGCTTATCAATTGCACTAATAGATCCCGGTTGCACAGTTTTCAGTATGCTCACTGGATGTTCCTTTATTTTCTCTCTCTTATTTGTATGGTACACATTGCGTGGTGTAAGTGCACAATGGGTGGTGCGCATTCACTTTTAATTCGCAATTTCCCTTACTGTAAAACCGGCTTTCGTTATATGTAGGTAGGTGAACTAATAAATGAAAAATAAGGCATGGGAGCATTGAAAGTAGTCGCAAATACATTTGCGAGTATATGGCACTGAAATGCTATATAGCCTTTGCTTCCTACCATTATATATATATATATATATATATATATATATATATATATATATATACATATATATATATATATATATATGTATATATATATATGTATATATATATATATATATATGTATATATATATATATATATATATATATATATATATATATATATATATATATATACATATATATATATATATATATATATATATATATATATGTATATGTATATATATATATATATATATATATATATATATATATATATATATATATATATATATATATATATATATATATATATATATATATATATGTGTGGCTTTGTATGAAGCTTTCTGACCTGATCCTTTTTTTCTTTCTGAGAAATAGAAATTTTAACTTGACAACAAAAAACAAACTGTACCTAATCTGTCAGAGAAACGTACATTTCGGTTCAGCTCGACAATAGACTCGCAACAGATTTCGGAGACAAACGTGGTCTGGCACCGTCAGCTCTGGCGGTGGACAAACGCGACACGGTGATATAATACCGAACTCAGCCTCTAAACCTCCAGGCGCCATAGAGGTCTCGCTCCGCAACACGTCCAAGGAGCTAGTGGGCGATCGGTGATTAATGACACAAGCGTTCTTTTGTGCGGCATCAAGAAGTTCCCATAGCGGAGAAAGTCCGAGTACGAAATCATGGAAAGAGCCAAAGAAAGCTGATCGTTTTAAATCAGGGGAAAGAGTCAGAGGCTTCGACTCAGTTTAATCAAACGAATGAAGCGCTTGATGCTGTATGGAGGACTCGGTGAGGATATTAAGTACCGTTTGTTGTTTCGGTGCGTCATTTCGTAGTGAACAGAGCCGGACACCGGCACCTCGGCAGTACAGATCGCTATAGTAATACACCGGCTTCATATATGTGTGCTGTCCTCCATTGCACCGTGTCGAGCGATGACGTAGTTTCCTTGAAACGTAAGCCTGCGAGATAGCTCGAGGAAAGCTACTTCTGCGGTAGAAGCGATGATCAGATTCTCAATGCTTGGGGTAGTGACGTTGCTACATACGTGGTCTTAGCCTGGCAGATTTGGCCGGCACTTGCCTCAGTCTGAGCGTCTCTTTCCGTGTCGCCACTGTCAAGGACAAAACTCTGTGAACAAGGCGTACCGCAGCGATAAAAGAATGAAGCACTGCTCCAGAAGCTTGCGACAGTACGAACACGAAGCCAGCGAGCATTGTTATGTCGCTAGTTCAACCATCTATCTCGAATGAAACTATTGCGTGAGCCATAGTGTTATGGATATGCGATACAGGGTGGAGCACCTATTTGTCACTTGCTTGTCTGCCTTTGTGAGACCTGCGAGGGAGAATAATACACGACAGGTCACTACCGAAATGTAAGGAACTTTCAAGAACGCCCTTGTCGACAAGCAGTGTCTTTCTATGACAAAAGCTATATTGTATGCTCGCACAATAGCTACGCCTACGTGCATTCAAACAAAGAGTACGCGAACGTTTTTATCTGAAGTCGTTGCGTGGCACCACCTTACACAAGACAGATGAGGGGACATGAAGTGAGTGCTCATACATCTGTATATAAAGGAACACAATTTTTTTAAATGTCTCTATGCTACTGTCGCGAGGCGAGTATGAAATTATGATTCGCCTATGGGTAGTGTGCGTTCTCGCCGTGTCATTGGCCAGCGTTGCTTCTGGCCGCCGGAGGCGACAAAGTAGTGACAGCTCTGATAACAGTGGCTATTACACAGGCAAGTGCCAGTCTTTTATAGCCATCTCTTTAACCCAAAGATTCGTAATTCTGACTTCCACCACCGTTCCCGAGGACTATCCTACACAGGAATTCTGTCAAAAAATCCATTGTCCTCTCCTGTAATGGACTGTCCCATGACTGTCCTTTCCTATAGAGGACAATCCTGGGAATAGCGGCCTAACCCCATCAACTAGAATGGGCGGGTAATGGTCACTAAGAATTCTCGAATTCCTGCACACCACGAAAGGGCGTTCTTTTCTTTTCTTTTGGGGGGGGGGGGGGGGGGCTCTGCCTAAGATTTGCGTTGCAGTCGTCGTTATCTGCTATACAGAGAAAATGGCTATGGTTCGTGCTGTTTCTGGTTTGTCAGGTTTCGAAGCGCGGTAAAAACGCGCTTAGCTTTAGGCATTGTGTCAATGTTGTTGCAAGACAACGCTGGTGCTGCACTGTTTCCAGGGTCCTTGTTCGTGTACACGTTGATCCTGCATAGGCATAGCTACTAACTAACGCGAGTGATATACCAGAGACAAAAAAAAAGAAACATGTTGGTTAGGTTTGTTGTCGGTTAAGTAGCATACTGTCAATTTATCTCTGACGTAAGCAATTCCTGCAATTCGGAACGGATGACCGACGTCTTACTGCATAAAATATTTTGCTATTTTTATAGGTATTTCTTCAGAATAAATGGCTTCGTGGAGGCTATGCATATGTGTGGGTATCGCTTGTTTTTGATTGTTTCAGTGTTAGCATGTCCACAGAGAAAGCCTTATTTATTTATTTATTTATTTATTTATTTATTTATTTATTTATTTATTTATTTATTTATTTGTTTGTTTGTTTGTTTGTTTTATTTATTTATTTACCTTTTTATTTATAACATTATACCTTTTTTTCATTCATAAGAAGGTATTGGAGAAGTTGAATGACACCAGAGCAGCCGGTATTCAAATATTTTACTGCAAATAAATGCTACAGTAGTGTCCAGTAGTCAGACTTCGCCTATTGCCAATGTTAAATATTACTGCTATAATTTATAGTTTAGGCTTTCTACAATTTTTTTTCAGGCTTTATTGGTCGGTTAAGGAAGCGGCAGAGGAAACTCAAGTATCCTTGTCGCAATAATAAATATTTGGCTATGCAACTGCAAAGTCCCACGACGGCATTGCCAGTTCCACGTAGGGCTTAAGATGTTCATGGCACATAAAAAAAGATCTGTGTTAGTGATTAGAGCTGTTCAGCTCGAGAACACCTTGCAATCGAGAAGAAAATTTGAAAACAATCGCAAAAATGACAGTCTATTTTAGCACCTTCGAGCCCATACACGATATTGTGGATCTATGTACATGGTCCCTTTGGGCAAACTCGTGTAGGTAAACTTAAACTTCAATTAGGCGCACCTGTTATGATAAATACATTACAGACGCTTTTCTTCCACGTCGCTTAGCGAATACGGAACCGTACTGATGGCTTATCGTAGGCAGCTGTTATTTGTATTCTAGAACATAATTTGCCATTCTGTGCTCAGATGCACAAAAATAAAGTTTTCTACAGAAGGAATGCATACCGAAATCATTTAGTTCTCTGCTGCGCACGAACATGAACTTTGCATTTTTATGCCACCGACTCGAACGCTGCACTCGATCGGTACCAAAAGCTGTTATATTCGTTGCACTTGCTAGGGAAACTAGAGAACCGTCGAGCGAACCATTGCTATGAATCCACAGTGGGACAAACGGGGAAGAACCGTAACATGGTTACTTAAGACAGTAATAAATGTTACTGCAAAGACCAGTACAGAGCGATGACCTTCTGAATCCATGTATTTTTCAGGAAGCTTCCACGGACCTGAAGTCTATAGCAGTGGCAGTTATGCTGACTTGAGCAGTAGCTTCCCAGGAAGTGGCGCCTACGGTGGTGACATCAACAGTGGCGCTGTGTTCAACAATGCCGTTTACGGCAACCACGGCTATGGTAGTGGTTATGGAAATGGGGCCTACGGGAATCGGTACCCTGGCTTTTTCTATGGAGGCTATGGTCTTGGTGGTGTCGGAGGCGGCTACGGTGAGGCTGTAGCAAGTGGACGCCTCGAGGGTGGTGGATTCGGCGGTAGCTACGGCGGCATCAGAGGTGGCCGAGGCCTCAGTAGTCAGGGATTCCGCAGAGGCTACGGTAGTGGGGGACTCGAAGGAGGCTACGACAGCGGTGGAGCCGTTGGAGTGCACACTGGGGGCGGAGCCGGTACACACTTCGTCGGTCCCTTAGTAGGCGGAGGCCTTGGTGGTGGAGGATTCGTTGGAGGCCGCGCTGGGGCCAGAACCGGTAGAGGCCACACTGCTGGTAGAGGCCGCGCTGGGGGCAGAGCCAGTGCAGGCTACAGTGGCAGCGGAGTCAGTGGAAGCCATGATAGTCGGGGTTTCGGCGGAGACCATGTTGGTGGTGGAGCTGGTGTGGGCTATGGTTTAGACGGAGTCAGTGGAAGCCTCGGTAATGGTGCACTCACTGGAGGTCCCGCTGGTAGAGGAAATGGTGCGGGCTATGGTTTAGGCGGAGTCAGTGGAAGCTTCGGTAATGATGTACTCACTGGAGGTGAGGCTGGTAGAGGAAACGGTGCGGGCTATGGTTTAGGCGGAGTCAGTGGAAGCTTCGGTAATGGCGTACTCACTAGAGGTTACGCTGGTAGAGGAAACGGTGCGAGGTATGGTTTAGGCGGAGTCGGTGGAAGCATCTTTAATGGTGTACTCACTGGAGGTGACGCTGGTAGAGGAAACGGTGCGGGCTATAGTTTAGGCAGAGTCAGTGGAAGCCTCGCTAATGAGGGATTCAATGAAGGCCACACTGGTGGTAGAGCCGGCATGGGCTACGGAGGTCGCGCAGTCGGTAGGGTTTATGCTGGTGGCCGAGGCAGTGGACGCGGAAGAGCAGTGAGCAGTGGCTCCAGCAATGTTGGAGTCAGCGGAGGCTTTGGAGGTGGCGAAGTCGACGGAAGCTATGATGGTGGCTCTGATTACGGGGCTGGTCAGAGAGGCGGCAACGGCCGCCAGAGTAGGAGACTAATTTGGCGCCAGCAGCAACAGCAACGACGACAACAGCGGCAACAGCGACAACAACAGCGACAACAACGCCGACGACTACGTCTGCAGCAACGACAACAACAACGAGAGCGCCAGCAGCAGCTGCGATTGCAACGACGACAGCAGAAGCAGCAGCAGCAGCGGCAAAACCCACGACCGCAGCAGCAGGCGGAGTAGTACTGATGTAGTACTTCGTGATTAACTCCCATTCTAAGCAACTGTAGACGTGCTGATGGGAAGGCGCCAGTGGTACGAATAAAGAAGTCTTCCCGAATTTTCTAGAAAACAAAACACTTGTGTTTTTCATACCTGCCTTTCTTATCACATGAACACAACATATGCTTGCGCTTTAATATTACCAGGCGTCTTCGCAAATTGTGGAGGACGAGTGGAGGCAATGTCCGCCTGTATAAAAACATGGTATGGATATCGGCATAGACTAATATAGCTGCGGTCACAAATGCCCTGGCGATTGGCTCTGGAAATAAGCGAGATAGACACAATAAAAGGATTGATTACAGACCAGAAAGTTTGGTAACAAAGGGCGATGTGCAAGCGCTGCCTGTTCCTGTTTTCTACCTCTCTCCCAGCGGTTACACGTGAATGAATAAAAAAATGCCTTACAGCAAAGCGAAAAAACGCCGCTAGGGGGCCGTGGAGAACAGACGCGCTTCACATGGGCTCCCGCTTCTCGTGCCTGTCAACCAGGATCACGGCCAGCGACCAATTTAATTTTGCCAACTGCATAACCGGCAAGACGAGATAAATCGGCGGACACTAGCCACCATCAAGTGAGTGTCATATTTACTGATTTCTGCAACGGCCGCACAGTCGCCTAGCTAAGCCCAACGCCGAACGAGCGGCTGCAACCCCGTGGCGCGTGCTCGCGCCGCTCGAGCGTATCTGCGAGCATAGCACGGGTGCCTGCCCACGCAGCGACGAGCTCTCGAGATGAGTGAAGCAGCAGTAGAAGCAATCAACACACTAAGAGAACAGCTGGAAGATACAAACACAATGCAGATGGACCCGACTGAATAAACAACACAGAAACTGCCTGGAATTATAACGCAAGCAGCGGAAGAACTATTGAACGCGAGAGCATTACGAGAGGCAGAAAAAGCAAGAAGGACGCAGAGCTTCAAACGACACAAGAAAGCAACGCAGGATCCTCTGCAACCTCGAAGACCTGGGCTGCGATTCTCGGACATACGACTCTGTCAGGAATTTCCTCACCTGCCGCACGTCCACCGTTGGAATAAACAACCTGCGCAGCGAGAGCTTCCGACTACCAAGCAAAGGCAACCCGCAGGGTAAGGTCATATCGCCGTTACTCTTCAACGTCGCAATGATCAAACTACCCAGCCTCCTTGACGCGATACCAGACGTAAGACACGCTTTCTATGCAGATGATATCACGTTATGGACAAGGGCCTCAAACAGTGGAACACAAGAAACACGCCTACAGGAAGCAGTAGATACCATCGAGAGCTTCTTGCACAAATGCGGCCTCCGCTGTGCTCCCGAGAAATCCGAACACCTCGTCCTCAAGTCAAGAACGAGAGGCAGACCACCCGGCTACGATGTACCCGATCCTAACGTCACCCTCAATGGAACGCCCATTCCGAAAGTGGAAACCCTACGACTTCTAGGGCTACACATACACAAAGACGGGTCCGGGGCGGCCACCCTCCCGCGACTACAACGAACGCTATCACAGCTCACGCATCTCGTCAGGAGAGTTGCAAGCCATAGAAGCGGACTTAAAGAACAAGACATGCTACTCGTGATGCAAGCACTCCTCACCAGTCGAATAACATACGGCACGTCCTACCTCGCGCTGAAGAATGTAGAGGTAGAAAAAATTAACATTAAAATACGGAAAGCCACCAAAATCGCCCTGGGCCTACCATCTACGGCTTAGACTACGAGACATCTCAAGATGGGCGTACACAACACCTGGCAAGAGCTAGCTGAAGCTCACAAAGTCAGTCAATTAGAACGACTGAAGCTCACGCCCACCCGAAGATCAGTGCTGCAACGGTTGAGCTACGGTGAAACCTTTATAGCCACCACGGACCGAAAAGAAAGAATTCCTACCGTCAGGAACTACGCTAAGGGTCGCGTGTCGACAGAAGCACTGAAGCTATTGAAGCACCGTAGTACTCCGATCCCCTACACCTGCGTGACATGGGTTCCTGGGCACGAGGGGCTGGAGGGAAACGAAGCGGCACACCGCGGCCCGAGGCCACACCTGCCGGGCCAACCCTTCCTACTCTCGAGACGCCCGGTCTGCGCCAGCGGACGCAGAGACCGTACCCATCACGTACTCAGCGATCCTTCAACATCACAGGCTCGAACACAGGGTGTACCCACCACCTAACCCAATGCTCAAGAAAGAAGAAAGCACTATACTCAGAAGACTGCAAAGTAATACTTATATCCACGGAATCATCATGCATAGACTGTACCCAACACTACAAGGATACCACTGCCCAAGGTGCAGCGTACCGGACACCTTAGCGCACCTGATCCTCGAATGTCCATGTCATCTAGACAAAGACTCATTGCCTTCACCGAGAGACTGTTGCAACGCCAGACAAAGCGAGGACCTCATAGAAACGTAGGAGGCCAAGCTCGTCGCCGAGGACCTGGAACAACAACGACGTCTCGTCGCCAAGGCCAAGGAAGCAGCGAAGGCCAGAGGGTTCCTGGAATGGGGAGACCTCCCACCGAGAGTAGAACCGGGGCTTAACCCGGTATACTGTTTCCAAAATAAAAGTTTATTCCTCCTTACAGCAAAGCGTCCGGATGAGATTGAGCCCGAAAGTTCATTGGGCGCGCATCACTGCCAAATATGAGCAGAGACTTAAAGGTACGAGTCTGAAGGGTTTTGCTTTTATAGCAGCTTTCACTTCTACTGATGTCTTGTGCAATGCACAAATAACTGCCACAGTGAAATAACAAAATCTTCACAGTTGCACAATGCATCCGGCTCTGAGCTCAATTATTTCGACGGCACCAGTCTTCCGCAGAGAACACCGCATTATTCACAAGAACAGATTCGTCATGATTCGCAGCGCGAAAAGGCAGAGAAAAGTAAAAAAATACCGACGACAAGAATGCTTTCTGTCAAGCGAAGCTCTATGGTAAGACATGTGCCAACTAAATATTCAAGGTCGCAAGGAAGACATGAAGCTTCTAAAGCTAGTGCAACAAAACCAGTGGCCGCGTGGGCGAGAGTAACAGTTATGCGTCATCTTAAGACAGCCGCTTCTCTGCAATGCATGCTACAGCATCGTCACTGTATCCTACAACATTGCCCTCTGTTACGTCTGAAGTGCATTTGGAGGAGCCACCGCTCTCGGAGTCCACGTCTGTCAGAAAGCCCAACTCAATTCACCCAGCGCCAAAGCCGCACGGAAGCACGCTACTTAGCGCGTCCGGCTTTCAACTAGTGTGCAGTGTATACGTCGCCTCAGTGACAGGAGTTTAATTCCAAGTGGTGGTCATGGGCAAAGTTTTGTCTTTCTTTACCATACGGCGAGGATGAAGCTCAGCCTGAGGAGGAGGCGAATGACAACGACACGACAACGACGGGTTGACTCACGGACAGACACCAAGCGAACCCAGTTGCGCGCTCTCTAGCTGCTGTTGTAGTAAATGTTTGCGGAGTCGTTGCACGTGTTCTGGCAAAAGTACGTCACCAGATTGTGATTAGGAATGCTGGCAGGACAGAGAGAGAGATCGTGTGCGCCATTTAAGTTATGGTGTTTCCTTCGTGCTTTTCTATTCATATATATGGCATTCCGTAAGAAGGATGAGGAAAGAAAATCGAAGACATATTCATCGACACGGTACCCCGCGGGTGTTTTCTACTGACGATGGTCATGTGCAAGACAGTTAAGAGGAAGCCTTAGCTCGGGGGCTCATATCTAAATACATGGGAAAGGAGACCTCGTTTTTCTCGGTAACCACTGCCCCAAATTTGATGACGTTTGTTGCACTTCAAAGAAAAACTTATAACATAGTGACTGTTGGCAGCAAATCTTTTATTTAGACCCTCAATTTTTCGTAACGTCTTTCGGAATACGAAACTATCAAGTTTTGAACTCTTCAACTCAGCAGGAATAAACGATATCACGATTATGTAAATGGTGTAACCGTAGATCCAAAGCGGACAAAATTCGTGTATTGTACAAGACTCCAAATTAGGCTGTGAGTGGCTCTAGGGTAGACTGTGAGTACATGACTTTAAAATATACTGTGAGAATGTGAGTACGACTTCTGCAAAACCCTTTTAAAGAATTGAACAAATTCACGTAAGGTACAAATTGATATGACAAATTTGTCCCCTTTGCATTTTCTAACGGATGCAGTTGACAGAACTGCGATATCCGTTCTTAGTGCAGACCTACAAATTTATAAACGACGTGCTTCTATTTATTTTCAGATCTACCAATTTTTGAACGTTTCTTTTAATAAATTGCGCACTAAAGCAAAATTTAGGTTCCAATGGTCGCTATAGCTTAATTTTATCTCTCAAATGCAACACATTTCCTTAAAATCGATCGAGCGGTTATCGCAGAAGAGAGCTTCTGCGTTTTATATGTATTTCAATAGGCGGCATGGACTTGGGCCGAGGTAAAGTTTCCTCTGAACATTCCACATTGTATTCGTGAATATAAACAGTTCAATAGGCCGACACCAAGCATGTATACAGGGTGCCCCGGCGAACGTTGGCCAAGCTCTTGAAAAATGAACAGGATATACGAGTACGCAACCAATGGTATTCTGGCAGCAGCGACGTACCCCACGAGGAGGATATCTTTTCATGCTCTGGTTATCCATCATTAGATAAGATTAATTAAAGAACGGGGCATCAATCGATGTCGTGTCTCTGAGACCACGCGGATACAAGCTTGCCATAAAGGAAACAGGGCAGTTGAATTAGTTAAAGTGATGGTATCGCTCATTCATTTAAACACCATCTATCTAAATTTATGTATGTATGTATGTATGTATGTATGTATGTATGTATGTATGTATGTATGTATGTATGTATGTATGTATGTATGTATGTATGTATGTATGTATGTATGTATGTATGTATGTATGTATGTATGTATGTATGCGAACCATAAAGTAGGATACCGAGGGGCCCGTCTTTTATCGGTCATATCATAAGAAGTCAACACACAGTGGCACCAAAGGACATTATTTACACAGAAGCGCAGAAGCACATGGACACCGAAAGAAAGAGACTGGCCACAGCTCTGTGTCCCGTCTGTTTCTTTCGTCGCCCATGTGCCTCTGTGCAGCTGTGTAAACGATGTCATATCAACTAGCCCACCGGTGTGTCCTGCTGAACCAATAGACACCATAGGGGAAATGCCTTGCAGTTAATAATTGAATTAAACAAATGGTAAATAAATGAAAATGAAAGTGGATGACAAACCATTTTTCATGCAGTTTCATTTCCAAATATTTATCATTTCTTTAATTTAATTTATAACTACATGATAACCCCTATGCTGTCCTTTGGTATAATTTTGTGTTGAGTTCATATATATATATATATATATATATATATATATATATATATATATATATATATATATCCTAAGGGCCGGCCAATTTAATATAGTGATTGAAAAAACTCTGAAGTTCCAAGATGCTGCGGGTTTCAGCAAAGACTACCGTTTTGTATCAAACACATCGGATTGCACAACAAAAGCTAACTTTTGCTCAATAAGCTTCTGAACAGTGGCACACGTGAGAACTTGCGCAGTAATCGCTAATAGCATTATTACAAAACGTTTACCAAATATTGTCGTAATTGTTGATTTTGGGTAGCACTTTCCATTTCAGAATCGATGCCAGCCATTGCCGCAACCATAACATAAACATTTTGTTAAAAACTTCACGTTGAGCACGAGATTCGAAATAGAGAATCTCGGAATGTGCAAATAAAGCTTATAGCTGCTCCAGTTAACGGCTTTCTGTAGTGCATTCTTTCTCAGTGTGGTAACATAATACCTCTTATGCTGCTCCGGCAGCAGCCCAGCACAGCACAGCCGCTGCGGTGTTCACGTTGTATCTGTTCCTATAACTGTGCTTTCAAACTGCTTGTTCACTTTTTTGTGTGTGTGCGTGTGTGTGTGCGTGTGTGCTTCACGGCGCATAAATGGAGCGTTGTATTTCCAAGACCACGTGATGCCGTCGATGCGGAAGAGAAAGAAGAAGATTGGCCTGCGGTGCTTGCACCAGTCAAGGTAAGCTTTGTTTCTTCGAGGCGCATGGCTCAATGAAAAAAGGAAAACTGCGCACGTTGAAGTGAATTAAAACATGGATTCTTGAGTTTTGTATAGGAAGTCAAGGGCCGTCTTACACGCCGCGTTATCTATCTGCGCAGAAAGTGTGAGTCTAAGACGTATTGTCTCGCTTTTGCCCTCTTTAGCGATCTAGATGCTGCACCACGCCCAGGGAATTCGCGAAATAAAGTATGTTGGCCAATTTCTCAGTGGAAGCGCATCTATGAAGTCCAACAAAACAGACTGGTGGGCAAGTTGGTATTGCACGTTAATATTTCTAGCGCGAAGAAACGCACGACACGAGAGAAGGCACGAAGGACATAGCGCTTGTCCTGCGGTGTGTCCTGTGTGCCTTCTCTCGTGTCGTGCGTTTCTTCGCGCTAACCATATTAACGGGTCTATGAGGATGGTTAGCCCATGAAAATTTATGTCTCTCTCAGGAGCCAGAAACCTAGCACTCGCAGCTTCCTCACTCTTTGCGTATTTTTTAACAAGAGCTCTATGGAGAGTCTAAGCGAGAAACATTGCATGTTTTGTGCAAATGCGAACGCCAAAGAAGCAGTTCGCTTGTAGATAAAACGAAATATTTCAATGTGATACTCTCCGCGTCCAATTTCAATAATTGTGTGGTCTTACAAAGAAAGAAAGAAAGAAAGAAAGAAAGAAAGAAAGAAAGAAAGAAAGAAAGAAAGAAAGAAAGAAAGAAAGAAAGAAAGAAAGAAAGAAAGAAAGAAAGAAAGAAAGGAACGTCACATTACTGCAACGCCCGAAAAAATTACGATGTTCATCAGGTATTCTATCAATGGGTTTTTCGGATCCCTGTCAGAGTGGTTGCATCGTGTGTTAGAGACTTTCTCGTGTCAAAATTTTTTGGATAGCATGAATCAATAGTTAATATGGACAGGAGCATTGCCTTGGTCGGATATCCAATGGTATCGAGCGAAATTATTCGGAAAACAGGAATCTCAATTGTTAGAAAAATCTCGTGTATTCGATTATTTTGTGTTGCTTTCCTCCATTCCCTTTTCGATCTTTCTTTTTTTGGAACAGTAGAACTATTAAACCATGTTGAAGTTCTTTTTCGCACATCTTTTGTTGGGTTTTCAGCCGCTGTAGTTGTGTTCATTAGATGGCACTAAATGTAAAAAAAAAACTCCTGTTCACTGACACTTCGGCAGCTCGTTAAGAACCAGGGTGAGGAGTCAATTAATCAGAAAAAACTCAATGCAGTATCTCTAGTTGCGCTGAAGTAGCTTCGAGACAGGACCTGCTATCAGTCAATGTGCCATCGGGTATGATGGCGAAATAAACAAACAAGTTCCTTGTTAATGCCCGCCGCAATCGAAAACCAGAACAGTGCTGTTCAGAACAGTGGTGGCTTCCGACAATCTCCATAAATCCAAACATGAAACATAATAGAGAGGCTCCGATTCTTAGGCATTTCTATTTTGTAATCCTTGCCTCTTCGAAAGGGTTTTCCCAGGAGCTTTTGTAATAGGGCCTGTCGTGAAGACAGCCGACCGTCAGTTATTGAGGCCAAAAAGAAGAAAGATCATTAATGATTTACTTAGAACGAACAAAGCGTACACCTTGCCCCCAATTACATTCAGTTTGTTGGATTTCAAATCAAACTTCTGTGCCAGGAATTTGCCATGTGCGAACTCATGCTGCAAATAAAAATAAACGTTTAGAGGTATTTCATTTGCGAACAAAACTATGCGACTGCGGAAGCTCAGCTTGACGAGTCTTGCAGGAACTACGAAAACAGTTACGAACAGGTGTGGTTGGCGATACTCCCAGGATGCAGGACTAGCACAGTAACAGCGTTTTTGGCTCCTTTCGTTTTGGCTTCATCGGGCTATGTTGCCTAAGTCAATCTACTGAACTATTTGCCGTTAGGGCCGCGCTTTTTCACGGCGGATTCTTAGCGTGTTCTGAAACAGCGCTAAACAATGTGCCTCTCAGCTGCATAGAAATGAGAAATCAAAACTTAGACTGTAATGGTTCTCTGTCCTCGACGGGATCAGGACCTATCGCCAAGAATGCGGCTGGAAGTCGAGAAAGACCTTCATATAAGTGTTTGGAGGCGTTGTTTGTTACGTAACAACTTCTTTTTAGAACCTTGAGGGCAGGTGTTTATTGAGAAATTTAGTCGCAGTCACTATTTTAATGTACAGCCACATCTTAAAAAATATTCGTCGAAATTCAGTAATGAATCTTGTGAATTACGCGCCACCTTAAAGGTTTTTAAAAAATGGTCCAATCTTCCCCATATAGAAGTCCCCTCAAGTTTCTAATAAGAAAGTAAAATCTTTTGTAAATATTTTTCTCGTGCTCACGTTATTAGAGGAAAAGAAGTTCCCACTTCGCTAGGCTCACAGCCTTCTTATAAAAAAGCTGTATATGGTCGAAGAAACATCCTGCGTGTGTGTACGTTCGCTCTGCAAAGCCATTATATCATTCTGCGGCCCCGCCTATGCTTTTCAGCCGTAGCGGCTCTTCCGTACCTCTCGTTACATCATAACATGGTCGGGTTTGCAGTTATCGTGCTTCAGACATCCTAGATTGGCTGACGCACGTGTAGAGCCCATGGACGAGACCAGCAAGTGTAGCAGCAAGTCCAAGTTGAAGAAAAAGAAACGTCACGGGTCAACCTGTTCGGCTGGATCGTCCAGCTCGAGCGGGAAGCGACAAGCAGCTCCTGCTTCCGGCACTGCCTCCGCGGTACGTCCCCGACATTTGTATTCGAAAAAGTGCGAGACATTTGCATATTCGGAAACACAGGAACCTAGTTAATGCAACAAAGCAGATAACTACTTCAGCATGTTTATGGTTCGACGTTTTCCTTTTGAACGCTAATATTGCCAAGCAAGTATTGAAAATCTCGCCATGTGTAATTAACTTGGCCTTCCGGAAAATTCGAAACTGGTACAGCTTCTCAACTTTCTCCTTTATCGTCTGGTTACCCGGAATTCGACAGCAGTGCCTCCGCAGTTTCTTAGCGTCACACTTTTCAGTAAGTGCGTAGGTTATTCAAGATGTGATGCGCCGCAGTCCATAGAACCGCCTCAATGCAATATAGATTGCAAAAGTATAATTACGCGAAAACTCATTTTACAATGGCAGTCGACGATCATTTGTTGGCGCTGAATAAATGTAGCTACACAACCTGTTGCCACCGTGGAAACGAGTTTTGTTCCAGGCACGTACTGGGCAGCGGGACTCTGCGTTTCTATAAGAACACATTGCGCCATCTAGCGCAGCCGCTGCGAAGCCTGCGCGTGGTCTGCGAAATTCGCGTGGCGCCGGTGCATGGCGAACGCTGAGAAACGCTTCGTGGGGCAACCAGGCTCATCTCTCGCGCGTATTTGTGGACATGCTGAGCCATCTAGTGGCGCTTCCGAGAATTGACACCAAGCGGGGCGCGCCGGCGCCTACGAGTGCTGAGAATTGTTCCCTCCCTTGCCTCACACCCAGTGGCGCACACCCGGTGCCCCAAGTTGCCGAGAGGTTCGTTGAAGAACGGCACGTACCCATTGCGCTTGTGGCGCAGCCTTCTAAGGGCGTCGGTATGCTCTCCTTGAGGAACCCTTGTGACGTGGGTTGGAGTCCGCTCAGCATCAGATAAATTTACGGGATCCTTTATTCTTTATCGTAGACCGACACATTCCCAGTGGCCCATATCTAGCTAGGCAAGTTCGCGTCAAAGACGTTCATTGGAAAACGGCACACAGCTAATGGCAAATGCTCAGTAACGCAAGTTCGCATCAAAGAAGTTCATCGGAGACCAGCAGAGATCGAGTGGCATGTACACAGTGCTCCAAGTCGGCGTCAAAAAGTTTTTTCGAACAGCGGTATACATACACGCTCCAGCATCAACACTGTCCACGTCAGCGAGTAAGAGGTCCGATGACAAGCGTGGCATATGTACACACGTTGCCGCACGATCAGTGACTCCAGTCAGTCCGATGATCCATCTCGGACCCTGCGTTACCGCAGCACAGCCTCCGGGATGCGCGGCCCATACGACCACCTACTACCCAGTGACGCAGGTAGAGGGTAAAACGATTAGGTGACAACATACACCGATACATAGACATACATAAATGGATAGATTAGATGCATAGCCCCCGGAAATTGCGTGAAGTATCCTAAAAATGCTAAAGCATTATTACACGAACAGATGAGTGAATTTGATCATAAGTCATCTAGAACAGCTCGATTTTTCTTATAATGTATTAAATGCACATTTCATCAGGCTCTGGGAAGGCCGGATCAAATGCTCCAGAATTTATTTTCTTAACTGAGGGTCGGGTGTGGCATCACATTATTCCTTTGTTTCGACATAGTACAATCCACCACTGGTCAATCGCGGCAACTACTGTTGTAGTAAATGCAAATAGCGTTTACGTTTTAAGTTTTGGTTTGCACTGGCATTCTATTTTCCGGTTCCTTCATAGCTCATCTTTGAGTAAGTGCTGTATATAGAACGCAAACGGTCTTTTTATAGCAAATAACTGTTCATACACTATTCGTACTTTCTTGAAACTGCTAATTTCACCACAGCGAAAATACAAGTGCAAACCTCGATTCAGCTGGCCCGCACGTCACAGCAACTTCATCTTGGACATCGTATATCTCTTGTCCTGCTATATTTTCTTCTGTTCTATACTGCATTCAGTAACGTAATGCTACAAGCCCTGCTTTTTTTATCAAATGAACTACGTTTCTTCATACTGCCACAACCAGAGAGAGGCCAAACAGTCCGAACGAAAAAACAATGTGTAAATACGGTACAGGATATTCCGCGGTTCTGCCTTTCCGCTAAATAACTCCCTGAATCACCAAGAGGAAACAAATCATGGGGCCAAGGGGCTCAGTTCTTGTCAGTAACAATAATATGAAACCGACCATCAAGCCTTAGGAAGCATTTATGAAGTAAATTGTAAAATTATGCAAGAGCGCCTTGGGGTTGTTGGTAGACAACGTAAGAGCAATACCGCAAACTTGAGACAGTCTTGCCTGCTCGGTCTCTGTCTCAACCTTGCGCTATTGCTCCGAAGTAAAATTATTTTCCAAAGGGGAATCGAAAGTAGAAGACAATTTGCCACCAGTGAAATCTGAGCCCACATTTTGTGCGCTCGCCGTGCGACGCATTGCCAATTGAGCTACAATGGCATCAATCCGCTCATCCCCATTCACAGGCGCATATGACGTAAACCTTCGCCTCGGAATGTTAACCAGCGCCACTAGGGCCACGGCGGAAGATGTAGAACATCCCTCTAAGCCGTAGGCGTCACGCAGTATGTGAACTTACGAGACACTGAACATTCCGGCACAACTGCAGGCGTCGCTGCCAAGACCCTCGCCATTCATTGAGCGAGAACGATCTACGCGCGCTTTGTGCATATGCAAGTTCCGTCTGTTACCAACGCTGCAGGTCATGTCGGGCTCCGAGTCGGCGGCGGGACCGGGTTCCCCTCCACCGGTTCCCGCCCTTCTCATCCGGAAAGGGTCCAAGTCCTCGACATCCTCGAAGTCTTCCAAGGACCGCTCCAGCCGCGACACGCGCTACGTGCACGGCCAGCCCAAGGTGAGCCACGTGACTCTGAACGCCTTGTTTACTGAGTCATCCGACCGCATCTTCCACAGCAAAGTTTGGGCACGGGCTAGTTCGTATTCTACGGTATCAATCGTCACTTACAGCGCATACATAGACGAGGGACCCAAAAGGACGATGAAGACAAGCGCTGACTTCCAACTGATTTTTATTTTGAGAAACAAGCATATATATATACTGAGACACCAAGACAAAAGCGCCCCCTACAATGCATCAACCCTACATGAGTATGCATTCAAAATTCATGATCTAAAATGAACGAGAGCGCATGTGCGACTTCAGAAGAACCAGTTCTTTGTTTGTTAATGCAATTGATGGCTTGCTAACAGAGTCACAATGGGCAATCGCTGCTGCTTCGATGATAAGTCGGGTGCATTCATTAGAATGCCTAGCTAAGATAGTTGTTTCTTCAAAAAGCGGGATACAGCCGCATTGTGCGCAATGAAAACCGTGAAACCCTTCCCGCCCTTTGGGCACTTTATTGCTGTGTCCTTCTAACGTTAAGACATCTAGCTGTCTGCCCTACATAAGACCTACCGCATTTCAGAGGTATATTATACACAAAAGCTTTCGAACAAACTGTATACTTTTTTCTATGATTAATACTGCAGCAGTATTAGTTTTTCGTGCTTGTTGGTTAGACACTGCGTCATCAGATCTCGGTAGCCATGTTGTCGCTGCCGTAGGCCTTTCCGGTAACCCTGCATGCCACTAACGCTAATAAGTTTGCGGAAAAACTTAAAGCTCTCAAATATACAGACAAAAAGACAAGGTTTGTATGGGAGGGCGTAGTGGCCTTCAGGAACTCTGGTCTACAGGATAAGTCTAATCAATTGTCCTGATGAGCGTAGTTGTAACACGATATCTCCCACAGGTCGAAATAAGAGATCGCTTCTATAATTTGCATACTGTATGCAATGTCACGCTGCCGCGCCGCCTGAGAGTGCGCTTATTGTATAACCCTGTTCTTAACTACGTGATTTGTGCAGTCCTACATTTGCATAAGCGCAGCGCAGTCACGCTGACCTGTACGTGAGCGTCATGTGTTTACTTCGCTATCTTGTTCACACAAAGGACAAAATAAATAAAACGGACGCGGACGTGTCCGCACACATGTGTCCGTTTTATTTGTTCTGCCCTTTGCGTGAACAGCACTGCGCAGTAAACGCGGAACGATGTCACGCGCCAACTAGGCCCGGTCGAAACGTTATTGAACGTAAGCGCGAGGACGCCTGTATTGTGTCGCTGTTCTTAACGCAATGCGGCGACATGCATTCTGGCTGCAGGTCCCACCAGCGCTGGACATCTTCTCCAGAGAACATTCCTCTATGGCGTCCCCAATAACGTCGCCTACAACGGCGCTCAACGCGGCGCAAAGCACGGCGCAGGGCCAGGCGCAGGCAGAAGCGGCCCAGCGAGGCCCAGCGCAGGATCCGGCCCAAGCTTCAGCACAGCAGGGCGGCACGGGCAATCCTCGACAATAGCCGCCACCTCCTGCAGCGCGTGGACACTAGCTCGATGTTGTCTGCATAGATGACTGCCCCTAACGCATTACCCCGTGTCCTTTCTTTTTTTTCTTTCGTTTGGAACCCTAGCCATCTTACACACGTGCCTCGGGTCTTGGGCGTGTCTCGGGTTTTACTATCTGTCATCTTTCTACGGATTTTGAGACATAAACAAATTGCTGGCAGACCTGACTCAGCTTTGTGGCACGTGAGAGCTCCGCCGTTTGTTTAAGTGTTCGTTCCTCCTGGCGACAAGCTACGGCTGTAGAGAGTAAGCACGTTGTGTTTCCGGTGGGATGGACAACATAGGGAATTATCCCTGTTGACACCTTCAAATTTTACTAAACTCTCTTGGGATTTTTTTTCACAATCCGATTCACTTTATTCAAGTCAGCAACTGAGACGCAGCTACCGGAAATGTATATACAGATGCGAGGCCCCGTAGTTAGAATCAGAATTGGACTTCCTTCCAAAACATTTCAGTCGGCTGCTCGAATGCCAATCTTCTCAGCGATGGCTGAACTGCTGAAACTGGCAACATGTGTACTTTCTTTACGTCTTGGAAGGTTCCATATTACTCTCCCCTGCCTCGCGCGTTTCGAAAACTTATTTACGATCAATTATCTTTCAAAGATAAGGCTGTTTGAGCGAATCAGTCATAATTGTAAAACCTCTATATCTCGAAACGTGAATCCTTCTACCCGCTCAGTCCGAGTGCAGCCAGTGCTTGCTTCAGATATGCACAATCATCGAGATTTCCTGATGGTTGCAAAACTTCAATCTGGAAGTTCATTCACTTTAATACAACCTCACTTACTCCTCTGAGTGCGAAATAGCAATAAATGTTGACAAACAAACACCTAGGCATTTGTATTTTTTCTTCAAGACTTAAAGATTTGTCTTGTTTTATCTTACGTACACCTTACTACGTTTTTTTACGAGGCTCTTGCGGATAAAGGACCAGCGTTTTTTTTTAATACCACTACACAAGAATGCCGTCAAAATATCGAAGCACTCTCCAGGGTTTTAGAAAGACAAACTTGGCTATATCATAGGCATGGGCACAAGGGACTAATTTTAACCAATTCGCTCGTTTCACTGTGTCTTACCGGATTAAGATATTGTCACAAATTGCTCCTAGGTAGACATCACTTTGCAGTAAATATAACTGCCGCTGAAACAAAAAACGCATCTGCGCACAAAAGCATTTCAAGGTCATTAGAAGAGAAGTTCATTAGAACAATTCACCTGCTGTCAATACCCAAAAGACCTTGCCTTTCTTTTACTTACTCTAGCTTTTCGACGTGAGATGCTCCAGGCAGTGTAGCCGGCAGTTCCCGCATGCGAGTGTTTCTAAATTATCGTTTGTTTTCCGAACAACATGATAACTTCTCGTAAAGTTCAATAACTTTCCTAATTTCTATCCAGTACCTGCTAACATACAGTCGAACACAGTTCCAATAGGCTTACGCTCAATAAGGTCGGTATGTCACAAAAATCAATATATCCAAACTCGCCTATACCAAACTTAGACAACCTTTTATGATGTCTCCGTTATGTACTGATTGCTTATCTCCCGTGGAGAAAAGAAACAAGGGAGGCGTCGATTAATTTCAAACATAACTGCGCGTCGTAGGCAGTAACTTTTTGCCTGCGCGTTATGGTATTTCTCGGCATCACTAATAATGGCATTCTCAATACGCAGTATTGCGTGGGCCTGCTGCAGTTTGCTTTCCTGTAAAACTCGGGCTGGCAATGGACACCGCGATTTCGATATATCCAATGTAGGTTTTGTTACGAAGCAGTTATTTTAACGTTTCGGTCACTAAGTGCCCAGGTTTTCTATAAAGAGTTTTTGTTGCCAGAGTTTCTTGCGTTTGGGTTCGACTGTATCAAATAAAGTCAACGTGAACATGGCTTTCGCTACATGATCGAGCCTTCCCATGTGTGTCGGGAAAAAATAGGATCGTCAACTTTTTTTTCTAAAGTACACAATAACAAAATACGAACGTCTTAACGCCGGTGAGAACGGTACTGATTACATTTCGTTATTGCATGTAGTCGCAATTTGATTCGACATGGGGCCCCTTTCTCATCTCATCTGCGAGATTTTCCTCAAGGTTATGCATGGGACGCAAAAGTAACGCATCAACATAGAGAGTTATGTTGTAGATATTGAAGTGTAACGACTTGAGATGCTTGTAATGGCACACGCCAAGATAACGCTCCGAAATCATACTTTTCGACGACATATGCCGTTTAGAGCGCGTTGTTTGCATCTGAAAGCACTCCAGGTAAGATTTGTGCTGCAAAATCGATAAACATCTGCTCAGGGTATTTCAAAAACCGTCCTGCCATAGCGATCGCTGCATGTGACAAGTTCACCTCTTCCATGCTTTTCAGCAGTGGCGATTTTTTCAATTGCATCGGCGTCTGCAAGTACACTTCACGTAAAATTGTCGATTGCGTTTTCTTACACAGAGTATTCGCAGAAGTTCTGCCATGAAATCCACATTTGTGGCCTTTGAGAATGCCGATAAACTCACTTGTTCCTCCCCCTGCTTACTTCTTAATGTTACTTAAGGTGCGAGAAATGTGTTCAAACTAATCTTTTGGCAGATAAAATTGGCACCTGTATGAATGAGTCTTATTCCATCAGTAGCTCCCTTCTCTGCAGTCGCAGTTCGCTCGAACCGAATCTTCAGCACAAACCTCAAATCGACGTCCTACATTTTTTTTCTAATTATGTCTACATGAAATGTCCGCATAGTTTCTTTTTTTTTTATCTATAACCAACGCCTGCATTCCAGTTTCGCATATACTCCACAGCCGCATATCGGAACCACAGCCCTGTGCCTCCTGGCTGCTAGCTCTACAGGTCGTTCCCATCTCCGGTGCTGCGACTTTCTTTTTTTTTTTTTTGGCAAGTGCAAGTGCTACATGGAGTGCGTTGAAGAAACGCACCTCCTGGCTTTAATAAGTGTGTTCAGGATAGCGAGACCTGCACAAACGAAGTTTTGCACTGCATCCCAAAACGCCGAAAGAGCCATAATCATGGGCTTCCTCGTGTTTACAAAAAACTGATAAAAACTGTCTGTTTATTATGACCTTACTCTGACCGTCGACTTGCACAAATGAACCACCCATCTGTGATGCTGGGATGGAACAGGCGCCACTCGTGTTTCGAACACAACCAAATGCGCATGCCGGCAAGAAACACCGAACTTTCTTGGCAGAGGCTTTAATTTCTTAAAAACGTGGAAAAGAGGGTTTAAACATGAGCGGAACTAACGAACATGTTCAAATCTATGTGAAGCAATGTTTTTGTAAAGCGGTTAATTTAATGTTTCCCAGCTAACGACGTTGCCTACAATAATTATTTACTTTCATTTTGTACAAGGTCTAATCTTATCTAATGTTCAGGCTTACCCACCACAAGGGTCCCAATGTTATTATCATGCAATTTTTATGTTTGTGCACTGCATCGTGCACAAACTATAACAAAATGCAAACTGTAGCTGCAAAATTTAAGTCTCTTTTGTGCTGCATTCACAGTTTGTCGGATGCATGACCAAATTGTTGTGAATAACCTCTGTATGCAGCACGCATGCAAAAAATGTGAGTTCCCAAATCAGTGCCGCCTTTTTGTAAATAAATATGTATTAAGTGTAAGTGTGCCTCCGTGACGAACATCAGCAATAGCAAAAGCGTATGTCAGGCTGCAGGACCTTTATTTATTGCTGTTCTTCAGTATAAGAAGTACACTGAACAACAAAAAACTGCCAATTACGGGAATAATGTCTCCTCAGATCCGCCAGACACTTGGCCAATACCCCCTGAGTCCGCACGTGCCACGGCCTTCAATGTTATCATCGTCATCATTTATCCCGAGACTATGTTTACAAAACATGAGTACAGCCCCTATACTATTGGCCAAAACAGGTGTCTGCCCGTTTAATATAACTATTATTTCGATTTCGGTTCAAAATTACTTCTTCGAAAATTTGATCATAGTCGAAAAAACACAACGTGTTATTACCGGAGCTGAAAAAAAGAAAAGAAGACGAGCTAGGGCCGCGTGACCTCGGCGCGAGCGCATCGCGTGATCGCTGCGTTTGATTCTGAGGGTCCAGCAGCTTCGAAGGAACGCTCCCTCGACGCTTCGCTCCTACACTCGGTCCGAATTCCAAGGAGACCAGTGTCGAAGAGTGTCGTGGAGAGACCGCGATTGCACTAGAGGTTTGGACAATCGGAAGACCCTGCATCCCTCGTCTCGCGGTGTTAGCCCTCACTCGGCGTTCGAGCATCGCGTCTCCCAGTGCTCGAACGCGCCTGCGTCATGACGGGGGTGTTCGGCGACGCGCTAGCCATGGCGCTGGTGGCCATCGGCGCCGTGCTCATCGCGCTCCTCATCTGGCTGCTGATGCGCAAGTACAACCGCGAGTACCCCAGGGAAGCCGAGCCGTCGAGGATAGCCACGCCGGCCAGTGCGAGTGCAGAGACGACGGTAACTGTGTTGGGCCCGTGTAAGAAACTGAACGAATACCCCAGCGTCAGCGGCCAGGAAATCAGCAAGCGAGCATCCGAGGAACTGGACGTGAGGCCGAAGGAAACCCCCGTGGTGAGTACGCAGCGCCCTCTAATAGAGGCGCATTACAGACTCGTACAACGTTCGCGCCCGTGAAAGGAATGCTGAGCCTTCACGCTAATATAGCATAACGCGCAGTCAACCGTAAAATTTTTGGGATCTCGGTATCTGAGAAATCAACGGATTCCCGAGCACTTTGTGATGCTATATACAGTGAAACTGCACAACACTACGTTGTTCGCTTTCTTGTACAGGCTGTGAATTCGAATATCGAAGTACGTTCCGACGCTTATGAGATATTTAGATTTCATGGTTGGAGGGCATTCGCGGTTGATCGCACAGTCGACGGTAACAGTTTTTCGGAGCCCAACTTTCATTAAAGTGCTTACTTTCCTCACTACCTGGCCCCAATTCCTGGAATTTATATGAGCAGTGCGATAATTCCGTTTACAGGTATCGACTGCACCATTCCATTTGAAGGAGAGGGCACACGCTTCAGCTTAACTTTATTTTTTATCAGGTGCCGTGCTCATAACTTTTGCGGTTGAGGGTCGCGTCTATGAAGAGTGGTAGTGCAACTTTGTTTGGAACCATAGGGATCTGTCAGGGCTAAAATGCATGATATTGACAGAATGGGAACAGCTCATTCCTTGGCTAGGTGCTGACGTGCGGTATAGTAAAGTGCCGCACTGCAAACTTAGCAGCCTAACGTGTGCGATCGTTCGCACTTTTTCTTCTGGTTAGCTTCAATTCGCTAGCACGTCATGTAGCATGTTTGTGGTTTAGGTATACTTGCCGTCATGTCTTCTATTGCGCAGCTTATTCACTGGAGATAGTTATTATGGACCATGTGCTGCGATTGTGGCCATAGATCGCGGTTTGTATTGTGTCTAGCAAGGACACGCGCATTCAACTACAAGATGTATGTAGAGAGCCTTGATGGTCTTGCTGGTTTCGTACTCCCAGGTTTCTCCCGGCGAAAAACTGGCGTCAGCAGAGAAACCAACGGGAAAGCCAATGGGGAAGACGACTGACAAGAAGGACAAGGCAGCGGACAAGCTCGCAGACAATCAAGTGGCAGACAAGGAAGGAGTCGAGGCGAAGGGACAAGGTCTTAGTGGCAAAAAGCGTGAGGGCCCACCTGCTAGCGTTGGATCTTTGGAGCAAAACAAAGAGCATCAGCACAAAGGCGAGCAGCACAAGAAGAAGTCCAAGAAGTCGGACCTGCGTTCGCCCACGATTGTAGACTCCGGTAGGCTTCTTTCAAATCAAAAAGTTTGAGAATTGTGTATCTGGGTTTTTTTTTTCATTTTGGCTTTCCCGTTAGCTTGAGCAGCTTGACTAATGCGGTCTTTGAGAGTACCACAGTATTTATCATGATTTATTTATTTATTTATTTATTTCAAGCCTAGCTTGTGTAATAGATTCTTCGTTCTACATTACAAATGCTGCGAAACGTTACTGAACGCCTTGTAGACATTACCGTTACGCTATCCTTCTCGATGACACATAAATTGAAGAAGATAGGTGTTAGCCAAGGATCGACCACGTTGGGCCAAATTGACAACGTTTGAGGATAAATTGAAGAAGATAGGTGTTGGCCAAGGATCGATCACGTTGGGCCAAATTGACAACGTTTGAGGGATATTAGAGCGTGAGAAAAGACAGGCGCTCATATACACCACATGCTTAATTGAAGTCAATGGGCAAACTGGAGAGAAAATCGTGTGCGATGCTACGACCCATTGCAACATCTGTTGTAATTGTCTTTACATTATTTTTTTCAATTTCTTGTTTAAGTGATCATTTAAATGCCAGCTTGCAAGGCAATATTCCATGTTAAAAATTCACTGCAGGCTGCCGTCGCCCTTTCCACGAGCATTATCGATGTCTTAAAGGCAAAAGTTTTTTTTTTTTCTTTACACATAGGCCAGCAAATGTTCGCACTCCCAGGCCTACATGGGCGAAATCCATATCAACATTCCTGTGCAGTACAGCGAATGTTAGAGTTAGTGCCCAGCCAATCAGTAATGATTTCCGGCTGCGCGTTTCAGCTCCAAGAATGGCCCCCCCAACCTAAGCTACTAATCCTTCGTTGACGCTACCCTGGAATGCTATTCATCTGTTCGTTTCTGGGTGGCTGTTGTGACCCACAGCTTACGCGGCGCTGGAGAAAATCAATACTGTGCAGTAAAATCTATTGAAGGACTAATATTCGACAAGGATGCATAAGTTCATGTAATCATCACTGCATGGATTTCAGGCGCTCACAATGCGAGTGAACACGGACCCGAATGCGCAAAACGACCTGCCGTCGCAACGGGTCCCTAAATAGTTCAGTTAAATGCGCCGCGGAAATTTATTTCCTCAGTGCAAAAGATACAGTGGCGGTTAAGCGGTAAATGTGAGAGAAACGCGTTAGCGTTACGTCGCAACACTTTGAACTGCCGCATGCATGATTTCGTTCGCCACACTGCAAAGTAGTTGTTCAGGTGCTCACTAAACACACATTCCCGCCTCTTCGACGAGCGAAGTGCAATTGACGGTGACCCGGAGTCAACTAACGTTAGTTGCAATATATATATATATATATATATATATATATATATATATGTATATATATATATATATATATGTATGTGTGTGTGTGTGTGTGTGTGTGTGTGTGTGTGTGTGTGTGTGTGTGTGTGTGTGTGTGTGTGTGTGTGTACATTCATGCATATGCGCACATACACATACATGCTCTTCTAAGCTCTCCCATCCCTTCTCTAACCCTACCCCGCGACCGGCGTCCTTTACTTCACACACCCACTTTTTCCCACTTTGATAACGCTAAGGCAATAATAAGACACATGCGCGGTTAGCAGAGACAATGACAATTTTGTGCCTGGTGCGTGCCTGGCGCAGGTTTCTCGAAGCACAAGAGCAAGCAGCCTAAGCGATCCAAACCACCTGCGACGCAGCCGGATGCTGCGAACGCGACCACGGACGCGGGAGCAGTTTCGCCGACATCGCCATCTGAAGGTGTCACACAAGAGCCTACCAGCGATACGACGTCGCCAGCATTACCGGTAAGGAGTCGCAAACGTGACGACGCAAATTAGGAGGCCTTGACTTTGGCCGTGTTTTTAGCCATTGCTAACGCAGTGCGGCGGAGGGAAGGGATGATCCCGTGTTCTCCAGGCCACCCCTACTTCAGCCGCACAGCAAGCAGACTTTAGCCACAGGTTTATGATCGGTGGCAACAGAAAGAAGCAGTGGCAAATACAGTGATGTAAATCTCAAAAAATATGCGTAACTTCGGTTGTCGAAACCTGCCATTATTATCGTGACATCAAAGCTAACAACATTCAGTATAGCCGGCTCTCGGTAATATGTTGTGTGGACAGTACGCGTTTATTGATTGACTGATTTGTTCATTCATTCATTGATACATTCTATATTTGCTCATACAACATAAAATCAATCTACGTAGTACTAGTAGGATGGTAGAAGTGATGTGGCCGCTGTCACTGCAACTGTCTGTCTGCCTTCCGTGTAGTTGGACTAGCCGCGGTCTAATGTGGGTAAAAAGAGCATTACGCGAATAATGGGCCGGGAAAGGGGATGCGGAAGAAGTAACTACGAAAAAGAGGAACATGGAATAAACACAAGGAGCCAGAGCTTCTACAGAATTTTCAGGTTGTCACCGAGTCAAGTGATTTTTCATGCCCATCTTGTGGCGCTTAGAGCAAACACAACATACTCACTGATGGATTACTCTGTCAGGATATATATACATATATATATATATATATATATATATATATATATATATATATATATATATATATATATATATATATATATATATATAGGTACTATATATATATATAGGTACTAGGGACGATAAAGCCCGGCGAAAGCAGGGCTTGTTCCATAGCATTTTGCTGCATGACAGCCGCGAATGCCGCAGTACGGCAACAATTTAACGACGATCGCATTGGCCAGTCAACCTTTGTACAATAAGTTTCAATCATTGAGTAGGATTACATTGCGTATAGACGGCTTAATGAATGCCTTACCTCTGTATCTCATCCTGGGCACGCAATATTCTAAGTGCATGTGGTGGCATGCTTTTCTTTTTCTTGTTTCAGCAATGTCACTGTCATGGTACATCAAATAACTAAAGGAAACTCTGAATGTGCATTTTTCTCTTTTTTTACTGAGCAGCTGTTATCTTTGCTACCGCTACTAACTGCAAGCGCATTAGAAACAAGTCAAGCAGCTGAAAACGATTGGTAAATGTTTTTGTAAATCAGTGCCTATAGCATTTTATTGCCCAGCACCTAGGTCGTGGGCTCAATTCCCCATCCGAGGCAATCCCCTTTTGAGGGGTCGGAATGCGAAAACGCTCACGTTGAGGCGTATTTTAGGGACCACCCGTGGGCTGAAAATAATCCAGGATCGCCGACTACGGCATCCTCGAATATGCCGTATGTTACCTTGGCACATTAAACCGGACACTTTGATTTTGAACATAATTTTTTTCAACGAGTCTAACTCAGACATACCAGCACAAACACTTCACTTCACATGATTTCCATGCACTGAACACTGCGGCGCCGCTTTACCTTCTCAGTGACTTGTAGTATAATCTCTACTTTCCTTTATTCCGATGCTCGATCTGCATATTTAAGACGATTTACCTGTTAAGTCAAGCGCTGCTATGGAAGGACGAACATATAATAGATAAATAGTTCAATATTGATTAATGGGGTTCAACGCCCCGAAGCAACTCTAGGGCTTTTAGGCGGCGCAGACATGAGCTCCGAAAAAATTTTTAACCTCCTGGCTATCGTTCAGCGGCATCTCAATCTAAGCGCATACATTTATAAAATATTATTTAGAGCCAATCGAAGTGCCGTCGCCGTCACCGGGATTGAACCCGCGATCTCAATCCCAACAACAGAACGCCATAGCCACTAAGTTACCGCGACCAATCGTACATAATACACTAGCATCACATTTACAAGTAGGCGACATGGCATGAAGCGCTGTCCTCTCAAGGACACTCAGTCGGGAGGGATTGAAGGCTAACGCACTTCCCCGCCGTTCGCAACAGCAGCAGCCGAGCCAGGCGGAAGCGCAAGCATCCCAGCCGGGCGCCAAGAGCCCGACTGTGGCCATAGTAGACCCCGGCGCGGCCTCGGACACCCACGACCTGGACGATTCGACCCTCCGGAAGCTGCGCAAGGAAGTGATAATGCGTCGCGCCTCGCACGTGTCTACACGCTCAGCGCGATCGCGTACTCTGGCTGAATCGCCCAAGGTGAGTGACTGACCTATTAGTTTGGCCACAACCATGAGCGGAGCGTTTCTTTTTTAACGTATACCTTCGCCGTCGTTCCGCCTCGTCTCGGCATGTTCGTTTCACATAAGTTGCATGCTAACCGCACTACAATTCTGACCGAAACGTGTGAAATACGTTCCGCGTGGTTGTTGACAATAAAAGCATACACGCTTACGTCACGTGCTCCATCCGCAAATAAGAGTACGACTTCAGCATGTCGGGTGAAAATCGTCGACCAAGCGATGCCGAAAAGGCGTTGAAAATACGTTCCACTGCGACTTAAACGTCATGAGAGTTGTCATGCCGAGCGTTGCATATCCTCCTCTGATCCTTGTACCTCGCTCGAGAACGCCAGATTTTCTTATTCTGAATGGAACCAGAAACCATATAGATACCCGTCCCTGTTAACCAAAATTATGGGGTTTTACGTGCCAAAACCGCTTTCCGATTATGAGGCACGCCGTAGCGGAGGACTCCGGAAATTTTGACCACCTGGGGTTCTTTAACATGCAGCTAAATCTAAGTACACGGTTGTTTTCGCATTTCGCCCCCATCGAAATGCGGCCGCCGTGGTTGGGGTCACCGCTCCTGTTTGAAGCCTCATAAGCAGTTTTGGGAAATCTTACACACTTAACGGTTTATCTTGTCCTCCAATGATGTTTGCCGTCGATCTTGTACGCATTTTCTTAGGCTATCACTCTGCAGCGAAATTTCGATCAGGCGCATCTATTATGCGTCGAGTTGCGTGTGGCGTTCTTCAGAGGAAAAGTATACTTGGCTAGCAGCGCTGCATATGAACAACGCAAGCTAGATTGATTGGAACTTGTTATTTGACGAAATAAATCCTAAATGGTTCGTCATAATGCAGACTACATTCTTCGTCACTACAAGTCGATTTCATAGTCACCGCTTTTGCAGAGAATCGCCATTATTTTGCGCCAAACCGCGAAATTCTCCTCGGCGATGATACACGTCTTTGAAGTACGGTGCGAATTCCCCCCCCCCCCCCCGCAGACTGCGTCGCAACCTAGGATACAGTGTGCACATAATGAATGGCTACACAATGTTATGCCTACATTTATACGCCTGGGTGCTGAAAAGCGGAGTCCACCAGAAGCCCGATTCTTTACCCGCGTGCCTGTTCCTGGTTCTCTGCTCAGGTGATCGTGTCGTTTCAGTAAGCAATGTGTTGTGTTTTCATTGTTCGCGAAAGTAGCAGTTCTAGACGCTGGATTTTTCTTGAGCTCGAGGAGAATATAAGGGCTTCCTGAATCAAACTGAGACGCCGGTTGTTTCCGGTGTCATGCAGGTCCTATTTGTCCAAGGCGCTGCGCTCTCAATTTGAGTTTCAGGAAAAGAAAAAGAATTGTGCCGAACGGGAAGCGGGGCGAAGTACCTATATATTCATAGATTCAAGAATCGGATTGACGAGCGAGATAGGCGCATCCCAAACGTTTCGGGCGAGAGACCACAGAAGGACGGTACCTCGGCCTATTAGATAATTATCGGGGCCGTCACGCCAAACTTCGCTCCGTTCGCAACGTCGTGCCGCACGAGAAAGATTGGCCGCGCCAGCCAACATATCGCGCAAAATGAAAACCCGCATAAATCTGCGCACAAACTTTGCATTAGGGAGCATCGTAACCACCGGTGAATTTTTCATCTTCATGTCGACTAGAACATCAGCTACCCTCATTTACTCTCATCCACACCCCTCTCTTGCTATCTCTTAGCATTATGCCTAACATTTTTCGTTCTATCGCGCTTTGAGAGACCCTTAACTTGTTTTCTATCTTCTTTACCTCCGAGTTTCGACCCCATATGTTAAGCACCGGTAGAATGCAATGCGCACTTTCTTTTAACGACCATGATAACCCCACAACCAGGATTCGGTAAAGCCTGCTGTATGCAGTCCAACCCACTTTAATATGCAAATTTTCTTCTGTTAAACAGGGTCCCCTGTAAGTAATTAACCTAGAGAAGCGTACGCCTGCACATACTCTAGAGGCTGGCTGGCAATCATGAATTCTTGTTCCCTCGCCAGGCTATGGAACACTTGTGTCTGTTTCTTCTGCATAATAATATTCTTAGAAAGAGAGAGAGAGAGAGAGCAAATAATTTGTCGGCGCAGGTGCCGGCCGAACTCGACATCTTTTCGGAAGAACGCTCGACCGCGAGCATAGCCGAGGCAGCGGCGGTGAGAGAGAAGCAATCGCACTCCGGGCACAAGCACGAGCGCAAACGCAAGTCGTCGCCTCCGCGGCAAGCCTCGGGCGTCCCCGCCGACGTGGTGCTCTCGGGGCCCACGTCCGAGTGCACGTCGCCCCCACCGGGACCCGAATCGCCGCCTGGGACGAGCGCCGGCGCGGCCCCCGCTTCGCAGGCCCGTGACTTGGACGAATCGACCCTCGTGGAGCTGCGCCGGGACATCTCCGTGCGCCGTGCATCCCACGTGTCTCAGCACTCCCTGAGACCCGCACCGCGGGTGGCCAAGGTACGCAACGCAAGACAAGGGAGGCGGCACCTATTGACCCCTTAAAGAAGTTATATCGGTGGTTGTATAGGGTAACAAACCGGACGTGCGTCAGGTTGGCCTCCCATACCTTTCCTTCCTTCCTTTTCGTCCTGCTCCTCCTAGATAGGGGGCGTCCAAACGGCACCGAGGGATCTTTTCACGCGCTAGGTGGCGTCTGTCGACTGCGCCACATTTGTCGGCCACCGTTGGATTGCAGGTCGGCGGCACTCTCTGATTGGCTCAAACCGCCAAGATGGCGGAAGTTGAGAACGTGGCGGAATTAAGCAATGTGGAGAACAGTACCACGGGCTCCCACGCAAAGTTCGAACTGAAAGCACCTATAGCACATGTACCGATTCTGGCCAGCATTGATCGAAGCTACTCGAAGGCTTCATATGACACCTTGCAGTTGAATAATCGAAGCACATTTAGGAACGTGGTTAGGCTATGACCATGCATTTTTGATGCAAGGTGGAGACACATATCTCCAAACTCATCTTTTTAAGCATTCCGCGGTATAGAAATCTTCAAGTGCTGGTATTCATAGAGCTGAATATTATTTAAAGTAGTAGGTTCGCTACAGTGAGCGTTTTTTTTCATTTTTTGCGCCAACATTAATTGTTCAAGTAGTCCCTTGCGAGTTAACACCGCAGATCCACTTACTATTCATGCACTGTCCATAAAACGCAAGGCTTCGGACAGGGTTAATGTGTCCCCAGCTATCGCTGAATTAATATTGCGACAGTATACCGGAACATTCTCGATGGGTTCCTACGCCGTTTGCACACGCTATCCTCGAATATGCAAATGAGCGTGCATGTGCGACTGGAGTCGACTTCACGCCAACAGCAAAAACAAAATCAGGAAATCAAATGTATTTTTAACACGTTGTGTGTGCGAAGCTAAGAAAAAACACACAACGTGGATTACTTTATGCAAATAAAAACCTCATTACGATCTTTTGCATGCAAGTGCACTTCCCACCCAACTTTCAAAATGCTACACCTTGTTTGGCCGCCAAAGTAGTCTGGATAGCCTTGGGTTATGCTGTCTTAGCGAAGTTCTTTTCTGTGCTGACTTCGTCAGAATTGGAACCGTATTATATTTAGGATAGTCGGTGTCCGTTACGCTGTCGATTTGGTCATCTTTGGCAAGTATTTAAACTCATTTTTGGAATAGACAAACAGTATAAAACAAAAGCTCCTGTGCGAGGTGTTGCTCAGAGCGGTGTTGTACAGAATTTAATGAAGCAGTGCAAAGGCTTTCCGTATTTACCAAGTGTTTTCCGTCTCTGTAACGCACTGACGCAGTACGACAACGTGGCTTTCCGTGGCAACCAAAATCCATCAACGCCTTGTTGTATGCAGAACATCAAACGCAACAACTCTTGGAGGCTACGATTATGTTGCATTGTGCTTGCCAGGGCTTGCCGATCGAGCTGTGATATTCTTTTGTTCTTTTCTTTTTTTTTTGCGCGACCGGTTGCAGATTGTAAAGGAAGTTTGGTCAATGCATCAGATTTTTTGTCGCCTGAATTATGCTCAGGCACGAGCGAGAAATCAGGTGGCTTGTAGCGTGCCAAATTTTCAGCATCTGAGTAATAGAGCATCTAGAATATGCAAAAAGGGCATTCATTCCATTTCTTAACGAAGACCATTCTGGTTGTTAAGACACTAGGACACAGTGAGGATACCTTGCAGTATTTCTTGGTGCAGCTATAGGCCTCAGGACGTAGGTCTCTCTAGGCTCTCGCCTGCACGTGTTAGAACATTTCGTAATGATGCGACAGCTCTACCGCTTAACTGCTCATTGAAGAACTGTAGCCGAGCGTGGAACTATACTGGTTGTTCCACGTTATAGTTACACAGAGAAAAGGCTAACTCAAGGCGCAAGCAGACAAACAGTGCTCTTTCTGGGCCGTTAGTCTGTTGTTCCATCCATGCGCTGTTTATTCGTCCAAGTCCCCTGAAGCGTCTGATTATTGCCTCGCCGCCGCACTTTAATTCGCACAGGTGCCGAGCGATCTCGACATCTTCTCGGAGGAACACATTTCGGCGAGTGTCCTCGAGACCAGTTCGCCACCGGAGAAGTCGAAGACGGGCGGCGAGCACAAGCACAAGCATAAGCACAAGCACAAGCCGGCCACTTCGACGTCGCGCCCGCAAGAGACTTCCGGTCCTCGGGGGGCCGAAACAGGGACCACCGCCGCGAGTGCTGCTTCACCGACTGGTGACTTGGACGAGTCGACTGTGGACCAGCTACGGCGGGACATCTTCAAGCGCCGCGCCTCACACGTGTCTGTGCGCTCCCTACGTCACGTGGCCGATGCGGCCAAGGTGCGTCCGTGCGCTCGTGTTCATTCCTGTGAAACCTCTTGTAACACTCGACTGAGTTTCTGTGTATCCTACGTATAAACTATGCGTTAGCTACGCACCCGTTGCAGTGAGCGACGCAGACTGACAGGTGCCACGTTATACGCCAAAGGAAAGAAGTCAAGATAAAGTAAGGAGTTGCACTGCGAAGACTCCAGATCGTCATTTTTACCCCAAAAATAATTGTTTCGGAAGTGAGATCACAATGTCAATGACGAAGGCCACTGCTGTGAAAAACGCAGTAGCAATTCTGATGTGACAACTACGCTTAATTTAGTGAATTGTAATCGACCGACGATAATAGAAACCTTAATTCCACTGCGCTTTGGCACTACAAAAGAAAAGATACATTGGCCAGTTTTAAAGGATTTTTTCTTCCGAAAAAAATATTGATGTCTAACTATACATATTGCTTTGGCGATTCATTGGCCATGAGGCACCATCTTTCCGCGAGTGTCGGACTAAATCAGCGCACGGGGAGCGTCGCCTCAAATTTCCGGCACATGTTACTACCTGCATACCCGACCCCATTCAGGAAGACGAAGCACTTCATCCTGTCCGCTCTCTTCGTTCTCGTCTTTGTGCGCTTTTACAGTTTCAAGATGCAAGTAAACCAACTGGCCCAGTTATCCATTCTGTTACAACAAGGACAATTTCAGTACACCTCTGCTGTGGCGTTATCTGCAATGGTCGCTTCAAATAGGTTATTTCTAGGACAAAAAACAAGGGTATGTTCGTGGAAACGTTGACATACGTACAATATTAAAACTTCCAGTGTTCATTCAAACATGGAAAGACCGGATAAACATAGAAGCACGACTATAATGTGGTTTAGTTGGGATCAAGAAAAGAAAGTTTTATTGGTCCTGAAGTATAGCACGTTGAAGAAACGGCGGTTCACGTGTTAGCATAACATGATTGGCACTAAGAGAAAACAACGGAGTCAACGTTAGCTGGCTGAGATAAGGGTAATCGAAAGTTTCAGGGAGATTCGTTTGTATAGTCTTTTTGGTCGATTAGTTGTTGACGTACTGGAATAACATCCGTGCTCAGTGGCTCCTGTCAGAAGGACGGTGTCCGTGGTCATACCTGATAACCTTCAGATTGTTATCAGTTCTCACAGTTGGACGTGGTTCTCCAGGCGCGGTAGCTCTGCAACTTACGGCCTCGTACAGCAGAGCACGCGAAGGGCAGGTTCATGAAGGCGGGTGCGCCTCACTTTCGTGGGGACGGAATGCGAAAGCGTTCGTGTACCACGCACTGGTAGCGTGTCAAAACAGCCTCAGGTGGCCTAGATTATTCCAGCGCTATACACTTTTGCGTCACTCACAAGCTTCTGGGGAGTTTTGGAACGTTGAAACTCACAATTTAAATTATTCTAAAGGTGGCCCTCCAGCTACCAAGTGAAGCTTCCTTCCATTTTCCCACTATGCAAGTTCATGAGATCATGCCCACTTCTGTGCACATATCTTCCAGCTTTCTTATACGAAATTTAAGTGTTTGCAGACAAAAAATATATTTTTACTACCGAAGCAGCTCATGACTAGGGCTCCCGCTGATTCAGCCTTACAGTAAAAAACAGAATACTTTATGCTTCCCAACCTCCACATCCGAATTTCGCGTATGATAAATAAGAACACATGATTTTTTTATGAGATTCTCTTAATATTCGAATGCGACTATTGGATATGAGGGTTACGCTGGATGTTATTTGTATATAGCTTGTTTTTCGTTCTTGTTTTCGATAGGGTAGGGTCGAAAGGACACACCATGGCTCCACATGGCATCAGCCTGGCTGCCTTCTTCAGGGGAAATACTTAGCATTTTCTTCACCATCCGCCAAGTTTACAGGCACGGGATGGTGTTGTAGGCTTCAGCTTCCCGTCACCTCACGTTACGTTGGCATCAACGTCTCCATGTTATCGGGGAGGGGGGGGGTGCTCTTAATACTGCTTGTCGATATCGATAGATGAATGACTAGCCAACAACGCAAAGCCTGGGCTATGATCAGTGGCTTTGGACTTTCCTGGCTCCAGGCAGTGTACGATGTTCTTCGTTCATGGCAGCACACCGTTCGAAATTATTTAAACATACATTGACGCGTGCAAACGACCGACTTGTCATGAGGCTAAAATAAGGAGGTGTCGAACTCAACAACAATAGATGGCGCCAAGATCGTACGCCTAGTCGATGACTAGAGCTCTCTCGCCTTAACGGAACGCAATGATCTAGTTGTTTTTCCGCTGTGTAGGCTTCGGAAGTGACTACAGGCGCCGAAGTCGTGTATTGACTGTGTTGTTTTGAACAGCGCCTGTGGACGCTCATAAACGTACGAATCCGTCGAAGCATTTCTGCTAGTCTTTCTCGATTCCTGACCAGTCACTCGGTGATCATCCATGATCTCAGTGCCACCTGATAAAACTCAAAAGTGTCGCTTCCTTTTTTCCCATTCTGAGGGCAGCATTCCTCTCGCCGTGTTTCAGGCAACCCCTCATGTATCGGTCGTGATAAAGCGAGACATGCACGCCTAAGATCCCAACGGACAGAGTTGGTACGTTGGGCTCTTAGAGGAAGCATCAGGCAGACTGTTTATAGAACCTATTGCATAAATGTTTTCAGAGGCCAGGAAACGAGCAGGAAATGTTGCGACCATGCCAGTCGCCCTGACCCGCACCGTTACCGACCCGGCCCTGATTACTTACGCACCCCTCTCTTTGTGACTAGATGCACGGTGTTTTTGTAGCACTCACCAGCCTCAGCTTCAGCGGTCACCTGCCGTTTGGCTGATAAATGAAAAAAAAACTTGATTTTTTTTTTCTCTCTGTGGCCAGGTTCCGGCCAAGCTCGACATCTTTTCGGAGCAGCACTCGTCGGAAAGCAACGCCGCAGCCGGTTCGCCAGGCAATGCGGACGCCAACCCTAAGTCCGACGGCATCAGGGTCAAGCTGTTGCCAGTTTGTACCATCGTCGACGCCTCCGGCGCCGGTCCCGCGTCAGAGACCGGCGATCTGGACGAACAGACTGTGCAGCAGCTCCGGCAGGACCTGATGAAGCGCCGTGCCTCGCACGTGTCCACGCACTCGGTGCGTTCACTCCGTGCGCCGCCGAAGGGATCTGCCTCGCCGAATGTAAGAAATTTCTTCGAAACTGCAATTAAGCGCGAGACTCCCTTCCTTGAATTTGCCCGACCGAAAAGGTGCCTAGAGAGAAATGACGATTTTTTTTCTTCTTTGTTTTTTTTTTCTGGTGACATTTTGCTCTTAATGGCCTGGGTATTACAGAGGACAGCGCGCTCTGCTGCGTTTAGGAAACCGCTTCAACTTCTCTCCAAACGGGATCATAGCGGCCGCGACAGATTTGGTAATGGCGAAGCGTCAGCTTTTTTGCCGTTGGTGGTTGGCCCGTCAGGGGTGGTTAGATCACAGAGCTGCTGTGGATTTGACCTTGACTTCGATCCCACCATCTCGCACCTAATTCACTTTTCTGCCTTTTTTTGTTATTTGGCCTTTTCGGCATGACAGCAGTTAACAGCTATGGTCAGAAAACTCCGGGACGGTTCGAAAAGAAAGCTTCGCTTGAAGACTGTTCTCGTGAGGGTGATTACAGGGAATATTGCGCTACAGAAATAATAAAACACTAACTTGTTCCGTGTGCCAAAAAAGGAATCGCGCGTAACGTTATTTGTAAAGTATTTAAGACTTCCAAAACACGCTTGTAGTTCAATGGCATGCAACGCACAAGTACTCAACGATTGTAGACTAAGAGTTTTGATTTTCCAGAGTTGGAGGAATAGAATTGTTCAGTTTAGCCACTGCGGGAGTGGGAATGGTCGAACTCTCTCACCATTCCTAGGAGTTCAAAGAGGAGAGTGAAATTAACGGGGAATTTCCACTCTCTCCTTAAAAGACTGGGAATGGAGTGGAGGGTCCCCCATTCCGCCACTCTGCTCGCGATGACGTCATCGAGATAAGGCGAGGAGCGATGAAAGCAAAGCGTGCGCCTGACGCACGTGCGCTGCATGACGTCATCGCGATCACGTGTACAATGTGTGTATATAGTTACTGTCAAGTATATATATATATATATATATATATATATATATATATATATATATATATATATATATATATATATATATATATATATATGATCAGCCCACCCATATCTTAACGTAACCAGATATGTGCGCAGTTAGTCGGTTGGTTCGGCGATAACTTAAGTTTGCCGTGTATCACGAGATAGCATAGAGGCAGGCAGCGGGGCCACGCATGAAAGCTGTCGCTAGCTTTGGCAATTATCTACGATGTCTTATGGCCCAATATCTTCTCTTTTTTTTGCTTTTTGCTTTGCTAGGTGCCAACTGACCTTGACATCTTCTCGGAGCAACACTCGTCGATCGGCCCCAGTGACGATCCAAAGCTGAAGAAAAAAAATGAGGCGATTTTTTCCGAGCAGCCGTCGCCGGAGTGACCACCACGGCCTCATTTCGTCCGCCCCTGCAGCGTTGTGCTCGCGTTTCGATCGGTGCATTTTCCGGGACGCCTGAGGAGCAAGCACGCGGCGTCCAAAGCGTTTTTCTTTTTTCCTTCTACGCTTTCGCAATGCGATTTTATGTAGTCTTCACGTCTTCACTGCAGCCGATGGAAGCCGAGTTGATCGTCGCTACTATCGGAATTTGCTATTTGCGGCGATCTCGACCGTATGCTTTACTATGGCACCAGACAGGCAGACTGAGCTGTCGTTCAATTTGCGATTCCCCTGGAATCGTTACTTCCGCAGCCGTTCAATGACCACCGCCGGCTTACTTTACCCAAATACAATAAAACGTACTTGAAATGTGAAAATTGTGGTTACGCGCTTGATTACGGCCACCGTAACGGGCTCAGTAAAAGCGCTTGTCATTGTGCAGGTTAATTGTATGGCCTGCGTAGTCTACATCACGTCTACTGTGTTCTTGCGCTATATTCAGTAACTTGATTCCGGCACCTGTTTTTGATGCAACAATAAACGGCATGCCTGCCTCATTCCCCGTGTGTGGCTGTGGACAAAACGATTCAACGATTCTTATTGTGCCTAGTGCGTGAAAAAATAGCTTGACGTACATTCTTCTCGGAGTTAAAAAGCATAACTGCTCGTCTTTTCCTTCAAGTATATTTGCTTATTCTTGGCATGGTGTTCCTTTGTTTTTGTTTTATTTTCTGGTTGCACTGTTCAGTATACTTAGGTGCAGCAGGAGAACAAACATCATTTGGTAAAAAAAATGAAAACGCAATCGGGATTCTTTCTCGCGCCTTCGAGAGGAGTGGGGACTCCCTGCTACCTGAGCAACCTCCCGGGCCCACCACCTGGTATATTCATGCCCGTGAGCAATAGCTTTCCGCATGCCTTCAGACAACTCTGGTCGTCCAGTATACAGAGAGCAGTAAGTAAGCCGTAGTCGCCATCGCATCGCGAGAAACTTAATGGGTTGGTTCCATGCAGCGTCAAGCTCGTGTTCTACTACTACACGGAATTTTATGAGTTCCTCTCGTCGGAAGCCTACGAAAGCTCATGAACAAATCTAATTTATAGGCTAGTATACCTTGAAGCTGTGCTGGCAATTGCGTTTAATGTTTTATCTTGTGCCTTAACGGCATAGGCGGCGCATGAGCCAGCAATTGAACTTTTTAGTTGTCTTGATATGGGGTTCGAAATGTTTCTACTTAGCAATAAATGCTCCATTTGCACATGCGGTCCACAGACGCAGCAAGCCGAAAAGCAGTGTCAATTTCCTTGTTAGGCGGAGAAGAATGGTTGCATATGCTAAAGACCACCTGCTAAGCAGTATGTATGTACGTATGAAGAACTTTGTTTAGGTCCTGAGGGATCAGTCTGGGACTGATGCGGGCCGCTCCCACGTCGGTACAGAGAGGCCGAACCCCTCTGCCGTCACACGGGCCCTCTGGACAGCCCTGAGTTGGTCCGCCAGCACTTCAGCACGGGCTCTGTTGGAGTCGGGCTAGATACGAAGAGTGCTAGATACTGAATTTATTTTATTTCACGCAGGTGAACAATAACCGAAAATCCTGTTCTCTGCCCCAGAAAACGAAACATTCTGAAAATGCTAAGCAGTAGAATGCGCGCGATAACCTATTCTATTTTTCTTTTCGTGGATGCGCACTCGCCATGAGACATTATTTCGAGTCATCTATTTTAGTAACATTAGCGAGAACAGGGTGAGGTGGCGATCTTGGCACGAATGCAGTGATGGCTTTGTCGATCAATAACTTTCGATTTTATACGTTTGATTTTCTCGCAATTTTCCTATTCAAACGTGCTGCCCACCTCCGAGGTTGCATAAGCAATAGTAACAAATATTTTCGCTCTGCGTGATGGTTTATTATTCAAAATATGGTATGTAATGTAGTGTAGTAGCAGAAAGACTGTTATATACCGAAACCGGACGGGCTCCTACCCCAGTTCACGGGATGCAATACGGGGGTGGAAAACGAAGTTTGTCCGGCAGGATGGTGCCCCTATTCCGAGGCCCCCCTGGCACAAGCCATCCGCTCAGCTCGTCTAATCAGCCGTAGCTGATCTTCCAGGGTCGGGCCTCCCATTCGTTCCCCGTGCCATTTGTTTCGTATTCTTCTCCCTGTTCTGCACATGCCCACGTGATGTGAAAGAGTGTTGGTGTTGATCCACTCCACAGGCACATGTCTCTATATGCCGTGGAGTGGAATGGAAGGGAAGGGAAATTTTATTTTTTGCTTGCACTATACAGAATCTGGTGCACAGTCTAAGTCTGTCGGTTATGCAACGCATGAAACACCGATATTATAACACAAATCTCTGCTCTTCCATTTCAACAAATACCTCTTTTCAAAGGAGAGCTTGTGTGCCAGAGCCTACTTTCTGTTGCCTTGGGAAAGGTACGCAGTACCGCACCAGTGATCTAGTGGGCAGCAATACACTTCGTACTGGCCTGAACATAAAGGCGTTTAGTGTTCCTCATGTGGGCGCCAGCCACCGAGAACGTCCCCTCTGCAGTAAACTCAGTATTCAAAGCGTCCGGCAAGTTGTTGCATTTAATTGACTGATGCCGGGCTCTGTTGGAGTCGGGCAGTACGAAGAGTGTTAGATACTGAATTTATTTTATTTCACGCAGGTGAACAATAACCGTAAATCCTGTTCTCTGCTCCAGAAAACGAAACATTCTGAAAATGCAAACCTCGAAAAAAAATAAAGACAATGAAGAGATATGTTAATTTAGCATGTTTTTGGCTGGAATCTCAATGACTGGCAAGAAATATAGGGAATTCTAATCTAAAGAAAGTGGCATACACAACCACAGTCGAGGACGGCAGAAGACTAGGTGGGGCGATGAAATCGAGGAATTCGCAGGCGCAACTTGGAATTGGTTGGCGCGGGACAGAGGTAATTGATGATGATCATGATGATGATGATGATGATGATCAGGAGGAGGAGGAGGAGGAGGAGGAAATCGCAGGACGATTCCTTCGCCCTTCAGTGGACATAAAATAGGCGGATGATGATGAAGATTACAACGACAAATTGGTGGCTGCCTAAAATATGTGGAATATTGCGCAGGTTGGACCCGTCTGTGGACTGCGTTCGTTTAAAAGGTATTATCTTTTTGGCAACACATTGAAATAATTGGCTAATGAACATGTTCACTGAATTCCGCTCTACTCTGTGACTCATGGGAGAAGGGGCTTGGCACAGGGTCTCTGACAGCTCCTTAAACCATCATTCTGTCGATTTTCCAGTCAGCGACGAGGCACCCTTTCTGAAATAAAATAAACTTGTAAGATATGTTATAATCCCCTTCGTGAGCCTGTTCAGTGCGGCTTAACCAGTCGAAGAAGAAGCTGAACCCTGTGGAGGCTGTTTTTCGAGCTGCACGGAATCCAAGCGCCAGCTTTCAAGTTAGAACGACCCTAACATTGTGCTTCAACAACGTTCCATTGCCCAACAGCTTCATCGCAGCCGCCAACGTTGTGCGTATGCAGGCCCTGACGGACACGGTAACGTCATTTTTTCTGCATCATACGACGATCAGGGTTTCTCACCAGGGCTACGCACCTGGCGTGTAAAGAAGAACGCACGTGCCTGGAAAAAACGTCCCAAACGCTTGCTTTTGTCCTTCTAAAGTTGAGAACAATATCACATAGCGTGCACAAACCGTTTATGTCTTATACATCGCACTCGCGCCAAGCCCTGAAGCTCTAAAATATCGCATTAATAATATCAAGATAGGAATTTGGCATAGCCCTCCTAAATCAAAACGAACAAAAGAACTTAAACTTCGATACATTCAAACCGAGAATGCGCAGTTAAGCCCGTTGATGCTTCAAGGCTCGTAACGAAGTTGTGCATCAAAGGATTCCTGTTAGTCGGAGCACATTACTAACGTAATGCTTTGTTATTGCGACAGCAATTATATGGGCACTCTAGGCTCATTTCTGCCGTCGCTGTCGCCATGAGGTTCCGTATAAAGTTCAAAGGTGATAAAACTGACGCCACCCACCGTGTGTTGTATGTGCGAGGGAAGGTGTGCGAGGGTGAGCCGGCGATCGCGGCTCAATCTCGCGCACGCAACGGAAGAAAGCGGGGACGAAGTGCGCCGCCTTCCGTCGCGCGTAAAGCTTCGGAGAGAGGGTGGCGAGGGGGTTGGGAGGTGTTATACTCCGGGCGGCCCGGACGGTCGCGCGTGCCAGGCCGAGCCGCTCTACCTTGGAAGCCATCTGCAACGAGTACAGAGTCCGCACGGCACTGCTTTCGCGACTTAGTTCGCATTGATGCGAGCGGCAGCACAAAGGTCAACCCGCTCGCTGCTGCTGCCGGGTTTCCTTACTGCGGCGTTTATGAATACTGCGTTATGAACAACGTTTTACATCAACTAAGATAGCGACTTTTCCTTATTCGAAGATTATTCGAAAAGCTTTCGATATTCGATTCCATTCGCTTCTGGCACTATTATATTCATATTTGATTCGGTATCAAAAAACACTATTCGCACGCTCCTACTTTTTATCGTCAACTTGCACCCTATCTTGCCTTGTTGCACCAGGGGGACCGTGACTTGTCCTCGGGACCTTGGCCGCAGCTAACAATGTAGATAACCATAAAAGCCGCATCGTCGTATCAGTCCTCGTTTTATAATTGTATCTAACATCCTCGTGATAATGTTTACTATTCACTATATTTCTTTTGGTTCTGCTAGTACATCACTGGCAGGCAACGATGATATAGTCACTTGGCTCACCAATGTGACCTGCCTTGTGATGTACTGAATTATCTAATTAGACCTTGCTTTTAAATTTCATCAGGCGTGGGCGAAGCTCCCCCAATACAAATCATTAGTGTATCTTAGTATTAGCCGTAATTTTTATATTGAAATACTCTGTGAGCACCAAACTGACAGTTCTCTCTGCTCTTCGACCGCAGGCACCACATAATCTCATCACGGCGACCCTGCAAGCCACCAGCGAATCGGTGCCCAAAAAGCCCTAGGTAGAACTCACTACTTCTTAATCTATATGCGGTGATCGAAGCAACCACCAGCTAATAGGCTACTGCAACTTTTTTTTCGAATACGGCGACGTGTGGTAATCTATCCATGAACAAGTCAACAGGGAAATCTTGAGGACGTTCTCTATTGAAACAAGCTCTGTTTAGAGAAGACGTTGAGTTTGTCGGTAATATGCGCATGCCTACGCGGTAACACGAGCGCAGCACTAAGAAGGACGCAATGGCGATGGAGAACTCACTACCGTCTGCCAAATCAATACGCTGCGTCCAAGCCTCACAGACATTTGGTACTTTCCTGTGAATTCCACCGACTCCTTATGGGTTGTGTATGACGCAGGAGGCTTTATTTATAGCCTCATATTGATTTTGTTGATATGTCGTGGGTAATGGGTTACTGGTTAATAAATCAAAGAATGGGCAGATTACATTCTACACCATTGCCAAAGCTGCATGCGTCTGAAGATTCTAATGTCTATGCTGATTTGCTTGACTGTGCAGTTTGACTGCATGAGAAAGTCGCGACACTGATCGAAAAACTCCGAAAATAGACAACGGTAATACGTGATTTACCGTTTTCCTGGTGTTTGCTTAGCAGGAGCAACGGCTTGTTTGTAGTGTGTCCGAAAATAAAAAGGCGTTTATTCCACCAACCGGCAAGCTCTACTTTCAGTTCCGCGAAGCTAGCAGTATAACGTGTATGTGTAACGTCATTTTTCTTTTTTGTCTTCCATCCTGATCAGTGCGTTTTCGCACTGTTGTCAACTTGTGCATTTCCTCATACTTTAGTTGAAGAGGGAAAGCGGGGGGAGGGGGGCAGAAAAATCGCAAGAACGCCCGCGTACCGAGCGTTGAGTGCACGCTAAAGAACCCCGGGTGGTCGAAATTAATTACGGAGTTCCCCACTACGCGGCGTGCCTCACCATTATACTCTGGTTTGGGCTCATAATGTCACGGAATTTGATTTATTTACACGTCGTAAGTGAACTGCTCAACTTCCTCCATATAAAGCCGGCACATAATGAAGCCAAGGAAAGCACAGGAAAAGTTACTTCTAGTTCTTATTAGAAGTGTAGAAATGATACAAGTCAAAATTAAAGGAAAATGGACGGGAAGAAGAACTTCTTGCTGGTGGGACCAGCGCCCACCACCGCCATTAGGCGTGCGTTGCGTTACGAATTGTGCTGTGGATGTGCCTTTCCCCAAATCCACATTCTTCGGTATTGCTATGTACGAAGTAGAAACCTGAGAGTGTTAGCCAGTGCCACTCGGGGCCATGGCGGCGAATGTGGAACATCGTTTCGACTCATGGCGTCAGGTAGCAGGTGAACATTTTTCAGAGCATGCAGCTGACCAATAAACCCTCGTATGCAACTTGACGGCATCAAACTTGCCGCAGTCGAGACCCTGACTAAGCAATGAACGGGAAGAAGGGAAAATGACGGCCCCTCGGTTCCCCGTCTACGCGTTTATTGCTCAACTAGCGCGTCCTTATTCTTCTTCCACTACAACTTATGTGCGATGCAGACTTGCTTAATACGTAATATTTGGCGTGAATTTTACGGATGCTGTAAGGCCTGATTTTTTTTCCTTGAAGTGATGTATTACCTATTGATGCTACTTCGAAGTTCTATCTCTGTTATCGTTTCCCCCTTCATTTCTCTTTTACCTCGACCACCCACTTCTTTTGTATGCGTCCGTGCTTCTGATGATCACCATCGTCATCATAAACATCACGAGCTAGAAGAAGAAAGACCCTTCGAGCGGCCGGACGCAGCATTCTCACACTCGAGCTGTCGGTAAGCTTCCAATTCTTGCGGCGCGCCAACGGTGGGTGTTTTTTTTTTTTTTTTGTGGCCGCCCAATCACACCACCTGCGAGTAGTAATAATTTTATAGTGTCAGTTGTCCGCCTTTCCCGCATGCTAGAAGCGGTTCTACTGGCTGTCGCCATCTATGTGGATTGATGTGAATAATTGTGGATCAGTACGCCAAATCCAAGTCAGTTAACAGGGTAAATACAGCGATAGTAGCGCGAGCTATATAATATTTAAACTATAATGAGTTGGGATCAATATATGAAAAGGCAGGGAATGGCGCCGCACCTGCAGATCGATCTGGTCGGTGCGCATCCACAGAACGAGGCCAGGGCACCTTATTAACGCTTTTTATGTCGCCATGCATTTTCGTAGTAAACCTGCCATGATTTCAAAAATCAACGACGTTCGCTGACGCCCTTTCACCTGCGAAAGAACATGAAAATTGATAGGCGTGGTGTTAAGTATGTTGCGCACTGTGCAAGTGTCAAATCACTGTGTCGCACTTTTATACTAACAAAGCTAATTTTTGTAGAGGCCTGACGTCTTATCGCGGCAAGCCTTAGCGTTTCCTTACTGAACTCAGTTGAAGTGAGCTCAATTTTTCGACAGGGCCTTCTTCATATGATCCCGTTTGTACTCTTCTTCCGAAAATAATTTTAATGCAATTGATCGGCCTCTTCTGTTCTTCCGGCTAAAATGGTTTAATATGCAATCTAAACTATTCAACCCGCTTTGTACATGATTCTCGCGGAACCAGTCTTGATTTCATATTATTGCTGCATATAATGTACTTAAAACACACAATACTTATTGGGCTGACCAAGCATACAGTTTCAGAGCACCTACCTATACAAGTTCTTGCATATCTTCCACAACTGAATAGTTATTCAATACCCGCCGTGGTTGCCCAGTGTCTATGGTGTTGTGCTGCTGAGCATGAGGTCGCCAGATTGAATCCCGGCCATGGCGGCCGCATTTCGATGCGGACGAAATGCGAAAACACCCGTGGTACTTTGATTTGCGTGTACGTTAAGGAACCCCTGGTGGTCGAAATTTCCGGAGCCCTCCACTACGGCGTGCCTCACAATCACAAAGTGGTCTTGGCACGCAAAAGCCCATAATTTAATTTCAGCCGTTCAATCACGTGGAGATTCACGTCTACTGTTGAGCACTCAATGCGCGTTCTTTTCGCCATTGCTCTACCCTTACCCTCCAGCACGATGACCGTGTTCGGTGACACGCTGGCCATGGCCCTGGTCGTCGTCGGAGCACTGCTGACGGCCCTGCTCATCTGGCTGCTGATGCGCAAGTACGACCGCGACCACGGTATCGGCGGCGCGTCGCGTCGCAAGGCCGACACGGGCCGGTCACCGCCTTCACGTGAGAACGCGACACCCGTGAGCCCGGTGCAAGGCCGCGAGCCTGCCGCCGAGGTAGGACCCCTCGAAGCGGCGCAACCCGCGGGCGACCTCCGGACGTGTCCCATCACACCGCTCTCGGACAAAGAACCAACGCCGGTGAGTCCTAGCTGGTCGCGCGCCCTTGTAAAGACTTATCTCGCTCGATGGACGGGTTGCCGAAACACTAAAGAGAAACAATTAATTAATTTGGCTTGATTATTCGCCTTTTTTAAAAACCCCATGTCTTTTCCGTAGATTTCGCGGTAAAAGAGTCAGATCTAGAACACAAAATGAAGGTTAAGAGCCCTTATATTTGTCTAGCTGGAACTTTGAATTCCGCAACGACACACTGACGCACAGACATCAAAGTATAGGGGCTGCTGTTGCATAGTAGATCTCACTGAAACTTGCTAAGTTCTTAGATTTTTTTGGAATACAATGTAGCCCGTCAGAACAGATAAAATGTTAGATATGCGCAGACACATGATTAAATCAATGACGTCACGGTGGACTGGTGCGGGAACTTCAAGACGACGTCCCGGCCTGTCTGTTCTTCTTGTGCCTTTTATGGCTTAATAAAGCTCCTCTTACGGTAAAAGTGACTTTTTTGGTGTTCTAGATGGGTACTTTCCTATTAAGGCTCAAACTAACGGTCTTTAGGAGTACCTTTAAGCGACATCTTTATTGTAGTGACTTGTCCGTTCACATATACTGTAAACTCTCGTCATACCACAGTCGCCTTATCCCTTATATCTCTTCTAGTAGACTTCTTTGCTCGACTATACACACTAAACCCTTCTTTTGGCAAAGCCGTTTGATCCGAAAAATCTGATTAGTCGAAATCATCTGGAGCCCACAGCAGTGCATGCATTTTATTCAGATCATTTGAGCAGTGGGTGCCGGACGTCGCTTAGTTAGTACGAAGTGCCAATCGGGAAATCCGCGTGGGACCACCCGATGCAAACATATGCGGTGGCTCTTCGTGTTTGTTTGCATGGACTCGGAGAGGCCAAGAGCGACGCGAAGGTCAGTCCACAACATCATGCAAATCCATATGTGTAACTCTATCGCACGATGATAGCCGAAACGTGCCACATCTGTTCACTAATGTCTTCGTAATTACTCTACTGCCGTGCCCAAAAGGGACATCATATGACAATAAGAGCCGGACGACTGCAGCAATAACATCATCGTCAGCTCTAGCTTCCACACAACACGTGTTTGACACGCAGGATAAGTTTGATTTCATGTGGAGGTTTACTCTTCCCAACAAGTGACATAGTTCGAGGGGAGGAAAGAATATCACATGTGTAGCCTGATGCAGCTCCCATCTCCGACTCAACGATAAAGCAATGTTCGTATCGAAACATCACATTCGGTCAAAGAAAGTGCCTGTTCATTGAACACTTTCTCTCTAAAATACACACCGGGGGTAAACATAAACAGCAGAAAATATTCCTCTAATAAGTATTGATAATATTAACAGATAGCCGTGCATAGCACATGGCTGGATTACTTTCATTTCGAATGGCCTCGGTTGCTTGGTCGCGCAAACCCAGCCCGACGAACTATGAAGGAATGGAAGCTGGTATGTAAGACATGGATGCTACCTGCATTGCACGCTTAGTGTACAGGCACGCATTCAGGTGTTTACAAAAAAAATTACTTCAATGGCGTCACTTCGGCTTACCGGGAAGACTGAGTAGCCAGCAGGCTGGTGTGGCGTTGACGTCGTTCAGTGCCATTCCCTAATATGAGCCTCCACCCCCCCCCCCCTATAAAACTGCTTGAGCTGGCAGAGGTGCCTTCGTGGAGGCCTTCGTGCTGTATATCGTTGTGACCTCGCACTGATAGCATGAGGCCATGCCCTGAATGCTACCGTGGCGAGTGGTAGGTAGACAAAAGCTGCTCTTCGGCGCGGTCATATAATGACACGAACGTTATGATTTACTAGGGTGTCATTGACAAGGAGCGTCATCTCAAAGCCAAAGAAAAGGAACGCGGTCACGTCAGTATTACAGCTGCGACAATCAAGACCACCGAACGAAGTGTACACTCTATGTCATCACGAGCGATAGGATACTTTATTAGTTCATGACTTGTTGCAACGAAAGACGCGGTTATCTTATAATTCATAATAAATGCAGAAGAAAAGCAGCAATACGTGTAATGAGATCACTGACGTCATCCACACCAATGTATCAAAGGGTACGCTCATGACATCGATGCAGCGTTCATTTTTGTCGGACACGTTCCCTACATAATTCTAAGGCGATTTCGATATGGTATCACATAGGTGCCACTGGAAAGCTACGCCCCCGGGTTCATTGCTTCTTTAGTCACGACTACCGAGAACCATAACTTGAGCCTAAAGTGGTTCAGTCTAAGGGGTCTGTCACACTGAGCCACAAGTAGACGAACTCAGTCCTCCGCCACCGTACTGTTGGCGCTTCTCCTACTCCCAGGCGGCAATGATACAATTTCTGATGCTTCGATCTGACATGACGTTGAAATGCATTTTTTGTCGACAGGGTTCACTGGCACGTTGCCTAGTGTGACAGCGGCCGAAAGCAGCGAGACAGAGTGCTATGAGCATTGATCGAAAACAACGTAATATTGTCATTCATGTTACATATAAGCTGCAAGAATCATAAGATATGTTGGCAGATTTGGCAGGACCACTGAGAAGGCTTTATTGGTGAAGAACTGACTATCATGCTGCCCTCAGTGACAGCGACCTAAGAGGCCGAGACACGGCGTATTTATCGATAAGGCTTCTTTGTTTTCCGGTGTCGACGAAACCAGGGCGACGCCACTGCCCATGGCGCAGAACCCGTGCCCACGTCGCCCAAGGAGCCCCCGGTGACGTCTCCCGTCACCGTGTCGTCTGGCGAAGAAGCACTATCGGTGAGGAGCCGGATGTTATCATGCCGTGGAACGACGGCTTCTATAGAACGTTGTATTCATAGAGGAAGGAAAAAGCTAGGAGGGAGCATCGGGCAACGCGATTGAAGCCAAACCTTTCGGCCCAACACGTGATCGCACGTCAAAACGCGCGGTTGGTTTTAGTCTTCCCGCTCTACAGGCAGAGCAGCGGCAGGGCAGCCGAACAAGCGTGCACCGAATAAAAAGTACTGGCGGAGCTACTGGGAACCTAACCTCACAGCAAATCTCGATTCTTGCTCCGTGATCTCAACTCCAGAGGTCACGTGCTGGGCCACCACTGAGCAAAGGGCTGGTGTTCACTAAACGGCTTCTCCGCACGTTCGCTTGCCAAGGCTGGTTGCGTGGCGTAATGGTCTCTCCTTTTTTTTTCCTTCCTCCATGGTTTTATTGAGGGAAGCGCCATTTTGCGACCACAGCGCCGTCTATCGTCAAGTGCCACGCTGGTATGTGAGATCATGCTGGAATTTGCACAGAGAGTGTGCTGTTGACGACGAGTGGTACGTTTTCGTGTTTTTCTGAAAGGTCGTAAGTTTTTGCGGTTGAGGGACTTCTTAGCATGTCGTAGACTGAGCGTTGAGCTTCAATATAGCCGCAATATCGAAAAGCAATGAACCTAGAGGCGCTGCCATAGTGCTGCCCATGATTTAAATACGAGGCAAGTCGAGTCATTGTCGACATGCAACATACGTGCAATGAGTTATCATTATACGTGCAGCCTCGAACTCTGTATTAGGCTTCCACTCAGGTGACACCAGTCATAGGTGTCTCCGTGCGCCATGCGCCGTGCCGCACACTCCAATAAATATAACTAGCGATGCTCGGAGGCCAACACGTTTTGCTAGTTTTCGTGCTCTAAAATTTTCGCAGTACTATTTTCTCAGCATTGTTTACCCAGCTACCGTGCATCAAGCTTTAAAGAGCAGTGGACTGTAAGGTTACTCGACCGCAAGGGCCGGTAAAATGGAGTACTCGATAAAATGACCTTGTAACAGTGGCCGCGGATATACCCCTATCAACCGGCCGCACGCAACCCGTTGAAATAATATGCCCACTTTTCGGTCTGGAATGGTTACTGTGCAAGTGCACCCCGCCAACTCGAGAGTGCGGGAGAACGAACGACTCTCTGCCACAGCAACTTTATTTCCTGAAGTTATACAGCGCGCGAAATGCGGCGTCGGCCGGACAACTTGCCTCGGAGATTCGTAATCACGGGAGAATTCATGTCGACTAGGGGCGGCCGGCACACGGTAGGCATTACGTTAGTTACACAACGAAAACGAATGAACCGTCATTTTCTTCGTCGGCACGTACTCTTTGCATAATTTCCCCCCAGTCAACTTCTACCAAAATGTTCGTTGCCGAGCGTGATGTCCTTCGAACATATCTGAATAACTTCAATCTGCGCGCATGAAGACATTGTTGACTTCGTCTGTTCTTGTCGCTAGTTCAGTGACTCGAATACGCACCTTTCGTTCCCATCCCAGTTTGATTACGGGCGCCGAGTTTGTCGCCATGCGCTCACCGGGAACGATACCCTTCTGAACACAAACGCGACGAAGCTGGTGGCTTCAAGTCCTTTCTATTTATGCTGGCAATACAAAGCTGGCGTTTGTCTTCAACTGCAGCGGCGGAGTTCACGGAGTCGCCACCGCTGAAGATGAGCTTCACATTCGCTTGCTCAAGTTATTTTTTGCAGCCGAATAGAGTACAGTGGCAGCCCGTTTACCTTGAGTCATGTGACACTGTAGCAATCGCGGACGGAACACGTCAGAATCACGCTCGTTCGCAATGACACCGCTACGGTTCCAAGCTGTCGCTGAGAGAAACGGCGCAGGGCACATACCAGTACGGGGACGAGAGCGGCTTGCTGGCTCGAGGATGCGTTCCTCTTTCCCTTAACCGACAAGACGGTCTATACGTAATTTCGTGGTCGAGCTTTTGCTAAACTGCGAAGTTTAACGAAGACATGCCCGATTCGCCGGCGTCGCCCGCCGTGGCTGCTTAGTGGCTATGACGTTGGGCTCCTAAGCACGAGGTCGCTGGATCGAATCCGGGCCACGGCGGCCGCATTTCGATGGGGGTGAAACGTGAAAACACCCGCGTACTTGGATTTGGGTGCACGTTAAAGAAGCCCAGGTGGACCAAATTTCCGGAGTCCCCCACTAAGCCGTGCCTCATAATCAGATCGTAGTTTTAACACGTAAAACCTTATAATTTAATTTTAATTCGCCAGCGTCAGAGTTGTGCTACAGTGGCCTAGCTGTTACTTAGTCATCGATCTCTAGTAATAACATCTTGGCGAAGACTGGTTGGTACATCTTCAATGTGGGCTGAATCAGCTCGACTGAAGCGAGGACACAAAGATAAATGAACTCCACGCTACAAATGCTGACATATACCGTCTGAATTTTCATTATAAGAACGCCGTCCTTATATAGTTTGCCCAGGACAAACAAATGTAGTTCCCTAGCACAACACAAAATTTAAAGTTCACATGCACGAATGATATGCGCGCCTGGCTGTCAATACAAGTGGGCAAGTAATGCGAGGTAGTACGCCTTTCCCTGCAGTGCCAGAAAAATACATAGCCTTTTTCCATGAGATTTTCTAATCGTGTCTTGTACTAGTGTGCGGGTGTTTGTTCTTGGCCGACCATAAAAGATTGGCGTTCTTTAAATAAAATTTGAGATGACCGTCGCAGCTTGTCAGGTGGTGCCTAATTTTCATTGTCTCCTCATTTCAGTCCAGTTGTTTCAGCTTCTACTGAGTCATCGCATCATAACTTCCATTCATCAGATAGCAGTGTACACAGTGTAACGAATGATTTCCCTCAAGCATATGAAAAATAACGGTAGCGCCGCTGTAGCACGCTTCAGATGCTCCAAATGGCTGAACGGCCTCCAACGTTCATCATCAACTCAATTGCGAAGCAAAGCAAGGGCACGTGTCATGTAGGCATTCTTGTGAAACGCTGCGTATATTCATTTGCACGGAGAAGCAGAGGCAATTGTGCATATCAAAGTTCAATCGATCAATTTTAGTGCTATTGCTTAAGCATGCTACCCCCGTCGTCAATGGTCGCAATGTCAATCAGAGTAAGTGTCAATCGTCGCCTTGTACGCTTTTCTTGTTTTGCGACATGTTTTGGTGTCTGCTTTTGCAACATAATCTAAATCGTCCTACCTAAGCATTGCATGGCTCCTAAAATGGCACTAGAACAAGTGCAAAAAAATTGGTTCAGCGCGCACACTGAAAGCGTTCTTCCTAGGTAGGCTGTGGGGAACCATCGGTCAGCCCTCGACCTGTCATCAGTGCCATGACCATTGGAGGTCTGCGCGTAAAAAAAAATACGTTGGCAGACGTAGGAATGTAATAAAACAAAACAAATGGTGATAAAACACGAGCCTCACAACAGACGCAACAAGCACTGAACGCTAACAATTTACTTTCTGAAGCGTCGGGAATGTAAATATCCAGTAAATCACGTGAACAGTAAGCAGAATGCAGTATCCCTCCCAACCAATGAAATATGAAACTAAGAATAGAATACTTCACTCTTCAACGCATTCCGGCACAAAGGTGATGCAAAGGTGAAATCGATGAAGGCTGGCGCAATGCTCCCACACTATTTGAGCTCAAGAAGAAGCTGGCCATGTTATACACGAGATACGCTATTTGTACGTTTTACAGTTTTACATCAATTTTTGTTTTCTTTCATTTCCCAACTTGTTTGATTGATAGTGTACGTGCGTGCGTGGGTGCGTGTACCCTCATTGAGGGTACACACACACACATGAGGCACGTACCCTCATTACGCTTTATTCTGAGCACCCTAGCCATTACGTCTTCTTTCTTTCGGTCTCTGAACTCTTTCTGCTGGACAACATTTATTTGTTAGACAACATAAGCTTGTGTGTCGGCGCCCTGCTGGAGCTGCTACTCTGCAACAAGTGTTCGCGATCGGCACTCCTCGTTGTTCAATTCCGTTGTTCGGTGCCGTCAAAGCCTTCGTCACCAGAGGACGCCTTCAAGGTCTCTCCTAGCGAGGCAGCCCACCAGTCCGGGAAGCCTCAAGCGGAGGGCAAGCAAGTGCAGGGAAGCACCAAGCGTAGTGGCACCGCTGGAAGGAACCAGATGCGGGAAACCGGCGAGTCGCCGCCGCTGACAAGGCAAAGCAAGCGCAAGACAAAGAAGTCTGCCGCGGCACCGCTCAACGCCACCGAGAGCAGTAAGTTGTTGAACTAGCGGATGCTTTTATTGCTCAATACGTTGTAATGTGCAGATTCCTATCCAACTGTTGGGTTGAAAAGCAGTAGTGGAAACACATTATGCCTTAAAAGTTGACCGATCGCACCAAGGAAACTTCGAATGAACGTGTGAGCGAAAATCAGCCGACCTAAAAACAGTTAAGGCGTGGCTTAATAAGTTCTTAGCCGATGGTCCGGCTCGGGCACGAAACGTACGTCTGAGGAAACAAAGCACGAGATAAAGGAGGCGTTCGCTAGAAGCAGGACAATGTATATCGTTAGTTTGTCGCGACTGCCAGCACTGAAGGCCACTTATGCTGAAAGAAAAAAAATTTTAGTTTCTACGCGTGGCATATCGCAGTACCCGAATCTCTAGGACTAATCATTTCCTTTAGTTAAAATTCGAATTTAAAGGGAGTTTCACGGGGACACTGTACGTAAGGAAGTAAGGATAGCAGTTTTATCGGCCGCCTGAACTTGTTCATATTCGCTTACTAACTAAATTAACAAGCACGGTGCCACACGCGCATAGGCACACATGAACACTTCTCACTGGATCACCGCGGAAGCTCGCTGTCAAAGCGCTGGAGCGAGGGAGCGCGGCAGCAGAAGTGAGCGAATTAACCTTCGTGCTGCCTCTCACTTCAACGCAAACTAAGCGAAGAAAACACTGCGCAAATGAAGCTATAAGCACTCGGCGCCCACTCTGTCCCATCGCAGATCGCTTTCGTAATAGGGCCCGCAAGCCGCGGGCCGCTCCATACGCTGCAGCCGCCGGAGTAGAACGATCCCCCCCCCCCGCCCACCTCGAATTGAATTCTGGGTTTGTACGTGCCAAAACCACAATTTGGTTATGAGGCACGCCGTAGTGAGGGACTGCGGATTAATTTTCACCATAAGGGGATCTTTAACATGGCTCTAATACTGGTAAAGCTAGGGAAACTACGGAGCATGTTTTATTAGAATGTGAAGAGGTCTACCCAGCGGTCGATTCAGGCAACACTGGTCTCCTTGAAGCCCTTGAATTTAGCGAGAGCAGTGGAAAAGTAAACATGTCCGCAGAAGGGATTAGTAAGAGGCGATTGGAGGATTGGTGGAAGGAAAGTAGGGAAACGACAAAAAACGGAGACGTACAAAAGCACAGTTCGCAATAGAGGATCAGAAAATTTGGTTGTGGGAGTTCATAGTGTTTTTTTTTTATTGTTTAACCTAGGTAGGACATTAGGCAGCATAATAACAAGAGCTTGGTGGCGCAACCCACCGCCCCGTTCCAAAGGAGACGCTCATAACATCCATCCAATTCACCGGACACAAGCGTTTTTGCATTTCGTACCCATCGAAATGCGGCCGCCGCGGCCCAAATTTCATCCCGCAAACTCGTGCATAGCAGCGCAACACCAAAGCCGCTAAGCCACCGCGGCAGGTCATCCCCTCCACACCTTCGTCCCATCCCCCCGGTGCCTTGCGTCCAGCGGAAGACGCGCGCTTCCTGCCCACTTTCCTCCCTTGCGCGCGCAAATTGAGTCGCCATCGTCGGCTCACACTCGCACATAAAGTCTACCATGCGCGGCGACGACGTCATCGCCCTTGGAATTTGTGCAGAACATCACGGCGACGGCAACGGCGTCGTGTCCATATAATATCAGTTTCCATGTAAGCAGTGTCCATATAATTGTCATCGAAATAATAATGATCCGAGGAGGATATGGCAACTTCTGGCACAAGTTCGCACGCGATGCGCGTAGTATAGCGAACAAGCTTTGCTCTGACGCAGGCGCCGTGAAGCGGAAGCCAAAGCGCAAGCCTACCGGCATGGTCCCAACGGCGGCGTTGCCAGCAACTCACGCAACGAGTGCGGCAACCACGGAACCACCAGCACAAACGGCGCTGCCCGAAAGTGACCGGACTTCGCGCTCAGTTGCGAATCCATCGCAAGGGGTCGGGCCTCCCGACGACGCGAACGAACCGGCGATCCGGGAGCTCCGCGAGGCTTCCGCCCCACGAGCGGCTGACAACACTCAGTGCGCCTTCCCACTACCGCGTCACCAGGGCGACACGAACCCGGTATGCTCTCTCCTCACAATTTCCTCGCGATTATCCGCCACATTGGATGAACAGTGTATGCGTTGAAGAGTTCATGCGTCCTGTGGCATCTAGCCCGATGGTTCAGCCGGTCCTGCTGCGCTTTTTGCACAGGCGCCAACAGTGCTCTAGCGGACCGCGTCTTTGTGACGTTGAAGTAGGTTACCCACCATAGGGAATGTGATACACTGACGTCATCTTAGCCGCCATGTTGGAGGACCAGAGTACGGTGAAAATCTGCGCCAGTGACGCCATGTCCAAGCTATCTATGAATGGTAGCGTTAAAGGAGTACTGAGATTGCATTCTCAATTTTTCTTTATTTTGACACTAAAAAAGTTCCTCAACTCCGATTCGTTTACAAAAATACTGACCATGCTCAGGACGACCTAAATAATTTATTAAAATAGCTGTCGTGAAAACCCGTTTTGGTTTAGGCACACAGGGTACAAGGACATCGTGTTGTTTGGCGCTGGCGCGGACTCGCTCGGTCATCTGCTAAGAAGCTTGATTGGGTCATACAACCAGTATCAGTGCAATGGGATACCGATTGGGCCGAATCCAGTGCCAAAACTTCTAGATGTTCGGCTCCCACGTTACGCCTTTTTGGGTCACCATGCCATGACAAGTACACTTCCTGGAAAGCAGACACAAACTCTGGGCCTGTATTCCCAAAACGTTCTTGCGCTAGAATATTTCATAGCAGCAGATGACACCAAGCTCTGGTGTTGGACATATCGTTAGCTGAAGCAACCGGTGCAGGTCAAGCAGCACTTACGAACGAAAAGCTTTTCGAATGCGGCCCCGGTTTGTAGAAGAGATATCACAGTAAACAGTTCAGGGCGTTCACGGGCTTGTCTGTGTTCTAGAATTGAGGTTGAGCATCTTCAGTCCAATAAAAAAATTAAGACAGAATTAAACAACTTTTTCTTGAATCACCTTATTCTAACGAAAGGTCGGAAGTACAATAAGCTTATAGCGTTAGAACATTTTCGAATTGTCAATTTATTGCGTTAAATAAACTTCAAAGTTTTTTTAAGTCTTGAGCTTCGCAAGCATCGGAAATAACTAAATAAATGCTAGAATTCTTGATTCCACGAACCGGGGCCGAATTCACAAAGGTATTCGTTGGTAAGTGTCTCTTGCGATTGATCGGCCACCTTTACTTGTAGTATGTTCAGCAAAAGACCTGAATGTTGTGGGGAGTAGGTGATAATTCCCTATTAAACTGCAGCGAACAAAAAATATAGGACACAAGCAAGGCACGACAGTCGGTTGTTAACTTGCATGTGTCATTCGTTTTTTGTGCACGCAGCAATATACAAATCACTATGTCCATTGTCCAGCATCAGGATTGCCTGAAATGTTCTCTTAAGAATATTTCTATCGTTGGACTTTTTCTGTGAATGCGGGGTCAAATTATGGTTGCCGTCTGTCAAATGGACGAAATCGGGACGGGGGGTGACAGGGGAGCAGGAGGGGTGAGGAGGCAGGTGGTGACCGACCCTGTCAGTGCCACGAGTCACTGTTCTGTACGTGCAACAAAATGTGAACAATTTTCTTGTTCTTCCAATCGTGTCGCGATTTCCACTAATGGAGGTACAGTATAGTTGCCTTACTAATTCGGCATCCTATACAGGCAATGTGAGTTAGGTTAATGCGAAGGATAAGGCCTACAAGAGGACTAGAACCAGGGCTAAACCACCTTTATGGTTTCAAGCATTTCAAGGCATTTCAAGAAAGGAATGGGACCTATTTATTGTTATTCAGTAAAAATAAAAGTGGAGCTCAGAATATTTGGCGTTATATGTTCAAAATTAGCTTTTCAATTTCTTTCGCATATTGGTTTATAGCCGAATATAAGGGTCACTACCGTTGTGCGCGTCTGCCTAACATACAAAGCGCTTAAATCGAACAAGTACCAGTGGTAATTTCATGCCGCCATTGTGAGGCATCCGGGAGCAGACGTTAACCCTCGTTTCATGCTCGTTTGCAAACTGCATGGTAGAACACGATTTCACATACAACGTTATAGAGCGAACCCGTACAAGTGGCGAGCTGCCATCACAACACATGCGCAGGTACCAACAAAGCTCGACACCATCTCGGTCGAAGGTTCGACCTCGGTCGCGGCTGCCAGCGGAGCGCCCAGGCAACAAAGCGCCCTACACGAAGGCAGCGAACCCGCTGAAGTGTCGTCGTTGCCGTCAGATGGCGCAGCCGCAGGAACCGCAGCGACGACCCGCGGAGGTAATGTTGCGCCGCCGGCAGCTGCTGCAACGTCCGATGCAGCCATCGGCCGAGGGTCTTCGGCTGAGGTTCTCCCGCCGCAAGGCGAGTCCGACGACGCCCACGACCCGGACGCGCGCCGGACGTCCCACCGCACTTCTCTGCCGAAGCACGACAGCCCCGACGGAGCCCAGGTGCGTCCTCGCTTTTTCATACCGATTTTTTATATTTCTCAGTGCATTAGCATTTACCACGGCCACTCGACGAAAACACCCAAGGTCCTGCTAGTCCAGGGCGGGGAGGCGGAGTTTACAGCTTTCATCGCATTCCTCGCCAAGGGCGCTATAGTGGTGCGGAAGACTCACGCCGTCAGTGGCGGCAGCTGGCGTGACGGGCATTGAGAGTATATGGTATAATGAGGTTTCCAACCGAAAGCACTGACAAGAACAAGAAGGGATGACGGCATTCACTGGACTAGCAACAGAATGCTTAGTATTCGTTTTCGACGCTCTTTATAGCACGAGACAACCAATGGCGTGCCTTTCTTGAGAACAGACTGGTAGGCTAGTTGGTACTGCATAACTTCAGGAAAAGCACAAAATAGCAAGTAGGACAACTTTTGTTGCGCGTAGGTTCCCTTCTGTTGTACTACGTGCTATTTCGCTCCTTGCCTCAAGTTGTGCCTTTCTTGCTTCTTTCCCCTGTTATGACGAGGCAGCGTCCCAAATTGTTACTTTCAAATGTAATCATAAATGATTTTAAAATTAGGGTTACGTGGGTATGCCTATCAGGAATAAAAAACTTCTTCGCGCGTTTTCTTTTCTTCTTATTATTGCTTTTTCTTTCGGTAAGTAATCTTTAATTGTTGTTTCTTACGTCACATTTCACCTGCTCTACGTTGGAGGTCAGCCAGGCGTTTCTACAGTCGTGGTGGTCGCAGCTGACGCTGTCGTCTGGTAACGCAGCCTTCGTGGGGGAGTCCTGAGGCGGCCGTTTGACCAGCGCGTCGGTGATGATTCACTAAGGACTGCAAGCAAACAGACGAATATAGATATAGTGCTTCTGAAGGTTGTGAGAAGTCGCTTATACAGCCTAGCTGTCTTTGATGCATCAGTTGGTCATGTAGACATATATCTGCGAAAGGATCTTTTTGTTTGTTTTACGAGATCTCAAAAGAGGCGAGACTGTAGCCTACATATACCGTAAAGTGCATAGACAGAGGCAAATAATACTTCGAATAGAAGCACATGATTGCACGATGCATTCATTACTCCTTGCTACCAGGACGTCAACCCTTGACAACGAGAGGGTAGCTCAAGCGACCCCTCGAGGCGAACCAGAAGCCCGAACCCGGAATTGGCTGTCATTGTCATCTTTGTGGTTGCCAATATCATACCGACGTCGTCGTTTGTCATAATAGCACCGTCATCATTGTTGCAAACAGTTGGGGGACACATAACATGATTACAGCAGCTTTAGGCCGACTCCCGGGCATTTGTGGTAGTCTAAGAAGCAATTCGCATCGTAATGAATGTATTCAGAGACTAAGGTATCGCAGATCTTTATTTCTGTCTTCAAGTCATCAAAAAGTGCTTTCGCTACTCTATTGCAGGTTCCAGCCGAGTTAGACACTTTTTCAATGGAACATTCGGCACTGGACAAGCCTGAGGCAACGGCACAAGGAACGAAGTCCAAGGTCAAGCCAAAGCAAGACCTCTGAGGGCCCGCTTGCCGGCGGTATCGCGGTGACATGGCTCCGAGTTATACGCGTCATCAGCGAGTGGCTTTCAACAAAGCATTATCACGCGAACGTTATAGATTTGAGACTTTTGAAATACAACCATCTTCTCGCGAAGTTCGCGTTTCCATGTGATTTGTTTACGCTTGATTTCCCCGTCTGAGCTCCAGCAAACGTTCAGGAGTAGTGCTTTTTATTTTTCTTTAACGGCCTATATGTGTGAGTGCTGCCGTGGGCTACATGAACCGTCGGTGCTCTGGCAAAAGGCACACTGCCGACGACCACAGAACCTACCTTGTGGTAGCATCGAGCGCTGGCAATAGTTCCATTGGACGAACGCCTTGGCTGCATAAAGATTCTTCACACGCGGGACATAGACTTGTCAATGTACTTATGGCACTTCGAAAGCTTCTTGAAGGGCATGCGTCCCTTCCTTTGACGACGTCTTAGTGACGCCTGCTGCAATTCGTCTGTTGCGTGCGACTCTCACAGAGGTACGGAATAACTAAATCATCCACTGATTGAGCACACAGTTGAGATTTGGTGCATTGGCATACTCCCTTCAATTCACGTTTGTTCTTCCAGGAAACATAGGAATATGGCCTAAGAGCTTAACACCCTTCACTGGGTATTTGCTTATCATCAGACATCAGCGCACGCATTTGAAAGACGTTGAACTTTTTACAATCGAAAGGTTGATTCGTACTTAAGAAATTACAATATTTGTACAAGGTAATGCTTGACGCTCGCACAGAATATCGAGCAGAAAGGATTATTATTAGGAAAGTTATGAACAGAAGAGCCATTGTTCAAACGTTGACTCTACCATAAGCGCTGAGTAATAATTTGCTACTGATGACAGTTTTCTTTTTCGGTTTCCCTCCCTTTTATTGCGCTGATGTGTCTCCTCTCTTCCGCCCCTCATATTTATTAGGTACAGCTTGAATATTGTTCCAATAAATACCAGACCGTTCAGCGCTTCTGTAAGACGTAATGGTTTCGCTCTCGTGTACGGTGCATGTATATATATTAAGCGAACAAAAGTCTTAAGTGCAATACGCTTGCGTAATCTCATTGTCACGTTTCCCCCTCTTTTCTTTCTATCTTCCATTTTTATGTTCCTGCCCTTCCTTGTAGGCAGGGGCTGTGCCCCTTCGGGCAGCCGTTGTCAGCCGGCTTCTTGCTTTCCTATTTCTCTCTTTCAAGTATATATGGTAATCTTTAGACAAAAAAAATTCGATATTCCCTAAAGCGCAATTTGAGCACAGCACTGTAAGTGCTTCTCTTTCGCGATATATTGGCTGGCGCGGACAATCCATCTCGTGCAGTAAGTTGCAAACGAAGCGAAGTGTGGTGCGACTGCCTCGCTAATCTAGAGATCGCGAGAGGCAACGCGTGGGTGACACGTGGGCGCGATTCACAACAGCCGCCGCCGACAGACCTCCCAGACAGCGCGCGGTACTCTGGCCATCGTCGCCGCACTACGCTCCTCACGCTTTCACCTTACACTCCTCCGATTTCCGCCTCATGGCTCCGCTATACCCTCCTCTCCGTCTTCCTCCTCTCGTCTTTCATCTCCCAGGGCGCCCCGCGTTCAATCTTTCATTCTTCGCTCGTTCGCTCGGTTACGCCGTGGGACAACGCCGACGCTCACCACAGGAACGGCCGCGTAAGCGCTGCGCTCTAATAAATAATTTTGTGCAGTGACGCTCTGGTTCACGAGCCGTTAAAGCTTCGTAACACGTAAAAACCCATAATTTTATTTTTTAGCTTATTTTTCCAACAAGCTTTAGGAATCACAATGTGAAATACCTAGTGGTTATTACTGGCTTCCTTCGTACTCAGATCAGCTGCGTGACTTAACACTAATAAAAACGCAAGCAACTTCCCCGTGTTTTTAAAAAAGACCACTTGACGTAAATAGCACTTTTCTGCATAAAATGAAATGTCAACATACGACTTGAATTGCTCGGTCGTTCTGCCCTTATATTTATGTGTGCAGCCCTGCGACTGCCGTCCAAGTAGTTGCGTTTCGCCAACCAGCCAAACAAGAGAAAGCCTAGGCGTATGTCAGGCAATGTAAGAATTTGTCGAAGCATTTTACAGGCGCTTTAGGAGTTCCAAGAAGTTTTACCAGATGGCGCAAAATGCCAGTCTAAGGCCGGCAATTCCGTGTGTAGCGTCGAAGAGATAAGCGGAGGGGGGAGGGGGTGCTGAATAACAACGGAAAAGCGATGGCATGACAATTTTATGCATTGTGCTCAGACGAAGAAGCGTTACAACCTCTTTTGTGTTACAGGCCGAACGCAAAGTTATTGCTCCTGAGTAAACTGGACTATTGGCGAAGGCGGCGTAATGACTAGTAGTATCTCAAAGAGATGGCTGTCACGAAGTAAGTATAGGGGGAATTTCACTTTACTCAATTTCTTTGTATTGCAAGTTGGCCTCGTGACTCTGACTGGCTTACTTGAGCTCTTTGAAGGCGGATGAACGGCATGAACCGTTATGAGAGCTGTTGCGCAATGTCTTGTGACAATCGTGCATATTTTTTCCCATTAATATACTTCTGTCATTCAAAGACTTATTCTATAATTCACGTAATTCTATAATTCGCCGCTGGACTATTTTTGGACCGTACAGTAGCAGAACCGAAAAAATTTCAGGTCGGAAACATATGTTGCTACAGTCCCAGGCTGGTATTCCTTCGTGTTCGTTTAAACTGCATGAAAATTCTTGTTCGCCTCCTTAATGTCTCTTGCGGTAGTATTTACACACTCCAACAGCATTTCTGCCGTCACCTTCAACGCCATCGCCCTAGCCCTGATGTTCCGTATAAATTCCAAATACGATAACATCGTCGCCTCGCGCCGTACGCTGTGTGTGTGAGTGAAAGCTTGCGAGGGTGAGCCGATGATCACGGCTCAATCTCTCTCTCTCTCTCTCTCACGCGCGCGCGGTAGAAAGGCCAGGCGGAAGCGCGCCGTCTTCTCTCACGCGCGAGGCACGGAGCGGAGACAAGGGAGTGGGGGCGTTACACTTTAGCGGCTACTGCTATCGGCACGGCCGCGCGGCCGCCTTATCTTGCAAGCGATCTGCGATGTGGGCAAAGTAGTCGGAATGCCGGTAGCTTCGTATACGCTGAGCTTCGACGTGTTGTTCCTGTTGCAGTGAGAGACAGCACGAAGGTTAATTCGCTCGCCGCTGCTGCCGCACTTCTTCAGTACAACGTTTTCGCGGTTTCCGAAAGTTTCCGCGGTCATCGAGCGAGATGTGCTCATGCTCACCTGTGCGTGCGTGACACCGTCCTTGTTAATTTAATTAGTAAGCGAAAGTGTGCAAGTTTATACGGCCGATGTAACTAATTTCCTTACTTCGCAAGCTGTCTACTGATTTGCTATCGCAATCGATGCTTCGCCTTTCGAGCGAAACTGCGACTTTTTGTTTGTTTCATTTTTAGCCCGTAAATTCCATATTAGGCATCTTGAGTTTGTGGGACAGTGCGGCGTTCGCAGGAGCTTGGCATCACCTTATTTGCAAAGCAGCTTGTTTGGCGCAGCTCAACGGCAAAAAAGGTTTTTTTTTTCTTTTTGCTTTTCCTTTCTCGTTTGCTTAGACGAAATAGCGAATCCGAAAATCGATGCGCTAGCTCACAGACAATTTTTACTCGCTTCACAGTTTCATGAATGTCGAATTTCTCTCCCAAGCGCTCAGTTCGCGTCAGCCAGCCAATTGTGCGCGGTTGCGGAATGACTCACAAATGGCGCTTCCATCATTCTGTCTTTCGCTCCATAGACGGCAGACAACTTTCCAAGCAGCTGCCGCTGATAGACAGAATGACAGGTTGCTTATTTAATTTCGCAACGTTGCCGTCAAGACTGCTTAAGGCCACTCGCTGCCACATTTCGCAATCACCGGTTTGGGACGTCCAAATCTGCTGTTACGTCGTAAACCTCGAATCACTCCAAAGGCAGCTTGGCATGGAGATGGCCTTGTTGAGCTGGTGCTGGACATCGGCACACCGTCGGCGGCTGTGTGCGGCGCGGCCATGCGGGTCTTATCTTAAAAGCGATCTACAATGGGGACAGAGTGCGCCGAGTGCTGATAGCTTCGTCTGCGCTGTGCTCTCGCCGCTTAGATCGCGTTGACGCCACAGGCAGCATTAAAGTCAATTCACTCGCTGCTGCTTCCACACTTCTTCACCCCAGCGTTTTGACAGCGGGTTTCCGTTGACAGCAAGGTGCGTTCATGTTTACCTGTTCGCGCGTGACACCGTGCTTGTTAATTAGTAAGTGGTTGTTTACAAGTCTATACGACCGATAAATCTACTGTCCTTGCACCGTATAGCTGTCTAATAATTTACTAACCCAGTCGATTCTCTGCCTTTCAGGCGAAACTGCAATTTTTTGTCTGTATCACTATCTCTAGATCTCTTGGTGTAATTGCGAAATTGAAGCTAATGAGTAGCAACGTCTTGTCTGCATATCAGAAATCCTCAGACTAGCACCAGCTTTAAAATATCGATCCCCAGAACCTGCTGTAAACTGCAGAGGTGTTACAGTTAAGATCCCCTTCTACTGTTAGACGCACGCTTTTGAAAGACTGTTAACTGGTACGCCAATGCATTTTGTAGCATGTTTGACTGTGGCATATGGTATCTACCTTGTAAGTGGTGCTAGTCTTAGAACTCATGCTCAGCAGACATGACTTTGCTACTCATCGACTCCAATTTCGCTATCACAACGTGCCCTGAAATTGCGATACAAAAGTCACTTCGGATATTTTAGGTGGCGACTGAAGTTATCGTTGAAAATTTGCTTGCTCGAAATGTCCGCCTACCCACGTAGCACATGAGCAAGAGCAACAGGGGCATTTTCTAAGGAGTTACTCATAAAAGAAAACACTTGTACATATGCTGTGTATGTGTTTGTGCGCGGGTGTGCGTGTGTGCGCGTGCGCGTGCGCGTGCGTGTGTGAGTGTGTGTACGTACGTACGTACGTACGTACGTATGTATGTATTATCACACACGTATATGATAGTGTATTTTGCATACTTGTTTTTGTACTAATGCTTTGTTTGACTTTGTATTTGCTGTCGTGACAGAAGTGCCGTCGCATGCCACTGCTCACCTGCTCTACGGGGGGTGGGAACTATATCAAGCGTCAATTGCTTTTATTCCCATCCCCTCCATCAACGTAATGGCGATGGAAATCAATCATTATATTATATTATGTATGTATGTATGTATGTATGTATGTATGTATGTATGTATGTATGTATGTATGTATGTATGTATGTATGTATGTATGTATGTATGTATGCATGCATATATGTATGTATGTATGTGTCACAGTCTCCCAGCTAAAGTTAGGCAAGGTTCCGCCACCAGGATAACATGTGTGTACTTTATTACCTGGTTAATTGGAGATTAATACAACAAGCTTGTAATTTATTCATAAAAGGTGTGTATTTTGGTGGGAACGCCATTAAAATACGTCCTTGAACATCCTACCGAGTCGTTTTGATCACGCTTGGTTCTGCGCAATTATCTTTTCTTTTTCACGCTTTCCTGGTAGGGCGCGAAACACGAAACACGTCACGTGATGCCGCTCCAGCTGCCACGAAAGCGATATCAAGAGTAAAAAGCTGCGCTCAATTGAGTCGGCAACCGCCCGGAAGTGGCCGTTTGTCGGCGTTGGCATTGGCTAGCACCGATCGCGAGCCTCTTCTTCTGCCTGGCGGTCGCGTCTCATCGCAATGACCAGGCAGTTCGCGAGTTGCACAATGAGCAGAGTTGGTTTCTCCAAATCACTTTTGGGGTCATTCGTGTCCTGATTCGTTGTTGCGGAATCACGTGTCAAGTTTCGTATTATGCGTGCTACAGTTAAAGCTCGGAAAATGTCATTATTGAATTGAATTGAATTTTGTTTTGCAACAAAAAATGTTACGGGGATGACAGGTAAAAGCTGTAAGAACAGCTTGAGGAGCCCTGACCCCCTAGCCCACGGGGAAGCATTATTGTGATGGAAGCATGCTCAATGAGACCTTTCGGGATGCATTCACAGCTTTCTCATTAGAAAACGTGCATTTAACCTAAAAACTGAAAACTTAGTTTTAATGATGTTCTCAGTTAACCTGGCATCTATTAGCACACAAAAATCGCCCAGAGGTTGAAATACGCCAATCGTGGGACAATGTAGGTCTCGTAATAGCATATTCAAGAATTTTATTTAAGAGAAAGTCTTCAATTAAGGGAAAATGAGACATCCACCCTATCGTAGCGATTGCTGCAAAGGAAACTCGTACGGGTTCCTCAAATGAAAAGCCTCCCAGTTGAAGAAACTTCTCTCCACCTTGCGGCTGTCGGCAGAACTATTACGTCAATAGAAAGTTTTCTTTCCTGACTTAATACGGGTTTGGCGAATCTGGGATCTGGTTATCTATGTTTGGAACTTCTCAAAGAAAAGGATTGTTTTCTCAATTTGGAATGTCGTAGTGAGCCCGCCATAGGTTTCAGAATTTAGGTCTCAGCCGCGCAAGAAACGAAGGTTAGTCGCAGAGTAGCTACAATTAACAGCACGAACGCAATTAGCGCTAACATAGTGGAAAATGAACCACATTGCACCATAGAATACCCTACCTCCGGTATTGGCCCAGCTGACCTCTTGGTCAAGAAACAAATAAAGCTATAGCTTTCAATGTCGATGCCAAAGAAGGCAAAGTCGACTTACATGCGCGTAAAAAAGCGATTGAGGAAACTTCGACGTGAACAACGAAAATAGAGTCCGGAAAAGAATGGAAGGTCCGATAAGGCAACGAAAAAAATAGTGTATATAATCCAAAAATATCATACGATCTGGGGAATCGGCCATTAATCGGGCGTTGAAGAAACTGTCATCAATTTTTTTTTTTTTTTACACTCACCCATGTATGTCAACTTCGTCTTCTTTTGCATCGGCTTTGGCGGACACAGATTTCTCTTTATTTAAAATGTTTCCTAACTGACACCCGTATATGTTTCTCCCTGTGCCTTGTTGCTTGGTATTCACTTATTTAATGAATTTGCTGCAATAATGTTGTCTCGACGTGCCAATAGTTTGAAACAGATTGAACGAAATGTACTTGTTGCTCTGTCTCTCTCTCTCTCTCTCTCTCTCTCTCTCTCTGTCTCTCTCTCTCTCTCTCTCTCTCTCTCTCTCTCTTCCATACTGCTTGTACTACTCTGACTGCTCTGAGATTGATTTCGCTCTCATTCTCTAAAAATTTCGCAGACTTAATTTGAGTATACTTTCCTCACGGCCGCCTAATTATTCGCCAATTAACCACAGCGGCCACACGTCACAGTGTCTGCAATCACCATCATATCATCTTTGCAGTTGTGGTAGTATTACTGCCTTATTTACGCAGACGCTTCCATCTGTCCTGTCAGTTGCATTCATTATTACAGGCATGGCAGTTGCGACCAAACTGTCTGTGCATGCATTCTCTGAATACATTTTGAAGTCGTCGCACAGTTCGCTCGAGCTGTGCAACACGAGCTATCGCACTGCAATGTCGTTTATAATATGGAACCTCGCAAGCGCCTCGCGATAAACCACCTGCGGAAAGAGAGACGCCGTGTCACAGGTGGTGAGTGATAACTCGTGATGAAGGGCTGACCCACCACCGTCTACATGGTGGTGCCTGCTCAATCTTATTTTCATGCCTTCAGCAAACGAGACACACAATGTCTCATTCGTCTTCTGCGAGACTGCGCATCCATCGCTCGCAACAGACAACAGCTACGCGTAAAAAAAAGCGCAGTAATACGTCTTTCTTTGGGAATGTCTACAAGGTCTTTAGACGCAAGCAAAAAACGACCCCACGCCAAGGTCATTGAAAGCTTTTGCTATTGCTGGAAGCTCAGCTACTCGGTAGCAGCTATTATGAAACGCCGTAACATCAGCACACACTAACAAGAGCGGGCCAGTCTTGTGACATTTCGCGGTTATGTGTTTCTCTTCACTAACACATTAACCATCTTTTCCATTGGAAACTTGGTGTGCATATGATCGCATCCTACTGTCAGTCCTCGTCATTGCAACTCGGACCCCTCTTTTTCTCTTCTTCCCCATCCCATATGAGTAGAGCAGCAGGCTAGAGGACTATTGCCTGGCTAATCAGTTCAACGGAAGCCAGCAAGGCGAGGGATGATTCACAAAATGCAATATATGTTCTGTGGGTTTTCGCAGAACTGATCAGACATACTCGATGTGCCTGTACTTCGAGCTGTCGATTAATTCGCCTTCGCATTACAATCCCCCTGGTTAGCTGAGCAATTGCCCCGGAAAGGCATTAATGCCGGTTTCAATCCCCGGCGGATGATCTTCCAGCCCGAAACTTTCTTTCAAAGACACTCGTATGGGTTTTCATGGTTATTTCTTTCTGCAATTGGGTGGATGGGAATTTCCCTATTTGTGCTAAGACCTCAAGTCGACCACTGTGCTTTCTCTCAAAAAAATGTTCATCTCTCTCTCTCTCTTTCTCGCTTCCGAGCTATCTTTAGTGTAAAACTCTTCTTCTGCATATCAAGGTCACGGTAATGCTTCGATTGCACAGACGCATCCGACGACATGCTTTCGCAAACAATGGCACCTCATAATCAGCCTCCTGTTCTAGCTCGCTGCAAGGCAACCTTACGGCATGTCTTTGTCCGAATAATGCGGAACGAGTGAGAAGATAGGCTCAGCTAGACCACATGACTCTAGTGAGTTGAGCTACGCCAAGTCAGTCGGCAAACTGTAGGTACAGAGCTATACTAAATAATCAATCCTACTTTAGTGTAGTGTATCTACGAAAATATTGCACACAGGAGTCTACAGTGTATCACACAGGGAAAACAAGAAATGAGCGAGCTAGGTAGTTTGCATCTGGAAAACAACGCTTCAGACAGGGAAAAAAAACACAAAGCCTAACAGCAAATGGACCAAATCTCGGACCTGTGACTAACTTATTTTATCCATGTGTTCGCCTTCATGTAGCGTCTTCATACATTTGCCACTGACAGTACACAATTACGCCATCTAATTATTAATTATAATAGCCCGAATCCCTTGGCTACACACACGGTGTGCCTCAAAACAATAAGTTTTGAAACCGGCCGTCGGTGCGTCAATTCTCTGTCACTTCATCAAATGAAAAAGAAGTATGCTTTGTCAGTTACTCCTGGGCAACTGTGATGGGTTTAAGCGTAGTCTCGGCATTCAGGATACTCAAATTATTTGGAAAATATTAAGTTACAGAGGGTCGAGACAGGGGTCGCCTTCATAAAAGGCCAAAGTCCCCCCCCCCCCGTTCGCAACGCCATATTCGGCATTAAAGCACAGCATCAGGGCCGCAGTGCAAACTTTCACTAATAAAAGTAATTTAAATAACCTAACTCCACAGCACCTGACGATGCACAAGTATGAAATACTTGGTAAGTCTGTTGATTTGGTAATTTGGTCACCAGATACCATTTTTGTTATGCCATGTGGAATACTACGGGCATTCACATAAACTTTGTCAATGTTGAGAACTCCTTATGTTTCATCGATTGCCTGTCTATTTCCTGAAGCGTGTCGCCCTCCCGAAGAGTCCATTACCGCGCCGCCACTTCACCATTGAAATACCCGATATGCAACTTAATGGCTGTGTATCTCGACAATGCACTAATGATGTAACGCGTGATATTCGAGCGTGTTCTTACTCCTTTATGATAAATCGTTGTCTGTGACACGTGCAATTCTCTGAACGTTCCTTTAACTTCCAGTTATTATATTCAAGAACTTTCTGTGTTTCATTATTTCATGTCCCTTCTTGCAGTCTGTCGCTATATAAGTCGGTCGTATGTATGAACAGATGCAAGACGATGAAGAAATCTCACAAGACCAGCTGAAAGGAACACATGCAGCATGCGTAAAGGGAGACACGTAATATTACTTCGGTGAAAACAACGTCGCTATTTCATATAATGCGCACCTTTACGGCGCCCTATCTGTCTTCGCAAATGGTTCTTGTTCTTCGCTTTCAAGTTTCCACTGCTGCTCGTCGATTGTATCTTTGCTGCGATTGTACCGCCAGATGTTCCAACAACTCACTGGCGCAAGCTTTGCAAGTTGTACTAATGCATTCACGTCGCTCAAAATCCTTTCGCGCACTTGAACAGCTTTGTGTTCAGAGCGAGCGCTTCCGGTGTAGTCACCAGTGTGAACTTGACAGTGCTGATGTTAGTTTGTTCAAATGGTTATGCGTACTTTTCGTGAGATCGCCTATTGGCTTTGGCTGTGTAAGTGGTACAACAGATAAGATGTAGGAGGCATGAGTATTACTAAGTTGCACAATTGTCGCATAATCACCCGTTGCGTTGCTACGTACGAATTTTCTGTGCGCTATGTCGCACTCATATCGGTGCTTATGAAGCCGCCTCCGTGGTCGGTTCAGGACGTTTCCTCAAGCTTCCGGTGAAGTAATGAACACTTTCAGCATTGGCAAAGCTCTTCCTTATATATGGAGAAACACGGGGAAAGCGAGAGACGGAAATTCAAGACGATGAGCCAGACGAGAACAAGGTGAAATCAGGAGCCAACGTTTCGACGAGTGGACTTGTCGAAACGCTGAAGAAGGCAAGTCCACTTGTCGAAATATTGGCTCCTGCTTTCACCTTGTTCTCGTTTTGCTCACCTTCCTCATGTATGTACGTTTGTTAATCTACTTTCCCGTAAGGTAAAAAAAAGAATGTCTTGAAGCACCGAAATGTTTTGTTCCTAACATGTAAATAACAGCAAGATGACGCTGATCCCCGAGGATGTAATCACGGGATCCATGATCCGAATGTGCTTGGGTCATAGAACACTCTAGGAAAGGATGCGAGAACTACCCAGCTATTCCCGTCAGCATACTAAGTGAAATATTTCGCAGCTGTTTTGCTGCTCCGCTTCACGAGCTCCTGTTTTACTACGACGCGGCTCCAGATTCCGTAACACTGCGTAGTTTTGCAAGACTACTGAAGTGAAACCAAACTGCGATGTAACACAGGTGCCGTCGAAGTAAAAAAAAAAAGTCCGAGAAACGGCTCGTTGATTTTTCACCAAGTCCATTGCGCAGCACAAGATTATGCGTTGCCAGCTTTACTCTCCCTAACATCTATTGTTATCGTAACTTTCGTCGCAACAGTTATCCTTGTCATTTATTCACACTCCGGACAGAAGTTACAATATTCTTATTTTTTTGCCATTGTCTTTAGTAACGGTCATGACTATGTTTCAGGGTAGACCTATTGTTTCGAGAAGGGAACTTGACTTTCACAAGTGCACTCCCAAACGAACGCCCCCTTGCTGAAACGCCGATGTGCGGATGAGACTTTCCCTACTCGACCACTCTACATCACCGCTAGCTTTCACCTGCCTGTGAACCTTCGGCTTGCTTATATTTCTCAGCGAAGATACCTGCCCAGAAGTACAACATCCCCTCCAGTGAAAGTGTACACATTTAGGCACGCTAATTTAGTTTTCCGCTTATACTAAATAGTGGCTAGGAAAAAAACGTTTTCACGCTACGCTGCATGCAACATGAACCACTGAATCCTCCACACTCAATATGGCTTCGTTTCAGTTCAGCGCATAGCGGGGTTTTACACATGACCACGTTATTAATGGCCACTACCATGTCATACACTGTGTTTCATGTGCTGCGTTCCGTTATCGATCGCGAAACAATCGCGTTTCATTCCACGTAACGCCTCCACTCACTGAATAACATGTTCCTGTGCTTTGAGCACAGGAATGTGTTTACCCGCCGTGGTTTCTCAGTCGCTATGGTGTTGGGCTGCTGAGCACGAGGCTGCGGGATCGAATCCCGGCCATGGTGGCCGCATTTCGATGGGGGCGAAATGAGAAAACACCCGTGTAGTTAGACTTAGGTGCACGTTAAACACCCCAGGTGGTCGAAATTTTCGGAGTCCTCCACTACGGCGTGCCTCATAATCAGGAAGTGGTTTTGGCACGTAAACCCCCATATTTTATTTAGGAATGTGTTTTTTGTATGTCAAAAGGAGGAATGTCCTTTTCGTCAAAAAGCGAGACATTAATGATAGTGCACCAAGTAAATATTTTGTTACTCTGAAAATATAAGTGATGACTAGAAAACGTATAAAGCGTCTTTGTCATTGGAGCATATAACGTCATGCGATGTAACTTTGTTTGATGCACTTCCCGGTAGTCTGTGATAATTTCTCTCTGAGACGGATCTGTCCAAGCACTAGTTCTTTTATAGGCACATTAACTATGTCCTTTTGTTTTGTTTGTTCATTTTGTTTTGCTCTCTTGGTCATGAATCAGACGGAAACGCCAGGAAGGAATCAAACGACAAGAACAGCCCTGGCCAGGTGGATCGCAACAATGTTCCTCGATACGGTGATTCCAACCCCCTCAGTCGGTGCGAGGCGCATTACAGCAGTCGAAGAGTGGGTCCGAAAAGGACGAAGTACACCGGTAGTCCACCTACGTTCAGCATGCCAGAATTCTAGCTCCAGTCGTAGATCCCGGATGGATTCAGAGGGTGCCAAATGCGTAATAACAGCTTTACCAACTTGTGGTAACCTTGCACGTGACAAGATAACCCGGCGGGATGTCGGTCAAAGCACCGCTACAGCATCCGTAGAATGGCAGAGGAGAAAAGTCAGAGCCCTTCTTTTCATTTCTTCATGTTCAATACGAGAAAACGCTGGTGCCCTCGGAATGGCACCCGCTCCATTCTTTCACTGCACTATAAAGCGGAAAACGTTTGGAAAAGATGCTACGAGCACTGATCCCAATTAATTTTATTGGCGAAAAAATTGACAGTTTCGCCTGAAAGGCGAAGCACCGATTACGATAGCACATATGAAGATATCTGTACGAAGTAAGGATAGCAGTTTTATCGGCCATATAAACTTGTAAACATTCGCTTACTAACTAAATTAACAACCATAGAATGTGTAAGCGTGATTGAACGAGGGCGTAGAAAACAGACGCATAGAGGCAGCGCTGTCTGTGTGTATTCTTCTTTCTAGGTCCTTGTTCAGTGGCGTTTACACCTTATTTCGTGAATTCAAACCGACTAGCCGGTCGACATGTTTTAATTAAATTAACCAGAACGGTGTCACGCACGCACAGGTAACCAGGAACACATCTCGCTTAATGAGCGTGGAAACTCGCTCTCAGAATTCTGGAGTGAGGAATCGCGGCAGCAGCAAGCGAATCGACCTTCATGCATCTGTCGCTTCAACGTGAACTGAGCGTCGAAACGATAGCGCATACAAAGCTACTGGCACTACGCGCACTCTGCAAACATCGCAGGTCGCTTTGAAGATGAGTCCCGCGCGGCCGCACATTTTGGCCACGTCGCAGATCCCTTTCAAGACACACGAGCGCCGGAAACGCTTCCCTACTCCATCCGCGATTCGCGTGGTCAACGCGGTAGAGACGCCGCGGTTGTCTCCACTCTGTATGGAGCGGCGGGCGAGGAGGACATCGAGACACCCTAGCAGCCGCCGGAGAAGAACGCCCCGCCTCCCTTGCCTGACCGCCCTGCCTCGCACGCGACAGGAGAGGGCACGCCTCCTGGGCGCGTTCCTCGCTCGCGCACTCGAGATAGAACCGCGTTTGCCGGCTCTCCCTCACACGCTTTCACTCATATGGAACCTCACGGCGACGCCGACGGCATAAATGCGCCTGGAGTGACCATATAATTGCTATCGCAATAAAGCTTGTATGTAAACTATGCAAGACAATATACCATGAGCACAACCAATAAAAAGGAAATGTCAACTGCCAGTGCGCACAGCAACATCGTGCAGTACACTTGAACTCTCGATTCACCTACAAGTTGATTCACCCAGGCACACGTGAACTTGACTACTTCTGCGCCAGCAAGAACGTTTGCGCCCTAACACATAATGGAAAGCGAAGCTGCTTTGATTGAACCCAATGAAAATGCATCACAAAAGCCGGCCAAAGCGTCGGCAGATGGGACTATCGCTTGAGAGGCTCCTACTCAACTAATGGTTCGTACTTAGTGATTCAACTTGCTTAGTGCGGCGAAATTCTCTAATGTAACCGGGATGCACCCTGAAGCATGCTCAACGGCCTGCAGGATAGGCGCTTTTCTTCCTCCTATGTCGTGAAGTCCATAGTTCCACCCAGCGCACATGAATCATAGCCATGTCACTTCTCGTGGAACGTAACGTCCTCGTCGAAAACCCGGCACTCATTGTCCATCACAAAACCCGCTTTTCCGTGCACGTGTTTCGAGCTTAACAATGTTCTTCAACTCATTTCTTCCGCTGTCCGCAAGCTAAGGGCTTTCAACGCAACTGAAGCGAGCGGTAAGCGGTGTCATAGAGAAACCTGACCTTGAAGAATATGTTGTCATTGTCCTTACGGCGCAGACAACTTGAACTATTGTGTATGCTCGCGCGACCACCTCGACAATCGGAGCAGCTGCTGGACTACAGAGAGAGAGGTAGGTAGGTTAATACGTGATACACATTATCGAGACGCTGAGAATTCTCGCTACTCGCTTAAGCTCCGGGTACGTTTATGTAGGGTACGCGTTCGACAAGCTCCTGATCCTTAAAGCAGTCGACGTCGGCATTAACGACGGGCGGTCATGGGAGCGTCACACTTTTTGTTGCTGCTGTTGGCCACAGGACTGGCGCAAGCCGCATGGAACTCCCACAGCTCGCTTCCTTCCGTCAACCCATGGGCCACGCACAGCTTCCGCGATTGGTTGCGGTCTGCGTTACTCAACCGTCTCTGGAGTTTTTGGCCCCAGAAAAGCACGGGCGACGATCAGGAGAGCCTCTATCAAGATGACGGTAAGAAAGTTGTCCCGGGGAATATTTTTGATGCTGCCTTTTGTATATGTGTTGGTTGGAATGAGGCTGTTTTAATTTCCGGTAACGACAGTTCTCTGCTGGGGCAACTTCATGGCTCATTGTGTTGCCTCGTTACGTGTACTTCTGTATCAACCTCCACTGTATGACGAACCAGGACAGAGACATACTGCAATGAATTACGCATGTGTTCTTCTCTTTCCGTTATACTTTTTATTGTTTGTTTGTTTGTTTGTATGTTTATTTGCTTGCTTTCTTCTGCACCTCAAACATGGCATGAAGACGCAAGGCAACGGCCGAGAATCGGGCGATTAGACAAGGTGCAATAAAAATAAAATATTTAAACAAGAAGCGTAAAAATATGTAGGGAAAAAAATAATAGTGCGTAAATAACTTTATTATCGATAAGCTTCTCTCTTTCTCTCCAACTTCTCTCTCTCTCTCTGAAATGAGTTTCCATTTAAGTGTTCCTTGTGGGTGTGCTTGCACCGTCATATTATTACCCAGAAATTGGCCACTTTCTCTTGAGCAACCAGCGTACTCTTTTATAAATTTTAACTATTCTCAGGCTGTACTCTAATTCCTCGATCAATAAATAAGCAATAAAGCCAAGGGTCAAGCTTAGCTCCCATATTGTTTTCTCTTTATCAGCAGTTCAAGGTTTACAACGTCGATGTCAATCCTTTCAATACTGCCTTCAAGGTGCGCCTTCTCCGCAACTTTTCACAGTCCCAACGCTGTCTAAAACCACGAGTAAATTTAACCTCGCCTACGAATCAGACAATCAACTTATTTGGTCTATTTCACGAACAGGCAGAGCAGCGGCAAACAAAAGCTGTCGTTTGGCAGCTTGACGAGCCCGCTGTCCCATTTACAATAGTTCGCAGCAGCACAGACATTATTAGCAATCCCACTGAAATAAAAGCAAAATTAGAGATCTCGCAAAAATAATCATATTTAGAGATCACATCGGTTAAGCGAGAAGGTAGCAAATATAATTACTCAATGCAGAGAATAGTTTTACATCAAATTATGTTCTCATGTTTTAAAGTGTCAAGTGCTACTTGCTTCAAGCACAAGAAAACAAATGAGAATTAATAGAGTCATACTGATTCAGCAGACATGTGAACATGGCAGCACAAGTGCCAGATTCCCGGTTTTAAATGCTAGGTTGGTAACATCCATATTTCGCCTCTCCTTGTCTCATGTGTATTTTCTTTTCTTTTGTAAACACGAAATTGACGTCAAATACTTTACTTTTTAATTCGAATTGCACGCTTAATCTATAGTGGTATGGCTGTTCAATTCTAATGACAAGTGAGCTGATAAATAAATCAGCAGTTGCTGTCCCAAAATGGATATTATCAGCATGTCTAATGAGCCGTTTTTGCACTATATATATTCTTTGCTGGTTAGATAACGTCGTGGTATCCTAGACTAGTACATAGTAAGTTAAGTGAGTAAAACAAGGAATTATAGTCGAGTAATTTCCCCTGTGTGGAGAGAAGGTGTTTGAGGGGAACTGCCGTGCGAGCAGTCATTTCGATAGGAAGACTTACATGGCTATCCTAGTAAATATTTGCGGAAAAAGTCACGCCTGCGCAGTTCAAATGATCAACAAGTTCAGTGCTACTAAAGTTTAAGGCAATGCCTACGTGTGGACAGATTACTTTGTTCATCGGTCTAAAAATAGGCGCATTTGTTTTGCTCTCATTAGTTTCCATGCTGTTAGATAACGACCATACCGCTAATGTTTGTACTTTGGGATTACAGATGTCTATAAGGTTATGTATATTATTTCCAGAAAAAAAGTGCTGGTGTCATCGGCACATATTATAAACTGCGCACCACAATAAATGCGTGCCACATCATTAATATATCATAGACAAAAACAAATAAGCCGCCGACTTTACCACAATAATTTAATCTTTGTAAAATTTTATTTAATTAGGACTTCACACACCATGCATGTAGGAACATTAAGGAAAAGTGTTCCAAATTCCTTAAATTTAGGAACCATATTGCAAGCAGCCAACAAACAAAGACACCAAGGACAACATAGGGGAAATCACTTGTACTTTCTAATTAAAGAAATTAGAGCACCGCACGCGTAATGCGATGACGTGGGATCGTTCCCCACCTGCGGTAAGTTATTTTTCCATCCACGTCAATTCCCATTAATTTACCATTTCTTTAATTCAGTTAGTAAGTCCACGTAATTTTCCCTATGTTGTCCTTGGTGTCTTTGTTTTGTTGGCTCCTTATGATGTGATTAATCAAAATCGGGCCTCTCGGTTAACCCCCTTTCTTCTCATTCATTAAAGTTAGGAAGGGTGCCACAATTAACTACTTTTACCAAATTCGCTCTTACAACAAAGGCGAACATATTTTTTTAAGTGACTTGGGATAGCAGTTGGATGAGTAATTATGACACTGATACAGTTAATTTTTAACTGCAAGAGGGTATTGCGCTCTTGCAAGATTTGAAGCACGCCGTCGTATAACTCTATAAGGGGTTGCGGACATGTGGAAATCAGGCGCTCTTAAAGCCCAGCGTACTTAATTTCGGCCAGTTTCGGCCAGAGAACTGATACTAAACTGCCGGAGGGCTTCACTGCCAATCCCTCAGCAGACACCCATCAATCACGTCACCTGCTTACGCCTCAAAGCCGGGCGAGCATGAGGCGTGTCAGATCTAGACTCGGTTGGGACCCTCAGTTCCGGCTAGGCCAACAGACGAATACTGTGGAAAAGAGTCGTCGCATGACTAACCCGTCAACTCTGCGCAAATCTAGCACTCTTCTTGCAAATAAATCATAAATTCCTGCAAGGCTTACACGTATGGAATTTGACTCGGGATATGGAATGTTTCAGCAGCCTGCAATCTATACTGCCTACTAATTCAAATAAGTATAATGTCACCCACAATATATAAATTTAGCCTCTAATTATCTCATGCTATATTTTAATAAAAGTACGTATTAACATTGTTTGTCGAATGTTGGAAATGTCTGAATTTTTCTCGTTGTTTCCTATTGTTTTTAACGTCCTACTGGTATTCTTCCCGTCATGTGTGCGTATTACGTACCTTTCATGTTCCAATGTTCCTTACGCTACCGTGGGTCGTCAACGGCTGCACTGCAGTGGTTTTGCATTATTATCATTAACATCATCATGAGCCTATCTGTATGTCCACTGCAGGGCGAAGGTCTCTCACTGCAATCTCCAATTACTCCCCTCTTGCGCCAGCTGATTCAAACTTGCTCCATGAAAGTTTCCTAATTATATCACTCCACCTAGTTTTATGTCGTCCACGACTGCGCTTCCCTTCTCTTGGCCCCCATTCTGTCGCTCGAATAGTCCACCGGCTATGTATATATGGAATTTGACTCGGGATATATCAGGAATGTTTCAGCAGCCTACAATCTATATTGCCCACTAAATCAAATGAGTATAAGCGACCAGTAAAATATAAATTTAGCCTTTAGTTTTCCTCAAGCTATATTTTAATCAAAGTATGTATTTGTGACTATATGCCGATGTACACCGTGCATGTGCGCTGTCACTGTTTGGTATCAGTTTGCGTCTGCTTTATGGACCGCTACTGGCTGCTAATTTTTGCTCTGAGGCTCCTTTCCCAACTGACTGAGACGAATAAAAGCAGTGATCATACATACGAACGTTTGTTGGTTCAAATGAGGCTGTGCTGACCTGAAGCTCTGCGCGAAGGAATCCTCTGCAGCAGATGTCACCGTTGGACAAGACGGTCGGGAAGCTGAGCGCAGCTTTTCTGCAATAATGATAATGGCTAAGCATGACGTCTTACAGGGTCAAACGCTTCTAAACACTGCTCCGACAGTAACTAATAATTTCAGCTGTCCTTTATCTTGAAGGCAACAAAAATCCTGTTCTAAAACTACAAAAACCATCTTCTACGTAAAACGAACAGCCCCCCCTCCCCCCGCCTGTCACTTGCTGTCAGGTACTCTTAATTCATTCCTCATTGCTGAACAATTGTCGTCTTGTTCGTTGCGACCCAAATAGGTTGATGCGTGGCCAGCGTGAACACAGAATAAGGCCTACAGGCAGACAGTGGTTGCAGACAGTGGCAGACAGCTGCCGGGGAACTGCTTCTGCTGCACAGCAGCAGTCGCTTTACGTGCTGCCTCGCGCTAACATGTAACGTGATGCATTGTTGGAACACCCTCTGAGAAGCTTAAGCGAGACGCTTAAGTTTCCATCGCTTTCAATGCATCTCCCTATATGGGCGAAACTGCCTTTTTTTTTTCTTAAAAACGTAACAGAGACTTTCCCAACAAGTACACTTTACTTATGTTTGACAATAACTATCTGATCAATATAACTGTGTAGACACACCTTTTATAACTTTCCTTTGAAGTGAAATCATTCGAAGACCAGCGTTCCCCCCGCCCTGTTACCACTCTGTAGTCCTTTCCTTAAAAAGCGCTTAATAGTATTTAAAAAATGCCGCATTTGCAACTTCCTTAACATTTTTTTTCCCATAACTGCTCACCACGCGTTGTTTTCACAAACTTCTGCAGGAATGGACCACGTCCAATCAGGCGCGCCTACAACCACGGACAGCGTTCTGGATGGTGCCCACTTCGGCGGCGACTACGGGTTCCCACGCTACGGCGGTCAGTCCCGCATGAGCCGATACGGAATCGACTACGGAGACTATCACGAACGTCTGCATGGCTTTAGGGGACGCGACTATCGTAGGCCTTTCGCTCACTCTTTTGGCGTCCCAGGCTACGCGGAGTTCCCCGATGGCCTGACCTATCCAAGATGGACGCACCAGTTTTCCGGCCAGGAGCATCCGACCACCTTTGACCCCTACCGCGCGAACCCGTACTACCGGAATCCGTTCCACGCACAGCGTTTTGCTGCGCAGAACCCGTACTTTCGCATTTAAAGCTACCCCGCAGCCTCCTGGAGACGCGCTAAAATATATGATGCTATAGATTAGAGCAAACTTTGTACTTTGATATCCATCATTAAATGAAACGCTGGGCTGTTGTGCGCGTGTGAATTTCGCCCATCTTCGAATCCTGTCAAGGTGAAAAGAACGAAAGACAAAGACTGGGAGAATTCGGATACTCTCGCCCCGCTACACATTATATTACACCGACGACAAAGTATACACGCCCACAAGGGCACACGGAGGATCCAAGATCAAATCATGCCACTCATGCATTATACTTGTGGGTTGTGCAAGGTGACAGACGTTTGTCTTACACACAAAGCGGGGTCTTTATGCATGTTGTATGCTTCAACTAGTTCGCGAGTTATTTGGTTCTTACACGGAAACAGAACCTTGCTTTCCTGGAATTTCTCGCTCGAGTCAGTGCACAATCATCCAGCTTAGCAACAGATGAATCGCTGGCTGGTAGCACCAGCGTTTTTTTTTTCTACACATCTGTGCAGTGTGTTGGCAACGCTTCCGTCGCCCCTCGAAGCTAGAGAACCCACACAGTGAGAGCATGCATAAGAGCGTTCCCTTTAAAAGTGGACGGCAATAACGAGTCAGTGTTGAAAAACAATTGAAAAAAAGGAACTTCATTTTCCAGCCCCTGACGTTCCCACCTAAATGTTCAAATAACTTTATTCATAAATAAAGCATCGCCTTTTTTTTTGCTGCCTTTCTAGCGCGAAACTGAATAGGGAGGTGTTTGCATATATGTATTACAGAAAAATAGATGTTTCATTTTCAAATATGTAAATAAATGTTGATTCATTTGAGACTGATTGTAGCCCGTCTGCCGTAGTTAGATTTTACAGCTGGGAAAACTGGGTCCAGAGGAGCATATGCTCCCGGTGCATATTTTAGAGGAACCTTCTTCTATAGTCAAACAGCATAGTGCCAACAAAATGGAGATTGGCCGCATTTAAGCATATGACTGTCAGATACAGGCAGGAATAGTATTGGCGAAAATGTACAAATTCATGGAATTTCAGTTTGAATGTTAGTGAAAGACGAAGACTGTAATTGCAACACGCCTAGGAACAAATGCAGCAATATTATGGTTAGTAAGTTCACCTGCATTGTGAACAATTTGCAAGTATAAATGTAAAATTTTGGCTGTTTCTTTAACGAAACTTTAACAGATATGATCGCTTCAATTTCAGACATTATCTTGTGAGTAAATATCAGACACTCATTTAATAGAGATTGACATTTAGTTTTACGTTCTCTGTGCATATATTGAAAAAAATGCTAGCTTTCTTCCTATTCACTTTCAACCTACACTTATTTTCAAGATTCATTCAGGGATCCCTGAAAAGAAACTGAATTTCCGTGAAATATGGACACACAGTTTAGAATTTATTTTTGTAATTGTACTAGTGCGTACCATCAACACAACAATAAGCATATGTGCTATATCTATACGTTTGAGCTGCAAGGAAGTTTAGATTATCTTTCTGTAAAATCCGCATACTGTAGGCTGCCAGAGCCGACTGTACTCTTGTGCTTTTACTTGTATCTATATGGCTTTTTCTCACACTCCCGTTATTACGTACTATTACGTATTGATGCTCTTACTTTAATCATGTATGCACCAATTTCCCGTTTGCTGTAATTACATATCTTATTTTCCTCTTATAAGTGTTAACAGGAGGTCTCGCCCTTACAGTCATTGACCATGAGGCTTTTTCTGTATATATTTCATGCCTAAATGTACTTATATTGTGTACGCAGTAAATTTCAATTTCAGTATACCTTACCATTCGTGGCGTTATACACCCCACAGTTTCTTGTTATTCGGGGCATCTCGCATAAGATTTCTGATATGATTTCTACAATTGTTCCTAGTTTCTCAACACGTACATTCGTTGCTTCGCGAATAAAATGAAAAGAGAAACGTCCTACCACACCTATATCGCGAGAAAATAGAATCCACGGTCAATTCAAACCAGAGAACAGGGGACTCAGAAGCTAGGCTGATAATATGCAGTATCATTTAAGCTATCACAATGCGGGCCCGATTTTAAATATATTGAGAAAACGATAGTTTCTAAACCTGTCCCTGAGCAGTAGCCTGCTGAATTCAAGGTATGCGTTTTTTTTCGTTATTATTACGTTGTCATTTTTAAAAACTGGCGAGACACCGTTCCTTGCGCATTGTTGCAGGCGCTCTTGCAACCGAAGTAGAACGAATCTTTGTTTCTTCGACGGCTGGTGACCGATCGGCCAGAAACTGAAGCCCACTGTATGAACGCTACTGCACAATCGCGCGAAAATGCTGGAGCTTTTTCGCCAGCTTTATTTGTTTTTTTGCATAATCTCCTCTCGCATTACCGCACATAAATGTAGCGCGACTGAGCAATACTTCTACCTCGTGGGCTTACCGGGTCCCTCCATACTTCAATTTATATTCGTCGCAGTCACCAGACCACTTTTTTTTATCATCAGCTTCACCATAACAAACCGACGAAGTAAAACAAAACATTGAGCAGCATTGGCCTCGATGCAGTCCCTCGGCATCGAGCTTCTGCCCCCAGCGGCGAATCTTCTTTGTTCAACAGTTTTGTCTCTTGTGATTGTTCGTACCCTTTGTGGGGGATCGGCCGAGATTCGGGTGAAAATAGAAAAAGGCATTTAATACTGACTTTAAAACGACATACATATTGGCAGGAAATAAAGGAATGAAAAATAACGTAAAGTACCGAAAATTTAACAAGTGGCCTCCAAGCATACGTAATTAATTCGATGGCTGAGCAAGCATCTCTGGGGCTGTTTCTAAGAGAAGACACTCCCAAAGAAACACATTTCATCAATTTAGAACTTTACTCTAAGATTCCTAGACGTTACTTGTCAAATATGTTTCCTCCCGTGTGCGCAACGAGGCACGAATAAGCAAGAATGAACAGTAGTAGAGGGGATGTAACGGTCATTTTTGTTGTTCTGGTCGACATCGTCTATTAACAAATGCATGCACCCACGGGCCAAGGCTCACGGTGGAAACTGCACAAAATTACTTTTATGAGTCTGCTAACTTGATGAAGGGCCGGTGGGTGCGCGAACCACTCCGGTACCTCGTAGCCTTTCTTTATTTTCTTCAAAACGAACTTGGGAATAAAAACACAGTCTAGCAGAAAACCCAAAGCCCTACAACAAGTGAAGCTAACTTCGACACATGCATTTGAATTTCAGGCAAGTAAATGCAATAATCTAGTAAGGATATACGGTATAGTTGTGTTTCTCGAGCTCAATTCGCATTGATGGGGTGAGAACATTTTTTAGGTTACATTCCACGCCTGCTTTTGCCAAAACTATGTTTGAGGAAATATGCTTTCTTCGGTCGTAGTTGACAAATTGCCGCTTCGGTCTGGTAGCTGAAACAGTTGATCACTGTTTCATGTATTGATGCCATGTTTTTCTATGACATTCTCTCAAGAATTATCAATAAATAGTTATACCACCACAAACGTTTCATTTTTTGTCGTTTAGAAATCTAGGTGACCACTCCTCCCCTGCCCCCGTCCTCTGAACACGTTTATTTTACTCGGCCTGTATAGCCTTTGGCGCAGTAAAACGTGTGCCAGGGATGCTGAAACACTAGGAAGCTCTCAGTGGTTCTTTGCAAAATCTCGTGCTTATGTTTTGAGCTACGTAGGAGCATTTGCGCTTGGTAATTTATGCAAGGTTTTGTGAAGCAAGCCGACTCTGAAAGACATGGTGTCTACGCATGTATTTCGGAGGATCCTAGAGGCAATACTCTAGTAGACGAGGACGACATTGTGCCGATTCCATAGCAGAGGCTGTTCTTGAGAGAGCGGCTATACAAGCTGTGACCACGTGCTATGGTTGCAATAAATAAATTCAGAGGCGGAGAAATCAGTGAACTCTGATTTGTTTTAAGTATCGCCTGTGGTCTGCTTCACAACCTAGCGGCACCTAAGCGGAACCTGCGGGGTTGCTCTTCCGACTGGCCTCTGTTCATCCACTCGACACTCAACTCTTAAAGTTCGACGTCAACTTGAACGTTTCTTCACTTGACACTGATTCTCATAACTCGCTGGTAGGCGTGGCGTGGACACCACAGGAGGCACAAGGGAACGAAGACAGTTTTTTATTTTTTCCTTGCCGAACCATGCAAATAGCAGTGTGAATTTCTTGCATTGAATGATCAGTGCCATAAAATGTGATCTTGCTGTGAGATCTCAGCAAAATCGAAGCATCTGTACATGTAAAATTTAAAATATTTGAAATCTCGTATTAGGTTTTCACCAAGGCTTTGCATTGCGGCATGAATCCGGAAGACCTTCGTTGTTCCTTCAAAGCAACCTGTTGTGCGGTTAAGCTAGGCAGTGAGCAAACGACGCTCTGGCGCATCAGTTTATGTTCCATCTGCTAAACTTTGCTTGAGATTGAGCAGACAATGCTCGGACGCATCAATATTATACGTCATCTGCCGTAGTCTGCTCGAGATTGAGCAAGCACTGACGCATCAGTTTTATATGCTGTCTGCTAGGCCCCGCTTGAGATGAAGCCGACAACACTATGACCCATCAATCTCCTGTGTCATCAGCTACACTCTGCTCTAGATTGAACAGACAATGCTCTGGCGGATAAATTTTATATGCCATCTACCATAATCTGCGTTAGATTGAGCAGAGAATGCTATGATGCATCAACTGTACATTTTATTCAATAGGGTCTTCTCGGTACCGACCAGACAACTGTATGAGTCACTCTGAAGCATCAGTCTATTTTGCTGTTTGCGAAACACTCAGAAGATGGCGCTGTGACGCTGCTATGTACATAGGAATGCCGGGAAGTGGAGGCTTTCGGTTGGGACCTTATTCGGAGAACCAATGCACACAGAAGACGCGTTTGTAAAAATTGTTCAGCCTGTCACATTTACCTATTCCGTATAATGCAACAGCTTGTAGGGCATTGCTATTGCAAGACATTCAAAGGGTTTGTTATTGAAGCATAATTAGTCTCAACGTAGTTTTGAGTTAGTACCTAAAGATTTTAAAAGCGTCACTAGTTAGCAAATAAATTTGGAGAAATTACTAGTGTGTGTGCACTACTTCTTCGTGAGACTCACACGTTCGTTATGTTCGTTTACTTCTGATATACAGAAGCAAACCATTATTCAAGATGTATTCAAGTCACAGCGTCCGCCGGAAAACTTCCATGAATGGTGGCGTCAGGTTTCCTTATAGGTAGTACTGTAGCAATTCCCTCCCGTCTTGATCCGGTAGCTCCTCGACGTGGAACTTTAACTTTCTTGGACAACAGCCCGCTTTTCAACATCTGTAAGCTCGTGTCTCTCCCAGTCTTAATACAGCGGATACTCAACAGTCACCAATCTCATACCACCTTTAAATTGCCGGTTATAGGTAATATTGTTGCACGAATACAGCTAACATTGCAGTAACGAACGAATAAAAATAAAATTTTATTTTGATTTAAATAAATTCTTATTTTGGCCTAATTTTGATTTTGACCTAAGTTGGCGCATCTCGCCAACTTCGGTCGCTTACGATTTGCAGCTGTGTTTATGGGCAAAATGGGAGCAATTGTCAGCATTCGTACGCACCGACGCGCCGCGAATATCGTTTGCGGAGGCCACGCGCGGATTTTCCGGCAGCGCACTAGGTAGCGCAGCGTTCACAGAAGCCGCTAGGGAGGATCCCAACTGCCGCACGACGCGTTTCTCAGCGCATGCGCCGAGGCGCCATGCATTTCGGAGTCCCCGCGCAGGCTTTGCGGCGCTGCTGCTAGATGGCGCTAGAGTGTTCGCAGGGAAGCCGGAAGGATGACGCCTCTACGCCAGGCGTTTCGACTGGGTCAATACATTGTGTCTCTATACAGCTTCAGTGCTAATCGCATCCCCGTGGACAGTCATCGTGAACTGGCCTTCTGCCTAATACTTTAAATTTCATTTTAAAGGTAAAGTTCGGTCGTTGTTAAATCGCCCGTTGCTGGTATGTGCCGCAGTCTAGGAATCGTCGTCGTTGTTATCAGCCGCATTCGAATGGCGCCGCATAGGAGGGGCGCGGGTGCGTATCTTTAGGCCTACGAAAGAAGAAGTGCCCGAGCCGTGCGCGTGGCACTGCGAAGCCTGCTCTTCCGCGTAGCGTTGAAGACTACAGTTAGTCGGGTCATCTGCGCATCGTGGGCCCTCCGCGAGACGGTCGTTTGAAACGCGCACTGAGCCAGGTTGCCACCATGACGGTCTGGGACGATGACGCGTTCCACAACGTCCTCTCCTTCGCGCTGTTCACCATCTGCGTCGCACTGGTCGCCGTGCTCGTGTGGGTGCTGCTGCGCCGGTTGCGTCGGGACCGACAGATGCGTGACCAGGAGACCATGACGGTCGAGCCGAGCGCCAAGCCGGGCAGCATGGCCGACTCGGTGTCGGGCACGGGCGCCAGCCACAAGGGAAGCGTGCTGCAGGTACCCGGCGCGGACGCGCATGACGCCATCAAGGGCCACAAGGGGTCGAGCGTCGGGGAAGGGCCGCGGCTGGCCGATTCCCAAGCGCCGACCACGACTGTAAGTCAGACTGCGCGAACGCGTTTGCGAAGCCCTTAATGACAAATACAGTGCCACCTAGTTCTCTTGTGACAAAGAAATGGAAAGTAAAGCTTTTTTAAATATTTAACGTTATCTTAGAGTTCGCGTGCTGCGCATTCCGATGCATTCACTCTGCATGCCCACAAGAAACACTATAATTTTCAATACCGTTCCCTTCGCACGCTTTTGTTCAGAGCTATTGTGCTGACACACGAGCTACATTAGTGCCATTGCAGTCAGCGCTGCCATGTTGTCCCGGGTGCGACGGCGCTTGCGCGCCTTGCCCGCCGTGCCTTTCAGATCACGTGGCCTGGAGCCGGTAACGTGGGGTACCGGGGCGTAGTGGGGACATGCAAGAGCGGGCCGAGAAGGCTGGTGGCTTCGTGCGGGCTGCGTTGCCGCGCGCCCAGTGTTGCAGGTCGGGGTCTTACAAAGTTTTGGAGGCGCGACATAGTTGAGGATGGGAAGGGAGCCGCAATACGTAACGTCCGCGTTGCGACATGAACGCATGCCTCCCCGGTGCCGAAACCTTTGATCTCTCCAGCGTTATGAGCGCAAGTGTTCGCAGTCCTTGAGTGAACTCTGTTCACGTGTTGTTTAGAACGTGTCACACCACGCTTATTTAGTTAGCAAGCGAACAAACGTTTTCTGTAATCTATACGGCTCATAAAATTCCGAGACTCACTTCCTGTATATCCCAACTCTCAGAAAAGTCGTTATAGAAGTTTTCTTGAATCCACTGAGTTTTATAGACTTCAATCGACTTTCTGTTGAAGTGCGATAGTGCAATACATGATATTTTGTCAGAAAATACTTTGCTATTGATGTCACTTCTTCGCCGTTTTGGTGAAACAACGCCAATTTCATGTGTTATATACAATCTTTGCAATAAATAATAATTTCCTCTAAATAATGCCAATATGAGCCTTCAAGTTACGTAGTCTTTGTTGTTTTTTACGCTGAATCGCACCGCTTGCACATGTTCATGCAGGTGTCAAAATGTGCACTTTACTAAATGCTACTGTTTTTAGAGTTCGGATACACGAAATCACGAAAGGTACCTAAATGCGGCGCGAGCAGGTGCACATCCACGAACAAACTGCCAATGCTGTCTCTGCTCTTAGACTGTAGTACAAGGTTGAAAACCCGAAAACGTCAGTCGATAAGTCATATAAGTATTTCAAAAGTTGCCCGATCTTCTTGCCTTTGCTCGATCGCGTTTTGGCTTGTTGCGAGTTCTTTAATGTGACTGCGACTACGGCAGGCTGTGGAATGAACACCTTCCTACTCGACTAACTAGCATGCAACGTTGCAATGGCACCCAGTGAGAGCAGTACGACTCAATACGCATAATGGATGTCCGAGATCTTCAATCTGAAGCAGCACGCCACACCGACGATTTCAGAGGTGATTTCGCCACCAGGTTTACCAATATGTGCAGGTCCTTGCAAGCTATGGAATGAGCTTTGTGGTAAAATGTCCACTTCAGCGTATTCAAGCTAGCGTTGCAATGCTGGTAAACGCGAGCTTTTTTTTTCTTTTTTTTTCCTTTGAGTATGATTTAATACACGCAGCCATACTCCTCAAAACGTGAGTAATCATGAAATAGATAGGCATTCGTTGTAAAAACGTTTCAGCAGAGCCTTTTAAGCTAAAGCAACGCTTACGTTCAATACGGAAAATTAAACCAATCAGGCGATGCAATTTCAGTGCACTGTTAAGCGAAAACCTTTAGCTTCAGCGCATCCGAGTGTCACTGCCCTTTCGATCATTTTAGTTCCCAATGAACATGCGAGACGTAAAACCCATCTGCGCCTTGATAAACAGTTGACGAACAAGGAAGCCACAGCCTGCAGGTACAATTGCCACAAGAAGACTTCAGTACCTCATGGCTTGGCGAATGCAAGTCCCCTTGTCAAGCCATTGGCTGCAAGCTGTATCTTCGCTAGTTCGCTCACTCCTGATCACTTCAACCAGCAATGTTCCCGTGACGCATTGTATGTGTTCCAATACTTGCCGCAGATGGCTAAACAGACAGCTCAGCGAATATCAGCTATGCTGAGTTTGGTTGCAGTTATGACGAAGCCAGCAAAAGAGCCGGCTTCATGAGAACAGCAGTGAAGTACAATGTGATGTAGCTTACCTTAGCTGTCACAAAAGATGGCGACTGAGCATAATGCTTGGACACTCGTAAAGAAAGTCGTCTGCGCACAGGAAAACGTAGCCAGGATTAAGTGTTTAATGCCAGGTACACTGCTTGTTTTCATAATTTTTTTCGCAGGAGAAGGACTAAGACACAATGATATGTGCTTTTCTTAGCTTTTTTTTCTTCTCGAAGCGAGGAAGCATCAAGTGGCAGAGACGTTTTCCCAATGTTCTCCATTACATGGGCACGAAGTTGTCTTCTTATAGCCGTCAAATAATATTTTATTCTGTGCTGGCCAAAATTGGAGCACATGCTTTGTCTTGAAGATCTGCATCGCGTATTGCATGCCGCACTCTAAAGGAATCGGTGTAAAGCCAAGCTGACCCGGTCTTGCAATTTCTTCCACAACATGTCGATACACTTTACTCAAGCACATATACTGCCTTAGTTAATGCTACCATGTGCAATTAAATGCAACAATGATGCGTTAATTTGACGCGCGCGACTAACGTAACACGGCATAAGATTCGGTAACATCTTGAACTCGCAAAGAAACTGACATGAGTGCCACTTGTGAATCAGCAGTCGCGACTAGTTGTCTGTTGTGGCAATCCCGTAGATCGAAAGCGTTTCCTGCCACCCAAATATGCACGAATCTTTGCCGAAAATATTTCAATATGTTTCTATAGCACCCTGCTCTCAAATAAACACAGGCATATTCCTTTCTTCAAGATACTCACCGGACAACTGCCACCAACGTCAGCGCATATGCATAGTTTGAAGAATACCACGTAGTTCACAGTTGCTGAACTTTACGGCTTGTCCTTGTTACTGATTGTGCACTTTGTTGAGTTTGCCTTTCTTTTCGTAATGTTAAGGCTTAATGTCCTGTATACGACACGTCTTCGCAGGTATTGTTAAATCACTCTTGAAAACAAAACGTTTAGGTTAGAAATTGTCACGCCATTCACTTATAATCAGCCTTTTCAAGACAAGGGTGTGGGTGTCAGATCAACAAGCGCAGCCTACTTTATGCAGTTTTGACCCGTCGAATTTGGGCGCATCTCGTTTTGACAGTGTATATATACCTCAGAAAATCATTGTTCATTCTAAACCCGCTTTCGTGCAAAGGAGCCTGCACAGTTAGAAGGCCCACAAGTGGACAAAAGCTGAAGTCGAATTCCCGTGCCCTGTGTGCCGAGCGCTTCAAGAGCGGCGCGAGAGAAATCGTAAGCAATGTTAAAATTCCATTCAACGGTATTCTAACCGTTATCGTGCTACCGAATTTGTGTTTCTCGAAGGCTGCCACAGAAACCGACCTGTCCTCACCACCAGGCGGGGCGGAACGAAACCACAAAGCCAAATCCGAATCCAAGGAGCAGTCGGCCGCGCCTTGTGCATCTTCACCCGGCGATTCCAGGTAACTTCTTGTATGACCCTGCACATTTCGCGTTGTAGCACACGATGCCGTATCTTTGCACGGCACTATAATCTCAGACTACTTTCTGTTCTATTTTGAACTTCTTGCAGCGCCAAACAATCACGGACAAGGCAAGAAGGCGGCACAACCTCGCACTGAACTTTCAACTAGGTTTTAGTGCGACAGTGTTAAGGGCCCCGTGTCGCCGAAAATCCGCTGTCGCGTCGGCGGCGTTGTCTGTTACAGAAAATTTACGTATATATTTAGGTATATGTATATGCCAAGCCTTGCTATAGAACACGCGATATATTCGGGTTATATTTCGACATTTCCATCCCTAAAGTTGCTCTTACATTCCTCCACCGATGTTGAGTAGCACACCTTTCTTTCCAATTCTACGCCCTCTCTGCTAACGCACACTCGGTCGTTGCCTCATCCACGCGACTTTACCGTGTCTCCTTTAGATAGAACCGCAACTGCATATAGTGTGCCGAGGAGAGCATACGTGGCCTTGAAAAAGACGAGTTCACTTGTCGAAATGTTGGCTCCAGCTTTTACCTAGTTCTCGTTTCGCTCATTCTCATCAAGGTTATTCCTCGAAATTTTGAAAGTGACAGCTCACAAACAAATGTCGTAAAAGAAAACATCGACAGCGCATGCTTTTATGTAAATCTTTTCAGACTTAAAAGTGCGAAACTAACAAAAACCAGAAAACAATGTTGTGTTTTTGGCACGCCTGTGTACAACCTCCGGGATCGGCCCACGCAAGAGGCCGTGTTTCTGCCAGAAAGCACGCCTTCATGCATAGCTTTCACCGCGAGCGTTTCCCAGTAAACCTTAGGGTTACATAAGCTGCAGTTGGCCGAAAGCGTGAGGAGCAGCCAGGGGTCTCTGAATGTTATCGCGTTCCACACTCAAAGGCAACGCTTAAGCGCCCTCCAATCTTTTTTTTTTTTGCAAGTACATGATATACTAGATTCTTTTTTGAAAAATTGACATAATTATAGGAAGCTGCCTTTGGCAGACAGTACAATAATTATCCTTGAACAGGATTGCTACAAAAGGCAGGCATTACTTGCACAATAAATGGAAATGCATAAATAAATTAAGAAAAATCCCTAATCAAAGTTTTCAGCCCTTCTTTAAGGCACACATTAAAATTTACGAACTGCAGCCGTTGTGTTTCCAAGGCATATTCACTTGCAACTAATTTTGAGATTGGCACCGCTTTCAAGATGTACATCCTAAAACTATCTGTAAAAATGCAATGTTGTCCCGCTTACTTTTTAAACAAAACACCGTTTATGCCCTGAAGCTCAAATGTAACTGGACTGCCAATGCATCTCATCGCAGACTATGGGGAATGAATATCTCGCAACGTGTTTCATGCCGAAAATTCGTTTCAAGTGGATACACCTTCCGAACTCGCCGGCTACAATTCGTAAATTGCCCTATATGCCGTAATTTAATTAGTTAAAAAGGCTCATGCATTTCAATTTCTGGTGCAGGTAATTTCGGCCTCTTTGTTTAATCCAGCTCAGGGACCAGCATTGCGCATCTGCCACAGGCGATTTTTGTAAAGATTCTGTATAGTCCCAAAAAAAACACCCAGTATATATCGGATATAGATGAGCAACCTCAGTTCAGCAGCCGTGCGCGCCACCTTCTTGGTTCGTCTGCCCTTTCTTTGCGCTGCAAAACGTTCAAAATTATCAAAGTCAACTAACCCACAGTCCCGTCTTCCCGACGGTTTCTGTGTCAGCCAAGGTGACTCTGCAGGAGAAGATTCTCTGCATGCCGTACTGTACCATGTAGCCCGGCACTGTTTGACAGCCGTTTATTGCCTCGTAGATTCCTACAAAACAAATGGGGCAATTTCACGCGAACTGCCAGGCATTGAAAGCAATAGCAAGGTCGGGCGCTGCCTTGAACCTCTTCAGACGGTGTTGACTACGTCGCCGCGAAATGTTGGCATGACGCAGCTTGCGGACCAACTATTGTTACGCCGCGGAAACAAGCGCCTTGGAAGCTATTATGGTCTTAACTACACGTACGCCTGCCGGCGCGCGAAAGCCCGCGCCAGTGCCCCTTGCGTCAGCCGCGCCTCGCGAGGAATGGCGGTTTGAACGTACAAGAGACGCGCGCCAGCAGCGCCCGCTCATATGGCTCATCCTAGTTGTTTTGACAGGCATCGTTTTCATTTCATTTATTATACCCCGAAGGCCTGTCAAGGCTCTACAGAGGGGAGTGGATTACAGCTAATATCAGAAGTATTACATGAGAAGAAAACACGACATAAAACGTACAATTTGACAAATAATTCGGTACGAATGCAACGAGTAGGGGAAAGAAGAAGCTATTACAAAAAAGTACAAGATATACAAGCACATGAAACCACATTCTAGAAAGCAATGTTGTCTAAGGCATCACGAAGCAAGGAACTATCGCGGAGGGATACAATGTTTGCGCGAAGGTGGTTCCACTCTAGCGACGTCCGAGGTACGAATGAATGGGAAAATCCATTTGTGCTGCAAGAAGGGACTTGAACCTTGTAAGGATGTTCGATGCGACGGGATGCATAGCGTGAAGAATGAATGAATGCTTCACGCAACGTTGTTTGGTGAAAAATATTGCGAAATAATAATGAACAGGAAATTTTATGCCGAACTGGGAGAGATGGAAGAGAAAGCCTAGTTTTCCTGGCTGTTAGCTGGCAGTTCTGTTTTAAACTGAAGAAAAAAATGAGAAGTGTTATTCTGAACTAATTCTAATGTGTTAATTAACTTCATCTGCCATGGAGCAACAAATGGCAGATGAGGTTAAATTTTAGCAAAACTGTCTCGATGTAATTCACTAACAAGAAAAATCCTTTTCGTTTTTCGTACACTAACAACACACATCAACTAACGCGCATAAACGAGTTTAAGTACCTAGGTGTAACATTCTGTTCAAACTTGAATTGGTCTAGGCATATAGATTTAACTTGCTCCAAGGCACTCAGGAAACTCGGGTTCTTAAAACGTACATTAAAAGATGCAACCAAAAACTGTAAGCTGACGGCGTACAAATCTTTAGTAAGGCCTGTACTTGAATATGCCTCGGCGGTCTGGTCGCCTCACTCCGCCAAAGATATTATTAAACTTGAAAATGTGCAGAAAAAAGCAATAAGATTTATATATAAGCGTCACGACCGTCACTTCTCTCCCACAGTTCACGCCCGCACGTTATCACTTGACACACTTGAACACAGACGAACATGTGATCGCATTATCCTACTTCACAGGATTATCAACAAGCGTATTTATGTTGACGCCCCCTTCTCTTTCGCCAGTTCTTCAGCACGTGTCACGCGCTCTTCCAACCCGCTTAACATCGTGCCGTTTATGCCGCTTTTAGATAGCTACAAATTTTCATTTTTTTTCCTTTCACAGTTGAATTGTGGAACGACTTAGATGGCACGTTACGTGAAATGTCTGTTGATAATTTTGTGCGAGAATTGCCAAATCATGTATCTTTTTCATGACACTGTACTGTTTCCTCGTAAAGCATTACACTCGCATTTGTAATCATGCACTTTCCTAATATTGTTTATGTATAATCTTCTGTACCACTCCTGCAATGTCCGAATTCATGGGATAGCAGTATTTGTAAATAAAATAAATAAATGTTATTAGGGTCCAAGACTGATGTAGCATATTCTAATTTCGGGCGCATTAATGTTTTATAAAGCAACCATTCCAAAGACCATGGAGCCATAAAAGAAGTTTCACCTTAATTAATGAAGAGCGCGATTAGCATTGTTCACTATATTACTAATCTATGTTGCCCAAATAAGGTTGAATGTGACATGAATTCCTAATTACTTGTAAGCGTTTAGCTGTTCTGAAGGAAGGTTATTTAAATAGCATACCTGAGAGGAATTAGGTGTCCTAGATACATGCATAGCTTTACACTTGTTAACATTTAATTCTATTAGCCATATATTGCGCCAGGTAGATATTATAGCTAGGTCACATTGAAGACGGTTAGTATTACAATCTGTAGTATTACCTATAAAGATAAGACAATCATCAGCAAAGAGATGAATGTTAGAAGTTACTTGAAAAGTAAGGTCGGTAATATATATTAAGAACAACAAAGGGCCGAGAACTGATCGTTAGGGCACTCCGCAGGCAACAAAGCACATCGGTGAATTGTAGCCGTTAGTAGTAACGTCTTGTGACCGATTAAAAATAAAACATTTGATCCATTCGAAAAGATTAGCATCATGCAATATTTATATGGGTTTTTTTGTGGATGACATTTTGTGACAGACTTAATCGAATGCTTTAGAGAAGTCTCAAAAATTTCAGTCAGCGCATGATGAAGATTCAAGAATTCGATGCAATTGATCACTGAAAGATACGAGTTGAGTCTCACATGAGTATGATTTCTTAAAGCTATCTTGTGTAGTTAAAAAAAAATACGTTATCTTCAAGAAAATCAAAAAGGTTTTGAATACGATGTGTTGTAGCAGTTTGCAGCAAGTACTGGTAAGTGAGATGTAGTGATAGTTGAGAAGTTGTTGTTACCAGATTTGTGGAGCGGAACCACCTTCCTAGCCTTCCAATGAAGAGGTACAGAATCGGTGTTGAGTGACTGTTGAAGAATTTTGGTTAGTATAATGAAGCTGTTAGCAGAAGTGTTTTTTTAAGAACTTAGTGTTAATTGAGTTGAAGCCAGGTGAAGAATTCTAGTCGAGTTTATCAATAATTTTACCAACACCGGATGTATCGTGTATCAGTAGGAACATGGCTGAATAATCATAGTTACGTAACTCAGGAAGTTGAGTTATTTTGTACTCTGTTATTGACAGTGCTTTGAAATGCTGAATTATTGATAAACAAGACTGTTTTATTTCATGAGTCGTTATATCAGCTCAAAACGTAAAGACTCACATTTTCGCATGACATAAATCTGCCGGACTGGGTGTTGATTGTGCCTCGCCGTACATCCGTAGCCACACGAATGACAATGTCAGGAAGCCAAGCACCGATATCTATCTGGAGCTGCCGGGCTGGCGCCGCGCTAGGACGCGTATCATCTGTCCCGCATCTTAAAAATTATGGGGTTTTACGTGCCAAAACCACTTTCTGATTATGAGGCACGCCTTAGTGGAGGACTCCGGAAATTTTGACCACTGGGGGTTCTTTAACGTGCACCTAAATCTAAGTACACGGGTGTTTTCGCATTTCGCCCCCATCGAAATGTGGCCGCCGTGGCCGGGATTCGATCCCGCGACCTCGTGCTCAGCATGTCCCGCATCTTCTGCGCATGCGTAGATGCGCCGGCGCGAGCTTCCCGCGCGCCGGCAGGCGTGGCTGCAGTTTGGTCTTTTCAGTTTGTACGTGGGCCTTCTCAAGCATACGTGTGCTTTGGCAGAGCTTTGCTTGCATCGCCAATACCGGGACGGCGCTGCCGCTCCAGCGGTGCTTCGAATGCATGTTCATAGAATTGCTAACTCTAGTCTCTACGCGAGCAACAAGTATGCCGTCTCAATCACCATGGGAATGATTTGCACTGCATGGCCTTACCTGAAATCCGCCTTTTGGTCTTCAGACAACTTTATGGCTTTGATAATTAGTCATTTCCAAAACCAAATATGGCTCAATAAGTGCCCCAACGCGCAATGACTATGCATGTGGCCGGAGGGGGCTAGTTGACCTTCTGTACTTGTAAAACTACGAGCGCTTGAAAATTCACAACGATAGAGCCCAATACTTAACGTCAAAAGAACGTTTAAAGCCACAAGCGCGAAGATCATGCACAAACCATCATTTGTTTGGCACCGGAACGATGGCGAGAGCTGGTATTCGCTGTAGTAAATTTTTTGTAGGAAACAGTTTTGAGTCGCATTCGTGTAGCAGGGTAGGTTGCCACGCGCGAGTGTTTCACTTTTGCCAGAAAGCCGGAGAACAAACCACCAGTCATATATAAATTGAATACCTAGCTAAGAGAGGGAGGGAGAGGGGGTTGCGCCTGTAACTAATGTAGCAAGTAAGGTGTTAGCTTCATATTGCCCAGGTGACACTGATGCGAATTAGAGACTATATTCCGTAGCGCTGCAAACCTTGCTCTTCGCCTCCGTAGCTTTCCCTTCGCTGCCACGGAAAATTTTTCTTCGAGTACATAGTAAATATCTGCCTCATCGAGTCCGCGCCACCACGACAATTCGAACGCTTGACAATCTTTCATGCGGTGCCGCAAAACAAAAGCAGAACTTTTCATGAATATAGCAGTTCTTGTTAGTCTTGGTAATGGTACACAACACGATGACGCGTAAAAGTGGGCCACGACACCGGCGTCTGCGTCGTCGTCGATTCTTACGTGTCCTGTCTTGTGCCATTTCTGCCAAGAACTTCTCCCTCTCAACGAAGTTAGAACAGAAGTGGCTCGTTTGCATGCAGGCAGACGAGCGTTCTCACGGGCAAGTCCAAGAAGCAACGCCACTCCGAGACGAAAAAGTCGCCGGAGAACGACAAGGCTGAGAAAGAGGACGGCAAGGGAGGGAGGAGCAGCGCCGCCTCAAAGACCGGCTCGAAAGCTGGCTCGAAAGCCGGCTCGAAGCCGTCGTCGAGGCGTGGCTCGGTGCAGCACTCGCAAGCGTCGGCCAGCGGCAAAGCGGTGGACAAGAGCGCGTCGGTGCCCGCGGTTGCTGCGCTCTTGATCCGGCGGCCGTCCAGCAGCTCCAAAAGCTCGCAGCGCTCGAACCGCTCGACGCGCTACGTGCACGAAACGCCCAAGGTGATTGATCAATTGCGTTTGATTGATTGATTGATTGATTGATTGATTGATTGATTGATTGATTGATTGATTGATTGATTGATTGATTGATTGATTGATTGATTCGTTGATTCATTCATTCATTGATTCATTCATTCATTCTTTCATTCACTTCGTTCATCGAAATATTGACTATGCTCAAAATGTGCTATTTCGGCTTTGACAAAAGTCCATGTTTTATTAGGAAAAACAACAGACTGGTAGATGAATTGATTCATCCATTCATTGATCATTGATTGGCTGAGCCTTATGGTATATCTCTCTTGGCGATGAAAAAAGTCGCTTCTCTACGAGAAAATGGAAAGAGTAATTGATTATCATAACGGGTGATTGATTCATCGGTCTCTTTTCATTTATTGCTTAATTGGATTGTTATTTGATTGACTGGGATTCTAATGTGCTGACTTGGCCGTGAGAAAAATTAGCTCTGTATGAGAAAGGAGGGCAGCGCCTGTCTGTTCCCGTCCTTTTTTTATCTGTTCTTGCTCTAGCGTCGTCTGTTGCCAATTAATGATGAATACTCGCAAGTAGCCTAAGCGTCTGCTTGACTGGACAATGTTTCAGTGCATCGCTTGCACATAACACTCACGAAAGACTCTTTAGACAGTAGCATCGATAGTCTAGTCATTCGTCTAAAATTTTAAGAGATTGTTTATAGGCATACACATGTACTGGCTTATGGAATCCATTGACCGAAGACTTTGCAACCTTGGCCGACTTCGGTCTGCAAACAGCCTATAGATTACGAGTCGACGACAAGAAATATATTTATATATACCACATGTCTCACATATACTGCAGAAACATACTAAACACCCTATCGATTACAGGCTGCTGTCACAGGGCAACAATTCTGGCACTGTGTGCTATTCGTGATGTTCGTCAAACTCTGCCATGTTAATCAAATTCTGTTACGCGGCAATTTATTCCAATCACAGAAGCCGTAGCAGTCTTCTGGCCCAACCAGGACCGACCGGGTTTTACATTCGACTATATTGGGCAAGGCTGGAACTCACTGACTCAGGAAATTTTCGCAGCTGAGAATTTTCCTACGACACTGGAAAATTACCTGTTTGGTGTTTAGTGTTCAAACGTATTGTACTCTTATTGTTGTTGTTTCACAGACAGGCTGTTCCTTTTAGCGCATTGATTAATGTTTAAAGCAACGAATGCAAGTTTTCTTGTTCTTGCTGCTACGGTTTACTTTATGTTTCTTTTGCCCCTCCAGCTTGGACCAAAATGTTGGTCCGCGGTATTGTTAAATAAATAAATAAATATGGCTGAATTCAACAATGTGCGGAATGGCATCCACGGCTTCGTAAAGATAAGCTCACTGTTCCCCCCCTTCTCTTTCTGGACAGGTTCCGCCGCCCCTGGACATCTTCTCCAGGGAGCACTCGTCGATGGCCGAGTCACCGCCATCCAACCCAATCCAAAGCCCGCCGAAGGCTGCCGCGGCAGCGGCCGAGCCCGCCAAGTCTCCCGAGGCGCCTCAAGGCTCTTCCAAGGCGGAAGCGCCCGAGAAACCTCCCACGGAGGCCGCGACTGAGGGCCACTGAACGCCGCCGTCAATCTCGTTCTCGCTCATTCGAGCGGCTATTTCATAACACGCGTTTTGTGCAATTAAAGCGCGTGATTTTTACCTTACCTTATCTTTGTAACACTGCAAATAATAGCGGGACATTAGCATCTTTGGTAATGCGCGCTATTATATATATATATATATATATATATATATATATATATATATATATATATATATATATATTCTAAAGGTGTTTATTTGGCAGAGCTCGGGAGCAGCGCAACGTCGACGGGCAGGGCAGTCACAGCTTCCAAGCACGAGAGCCGTTGCTGAGCAGGAGCGCTCGACCCACTAGCGTTTAGAGCCAGTAGCGCTGAACCCACTAGCGTCTCTTCTACAATCTCTTCGCTACAACCACCCCCCGGGAGCGAGAAGGGAGCCGTCCGGCGACCTAAGAGCTCGTCACTATGAGCGGGTCGTAGTAAGGCTTTAAACGGTCGACATGGACAATGTCTCGTCCACGGCGGCGCATGTCTTCAGATGGCTCAACTGGTTCGATGACATAGTTTACAGGAGATGCGCGTTCGAGAACACGATAAGGGCCTTCATACTTAGGGACCAGTTTTGATGAGAGGCCATGAGCAGTTAAAGGGACTGAGAGCCACACGAGCGCTCCCGGATCGAAGGTGACCGTGGCAGTGGCGTCACCGCGAGTGCTCCTCCGGCGCTCTTGATCATCGGAAGTAAAGGCCCGTGCGAGGTCGCGGCACTCTTCTGCATGTCGGACCGTGTCAGAAATAGGGACGTACTCGGATGCATCGGGCCGGTACGGAAGAATGGTGTCGATGGTGTGCGAAGGGTGTCGACCATACAGCAAGAAATAGGGGGAAAATCCAGTGGTGCTCTGCGTAGCGGTATTATACGCGTAGGTGACGAATGGCAGAATGGCGTCCCAGTTCGTGTGGTCGGAGGCAACGTACATTGAAAGCATGTCGCCGAGCGTACGGTTGAAGCGTTCTGTGAGGCCATTCGTTTGAGGGTGGTACGCCGTAGTCGTACGATGAACAACGTGGCACTCTGAGAATCGCTTCAACTACCTCCGACAGGAAGACGCGTCCGCGATCGCTGAGCAATTCTTGGGGTGGACCATGCCGCAGGATGAATCGGCGAAGCAGGAATGATGCAACATCGCGCGCTGTAGCTGCTGGGAGAGCGGCGGTTTCAGCGTATCGGGTAAGGTGATCTACTGCCACAATGGCCCAGCGGTTACCAGCCGACGTCAGGGGAAGTGGTCCATACAAATCGATGCCAACGCGCCCGAACGGTTGGGTAGGGCAGGGTAGAGGCTGCAGGCCAGCTGGCGAGAGGTGGGGTGGAGATTTTCGGCGCTGGCAGTCGGGGCATGAACGAACAAACTTTTGAATGTAGTTGTACATTCCTCGCCAGTAGTAGCGTCGTCGGAGGCGCTGGTAGGTTTTGAAAAGTCCCGAATGCGCACACTGTGGATCAGAGTGGAACGATGCGCAGATTTCAGAACGCAGGGTTCGAGGTACAACTAATAACCACTGGCGGCCGTCAGAGGTGTAATTGCGTCGATGAAGCAGGTCGTCGCGAATGGCGAAATGGCGAGCTTGACGGCGCAGTGCACGAGTGGTTGGCTGCGATGACGGATCAGCAAGGCAGTCTATGATGGAGGCAATCCAGGGGTCCTTGCGCTGCTCAGAAGCGATGGTCCCAATGTCGACGGAAGAGACGTCAAGCTGGGATATTGCGCAGCAGGCATTGTCGTCTGGCAAGGGAGAACGTGAGAGGGCGTCAGCATCAGCATGCTGGCGTCCGTTGCGGTACAGTACGCGGATATCGTAATCCTGTAAGCGAAGCGCCCAGCGGGCGAGACGGCCTGAGGGATCCTTCAATGACGACAGCCAGCATAGTGCATGGTGGTCCGTGACGACATCAAATTGGCGACCATACAAATAGGGCCGGAACTTGGTAAGCGCCCAGATGATCGCCAGACATTCTTTTTCCGTGACGGTGTAATTGGTCTCGGCTTTAGTAAGCATACGGCTGGCATATGCCACAACATATTCAGGAAACCCTTCTTTGCGCTGTGCTAAGACAGCGCCGAGGCCAACACCGCTGGCATCGGTGTGTACCTCAATAGGTGCCGTTGGATCGTAGTGGCGCAAAATGGGAGGAGACGTCAGCAAACGACGGAGCTTAGTGAACGCCTCGTCGCACTCGGACGACCACGAATGGAGAGGTCCGTTGCTGCCAAGGAGCTTCGTCAGGGGTGATATGACGGCGGCGAAATTGCGAATGAAGCGCCTGAAGTAGGAACACAAACCTACAAAACTGCGCAGTTCTTTGACGGACGTCGGTTTAGGAAATTCAGCTACGGCACGAAGTTTGGCTGGATCGGGAAGGATTCCATCCTTCGAGACGACATAACCTAGTATCATGAGCTGCCGCGCTGCAAATCGGCACTTCTTTAGGTTCAGTTGAAGGCCAGCGTTCGCTAAGCAAGTCAAAACATGCCGTAGGCGTTGAAGGTGCGTGGTGAAGTCAGAGGCAAAAACAACAACGTCGTCGAGATAACATAAGCACGTGTGCCACTTCAAACCGCGGAGGACTGTGTCCATCATGCGTTCAAAAGTTGCTGGCGCATTACAAAGTCCAAACGGCATGACGTTAAATTCGTATAAGCCGTCGGGTGTGACAAAGGCTGTCTTCGGCCTATCGACGTCAGCCATGGGTACTTGCCAATAGCCGGAGCGTAAATCTAGAGATGAAAAGAATTCTGCTCCTTGTAGGCTATCGATGGCGTCATCAATTCGAGGCAGCGGGTATACATCTTTGCGAGTGATCTTGTTCAGGCGGCGATAGTCTACACAGAACCGTACCGAGCCGTCTTTTTTCGTAACAAGGACGACAGGGGATGCCCATGGACTGTTCGAGGATCGGATCACTTCGCGGCGAAGCATATCGTCCACTTGCTCATTAATCACACGACGTTCCGTGGCCGAGACGCGATATGGTCGTTGCCGCAATGGCGGTTGGGAGCCAGTGTCAATATGGTGCGTGACAGCAGACGCCCGGCCCAAGGAAGGTTGCTCGACATCAAAAGAAGAACGAAATTCTTCTAAGATGCGCAGAAGCTGCGAACGCTGAGGTGGGGTGAGGCCATCGGCAATAGATGAATCGAACACACCTGTGGGCAAAGGGTCGGACGTCGCGAGAGAACCGAGCGTGTTGTAACAGGCGCAGGACGTGTCTTCGGGAACATCCGTAATTTGTACGGCGTCGATCACTTCCACGTGGCCAAGACATTCGCCTTGAAGCAGCACCACAGGGTATGAGAAGGGGTTATAGACAAAAATAGCTGTGGAGCCCTGTTTGACGTTCACAGTCGCAAAAGGCAGCAGCAGACGTTTTCGAGTGTAAAAGCGGCCTGATGGAGAAAGTAGTGCGATGGCGTCAGAGAGGCTGCTGCAATGCATTGATACAATCACTGACGAGTTGGGAGGAACGTTGGTGTCGTGTCTGACGACTAGTTTGTTTGCAAAAGAAGCATTATCGGCAAGCGTCATATCTGAGATCGGCGACAGTTCTAGTTCGGCCCGTGCGCAATGAATGACGGCATCGTGGCGGGCGAGAAAGTCCCACCCCAGGATAACTTCGTGGGAGCACGAGGAAATCACAATAAATTCGACGGCGTATACAACGTCCTCGATGAGAACACGAGCGGTGCACGCCGCAATAGGGTGAATACGCTGTGCGCCTGCTGTGCGGAGGGCGAATCCAGCAATGGGCGTCGTAACCTTTCGAAGGAAGCGACAAAGCTTTGCGTCCATAACTGATACAGCGGCTCCGGTATCCACGAGGGCATATGTGCGCACACCGTCAACTAACACGTCTATCACATTGGTCGGGCTACGTTGAGGACTTCCGCGTTTCGACGGCGTCGCAGCCCTTGCCTCATGGACTGCGACAATTAGTTTTCCTCATCCCGAGCTTCGGGACGAGGCCGCATCGGTGATGGGGAGCGTCGGCGTGGAGAAGTTGAGCGGCGGATGTTGGCGGACCGGCGGAATGGTGGTGACGCAGCCCGAGGTTCGTCGTCGTAATAAGGGCGCGGAGAACCCGCCATAGAACTTGGCCCATAAGGTGTAGCGCTAGGTGACTGCACGCGACTACAGTAGCGTGCGACGTGGCCTGCATAGCCGCACGCAAAACATATTGGTCGATTGTCCGCTGTACGCCACCGAGTCGTTGCGGCAGGTCCCATCCATGTGGAAGGACGCGTTGGACGTGGCGCCTGGTGAAGTGATTGCATAGCAGGCTGTTGTCGGGGCATAGCGAGGACTTCGGCGTACGTGAGAGGTCCCCGTTGAGGGAGTTGTTGAGGCTGGGTGACGACTTCCGCGTAGCTGAGTGGCACAGCCGTCGGGATCTGTTGGGGCCTGGCCATGACTTCGGCGTAGCTGTGAGGCGCAGCCGCAGGAACACGCTGGTGGTGCTCAGGCAAAACCTCGTGCAGCTCTTGCGCTATGACGCGGCGAAGCGGAGGCGCAAAACTTGGCGTAGGCGCGTGTACCGACTGCGGCTGTGCAAAATCCATCAACGAGAGTTGCCGGGCAACTTCCTCGCGGACGAACGCCTTCATTTCTGCGAGCAACGCTGCCTGGGTGGACATGGCAGCCAAACCAGCGAGGTGTTCGTCACGCGGTAGAGATCGACGGGTCAGTGACCGCTGCCTGCGGAGTTCTTCATAGCTCTGGCACAGTGTGACAATTTCAGCCACAGAGCGTGGACTTTTGGCCAGCAACATGTTAAAGGCGTCGTCTTCTATGCCCTTCAGTATGTTTCGGATTCGATCAGACTCCGCCATGGTCGAATCGACTTTCCTGCATAGATCCAGGACATCTTCGATATAACTGGTGAATGTTTCGCCTGGCTGTTGAGCTCGTTCTCGCAAACGTTGCTCGGCCCGCAGCTTGCGAACAGCAGGGCGACCAAATACATCGGCGAGGGAAGTCTTGAATTCCGACCATGTCTGGAACTCTGCTTGATGGTTGTTATACCACAAGCTGGCCACTCCAGCGAGGTAGAACAGAACATGGCTCAATTTGGCTGCTTCATCCCACTTGTTATGGTCGCCTACCCTGTCGTACGCCGTGAGCCATTCGTCCACGTCAGTGTCGTCCGCTCCAGTGTAGATAGGAGGGTCGCGATGACGAGGCACCCCGGGACACGCAGTGGGTGCAGGAGGAGGCGTTTGCTGGGAGGCGTCTTGGGGCATGGTAGATGGTAGGGTACGGGACCGGAGTTCCAGGATGATCGTCTGAGGTTACCCCGCACACTCCACCAATTCTAAAGGTGTTTATTTGGCAGAGCTCGGGAGCAGCGCAACGTCGACGGGCAGGGCAGTCACAGCTTCCAAGCACGAGAGCCGTTGCTGAGCAGGAGCGCTCGACCCACTAGCGTTTAGAGCCAGTAGCGCTGAACCCACTAGCGTCTCTTCTACAATCTCTTCGCTACAATATATATATATATATATATATATATATATATATATATATATATATATATATATATATATATATATATATATATATTGTGACGCAGCAGTTATCACGCCGTTTATTCCGAGTCGAAGATGCGGCGAACCCCCCATATGATGATGATCATGTACAAATGACAAAGAATAGCTTATAAATGGCCACAATATATATATATTTAGTCGCCAAATTTATCTTTCTTTGCCTTTTCGGTACCGCTACCTATACCTATTGTACTTTCTTAACTGGACCCAAATCTAACCTATGATTATGCGTTCATATTTATGCATACCTTGTAAATAATTTATCTAGAATAACATAAAATTCAGTTAATATATAGCACGAAGAAAGCTAAACATGCTTCGCCTACCTTTTTTTTTTCAGCTTCCACATTAGGCTGTAATTGTCGAAATGTCTTTAATGCGATGAAGGATATTAGTGTAAATCTAGTCGCATCGTCGACATTCCTAAAAAAAAAGGTGTTGAAACAAATAGCTTTCTGGGGCTCTTTCGGCTGTTCTCGTGGTTGGCCAGAGATCTGTGACGGTTGATGGTCGAACTTGGCAAGTAAAGCATTCGTTCATTCGTTCGTTCACTCGTTTGTTTTATTCGATGGCATCGACAATCATCGTCGATGGTTTCAGCACTTTTTGCTACTTGCATTATGACCGGCTCACTATGAATACCGGACAATTACACGTCCTTTCCCCGTTAGACAGATTTTATATATTGATGTTTTCTTTATTTAGTGCGAGCCGAGTGATTCTTGGCTGACCTCCCGCTGTGGATATAGTCACAGCCTTTAATACCTTCAACGGCCTCTTTTGTATGAGCCACTTGTCCAGAGGGAAGAATAGATGAGCGCTGATTCGGGACTCCAAATTTCTTTCATAAATCCCACATTCATTGTGTGCCTGTGTTCTTGTACGCGTCTTCGAGTGATTTTCCATTTTCTACTGTTTCCTAGATAAGCGCTGTTGTGTGCGCCCTCCTCCTCGCATCACTCTTCATCCTCATCATCATCATCAACATTTATTTGCCCTTACGATTCATTTGCCTCTACGATTCATTCATTACATTAGGGGAGGGGGGTCAAAGTTGAACTTACATTTTATGGAACGAATGCTTTTTCCTCAAAAAACCAACTAAGTTACAACAAGTACAGAGCGCACAAGAGAAAACAAGGTTTCTGTAGCCAATAATGTAGTACGGTAATGAATGTAGAGGAAAACGCAAAAAAGGGGTAAAACACAGGGATGGGAAAGAGCAAATAATTGGGCATAAGACAACAATCGAAGAGAAGAGGTTGACCCTTAATCGAACATCGAAACACAGGGCCAAGTAGTGTACAGAGCATAATTTAAAACAATATTTTCTAATATACAACGCCAAAATCATCAAAAAGGTGCAAGAAAACAAAAAAAATGCGTCGTTCAATTTATTTAACGAAAAGCTTAGTTAAAGACTGCCTGAATTTTTTTGATCTATCTCAAGAACAATTGCTTCGGGAAGGCAATACCAACCTTGAATGGCAGCGGGAAGAAATGATTTATGAAATACAAGAGTCGAACCATGAAGGCATTGAACATTTGGTGTTTAACAGGCGGCGAGAAATTCGAGCGGGTGGCAGTAACAGTGTTCCATGCAGGTGAAAAAAGTTGTTATATAACTTACGGAATAGACTGAGCCGTAAGATTCTGCGTCTAACTTCTGAAGGGGGTAGTTCAAGAGATGATATATTGTGTGTTACGCTGGCGTGTGTGTTGTATGATATAAATCGGACAGTGCGATTTCGGACCGACTTGAGAGAATTAATTAATTAATCTTGGTAGCGGCTCCAAATGGGGCAAGGATATTCAAGCTTGCTTCTAACGAAGGTTTCGTATGCTATTTTCCTAATTTCCGGAGGGGACAGACGTAGTGACCTTATTAAGTATCCAGTGTCCTTGAGGTATACGTTACAATATTCGAGATATGCTCCAGCCATGTCAATGCTAATGAGGACGCCTAGGGATCATTAAGAGCTAGCATGTGATAAAGCTGTAGAATTGAGTGAATACTGAAAGCTCAGATTAGTTCTTTTGGGTGAAACAATCATACTTTTGCACTTTGATCATTAGGCTCCATCAACCAGCTTGTGCACCATGCATGCTTCTATTAGGTTTAAGTCACGTTGTAGTAATGATTGATCACTGCTGTTAGAGATTCGATGGTAGACAACGCAATCGGCCGCAAAGAGGCAAATAGATGATGTTATTCCAGATGGTAAGTCGTTTATGAAGAAAAAAAAAGAGGACCAAGAACTGATTCCAGAGGGTCACCGGATATTACTTGTGTTGCTGTTGAGAGCTTACCGTCGATGAATGAACTGAGATTGTGCTATTAAAGGAGCTTTTTATCCATGATAAGTTAAGCGGGTCAAGATTAAGACAACTGAGTTTAGCCATAAGACGACGACGAGCTACGTGATCGAATGCCTTTGAAAATCGACGTGAATGACATCAGTCTGAAAAGAATAATCCAAGTTAAAGTTATGGTCAGTAGCGAATTCGAAGAATTGCGTTTGTGTTTCACATGGTGACCTGGGGCGAAAGCCGTGCTGCTTGCAGAAAAAGAAATAATTATAATCGAGATGACTGGCGATGTGGAAATATATGATGCGTTCCCTTAGTTTGCATGCAACGCATGTCAGTGAAATAGGCCGATAATTTCCCGGGTCAGAACGGTTATAATTTTTTTAAGCAGGGATTAATTTCACAGCCTTCCAGTCATGCGGAATTGGCCCTTCTGAAAGAGACTGCGCAAACATTATCTGCAAAATGCGACTGGACACGTCCATAGCACTTTTAAGGAACTTTGCAGGAATATTGTAAGGTCCTGGAGCACACGAAATGTTTAATTTGTTAATGAGGCACAAAATACCTTCAGCTGGGATGACATTACACTAAAATTCCGTCTAAGCAGCACCGATACAATATGAACAGGTTCCTTGCCCTTTTTCGTTTTCCGCGCGCTTCCCCCTCCGCCAGTGCAAAGTAACAAACCAGCTGCAACCGGGTTAAACCAACGCTATCTAGATATCAAAAGACCTGCGCCCTCTGCTTTATGTCGTAATGCTACTGCGGCCGAAATTCCTATTACCAAGCACGGCGGCACGAAAGCAAGGACGTCAAAATCGCCGCAGCTCACTGGGTAGCCTTCCCGCTATATTCTATGGCAGTCTGCCTTAGCAGCGCGACGTCATAAAGCGGAGTATACGGGCCTTGCGCTGTCTGAGTGGATTTGGTTAACCTCTCTGCCTTTCCTTTCTTTTCCCTCTCTCTCTCTCTCTCTCGTCCACTCAAGGTCCACTAACCCACACAGCTCGCATTATGTTGTTAAGGGTAATTTAGTCCATTTCAGTGCGCCTCCTTGGCGGAAATACATAGCTGCGCTTGCGTGAACTCGATAAAGTCGGCTAGAGTCAGCCTGCGGGATCGAAGTCGCGTACAGTCAACAGCAAAATATTGCGGGATGCGCGTGCGCGTGGCAAAGTGACCCTCCTCCCCTTCTATCGGAGACCCCTGGTGTCGAGACCGACGCCTGCACGCATGCGCGTCCCTCCGAGACTGCAAGCGTGCATGTTTCCGCGCTTCTGCTTTGCGCGCCGGTGATATCCGAATGTAGCCGCGAGGTAGCCCTCTTGCGATATGTGCCGTGGCGGCTTCGACGGACACAACTCGGGCGGCACTCGGTCTCCTCGGAAAGACGAGCACCGGAAAATTCCTGGCGCTGGGAGTCCACAACACGCTGGACGATATAGCCGAAGCACAGAGAACGGCGCAACTCGAGCGTCTCTCTGAAACGAGGACCGGAAGAGAAATACTGCGGGACCTTGGAATCGAGCCGAGGGAAGGCAAGCAGCAGAAAGACGTAACTATAACGGATGGCATCAACAGAAAGCTCAGTGTCTGCCCGATCCCGAGGAACTTGAACCCCGAGCACAACAAGGAGCGCAGGTTGGCGAGGGCCAGGGCTCTCGTGTACCTCCACGCCAGATAAGAAGGCGCCGTCAACGTGGACGCGGCGGAGTATCGAGAGAGCAGCGACGCATACGCGGCGGTGGCTGTCGGGGCATCGATGGGTGCAACCAAGACCGCGGCGAGCGTCCGGACTTGAGAGGCGCACCGGGCGGAGGAGGTGGCCATCGCCTTGGCCGTCTCCGACCCCGGATGCACTACAGCGTTGTGTGACTCTAGAACGGCAGTGAAGAACTACGCCAAGGGTAGGGTATGTAGTGAGGCCGCGCGCATACTGCGCAAGGCCGAAGACATCGGACGCAGAAGTGCTGTGGTGATCAAGTGGTTTCCGGCCCACATGGACAGTGACGTGTCGCAACGCGGGAACCACAACGAGACGGCCAACTCGGCCACGCGAGGACTAACCAACCGCGCAGCTGCAAGCGCGGCCGACTCGGAGTGTTGGTCGTGGTGCAGTGCCAAGGACAAGACGACTACCTTCAAAGAAATAACCCGCCGTGGTTGCTCAGTGGCTATGGTGTTGGGCTGCTGAGCACGAGGTCGCGGGATCGCATCCCGGCCACGGCGGCCGCATTTCGATGGGGGCGAAATGCGAAAACACCCGTGTGCTTAGATTTAGGTGCACGTTAAAGAACCCCAGGTGGTCAAAATTTCCGGAGTCCTCCACTACGGCGTGCCTCATAATCAGAAAGTGGTTTTGGCACGTAAAACCCTAAATATTATTATTATTATTATTATTATTATTATTATTATTATTATTATTATTATTATTATTATTCAAAGAAATAGTGAAGTGGTACAGACTGAGCAGACAGACTATGCCGCCACCTCACCCGGGGCTTATCCGGAAGGAGGCAGTGTTATACAGACAGTTACAGACTAGCACCGGGGTGAGCAGTCCCTGCTCACGCCGGTGCTAGCTAAGCACGTGTGTCCGAGTGTGTGCGCGAGTGACGTGTGTGGACTGTGCGCGAAGGAGAGAGCCACCGCGGCTCACATCCTTTGGGACTGTAGCGTAAATTCGCGAGAAGCCAGCGAGAAGACGACGATCCCGCCGCAGCTAGAGGCTGCACCGAGGAGCTATGATCAAGAGACACAACTCAAGACCGTCCAGCATGTCTAGGCAGCTCTAGAGAGGCAGCGTCCGCGCGAAACTGAGGAGAAGGGGGGCAGCACCCCCAGGAAGGGGGCGGCGGCCCTCTCGGACCCGCGAAAGTAGCGAGGGACCAAGACCTCGAGGAGCACAACGCACGAGACTGACGTAGTGGTCGCGTCGCGGTAAAAGCTTCTCCTCCCTGTGTGAAGGGAGCCTAACCGATTCTGCAGGCATTTCGAATAATGTTGTTCTCTCTGTCTCTCTCTCTCTCGTTTATACAACGGAAATCAATTGTCCATTTTCGTCTTGCCGGTCTCCTTCCATAGAGCGCGTATTCTGCCACGCTCTTCTGCTATAGAACGCACCGTTCGTAAAAAGAAAGAAACAACTAAGATTGGCTACGAAAAGCTGCAGCCCAGAAAGAAAAATGACTTGTTGCGTTCGCCACCGGGCCAGTCCTATGCGTCAGCGTTCGTGACTCGACAAAAAGCGACCGCAGTGGCGCGCGCAAGCTCACGCTTCTAAACACGTTTCACACAGTTTCACCCGTCGAAGGCGCCACAGCGCATATCGCAAGAGGGCTACCTCTCGGCAACATTCGGACATCGCCGGCGCGCAAGGAGGAAGCGCGGAAACATGCGCGCTTGCAGTCTCGGAGGGACGCGCATGCGTGCAGGCGTCGGTCTCGGCACCAGGGGTGACGGCTAGAAGGGGAGGAGGCTCGCTTTGCCACGCGCTCGCGCGTCCCACAATCTTTTGCTGTTGACTGTACGTAAGGTTCGCTTAGACGAGCCCGCCTGCAAGGAGATTGAGTCGCCCGACCGCCTTGGCGTCATGCGTATAAACAATGCCACATCGGGCAGGGTCAGCTCGACTTTCTCAATCGACCCACTTGCGCCGAGTCCTCGCGGTAAGGCTGCAACGCTGGCTAGTTGGTGGAACAAGGCACAGGATAGCAAAGAACGCACACGACGTGCTTATGCCGAAAAACGTGATGCCACTGTGTTATGAAGACGAACGCAACTTCTGTTTCATCGTTGGCCGTAGTCACCCGAAAGAGACCAACCAAGACTCATCCCCTGTAGTGCGACGATAAAAGGCTGTCGGCATTGCCATCGTGCCGTCGTCGTACCATCATCGTCGTCGTTCTGCTTGTCCTTCTCGTGGCACCGTCAAGCGTTAGTAGTCGTCGGTCCCAGCGCCACCGTTCTCGCCTAGCCGTCCTCGTAACACCGGCTGCCAACGCCCCCATGCCTGGCACCTATACCTTTCGCACACTCCTCTACCCTTTCTGGTATGCGTGTGACGCTGCGCTAACATCAAACGTCGTCTAATGGGCCACGAATCCAGCCACCCGCGTCATTTGCTTTAGTGAACAGCTCAAGTCGCATGGTCTCTGCGACACCTATGCTGCCTACTGTTAGCACGTGTGCCTGGCAATAGTGGTCGATTACCGGGCTCTTTCACATGAGTGAAAGGAAGTGAAGAAAAAAACACTTCTGCACTTACGTTTAGGTCCGCGTCACAGTATCTCAGGTGGATCAAAGCAGGAGGGTCACTACGGCGTGTCTCATAACCTGATCGATGTTGTCGAACGTAAAAAAATGTAGGTTTAGTCTTTTATACATGTGACCGGTCAAGGTAACTCGGAATCATAGGGTGGAAGCGCGCCACAAGACACAACAGTAGACGGTACGAAAACTGCTGACTACTTCTGGCTTCGTTTCGATGTTTTGCTTCCATCTGATATTCGCGAGACTAAAACTATCAGCCATATGTAATGTTGAATACTGTCGCGGAGCTGCGAAGGAACTATAAACAGTTGATTAGCCAAACATACGCCCTATTTGTTAAGATACAGCTCGGCGGTGGCAATAGTAATAAGTGCGATCGGCTTATTTCCAATTGAATAACGCCCACTTGCACTTCGGTGCTATTATACGAGTCACTGAATGTTCCGGATGAGTTCGGGCCACTAGGGGAATTCTAAAACGTACAATTGTCACTGGAAGCGCGGCTACATACGCATCCACGACGGGCCCATCCTGCCAGAAAGTACTGCGACGTTGAACAATTGCCCATTATCTCATATCGCGATTGCGTTCGCCCGCGAAAGTAGAAATGCGATAAGAAAGACGCGAAGCGGAAGGGACTGATTACTCGCGGGAACATATCACTCCCACTCTTCTGATTGTCTAAGCATAAAAGCATCGTGCTCGGTCGGTGCTTGAGAGACAACTCATTGATCGCTTTTGTTTAAACAAGGCAGGATTCCGCAGCTTTTCGTGTCAGAAGCACAATCTCATGATGAGGTACTCCGAAGTGGCCATTAAGGTTGACCGGCTAACGTTCTTTAACGTTTGCCTTTCAATCCCATCGAAATGCGGTTGGAGTGAGGAAGCACGAAAGCAGCAGCGAGCGAATTCACCTACGTGCTGCCTCTCGTTTCAGCGCGAATGAGGCGGCGTGAACACAGCGCGCAGGGGACTCTGTCCCCCGTCGCAAATCGCTTTCAATATCAGGCCCGCGTTCCCGCTCCATACGTAGCAGCCGCGGAAATAGCACGCATTCCCCTCCCTCCCCTCGCCCCGGTGCCTCATGCGCGACGGATATAGGCGCGCTTCCTCACCGGTTTCCTCCCCTGCGCGCACGAGGTCGAGCCGCCACCGCCGGCTCGCCCTCGCAAGCATTCACCCGCACATGCAGCATACTGCGCGCTGCGACGATGTTATTGCCATTGGAATTTATACCGAACATCACGGCGACGCACTTTAAAGATATTCTGGATGACATTCTTGTCATTCCTGGAATATTCTGGATTATAATTACGGCCATTTAGAGTTCCTTAACATGCACCTAAATCTAAGTATACGGCCGGCTTAGCATTTCGCCCTCATCAAAATGAGTCGAGATCGAGCCCACGACCTCGAGCTCAGCAGCGCATCGCCATCGTCACTGAGCTACCGTGATGGGTAGCGTGTTGTCAAGGGAACAAGCACACGAGCTTGTCGAGCCTAATAGGATCCGCTTAATAGTGTGTCTTCACAGTTGAGTTCAATTGAACAATGAGGCCTTTAGAAAAAACAAGTTTTCAAATTGAGAACGTCATGTAGTATCACAGTTATCGGTTATGTGCATATTTACTGTTACGCCAAATGTCTCACAAAAGCGACGCAGTGTGCCGACTACTATTTCGAGCGTTTCGAGCGTTGCATCCAGTAATGTATACAATTGTCATGCATAGACACATCAGATTACATTTGACGCAACAGTTTCCATCAAAGATAACTAACGGCGTTAGTACAGCAGGTGAAATGAAACGGTAATTACATATTAAGTATTTTGTTTTGCAGGCTAGCCCATTCAATCATTCCTTTCTAACAGTCTTAGCGCTTAATTATTGCTAGTGATATACATTAGTAAAGGAGTGTGCAGTGCTTTAACTGCACGACGCTGGAAATTTGCGTACCGCAGATAGCATAGCTAACAACACTGTCACTTATCTAACCCCTGCTAATTGTGAGGTCACTTCAGTTCTTAATATAAAGGAACTCACTTGGATGCCTCGCTTCTCGACGGCTCAGCTTCAAAAAATCTCCAACCGTGAGTGCCTTCTCTAAAGATCTGCACCATCAAGGGCACAATCAGGGTGTCAAACAGAAGCTCTCTCTAATTGCAGGGCGCCGAAGCGCCTAGATATCATGATAACATGATAGCCCGAGCAGTGGAAGGCCGTGCCGACTAGCTCGGACCTTCGTGACCAGCAGCAACTGGAGCTGCGGGCCCGGGAGACAGCAAGGGACGCAGGAGTTCTGGACTGAGGGCGCTTCCCCTCACAAGCGCTAAGAGACCTGGCCGTCAGGCACGCCCGCGATCGGGTCGGCAGGCTGAGACTTGTAGTCCCGTCGTGGTATTAGCCCAGCTGCTCGTTTCATAGCGTTCTGCTGCACCCAATAAAAGTTTATTCGCTCACTCACTCACTTGCTTATCTTCTTTTTCATTAAATGTTTTTTTCCTCCGCTGCCTCCTTAGGGAAAACCGAGTTATTTTTTTTCTACATAAAGGTTCTCCAATGGTTAGTAAACCTCGTGGTTTGGACACTGCTCTCACTGTATTCCGTCACCGGTCCATGAAGGCAGCTAACTGTTGCTTATATGTTCAGACCTGCGACCTATTACTCAAAAAGCTTTTGCGAAATATTTCGATCATTTTCAACGTGCTTACTCTTGGTATATTTTGGGCTTCTAGACGGAAAATGAGCAACTTTTCCTAGTATTTGTGCGTGTCGTCCTTGAAACCTCAATAGCGCTCTCCAACTAACTAACTTAATAGTGCTGTCAATTTCGCAACAAAAATTGTTGAAAAATGAAATTTCGAACTATAATGTGCGTCGCTTGCCCATTTTTCTCGGAAGTGTAACGGGTTACCTCTATACTTCCTGTTGCAATGAGAAACTGAGAATTGTACGACCGTATCATGTCCCTTCAAAAGATTTGTATTCAATTACAACAGACGCGGTAGGTAATAACGACCTTGAAAGAATATAACGCGCTTTCATGCGTGCATTTTTCTTCTTTATTGGCACTGTGCATCATTCCGTGTGCTGACAACAAGAACTCGGCAATCCACAACAGTGTCGCTACTTGTTCAGCATTGCTCTTTGGGCACACACTTGTCGTCGCTCTGCCTTCGGTAGAGGTTACCTTCGCAGAAGCATCGGTCGACGAAGTCCGTCGTCAACATTTTTTGTGCATTCCCTGGGTATCCGCACGTTTTCTCGAGACAGATGCTGTTCTGACAGGTCATCGGGTGCTCGCCCTTCGGACATTTGTCTTGTGAAAGATAAAGGCACATTGAATTATACGCTTATATAACACTGAAAACACAGGTTGGTTAAGCGAGTTAGCCGGCGTCATAGTAATTACATATAATTGAAAGAAAAACATGAACTATATCAGTCTAAACCTCGGGCACGTGGGTCTTGTCAAGATGGTGCAAATGCAGCTTTTATTTCTATCCCCAGCAGCCATATTCAACTGAATGCACGAATGGGCTTAGTAAATTTATCTTTATTCTAAGAACGCCGACCAAAGTGATGCAGTCAAACGGGCTAGACATTTCGGAATCCAGACGAAAGCTTCGTTCACAAAAAGCCTAATCAACGAGGATTTCATGTTAAAGTCGAGACGCGAAACATCTGTGATCACACTACTTTGGTCAGTGTTCTGATTTCCTTTCCGTAACGCGAATTTACTTCCAGTCCTCGCGAATTGCCATCCAGTTATCGATTTCAAGGTAACAATTAGCACGAAAAATTCTGCTTGAATTTGTTCGCCCTATTCTGTGGCCCATTCAAGTCTTCCCGCAAAAAGAAACTTTAGAGATGGAAATGAATGAAAAGCTGAAATTAGCCGGAGGCGCATTTCAAGACTCTTGAGTACGCTGTATGCACCAAAAATTGTAGAAACAATGAAGTCATTCAGTCCATTAAAAGGCAAATATTCACAGCTGGCTGGCTTTCTGAACTCTGAAAGGATTACCTGGGCAAGTTGCAGATGCACAGAAATACTTGACTGCATAATGTAACGATAAGTATACCCACAATAAATATACTGTAGACGATAGTAAGGTAAAACGACAAGGAAAGAGCAAGGCTTTAATGAGAACGGAAGATATTCCTCTTTATTAGCTAAAAATCATGAGCACATGGGACACCGAGAGGGCCAGCTCTACCACAATCTTGGCTAAGAAAAAATACGGAAAACGTAATAAAATAACATAACACTCACAAAAGAACGTTCACAGAGTGTAAGAAAACAGTAGTGAAGCGAGTTCAAAGGTCATAAAGAAAAGCGAACAAAAAGAAAGAAAGTGTTCATATGAGTATAAGAACAACGCGAGCATGAACAGGTCATGGAAACATAGAGAACGTTACCAACACAAATAACCCACTGCTCCCCACGAAGCACACCATTAGGGTCAAAGAATAAAGAACTAAAATTTTGAAAGATGATGGAATCTTTTTAAACGAGTGAATAAGTGTGAAGTAAACTGTGCACATGAGAGGTGTCTCACCGGCAAAGCAGATTTGTAGAACAGCGAGCATCCCTACACCAAACAGAAGAGGCTTCATAGCCATGTTGCACGATCACGATGTAGAGGTAGCTTCCTGCTTTCCTCGCTGAGCACTGGGATCATATATGCATGCGAGACAGTTATATTCTTTCCACAGATGCCTAGCAGCTGGATGGGAGGGTTGATTGACACAGCAGGAATTCATACCGCGTACTGTTTACAAGTCTAAACATGTATCAGCGTTCACGTCAGCGGATATTGCAAGAATGCATATCCCACCTGCTATTTTAAACCGATTCCAACACGAGAATGCAACGCCGCATTTCTGCTTGTCCTGCTTCCAATCGTGGCTACACGTCAAGTAAGAATAAAGTAATTATTAAGGATTTCCTTATCAGTCTATACCTGATAAGCTTCATCATTAATGCAGTTTTGCAAATTGTTGTTGAGACTCGTGACAGTGCATTCAAACGGCACAAATGAAATGGTTTTATAAGAACGGTGTTTCTTTGGCGAGAAAACCTCAGAATTTTGTCGTATTTAAATCATAAATACGCACTCCGGATTCAAGGTTAAATGGATAGGGACAAATGTTAAAGGGACGCTAAAAAGAAACAAAACACTCGATTAGTTTCTATTGACTAAATATTTTTCAAGAACGCTAGTTCTGTGGATTTCACTGTAATATGTCAATTTTAGAGGAGAACATTAGGGTAAAAGCTTCATTTTTAAATTTTGTGTCCAAACTCCAACACCAGTACGTCAATGTGACGTCATGGAATGCAAGATAATTTTTCGCATTTGGGTAGTTACGGTTGAGCAGAAGTTGTTGAAACTTCATACTCTGAGCTTTTCGCTATTTTAGAATCCAATGTAATTCACTTCTACCTAGAAAGGTTTAACTAGGCCTGAACAGACGGCGTCAAAACGTGCGACGTCACGCCCAGCTGGTACTGGAACTACAAGACAGCCTTGGCATTTGTCTTCGATGATGCGTATTTTGTAACTTACCCTGTGGGTTGTCCTGGCAAGAAAAGCTGTTTTAGTATTGTGGAAGGGTAAATTACTAGCACAGCACAAATCATTTCTTTAGTGTCCCTCTAAAGGGCTAAAAGAAATACAAGGTAAGGGCACGAACAATACAACGCAGCCCATCTGTACCGATAAGAAAGTTAACAAGCCTCGAGCAGACGTCGTCAAATTCTATGACATCACCGTTGGCAATAATGCAAGAGTATCAATGGAGATGGTGCATTCAGTTAATTTTAACCACTGGGACATATTTGCGACATGGGCATGCAGAGCTGAATCATTACTATATACAGACTACTTCTAAAGTCTTCATTGCTTTTCGCATCAATTTTTCACGTCGAAGAAAGCATCTTGCATGTGCTAAGATACACTTCACGCCACAAACAAACTTAATTATTTTATTTAAGTTATGGGTTCTACATGACAAAACTACGATCTGATTATGAGGCACATCATAGTGGGGGACTCCGGAAATTGGGACTACCTGGGGTTCTTTAACGTGCACCTAAATTTAAGCACACGGGTGTTTTTGCATATCGCTCCCATCCAGATGCGGCCGCCGCTGTCAGGATCCGATCCCATGGCCTCGTGCTTAGCAGCCCAACACCATAGCCACTAAGTAACCGCGGCGGGTAGGAGGCAAACAAGACAGAAAACTGAAGGGCTGGATTTTTACTTTGACGCTGCACATAAATCCAACAAAATAATGCGATAAAGAAAAGCAAGAACTTTCCTTTGATTCAGTTTGTAGCTCTCGTGGCAACGAAAGTAGAACATCCTCCCTCCGCCTTGGGAGCTACAACACTGTTCCAGGGTCTCACATATTGTCCGCATGCACAAATACCCAAGTAAGTGTAGCGGGGTACAGTTGTCTCCGTAGCCCAATTACTAAATCATCGCACGCGCAATGCAGAAGGTCTGAGTGTGACTCACAACGGCGATAAGATGTTTTTTTTCTTATTCACTTCTATTTCTGTTTACCTTACTATTTCGTCCTTTTAACTAAACCAAACGTAATTTCCCCTATGGTTTTCTGAGCTTCAGTGATTGTTGGTTAGGCACGCTTAATTGTGTCTAACTTCATAGCACGGTGCCACATTGTACGGCCGTTGCCATCCAGCACTGTCCGCATTGCCAGCCCCTTCACTTTCACAAGGCATTTGTGCAACATGCAGTGTGGCAGACTTTCGCAACCACCCTGCTTGGCCAAAGCTTACCAGCACCCTTCATCGTTGTAGCGTTTGGTAATGCCACAAACGAAGACCTTAGGAGAACGCATCGACGAAGCAAGATTTACTGCCCAATCAGCCACTCTATTTTCTTCTGTAAATGCTGCCCGAATGGCGATTTCTATTTCTAAAACTAGCGCACCCTTCAAAATCTAACACGAGCCGTGCCCTACATGGACCCGCCTATTCTGTACGACACTCCAATATATTTTAGGGAAACCCAACAAATTCTTATTAGGGAAAACCAATCGGGAATCGGGAAGTTGAAGCGTAGCACAAGGCACTGCAGTAGACGGTGCGGAAAGCACTGGTCCTGTCTAATTCTGTGACGTTTCGATGATTTGCTTCGATCAGGTTTTAGTGACAGTAAAGTCATCATCTATGTCGTGTTGAACACTGTGGTGCAGCAGCGAAGGCGCCCAGGCCGGAACTGCAAACAATTTGCTGAGCAAACTTGCGCCCTCTGAACTAACACAGAGCTCACCGGTGGCGCTAGCAACAAGGACAGTCGGCAATCTTCGCATTTAGTGGCGGCCACTTCACTTGCGTATGCAGCGGCCTCTATGCAGTGTTTCACGCGTAAGTTGCGCCAGAATTTAAAAATATAGCGAGTGCCACGCAGCTGGACAGAACATAGAAAGGTTTGTTTGCCGTCACTCGCAGCAAGTGAGACTACGTTTTGTACATTCCGCCTAATTACGTAATTCGTTATTATTAATAATTTACTTCTCAAATGTTGTAATCAAAGCTAAATTGTCAATACGAACATTCTAGCCCATGGTGGAAAATTCCCGATGCATGTTCCTGTTGCTGTAATGTGGTACTTACAGTTTTTTTTTTTTCAGTACTGAAAGAGACCCACAGAAGCAAATGAAAAGTGCCGCACGACTAGTCCAGGGGCACTTTTTCGCGTTTTCCGGGCTTTCTTCAACGCTAGGGGGAAAGTTATGCAGAAAATGTATAGTAATCTGAAAATGGATCGTAAGTATTGCAGGATCGCCTACAATATTCTCATTGCGAAATTGGCTGGGATGATAATATAAGAGTTTAAAATATTCATAATAACTAATTAGGCAAAATACAAAGACTAATATGACTTGCTTCAAGCGACAGCAAACAATATCACCTTAGTTCTGTCCAGTTACGTGGCACTAGCATATTCCTTCAATTTTGGCACAAGTGACGTGGAACATCCTGTATGTACGTCAGTCATTGAATTTCCCAGATGTCCGCGTGGCGATTAGGTGAATTTGAAAGCGTTCCGCAATTGTTACTGTAAGCGAAACTAGGATACTGATTCACGACAGCCTTATATTGTTGGAAAGTACTGCGATGTTCTAGAATTGTGCGTTATCTGATATCGCGAGCGCGTTAAGCAGAAAAGCGATAACAAAGACGCGAAGCGATAAGGAGTGATAACACGCGGCACAATACACGGGTCCTCGTCTGATTGGCCAAGCTCCATATGGTGCTTTGTCGGTGCTTGAGAGACCACTCATCGATCGCTTTTCCTTAAAGAAGGTACGATTCTGGTGTTTTTCGGGTGAGAAGCGCAGTCTCCTTATGAGGTACGCCGTAGTGGATATTAAGGTTGACCAGCTCAAGTTCTTTAACGTTTGCATTTCAACCCCATCGAAACGAAGCTCGAGTGAGAAAGCACGGCAGCAGCAGCGAGCGAATGGAGCTTCGTGATTCTGGGAAGTTACCGCAGGCAAAACACGAGACTGGAAGAGAGGAACAACACTAAGCGGTTGTTTCGTGCTGCCTTTCGCTTCAACGCAAACGAGGTGGCGAAAACACAGCACACAGTGGACTCCATCCCCGCCGCAGATCGCTTCCAACATTGGACCCTCACGACCACGCCATACGTAGCAGCCGCCGAAGTAGAAGCCCGTCCCACCCGCGGTGCCTCGTGCGCGACGGAAGAAGGCGCGCTTCCTCCCCGGTCTCCTCTCTTGCGCGCGTGAGATTGAGCCGCCATCGTCGGCTCACCTTCGCACACATTCACCTACACATGCAGCATACTGCACACGTCGACGATGTTACTGGCCTTGGACTTTATACTGAACATCACGACGGGGGCGGCAGTGACAGGAGAAATGCGCCTGGAGTGTCCATCTAATTGCTTGCGCAATAAAACAAATGCCGCGCCGATTGGCGCAGACGGCATAACGCGTACTAGCCAACATTCAAACTGCGCGCTCAACACCGAAACCGGTAGAGTGGTTCAGTTATTCACACCTGCTGGTTTGAGCGGTGCACTGAAATCGGCCACTGGGCTCTAGTGAAGTGTCTGCAACATGGAGGAAGAAAAAATTTATGAGTGAGCATCGCGCAATGCGATTGAAACCAAGCGTGTCGGCCCACCACGTGATTGTCCGAACGCGCGGTAAACTTCAGGGCTAACGCTCTGCATGCAGTGCTGCGGCAGGGCTCCCGAACAAGTGCGCATTGATTTTTTTAAAGAGAAAGCTTTACTGGCCGCGAACTTGCGATTTCGCCGTGGCCATACTCCGAGGAGGCACATGACGTCCCACCGCGTTCCTCGTCACACTGCGTTCCTCGTCGTTGCGTTTGCCTCCGCTCGCTTTGCCAGCTGCGTCGCATGCCTGATAACATGTCGGAGGATTTAAAAGGAAAGCTTGCGTGCGCCGCAACCACAGTTTTCCTCTTTGCATTTCCTTCTTCATTGGCATCGTTCAGCAGTCTATTTGCTGACGATAAGAACTCGGCTATCTAGAACAGCGTAGCGACCTATTCAGCATTCCTCTTTGGGCACACACTTGTCGTCGCTCTGCCTTCGGTAAAGGTGATCCTCGCAGAAGCATCGGCTGACGAAGTCCATCGTGCAAAGCCTTGGTCCGTTCTCTGGGTCTCCGCACTTTTTCTCGCCGCAGCTGCTGCTCTGACCAATCTTGAAAGCCTCGCCGTCGTGACATTCATCTCCTGAAAGACAAAGGCACATTGAATTATGTCCTATCATAACTCAGAGCATAGATTTGTTAACCGAGTTATCCTGTATAATAGCAACTATACACAATATGAAAGGAAAACAGGAAGCTGTCATTGTAAACCTCGGGCACGTGGGACTTTTCAAGCTGCTGCAAATTCACCTTTTATTTCTATCCCCACCTCTAGCCATATTCGTGCTGCATGCACGAACGTGGCTAGTACGTTTATTCTTACTCTGAGAACGCCGAACAAGTGATGCAGTCATTTGCGTTAGACATTTTGGCATCCAGGGGAAGCCTTGTTCACTAGCATCCTAATGAACGAGGCTTGCAAGTCAAGAAGTCAAGATATGAAATACCTTTTATCACACTACTTTGGACAGTGTTCCGTTTTCATTTCCGAATCATCGATTTCAATATAGCAATTAGCACGCAAAATTTTCCTTGAATTATTTTTGCTCTCTTCAGCGACCTGTTCAAGGATTCCCACAAAAAAAAAGAAAGTTTAAATATTGAAGTGACTGAAAAGTTGAAGTTAGCCGAGGATGCATTTGGAAGCACTTGAGTACGTTGCATGCAGCAAAAACAGTGGAAACAATTAAGTCATTCAGTCAATTAAAAGGCAAACACTCACAGCTTACTGGCTTTCTGAACTCTGAAATGATTATCTGGGCAAATTGCAGATCCACGGAAATACTTCACTGCATAAAGTAACGCTAAGTACACGCAAAATACATATACTGTAGATGATAGTAAGGTAAAACGACAAGAAAAGAGCAAGGCTTTAATGAGGACCGAAGATATTCTTCTTTATTAGCTAAGAATCATGAGAACATTGGAGACCGAAAGGGCCGGCTCTACCGCAATCTTGGCTAAGAATAATTACGCTATACGTAATGAAATGACATAACACTCACAAAGGACCTTCATGAGAGTGTAAAAAAACAGTAGTGAAACGAGTTCAATGGTCATTGAGAAAAGCGAACAAAAAGAAGGAAGGTGTTCATATAACAATAACGCGAGCATGAACAGGTCATGGAAACATAGAGGTCGTTACCAACCCAAATAAACCACTGTTCACCGCAACGCACCCTATTAGGTTTGAATAATAAAAAGAAGTAAGATTTTGAAAGATGATGGGAAATATATTTTTAAATGACTACAGAAGAGGTGAACTGAATTGTGCGCATGAGGCGTTTCTCACCGGCAAAGCAGATTTGTAGAACAGCGAGCACCACTACACTAAACAGAAGCGCCTTCATAGCCATGTTGCACGATCACGATGTTCAGGTGGCTTCGTGCTTCCCTCGCAGAGCACTGGGATTATAAATTGGTAGCCCTGGCATGCCATCTTTATATAGGCATGTGTGGTAGCCAATTTCTTTCCAGCGGAACCTAGCAAATGGGTGAGATTGCTGATTGACATGGCGGGAATTAATTCGTGCCGGGCACTGAAATATGCAAGTAGTTAAAACATTTATTTCGCATTAGCGGATATTGGAAGAATGCATATCCGGGCTTCTATATTTAAACGGATTCCAACAAGAGAGTGCGGCACCGCATTTCTGCTTGTTCCGCTTCCAATAATGGCTTCAAATGAGAATGAAGTGATTGTTAAGGGTTTTTTTAAGTCTATACCTGATAAACTTCATGATTAATGCTGTTTTGTAACTTGTTGCTGAGACACTTCTGCTACTGAATTCTAGCGGGGCCAATAAGAATGATTTGTAAGAACGATGTTTCTTCACTGAGAAAATCAAGGAACCTTGTGCTATTTCTTTCAGTATCCATGACGTCAAAATGCAGGACGTCAGGGCTAACCGTTGCGGGAACATCAAGGTCGGTGTTACCAACTGTCTTCCGTTATGCGTCTTTTCCGACTGACCCAGCACCTCCTCACGGCAGGTTAAGCTGTTTTAGCCGCGGGGAAGAGTAATATTTTTCCCTGACACAAGAGATTTTCTGTAGTCTTTGCTCGCACGCTATGGTCTCTCTCCACAGTGACTTGCCTGCTGGCTTCAGCCACGGGGTCACAAAGGACTCTCGCTGTAAAGCTCTACGATATTTACTGTTTGACGCCAATCGTACAATGTTTCTTCCTATTTTATTAAACGCAGTATTCTCGAACTTAAAGATATGATTTAAAAGCAATTTCAAAATTTCAATTTCGATTTCAATTTCAGATTTCAATTTCAAAAGCAAAACAAAGTCATTGACCATAATCATCCGCGCGGTCCTGTCAGAAGATGGTGACGTGTTTGACATGCGGCTGGTCGTGCTGGGATGTTTTCGCTTAACAGCATAAATCAGTTTCGTAAAAACGAAAAAAGAAAACTCATAATGAGCGGCATAGGTGATGTCTCTTAAAACGTATTCCTACTTCGCTCTTTAAACAGTTAATATTCTTGCAATATTTTGTGAGAATAGGACGTTGATTAAAAAATGGTCTAGGTCATATTATAAAACAACTCTGTCAAAAAAGAAACAGATTCAACTAGAAGCAGAACTGTCGTTTCCAGTATCTTTCCTTCCCTAAATATAGCTTCAGAACAAGGTCAAATGCAGAAGTTTCAGTATTTTTTTTTTGAAACTTAGGAGCAAATGAATGTAGAGTTCCTATTAGGTCCAAGAAGTTCAGTTAATCTTCCAGTCAGCTATTGAATTAGTCCGGAGCACAGCTCCTATTGTGTCGCAACATTGTCGATGCCTCAGTCAGATGCAGCAGCCTTTTCGTGGAAATTATGGAATAGCAGTAGAGACGGTGCATTCCATTGTTTTCACTTATAAACAATTTGTAAGATCTCCAAAGTAGGCACGCAGAACCGCATTTTCGTGATCAATAGACTACCCGGCCCTCAACTTTCATTTGAATTTCACATTAATTTCTCGCGTCGCAGCATGCTTCCTGCGTGCACTGAATTAAACTTCGTAGAATGAACGAGACGGGGGATTATTAGGGGGGGGGGGGATACTTTTTTTTTTGCACACTACCTGACAAACCCCACGAGCAGTGAAACCAAGAAAAGTACAACCGATATTGCATTTGGTGTTTTCTTTAGAAGTGCTTAATTGCCAAGGCAAGGAGAAATGGAGGTGAATGGAAATAACTTGCAGCTGTTGGAAGCCGAACGCAGGTCTTCTGCATTACACGTGCTACGCTCTAGCGGCGGAGTTACGACAACGGCTGTACCACGCCCACATCCTTACGGATTTATGTACACGCGCATGACTTGACCCTAGGAGTGAAAGCCAGCGCTGCTCAAGGTCACCGTGGCGGATGCAGAACATCTGCCGCCGCCGTGGCAGCTACAAAACTTTTCTTGGGTCAGATATTCTACATATCTTATTGTCCGCAAATAAAGACGGGGGCAGCGAAAGTGAACACACAACCACAACACGGCCGGTGCCACCCGTGTTGTGTTTGTGTGTTTTCCAACCAAGTAGGCCAAACTGAAGTTCTTCTGAAGCAGATATTCTACGCGCGCACAAATGCCCAAGAAAGGCGATGGGGAAACAGCCGTCGCCGTAGCTCAATTAGTAGAGCATCGCACGCGCAGGGAAGAAGATGGGGGTATCGCCGAAAAGTTGTTTCTTTTTATTCACAAATATTTCCCTTTACCTTATCATTTCGACATTTGAGTTGAAACGAAAAATAATTTCTCCAGCAGTCTCCTGGGCTTCAATGTTTATTGGCTAGGCACAGTTGGGTCTAACTTCATGAGACGGTGTCACATTCAACAGAAACTTCCCTCCAACATTGTTCGCGTCACCAGCACCTTCACTTTTACTGCGCAAATTTACTACCCGCAATGCGGCAGACCTTCGCAGCCACCTTGCTTGACGAAAGGTTACTAGCCCACTTCATCGTTCTAGTGTTTGGGAATGCCACACGCGAGGACCTGAGAAGAACGCATGAATAAACCAACGTTTATTATGCAATCAGTTGCTCCATTTTCTGCTTTAAGTGTAGCGTCATTCTTCTGCTCTTCCATTGGCAGTTTTTCTTTTTGCACCTAGCGCGCCTTTCAATACCTTACACGAAGCGTTCACTACACGTACTCGACAGTTCTATACAGCATAAGGCTTCGAAGACGGACCAACCGGCTTACCGACTGACCAGCCTACCGAGGGAACGAATGAAGGTTGAGCAACTAAGTCAGTCAGTCAGTCAGTCAGTGAATGAACATGCTAACTCAACGAGCGTGCAAGCGAGTGAGTGCACGTGGGAAGAAGTTGCTGACTATAGAATAATTTCGGGGAGACAAGGAAACCCGCTATGAAGTTGTACATTTTCCCTTTATTGCCGAGGGCACGGGCTTTGACCATGATGGTGTTATGACGGACACGATGAAATGCCCCGCGTATATTCACTGCGACAACCGCTCGTAGGTGTACCGAATTACAGTCGAGGACGTCCGGTTTTAGGTGGAGTAGCACATATTGTGTTGATAGCCCGGGGCGAAATCTATACAGTGTAGGAGCCAAAAGGTCGCGATCTTCAAGGTACCACATCAAGCGTGTGTTGACCATGCTCTCCATTACTTTGCAGAAACACGAGGTCAACGAGATCGGACGGAGTTTAGATAAGGTATACCACGTGGTGGCTTACCAAGCTTCGGAATGGGGTTGACCACCGAAAACTTCCAAGTGGAGGGCAGTATCTCGGTATAACAGACTGGATTAAGTACTTCGAGAAGAGCGTGCTTGTGCTCGATGGGCAGAGTGCGTAGATGAGCCACGCCCACCTCATCGACTCCTAGAGCACTACGTGCGTTAGCATGCTGCAAGGCGTGCTCCAGCTCGATCATGGTGAAGGGGCTGTTAAGTGGCTCGCTATCTTCAGAATGTGCATCCTTCTGGTATGTGGTGTCTGTGGGGCGAGACATCTGCGGGAAAAACACTTCAGCGGCCTGTTCGGCAAGTTCCTGAGCGTTGAACTACCAGTTCCTACCAAGTCGAAGTTGGTCATGACGCCAGCGCCATACGTACCAACCAAGTAGGTGTCACCTAGGGATCGGTTACTTCACCGACCCTGTTTAATGTAGCTATGAGCCAGCTACCAAGGCTCCTTGCCGACGTACCCGGCCTGAAACACGCGGGGTACGCCGACGACGTCACCGTGTGGACGCATCAAGGGTCCATCGGGGAGCAGGAGGGCGTTTTACAAAGAGCTCGCAACATTATTCACGCCTATGCCACGGAAATGGGTTTACACACTGCCCCAGACAAAACACAGTTTGTCGTCATTCATGGTGGCCGATCTACCTTTGGCAAACAGGAAGAAAAGCAGTCTTTTAAACTGTACATCGGTGACCGACCCATCACGCGGAAATCTACTATCCGAATACTCGGTATGCACCTTGACGAGAACTGCACAGCGAACACTTGGTTCCATGACTGGGTTCTGTTCCAGGTGCAAATGTCGTGCTGATCTCAACCAGCTGTGTTGGGAGTACCCCACTACATCCCACCGAGGCTTCGTGCACTGGCCACCATACAACGGGGACCCTGGCCTTCTTCTCTCCGGACTTGGGCTTGCCCGGACCATCCCACCGAGCTCTGGCGAGCACTGCTGTTGTTCCTCCAGGACCCGGTGGCACCACCGGTTGGCGATTAGCTTCGCGACAGCCCCAAGCGTCATGCGGCCTCCACTGAGCTTTCTCCAGGACGTTCGTTAATAAAATGGAGGCAGCCTCGCCCATTCCCTCTTGCAATAATGCACCTCCCTTTCCACCGCAGCTTCTTCGTCGCATTTTAATGTGGAATAAACGTGGTTTCATTTATTTGTTCGGCGATACAAGGGAACTACGGAATATGTAAACAAGCTCGTGGTAAGAACAGTTACTTTTGCTGACTGTTGGCTCCAGTGCTCAACTGATATGATTCATATGAATTTCATGAAGAGCTCTATGCGGAACCTTAAAAGTCACATTTACAAGCATTTTACACGGCATAAGTACTTCGTAGCATTGAAGGGGTGATTGCTTTCGCATAATATCCTTTCATTCTGTAGCGTTTCAATCATATCTGCCGAATAGCCCAACGTCGACTCACCGTTTCAAAGCCAACAGCTTGTGGCACGATTGGACGCCATCAAAATTACCTACTTATTTTTATCCCTATTTTCAATACAAATGTGTCATAGATCTCTAACGAGGAACATTTAATAGCATCTGTAGTGAACAGCGTTCGGGATCCCAGAAAACCTCAGATTTTTGCCGATTCCTCGCGGAAAAAAGTAACGACTTTCGCATGTAATAGCAAGGAGGGTGCATAGAAACAAAAGATGGCACATGGAAGGTCAAAATGTGCATGTATATTACTATGCATCAAGTCAAATACTATTCGTACAGGTATCAACACCTCTATTTTAATCATGCAAGACAGATGGTCAATGAGGATAGATAGAGACTTCAAGTGATCAGTTTCATTACCTTTATTTTCATGTTCCAACTGCATGAGGAAGGTGTCATTGGAACATAGAAATAAATTGAATTGATGTACAGTGGTCTAAAAAGGCATGTCACTTGGGTGACTGAGTATGTCCCAATGTTTACATATTTTCCGCTCTTCAACGAACCTTTTTCACGCCGGCATGAGTCACCGTAGAATCGGGACTGTGTAGACCGCTGCTCTATGAAATTCTTGGACGCCGACTTGGAAAACTAATTGCCACTCGGTTTGTGCTGTTCTTCCATGAACCTCTTTGATGCCAACTGGGGGACTGGTTATGTGCCAGTAGTTGTGTGCCGCTCTTCAATGAACGTATTTGACGCCAACTTGGGTAAGTAGGTATGTGCCACTGGAAATTTGCCGCTCTAAAGTGAGGGTTAAATTCATCCAATGCTGAACGGAGTCGAAACCACGTCACGAGGGTTCCTCGAGGACTACAGCACGGTGGTTCAGCCGGCTGCGCCACAAATACTCTGGGTATGTACTGCTTTTCAATGAACGTCTTTCACACCAACGCTTTAGCGAGCTGCGCCATAAAAGCACTGTGTATGAGCCGCTCTTCAATGAAGTTCACCTCTCTCCAACTTGAGTTCATGAGTATTTGCCACTTGGTGAGCAGCAAGCGTGGGAACCATTCTCAATGTTCGCAGGCACCGGCGCGCCACGCTTCTCGTCTCGGAGGCAACGCGCAGACATCGCAGGAGCGCCACTAGATGGAGCAGCGTGTCGAGTAAGACGCGCGAGACAGGAGCCTTGCTGCCTCATCACGCGTTTCTCAGCGTTGTACCGGCGTGAAATGCATCTCAAAGGCCACGCGCAGGCTTTGCAGCGGCGGCGCTAGATGGCACCGCGTATTCTCAAGGAAGGGCTAAAGAGAAATCCGGCGGGAGCACACGCCTCATGCATAACTCGCTTCGACTCTTGGATAAATTCCAAGCGCTTTACCAACAACACTCACCGTGAGACGGGTTCTGCCGAAATGTTTTCATGTGTTTAGCATCCTTTGGGAACATCACACGCTTTTCGGCATGTTCGTCAGTCTCTAATCCTAGTCACGCCAACTCGGGCAAGTGGTTTTGTGACCCCGGATATGTGTTACGCATGTGCCCGAATAAACAATTTGGATCATTGTATATGCGCAGCCAGGCATGCATCACTCTGCCACTGGACAAGAATAGATAACTTGGCCCACTAAGTATGTGCGATTCGGTATGTGCCTGAAAAAACAACTTGGGTCATTGGGCATCCGCAACTGGACATTTGACGCAAGGTTTGTGAACAATATCGGTCCATCCCTTGAAATGGGTGTATGCCACTGGGCAGGTGTTCGGATAGACAAGCAGAACAAGAGGTAAGAAGTGCAGTCGCCAACAAAAAAAAAATGAGGAAGTCAGCCACAGAGCAACGAAAAAGAAAGTCAGCATCAAAAGTAGCCGGGTGTGGAGAAGTAATTGAGCACAACGGATACATAACATGCGTTGTGCGAGGAGCGTTGAGCTATGGAAATATAAAGACGTTGGTTAAAGAAAATTTAACAAGTCGTCTACAGAAAAGTGCGAAATCTGGCGATACGAAACGTCACTACAAAGTTTCAATGTTAATCGCATTAACGTCAACGTTCATCGGGACACGGACAGCAGCAATCTTTTTCTTCGTTCTCTAGCTTGCATCGTTCGGGCTTTCAGCGATGTATGAATTGAAAGACTGTCATTAATCTGTTTATTTGTTTATTATTATTCCTGAAGTTCCCGTTCTTTGCGTGAGCACACGCTTATATTCCCCAACAGCGGCTCTTCGCTGCTGAAAAGGCGCTATTTGCAATCTTGCCGGAGCACACATATGTTGTCCGATTCTCTCCGGTAGAAAGCGTCGTCGCAGAAGCATCCACTCACATAGTCGTAAGTGCATGGCTTGACGACACCTGGTTCTGGTTCACCGCACTTGTGCTCGCCGCAGGTGCTGCTCTGGCCCGTCTTGTACACCTCGCCGGGCTTGCATTGTTCATCTGCGAAAAACCAAACAGAGGGGAATGCTGAATTTGTTGAGAAGCGTAGTTTTCTGCCAAAGTGCGTCGAATGTTGAGGTATAGGTCAACGCTGGGGCCCGGCCAGCTCTATATAATAAACCAACTAAGGAAATTTGATGGTGGTGTTGGGCTGCTAAGCACGAGATCGCGGGATTGAATCCCGGCCATGGCGGCCACATTTCGATGGGGGCGAAATGCGAAAGCACCCATCTACTTAGATTTAGGTGCACGTTAAAGAACCTCAGGTGGTTTAAATTTCCGGAGTCCTCCACTACGGCGTGCCTCACAATCAGAAAGTGGTACTGGCACGCAAAACCCCATAATTAAATAGAAGTTGGTGGAACTATGACCTTGCATCATACTTTTCAATTTGACTTTTCTTTTGGCCAAGTTAACCTCCTGCAGAAATCATTGGAACAGAAAAGGTTGATTCAGTTTTGCAGTGATACACAATGAACAAATAATAATGATACGTAAAACAAAACAGCTTGCCACGAAGGACCGAATCTTTATGGGAGGGGTCACATAGGCAGTCATGGAGATGGAATTCAAATGATGACACAGAAACAGCACGTTTAACTTCGCAAGGCAACAATTCCCGTGATTTAAGTAAAACAAACCCAACTCTTTCTATAACAGAGAACAGAAGAACTATGCCACCTGCCCCAACTGCACGACCTTATAACACGAGACAACAATGTGTGCCACTTGTCCAAACGCATGACCCTTCCGGGAGTCCACTCTCAGACGACCAACCTGGCCTCCGCAGTGACCTGCATGCGGACATTGGCCTATGAACTCAAGATGACTGTCACTGCAGAACCTAGCTCGAATTGGTGCACGATGCAGGGTTACATTCATAAGTTTTCTCATACTATCTTTTAACGCAGCCCTCCTCAAAAAAAGTTGTGCACGAAGATTAAAAATGAAAACAGAAGTAACGTAGAGTGGTGTCAAAGTTGGGAAACGACCAAATGAAGTAACGTACGAAACCAACTCACTGACTACATTAGCACGAACAACTGCAAGCACCATCGCGGCAAGCATAACAGCCTTCATAGTGGTCTCGAGCAACGTGCTCCCTCTGGTAAGATGCTTAACCTGTCGCCTGTTGAATGCGAACTTCTGAGCCAATGCGTTGGTATGTACCTTTTATAGAACCTATTAGAGACTTCCTACGTAGCTGTAGGCCTTGTTTCAATGACCGACTAAATCCGGACGCAGGAAACGGCCTTGCGGGAAATAGAGACTGTTGCATTTTTTTGCGTTATTGCTTGTCGGCACACTAAATATGGAATTAGAGCACAGCAGCCAGTTACGATGGTTACGCACACCTACGCACACCACTTGAGCGTATGCGTATGAAAGTTCCACATATGTAACTATCTTTTAGGCGCATCACTGCGTATTAAGGGTATGAGGCTAGATTCGCTACTGTACGGACGCCCGCGGTAAAATTATACTCGAATAAATGTAACGAATAAATATCCTTGACAGAAAAAAAAAGCAGCACGTTCTTGTCGAGGAAATGGTGCAGTTTGTGTGAAAAGCTTGCAGAATTCTGGTGCCGCGAGAAAGCCAACTTTCAGCCCAGTCATAATTTGGGGACAGTAGAACAGTGCAACACACTGTTGGTCGCACACACTGGTACAAGTAGCAAGTGGTACAGGCGCATGCGCTGTGAATACTTAAAAAGTACAACGATGCCGACGGAGCAAATGCCTCTCAAGTGTCAGAATAATGGTTATTGCCATAAAAAGAGAAGTTAGAACGCGCATTGCGCTGTAAGAGTTAAAAGTTGGGCGAGTTCGTGACGTACTTGACTTGAAGCGCGAAAAAACACGGGGAAAGATTAAAGGAAGCCCAGCCAAGACGAGGCGCTCGTCCTGTTTAGTCTTCCTTTCATCTGTCCCCGTGTTTTTTAGCACTTAAAGTCAAGTATGCACATTACATTAATAACAAAGCCATGGTTTCGAAAAATGCGGAAAAGTACCGAAAAGTGCGCAGAATTCAAGCCTTCCTTACAAAAGCGTCAATTCTGTGTCAAGAAAAGAGTCAATTCTGTGTACTTTTCCGTACTGCGAAAATAGTTAGGAGCTCGTAACTGGGTTCGCTTTGTCCACACATCCCGTCCGCCCTTTCTGGTAAACTGATGATGACCGTTGTCGTCATGGATGACACGCAACCCCGATCATTTTTTTAAAGGGTTAGCGCCAGGAGTCAGTGACGTAGCAAGAAATTTTGTTCGGGGGGCTCACGTTGCAGCTCGGCCTCCTCCTTATATAACTTGTCGAGGGATCAAATACATGAATATTAGTTCCAAACGAACTTCTGAACGCTACGCACTGTCAAGACAAGTAAGATATGTATTTTTCATAAAAGTATATACTCGTATGTTCCAAACATTGTGCCCGAAATAACTGATGTCAATGCTTCCATGCTTTTTTCTCAATTTAATAAGTAGATGAAATATCACACGAACTTTAGAACTACATCAGTTTGAAACTAGCAAAGCAGTGCATGCCGCTGATATGAAAAACGTAAACGTCGTGAAATGAAGAAGTTAAAGACAAATATTTTAATGAAACTTTGTCATTCAAGAACCTTGTTTTCATTTTTGTACATATGCAACAGCCAGGAAAAAAGACCTCAATGACGCTCTCCTTCGTTCCAATGTATTGCGCAAGAGGAGCTGTCACCGGTCCTGTATCGTGAGTAATTGCACCACACTCATAGTCGCAACGGAGAGATCATATAAAATGCAGAAGTTCTGCAAAATATACGAGGGTGAGCCCATGCGAATACATAACGAACGGGGCACTTCATTTAAAAGTAGTCGCCATGAGCATTGAGACATTTGTCCCACTGAATAACGAACCGTGTGATTCCCGTCTCATAAAACACCTTGGGTTGCTGCTTCAAAAAGACTGTGACTCTTTCACGGGATCGTCCGACATGAATATGATTCCCTTGAGCTGTTCTTTTTTTTTCAGTTGCCCCAGATTGTGGAAGTTGCAAGGCGACAGGTCTCGGCTGTATGGCAGATGTTGCAGCGTTTCCCACTTGAGCATTGCCAATTTTGTGTTAACCACATCAACGATGTGGGGATGGCATTGTCGTGGAGCAAGGTGACCCCATTCGTCAATGCTAAAACGTCGCTTGTTCTTGACTGCGGCACGCAGCCGATCCGGTGTTTCAGAATATCGCAAATAGTTGATAGTATCTCCAGGTTGAGCAAATTCAGTCAGTAATGGCCCCTGACGATCGAAAAGAAGTCAAAAACAGACCTTTCCGGCGGAAATGACGGCCTTTGCTTTCTTTGGGTGTGGTAAATTCGAATGCTTCCACTGTGAGCGTTGCGAAGTTCAAGCTCGTACTAGTGGCACCGTGATTCGCCCCGGTAACAATTGCAGACAAGAAGTCGTCACCCTCATTGTGATACTGGATCAGATGAGTAAAGGCAGCGCCGACCTTCTTCGTCTTCTGGCGGTGGTTCGAAATCTTGGGCGTACCATTGCGCATACAGGATCCGATAATCGAGATGTTCATGAATTATGGTGTGAACCGAACCGTGACTGATGTTCACACGCTCTGGCAGTTCATCGATGCTTATCCTCCGTTCTTGTCTAATCAGCTCATCAATCTTTGCAATTGCGTTGAGAGTGATTGCACGGTGGCTTTGGCGCGGTCTTGGATAGTCTTTGCAGCTTTCAAGCCCTTCTTTGAACAGTTTGCTCCAACGCTTCACAGTGGCCAATGAAATGCAATGTTCAACGTACACAGCAGCGATACGGCGATTAATTTCTTTTTAGGAAACACCTTCCGCTGTCAAAAACCTCACGACACCACGTTGTTCCAACTTTTGGAGCGTCCGTTATGTTACGCAACCATATTAAACCCAGTGCATGAGAGCATTAAAGAACATTTATCCTTGCACCTGCGTGTCACTTTTTTAAATGAGAGATGCCTGTGTGCTACGCGCATGCCTCGCATCCAATAATCCATTATTGCGCGGGGTGGATTGGCTCACTTTCATTTGATTCGCCCTCGTACATTAGAAATGCAAAGATACAGCTTGATAAAGGGCAGAAAAGTGCCACTGAAAACAAGGTTCACTGCACTTATACAAAAAACCTCGCAACACGATATTTAAATATACGTATCAGCATCCAAAAAATCTACATACAAAAGAAAAAGTCAGTGTATATAATTCATCTAACAAGGCAAATAAATATGTTTGGCAATCATAGATTCACATGTCACAGAATCGTCCCGTGGCCGCTTAATTTCCGCAAAAGAAGTAAAGAAATCAAACTTTCCCCATGCGTCGATTCGGGGCGCCGCAACAATGTCCTTTTTTTATGAGGCCGCAGCACCGAAATGAAAAAGAAAGCGCACACACACAAGGAAAGCGTGTTGGCCGCAATCGAATGCCTACATTGGACACCTAATGTGGCTACCGAAGGAATATCGAAAAAAACGTAAGACGCTTGGCCCACATGGAACCATAAGCATACTGCTCCGTATCCTATACCGGCGAGAGCAGACTTTACGGAGACGTCGCACTCAAGCGAATGCGTTGCAATCCGTCGAGTCCCCACAGTGATGGCGGCTAGCGACCATTGTTTCTTTTACCCGTCTGCAAGCCAGAAAGTGTCCAAAACTCTGCCAGGCAAGACTTCACTCGGCCAGACAAAAGCGAATGCGCATCGAAGTGCGCCGCGCGATGGTCAGGGCAACACGAGAAAAACGCATGCGCTCTAGTTGGCTCTGGCAGCCCGCAGGTAGCTAAAACAAGAAAATTGAGGATACTCAATGTGTCCTCGCGAATAAAAGTCAAAGTAGAAATATAAATAAGAACGTAGTTACCTTTGCTGGCTTTAGTCTTTTGACATGGATACTTTGGCGCAAGTGAAAAAAAGCGTTGCTATTCTTTTCTGTGACATGACGGCACAAATGAACCACCACAACGCTTCCTCTCTTCGGACCTCACTGCGTGCTTTGTCAACTTGTCTGACAGTGCGTTGATTTGATTGTCTCATCGTACGGTCCGATGTACGACTTTAGAAAAGTCGATGCACCTTTGGCGTCAAATGTATATAACAACAGTCAACCCACAAATTTCCGAAATTGAAAATCTAAAGTCGGACTTTGGAATGTCAATGCGCCTTTCACATCAACAGTTTATGAGGACTTTATACCCATAAAGTATCGGAATTGAAATCCATGCGCTACATAGATTACACGGCCTCCACGAGATGCCGCGACGAGCCCTCTCGCCATTCAAACGCCCTTGAAACGTCCTTGTGCTCAGTTGGGGCTCCTTGCGTTAGGTGACTCCCGGTGCATGGGCGTTGCCGTGAAATCCAGCCCGAGGTTGCTATGTTCGCGCTGAAAGGACTTTTCGGGTGTGAGAAAAGACATTCTAGACAAAATACCGAATTATTTCCGGCGTCGGGAGTTGTTTTGGTTGGTGGTGCAGCACGAAAAAATGTTGGGGGGGGGGGGGGGGGAAGCTGAAGCCCCATAAGCCCGCCCCGGCCCCGGTCCTGGCTACCCCCTTGTTAGGAGTGTCCAAGTGGAAAAAAGTGTGTGTCTGAAATGTAGCAAGCCGGTCACGTAAGAGAGCTAGAAAGAGGTTGGGAAAGCTTAGAAAAGCGTGTGTGTGTATATACAGGCTGTCCCAGCTAACATGGACCAAAATATTTAAAATACCCAAGAGGTCTAGAGAAATCGTACCGAGTGCATAGTAGCCGTAGTCGTATGTACTTACGGCCAGCATTTTCTTTCATCATCAATTACTACTTAATTAATGACTTTTAATTAGTGAACCTTTTATTTATTGCTTTAATCGCAAACATATCAATTACAAAGTTGTAGGGTACCTTAAATAAATTGCAGCATTGTCATTTGTTGGGCGTGTTGGTAAACTGAAAGCATATTTAGCGCCAGCAAACAAGGACGGAAGGGAGACGCATTGTGTTGTCGTCTCCCTTCCGTCCTTGTTTGCTGGCGCTAAATATGCTTTAGTTTTTACCTTAAGTAACCTCCGAATCAAGCATATATTTCATGCTTAAGTGGTCCTGGTTGTTTTTTGCAAGAAAAAAGAAAAGCCAAAATCTTGCCGCTGGAGTCGATCACAACGACGACAAAGGTCTTCCCATCGCTATACTCAGCGGCGTCGACGAAGCTTGCTCTAATGTTTCGTTGCTTGATCTGTTTGAGGATGGCTGCTGCTCTGGCCTTGCGTCTGCCCTCGTTGTGGATGGGATGGACGTTTCGAGGCACAGGAGCCACTTCGAACTTGTCTCCAATGCACCTAGGGATCGGGGTACTGATCATCAGGAATCCTGCAGGGTGGTAACCCAGCTCTTCTAGGATGCGTTTACCTGCCGCTGTGGTGCTCAGGCGAGTGAGTTGCGCGCGTTCTTCGGCTTCGTCAATGTCTTCGGCGGTGTTATGCACCCCCAGCTCGAGGAGATCCTTGGTATGGGTCCTGATGGGTAGCCCGAGAGCCCTCTTGACTACCTTGCGGATGAGAGCGTTGAGCTTGTCTCGCTCTGCTCTGAGCCAGTTGTGCATAGAAATCGTGTACGTGAAGTGGCATAGTACGAAGGCATTGATCAGCCTGAAGAGATTGTTTTTCTTCATGCCTCGGTGCCGGTTTACAATTCTGCGAACGAGGCGGAAAGCGTTGTTTGTCTTTGCAATGATCTTGCGGAGAGCCGTTCCATTCCCGCCGTTGAATTCGACAAACATGCCCAGGACCCGAATAACGTCGACCATGAATATCACCTCCCTCCCGTCCCAAGTGCGAAGACTGATGCTGCTTTCGGAGACTGGCTTCCAATCTTTGGGTCTGCCTCCCTTCTCTTTTCTATAAAGCAGAACCTCCGACTTGGCGGGGGAGCATCCAAGTCCGGTGGGGCGAAGATACTCCTCGACCACGTCGATCGCCTCCTGCATGGTTTCTTCGACTCTGCCCTCGCAGCAGCCGGAGCACCATAAGGTGATGTCGTCGGCGTAGATGGTGTGCTTGACGTTCTCGACGCGTGCCAACTTCTCGGAAAGACCAATCACACAGGTTTTAAACATTGTGGGGGAGATGACGGCGCCCTGAGGAATGCCCCGCCCTCTGACGAGCACATTGTCGGAGCGGAAGTCCTCAATGCGAAGCTTGGCCTTCCTGTCCGTTAGGAAAGAGCTGACGTAGCTGTGGAATCTGGAACCGAGATCCAGGTATGAAATGGTCTTTACGATGAAGATGTGGAGCACGTTGTCGAAAGCCTTCTCGAGGTCCAGACCGAGCAGAGCCTTAACGTCTCTGGAATGGCCATCCACAATCTGATGCTTGATTAGTTTCACGGCATCCATCCTGCGTCGAGAGTCCAGCGCGGAAGCCGATCATGTTGTACGTGTAAACCACGTTGCCTTCGAGGTACCCATTGGGCCTGTTGAGGACGACGCGCTCCATGAACTTGCCGATGCAGGAGGTTAGAGAAATCGGCCTGAGGTTCTCGATATTTGGGTCCTTGCCATGCTAGGGAATGAGCACCGTGCAGGTCATCTTCCATTGTGCAGGAACAAGCCGCTCTTCCAGGACTCGTCAATCTTGTAGGTGAGAAAGAAGATTGACGTGTCATCGACGTTTCTCAACATTCTCTTGGTTACTCCGTCTTAACCCGGCGCAGACTCGCGGTTGAGCGCGAAGATGGCCTGTCTGACCTCGGCAACGGGGAAGTCTTCTTCCAGCTCGGGTCGTGGCGGGCCTCGGTAGTGCAGGAGTTGGGTCGCCGGATCTCCGTCGCGACGGACGGGCAGGTACCTCTGTATGAGTTTTGAGACAAGTTCATCGACCGCGTAAGACATGGTGGCTTCGTGAAGGGCCCGGGCCAACGTATGCCTTTGATTTGACTTCGAGCCACTTTCGTCGAGAAGGTGCTTCAGCATACCCCAGGATTTGTCGTTGCGCAACTGTCTGCCGATGGATTCGCAGAGCTCGTCCTACTGCTGCTGGCAAAGCGCCTTGCAGTGGTCATCGATGACATTGTTGAGCTCCGAGATGTTCTTTCGGAGTCTGCGATTGAGCCTTTGGCCCTTCAGTCGGTGAAGCAGGGCATTTTTGGCCTCGATCAGGTGGGCGAGTCTGCTGTCCATCCGCTCGACGTCGAGATTGGTTTCCACTTTCTTGGTGGCCGCGAAAGCGTCGTTCCGGACGCCTTCGCACCATTCTGCGAGAGTGGCGGGTGCCCTGGCTCTGCCGGGTTCTTCGCGAATCTTGCAAAAATGCTAGGAGAGATAGTTGGGCGCGTTGGTGGGGCGTGTTGGTTTTGTCTGGCAAAAATGGTCCCAATCGATGAACGTGAATTTCCTGACCCTACTCTGAAACACATTGAAGTTGGTCTCGAAGATGTAGTGGTCGCTGCCGAACTCCATGGTGGTGTCCACCCAGCCATCGTCCTCAACGTTCCTCACAAAGGCGAGGTCGGGTGTCGAGTCCTGGGTGACGGAGTTGCCGATGCGCGTAGGAAAATCCTTGTCAGTGACCAGAGTAAGTGCTATCTCGTTGGCGTCTTGCCACAGGTTGCACCCCTTGATAGTGTCGTAGACGTAACCGGCCCTCCGTAACCGGATTTGGCCGGCCCTCGACCAGTGGTCGAGGGCCGGCCAAATCGGTCGCTTTCTTGAGGGTAGTCTTGAACTGCTGGCGCGAGTCTCTGGGGTTGCTGTAGATATTGAGGACGAACACGCTGTTTCTGCGCTGATTCCGTTGCGGTACGTCGAGCAGGATCTCAACCATGACATATTCGATTCTACCGCTCGCCAGCTTGAGGCCGTGGGTGAGATGAGACAGCCTTTTATCGATCAAGGTGCAAATCCCTTGCCCCCCGGGCCGGCCCAGTACAGCCCCCGGGTCGTTACGAGGTGCCGGAGCAGCCTCGGTATTGGCGCCGGGCTTGGGACGTGCCAGATCGGTCCAAACGAGGGTCGGCTGCTTTCCCGCAACGTGTGGAGGCGGGCTGAAGTCCGGATGCTGGCTGGGTTCTGGAACCCGGGTGGCCCCTAGAACCGGATCTGGACTTGAATCTGAATCGGACTCGGGATCTTGACCTCGACCTGGCCCTGGAGATGGAGCGGCTCCTGGTTTGACCCCTGGAGTGGTCACGAGACCTGGATCTCCCCCTGGGCCGGGAACGGCTGTTACCGTATCGGCGTTGAGGCGATGCTTGCCGGGACTAGATTCGCGGCCTCCATGGGCGGGAAATGTTCGGCGTTGAGGGCGCGGGAGCGTTCCCCCGTCTGCGCTTCACGAGATACGGCATCTGAAATCTTCGCTTGCACTCCTTGGTGGCGGTAAGGGAGTCGCCTCCGCGGAGCTTGCATTTGGGATCGCACCTATGCTGAGCGTCGGGGGTTGCTTCTTCGCATCCTCTGCAGATGGCGTCGTTGGGCGAAGGGCAGACGTCGAAGCGGTGCCCGAGTCTGCCGCAACTGTAACACACGTCCATTTGCTTGCGAAATAAAGTGCACCTGGCGATGGTGCCGCCGTGCGAGACAAAATTTGGCACCCGGTACCCCTCGAACACGACCACCACGGTGCCGGTGTTCTTCATTTTTTTGGCGCCCAGCGCCGTGGGATTTCTCGGGTTGACTAGCTTTTAGTCAACCGCCGCGAGCCCGTCGGTAAGGGTGACGCCTCGGATGACGTCGTGACAGCAGTGCTGCGCAATCGGGGCAAGTTTCCGTGCTCTACACTGACTCTGAAAGCAGGGGCGTCTGCGCATGTATTTCGGAGGCCTGAACAATCAATACTGCAGCGGACGAGAATTACATTATGCACGTCGCATAAAAATTGTCTGCACAAGTTGGCGGTGCCACGCAGTTCTTCATTGGAATGCTCATGAAAACAACATCGCCTGCACAAGGAAGGCGCACATGAACGCGATGATGATAAGCCTCAAACATGGCACACACCCACAATCGAGGATGCGCCGAGAATGTGTTTCTCGGTGGCAAACGTCGACAGCACCGACAATGTCAACGCCAACAGTCACGTCGCAGCGACAACGCCGAGTCATTTACACAGTATCTAACAGTCTTCACAGGCGCCAAGTGCTCTGTACAGTAGTACTGCAAATGTACAGAAAAAATTTAATCACTCAAATCTCGTAGATGGCACTACGTCATGTTGGTCGTGACGTCAGTTGTAGTAGAAGTATTTGCCTGTATTAGTAACAAGGCCCTTCGTAACTTGGACGAAGACTCCGTCCAGTTCCTAGCGGATCAAATCAATCAGGTCTGGGCTTCCGGCAGGGTCCCACCGGAATGGAAGAACGCCACCACGGTTCTCATTCCAAAGCCCAACAAGCCCTCGGGCGTCGAGAACCTCAGACCCATATCACTGACGTCGTGCGTGGGTAAGGCGGCGGAACACGCCATTCAAAACAGAATCTCCAGATTCCTCGAAACCAAGGGGCTGTTACCACACACCCTCATCGGATTTAGACCCGGTCTATCAACTCAAGACACCATGATTTTAATCAAGCACCAAATCATTGATGACCCCATTAGAAACGCCAAGGCCATTCTTGGGTTGGATCTAGAGAAAGCGTTCGATAACCTCTCTCACCAATACATTGTGGATACCATTTCCGAACTCAACCTCGGAGCTAGGTTCCACTCGTACGTCAAGTCATTCTTGGATAACAGGACGGCTACGCTCCGATTTGCCGACCTCTCCACGGAGACACTCTCGCTGGGGAGCAGGGGCACCCCCCAAGGCTCGGTCATCTCCCCTATGCTTTTCAACCTTGCCATGGCGGGACTTGCTGAGAAACTAGGGCAGATCCATGGGCTCGAGCATACCATATACGCAGATGACATCACCATGTGGGTGTCCAAAGGAACCCCGGGCATGGTGCAGGACATCTTGCAAGAAGCAGTGAACGCCATAGAAGAATTTCTCATTCCCACAGGACTCAGATGCTCGCCTACCAAGTCGGAGCTGCTCGTACGCAGACCCACGCAGAAAGGCCGCAGGCCATACTCGTCAGACTTCGACTATAATCAAAAAATTATCGTACGAACCACTTCGGGACACGCCATACCGTGCGTCGACAAAATCAGAGTCCTGGGTATGATCGTAGAGACTAAAGACGTCAATGCCTCTACGGTTCAGAAGCTCATCACCAAAACCAACAACGCTATTGGACTCATCAGAAGAATTGCCAATAGACACAGGGGCCTCAAGGAACATAACCTCATCAAACTCATACACGCGTTCGTCACCTGTCACTTCGCATACGTTGCGGCAATGCTCAATTGGACACGATCCGAAAGAGACAGACTGAATGCCCAAATCAGAAAGGTCACCAAGCAAGCCCTCGGCATTCCAACCAGCACCAGCAACGAGAAGCTGGGGCACCTGGGCATGCACAACACCCTGGAAGAAATTGCCGAAGCCCAGCAGCGCGCCCAGCTTGCTAGGCTTTCGACGACGCCTCCGGGGCGCACGATCCTAGAGAAGCTAGGCTTTGCACAAGGACACATAGAAAAAGACTTTGCGGACCTCCCACGGGACATACGCGCCAGGATCACGGTCCGCCCTATACCCAGAAACGTACACCCCGAAAACAACAGCGGCAGACGACAAGCGAGAGGACAATTCCTTCTTAACCAAGCCTTGGCGAACCGTGAACGCTCAGCTTTTGTGGACGCGGCGGCATACACGGGAAACAAAGCTTTCGCAGTGGCGGTTGTGGACGGCCGCGGATCCACAAGATATGCAGCCACGGTAATTGCAAGGAAGCCTGAACAGGCCGAACAGGTTGCGATCGCTGTTGCGCTCACCGACGACAATCTTTCCCATATCTACAGCGACTCCATAGCCGCTATCAGAGCTTTCCAGAAGGGCACGGTCTGCGCACAGGCTCTCAAAATTGTTTCAAAGAAAGAGATTAAGAAACACTTCATATACTGGTTCCCGGCACACTTAGGACCAAAGCTCGGCGACGTCCCCAACCTTAACGAGGCGGCACACGAGGCTGCGCGCGCGCTTACAGACCGCGCGGCTTCACCCGACCACTCGGAGAATAAGGACGCGCCCACTACATACAACGAAGTCACTAAACACTACTACCTACAACGCAGACAATATAGCACGCCACACCGCACGCTCACTCGAGCTCAAGCAGTTACACTCAGAATGCTACAAACAGACACATACCCCACTCAAAACAGATTACACCATTACATGCCTGAGCTCTACGACAAGTCTTATTGCACCAATTGCAATACATCCCTTAACGTTTATCATTTACTCTGGCCGTGCTCGCAAGCTCACGTAAACTACGAACAGGACAAGCGCAAGTTTGAAGAGGCAATCCGGAGCGAAGAACTCGCTCCCCAACTCTGGGCCGTCCAGCAGGTCCACGACGCCGCCAGGAAACTCAACCTCCCGGTTCCGTCGTAGGAGACGCCCACTCCATGAGAGCCCGCAGCTCTCGTGGCCTGCAGGACCTGAATAAAGTTGATTTCCTTCCTTCCTATTTGCCTAAGAATCGAATTGAAGGTCACAGTTGCAACCTTCAAAACAAGACCGCGAGCCTTCACAGCATGAGGTATTTAACGCAGTAACTGTCTTCCCACCTGCGACCTAAGTATTAATTTACACAAAAACTGAATTTATAAAACGGTGTAACGATCCAAATGCCACGCCGCAGTCAAGTCGGGCAGGTAAGCGCTTGGACATTGTCCTATTGAACAAATTAAACGAAAAAATATGACTGCCTTACACAAAACAAACAAAAACATACAGTATGCACCAAGATTACCTTAATCAAATATATTTAAATAGTACAATGTTGAACCGCTTCGAAAAAGAAAAAGTTTAGCATGAGACTTTGCCTTAACTGCAACTAATAGCTTTTGTAAATCTATGGGTTTTATTTAAAAGCAGATAGCCGAATGAGACATCGAGAGTCCGGCAGTGTTTACGTTTGTCCGAATTCCCGAACATGTATACTGTGTCATACAGAAAGCAAGTTGCGTATAACACAAAGAATAAAACATCAGAACTTACTTAATATACTTTATTATTTATGTTCTGTTAGACAATTTTAGTTACCTTTCAAATATTATTATAGATATACTTAATCCTTGCTTTAATTATATCGGTTTTTACACTACCGTACCTTTTCCTATTAACAAACCAACCTATAACAATTGGGCTCTTGTACTGTTCCCCGTATCGAGTGAATGCAATTATTTGACGAAGAAGCGGGCAACCAGCTCAAACAGACGAACAAAATGCGGGTATTCGCTATGGGAGAATGTTGCTTTCTCAGTAAATTAGTTCAGAGCCAAAGCAATCGCCGATCTGTGCTGTCTTTCCCAATGTGCTCCAATGAAACCTCAATTTGGTCGCTCATTACGGACACGAGGTCAGTGGCACAGGTACCCCTCTCAAACAACCGAATGCCCACTGTGAATTTGTGCCTATTTCCGCCACATGCGGCCATTTCATGACCTCAAGAGCAATGACAGCAGCTACATGAAAAACGCTGCTTTTGTCAGTGTTATTTTGAACATGCGAATAGACTATGGCAACGTACGCTCGTAATAAGATAAACTACGGCTGCTTCCTTCGTCCTTCTGTATTTTTTTATACGTGTAAAGAACAATTTACTAAGGCAAGTTCTAAAAGTGCTAGAATAATGCAAAGAAGCATATTTGCTGTATATATGCCTCTTTCATATGAGGCGCTAGAAATTTCGTGTATTATTACGGCTGCCAATGGCTTAGTTGGGCTCGTCGGTGCTTCATTCGTGCTGTCGATGTGATGTGAAACACCAAACTTCAAGGCCTGTCTGAAACTTATCCGACAATGCACCCAAAAAAAAAAAAGAAGGAGCGCCGTCTCGTGCTTTCCTTGTCCTAATCCCCTTTAAAGTAGCTCCCTCCTGCTGCTCCCCTTGCACCCACTTCCCAATCTTTTCACTTCTTCAACAAGTCCTGAAACCCCTTCTCGGGAAGTGGGGGGGGGGGGGGGGGGTGGCAGTGGCGTTGCCCTTCGTATCTTCTAGAGTTGGAAAGTGGGTTCTTTTCATGCGTCTTTCATTTTTTGCGACCAGCCAAAAGGCTTACGGGCCCATGTCTAGAGAGCAGAGCGGTTGTCGAATCAACAAAGTGCTTTGCCGGACCAACATTGACGGAATCGCTGATCTGCATGAACAGAGGCGTCACGCTGCTGTAGCTTCCAGGTCTTCAATTACCTCGGTGAAAATCCCTTGCAAAGTGTTGCAGGCACTCACTACGTGCTCAATTTCCTTTTTTAATATGCTATATTCATGCCACTTTTGTTGCAATTCTAAGCTGAGCAATTTCTATGGCAACCGGCCGACTAGTTTCATTATCACGGCTCTAACTTCATAAACGATAGCTTCATTATGTCTTGTTAAAGGCATCTTAAAGGGTGGCTCACTCTTCACACATGTGTGGCCTTCCTTGAAGCAGTTGTAAGCATCTCTTTCAGAACCGCAGTGCCATCTCCAAATGCTGTTTGGAGGTTCTAAATTCCGTCTGCTTGGATATTAGTAAGCTTTGCACATACATTTATGCGGTGTGCTTGATCAATTCACCCCGTCACTTTTTCTCAATTAAATTCGCTCGTTGATGAGATGACACTATTCAAAACAAATGCTCAAGCACAAAAGCAGACACAACCGAAGGGCACGCCACCTGCTGACTAAACAGATCACGAACCCTACTCCGACATCGCACAGTGAGGCCAAGTTGCGCCCTGTGGTTTGCTGTAAAATAAGTAAGGTCGGATACCTTCTAGGCAGGCGTTGTAACTTAGACAAATTTCATACTAAATAAACGACCTCTCTGAGCTTGTTAAAACAACAGGGAAATTGCCCAAATAACAAGTGTATGTGCTATGTGACAAGAAGCTGAATGACAAAAAAAGTGCTGATAGCAGCGCAAGAACTCGTAAGCCACCAACGAATGTGGACAGGAGCAAATACAGAATTCAGAAGTTTTCAGGCTGACAACTTCGATTTCGCATTAGCGGCGCATGTGATAATTTATATTGCCTCGTGGCGAGTCACATGATTGTCGTTAGAGGTTCGTCAAATGCACCCGGCATTCCCATTTGCGCCACCATGTCGTCACGTGTTGGCTAACGCCATTATTGATTCATGTGAACATAAGCCAGGAATCGAGTAACCTTTATTATATACATATTTTTCTTCCTGTAAAAGAAAGCTGTGACACATATACACAGAAAAGTCAGACAGCAAAGAATGCCAAAAGGAACCATAATTATTTTGTTTGTGCCAGGATCTTTTATCCCCCGGGCTTCGAAGAGTTCATGGGCACTGCGCTTTAATAGCTGGCGGACTAAAGGGCACAGTAGTCAAACGGCCCCTATTTTGGGCATATTAACATATCGCGTACGCAAATGCACCAGCGTTGTTGTTGTTGTTGTTGTTGTTGTTGTTGTTGTTGTATGAAAATAATTGTGTGGACCATTTCACTCCTGTGTAATACGTGATCGTCCTGTAGTTACCTAACTGTGGTAACTACAGCTGGTAACTCTTTGCTGGTGCCTGTAGAGACATGCTATCGCGCGCTTGTTTTCGCGTGTGTATATTGTTTCTTCATATATTATTTTATTATTTTGTATCTTCCATTGTTGCATCAGTAACAAATTCAGATTTTGGGATAGCCGGCTCTGATATAGCCATGTTCTTACAAGACTGAAAAAGAAAACATGTCCGTAAGCTTCCAAACTCCGGCCACCGAAAGAGTTGAGTATGGAAAGTGGTTTTCTGCGATCAGTGAGAACGAACGCGATCTGTCTTCGCGCAGTACAGTACCTAGTCCTTTCTTTTGCCATTTAGTGCCTGGGTTTGTCGCACTGCGCAAGGGGCACGCAGATGCCGAGGCTGTTTCTGTAGAGGCCGTGGACGCAGAAGCACTGGTAGGCACAGTCTCGAGTGCACTCGTCCGTCGGCTCGGGCTGGGCGCAGGACAGCTCGCCGCACGACGAGCTCTCGCACTCCTTGAACACCTCTCCCGGCCCGCACTGTGGGAACGAGCCTTCTCCGCTGCTCACATCTGCGGCTGAGAACAGCAGAAAACAGACAGCAGCGATTATTCTTTCGGCTCTAAACGCGCTCACTCATACAGCAGCATTCTGCGATAGTGAATTGAGTCTGTCATCTTATTTTTCGGTTGCTTGCTTGCGTGTCCATCAAATAGTTGCGCTCACCCACTGCACGGAGGAGGGGAGGGGGGGTGAATGGCTCAAGAAATATATCAGGCAAAATTACGTAACCTTTTGAGATGATAATGTACGCTATTGCGATTAATTAGCACTCGAGTGGTGGTGCATATGTAATTTCGTGATGAGAAATTCAATATTCTCGGCGATTTCAGTTACATACTTTCAAGTTTTGTAAATATGCAGCGTACGTGTTCTCGTCGGGCATGGAAGCCGAGGCAGCTAACCAGTGACCCGAGTTGTATTCTAGATCAGACAGAAGCCATCATGCAGTAACTTGTCTGTTCAAGCACATATGCCGTCGCCCATGTCGGGTCGGCGAGACAGCAGCCAGAGCCTACCTACTGGCTTAAGCTAGTAGACAACTTGGGTCACTGCGAGGCGCGACCTACAGACAGACAGACAGACAGACAGACAGACAGACAGACAGACAGACAGACAGACAGGCAGGCAGACAGACAGGCAGACAGACAGACAGACAGACAGACAGACAGACAGACAGACAGACAGACAGACAGACAGACAGACAGACAGACAGACAGACAGACAGGCAGGCAGACAGACAGGCAGACAGACAGACAGACAGACAGACAGACAGACAGACAGACAGACAGACAGACAGACAGACAGACAGACAGACAGATGAAGAGGCTCCGTGACCGTGTTCGTTATCTTATATTGATTTTTTTCTAGTTTTCCTATGCTTTATTTTCTTTTACAATTTTCTGCCTTCTTCATGTCAATTTAATGACATCACCTCAAGTAACAAGCTTTGTAAAAGGCAGGGCTGACATTTCTGCTTTTCATCCAACTCCCTCACTCACTCTATCTCTCTCTCGACAGCAGGTACTAGCCAAGAGCCAATAGGGTTCGTTCTTGAGCCAACCGTAGTTAAACGACCAAATGAGCAATTGGTCCCTAGGGTTTCTACAGCTTAGAGCCTCGTATTTGAATTAGCTTCCTGCTGGCAGTCGCTTTAGCTGCGGAAAGCCAGTCAGTGAGATAGGAATAGGACAGACCGTTTTGTTCAGCTAGGCTTAGCAGAAAACGAGGTGGAGTCCCATAGAATATCGAAGCGATAAGAACCTGTGGTCAAGCTTGGTCAGACCTATCACTAAAGGAATGTTTACAGTGACCTCTGCAATTTACACGTGAACGGACGGGCTACCAGCCGTGGCGGCTTAGTGGATATGGCGTTCGCCTGCTGAGCACGAGGTCGCCAGTTCGATCCCCGACCCCGGCGGCCATATTTCGATAGGGGTAAAGCGCAATGTCGGTCCTGTATTTCGATTTATGCGCATGTTGAAGTCGAGGGTGCGACGGACGCCCGTCAGGTCGGGATGAAACATGAAGCAATAAAACGACAGACACCCACCAAAAGAAGTACTAAAAATGAATAAATATTTTAGACATTTCGGCTTCTCTACGGAAGCCTTGTTCACAATGTGTTGAAGGAGAGTCCATGGAAGCTTCTGTATTCTTCAGCACGTGACGTAAGCATCGCGGGTATGCGGAGCATGCTAAACAACACCAAGTAGTCAAAATTGTTCTAGAGCCCTAAACGACGCAACATTCCGTAGTGCCAGTGTTGATTTTGGGACTTCGATCCCTGTGAATGAATCAGACAACCGTCAGATGACGAACAGTTAGCTGATCACGTGCTAGCGCGTTCACCTTAAGAATTGGGTTGCGAAAAGTCTTTAGCCATTAACTTCTGCACTTACCTACGCAATTTGAATGTGAACTTGCTGTGAATAGTATAGGGTGCAGTACAGAGAACTTGCTGTGGATAGTATTGATATGATGTGAATTGCATACGGGCCTGGAGAAAAGAAGTGCTAAACCCAGTAGAAAGAAATTTAAGTCCGGTAACGCTGTATTGTGGCATCCTATATGGAGGACAAAAAAAAGGGTTAGACCAAACGCTGTGTGGCTACAGGTGCTTAACCGAAACAAAGTCAATGATTCCTTTATAAATTTTGGGGAGCTTTCCTTTATTTAGAAGACACTGAAAAGGAATAAGTAGGTAAGTTGCGTTAGCAAATTACGGCTCAAGTTTTGAAAACGAGAAGGTTAGTCTTCACTTTTCCCACTAACTCTGTTTGCCTCGAATAGACAGACAAAGTTATGAAACAGTACTTTGCCTGTCAGAACAGATTTTTAATGCTTTTAGTGATTTTAGTGATTTCAGCGGTTTGGTCGTTTAGTGCTCTTCAGTGTCCCTTTAATGACTATACCAATAGACTTCCGCAAGATATTTCTTTTAGATTTACCTAAGCCAATTCCTCTGACAAAAATATTTATCAAGGTGGTTGTCCTTATTGGTCGTAGGCACTCTGAGAAAGGAACACAAACATCGAGTAAGAGGAGTTATTAATGAAAATGAACAGTCTTCTTCGTTCCGGTACATGCAAGGCCCCTCCGATACCATTAATAAAGTATTCTTTAGCGTTGCGATCCAGCGATAGCAGTATTTAGTTAGCTTCTAACGTTTCGGATCAGAATGAAAATTGCTATAGCTGGGTGCAGCGATTGCCCCTGCATCGACAAAAAGAAGAATGTACCCGGCCATTTGAGTCACTTACCAGGCAGTGCGAAGACATCGGAGGTTACCAGGACTTCAAGAAGCACCAGGACGATCCACGCGCTCCCCATGACTACTCTTCACGCACGCTTCCTCTCCGACAAGTCTGAACCCGAGCTTCGACCTCGCGTGTTGTCGGCTCCCTTCGCCAAACTCAAGATCGTGGCTCTGTCAATGCGGTTTCCGTCAATGCACTCCCGGCGAGCGTCCCAGTTGGGTTCTCTTAAAGAGGGGTGGGCTTTGAAGGATGTGGCCGGGCTTCAGCTGTTGCTTAAAGGGAACCGTACAGCTCCTTCCGTCACGAAGACGCACACGCATACGCGCGAATGCGAGTTAGCACGCGATCTCTCTCTCGGCTTGCATGGACGAGGCCAGATAAAAAAGTGTGCCGGGACGGTTGTTTCGCAGTCTTCGAGGAAATCCCGTGCCAGCCGAGTTGGTGTTTATAATTGAAAACACATCCGTCTCCCCCACGCCGCGGGTGCGAGGCGAGAGCTGTCGATGGCTCGCCGGAGGAGCTCGCTATGAACATTCAAAGGCAAGGTCAACTGAAGAGGAGAAAGTGGAGAGGGAGAGAGAGAGAGTGTGACTTTGAAGAGCGGGCTTTGATGCCAAGGCGCGCACTCACGAGCGCTGGAGATCGCGGTGGTCGGCGACGATAAGGCCGAAGCGGGGTTCGATCGCGGGTGAGAAATTAATGAGCGTCTTTACGGCGTGCCGCTGTCGGCTATGGTGTTGCGAAAGCGAGCGTTCATTCCTCTGTTGTTGTTTTTTTTTCTGCTGTTTTGTTCATGCCATGCGCTGTTCGGTTAAGGTTTTATTTTGCACGTTCTCGGGGGGGTAGGGGGGAGGCACTTACATGTATCACGCATGCATGAGCCTGTCTGGGTTTGCGTGTTTCGCGTATCTGCGTAGATGCGAATGCGTGTGTGTGTTGCGGATAGGAGGAGGGGAAGTGGTCGCGCGCGTGTTAGCGGTACATTACTGATAGCTGAAGTGAAAAAAACGCTAAAGGCGGTCAGTCTGGTCCCGATATTTACTCGCCCGTATGTTCTGCTCCACGGAATCTTAGAGAATAGGAACTGGTAAAGAAAGTTATTCCTCTTTTTCTTCTTTCTGGGAGTTTAATTATACTACGTGCTTGCTCTTTCTTTTTGTGTGTGCGTGTGTTTGCCGGAGGTGGCTGTGCATAGAACATGACGGAGACGAGTAATCGCTGCTAGTCTGATTGCACCCTTAAAGCAATGCATGCCAACCTGTAAATTTAAAATTTCTAAAACGATCTCGCGGACACCACACTGAGAAGGAAGGTAGTTAAGTTTCTTAGGCTCCAGGTCCTCCAGCCAGACGATTTTTCAAATAGATCGTCGGCGTTCGGCGACTCTGCATTCAGGGAGGCCCAACTTAGAAATAGACTAGTTTATTGGGACAAAGTCGCATGCATCGACCAGCGGTGGCCGATTATCGGCTCGCTCGCTTCACCCCTCTCATCTCTAAACACTCTTTTAAATACCCTTGCGAACTGGGGCGGTAACTTTATTTTAGGTATCTTCGCTCACATTCTACCAATCAGCTTTTCTTTTAAAGTGGACGGGACCATCAACAACACGCACTGTGACCAAACCCCTTTACTAGTCCGGTTTTTTGGAACGCACAGACCGGCATCACTTAAATCAACCCCACGTGGTTGCTTGCTCGAGGTTCAGACACCTAGGTGCAGCCGGCCTGGTGCAATGGCGTGGCCCGCCAACACATAAATCGCCCCGCGAGCCACGAGCCCCGGGCGTACAGTAGAATCCTACTCGATCGCGACCGTATCCAGCTTTTCTGGACACGAGATTTTAGGTCGCGTGAATGCCACCGCGTGGCGTGCTGACCTTAAACTTTTCAAACTTGCCGCAGTGACGCGATGATGACGTCAACAAAACAAAAATAAAATAATTGAAAGCTATCCCTGCGCATTGAACTTCGCCACAATGCTTGTCGCGCCGCGTTATCAAGGTTCTTGATAAAGCGTAGCCGTTCGTCGCCTGGAAATGACTTGTCATCCTAAGGTAGGTTTAAAACGACGAGTGATGATTGAGTCTGGGCTTATGATACGTTTTCTTTTTTCTTTTCATTTTTTTTTTCATTTTTGATGCTACGGAGTAATCTAGCTAGGGTAACCTCTGGTAACCGTCAGAAGCACTCCGTGGCAGCCTTGCTTCAGTCGGCACACATTCTTATCGTCCGAACATCGCACAGAGTCTACGAGACACGCCGTCGTGGACGGCTTTTGATTTTGACCTATCGATTTCGTTAAGGTGCCCCCAGTCATTTCCCTAGCGGCTTTGCTATCCGCCCTCATGGGCTACCGCAGCAGCTCCAAATCGAGATGTTTAAGTGTAGATGGATATGTTGGTTTTGCACCTTGACCCAAAAGTCACTACACAAGAATCGAGCAAACTGTCTCTGTGTCGTCGTCCGTTAGCATGCTATGGCAGAAGCTGCTCGCAATATTGCGTCACATTTACTGGCCACCGGGCCAGGTACACCCTTGGGTATGTCGTATACAGTACTTGCAGTTGCTTCCCAAAGCAGTCTCCTGTCACGGTTATCAACGTGCGTGAAGGAAGGCCGCTATTTAAAATTATTGTGCAGTAATATAAGCGAGATTTGTCTGTTCTCCACATTGTCTACCATGTTGCCGTTCCGCTTTTATAGTATAGCCGCAATGTAGACTAGCGACTGTCGAACGCCATAAAGGCTGCCAACATACTATGAGACCTCGCGCACAACTCCTGACACTTACTTGTATTCAAGAGTTGTGCGACTGCCAAGGACATCCTTAACGAATGGTACGTAATAAATTATGGGGTTTTACGTGCCAAAACCAGGATCTCATTATTAGGCACGCCGTAGTGGGGGATTCCAGAATAATCTGGACCACCTAGGTTTCCTTAACGTGCGCCTAACCCTAGTACACAGGCGTTTTCGCATTTCGCCCCCATCAAAATGCGGCTGCAGTGGCTGGTATTCGATCCCGAGACCTCGTGATTAGCAGTCGAACCCAATAAAACTAAGCCACTATGGCGGGTAAGGAATGTTGGAAGTTCGAGGAAGGTGATAGTCGGCACGCGAGACAATTTGTTCTCATCCTCATGCCCGAGAATCGGTACCAACCGTCGAAATATGACACCGTAGAGTGCACTGTATTTAATGTAATGGAGTGCGCGTCCAATATTTCAGGCCCGAATCACCCTGTAACGACTGACGACCAGGCGTTTATATGTGCAGTCGCCTGACAGCTGCCGGGCGCTGGCGTCGGCAACAGGACCTACTTGACCTCCCTTCAGCATCTGCCGACAATCTCATTGCCTTATTTCGCAACATCGGGTTTCAGCTGAACTGCTTCAACAGCCAATTTATTTGTACCAAAATTTGGCCGCCCTGTCAACGTTATGGTTTCTTATTTTTAGGTCATCTTTTACATTTAAGCTAATGTTGTCCTGAGATTTCTAGCGGTTTCACCTTTAATAAATTGCGCGCATTTCTGTCGGCCTAGCTCTGTTCATATTTTGGAGGATTTTTTATAGACGTTGACACCATCGCACGGCCCCCGACCAGGCTGCTCAAAAAGTTATTTTATTTTCCTCAGGTCTTGTGCAAGCGTCTGCCTTCTTGACGTTCATCAACCTCCTGATTTCCCTGGCACTTGTATCCCATTTTGACGACTACGATCCGACGGAAGTTGGCAATGATGTAATGGCCATGGGAGTGAAGTCATTTAAATCAATTCTGCCGTAGACACAACAGCCGCTTTTGCTCACTGCAAATGAAAATATTGCATTAATGAACGCCATTCTTAAGTATATAATTCACAGTCTAAAAAAAATTACATGCGGATCCCACGCACTGTGAGAATCGATGTAAGCGATGCTTTCTGTGTTGTTTGTTTTGAATGACGTTAATTAGCGGTAATGCTGACGGCGAATGTATGATTTCTACAGCGTATAGCGCAATAAGAGAGTAGTGAGTTGATGTCAAATGTCAACTTCCGTGCACTACTGCTCTTTTTCTGCGTAGTACACAACATACAGCAAGCCGTGTTCGCTTGAGGCGTTGTTGTGTGCCATTGTTTGTAACCAGTGAGAGGGTTGAGCATTATCGTTGCTTTTCATGACACTTCACATCGCGGTGAACTTGTTGGTCGAATTATGAGAGCTGTACGTGCCAAAACACTATCGGATTATGAGGCACGCCGTAGGGGGGTACTCCGGATTAACTTTGATACCCTGGTGTTCTTTAACGTGCCCCTGAATCAAAGTGCACGACCGGTTCTGTAGTTCGCTCCCGTATAAACCCGGCTCCCCGCGGTGGCCATCGAACTCGCTACCTCGAGCAATGCCATATCCGCAAAGCTACCATGGCGGGCCCGTAAGTGTTGATTGTACGTACGACCACTTCAGTAGTGCCACATATATCCTACGGTAATTAATTGTGTCTTTGCGTCTGCACGCCCTGCGTCAGTTGTCCATTGACAAATTTGCATGGTGTTCATTTTTTACAAATAGCAGAACTGTACAGTACAGTGCCTTGAGTTCTCCAGCAACCGCTGTCGTGTATATAGTAGTAGAGCTTCGTTATCTTCTCACGTCGCCTTTTTCCTGTACCGTCCTTCCCCCCTGTATGAGAACTGCGAGCGAGGAATGGTAAGGCTGCTTATTCGCTCGTTTCGCGAATAGCCCGGTTCTACTCATTATCTGCCTCTTCTCTCTGCCCCCTCTCTACCATTCTGTCTACCTCTCTTCAGGACTTGCCTATTAAGATATGGGTTAGTGCTGCAGTTTCTGCAATGCTTCTTGCAGGGGTTCCCAGATAATTACAGCTGTAAAGAGGCTAATGTGACGACGCCCAGGGAGTTCCAGAGGGCATTATGCAAATGTGATGCAATGGAAAGGTCCAAACGAGTTTCTTGCGCCGCCTTTCCTCTTTTGTACGCTCATTCCATGCATATGCACGCTCTGAACCACCCTCCGACACGGCGTGCAAGACAGCAACAGCACGAGTGGAAAAGTCGCAGGAAGAAGCAAAGAAATCTTCACTTTAAAAAAGTTGTCTTTTTTTTTTGTTGGTGTACAGCGGCGAGTCGTCGTGGCGTCAACGCGACCTTTGCGGGATGTCTAAGCTGTGAGAGCCAACTGGCCGACCTGCCCACTAGACTTCCTGCCTTCAGGAGAAACCTTATCCTGTTGCCAAGACGAGAGTGGTCTATTCAGCTTGTTACATACCTACAGGACTGTTTTTTAGCCTGTTCATTATTTGCGCCCTCCACAGCTATACTGTGGAAGTACTTTCTTTTCACTACACTGGATTAAAAAGTGAACTTGTTTTCGAATTATATCCTATAATATGTTGTATTCTTGCTATTATTCTCGTACGTAATCCGCACAGAGTACTCAGGCACCCTCTAATAAAATGCTTCCAATTTTTGCCTGATTACGGCCGCCATTGTAATGCTAGCAATATTCCTAGCAATATATTCAAATCAAATAACATCAAAATTTTATTTCATCTCTCAACAAAGAGAAAAAGGGCGTGGCGGGAAAAAGCTGCATTACTGCAGCTTGACTAAGCCCGGCCCCCTATGGTACAATTCGACAGTGTGCAGCAGTAATATAAGTACATAACAACATAAGTCTAGGCACTTTACAGGAAATGTGAAGAAAAAAAGAAAAGATAATATGGACATACAGGCAGTAAATTGTTTTGTGTGTGTGTGTGTGTGTGTGTGTGTGTGTGTGCAGACCAAAAAAATGATGAAAAGAGAGGTACATACGAAATAATTTCAGAAAATAAGCTGTGACAATGGAGCTAAAAAGAAAATGAAGAAAGGAAAATGAAAATTCCTCGCAATTTCTTTAGCAATATCGCCGCCAGCGATTTCACGCGCTCCCGTTGGCGGCGGCCGGGACTGGCACTCGAGAAGTTTAAGTATGTAACCTCCTTGCATAAAAACGACAGCATGGTTGCTAATATATTGTTGGCTTGGGTATATTTGGCACGAGGGCCAAGGCGGCATGCTGTCTTTTAACGCGTTCTTATGTTTGCGTTCGCGTCTCTGTCTTAAAGGGACGCGCACCGTAACATGCTGCAATGGTGCTTGCTTTGAGCGTATGTAAGGCGAGAAACGCTGTTCTAAAACGTCTGTTCTCTAACTTGTGCAGTAAACCCACCTTTATAGTATTCCCGCTATAACAAGAGTCACGAGTGTGGCAACCGTAACCGCAAGCGTCACGGTATGGTTGCAACTTGTCGCGACAGTGCAGTTGTAATCCACATACCCTGCCACTAAGGAATACGCGGCAAGGTATTGCTGATGAATAAGTAATTGCCAAAATTGGTTTTCAGTAAACAGTTATTACCAAGAACAGCGGGTGCTTATTTTACAGCAAAGGACGAATGCTGGGCGGCGACTCCAGTCCCTTACTCGCCACATCACACATCTACACTGGAATTCAATCGGTTTCACAAACTCTCGCTTATATTCTCTCGACCCTAAACTGCGGCTTCACCTGCCACCCGGACTTCAGCTTTCCTCTTTGTCTCCCGCTCCTTTCCGAAAGTGCTGAGACGTGCTTCCACCGATGTTTGTTCCTCCTTTTTCTCAATAAATTAAGTCACTCATTCAGTCATTCCTAAATTTCTTCAGAAAATTGTGTATCTTTATCTCCATAACCACCCTGTCTATCACCTAGACTCTGCCATCGCAAAGCAATGTTGCTGTGTTACAAATGGTTGGGTGTCCACCCTGTCTATCACCTGGACTCTGCCATCGCAAAGCAATGTTGCTGTGTTACAAATGGTTGGGTGTCGCATATAAAATTTTCTAGGAACGGCAAGCAGCGCGTCGTGCAATTTTAGGTGGATGACGAGGCAGTATATAGAGCACCTTCTCTGCCACTTCCACATTCAGAGCTTTGCTCCGTGAGCCACTATTAGCCGCTAGGATGAAGTACGAAATGAAAGAAACCTAGCTGGACTGGTCGCGGGCTGCTCTTTTCGGATTCGCGATGCAGCGATTTAAAAGATACATTTCTCATCTAAGCCTGGATGACAGCGATATAGACGAGGTGAGTTACGGTAGCTTGTGGATTTTGAAATAACGACGCTCTTCACGCAGCACTTTCGTCTTAGGCGTGTTTGCGAACGGGAGTGAAAGGCAGGAGGGTATCACGCCTTCCTGAAATGAAACATTCGGAATAACCCTTTGTTTGATGGTTGGGCATATGTCAAGGGCCCATGATACGAACCACCTTCAAGTCGGTATCAGCTTGCAAACGATCAGATGAAACATTGTCAAGCGGATGTGCTTTTAATTATCATAAGGATATCTTTATTGAAATTCCTTACTATGAGATGAAAGCCGATCAATAAGCATTTAAATTTCCTGTATTATTAAGAAGTCCTGTTAATAACAGGTTGCTGCATTGTACAGCCTCCTAAATAAAAATTAAGTTATGAAAAATTAATTGTTCTGGTAAATGTGGAAACGCGCAAGCCAACAAAAGTCCTAGTCCACTTCCCAGTATTCACTCAATGAAGATGTAGCACGTCGATACTGTCAAGTTATAGGTAAGTGAAGAACAAGGCAGTTCCAAAAGAGTTAGTCACGAATATAATTCACTATAAAGGTGAGCTTGCGCTGGAAAAGAGAATAACACTCAAAGCACAACGATTGCTGCGCGCAAAGCAGTGCTTCTTCTGAATCTGATCTACGGATCAAGGCATCGGTTCATCAGATTGGAATGCTCGTACATTGCAGCTTAAGAGGAAGCTTTAGCTCGAGTGCTCCTATCTAAATACATGTAAAAGGAGAATTCGTTTTTCTCGGCAACCACTGCACCAAATTTGACGAGGTTTGTTGCTTTTAAAAGAAAAACTTAAAATCTAGTGACTGTTGGTTTCGAATTCTTGAGTTAGGTCGTCAATCTTTTATTAAAAATTGCCGAAAATCAAAAATTTTCAAAAAACGAAACTATCAAGTTTACAACTCTGTAACTCAACCACTAAAGATTATAATGCAATTCTGTGAATTGCATCTAAAGGTACATTCATAGCGGACAAAATTGATATGTTACACATGAATATACAAAAATTTAATCATAGGGAAATACAACTTTTGTAAAACCGTTGTAACCAATGTAACAAATTCACGTAAGATGTAAGATGACATATTGAATTTGTCCGCTTTGAATGATCTAATGGATGCCGTTTACAGAACAGCGATATTAGTTCTTGATGCATAGCTATCAATTTGTAAACTTCGTGCTTCTATTTTTTTCAAACGGTCAGATATTTGAAAATCGTTTTAGGAAAATTCAAGCCCTAAATCGAAATTCCGCTTCCAACAGTCACTAGAATTTAACTTTCTCTTTCAAATGCGACAAATTTCATCAAAATCGGTCCAGGAATTATCTCATAAAAACGTTTTTGCGTTTTACATGTATTTGAATAGGCCGCGTCGGAGTTGGGCCCGAGCTAAAGCTTCCTCTTAATCTCGGGTCCTTAAATGGGAGGAATGTACGCCAGTATTCGCTTCACGCGCGCAATCTCAAAAGCTGACGCTCTTTCGCTGTTGAATCTGTTAGAACATATTGGATATTAGAAACACATGCGGGCACGTCTTCATCTTAACGATAACTTTGGAACAGTGGTTAGACGGTAAATAAAGTTCACCCCCCCTCCAAAAGAAAACAGGGTACAGTTGCTTTGAACATTAGCTGAAACATAGTGCTCGTGTTAAAAAAGGGCCCCAAGACTACGCAGCGGAGCCGACATACCAAAAATTCAAGAGTTAAACACTTTCTGATTACTGGTACTTATCAAACCAGCATTTCTTGGTTCAATGTAGCTCTGTAGACCAGGGGCCAGTTTCACCACGAGTACTGCGTCGGAGCTCATATTTCATGCCAGCATTAATTGTCACAAAGTCACCGTATATTTTCTTTAGATCGTAACATTAGACAGCGAAAATATATGCAGCAATACCCTCCATCTTATTATTTCACTAATTTTCGTTCTAACGTACATATCCGCGCTGATTCATATGTTATAAAGTACTGAAAACATATTCAATGCTTTCCCCCAGGCAGCTGTTTCTATTCCTGATGATGCCAGGAAACCAAGCCTGATACCACCAATGCTCAGAAATCTAATCGGGAGAGCACACAATGTTGTCGCACACCTTGTGTGATGTACCATAGCGCTCAGGTTCTTCTTGTATAATGTAGGAGAATCGGTTATAAAGGCAGAAGTGCACGGTTGGGCACATGTGCTTAAGCTCATGAAGTTGATTTGCGCCAAGATAACCCAGTCCAAGCTTTCACATTTGTTTATAAGAATCCTACAGCACCATCAATATGCCGGCTGCTTTTAACTGCACCAAACAACACTATTAAACCAATACAAGTATTGGTGACATCATTTTATCATTCGAGTGTTCAGATTGGCAACCTCTGGATCCGGAGCAAGTTGTGAAGTTCTGTGCGCAATAAACAACGCTACGTTAATGAAGTTTTCAATAATCGATCTTAGGTGGCTAAAGAAAATGAGCAGCTTGGAGCTCGTCCTCGAGATTATCCAGCCGATCGCACAAATTCTGATTAAACATGCTTCTGTAAGAGCCATTCGAACAAAAATTTTCCAAGTAAACGCTCTTGGAAAGCGTAACTGACGAAGAAAAAGAACGTCTGTAGTCACAGAAAGAACAGCGCTTCAAGGCGGGACACAAAGGAGGAACAACACACACACAGTGCGCTAACAACTTGAAGCGCTGTTGTTTTTGTGATAATAAACCAACTAGCGCGTCAGTCAATCCTTGCAAACCTGTAAAGTCAACCTGACCGCACCTAGCGTTTTTTGATGCTGTCAATAGTATGTTCCTTGTGGTCAGTCCGCTTTCCATTTTTATTCACGCTGTTTTTCAAAGGCAAGCAGTATAAATTTTTATTGTCAATATAGCAGCGAACGTGGGCCGCCGAAAGCTTTCTTGGTCGCAGAAGCGATGCATGACGCAATGATAGTGCATATTTAGCGCGTCGCTGGCATCATGACAATGCGTTGCCGCCGAGGGAACGAAGATAACGAAAGTGAACAGTATGGTAGCTGCTCAGGCAGCCATGCCGATGGTGACGGTGCCATCCTGACGAAATCAGGGGCGGCGATATTGACGGCTGAGGCGGGGTTTTCTTTTTCATTTATTTTTTTTTATTTTTTTTACAGCGAAGCCGTTACGAGGAAGCTTTAGCTTGGGGCCAACTCTGACGCGGCCTGTTCAAATAGATGTGAAGCGCAGAAACGCTTTTCTAAAGTAAGCCCGGGACCGATTTTAATGAAATTTGTTGAATTTCAGAGAGCAAGGTAAATTATAGTGGCTGTTGGAAGCGGCATTCCTATTTAGGCGCTGAATTTTGTTCAAAAAATTTTCAAGAATTCGGAAGTCCAAAACAAATAGAAGCATGAAATTTACAAATTAATAGCTCTGCATCAAGAACATATATCGCGGTTCTGTAAACGGCATCCACTAGATCATTATGAGCGGACAAATTCGATATGTCAATTTATCTCTTGCATGAATTCGTTACGTTGTGTACAAGGGTTCTGCAAAAACTGTATTTCCATATTACCAGAGTCCTTCAATGCTTTCCTCGTCATGAAAATCCACCCGCAGTTTTATACAGGTACAGAAGCTGCCGCTAGGGTCGCTACTGTTACCGTGGGGACATTCCGTGTCCGCGCACATTGCACTCGGCTGAAGTTCCTGTACCGGTTTGAGACAATTGTTTGTCTTTCATCAAACAGCTAACATTCTACTACGACTCATATTTCGCCTTACGTACAATGCGATTATTGCATGTGCGCGTGAAGTAGTTACTTTCGCTTGCCTTTGCAAGATAACAAGGCTACGATGGCAGGCAATTGTGCCGACGCAGCAATATTGAATGTATGCGTCGTTGCAGCGCAGTTCCTTATCTCAGGCAGAGGAGCCAGAGATCATTTATTTAGGAATAGATGGTTTGTTTGGGCTTGTGACACTGTGTAAGCCTAAGGAACTCGCCAACTACTCGCAAATTAAAGCCTCGCAGCGAGACTTGAAGCAGCGCCGATCGCGCCAGCTATTTGCAATGAGATCGTTTGTGTACGCCGAGGGAGATTGCCGCTGCCGCATTACAAAACAGAAAAGCTACTAGAGTTCCCGTGTTTGCAGTTTATGAAAGCTAACTTCGCTCTGCTGCAACCTATCAGAGAGAGCGTCGGCAACATTTCAAAGCGGGAACGACGAAGCTATTGCAAGGCAACGTCCGTGTGTCGCGTGAATACACGCCGATCTCTAACCTAGCCGTAACTCCGAGTTTGCAACCACCGACTGTTCATTTCCAACGTGTAACCTTGACAAGTTCATGTTACGTAGGCACTGCACGAGTGAAAGTGCGTCTCAATTCACGTTGCGCAGCTACGCAAGGCCGCCCGTGCAGCTCTAATTCTCGCGTTGGTTGCGTTTTCACAAATGTCTCGTCTTCTGGAACGAGTCCCGCTATCACCTCCACTCCAATCTGGCATGCTTCATAATGACATCGTGTGTTGCTTGGGCGGACTACGCTTGCACGGGTTGAAATTGCGTAATGAAGACTACACTGGGGAGACTTAACTGAAACGACGCCATGTTTCTTGTCACTATAACCTAAACAAAAATAAGCACAAGTGTTCACGAGCATGACGCCGCTGCAATGCTGATTTATTCAAAACGTGACACACATAACATGGGGCAAAATATCCCAAAACGTGTCAAGCTGAGGAGACACTAAGGCCCATTGCGTCACAAGCTTCAGCATGATGGCACATTCCATTAATACCATTCCATTAAGTGTCGTGTTCATTCCATTCCATGAACAGGACGCTGTTGGGCAAAAACAATTTACAGTAAATAAAGCAGGAATGCAAAATACATAATACACTCTTAGGCAAAATTACACCTTTTTGCGACACAGCGATAATCGTCATCTGTCTTGTCCGCATTTCCTTTCTTTTACGCGGCGAGCCTGATACTGTCCAGTAACGAACGGCATGCACGTTATCAGCATGACATAGCATTCCCGACAGGAAAGTAGCGGGCGCGGCGTTTTCAAGAAAGAAAATGCAAGCATGGCAGATGACGATTATTGTTGTACGGCAGACATACAACCCAAAGTGTGTACCTTTGTCTAAAAGTGTTTGATGGAAAGCGCCTCAAAAAACAGCAGGCTACGAAGTAGTTCTAATGAAGTAGTTTAAAGATAGAAACGTGAACGTGGTTGATATAATAGTGAATGAAAAGAGGCAAATGGTTTTTTTTTACGGCTATCTATCGCATCGAGAAAAAGCAGTGAAAAAAAAAACTGCTGCTTGTTTGTATGGCTGAAACCGTTTAGGAAGCAATTAAGCACACCCCTTTCTTGCCCCCACCGGCTGGGCATGTTGCGCGCTTACTTGCCCGTGCAAGTTTTTTTTTTTCCCCTCGTGAAGTGCAAACTGCATGTGAGAAAAAATTCACAATTTCTGCCGTGGTGCCTATGGTACACGGGCAGCCCTTCGCCAACCAAGGAACGGCGCCAAGGAACGGCGTCGGGCAAGGGCACAGCGTTCCCTATCACAATGAACTTATCGCTTCGAACAACGTCCGTGGTGTCAAAATCGTTTCCGCACACCCTGACGTGTTGAGAGTCGAACGTAAAGCAGCCTGCTTCCTGTCGCGGTATTGCACGTTTCCACTTCACCCGCTGATCGGCGTCCCTAGGCAAACGAAATAAAGATGCCTTTTCGCTCGTACCTTTATAGCCGAAGCGACAACGCGGTACAGATCAACAAATTATCTCTTGAAATGAGGAAAGCCGACTGCCGGTGCGGCCGGACGACTTGGGCACCCAGTCATAGAATAAAGAACCAACTGACGCAGCGCGCAGCTTTCGTGTGGCCCCGCCTAAAGCCCGTCAGCCCCCACCTAAAGTATATGCTACCAAAGGTACCTTTGGTAGCATATACAGTAACTCTACCCCCCACCGTGCCTCCAGCACCGCCGCGTGGCAGCTGCGGCAACTTAGCAAGCTCTCCCATAGCGTTACAGCGGAGTTTCGTGACCAGAAAAGCACTGAAGGACTCCGATATTACTAAATTCTTCGTTATTCACGTGTAAAATGTCAATTTTGTCCGCTTTAGATGTACTGTTAGAGGCAATGCACAGAATTGTGATATCATTTTTCATTGCCGAATAACAGAGTTGTAAACTTGATAGTTTCGTTTTCTGAAAATTTGCCATTTTTGTCAAGTTTCAATAAAGAAATGATGACCTAATCTAACATTCGACACCAAAAGTCACTATATTTTAGATAATTCATTGAAATGCAACAAACCTCGCCAAATTTGGTGCTGTGGTTGCCGAGAAAAACGAATTCTCCTTTACTTGTATTTAGATTGGAGCACCCGAGCTAAAACTTCCTCTTAAGGGCTACTTTCCCCACTATCGTGTCCGCGTGCAGAACGAAATCGCGAAGATAGTGCAATGCCGGGCCGATCTGCGGCGGAAGTGAAGCAGGCGTTAAGCGCTCCATGTACGTGGCCTGATCGCGAAAATAGTGCAATGCCATGCCAACCTCCAGTGGAGGTGAAGCAGGCGTTAAGCACTCCCCTTACGTGGACCGATCCCGAAGCTAGTGCAATGCCGGGCCGACCTGCGGCGGAGGTGCCGTTCGCCATTAAGGGACCCACATACGCAGCTTCGCTGGTCATACTTCTTCACAGAGTAGAAGGGAACTACGTCTTCCTTTTTTCTTGCATTCATTTCGTTTTTAGAAAGAGATAATGCTATAAATGCAATGTCATTCGTTCTTGTCTCATAGATGTAAATATGGGCCTAAATAAACTCCTACCCGCCGTGGTTGCTCAGTGGCTATGGTGTTCGGCTGCTGAGCACGAGGTCGCGGGATCGAATCCCGGCCACGGCGGCCGCATTTCGATGGGGGCGAAATGCGAAAACACCCGTGTGCTTAGATTTAGGTGCACGTTAAAGAACCCCAGGTGGTCAAAATTTCCGGAGTCCTCCACTACGGCGTGCCTCATAATCAGAAAGTGGTTTTGGCACGTAAAACCCCAAATATTATTATTATTATTAAATAAACTCTACATCGCACTCATCCGCAAGAGTAGGTAGGTGTAAGCGGGGAAATGCTCGCTACCTCGCTCGCTCACACACGCACACAAACGCGCGCACGCGTTCGCATACACTCACACAAACGCAAACACACAGAGATGCGACAAACGCTCGCCCGCACGCATATTTACACGCGCCCACGCATGAACAAAAATGTACGCACGCACGCACACAGAACTGCATGCAAACACTAACACGCGTATGCTCGCACACGCATACACCCACTCGTGCGCACGCATATTCAAATACTGAGACACAAACATGCGCGCTCACGCAAATGCAAGTGCACACGCACGCACGCTCGAGGTTTGCACACCCATATATACTCCCTCTCCTCCCCTGTTGTCTCACAAAAACATGCGCGTGCAGGCAGACTGAATGACACTTGCTCTGGAATTGCCGTTCAAAACCCCAGCTGTAATAAATCGTTTTACGGTTTAAATTTCGCGCTTATTCAAGTTAATGTGCCCTCTGCTTAGAGGGCGTAAACCTATTTGTTCCTGTCGTGTGACATAACCGCCCATCCCCGACCAAAACACTGCTTTAATGCACCACCAATGTTGCGACTAAGCGTCATAAATGCATATGTTGTTACAAGGGACTAAGGGACTACCCTTTTGGCGCAGACAGCTGAAGCTCGTTGACACTCGGCAATTATATAAAAATAAAATTGTTTAAAATCGTGCCCATTCAGTTACGTATGTGCATTGCCGTGAAGTTCCACGGGATGGTGAAGCTGCAATGTCCAGAATCAATGAGTATGTCCATGCTACAAGGGACGAAAATATTTTTTACGTAACACAAAGACATGCGCATGCTTGTTATTACGTTGTTCAAGGATAAAATCTGATAATAAAAGGGGTGACTTAAAAATGAGCAACCACTTAGCACGTTAGGAAGCAAAAACAGACAAAATAATATTTGAAGAGCACATCTGAAAAAAACGAACACTGAAACCAAATTTTGAGTTTCGTGTTTCGGCCATCTGTCGAACTCAGTCCTACGTGGCGTTAAAGAAAATCGTACCACGCAGCACAGCATCGAACCGCTGCCAGCATGACACGGAACGAGGGGTGCGAGCGATTAAACGACGCGGCCACGGCTTCCAACGTTTCAGCGGGTGATACGCTCGGGTTTTTATAGATACCACGTGAACTTGCACGACTGTTTCAAAACTCGCTTTTGGGAACAGTGTTACGCCATGTGTACGTATAGGGTCGAGATAGATATCAATCGAAAGCTGAGTCCCCAGACTACATACGCTGCAGCGACTTCTACAATAGACGCCGTATAGTTTTTATCACAGGTGCCATTTTTGTCTCCAATTTGTCTCGAGCACAAATTTTCGTCGTTTCCATATAGGCTTCCATTGCTGAATCTTTAACCACTCTTGGAACAGAATTCACACTTGCCACAGCGTGATCACTGTATTTGGCTCATGTGGATTGTCTTTCAGAACATGTCTGTCACCTGCCTTTTTTCAATAATCGACCTGCAGCTTTTGTTATTCGCGAAGAATCCCCTCGTTGCATTGATAACGCGCTACAGCTTGGTGCCGGGGCGGCTTGGGGCGCTAGTTGGTACGTGTCCAGAAAAGCTGGATATGGTTGCGGCCGGGTATGCCGTTACATCCGTGTGCTCAACGGCGAATTGGACGAATCTTCCACACCGCAACAGGTATGCCAACACCGCCGACCGTGTATGTGTTAGCCAACATGGAAACACCCACATGTCGCTGAGCCACATGCGCGCAGTGAAGTAGCTGCTTGGCCTTCTGTCCATCTATGTCTTGGACACCGCAGAAGAAGTGCAACATCCCCAGCGGTGCCCGTCTCGAAAGGCGGCGCAGTTCTGAAAAAAACAAACCGACCGTCGGCTGCGAAAGAACAAACAAGTCGCGCGAGTGTCATGCATACGCACCGTCAGGTTCCAACGTGGTTGCGTTCAATGCATGCAAAGCTGATTATGCCAGCCGGCTTAACTAGCGGGGTAGAGAGAAGGGTGGGAAGCCCCGCGTCTCTCTCTCTCTCTCTCTCTCTTTAAGCTTGCCCTGAGCACACTCTTTTTGGAATACACGTATGCACTTGCGCATAACGAAGCGAAAAAGGTGCGTTGAACTTGCGATAGCAAAGTCTGACAAGCAACGCACTGTGTTGATGTCAGAATGACTTTTTCGCAGACCCTTTTTGTCTCCTGCTTCAGGAACTTCACTGTACAAACTTGCTCGATGCAAGTACTATGACTGGCGCCAAACGCAAAGCTCGGAGACCGACGTGCGATCGTTTTTACCACGGTGGCGCACGAGCGGCAGTGAGCTCATGAGCGCACGATCTCTCGTTAGCTTGCTCGCTCGTCCGTCCCAGAGTGGAGAGGGAAAGGGCGCCTGCCCTCTAAAACAGAGTATTTTAAACTAAGCGCTGGTTTAAACTTTCACCTGTTGTTATATATACCAGAACATAATGATAGTTCAGTAAAGTTAATTGTGTTCGGTTTCCGAAGTCAGTGTGCGACTATCTTTCCTCTGTATATATATATATATATATATATACCCTTTTTCGTACAAACCCATCGTCTCGTCTGCACAGTATTCTCTGGACATAACACAAAATTCGAATTATACTATAAGGACATGAGCTCACGCAACGGCCACTTCAGTTATTTCCTCTCAAACTTTGACACGCTGGACCAAGAGCGGACTTTAAAAGAAAATTACAAAGGAGTATTAGAGGCCAACTGCAACGAAATTTTCGACCGCGTTTTGGTGGCCAAGCTAAAAGTGCGGTAGAGTCCAGCTTAACGAGGACGCGATCCACGCGTAGCGCAGTTAGGATAAATCTGCGAAAATTGGACTTTGTACAGTCTTGTGTGGCTGGCGTGAAACTAGAACATGTCCTATCGCGCGACGGAGCAGCTAGAACAGGGTGCATCGTGCGCTAGCCTGTCTGACCAGCAGCGTGCTGTTCACGTTTACTCATGCGAGCGTGTTGCGTTTGCGCCTTCGACAAACCTAGAAGCACTCATGCCACCAAGATGTGGCATGAGTGCTTCTTGCTTGCCACGTACCTGCCCACTAGCGCTGCGGCAACAATTGATCGCCGCGCTGCTGCGGGAACGTTTAAGGGATCCTAAACCACTTTTCATTGAAGTGAAGAAAGGCATTCGAAGTGGAAGTAGGCTATTTCAGAAATACTTTGCCGCAAAAAATACCGAAATGCGTACAGTAGAAGCGGAGTTATTGGCAATCAAACACAGCATCCGCTGTGCTCCCCGTTCCTTCTTCGATGCCTTGCACTGCGAAGGCTAGGGCGTAGTGGGGCGTGCCCACAACGCTCCGCCTCTCATTGTCACCGTGGCGTGCAGTTTAAATTTATTTTGGTTGTGAACGTAGACGCCACGACTTCCGATTTTGACGCCTACGATGGCCTCAACGTCAGCCAAACGCGCTTGTCCTTATCGAGCCGCAGTGCGCTTAGCTAGTGGACTCGTGGCGGCATCCCATGGCGGCCGCGGTTACTAATTTTGGCGTACGACACCCTAAACATCAGCCAAACGCGCTTGTCCTTATCGAGCCGCAGTCTGCTTAGCCAGTGGACTCGTGGCGGCACCCCGCGGCGGCCACGCTTACTAATTTTGGCGCCTACCACGCCCTAAACATCAGCCAAACGCGCTTGTCCTTATCGAGCCGCAGTCTGCTTAGCCAGCGGACTCGTGGCGGCACCCCGCGGCGGCCGCGGCATCTAATTTTGGCGCCTACGCCGCCCTTAACATCAGCCAAACGCGCTTGTCCTTATCGAGCCGCAGTCTGCTTAGCCAGCGGACTCGTGGCGGCACCCCGCGGCGGCCACTCTTACTAATTTTGGAGCCTACCACGCCCTAAACATCACCCAAACGCGCTTGTCCTTATCGAGCCGCAGTCTGCTTAGCCAGCGGACTCGTGGCGGCACCCCGCGGCGGCCACGCTTACTAATTTGGCGCCTACCACGCCCTAAACATCAGCCAAACGCGCTTGTCCTTATCGAGCCGCAGTGCGCTTAGCAAGTGGACTCGTGGCGGCATCCCGCGGTGGCCGCGGCATCTAATTTTGGCGCCTACGCCGCCCTTAACATCAGCCAAACGCGCTTATCCCCATCGAGCCCACTGCGCTTTGCCAGTGGACTCGGGGCGGCACCCCGCGGCGGCCGCGTTTACTAATTTTGGCGCCTACGACGCCCTAAACATCAGCCAAACGCGCTTGTCCTTATCGAGCCGCAGTGCGCTTAGCAAGTGGACTCGTGGCGGCATCCCGCGGCGGCCGCGGCATCTAATTTTGGCGCCTACGCCGCCCTTAACATCAGCCAAACGCGCTTGTCCTTATCGAGCCGCAGTGCGCTTAGCAAGTGGACTCGTGGCGGCATCCCGCGGCGGCCGCGGCATCTAATTTTGGCGCCTACGCCGCCCTTAACATCAGCCAAACGCGCTTGTCCTTATCGAGCCGCAGTGCGCTTAGCAAGTGGACTCGTGGCGGCATCCCGCGGCGGCCGCGGCATCTAATTTTGGCGCCTACGCCGCCCTTAACATCAGCCAAACGCGCTTGTCCTTATCGAGCCGCAGTGCGCTTTGCCAGTGGACTCGTGGCGGCATCCCGCGGCGGCCGCGGCATCTAATTTTGGCGCCTACGCCGCCCTTAACATCAGCCAAACGCGCTTGTCCTTATCGAGCCGCAGTGCGCTTTGCCAGTGGACTCGTGGCGGCACCCCGCGGCGGTTGCGGTATCTACGCTATGTAGCCGACCGCCGCTACCAACAGAAGACGCGTACGGGAATCCGTTTATTACGAAATAAAGCGTAAGCCCTGCCTCCTTCGGCGACGAGGCACTTTAAGTTACGTACTTTTTAAACAATTTTAATGAAATTTTCACTATTTATGTATTTTAAAACCTAATCTCATAAAATCAATTATTTTCTGCCCATGATAATATTTCTGTGTTATCTAAAAGAGGATGTTCTTTCTTAAGGCCCTAATGAGCTAATTAACCGCAATTTGCACAGTAACATCCAGCACATCGAATGAATACTTAATGTTCAGTGTGTGTCGTAAGCTACTAATCACTGTTTTAGAATATTTTTGAGCGAAGTTGTATGTTGTCAAACTTAGTCATAAAAAATGTCCACCTTTATAATAGAAAACTATCAAGTTCGACATATGCATGACGAAGTTTCACAACGTACAACTTCGCTTCAAGTAGGCCTACAACAACGATTTATAGCTTGCGACACACTATGAACATTCGGAATCGATTCCGTGTGCTGTACATTGCCGTGCAAGTTTCTGCTAATTAGCTAATTACGCCCTAAACAGAGAACACTCTGTTTTGGATATCATAGAAAATATTTACCGTAGGAAAATTCATTAAATTTTTAAGATCAGCTGGCGAAAATACATTCATTGCGCGAAGTTTATTAAAATTGCTTCAAAAATAAAAAAAAAAGTTTTTTGAAGTGCCTTTTAAGAGAGCAAGGAGGGCAGCTTCTGTTGAAAAGAGAGCGTGTGAGGGAAGGTGACTTCACGATCCGTTGGCGAGCTCCACGCATCGTTTACGGCAGCAAAATTTGGCTCAGATGTTCACAGCAGCGTATGCCACCCGTGGACCATGCTATTTCACCAAGCCCGAGGTGCAGTCCAGGGCCCCTTTAAAGACCAGGGTAAAATTTTAGCGATCTCAGCGCCTCCGGCATGACAGAGCCGACTACACCGGCCGCTACCTGGCACGCTAGCTGGAAGCGCCGGACTCGTCGACCAATCAGACAACTACCGTCATCTGTAGAAAAGGGTGATAAGTAGCTGGGGCTTGGCAAGGCCGAGCTATAGGGGACGGCTTGGTGCTAAATGTGCGCAAACTCACGGCCAGACAGGTCGGACTGCGGCCGTGATAAAGCTTCGCCCATGTCGCTCTGGAGGAGTTGCATTCCTGCATGGCTTGCCGCTGAATTTACAACATAGTGGCCGCGTCGCCTTCTCCTTCGTGACAAATTCAGCAAGCGGTTCCTGCTCGTTTCTGGCGCTGTGTCAGAAAGGATTTCGTTCGTCTACTTCGAAGAGAGGCACGAGATGTCCTCGAGATGACGCATCAGCAGAAATAATCGCTCGGGAATATCGCCCTTGAATGCAACTTGCCTTTGAACGTTACCTTTGGTTTTCGTGCGCCATCGCTGAATCTAGTACTTATAGTCACCCCGAGAAAGCGCTTGCCAGGCATATCTCGATGGGTAAGTGACTGTGTCGCGGAAATGTGGCTTGCGCAGCTTCGTCAACTGCAGTTTACGTGCTTTGTGCGCGTTGGCTGGTCCGTGTCGCACTTGCCTGCTGAGCCGCGGTCCACGCTTTCGCTCCGAAAGCTGGGACAGGAAAGATGTGTTCGACTTTCCACTACTTAAGCGTCGTGTGCTGCACAGCCATTGCTCGTGCTCGAGTACGCATTCGAGCACCCGACGACCACGCAATTACGCATCGGCATTCTTGCAACAGCTCAAGATCACGGGCGCAAGCACGCCGAGAGAGACGCCCGTCAACTCGCAAATGATGCGCGAGCAATGCGCCTGGCTGCGTAGGCGCAACATGGCGCAATAACTGAGAGCTAAACTGTTGCGTACAATTGTTCAATATAATAATATTTGGGGTTTTACGTGCCAAAACCACTTTCTGATTATGAGGCACGCCGTAGTGGAGGACTCCGGAAATTTTGACCACCTGGGGTTCTTTAACGTGCACCTAAATCTAAGCACACGGGTGTTTTCGCATTTCGCCCCCATCGAAATGCGGCCGCCGTGGCCGGGATTCGATCCCACGACCTCGTGCTCAGCAGCCAATTGTTCAATATATTCGCCGTATCCGAATCGCTGCCGCTTTGCTGCCAGGTGCGCGGGTCGTCTGCATAGGCGCTATTTAATGGCTGCTAATAACAAGATTAGTGAATTACCAGCGGCTTTGCAAAGATTACTTTAAGAGTATACGCTGGGCATATACAGTCAGTTCATCCCAAGTGAAACTTTGTTGCAGTCAGCCTTTGAGTTGGACGGTGCGAGTAAATTACGCTCCTGCAATAGCAATAACCATGTGCTCGTTCTCCCGAACTGTGTGTAAAATTTACGAATTTGAGTTCATTTTACGAATGCTCCTTCAAGTTTTACGAAAAATAGGTTCAGTTCGCGAAAAACTTTTAAAGGTGTCGAAGGATAAGGCGGTGCCAGATTACAAAAAAAAATACACACCAGAAAAATTAATTTTGCAGTGTATGTGTCGTCCTCTTGTGGCAGGACTCGTCGTCCTATACCAGAGCGGCACTTTCTTCGAGCAAGTTCAGAAGAGTTCCTGAAACAGGTGAAATCGGCCACAACAAAATCACTGAAAAAGTAACTGTGCTGGGAAAAATTACTCGTTGCTTCTCAGTTTAAAGGTAAGTAGTCCTAACTAAAGTGCGTATGTATCCCACAAAAAGGACTGCTCAGGACAAACTTTATTTGCTTTTAGCTCTTGCTTTCAACTCTACCACCGCGGACATGTCTTGACATGTCAGCGGAATTTTTGCCAATATTAATGCTCACATGATGGAGGGTATGGCAAAAAACCCCTTGTGGAGGCTTCTTTAACCACAAAAGATGCAAACGCGAAAGGCCAGGGGGAGCGGTGACGCCACCGTGATTTTGGACCGGCCCCCCATGATGTCACAGATTTTGACAGCAATAACTCAGGTACATTTAAGTGTTCCGATGGGGAAGGGGAAGGAAGACTAGCATTCCGCACAATAAAAAGAACTAAGCCATCAAATTTCGATATGTTTTCCTGCCCAAAAATATTCAAGTGTGAAAAAAAGTATAGTTTCAGATCTCTGGCTTCACAATCACATATACTTGCTCTCGAGCGGTACTGGAGTGGAATTCGGGATAAGCGAGTTCGACGATTTTGTTCAACTTTGTGAATTGGTCATTTGTTGAATTAACATAGTTCAAAAATAGTAATTCAGCTGCCTCAAATGACTTGGTGTTGCTGCTTAGTTTCCCTTGAAAGTTACACGCCCACTAAAGCCCAGAGAGAAGCGGTAGTCAGATGAATTCAGCTTAGCTTCGGGAAACGATGTTGACGTCATTTCTGTCCAACTGACGTCGGACAGAGTCCGGACAGACGACAGAAGAAGCATGAGTGAAGAGACGCGGCCTCTGGTGGGCGTCAGTCCCTTTTATTCCTTCTTTCTTGAGCCAGGGCTTACGAGCAGAGATGCTTGGGTACGCAGCCATTGGAGCTGGTTCTGTAGAAACCGTCGGCGCAGAAGCATCCCGTGACGCAGTCGTAGGTGCACTTGATCGGCGGCCTCGGGTCGGCGCATTTGAATTCGGCACACGTGCTGCTCTGGCACTGTTTCAGCACCTCGCCCGGGCCGCATCCGGACGGGCGAGGATAGTCGTGGAGAATCCCTGAAATGGGTTGAACAAGAGGTGTTTTATTTTTCTCATTTGAAAAATAATAGTCACATAGGTTTTCTCTCAGACCCAACCAGCTACGGAAAGAACGATGGCTGTAACGTTAAGGGATCAGAAGAGAGCAGATTGGGTGAGGGAACAAACGCGAGTTAATGACATCTTAGTTGAAATTAAGAAAAATAAATAGGCATGGGCAGGCCATGTAATTTTATCGCTTACATATCCTACAAGACAATGTTCACTATAAATTAATTACTTTTTTTAGTAACCAATTACATGTAACCAAATAAAACAAATAAAATTCTGTGGTTCGGAGTTTCAAAACCGCCGATTTCATTACGGGGCAAGTCGTAGTGGAGGTGTCTGCGCGTTAATTTTGACATGCCGGGGGTCCTTATAACGTGCGTCCAATGTCCGGTACAAGGGGCGTTTGTGCCCTTCGTACACTCTTGAACAAATGTGCACCCTTTGGTGTGCATATTTGCCAAGCAATGATATTCGTCATCTGTCTTGCTTGCGTTTTCTTTCTTGAAAACACTGCGCTCGCTACTTTCCTGTCATGCTGATAAATCGCATGCCGTTCGTGAATTGGGGCACGCAGCGTTACAGAAAGGAAACGCGGACAAGACAGATGCCGATTTCGTTGTGGCAAGGAACGACCCAAAGGGTGTAATTTCGTTTAAGACTGTATATACGCCACAGAAATGAAACCGGCAGCCGCCGATGCCGGGATTCGATCTCGCGACCTCGTGCTCTGCATTGCATTGACAATTATCGTCGATTGTTTCTGCACAACTGTTTATTAAAGCAAAGCTTTCCTTGCCTCTTTGACTGTACCGCTGCTGTTGCTGCTGTCGCACACACCGCGTCGGTGGGTGTTTCAGAACGTGTGTATACATGACAGGAGCGAGTCAGAGAGGAAAGGCGACGCGAGAAACTCGTTTGGACCCCACCGTGTCGAATGGGCACAATGCCCTCAGAGATCCCTGGGCGTCGGCACATTAGCCTCTTGAAAGCTGTAATTACCCGTGACGCCTCTCAAAAGCATTGCAGAAATTGCAGCGCCTCCCTTTCTACTAACGTGCGAGTCCAGCGGAGGCGTAGATAGAACTGTAGAGAGAAGGAATGAGAAGAGGCAGTTCCCATACGGAGGGGGGGGGAGGTGACGTTTAGAAGGCAAGGAAACCTTACTACTATACGACAGCGGTTGCGCGGAAACTGGATAAGCTTAAGTTCAAGGTACGGTACAGCACGTTGCTGCTATTTCTAAAAAATAAACACCATGCAAATATGTGAAGCGGACAAACTACGCAGGGCATGCAGAAGCAGAGCCGCATTAATTAAAGCGCACCGCAGGGTAGACGCAACAATATATACGGAAGCGGTCGACCATCAAATCAACGCTTCAGGTACCCGCCGCGGTATAGCTTTGCGGATATTGCATTGCTAGAGGTCGCGGATTTGATGCCGACCGCGGCAGCCGCATTTCTACGGGGGCGAAATGGAAAACGCACATGCACTTTCATTTTGGGACGCTTTAAAGAACATCATGGTGTAAAAATTAATCCAGAGTCCGCCGCTACGGCGTGACTCATAATCCGGTTGTGGTTTTGGCACGTACAGCCCCATAATCCAATTCAAGTTTAATATTTCTGCCATGTGAGGCAATGACAATGCTCAACCCTCTCAGAGGTTATGAAATATGGTGCACAACAACGCCTCAAGCGAACACCTCTCCCTTTGTGTTTGTGTACTACGCAGACAAACAGTAGTGGTGCACGCAAGGTAACGTTTAACACCAACTCACCACTCTCGTGTTAGACTATATAAATGTTGAAGAAATTAAGATTTCGCCGTCAACATCCCGGCTAATTATCGTCAATCAAAGCAACCAGCACAGAAACCTTCGCTTACATTGATGCCCACAGTGCGTGGAATCTGCATAGTTCTTAATTGTTCATTTTACTTTCGTGGGCAGTGGTCGCTGTAGTCAACAAAAACTTTGAATGGAGTAATCGTAATAGTAATCGTTTACTTTTTTTTAGTAACGTGTGCAAGTCTTCCTGGCGCGCAGTCGCACAGACATAACCCTGTGGGCGCTAGCTCAATGTGTTTCTGCTACGCCGCGGAAGGTAACAAAGGAAGCGCTGGTTAATAATAGCTGAAGTGGCTGCGTTCGCAGGTGACTTAGTCACGTGGTATTCTTGTCACGTGGCCAAATTGGTTACATGCGCTAAAATAGGGCCCTTTCACGCGCAGCTCAAACAATGCTTGTCCCCCAATGTTGCGGGAGTACTTGGAACAGTTGTTGCAGGAGTACTACTCAAGGAATATTTGTACGTAATATGACATGGCCTACGAAATAAGACGCGCAAATCGGACTCGAGCGCGTTGCCAGTCCGCGAGGAGCTCTGCGAACCGCGTGTCGCGAACACTACAGTGTTGAGCGACAGCTGCATGGAGCGTATATGTAGCGTTTGTGGGCGTCGGCGCGTTTACTTCGCGTCGCGCTACATACGCATGTACACCATTCACGGTCGAAAAGCAACCTTTTCCCTTGAAAATGACAGTTGAAAACCCAGCGCTAGTCCTGTGACTCCTGTAAACTTCAACGCTCCGCTTTAATTATGTCTGGCAAATGTGCCTCGTAGGAACCGTTCATTCAACTATATATATATATATATAGCCTGATCGTCAACAAAAGTTACAGAGATAGTGACGAGGACACTGCTTTGCACTTAGGCCGAGCTTACCTTGGGCATGGCAGAGCACAGCTCCAGCCAGTAATACGGATACGACTACGACCAAGGCTTGTGGCTTCATGACGAAGAGCAGTCGAATTAAGGTTGCTGGAGAAGGAGTCGATGCTCATGCGGCTACCGATTTCGTTTTTATAGGCCTGCCCTGGTCCGGTCCTTGCGGAAAGGGTTTTGCGCATACCAATGGCTACATATTCCGGTTATCTGCCCACGGTGTTTTCCCTCTGTCAAGCCACTGACCGTGAAATGCTAGGACCGGTCGTGATGGCTGAGATAAAAACAAATCACTTCTTGTGCAGTAAAAGCAGAAAACTAAGGCTGATATTCGACGTACGTCTGACCTTCGCCGGCGACTATTTCCAGCATCCCTTATGTGCACTCGAGAAGGTTTATGGTTTGTTTTTGTTTTTCTGGGAACGTCCGATTGCATGAGCCATGCGATCTGCATTGATTATACCTCCTCCAGTATCCCACGCCCCAGTCGTGGTCTCTTTTCCTTTCTATACATAGGTCCTCTTCTCAGAGTCATTCACTTATACCGCATCTACGACGAGTTTATTCGAAAAAGAAAGCAGCAATAGCGTGCATATCGCTCCATGCCTGTACATGTGTGTCCTCTGGATTTGTACAGTGCGGCCCATGCACTACTGAATAAGCGATCACACCAAAGTGCAGCTTTAACCATCTGCAACTGTCGGCTGAAGCTGTGTTGATGTACGGGCGTGTAGTTGAATACAGTAACCGTAGATGCACAAAGGTACCAGCGCCACCAACCACATGTGCTGCAAAGCGGGGCTATACAGGTTAAAATACACGCGTGATCTACCCGCATGTGCTCTCTTTATCAGTTGACCGCAATGTACACGCATGCGCATCCAAATCATACATCTGGGATTGGTGGTTGAAGATTCCCGAAACTTGCCTTGCACATTGATAACCATCACTGCGGTGTAATTGCCTGTATTGTATAATTCAGTTTGAAGCGTATCTCTCGGAAACTTTGCTTGGAGAAACCTGTTAACAGGGACACTTCCTTTGATACTAAGCAATAAATGGCCCTGTGGGCTGTCACAAAGCAAGTATGCTATGGTGTCGGGCTGATAAGCACGAGGACGCGGGATCGAATCCCGACCACGGCGGCCGTATTTCGCTGGGGGCGAAATGCCAAAACACCCGTATGCTTAGAGTTAGGTGCACGATTAAAGAACCCCAGGTGGTCCAAATTATTCCGGAGTCCCCCACTACGGCGTGCCTCGTAATCAGATCATGGTTCTGGCACGCAAAACCCCATAATATAATTTTAATTAAGCCAAATATGCACTCTAGGAAAACTGTGCACCTTTCACGGCTTATCTTGTCCCTGAACAATAATTGTCATTTTGCGTACGTCGCCTTTCTTATCCTTTAAAGCGGGGCGCCCGGAACTTTGAGGCACGAACGACATGTACGTGTCAGACTGACAAAGGGTTCCGGACAGGAAAATAGCAGGCACAGAGCGTTAAAGAAAGGAAACGCATGAAGGACAGACGACTAATATTGTTCTGGAGAAGCCGCAAAGGGTGCAAAATTATTCCAAAGTGTACGCCTATAGCTTCCCTTGTCGCTTCCCGAATGTTAGAATAGATACTTCTGGTTAATGGGATACTGGCATAATATTTTCTACTATTCTTTTTTTTTCTTTTGCGTTAAATGAACGCGTCCTAGGGCTCTAAACCCCTGAAAAAATGGTCACAAGCCTAAGAGCGCACTGAATAATTCGATATAATAGCTTTTCTACAGCGAGTTTCGACTTCGTTTTCCAGGAGGATAGTGTGTCGTGACGTCATGACATAGTATGTGGTCACGTGGGAGCAGGACATGGCGACGTTTTGACACTCTCTCAGACTCGCTCGGCCGTTCGCTATGCGGCTACATCGGCCCTCACGATGAGTAGCAGCATACGAGGCGACGAGCGAGTGTCAAAACATTGCCAATGTCCTGCTCCTACATAATGTGTCCTGACGTCACACCACAATGTCCTCCTGGAAACGAAACCGAACCTGGCTGTAGAAAAGCTGTTATATCAAATTACTGACGGCGCTCTGAGACATGTCCCTATGTTGTTGTTGTTGTTGTTTTGAATGGTTTAGCTAGAGGTCTAGGACTTTTATTTAACACAAGAAAGGAATAGTCGAGAAATAATTTCAGTGCCCATTTAAACAACTTGGTCGTTCCTGCGCTAATGTAACAGAGTTAGCATTTTGCTATGCACTTTGTTCAACGCTATGCTGTACTTGCACTTTTCGTACAGATTGGAGGAGGAGGAGGAAACAACTTTGTTGACTCAATTGTGAATGCCAAAATAGCGGCGCCCTCTCTCATTGCTCCGGTGAGACAATGTGTGCATCCTGTTTTGTTTATCAACGACAGATGGCGCCACCATTCCTTTCCCTAAGAATGGTATGTTTTAAATACAACGCGAACACGTTGGTTGCGAAAATTTTTCTACGCGATAGGGCGATATTTTCAGTCGTGTTCACGTGCCTTCGCGTCGTAATTAACAGCGCATTATGTTTATAATCCATCTAGATTCAATGGCTCGATTACGTCAGCGTGCATGATATGAAGCCACGGACTTGTTTTGGGATGATCACTTTAATTCGGTGATAATATCGACCACTTTCCCGTGACGTACTACACGGCGCGTACTCTGATTCGGGCGATTTTGCTTAACCGGTGGATTGGTTCATCAGATTTTGCTCAACCAGTCAATAAGCGCACACTGAGAGTGACATATTCGAAAGTGCGCGATGGAGCGCCGAACACCGAAAGCTTCGTCGCGCACTTTCGCGTGTATACCTTTCAGTGCGCGCTGATTGGCTGATTGAGCAAAACTGGATTCGCTGGTTGGCTGCATGGTTGATTAAAACCCCTCGAATCGTACAACGTGCCGTGTGCTACGACACGCAAAAGTGATGTATCGCCGAAACTCATTCTGCGACAATACGTCGTCGGACTGCATATGACGCCCGCTGAAGCAACCAAGCCGTAAAATTTAAATTGATTATAAGCTTCATTGCCCGCGCTTACAACGTGAGGCATGCAGGTGAAAAGTACTGCAAATGTCGGTAGCATCACAGAATAAGCTAAAGCTCGCTGAAATGCAACATGCAGCGATCCGCTAAAATTCACAAAACAAGAACGCAGGTTAGAATGTTTCTGCCCTCTTTTGGGATAAACCAAAACAATCGACAACTGCTTATGACCTCCGAGACTTAAAAGTTGGTATACGCAGTGCGGATCTCAAAGCCCAAAAAGAACTCCTTTTCTCGTCGGTAGATGGGGAGGCCTGCCCAAAGTCAGCGAGCGGAGCGATTATGAAAGCTTCGAGAAAGAGGAAAGCATGAAAGCGCTAAATAGGTGTTCTGTGGCGCTATGCCTGCACCATCGCTTTGGCTTGAGCAGATTTTATGGGGAGATCTTATGGGGAGGGAGAACTGGCGACTAGAATTAGTGCTAGAAAAATAAGCTATATTAAACACCAATGCAAACAGAATGTGTAGTGGTCGTTTCGTGGCGTAGTGGATAACACCTCGGTTTCATGATGAGGAGGACGCGAGTTCGAATACCGCATTCACAACCAGCTGCTTTGAGATCTCCCTACGCGAGCTCAAAAGCCGTTTATTTGTGATAAATCTACGATTGTCGCATATGATAGTGAGAGCAGCCCCTTTGGCTGCTTTCAAGACTGCGGCATTACATTCCTTCTTTTTTGCGACAGGTTCGGAACCCTGCAGCGTGCTTGAAACCTTCGGACGAAAGCGCTGAAACGTTATTATCCGAAATTATACCTTCATTCTGTGGCTGTTCCGTGGTGCAGTCGTTCGAGTCTCGGGTTTCGCGACCTCAAAGCCGTACGTTCGAATCCCATTCACGTCTACCATCTCTCAGTGTTCTCGATACATTGAGACTTTTATGACGTGATAAAGTATTATCTGTCGGAAGTAGTGGGGGCCAATCAGCATTGATTTCTCCCAAGATAAACGGCAGCACATTTTGCTTCCCTTTTCACAACACACGCTGCGACGGCCTACGTTCAATGGCGTGGTAAGACCACGGCATTAATCGAGCTCAACGAAAACGAGCTCCCTCCACTATGGCTTATATGTCAATTTAGAATTGCAAAAAGATTTGGAGGATGCTCCAGCTTCGTATTTAAGAATAGCATGCAATGCAATCGAAAGGGAAAATGACCACAGTCAAAAACGCAAGCGTGCTTCAAGCAGACTTGGCAAAGTTCGAGTGTCCTATGTCGTAAAGTATGTCGTAAGTATGGGCAATGCATGTTAGCTGCTTGGACATTAGATGAAAAAATACTACGCAAATCCTAACTGTTCAGTCAGTTAGCTACAAGTACTTCAGAGATGTTGCAGTAGAAATTTAGTTTCCATACATAAGCTTGTTCTGCGGTAGATTAATCACACCATTTCCTTGAATGCAGTCAGATTTAGCACATGTATATGAATTGCGGTATATATTTATTCTCAAGTCTACAGAGCGATTCTCTGAACACCAAGGTTGAATGTATTACTAGAACTTTTTGACCCGAGAGCGTTAAGGGCCCGGTGTCGGTGTCGGCGGCATTGTCCGAGAGTGAAAATTTCCTTATATATGTAAGTGCACGTATATGCCACGCCTTGCTGTACGACATGTGGTATATGCGGGTTATATTGCCATACCATTCTGTCACTAAAGTTACATTCCTGACAGTTATTCCTCAGAATTTTGAGAAGGACAGCCCACAAACAAATGTCATAAAGCCAAACACCAACAGCACATGCATTTTATGTTAAATCTTCTCAACCTTAAATATTAAAAGTATGAAAAAATAACAGAAACCTGAAAATGTAGGTTTTTTTTTCCACGGCTGCGCACAACCTCCAGGATTGGCCCACGCAAAAGGCCGTGTTTCTACCAGAAAGCTTGCCTTCGAGCTTAGCGTTCGCCACCGGCATTTCCCGGTAAACACTAGGGTTACGTAAGCTGCAGTTGCCAGGAAGTTGTGAGAAGCAGTCAGGGATCTTTGAACAGCATTGCATGCTACTCTTAAATACGAAGCTTGAGCATCCTCCAAATCTTCTTGTAATTCTAAATTCACATGTAAAAGCCTTAGTGGAGGGAGCTCGTTTTCGTTGAGCTCGATTAATGCCGTGACACAGAGCCATAATTTTGCTCAGAATCCGTACATTGGTATGCAGTACATTTCAAAGAAAACATTAACATCTAGAGATTGTAGCAAGCACATTTTTATTTTATTTAGGCGATTGCATTCGTAAAAAGAACTCTAACAATTTCAAAATCAGGACAGAAACCCAAGTAGCAAGTTTTCGCCTCTTAGTAATAAAGAACATCACAATTCTGTAAACTGCACCTAGTAAAACATAAAACAGACAGATGTATTTATACACCTCTCTGAAATATATCATTCCTTTCTGATAACACTCCTGCTAAATAATAATTATGGGGTTTTACGTGCCAAAACCACTTTCTGATTATGAGGCACGCCGTAGTGGAGAACTCCGGAAACTTCGACCACCTGGGGTTCTTTAACGTGCACCTAAATCTAAGTACATGGGTGTTTTCGCATTTCGCCCCTATCGAAGTGCGGCTGCCATGGCCGGGATTCAATCTCGCGACCTCGTGCTCGGCAGCCCAACACCATAGCCACTGAGCAACCACGGCGGGTTCCTGCTAAACACTCTTGAACACTAACAATTTTATGTAAACTGTACACTCATCCATCAAATTCGTCCATTTCTGATACTAACAGATGAGGCTTACAAAACTGCAATGTGTGTTTTTGGTACAGATTACTCGAATCTGTAACTTTGCGCTTCAATTTGATTTTACTTACCGATTTCCGGCAAGTTTTGATGAAAGTGTGAGTTCCTGTGGGAACATGGGCCCTCGTACTCGGCCGTGGCCCTCAAGAAGGGCACCGAGAGCACAACATCTGAGGTTTAATATTTCCCCTGAAGCCTCCAGGCTAACTCTGACCACGGGGTGTTCCAAGCATGCGAACTATAGGGCTCTTACCATGTCACACACCCCGACCAGTTGTTCTACCAACAGCCAGCAAAAAGCATCCCACAGTATTCGATATTCAATCAATATTCCACTTCCTACAGTAACTATAATATAGCCTCCTTTCTCAAATACGATACATTTCATTCAAATTCATTAAGAAAGCTTATCAAGACCAATTATTCAAAATTTTAATTTACGACACCCTGTGTGTGTTCACACAAACAAGCATTGAGTGCTTTACCAAAAATAACCATATCTATGGCATTCAGAGCACCATTATGATGACACCGATTAACTCCGTGACCCAAACATTTCAAATTCACACCAATCTTTCCATAAACATAAACGCCTGGGTTTTCTTTCTTTTTTTCTCGGCACCTCAACATAGCATAGGAACATGGAATAAGAGAGTGATGTTCATCATTATAGTTTGCACTTTTAATTGTCACTTCACATTTAATCAAGCTGACATTCTTGCATGAATCAAAACAAGTAAACGTCATAAGTGAATGTTTATGCCATGAAATATAAAAGTATGAACCTTCACATACTATCATCCATGCCTCACATGGCATTCATGGCATTCACAGCTTTCAAACAAGCATATGTCAAATGATGCAGGCTTCCGTATGTAGTATCTTGGCTTTGGCATGGGATTTGCTGCAGACAAAGCATAGTGCGACATGTCAGCGTGCATAACGCTATCATGGTTGCCCCTCCACAATATAGCAACTCACAGAGCCGACTTTGAACTTTCAACCGGCTGACTTTCATTATTAAAATGCGTGGGGTATGGCCAGACAGCCTTGAGAGGCTAATGCCCAAATTGCTTGTCCTTCTATATTTCCTTTACCAGCTGTATACTACTTAGACACAGCATACTATCTGGTTTTCAGATCGAGCACTTCATATAACAAGGTTGTTTTGCAATTCAAGTTTTTCAGCGGCCTTGCGATAGCAGGCCAGGAAATTGGGAGAAGGTAGAAAAGGTAAACGCAAGCGAAAATGGAGAAAATATTGCAGCCTGTCACTCAGTCCACATGTCCTCAAGAAGCACAACCTCGTTGACATCAACCTGTGCACGTCGGTCCGGAGTGCCACTCCATAATTTTTTTCCTCCAACAAAGGACATTGTTTAGTCTACCTAAAATAAGCTGTTCAAGAGCATTTTGCATAGCATAGCAAGGGCAGACATAAAAAGAGACGCTTGTCCACGTGGGCCACGTATCTCACAAGCCTGGCCGTCGGTCATTCCAGATTCGGAATGAATAGGCATTCGTGAACGCCATGCCAAGCCACAGGCAGTACATAAAGTCCCGATTCAGCTCATGGTAGGCCAGGTGGTGGACGTAGTTGTAGATGCAGATCGAAGCTATGCATTGCAGGTCGAGCTCCAATGCGTGAACATACGCTTGTACACCAGCCAATGAAGCCCACCAGCTGCATACATTCTCAACAGCGAGATTACAGTACAGTCAGTAACAGAGAGGGCCGAACACATCAAGTTGTTCTACATCCTGCCGTATTACTATTACAGTAAAAATTTGGTTTGAGAATCACTCATAATCATTCCATAACAGTGTGTAAAACAAGGAATGTACAAAAAAAAAAGATAAACATATGCAGCTACACAATGACCACACACAGTGAACGCAGCACAGAAAGCAAAACTTTGCAGAATTATTTCTTTTATTCTTAAATATGTAAAATACAACTATATCTGGCACTAGCTGGCCGCATTCTCTGATGGCCTGAAATGGTGGTAGTACGCCTTGGTGAAGTCCGTCATCAGGTCTTGTGTACACTCCGGGAGTTCACCAGTGAACAGTCCTACAAGGAACAATAACAAAGTTCACAGAGTTAGTGGGGAAACAACTAATACTCCACAACAGCCTACTCTACGTTTATTTATTTATTTATTTATTTCAAAGTACCTTACAGGCCCCAAGGGAAGCATTGAGTAAGGGGGAGAAGGGGGCGTTGTTGAACAAATGATAACAGAAAACCAATACATGAGAGCTAAAAATGTGAGTGATAAAAATGTTTACAATGACAACGTGCTTGATAACGTGTTTTGTACATAGCAGGCAGCGCTACAACCCCTTTCTCACTGCCCGCACTTGCGACCAAAATATAGTGCACCGCATATGAAAGAAAGACACTGTAAGTATGCATCATGTAATTCGGTGCAACATTAGTAAGAGCGAGCCTTAGCTTGGGAGCTTCTATCTAAATGCATGGGAACAGAGATATTGTCTTTCTCGGCAACAACTGCACCGAATTTGATGAGATTTGTTGTATGTAAAGGAAAATGTTAAAATCTAAAGGCTGTAGGACGTGGATTTATTGTTCACGTCGTCGATTTTTCTAATATGCATTACTGAAAGTTGCAAAAAGAAGAGCTATTGAGTTTACAACTCCGCAATGAAGGATGACGTCACATTTATTTAAACTGCACCTAACAAAATAACTGAAGCATACAAAATTTATATATAGTACATTTCTCTGAAGTATACAACTAATTTTAAAGTCAGACTATTGCAAAACCTTTACAGACTGTAGTACATCTCTCTGAAGTATACAACTAATTTTAAACTCAGACTATTGCAAAACTTTTATAGACTGTAATTATTTCACTTAAGGAGAGACGGTCTTTGAAAAAACATTTTTTAAATATCTGTACTAGAGATATGAAAATCCACCCACTTATAGAGCATTACAAGCAGATTTCAAATATGAGATTAGTTTCTGTGTAGCCGCTGCGCTATAGTTCTCAAGTTATGTCCCACGCAATGGCAAAATATTGATTTTGTAGGCTTTTTATTGTGTAATAAATTTTCGCAAAAAGCTTTGTTCTGTAGCTTATTTAGCTCGTTGTAGACCGCTAAGTGCCAATATCTATTCAAACAGGATCTGCAATTACTACAACTATGAAAAAAACAGAACACTTCAACAATTTTTTTTGCAATCGCATGAAAATAACCTTGTACAGTTAGAATTGTCTTATACTAACGAAATTAGGCATACATACTACTGAAGGTATGTACAGTGCTGATACCTACTTGAAATTGCAATATCTCTAAGCAGTAGCTTTAAGAGCACAAGGTTATATTTCAGGGAATCAAGAGAAAAAATTTGTTGAAATGCTCTAATCTTTTTGTACAGTTCTAGTAATTGTGTATGCTGTTGGCTAGATATCAGCACTTAGTGATCTACAAAGGGCTAAACAAGCTACAGCACAATGCTTTTTGTAAAAATTTAGCATATAAAAAAGTGCCCACAAAGATGACTATATTTTGCCATTGTGCCATCGCATAACTCAAACACTATAACAGCTACACAAAACGTAATGACATATTTGAAATCTGCATAGAAAACTATATAATTGGCTGAATTTCGAAATTCTCTAGAGCAAGTAATAAAGAAAAGTTGTTTCGAGAAGCTTGTCCCGGGACTTAAGCTGTAAATTCATATGTCAAACAGGTTCGCTTTAGCTGCTCTGACAGATGCAGTTTAGAGAACTGCATTATCTGTTTTTGGTGCCGAGATATGAGTTTGTAAACTTCAAACTTCTAGTATTTAGAAATTTACTAATGTTCAACAGTTAGTGTAAAAAAATTTGCAGGCCCTAAATTGAAGTTCTGCTTCCTACAGTGAGTAGCATTTAACTTTTTCTCTAAAGCTATTTTAATTTCAATCAAATCAGTCAATAGCAAAATAATTTCTGCGTTTGTAGGCATTGGAATGGACAGTATAAGAGTTGTTCACAAGGTAAGGCTTCCTCTTAACCCCGTGTTCAGAAATGAACCGCAACTTCAATCCCATGCTTGACTTGATCTAAATGATGCCTGTCGTGAACGTGCCAAGTAAACGCAATGAGTGTCTCGGGCACCAGGCGTCATTTAGATCAAGTCAAGTATGGACTTAAAGTTAAGATGCATTGCTGAGTACAGGGGTAAGTCACACACTTTTACTTTGCAGAATATGACGTGTTTATTGCATAGAAAGCGTTGCAGATCTGAATCTATTTACCACCAAAAGACGCATTGTTGCAATCAGCAGCCATAGCACACCTCTTGCAGTCACGACCCAGACATGCTATGTAACATCGCGTACTGGAAAGACGCAAGTGCACAAATCATATGCAATTTGATGTCGAGAAGTTGAAGTTGTAATGTACTATATGACATAGTTATTCCTTAGAAGGCCTCACAAGGGAAAAAAGCAGGCTGCACAGTGAAACGTGCAGACTAGCATTTGTATGATTCCCTTAGTGCTTGCATAGTGTCTACAGCGTTTCCTGCTAAGTGTGAATTCAGTACAAGCTCTGCCCACAAAACTGAACTGCATCTGCTGTCCATGCCACCAGGCTCTGAAATTCAGTTTCCGAGGGAGGACGGCAATGCTGAAAAAGTTCGCCTCCACCGCAATTTCACAGAAATGAGTAAACATCACTGGCTGGCACACCTTTGCAAATTCTCTTTGAGTTTAACAGCAGTGCGTATTTGTCACTGCATTCTTAAGTTTTTACTATCCACAATAAGCCTCTTTCTTTTACCACCAATGCTCCGCTATATATAATGGGAAAGCTGAAGTACTTGGATAGTCACAACACTGATTCAGATGACAATTCTTGGGTTTAGGAAATCGAGTTAGATACCTGTGATTTATGAAAGCAGAACCACGGATTTGGACCCCCACATTTAACAAAAAGGTTTTTACACATGTGACATTGGATGACAATGTAATGACAAGTTTACAGCTTTGTAGAAGCAGGTACAAAAGCTACAAAAACTACACAAGTTAATGCACTTAAAGCTATTAATGTTCACTAACACACTACACAACATAGCTACATTGGTGACCTGACTTTTTTGCTAAAGCCCAATTCGCATAATAAGACTATGCAATACTTCCAATTTAAGAAGTCAATATTATATTAATGTAGCTTCTACGACGTCGGTATCCGTTTGCTTACACACTTGTACGTGAAAACAGGCATGTTTTCCATGCCTATTTTCAGCCAGAGATGAGGCTTTGAGTCAAATAAGCTTGCACAGGCTACGCAATGGCAGTAACAGCAGCACGCACCGCCATGAGCACAGCTACAAGCACGGAAAGAAAATTGCAGTTGCACCCAAGCTTGAAAGATGTTGCAGAGGAATTGGAGACCACAGTACTACGTAATTGCACTACCTCAAAATGGAACGAAGCTTTTCCAAGCATTTGCATGTGCCCTTAATGACATTAATGTGCATCTTTATGAAGATGAAGTGCATCAAAGCAGCCATTATTGCTCACATTAATACGTTTTCAGATCCACATTCTGACTGCCCACCACTGTTGTTGATTGGACTAAGCAGCAACTAGAGGAAGCCAAGCATCCATGAAACTGCTTTCAATCCCGTTAGTTTAAAATCGCTTTAATTTTGTGCTATGATTTTTGATAAGCTCTTATGTATGCGGTACTCTAAGGATCGATGATTCATATTTATTTCAACATTAATAATGGGACTCTTAACACAAACAAGACCGCTCATTTTTACTGAGGAGGCTATAAAATTCATATAATGCCACTGTAAAAGAACCTCAGTGTGGCTACTAACATTGGCATCTGCTCTCCCCCTTGGATATTGCTCTTACTACTTTTTTGCTTTGTTTCTTCTTTTTTTTTTTCAGTTCTAATGAGTCTGTATTGTGACACCTCAGCTGCAGATCTACCATGCACACACTGGCTTAAAAAAAGCCCCCTCTTCATGCACTAGTCCTTCAAACGTGTTTCATGAAAAGCATCTATTCATCTATCACCTCCCTGTATGAAATAACAGAAGAAAAAAAAAAAACGGGAACAGAGGAACTCGATTTATGTTGGTCCCAACAAAATGAAGCCAACCTACAAAGAGGACAGGAAAGAAAGCATAGATAGATTTAACCGCTTTTTTCCTTACGAAAATGTAAAAACGATGAGAGAAAGTGAAATGAACTAGGACGAAAAGAAAGCTTGCCTCCAGTAGGAGCCAAACCCGCAACCTGCACATTATGTGAAGGATGCCCTACCAATTGGGCTACTGCAGTGGTTGCTTTCCCCATCCATTTTTTTTTTTAGGTATCTCTCCACATGTACTCCTAGATTTGTCCATGGGAGCGTGGACTGCGGTGGATGGGGACTATCCTATTACCACAGGCCTCACGTAGTATGCGAACTCAGGAGCAGGCAAGTGGCCAATACTACACCCTTGTGCACCACCCGACGCCACCAGATTTTTCAGAATTTCGACCACCCGAGTTTCTTTAGCATCGACCAAAACTTTTAAAAAATATGCATGAGCAACAATTTGTTGGTAGTACAAGGGCATTGATCTACAGAATACCACTTTTCTGCAGCCGTTGCCCCCCCCCCTCCCCCATATTGGCCAAAAGGACCAATCTATTCGTGATAGACTTCGAGAGCATGCGTACTTGGTAAAAGGTTCGGTTAGCAGTCATCTAGCCAAACACCGAAAGAAATGTAACTAGAAACACAGGCTTGCTGAGCAAGCATTTTTAAATAGATATCTTGAACAAGGCGAACACGAAATCTTCGATGCCGAAAATTGCATCACCATGGCTTTGATATCGCTACATCGCCATGAAGTCATGTATCTGTGCAGCACGCGATATCGCACCGTTAGCAATGATGTTGTGTGTTTGTTGTCCCTTATACTGATTGCACAACCAATTTATGTTGACGTCAACACACAATAAGAAATTGTTTGTTAGTCAGCGCCCTGTCTGTCTCCTCTTGCCTTTGCCCTGTCTTTAGTGCGGTCACCATCAAGTCCCAAAATGTACCAACCAGCCCAATTCAACGTGCTACCTAAATTTAAGTGCAGGAGCACTTTCTCGTTTCATGCCTTTCAAAGTGCAGCCACAGTTGCAAGACATCCTACCCACGACCTCGTGGTCAGCAAGGGCACGCCGCAGGCGCTGTGCCACCGTGGGGAGTTAGAACAGCACCACACGTCATAACATCTTCAACCAGCATGGGAACAGAAGTGCCAGAAAAGAAAACACAAGCACTGAAGTGAACATTCGCCAGAGATGTGCCTGGCGGGAAATGACTGACTAATCACGAACCAACTTAAAAACCTAATTCAGCGAATGAGCTGGAACATCAGCCGCACACTCTCTCCGTGCCCTTATATTCATGATCTGCACAAGATCACTGCGCACCTGATTAGCTGCTGCAAGACCCTATGATTGAACGATTCCCTTTCGGCGTTTGCGTACCAAGGCATAACTGGGGCTACGACAGAAACCTTAGCGGGGAACTCCAGATTAATTTTGACCAGATGGAGTTCTTTAACATGCACGTAAGTCTAAGTGCGTGAGTGAAATGCAGCCGTGGCCAGGAATCGAACCCACGACCTCATTCTTCAACAGCAGACCGCCACCGTCCCTAAGCCACCACAACGTGTTACGAGGGACTATGAACAACTTGTAAGCATTGCTGTGTCCTACGCAACTTCACAGCAAGATCAACATCAAGAAGCCAGACTGTGACTAAAAAGAACACAGCTTGTATTTTTTTTTTTATAGTTGACACGAAAGTCGGGACAGGAACTAGTTTGACCATCACTGTCCATCTCGACGTCCGGAACCGAGCGCTTTCGAAACCAACCAGCACGACAGCGCAGCAGAAGAACGAGACGCAACTTGCCCGGTGATCCAGAGAACACGGCAAACGCCGGCACGACAGTCTCTGGTGCCAGCACAGTGTTGTCCTCGATCATGCAGCAGTCCTTGAGCACGCTCCGCCGTCCCTGGACAAAGACGCAGTTCAGATAGAACTTGCTGGCACTTCACTCCCCTTGCCAGCATTCCCAAGTGTGAGGCAATAAAAGGTCACACAAGCAAGCCAACGGTACCCATAGTTGGTGACAGCTTAAAAACAAAGTAGCAAATACACTGCTGCCTGTAGAATTTTCCACTACATAGTTAATAGAGTACCACTGTGATTATTCAGCTACTATGGGAAATTACGATTAATACATGCATTTGTATAATTTTCATGCTTTGACTTCTGATGTTCTTGTCTCCTTATTTACTACTGTATCAAAAAAGATTATATAAAGCCTGCATCATAAATGCCATGCTCGAGGGCAGAACTTCACCTGCCTTTACTTGCCTATATTTCCAAGCAATCACACCTTTCTAAATATACCAAAGCAGTAAAGCACTGTTTACACACACAACCCTTGCAACCTGTCTAATTTATAGTGCACTGTTTTGTTGGTTATGATCAATTTTCAAAGTCGCAAAGCCATCTGAAGCCACAGTTAAGGCAAATCCGTGGACTAAACCCATAATTTCCCAGATCGCTTAACCGTGATTATTACAGCTCTCATAGACACTGACACCAGATTTTGCTCTAGCAGTTTCCGTAGGAAACATTATGCTACTGCGCACCTCAAAGATTCTTTGCATAAATGCAGCAGCCAATCATGCTAGCCGATTTCCCTGATGTCACAGCAGAGGTGAACATTTTTTTAATACTGGCACCTCTCTGCAGCTATGTGTAGTCCGATTTTGTGGCCAGTGCTTGTACCGAACTCTTAGGTTGTCACCGAGTGCAGGCACAGACAGAGGTACAAGTTGGCTTGCTGCTTATTTGATGGAAACAAATTTGCTCTAGCTTTAATTACGGCTCCACAGTTGCTCATCATTAAATGACCAGTTATTCACTGACCAGTTCAAGAGCTTGACTAGTCTTCACAATCCAGATTACTTTTCCACTGTTCAAGTTATTCGTGAACTCAACATCCTAGCTAACCCCTTGTGGCAGGCACTCAGAACCTCAGCCTCTAGATCTGCCAGCATGACTAGGTTATATTTTGAGCGAAAGAAATAAGGGGGTCAGAGTGCCTCAATTTGTTTTGTTAGTCACAACCATACAATTTAATGGACATTGAAGCCAAAGAATGTGTAGGGGAAAGTAACTGTTATGTTTTATTGAAATGTAGAAATAATAAGAAACACGGAAGTGAAAGTGGAAGAAACACAGTGGTGGGAATGGCCAAGAGCATTTTTGGAGCAGATATTGCAGCAGAAAAAAAATGACAATTCGTAGAAGATTTTACAGCAGTCAACCATGATGACTCTGAATTGTGGTCAGCGACACCCTATTCACACAGATCATAAATGTTTCCAGAGTATTGGCGCACATCATTGCGGATATTCTCAACGAAGATATGTAATCCCACATATGCGACCACTCACAAATAAGTTAAACTAACATGTGGCCACACTGAGCCAAGCTGCACGCTCGAAGCAGTAAATACCACGCATCCGCTAGCAGACATTTACTAGCAGACAGTCGTCTAGCTAGTAAACTGGCCTATCCACAAATCCACAGCGTTACATGCACACAGAGATAAGCACAAGCCAGCAAAACAGCTAATAACATGCAAGGAGGTAAGTTTCAGTTTGCTGTCATGGCACAACCGCCAATCTGAACTCTTGAAACGTGCGTTGTCGATTGAGGAACACCTCTCCCACCAAGGCCAGCAAGTACGTACGTGTACGTATGTGGGACACGCCAGCAACTGAATGGACTATACGCATGCAACTAAGCCCAACAGAACTATTTCACGCACAACCCGCGAATATGGCACAGACAGTTTTTTAATGGCGGACTGAGGGCATGCATGATTGGCCCAGGATTGGATTAGCCCAGTAACTCTTTCTCTCGTTTAGCTTTATGAATGGCAGGAGATGCGTGAGCAACCTTTGCATGGGGAGATGGCAACCGCTACGTGGCTTTGACCACAACTCCCGTTTGCCATAACCTCCGAGATTGCACGGCTTGTTTTGGAGCAACTGTGGAGCAGCTTCTCTCATTTGTGGTATGATTGTAGCAGGTTTAACGGAACACAGCCAATTGGACCGAATTGTAGCAGCGTTCCCACCACTAGAAACGATAGCATGCCGCACGTGGGACCATTGCACATGTAATGCCGGACTTGCATCCTTGGCATTACATGTGTGATGGTTTACTGATTGACCTGTTCGGTACTGCTGTAGAGTATATAATCGTCGTGAGCAAGAATACTACCCTGCAGTGTAAATTACCAAGTCTGCACCGCAACTTGTTTCTGGTTGTAGCTTTCGAGATTAGATGTCCTGCGTGTAGCCTTTCTCTTTACTATTACCTGCTTGTATGCTTGCCCTAAAGAATGTGGATTGCCTGCGTGCTGCATTTCTGGAAAACTTGGTACAACTATTTGTATTTTCCTGCGATATAGAAACTGTTGACCTACCACAGCACCATCCCTCTGTCCACCTTCTTGGGTATTCATATGAGTGAACAAGATAGTATGTACACTACCAAGGCTAATCTTGTGTGCCTAAGCATATATACAGTTCAAACTCAATTTAATCAAGTGATGATGACACTCGAATTATTTCGTTAAGTTGGGAAGTTCGTGAAATCAAGAAAGGAATTTTTCGGTCCTTTGAAATCTACAATTGTAGCGTACTGACACGCAAAAGCTACTACGAGATTGTATTTGCCACTAATCCAGCTATCTGTCACATAAACCATGAAATAACAAAAGCAACCACCACCGCCCCTACCGAGGTGGTGTTGAGTCCGCTGTTCTGTGCATGGGCGTGCAGCCTCGTCAAAATAAAGCCAGGGCCATGACTAGGGTGCCTCAATGTCTTAACATGATGGCTTTAGAGCGCATGCTCGAAGAAAAACGTGTCTGTGTCAAAATTAGAATGAAATTACCGCTTTTTTACTCATTTATTTTAGGAAAAACTTCATTGAATCGAGTTTGGCCAAGTTAGTTTCGTTAATTCAGGTTGATGACAACATTGAATCCTGTGGGTACATGCTGGGGAATGGAAGCTGCTTCCTTAGATCGAGAACTTCGTAAAGGTGGGTTTCACCTGATCAAGTTTTAACTGCACCCAAGAAAATGTGAATGAAAAGATAGTGCTGTGATGGCTTGATTGCTAAAGCACTGCACGTGGATTGCCAAGGATGTGGGTTGAATTCGTATATTTTACCGCTGTTTTGTGTTTCCTTGCCTACCCATGAATCGAATTTGTTCCATACAATTTCATCTGTCATGTAACCCACTATAATAGTGCACTATCACCGACTGAAGTAAAATAAATAAAGAAGAGAAAGAAAATGCTGTGTTTCCGTTAAAGTTGATGACCTGTACTTTACATGATGCTTTGATTCAATGTCAGATCGTGAAAAACAAAAACTTCGTATGCCGGACAGCCTGGCCAGATAAGTACTCACAATGACGCAATTCTTCCCAATGTAGACGAAGGAACCGACATGACCGGCATTGACAACTGTGCCTTCGCCAATGAAGACGTGGTCACCAATGTGAAGCGGGAAGAAGGCGACCCTGTAAGAAGAGTAAGGAGAAACCGTAAGTGGTAGTGTCATAAAAGTGAAGTGCGAACTTAAGTTTCGGTGTAGAAAGACGCTGAAACTATGTGCATAAGCGACAGGACAAGAAACCTGTCCTTTCGTTTCTTCAAATTTTTTCGCGTCTTTCCTGTCATAACAAAGTGCGGACCAACTAGCCAAGCAACAATTAGTGATTTGTAAATCTAAGCTCTTGCTTCAACCAGCGTGCTCGATGACTCCTGCATTCAAGCTAACCGCACCGCAAGAGAAAACGCCAAGCAACCTACTGTTGGAACACAGCTGTCGGATTTTGAATAGGCCCAACATAGAAATAAACAAAAATGCTACTGGAACTGTGATTTTTATGCTTTTTGTATAATTTACGCTTAAATTATGAGGTTTTACCTGCCAAAACCACTTTCTGATTATGAGGCACGCTGTAGTAGAGGACTCCGGAAATTTCGACCACCTGGGGTTCTTTAACGTGCAACTAAATCTAAGTACACGGGTGTTTTCACATTTAGCCCCCATCGAAATGCGGCCGCTGTGGCCGGGATTCGATCCCGCGATCTCGTGCTTAGCAGCCCAACACCATAGCCACCAATAGACACCAACCACGGCGGGTATAATTTACCCTTGACATTTCCTGTACATCCCCCTTATACAGAGAGACTCCAGGCACCTGTAAGGTATGTTTTATTAATAAATAAATAATGTGCAAAACCTAGTTAATTAATATGCGAGGTTAAATGTCGTGTCACTAAGCAACACTGAAGCTACGAGAGATGCCACAGTAGAAGGCTCCAGAAAAATCCTTTCCTTACTCATTTTTTGTTTTGTGTGCTGATTCAGTGGACTTTCATGCTACATAAAAGTTAATTCTTTGTTGTTACTTGCTCCCAATTCAGACTTCGTAAACTGCTCGTAAATTCTTCCAACTGTCAAGGTGTCGAAGGACCTGCCACAGTGGCTCGCCATGGTTGCCCTGCCAAATTGGGGCGCTAGAGCACGGAGACATTTGCTCCACCTGCTGTCGGAAATTTAACTTACAAGTTTTCGTCTGTTTAGATGGCGCGGAAAAACTAAGCAGTGTTCTTCTTTTGTTTTCTTTTTGAGCGACGTGCTTCCGGAAAGGCAGAAGTGCGCTGACACACAGTGATTATACTTGGGAGTGGCAGGGGCCGTGCAAGGTCGCGTGCCCGAGTTATCTAGAGAGAGGCAGTGTACAGGTTAATTTCGACAACCTGGGATTCTCTAATGTGCATCCAAACTGCAGCGCACAAGCATTTTTGCATTTCGCTCACGTCAAAAAGCGGCCGCCATGGCTGGGCATCAACCCCATCACATAAGCGTGAGGTAATTGTCATGTTGCACGGTAGCACTGTACTCTTACGCATACTGTGACACTTGTTCATTATCACTTTGTTCTCATCATTAGGTCCATTGTGCCATTTCTTTGTGCCTATACTAGCTTTTCTCTTTGTTATTTGTCTTTTAAGAGTGTTTCTGTAAGAAGTGTGTCACGTGTATGCGCTTGTCCTAGTGCTGAAAGAAAAGAAAAGGGGAGGGGGGGGAGTCTGGCTTCGTCAAGCTGTCTGGGCTCGGACAGCTGCTCTATCTGTTACTATATGGATAGAAGATGAATGATTTGATAGACTGATAGTACGAATGATTGAACTCGTGCTCGGCAGAAGACCACCGTGTCTGCTGAGCCCCAAAAGCGGGTAACGTGCAAAAATGACCTTTCCTTGAGGACCATTATGCAAATGAACTGACAACAACAGCCACACCCGACTGTTGAGTGGCTGCCAACTGGCATGATCGATAGTGAGAAAAGCATATTGCTATAGAATTCAGTACAGTAACCAGCAGACAGAGGCGCGCTTTCTCGCACCTTGCCTGTTTTTTTTTTTTATGTATGCTAGAAGTTCAGTAATGGTTCAGTATTGGATGATACAAATTAGTCAGGTCTTACACATAGCAATACCATGTTTAAGGAGGGGAAGAGGAACACAATGTAAGAAAAAAAACTTGAAGATGGTGACTGATGAGACAATTAGACAAGTGTTCAAAGGCAGTGTGATGTCCCCATAACATATACGGGCAGTTTTAAAATTCAGACATTCATAAAATTAGGTGGCACTCAATTTCTATATGGAAGCTGCCCAATTAGGATGAGGAACTTTGGTGAATAATTGTACGTGACGATGCAAAGAACATTATGCTCATGAAAATGCGAGATCGGTCATACAGCAAATGAACTTGTACTTGATATCTGTGTATAATACCAAAGCATGAGTCTCTTTCTTTTTTTCCGCTGTTTATTAATAACAATCTAAGGTCAAACCGCACGAGTCATTACAGATATGCAACACGTTGATTTACAATTAAAATATGTAAGCATGCGAAAAGCTCAAAGGCTTTTCGCAACACAATGTAAGATTAGCCATGACCCATAATTACTGAGCTCCAATTTCACAGATGCAAAATAACATCTTTTTTTTTCTTCTTTTTCTTTAACTACCAACGTGCGATAAATGTCCCGTCTTGTTCCCTCTACTCTACGTCACTGATCACTCAAAAAGACACATCACCGACCTACAGCGATCGCTAGCGGCGCGGTGGGTTTCGACGCACATGTTAAAAGATCAATCTGCACAAAATACAGTAGACTGCACGACCTAACTGCGACTTCGAGGGCGGGACAATCTGCCGGGTTATCAACACGAAACCCTTTCTACTGAATGTAACAGCACAGCAAGAGCTAGGGCGCGGTGCACCGCTAATGGATACACCTGTTAAAGGGTACACTTTGCTCTACAAAGCCGGTACGTTGTAGAGCAAAGTCCTTCTGAAAGAGCCGGCCGAAGCGATATGTCAACGCACTGCCGCCGAAGTGCGCAGAGAGGTGCCAACGCCAACAACCCCAAAGTCGTCTGCTGGGGATTACAGACACTTCCCACAATGAAAAATTTGCACGTGCCGTACGCTCATGTGTTCTTTTCTTTTCTTTTTTTTTTTTTAAGTGAATCGCACAGTACACCATGCCAAATCGGAACTGCCGGAAACCTACCCTTTGCTGAACTTCTTGAAAGGCGGCCTGATGACTGACCGGCTGCTTATGACACAGTGTCGGCCGATCCTGACGTTTGCCAGGTCCCCGCGTATGATGGACTCCGACTGAATGATTGTCTGCGAGCGGACGACAAAGTGAGTTCTCCTGCTAACCAACCATTACGAAGTCGAAGCATCAATAAAAAGCAAAAGCAAAGAGCACCTTTCCATTGAGGACTATGTTGTGACTGCCGCAAAGAACAGAGTTCCTGCTCACTTTGTTTCCGGAAGCCTGAAACACGCACGAAATGAGGCAATGATTTAATACAGAGAAAGAAGAAATTAATACATTTAGCTCAGTCCACGCCACAGGAAAGCATTGGGGCTCACGGTTTCTATGTAGTCTTGCTTGTTGTACCAGACGTCAACGACATCCATTTCAAGCTTGCGTCTTTGATGCTTGTTTTTTGAGAGAGACTATTAACGAAAATTAGTTAGGAATCGGCGTGAATTAACCGTGGACCGTGGAACAAACCGCCGCCCATCTGCTTGGGAAGCGAAAACAACTCTAGGCGGCCATGTTGGGATTCATTGATGGCCGTCCAATCCGAGCCAAAGCCGAAAAAGGATATAGAGACTGTACCGATGGCGCTGTTCATTATACTGATTCAGGGGGCGAACTTCTCATTTATCTATAGCTGCATTACAAGACGCTGTTGAATAAGGTAAAAAAAACCAAACATGCAAGATGATGCACATCAGCTTTCTTGAACGTTATTGGGTGTTTACGACGCTGTAAAAAAAATGTAGAAACTATCGGGAGCACGTTCTCAATAAACACAACCTTTAAAACTATGAACAGTCGCATATGACCCAATTTTTCCGCGATGTTTAGCACGGTGATTGCGCGTCAAACTACTGCTAGAAAAACAAAGTGGGTCAAAATGAGCGTCACTGAACGAATAAGATAGGTAAGTTACCAGCCAGCCGAATGGTACTGTTTGCGTGCGTTCTCGTGGTCAGCCTGTATTAGGCTTAATAAAGAGTGCATCACGCGAGCACTACGTTCCGGTGCGTTAACCTCGCGAGCGCATTCAGGGAAAACGCCGCTGGGGCACAACTGATTAGAGCAACGCGATCGAGCATTAAATACCTTTAACCCACGTGCGTGTTCAACCCGTCTTACAGGGGTGAATTGCTAAAACGCAGAGCAGCAGTGGTGCGTTTCAACGAACGCCCAACGGACGCGGGCACAAAACTTCCGAAGCACCTGCTTGGGGTTTGTTTACAAACAGAGCCCACTTCCCAGCCGTGTTTTGAGCCCGAAGACGGAAGCGGAAACGGTCCCGCCGAGGCGACCCAATAGCGACGCAGCCAGTGATCGCACGCCACCAATGGGAGCCCGCATAGCTGTCTGACGTCACCTCGAAGACCCTCGAGCGAGGCGAAAAACGGCGCAGGAGGCGGCGGTGGGGGTCGTCTCGTACGGGGATTCCGCAGTTATGGATTCCCTTCGGGAGCAGGTGATGATCAATCAGTTCGCGCAGGCAGCTGGATGCGCGAGGGACCAGGCCAAACAGCTACTTCAAGCTGCCCACTGGCAGTTCGAGGTAAGTCGGCGTAGTCGTGTGTCTGAAGAATCAATCGTTGCTCTGCAACCCCCCCCCCCCTCCCATATCAACATGGCCACGGGAACGCTTCCTTCACAACTCGCCCCGACCCTTTCATTTCACAGACGGCGCTCAGCATTTTCTTCCAAGACGCGGCTGTTCCTGGCTGTCACCCAGCGGGCCACTTTAGCTCGGTAAGCATCGTGGAAACTCTGTCTTTTCGAACTTTTCGATGACGCAACTCTCTTGCGCTGTCTTCGCACCACGAGTTCCCCCGTGGACAGTCGACGGCAGACTGCCCACCTCCTCTTTACTTGCCCTCGCCTGCTACTATCGACGTACAAGCCGCAGCTTCGCGCCGCCTGCGAATGTATGGCTCGCCGTTTTTTCAACCCTTGCCGGTCACCATAGAACCTTCACTCGGTCGCCAGCTGCCGTTAGGAGCTAGCTAGACTACACAAGCATGCCTGGCCTTTCGGCGGATTTTTTTTTTTTTTTCGCGCTCCGATTTTGTTATCAGTGACGCCTGCGGTGAAAGAAAAAAAGAATAAAATGCGGCTGTTTGCGACAGCCACCGTCGCGCGCTGTCATTCGCCAGCTCGCTGATAATCAACGGCGCTACGCCGGCGTTTCTTGTTTTTACTTTATTCGTGTGTGTCAGCGTTTACTATAGGGTTCTCCCTTTCTCATACGCTAGCTGGCAAGTTCTAACTGCCGCCGGTGGTCGTCGCACCGCAAAACGGACCAAATGTAAGGAGCGCAGCGGTAAAAGGACAAAAACTAAAGAAAAAAAAAAGCACGCCGACGCGCATGCGTCTGATGGCGGTGTACCGCCGCTTTTCTGCTGCTGCTGGCGTTTTCGGTTTTGCAATGTTGGTTGGCCAACAACGGTGCGTCTGCGTGCGACTTCGACTCGTGTATAAACAGACGGTCTACGAAGCTGAGGCCTTCGAAAAAGCGATGCCAACGGTAGTCGAGCCGTCGAAATCGTTCCTTCGCGCGGTTCGCTTAGGCACGGCGCACTGTTACTAACGTACTCTTTGTCATTTTCTTTCATTGACGAGGCGTCTTTCACGCCTAGACGGCGTGCTTTCATGACCTTGCAAAGCTCACTCGCCGGGAGAGAGGTAGGGGGGGAGCGTATGTTACGCAACGTTTACCAGACGGTTTCGATGCTATCTACCTCGCTGGAGCTGCTGCATTTGGCTAAGCGGCTCCGTCGTGGTTGTCGCAATGAATACACAAACAGGAAACAAGTGTGTTGCGAACTGCGGTGTCGGATTGCTCGGATGTGTTGTTGCCCCGCAGCTGGAAATTAAACTGAAATCCGCCGCATCCATGCAGCTGTTTGTTGTTGCAGTGTTTGCCCCCCCCCCCCCCCTTCCGCCGAAGGGCGGCAGATAGGTGACTCACGACAAGGGTGTTCTCTGCTTGCCCTGACAGGAAAAGCGTATTTGCTGTTTGGTCGTCTGTCTGTCGCTTGGAAGATGTTCGTGTGTGTTATCAGTGTAGACGTGTTGGAGGTTTCGTTTGTCCATATGTCAGCGTTTACGTAGCATTTCCCGTTAGTGGCTATGCTAGCAGTGCCTAATGCAAAAAAAAAAAAATTAAAAATAAGCACCTTCCTCATTGTTTTGTTCTTCTTTATGCTTGCTGGTTGCTGTCGTACGCCATTTGACTAGCTGTGAAGGCCTCGTCGGCTTCCATTCTCATATTTCGATGCCACTCTTTGATATTTATGACTGTTATTACAGGACAAATAGAGAATTCTGTAATGAGCCAGTAAGGGGTTTAGATCGTCTAGCGGTGTCCTTGTATGTTTGACAGAAAGTGCGTTCATATTTGTCTGTCAGCTCAGTGTTTGAAAGGCTCATAGCCAAGCACTGCAGACACTTATTAAACTGAGATGTTTAGGGCGTTTGATGGTGATGGTGAAGACGTTTCATTGACAGGAAAAGGGGAGTTAGGAGAATGGTGGTCAGATTCTCATTCCGGAATTCCGTTGGCTAAGGCCGCCGTCTTGGCTCCTTCCACGAGGGCTTGCTGGTTCTTGAGGGTTCAGCTGGACTGGGCTGCCTCCCATCCTTCCCGCGTTGGCTGTTGCGCAGTGTCCTAAGGCACTATTAGCCTGAAAGGCCCATATCATACAAATCTGCTTTCTACCCGAAAAATTTACCATTTGGCTGACAAGAATTGTGGCTCGATAGCATGTAGCTTGACTGGATTATTAAATGACACAGTTCGTCGTCTCTGTAAATGACGTTCTGCTTTATTCTACCCTCTTCTGGCGGGCCCATGTATTTTCGTCGCGGTAAGCGCAAGTGCTGCAATACATATGCATAAGTTACTAATGGCAATGGGAAGTCAGAGTATTCGGGGAGGGACCCCAGGGGATAAAAGCACGGGCAGCAGCATGTGCGTGCTGATTTCCCTCTACACCTTCGTGTCCTGGCACCCAAATCAGCTCCTTGCGCAAAGCGAAGACCCCAGATTGTTTTAGGATCCTCGCAGAGGGGTCTTCGCACTGACATGTTTAGAACTTTCTACTCTGACATGCTTGGTACTCTGTTATGGTATGGATGTTGGGAGAAAGAAGTGGACTTTGCTGTATATATTTTCTTCACATAGGCTGCAATTTCACAGTTTGATATGGTTGGACCTTGCACACAAGGCCAAAAGTTCATAGTGCTACAGTCTGTGATGTAAACAGACGTTAATACATTTTTGGGAAAGCAATATGTTATAAGCCCTTATGGCCGTGGCAATATCACATGCTTCTCAAGAGGACCCATAGGGGGATGCTGGGAACTGGTTGTTAAAAAAACTGTTTTGCATTCACATGAATGTCGTGCCATTACAAGCACTACAGCAGATTTTAATGTCCCACGCGTAATGTTAGTGTTTTCATCACACAGCACGAAAAAATGTGGTCAATGTTATGCAAGATGTGTGATATATTGGCTCTGACATAATTAGCAGCGGCACAGCTGTCTTTGGTGATTGCTCGACAAGTTGTGACGGAGAACTTCATCCAGTTGTGTAGACTGAAAACATTCTTTTTGTACGTGTTTCACGCATAGAAAGGCTTACTGCCATTTGCAGAAATTCCACGTACAAAAGTAGCACCACACAAGTTTGTGAATATCTTCATTTAACAAGTGGCCTAGGAAGCTTGTGGTGATCATCTTGGCTAAGCATTGTGGCTCTGAGTAGTAGGGTAAGCCCGTGAAATTGATTGAATGGCAATCTGCTTTCTCCATACACTGTAATGGCCCTCTTGGTGTCAGCCTCTGATGTCAGAGCTGCTCACTTTAGATGATTTCACGTTTGCAGTGTGCTTACAGTGGTCAAAAGAAATCTTGCAGGGCTTTTTGGGGAATTTCTGGGGCCTGGCCATGTTGGCAAGCTTGCGCTAGTCAATTATTTCATGTGCTGTAACATTGCCTTGCTGTCACAGACTGCGATGTAGTCATTAACTGTCTAACACAGGTGCAGCTAAAGTGAAGCTAATTTCAGCAGTCACGAGCAGGCAGCCGTAGATTACTATTTGAAAAATTGGTTCACCAATTCAGATCAGAAATCGGTATCAAGTCTGGCTTGATGCTAAGTTGAATAAAACCTGCATAAAGACGGCCAAATGTGATTTCAATTCTGCAGGCATCAATCATTATGAACAGTTTTTTTTCTTTCTATTGTGGGTTTGAAAAAGCCTAGAGAGTGACTGCCTTTGCTTTGTTTCCTCACTTTTTTCTTTTTTTTTCAATTGTGAACTAAAGAAGGGCTTCATAAGAGGGTACCAAAGGACAGGCTGTCAACTAAAATTGAAGTATTTTTACTCGCAACACATTCATGACTTATAAACATGCAGTTCACTTATTTTTTTTTTATGCTATTTGACAGAATAATATGTATATAATATTATTTCGTGTTTCTTTGTCTAGTCCTATTACATGTGTAATTGTCAAGAGTACCCATCTCGTGTATGTGTTTTCCACATAAGATCCACTAAGTATAAGTACAAGGTGTTTGCCCTACCAACCTAGAATTTGCACGTTTCTTTGGAGTGCTCATGATAGTCTTCACAGCACATAGGCTGAGAGATTTTCCCTGCAACAGAAAGGGACAAGAGGCTTCTTGTTTTAAGGCATAGATATTAGATTACAGGCAACAATATGCTGCAGAGATAACAAACTCATGTTTCTTGTGCGATAAATTTCTACGTAACATCGTAATATTCTTAAGACTTCAAAAATGTTTTTTGTTAGTAAAGACTGACAAGCACAAGTAGTCACCAGTTGTAGAGAAATCGTTCATTTACTAGAACTAGAAGAATGGAATGGATCAGCTCCGCCATTCCAGGAGTGCGAATGGTCCCAACTCTCACCATTAGGGGGAGTTGAAAGGAGTGCCATTATGGAGGATCTCCACTCCTCATAATAGAGTGGAATGGAGGGCCCCGCTCCACGACTCTGGTGGGCACCTGTTTAGCTTTTTTGGTGTGCGCTTTCCAAGGCAACACTCGGAGAGGTGAATGCCACTTTGTTGCCTCTTCGCAGATGTGCACGCCCGCCAATACGCCGGCAACGCCACCCAACTTTCCCGAGACCCTGCTGTCCCTGTCCAAGCTCTCGGCCGCCACCCCTCCAACGGTGCCTAGCCCCATGCAGGGCTCGGCGCTGCAGGGCGGCTACCAGGGCTGCATGGGTGCGCCGAGCCAGTACGCTCCACAGCGGAGTGGCGGTGGCGGCATGCCTCCCCATTCTTCCCAGGGCCGCTGCTATCCGGCGAGCACCTCGCCTTCCTCGTCGTCCATGGAAGCTCAACGGTAAACTTCAGCATGGAGGAAGTGGCTTGTCCCCTCGACAACACAGAAGCGGGGAGAGAACGGGCCTGTGCGCCGACGGGATGCGCTCTGTGCAGCATTGCTTCGTCGTGGTTGCATGAGCGGCAGAGCATGTGTCCGGACATTCGATCGGCGATGCCGCAGGCTCGAGGAAGGGTGGGGTTGTGAACGCGGGGGATTGGCACTCACTGAGGTACGGATGTTGGAATGGTAATTGCTGAAAGTTGTGGGTGACGTTCAGTTTGGAGAGGTGTGTGTGTGTGTGCAAAGCGTGTTGATGGGCAGCTGTGCCCCCTGGGCACATTGTGTTGGCTTTTATTGTGTTACCATCCAGTCTTCGATGGGCTCAATTAGAAGAGGGTACTTCTTAGTCTCCCAACACCAGAGGCTTGCGTATTAGATGCAACACCTGAATCGTACCTTTTATTGTTGCCATTTTACAACCAAAGGTATTTGGAGCCCTCAATACATGCAGTCCTTTTGGCGGCACGTTGAGATTGTACATCATTTTAGCGATTCAACGCTGCCGGTTCATAATAGCCGATTTGATACGTGTAATGTGTAATGATATGGGCTGCAGCAAACTATTTCCACTGTTGTAACGTTCTAAACGCCTTTTACCTAAATTAGACGCTAAATTCAACAGGTCAGAAAAATCTGCTTTCAAGGGACTCGTAAAAGTGCTGTGATGCACTAATTCCCTGGGTACTATGGGATGTTTCTCTCAAACTTCTGAAAATAACGTCGTAAGCCAAGGCGCTTTCTACTTATGTTATTTTTACGGCTGAACACTCAGTATTCTGCAAATGTGCACCCACTGCTTCGGAGTGCTGATGTCGACATGTCCCTTGAAAGCGCGCTTGTTTCTGGGCTAGATGGGATACACGAATAGGGTCAGATGCTGAGGAAGAAGTTTGGTTCTTTCATGCAGCTACTCTCAACGAGTTTGTAAGGGTAACTAGCACAGTCAAAGTGTAGTAATTGGCATCGCAGAATTGGTGACACAGGGCAACATTTGCTTCCGCCCTAAGTCTCTTAAATTTTTTTTGTCCCAGACTGCCCAAAAGCACTGCTTTCAGACGGGGAGCGTAGGCTTGGGCGTTGTTTTGGGGAGTCCTGGGCAGTTCGGGATGACAAATCGAAGAGTCCCACTGTTGCACAACCTGCGATGTAGCACGCATAGCCCCCCGGGCGTAACTGACCGCAGAATTAGGGACTGTGACATGCTGCAGTTGTAGAACCAAATCTTCTATCACCCAATGCCCTATTTCCCCTTCTCATTACCGGGAGACTTAAAAGGCCAGATGTGGAGTGTGGTGTGTTAGATGTGGAAGCTAGAGCTGTTGAGAACACTTGTAAGAGTGTTTTGTAGAAAATTGCATGTACCCATTGCACATTTGCTTGTTTGAAAGTTCTGCAGAAAGCAAACTGCCCCCCCTTTCTCGCCCCTTTTTAAAAAAAAAAATCTTCTGTTCATCACTTGAAGGATCTTGTGAACGTGGTGGTATCATGGAGTGCTCGTAAAAGAACCGTGGATGCACAGTGCCCGATGTCGTTTTTTTTTCCCCTCCGTTCATTGCTGCACACGTGGTTGGTCGAGATGAGTCTCTAGTTTGGAAACCTGCAACAGGATGACGATGCACATGATCTTTTTTTCATCCACTGGTGCATTTCGTTTCTCAAGTGACAAGACAACTGTAGCTGTATTCTCAGTCAGATCACTTTCGGGGATACAATCGGTTCAATCGACCAGCACTGGACGTGTAGGCGTCTGTAGGTGACAGCATTCCTAATGTTGTGCTCTGTAACATGTCAAGAATAATGTCCCCCATAGGTGCCGATGCATTTGGTGATAATCAAGCAAAATATTGTGGATGTGATTGCATTGCCTAAAGTGAACCCATTTTCAACTTTTGTTTCGCCATATGCTGAAGAAGCGATTCGAGCTGGCATGCAGGCGCAATGAAAGCAAGCAAGAAGTGTTGTTTCTATCTTTCATTTTTTTTTTTTTTTTAACTCCTTTTCACCGAGATGAGAGCACACTATTTTGATTAGGCAGTCTTGTTTGTAGAGCCGTTGTGGAGGGATTATCGGGTGGCACGATTTCATTATTAGCACGTCAGTCTCTGAACATTCTTCTCGTAGTGCATGGCTGTCGGGGAAACTTGCCTTTTATAGCTTATATGCCAAAGCATGACTGGAATTGTGATAACAAGTTGGCTCGTAATCTATTGCTACATGTTTCCGAGCTGATAAGTACAGCCTTTTAAAGTGTGCTACCTTGCAGAAAGGTGACGGGAGCTCAGTTGTTTGCATTAACTTGGAACAAGCCAAACGAGGATGTGTGGAGCAGAGTGGTCAATTATTGCTCACCAAGGTCAGTTTGTCGCCACGCTGAGACCACTTTCTTTCTTGACTTGAGATGCCAAAGGAAAACATTGCGTCGAGCTCGATTAAAAGATAAATTCGCCATTCGTATTGAAAACGGAGCTTTCGTAAGGGAGGAAATGGCAATAATAAAAAATTGGAGTGGCGCCATCTGTGTTGGGCTATGGTACCTCTCGTGGGACATCACTCTGGCTGATTCACAGAGAGCAGCTGTTATGTCCCACCACTGTGGAGGCCTCGCCAGCAACCTGAATCCAAGCCAAGCTGCAGAGCGTGGATAGCTTCAGTGCCTCACGCAAGTGAAATGCCAAAGAGTTTCTAGAAGACAACAGCATCAAAGAGGGAGCTCACGGGAAGGTCAGATCAACTTGCTCATTTTGACACAGCTGGCTTAAATTGAGCAACAGCGGCAATTTCCTGCGCAATAAGGCACATAGAAAATGATGGTAGACTTCTAGACGAATACTGTAAGTTTAGCTCGACGTAATGTTTTTTTTTTTTAGTGTGCCTTTAAAGTTTTTTTGTTATTGCCAGCCAGATTATTTTCCAGAATTTCGGTCCACATTTGCAGTGCCTGCTAGCTGCACGATTCATTCCTCTCCCTTTCAAAGTTGTTCTGCGAGTTTTACTTCAGGCGATGGCAAATGCCTGCATCATTGTGGCCATTTAGCCGTTGCTTGGCTCTGGAACATATTTGGCTCTGGCTCAATGTGGCATCAACGCGACTTTGTGCATTGCTAGCACGACTGTGGTATCGGCAGGGTTGTGAATGCAAAGCGAGGTGAATCCAGCTCTTTTCCAGTGGAAGGCACGACAGGAGGCAGTAACTTTTCTTACTGAAGTTTTTTCTTCCTCTATTCCATAGCATGCGAAGAGTGGTGGGGTCGGGGGGGGGGGGGGGGGTCATTTGCCAGTCACCCACGAAGTTGCTCAGTAGTTTTTCTGTTTTAGTTTTTTTCCTCTCCGGATTGTTCTCTCGTGGTTTTTTACGGACTGCTGCATATACGTGCCGCTCCCAAACCCACTGGTGTTGTCTCTTTACTCTGCGCTAGTGGGAGCTTGTCTTGTACTAAAGAGGGTTTTTCAGAGAATCCCAATGACTTGTTGCATGCTGGTGTTTGTGCAATGCTCCAGTGTTGGCGATTTTGCTTGTGCTCGTGCCACATGAGGTGCATGCGGCTGCTTGCTGCCTCGAGTGTTCATGCCGCTTACAAGTTTTCTGCAACTCGGTCCCATGAACTGCATGTTCCTCATATCGGCAGCAAACCTGCAACAGCATGTTGATGTTGTTCAGAACAACATCCTATTGGGTGTGCAATTGTAACTCTGGACATTCTTTTCAGGCATGTGTCTTTGATGTGAGAGATTCTGCTTTTACTGGCATATCGTATTGGCACCATACTTGGCTGGTCTCTACACTTCCCAGGAGTGGAGGAGCATTCTTTGCATGGAGATGATACAATCGTACCTTAATGAAATTCAGCTTGTCCAGTTGATTGAGTCTGTGGTTCTGCTGGAAACTTCTCAAAAAGAGTTCTTCAGCCTTATTATTATTGCATAAACGATGACCTTAAGTCTGATCAAGTACCGGCCTCGCAGACAATGGCATTGGGCAACTTGAAAAGCCTCGAACCTTTTGGAGCCCCTGGAGAGACCCTTGTGGCAGGAGTTGTGGCCTGAAAAAAAAAAAAAAAAAAAGTTGGTATCAGTGGGATTTGTGTGTTGTCGAAGTGATGTTGCAACCGCATCGGCTGGCTTGTAGACAGACAGACAGGCTCCTCTCGCAAATGTGCAATTGTCGGCACACTGTCAGTTCATTTGTCTCAGTATTTCAGTGTGCTTATGTGCCTTGGAGCAATTGACAACCATGACTCGCACAGCTTTTTGCAGGAACTGTCGTTGTGTTGCCAACAAATCTTCTCTTAACTGGGTTTGTCGCGATGTCATAACCTTGTCTGGGGGAAATTGTGCGTACGTTGGTGTCTGCGGTAACAATAGATTACTTGCACGAGCGGATGCTACAACCATGGATATATGTGAGAAGCAATATTGTGTGTCTTGATATTGATATTATACATATTATATATACACACAGTGTAACATGGCGCAATTCAGTTATAAAGAGTGATTAAGTGACCACCACCTCAATGATGCAGATATTTTATTGAGCTGAACTCTATTTTGTGTCCAGTGAAACATAGTCATACCCTTAAAAAAGAGACTGCTGCTTAGCAGTTTGTCTGTTTTAACCCTTTTTTTTATTTTGTTTTTGTTATTGACTCTCAAGAGTCTTTCATAGGACAAGGGTTTGTTGTGCTGGGACTGACGTATGCATGAGTGTTCATTGACTGAATAAAGACAGTGTCTTGTCACCATGAACTTGAAGATCATGAGTAATTCTTTTGGCAATGCTTCCAGGGCAGCCTGTTACATGAAGCGACTTGTCTTCAAAAGAATATTTTATTGGCCTTAACATGTCTCTCAGTATACTGTGGAATGTTCACAATGACTGCAACAGCAAGTGCCGAATTACAATCGACCTTAGCCATATTCTGAAGTCTGCTGTCAGGAAATGATACTGTAAATTGTGGCTGAATTTACCAGTGGCAAGTTGTCTGGGATAGCATGTACATGCTGACCAAACAGAATTGCATAGTGAATGCCATCGGACATTTGCACCTGGTGCCTGTGCTTTGTGCAAACTTCGCAGCACAAGGATGTTGGGAGGCAATTCAAGCACACTGTTCTTGAATCTTCGTAGAAATGCAAGAACAGTGCATATTCCTGCCATGAACAGTAAATTCGGCCGTTCTAAACTATGAAAAATGACTGAGGGAGCAGCTTCTGCTTGCCTTGAGTGTGTGTGTGTGTATGTGTGTGTGCGCGCGTGTATGTGGTTTTTTTTTTTTTTGTTCTCTCCCCACGCGTTTGGCAAGTTCTCCAACCATGGCAACAATGTGTGCAACGGGGAGCACCAGAAACAAAGCACGGCAATGCACTTTTGCTGATTTCTTTGTCATAAGGCTAGTTCACTAAAAATGCCGATAATTGATTTCTCCGTGGCAGAAAAGTTTTTCTCATCTCCGATGATGATGATGATGACCTAATAGTACCTCCAAAGAATAAAGAACCAACCCCTTTGAAGCGGTGCGGAGAAAAATGGTCAACTTTTGGGTGAACTGCGCGAGGAAGGGACAAGAAAGGAAGCATACACGAGCGCATAGTCGTATACCACCCAGCCTGGTTGACTTAATCAGGTATATGCTATACGTGTTATTTATCTAACGTTTTTGTATACATAATATTCCTTCAAAATCTACCTCGTATCGCTAGCCATATACTGTAAGAGATCCGGTCGTATCGCTCTCTTCCCTGCTTTCTTTCCACCAATACTCTAAACGGCTCTTGTTTATCGCGACTGCTGACCGGTTGACGCTTCCGTCCACTATAAACCAAAGCTCTTCTGGAAGGTTTACATTACCTACGGTTCCCACTGGGCGAATCACTTCGCATTCCATTAGGATGTGCTTAGTATGAGTGGTCTCCGAATTTTTGCTGCAGCATACACATGCCGAATATTGTCCTTAGGCAACCGCAGCTGGGACCTCAAATAGCAAAGGCACTGCCCGTTGTGTTATGGTACAGATGTTTCCCTTCTAATTTCTTCTCGTTCTTGTAAATCTCTACGTTATTTTTCGTTTCCATTCTGGGCATCCAATTAACTGTCTCTCTCATATGTAGTCTAACACTTTCAACGGCCTCCGAGATTACCGGGATATCTGTTACCGTCTCGGAGGCGGCGGAACGGTTGCGAAGCAGACGACGTCGGCTACGAGAAGGTGGGAAGCGCGAAGCCGAGCGACGACAAGCTATGCAACATTTTTTGTTTGAATGTTGGCATAAACAAATGAAATCTCAATTTGTGGCAAGAAATGTCGTGAAACATGTTTTTTTTTTTTTAAGTTTTCGGAAGTGGCCCACACAGTTCTTAAACGCGCTTTGCCGATATTGCGACAAACAGTTGGAGTTAGCAGACGTGTTGCTTTGCGTCAGTTTGTTTGTGAAGGATTTCGAGTTGGCAGACGTACTTCGGGGCAAGATTTATTTAGTTGTATGCCGGCTCGTAGTTCCAGCGCCCTTTATCTTTCATTTATGCATCATTTCATGACCTAAATGTGAATCCTTCTACTTGTGGTGTCCAACAAAGACTGCATGTCATCATGCCTTACTGCTGCGTGCCGCAATGTAAGTCGAGCACTGAATGCAGACATCCCGGCCTATCCTTTAATGAAATGCCTGTCGACGGCAGTTTGAGGGAAAGATGGCTTGAAGTAATTCCTAGAACTGGATGCACCCCCGCGCTAACTTCAAACTCTCGGCAGTTAATTTGCACTTTCGGGAGTACAATTTCAGAGAAAGGTGCAAAATAGGACGTCTACTTAAGAGGAAGCTTTAGCTCGGGCCCAACTCCGACGCGGCCTATTCAAATACATGTAAAAAGCAAAAACGTTTTTCTGAGATAACCCCTGGACCGCTTTTAATAAAATTTGTCGCATTTGAGAGAGAAAGTTAAGTTCTAGTGACTGTGTGGAAGCGGAATTTCGATTTAGAGCCTGAATTTTGTCAAAATGATTTTCAAAAATTCTCAAGTTCGTGCTCGGGTGCTCGTGATACCCCTGCGATACCTGTCAACAAAAGCGGACGAATACTTGAGGTGCGAAGAGTTTCTCAAGCTACCTTGCACCAGAGCAGCGCTACAAAAATACTTCGGTACTGGGTCCGGTGAGGTCGGTTTCAGCGAGTTGGTTCGCTTTCGCCTGGAAGCAGCTAGGGCTTGAGAGTCTGGACACGCCACAGTCGTGAAGTATATACACTCGTTGTTGACGAGATGAGAATTAAACGAAAGCTGTATGCACTACCACAAACAAAGGGGCGCGTTCGATGGTGATGTCGACCTAGGTCCTGACCTCGAGTACCAATTGCTCCTGCAGCTGGAGGTGAAGATCTGGCGAGTTCACTGCTGTGTTTTCGGCTTTGTGGCCTGCACGCAAGATATTTGATATACCAGCTGTCGGCCTATATTTTCTTCACCAAAGGCTGCACTGGGCACCAGCTCGCCGAGGTTGTTCGCCGCGTCGTCATCTAAACAGCCACCATTGGTTTTGAGATCATCAGTATTGTAAACGAGAGCCACAAAATCAACGTAACCGCTATGGAAATTCTGAGCGGAGGAGAAGCGAAAACACGGCCACCACATCCAGCAGATCCATCAATTCTTCGCATCCCGTCATGCCACGTTACAGAGAACGCGTTCAGGGCTCAATTCCTGGCCAAGAAATTTGGGAAAAACTGGGAAATTTCATTGAAGTATATCAAAATGCACCACAAGATGGAAAGGCTAGGCTATCCAAACGGAATGTTTTTCGTTCTGGTTTCAGTTTCGTTCAACAAAAAAAAACTAAACGTTCAGTTCCGGTTATGCTCTGGAACGGAAAAAAAAAATGATCCGTAATGGTTAACGGTTTTGGTTCTCATCTAAAAATTTTAGAATCAAGGTAACGGTGAAAATATAGCTTTTCTTTTTTCTTTCAATAAGTGGATTATTAATTCTGAGATCGCCATGCTCAGTGCCAGTGAAGGCGGTTCTTTATTTTACATAGAGAAAGAAAATGTATACATGTTAAGGCACCGAGCGTGATCTCGGAAGCATCGAGTGCAGCCGGCGAAAGGCGAGGTCGCTGTTCCGATAAAACGAACTTGAACGATAAAACTTAGGTAACAAAGCGTTGTCCCCCGTTGAAAACGAAATGATAAGCTCTTCAGCGCGCAAGCCTTGTGTTTTGCAACGACGCCGAACTGCTAGGGCATCGAACGGCCTTCTCGCACTATCCCTGCCTGAGATACGCGCTAATTATATATACTTGTGCTTATATACGTTGCCTGATGTTGGTTGTTTGGGATGGCCAACTTTCCCCCTTGAACCGATCAAAAAATATTTCGGTTTCACTCCAAAGGAAAATGATAAGTAATGTTTTGGTTACGTTTCCGTTCCGGTCAGGATATCGCTATTTTTCGTTTCTTGTATTTGTTTTCGTTCCGTTAATTCCGACGCACTTCCAAATGCAGTCAATCAACAGTGCAGTCAATCAGCTGGGTTTCTTACGAGAAGGCACGTTTTCCCTTCGAATATTGAAAATGAAATTAATAATAATATTTGGGGTTTTACGTGCCAAAACCACTTTCTGATTATGAGGCACGCCGTAGTGGAGGACTCCGGAAATTTTGACCACCTGGGGTTCTTTAACGTGCACCTAAATCTAAGCACACGGGTGTTTTCGCATTTCGCCCCCATCGAAATGCGGCCGCCGTGGCCGGGATTCGATCCCGCGACCTCGTGCTCAGCAGCCCAACACCATAGCCACTGAGCAACCACGGCGGGTAAAAATGAAATTGAATGTGAAGATGGCCGTGGCAGTTATTTTCTCAGGACTGCCGTAACCGCAGCACTCGAGTACTTCGGGGATCAGGTACGTCGACACACAGTTGTAACTTCGAATTTGCATCTGTGGGCCTGACATGTTGAGCTCAAACGCTGCACATATTGTTTAATTGACGCGTTCTTGATCTTTCGCGAGTGTCGGTGAACGCAAACTACAGCGCAATTCTTCCTCGAACTGTCGGCATTATGAACTGGCATAAGTTAACTTTCACTTGTTGCACCGGGACAGTTGTGTTGTGTGCGATCAATGAACTCGGTTGACCGAGCATGCACTTAATTGTCTGCAAAGCAAACTTGAATTCAGCGCCTTTTCGTTCAAGCACGACGAGCAAGCACAAGCAAACAAGCGATGGACTGTAGAAACTCGACCATCTCCTGACGGCTGGTGCCTTGGCGGAGGCAACGACATCACAAGCTAAAACGTAAGGCCCAAGTTTAATATGTGTGTGTTGATACAGCGCAGCTGGTTAAAGCCGGTTAGTATTCTTTAAAAAACTCATTCGCGGCATAGTGATAAATGCAAAGCTGACAAGACGTACAAAATGCATAATCTACCACCACCGTGCTGCCAGATGTAACAACACGCGGGCAAATGTTGCGATCACGAAACTGACTAACGAACGAACGCACGAAAAAAACGCCCGCGAGAACGCTCGCTAGCAGACGCCTGTCGGACGCGCCGGCGGAAGCATTCGGCCGCCGCTTCCGCCACCACCGGAAGTTAGAAAGGCAACGAGCGTCCTCTCATGGCGAGCATCTAAAATATAAAAAATGCATTTTGGACGTCATGCGCTAATCACTCCCATAAAAGTATAAACATTAAACATGCCCTAATTTTTTGTTTTTTCCTGAAAGATTTGTTAGTTGATTGTATTTCTGAACAGCTGTTTGAAATAAAATCGCCACGCAATGTTATGCGTAAACTAGCGCCACACGTTTTGGGTGTGATGTACGCGCAAATATGCTCTTCGTCTCTGCTTGTTGGGATTAGGGCTATTCAAAAGCAACATGGCGGCCCCCGCGCGGCCGTGAGCAGTTGTCGTAGGCAACGTGCGTGCGTGCGTCGTAGCGTGTATCGCACATTGTGTGCCCGACATACACATTTTGTCAGCGCAAGCCCAGCAACGGTAAGCATGTCGAACAAAGAGCTCGAGTTCCACGAGATGGGCCTCGACGATCGCCTGCTCAAGGCCATCGCCAAGCTCGGCTGGGGCAAACCGACCCCCATCCAGGAGAAAGCCGTGCCGCTCATCCTCGAAGGCAAGGACGTGTTGGCTCGAGCCCGCACTGGCAGCGGCAAGACGGGCGGCTTCTGCCTCCCGATGATCCATCGGCTGATGCAGTACCGCGTCGACCAGGAGCCCGCGACTCGGGGCCTCATCCTGGCGCCCACGAAAGAGCTGTGCAGTCAGATAGCGCGCTGCGTTTCCCAGCTGTCCGGTACGTGGTTGCGCTGCGTCGACGTGTCGGGCACCGCCGATCTGGCCGTCCAACGGCCGCTGCTCGCCGAGCGGCCGGCCATCGTCGTCGGCACGCCGTCGCGGCTGCTGGCCCACTTGAAGGCGGGACACCTGACGCTCAAGCTCGAGATGCTCGTCATCGACGAGGCAGACCTCGTGCTCTCCTTCGGGCACGAGCAGGACCTCAACGAGCTGCTCACGCGACTCCCCAACCGGTGCCAGACGGTGCTCACCTCGGCGACGCTCAGTCCCGAGGTGCTGAGCCTCAAGCGCCTAGCGCTCCGCAATCCGGTGACGCTGAAGCTTCAAGAGGGCGAGCAGGACCAGCAGCGGCTCTCCCAGTACGTGATCCGCTGCGAAGAGGACGACAAGTTCGCCCTCCTGTGCGCGCTGTTCAAGCTCCGGCTCGTGGTGGGCAAGACCTTGATCTTCGTCACCACCGTGGACCGCTGTTTCGTCGTCAAGCTCTTCCTCGAGCAGTTCGGCGTGCGATGCTGCGTGCTCAACTCCGAGCTCCCCCTGGCGTCTCGCGCCCTCATCCTGAACCAGTTCAACGAGGGCCGCTACGAGATCATGGTCGCGTCGGACGAGAAGGGCATCGAAGCCCAGGACAAGGCGCCCAAGAAGAGCAAGAAGCGCAACCAGGACCCCGAGTACGGCGTGTGCCGGGGCCTGGACTTCCAGAACGTCGCGAACGTCATCAACCTCGACTTCCCGACGACCGTGCAGGCCTACCAGCACCGTGTGGGACGGACGGCGCGTGGAGACCGCAAAGGGACGGCCTTGTCACTGGTCAAGGACCGCGAGGCTCACCTGCTCGAGGCCGTCCAGAAGGCGCTCCCCGAGGGCACGCTCAAGCCCTACCTGTTCCGCATGGAAGAGATTGAACCGTTCCGGTACAGGAGCAAGGACGCCTTCCGCGCCGTGACGCGAATAGCGGTGCGAGAGGCGCGTCTGAAAGAGATCAAGACGGAGATCCTCTCGTCGCAGAAGCTGCAGTCCTTCTTTGAGGAGAACCCGAGGGAAAGGCAACTCTTGCGCCACGACAAGGCGCTGCACATCATCAAGCACCAGCCGCACCTCAAACACTGCCCGGATTACATCATCCCTCCGACGCTGCAGCGCAGTCTCCAGAAGGAAAGTGCCAAGGCTCCGCAGCCCGTCAAGCGACCCAGAACACGTGAGGAACGCAACAGAAAGTACGGCAAGAAGCCGCGCAGAAACGACCCGCTTCAGAGTTTCAGTTGTGACTGAGATGTGTTATGGATTTGGCATGGAACCTACCGTGTTGTATCATTCTTTTTCTACAGAGCCCAGCTGGAAGAGTGGCAGACGATGTGACATCTAACCCAACTGTGTCAGTTGCCACATGTGTTGAATGCGCAGCCATCGTTGGTACGATTGCAAGGGAGCCTTCTCTCATTGGCTTTCACTTCTTCCCTGCTGCTGTGCGCCACTTTTGTCAGGCTGCATTTTCTTACTGTTCTCGAGGAATGCAGTTTGACTGTCAAACCAGGTAATAAAGAATGGTTGCCTGTGTACTCAAATACTGTGTAACATTGTGTTCAGCTGTTGCATTCCTCACCTTGCCGTCATTGGCACACTCAAGTGAGCAGATTAAAGGCAGGCCGTCTGCGGTCGCGTGCGTGAAACGTGTCGCTGTTGCTGTAAGGCATTTATAGGCCGAACCACTAAGCTCTTGACCTGTTGTAGGACAAACACTGGTGTAAATTTCATCGTGTCGCTTACTTTCCTCCTCCCATAATTGCCGGTCATAGCCTGAATTGCAGCATTGTCACTGATGCTGGCAAAGATAGAAACAACAAAAAGATGGGGTTCTTGCTAGTTTCGACATGTTTGTATTTCAACGTATGTTGATGGGTGTGCCAGGTTTCAGCTGATGCCCTGCCAGGGTGGCGCACCCAGGTCTGGGCAAGAATGACTACCCTCCGATGGCTGAGAGTTGTATGCGCCTGACCAGCTTTCAATGTTCTGGAAGCCAGTGGTCGAACGGCACCGGACGCCAGATGCTCGACCCTCAAGCCAGAATGTCCGCATGTCTCCTTTTCCCTGCAGCAAGCACAGAGAAATGTGAACACAAAACTGCAAGAATTCAATCGAAATTAAGTGGCGATTTAGCAATAAATGTGATAGAAATGCCTTAGCCTTACGTCACACCTCTGTGAGATTCCAGATTCATGATTTTAACCATGTTCACCACATTGCAGAGTGTTGTTTGGGAGCTCACTTGACACACATCTTGCCTCTTCAAGGAGCAAAGTGCAACTGACGGTGGTCTGGAGCAGACCAGTTAAACCTCAATATAACGAACTTCAGTATAATGAAATTCTTGATATAGCGAAGCATATTACATTTCATAACCTCTTGTCCATACAACACCGTGTATTGAGACCTTCAATATAACAAAGTGTGTTTGTATGCGATTTCATTACAACAAAATTTCACTGCTGCCGCAAAGAAATGCTGAGACAATAAACTGAGACATCCGCGCACACAGATGGTCAAATGACTGAATTAAATAACATAATAGACAATATGTTGTTCTTTGCCGTGTTACGAGGGAAATGGCAGCAGAAGACGAGAAGGCAGCCTGACAACTACGGTGCAATAAAAAGGATGGACACAACAAACCCGTAATGAGCTTTTAACTGACGCTTTCAGTAAAAGGGCATTTGTTGTTTTGACCAGTGGCCAAATTCACGTCTTTTGATATTTATAGACTACAATGGGTGCTAAAATGACCATCAGAGGAGATGTCAATGTGTTGTGAGCTGAGCTCACATTTCGATCACTGGTGAATCTTCCCTTTCAGATAGAGTACATGTAAACAGCTTTCTTTTCTGTGCCACTTTACATGTGACATTTGTTTGAAGGGCTGGGTATGGATCCTTGTATTCTTCTCTCTACAGCTAACATTAGCCCAGCTGGTGAGGTGAATGATATATATATATATATATATATATATATAAGGAAACACGATGCAAGATACAATTTTGAAACATACAATGTTCAATCGTTGGACCTCTGACGACTGAATACTGCATATCTTATAGTTTTAACATGCACTGTGTTTTATAAATCTTTTCTTTCATTGAACAGCTTGGTTAATGTCAGCTGGAACACATGGTAGATGGGCTCTCTCTTCATGCAGGGTGCTATGAATTAATAGACGAAGCACTGAGACACAAGAATGTGTTTGTGTAAGGCATGGAAAAGAATTTTATTCAGTCACAAGTCAGGATTTCGTATAATGACCACCTGGGACCTTGCCAACTGCGCATGAAATGGGCCCCATGTAAAAATATTGGAATGCTCTATGATACAGCATGTGTTAGCTTTACTTATGTTTGTAGAGGAACAAAAGTTAATACACTGTAATATGATTTGGTACAAATGCAATGGAGATAAATTTGCCAACACAAATACAAAACGACAGAAAGCTGAGCTAGTTGGCAAGGACTCATTACGCAAAAAAGAGGTGAGGCGTGCAGACAGGGCACAAGGGTAGAGAAGTGGCCAACACGAACGCCGTGTTCGTGCTGTTCGCGTTTGTGTAGTCCACTTCTCTATTCTTGTGTCCTGTCTGCATGCCTCACCTTTTTTCGCATAACAAATACAAAGAATAGTAAGAGGAAAGCATACGATACATACGAAAGCATATGAGCTTTGTTTAGAAGGGTGAAAAATATGTGTGGCATTTAATCTATTGTTTAGCACATCTTGTAACGTGCTCATTATTCTTAATGCTCAGTGAGAAAGCATTCGATATCCTGGCTGCTGCATAATCAGAAAAGCCCGAGCTCTCCATAAATGTCGTTAATCAGAGGGCGTTTGTGACAAAACTGGTAATGTCTTGAAACTAAGGAGGAACCTTGCCTTTACATAGATGAGTCCTCGTTCCTCCAGGATGTACCCTCCTGCTTTGTCGAGGAGCTGCTTGCAGCTCTCGCTGCAGTGGATCTTGAGTGCTGCATGGAACAAGGCCACTGGTTAGTGGTTAGTGGCAAACTGGTATTTCTAGACGAACTACCAGTTTGCCACTAAGCTGACATGCGACTGGCTAAGTGCTTTCAGATGTATGAGAAGCGACGGTTTCGATTGGTAATTCTGATTGCAAAAGTGCTGGTGCTCTGCTTACGCGTAAGCAGGCCTTAGCTATGTTGAAATGGCCTTGTGCTATGCAAATCTTGAACGCTACGTGGGTGTGTATTAACCAACCATGGCCTCTGTAATGCACGGATTCCTTTCGCTCCATTCTATTCCTTTCAAATATCAGCCAGAATTAATGACTGGTCGCGGCACGTGCACAGGGTGCTGCTTGGACCAGTGATAAAGCCTGATAAGGAATAGCATCGAAATATAATCGTTACAGTGTCTACTATTCCGGCCCTGATATCTCCACAGCATCAGTAAATCAGTTTAAACTGGCAAATCATTTTTTCACTACCCTTGTTTTCATTCATTTGGCTTCAAAAGGTCAATTATTTCAAGAGAAAACGGAGGTCAACTTTACCTTCTTTAATCTTCCCGCCGTAACATCAACGTCGTTACGTCATTATGACGTAAAGGTTTTATACAGGGTAAGCCAGCTTACTCGTGCCAAGCATTAAAAAAAAATCCACGAGTGCCTTACGAGAGTGCAACCAACTTACTATTGTTCACTGTCCTCTTAAGCAAGTCCAAATAATTTTTTTTTATTATGAACGTATGTAGTTATTTATAATAGTTAATTAACCACCTTTTAAAGTATTGCTTTAAACGCGAATTCTTCAATGTACACGTAGAACTTGCAGAGCCTCTTGAGAAATATTGAAATGATCTTTTCCCTTTACTGTAGCCGCTGGGGTTTTATTTTTTGCCTGACAGCAAAGCAAGCGTCGATATTTGGAAAAGTACCACGTGACTGGACGCTCGTACGCAGTGACATTTGTTCCCTCAAACATGTTACCAGCGGATGATCAATGATGCAAGCTGACGGAAGGCGTGAACAGGTCCTGAGCGACGGATATGGATTTAATACAATGGCCTTAATCGGCTTCCACTTCTATCGACATATCTTTTCTGTTAAAGCTATAACGCAAATTAAGCCACGTTGTATGCAATGAATAACGCATGGCGATTCCTAAAACTCTGTCGGTGTTTTTGCTGCGTAAAGGCCAATGAGGTTTTGGCGGCGGATGGCCCTTTATCGGAGACGACGGGTGAGGCCATCGCCTATCACGTTTTGCTTGTGGTCTCTTCGTACCTTCGGTACGCGTGTAGCATCGTTAATAGGTTTGTAGTATGTTTAAGGACACTAAGCACCTATAGTCACGTGGTTATTTTTTCAAACTTAGCGTGCTTTCTTTTGCAGCCTGGAAACATTAAGCGCACAGCAACTATCACCGCTAAAATAAATTGTGTGGGTATTTCTCCCAACTTCTGCGTTGAATACATTGGGATTAAGGCAATACTTTAAGAGTTAGTTAAAAACATAACATACTTAAAGAGTACTTGAGTTACTGAAGAGGACAGCGAACAATATTAAGTTGGTTGCATTCTTGTAACAGACACGTGGATTTTTTAAGGCTTGGCACGAGTTAGCTGAAGTGTTTACTTGTATTTGAGCCGGTCTTTTTTTTTTTTTCACTTGAAAACGCGTTTAAACTTGCTAGGGTAAGTTTTTTTGATTAACTTAGAATGCAATGTTGTTCTTTCTTTGCCGATAAAGATTTACATGGACGCGAGTATACGTTGTCAAAAATTCATGACTTCACAGTGAGTTAGAGCGAGCACTTGATTCAGGGGAGTGTCACCATCCACTTTCGTTATAGCGTCTCTTCTATCTTGCTGAAGCCTCTCCTAATAGTAGACGTGGTCGGTTTGCGATTGCAGAAGCGTCAGTTATACATATTAACTTCTTGTATACAGCCTCTATTTCGTAAGAACTCTGTGTGTCGTTGTGGCTGGTTATGTTCGCAAGTACTACGTTTAATACTGTCAAGACCGCGCAGCTCCTGATCTTGCGAACTTTTGGATCATACGAACTGCCTTGCGAATGCAGGACCCTCATTCGCTCGCCCACGAATGCAGAACACAAAAAGAGGCGTTCCGAAAAACTCGGGCTCCTCTGCGATTCTGTCCAAGGCCACGGCATGTTGAATTTCGCTGCGTTCACCATTGCAGGCTACTGCTCATCACACGTTTTTCGTACCATTAGCATTTAATTTGCAAAAATTGCATAGCTGGGCGTTTTCCTAAATGGGGGCTAGGGAAAACCAGAAAACTTTCAAAACCAACCACGGCCACAAGTAACTCTAATTACGTATGGCGTCGCTATAGAAGGGCTACTTAGGACACATGCTACGTATTCTTCAATTATCGCTCAGACAGGCGAGAAATATTCGTTTCCGAACTTACGGGCAGCTGTTGAGCCTCGTGCGAAAGACTCACGTGTTCCTGTGGACTCCATCCGGGAAGCGGTGTTCACCGTGTCGCCGAAGAGGCAGTAGCGAGGCATCTTCCTGCCTACGACTCCGGCGCATACTGGACCTGCGGTACGCATGAGGATCGTCGAGGCTGGCTTCACGTAGTAGGCCGCATGATATGCCACGAGCCACTTTGGCAAAGGAAAGGCACTGTTCGACTTGGTGCTCTTAGACGAGTTTAAGTTCGTAAGTGATGATGCGTACGTTCTGGGCGTTGGATAACCTGTTCGGGATGCTACTCAATGTCGCAAGAATATAGAGCGGAGAGGTCACGTGCTTTTGCTGTTGTGTCGGCAAAAACGTCGAAGGAAAAAAAAAACAATACGAGAAAAGCAGGCTTTCCCGAAGCAGCGCAAGCTCGTTCCTGTTCGCCGTGCTCAATATAGGTTTCCCTGCTCACGTTGTATAGTATAACTATTGAACATAATAGCCAGGTTCGACATTATGTTTTGTCAAATATATGCTGTTATTTATTCATTCATTATTTTAATTTTTTATTTATATTTTGACGACACACTCACTTCCAATGCCCATATATACGCTGTCACAATGGCCGCGATTATGTAGCTATGCCTTTACCCCGATTCTATGCCCCTATTATCATCCACCGTTCGCGGCCGGCTCATCCCATTGATAACACATGCGCAGGGTCGCTCTGATCGCTGACTTAGCGCGAATAGGAACGGCATTAGGAAAGGCATCGCTACAATTTCCCGGGCCAGCGAAATGCGATAAAGGTAACTACTAAAGCGGGCTTCATTGCGCACACTCTGTTGTTGTGGAAAAACCAGCTTTCAAGGCATGGGCTTTCTCTGTTGATTCATTTATTTTCAAGGACACTGAGAACACGCGCATTACTGTGACAATCGATGCCTTTTCTGAAACTCCTTATTGCTAGGCCCCCACTAACAGCGTTTTCCGCTTCCCAAATGTTAGTTTGTGACTCCTCTGTTACCCACCGTGACAAAAAATGAAAAAGTTCACGTAGAAACTTTTCTGGGAGTTGTCTGTATAAGCATGCGTAAGCATTGTGCCACTTGCTCATCTCCACGCAGCCCGGTGGCATTATCAATGTCATGAAACTTGATTTGACCAGCATAAACCCTTATCAGCCCTCATCGTCGGTTATCAACAGTATCGAACATGATCCGACCGCTATCAGCTCTCACCGGTCCTCATCAACTTGGAGGTCCAGCGAAGCCATTGCAAAACCGCCACTACAATTGCTGAGGGGAGTATGCAGTGCTTTACTGATGCTTCGAATTATTGTTTCGAACTTGTTTTGAGCTTGTTTTTTATTGAAACGTGTGTTTTATGGACGGTTTCAATGAATGTATGCACTGCTCACGTTACTTTGCTGAGTGCTTGTAGCCTCCGCCTTACCTGGGTATGAGCCATTGAATTTTTTTGCTTGCTTAAGGGGTATGAGTCAATGTTTGGAGGTATATGAGCCATTGCATTCGTCTTACGGGACCGACGGACAAATTTATCGTTGGGTAGGCATAGAAATGCTTACGCATTTTGAAAAATATTTCACGGTTTTTTATACGGCGAGTAACACGTAAATTAACATGGCCGCCACCACCTTATTTCGTTGGCTTCATTAACTGAACGTCAACATACATCTAATCTTATAAGCCATCAGAAGTTCGAAAAGGATTTCCTTTTGCATGTAGCTTCGTGATACCCTCAGATGAAAATATCTTTCACATCTTATTTTGCTGGATGTTGTTCCTGTTCACATAGTTCTTTTTTTCTTCTGTCTTGTGAATACGCGTGAAACTTGACCGTGTCTATACATAGTATGCACGTGACGTCACATCCGCTGCTGTCGTCTGCTTCCGCTATCTTGGGGTACCTTATCAACAGGCGCGCGCATAGGCCTATAGGTTCCCCAAGATGTAAACCTGCTGTAAACCGGAAGTCGCGGAGTATCGTTGAATGACGTACGTACACACTATGTATAGTATCGCGCGCTCACCCGAGTGCAATCCCACTCGAAGCATGAGCGTCTCGTCCGGCCTGTGCCGGATGCGGAAGTGACGCACGATCCTGAGCAGATGAAGCGCCATGGACGCCACCTGGGAGGCGTGCGCGACGCCCGGGTGACGCGCCAGCCCGCCCACCACCATGTAGGCGTCCCCGATGGTCTCCACCTTGTACACCGCGTAGTTCTCGATCACCGCGTCGAAGCACGTGTACAGGTCGTTCAGGAGCTCCACCACCTGCGTCGCGCGCGGCGACAGGTGGCGATGAGAAGTGTGACATCATCATCATCATCATAAGCCCGATTTAAGTCCCCTGCAAGACACGTAAACCTCTCGAGTGATCTCCAATTAATTGTGCGCGTAATCAACTGACCTGCGCTTTCAATCACTTGGGCCACGAAATCTGTTACTATAATAGACCGCGCCAGCAACTGCTGTGCGGATTATATCACCTGTGCAACTTCGTTTCTTGATCTTAATGTCAACTAGGAATATCTGCTGACAGCGCGATTGGCTTCTAATTCGTACTGTCCGCTCCCTGTCTCTTAGTGTTACGCATATGAACTTTCCTTCTATCGATCATTGTGTTCTCCCTCAGGCTCTTTAGCTGTGAGATATATCGGCTTTAATTTTTTTAAAGGAGATTGCGGATTCACGCAATTCAAGCTTCTTCTGGCGTTTCGGAGGAACGCTGTTCTTCTTCAACTGTCATTTGCCGTCACACACAACACGACGACGTCGGACGCGTTTTCATCGGGAAACGCCTCGCTGAAACGCAAACTTGTCGCGCGCTCCGACACCGCAGTATACACGTCATGCAGAAGCTTGCGCGTCCATCGCACACACTATGCGCCCACCGAACAGAACTCGCCCCGCGAGGCATGTCCCTCCCAGCAAACTTGACTGCACCTGCAAACGATACGTGATGCCCGTTCGCATGCTGTTTGATCGCTGGCGTTATATCGATAGACGCCGTCGCCCCGACCGCGCGCGCGCGTTTTGCAAACAGGTGTGCATCTCGCGCTGCAAGCCGCTATTCAGTGCGTATTGACTCTGTTCCACGTCACGTTTGCGAACCAGCTCGCGCTGAAGTCCTAAGCCACACTCTGTAAACCGGCCACACTGCTGAAATGAGCCCTCCTACCCTCCACAGTCAACCACTCCGTCCCACGAAACACACCTCTTAAATACCTCTTGAAACGGCTACAAACGGCTATAGACGTCTTGGTATATGATAAGACTGAAAATAGAATTTCCTCTAAACATAACCTCAGCACATGGAATATGCTAGTATATGTTCTATGTGCGGTAAGATCCACTACTGCTGTCACTAGAGTCTATTTTGGTAAACACACTCAGAACATCTAGCTCAAGAACTTTTTTAGGTCTTTTTGTATAAAAGTGCATAAAATGCCAAACGACGTGTTAAAAGCGCTGTTACCGTCGGCCATCGGCGTTAACGAATAAAAGACGTCACAGACAAATCGAACTCGTTGGAAGCAACATAATAACTTGGCTTTAATGTTAAATGATTTCACACAAGAACTTCAACAATCAAGAGCGTGTCATTGTTTTCCATACGGGGCGCGCACACGACGCCTGGAAACCATTCTTCTGTGCTCGCGCAGCAGGTACAGACAGCACCAGGAGCGAAACGCCGGTGTTGCATTGTGAACACAGCGGTGTCACAGAGCCCCGACCGTTCGTGGCCCGTATATCGTGCAAGCCAGCAGTTAGCACCGTCAAAGTTGGCGGGAGAGAGAAAAAAAAAGCTCCACTTAAAAGAAAAAAAATAAGCGTTCAGGTGTCTATACACTGACCTCCATCGGTGTGCTCTGTGCCGATAGTCTTGTGAACCCCACAATGTCGCTGAAGTAGATGGTGACCGAGTCGAAGCTCTCCGCCTCCACCTTCTTTCCACGCTTCAGCTGGTCGGCCACCGTCCTGCGACTCGGAACAGGTTAGTTACATTAGCATGCGTTGCAGTCGCCATGCCCGCATGTTTACAAGTGTACAGCTCGTCTAGTTAACCAGATGCATGCTGAGGCAAAGCAACGTTTCAGGTCGCGTTGACTGATGGTTACAAGACGAGACGCGTAAACGAGTAAGGAGTGACGGACATGTCACTTGCCTGGGCAGCATCTCATACAGCAGTGCATCGGCGCGTCGCTTCTCCTGTGCCAGTTGGTCGGTACGCTGGTCCACCAGAGCCTCCAGGTTGGTCGCGTACGTCTCCATCATGGACAGCATGTTGTCCACGATGCTCGGCTTGCTGGTAAGTTCGAAACATAGAGAAAAAAAAAATCCTCACAATATTACCATATCGTCGTCATCATCACCACCATAATCGCTTTCGTCATCGCCATCACGGTGACAATAACGGCAATCTGCGGTGGCACAGGGTCCCGCATGTGTGTGGTACATACGGGGTGATCGTTTTTCAGCTTTACGGAATTTTTAAAAAGTCGCTCTTTGCAGATGACACAACTTTAGTCCTTGAGCTGGATTAGTCAGAGAGGTGGACATTACTAGCACGAGAAATCGAAGCATATCGAACGGCTTAAAGAAAATTCACAAATTGACTTGCTAATTAATTATTTTACGGTACATATGGCAATTTACGGAATTATAGCCGGTGAGCTTGCAATGCGTGTTCACTTGAAATGAATTTTCAGAATGACATCAGGTTGGAGACATGCGCCATCAAACCCGCCGTAACAAAGCAACGTTACACTTACTTTTTTAACAGAACGCTCTTTTATGCATTGACGCACAAAAGTAACTGGAACGCGCCCACGTATCTCGTCCCGAACTTTGGCTAATGATGTCTCGAAAAGGGGGTGTCACCCTGGAGATTCATTCCAGGTGGATACGTCTTGCGAACTCATCGGCTACATTTCGTAGATAGCAGTATGTGCCGTAAAGTCACTAATTGAAAAAATAATTACTGAATTTTCTTAAATATTTGATTACGTGTTTCGATTTCTCGTACTAGTAATTTCTCGTGCCTCTTCGAATAATCTGGCTCAAGGTACCTGCCACAGGCGATTTTCTTTTTAAATTCCGTAAAACTTAAAGGGCAACTTCGGCGTTTTTTAATCACGTTAGGATGTTGTCACTTTCAAATGGCCTTCCCAGTCCTGTCACCATTAGGATTATCCACTTTGCTTAGAAATTCCTCCGTAGTTTAAGATAACCAATAAACGAGATACCAAAATCGAAACGGGTAGCTGATTCGTGTGACGGCACGGGGACGTCAGATCCTACACTACCATAATGTAAACACGCAGAACGCGTGCCAAACACGCAGTACGCTTGGCGCTAACGCCGAAGAAGCGAAGCTGATTATCTATCCTGACGACACAGGGAGCTTTTACAGAGTTTCCGAACTAGACAACGGCGATTTAAGCGACAATTTCAGTGGCAGTGGTGGCGTAGTAGAAAGTAACAAGTCGGGAACGCAACCGATCTTTAAAATTCATTTTCAGGAAAACTAAATGACTCGCAGCCATATGGTTTGGCACAGGTAATCTGAGTGCGAAAGAGAACGTATATTCAAAATTTTATTAAGATCAGTGGACATCGAAAAATCGCCGGAGTTGCTTTTTAACAATGATCGCGCCCGTGTACTCATTCACCGTGTCATCATCCGCCTGGCTATGCCCACTGCAGGGCTAAGGCCTCTCCCATACTTCTACAACTAGCCCGGTCATGTACTAATTGTGGCCATGTTGTCCCTGCAAACTTCTTAATTCCATCCGCCCACCTAACTTTCTGCCGCCCCCTGCTACGCTTCCCTTCTCTTGGAATCGAGTCCGTAACTCTTAATGACTACCGGTTATCTTCCTTCCTCATTACACGTCCTGCCAATGCCCATTTCTTTTTCTTGATTGCAACTAAGATATCATTAGCTCGCTTTTGTTCCCTCACCCAGTCTGCTCTTTTCTTATCCCTTGACGTTAGACCCATCATTCTTCTTTCCATAGCTCGTTGCGTCGTCCTCAATTTGAGTAGAACCCTTTTCGTTGGCCTCCAGGTTTATGCACCGTAGGTGAGTACTGGTAAGACACAGCTGTCATACACTGCTCTCGAGGGACAACGGCAACCTGCTGTTCACGATCTGAGAATGCCCGCCAAACGCACCCCGGCCCATTCTCATTCGCCGTGTATAACGCACAAATGAACGCACAGTCCCCGACGCATGTGCCTCAGCCTGGCGCGCACCGCTTTGAAGTCCGGTCGCTGGTCGGGCGCCTCGGCCCAGCATTCGGTCAGCAGGGCGCGCACGTACTCCACGTCCCACGGCCCGGCCAGCTGGGACAGCGGGGGCCTGAAGGGCGGCTCTTCCTTCTCGCCCCCCGTCCCCGATTGGCCGAGAGGAGGGCGACGGACGCGCTCCAAGATCTCTGCGAGAAAGTGGCACAGGCGACAGGACTCACCGGGTCCCAATAGCTTTGCAAGGCTGCCAGCTTACAGATACGTGTGAAACATGGGTCCCTTTCGGGCAGAGGAAACTTCGACAACTCTGCCATGTGGTGCTAAAACGTGGTGCTAAATACGGGTGCGTTTTCTACTACAATTAGTAGATAGGATCCTCTGGCAACAAAGGCAGGGGCCTGAAGGGTGACTCTTCCTTCTCGCCCTCCGTCCCCGATTGGTGGAGAGGAGGGCGCCGGACGGGCTCCAAGATCTCTGCGAGAAAGTGGCGCAGGCGACAGGACTCACCGGATACCGATCAGCTTTGCAAGGCAGCCAGCTTACAGATGCGTGTGAAATAGGTCCCTTTCGGGCACAGGAAACTTCGAGAACTCTGCCACGTGGTGTTATAAGGTGGTGCTAAATACGGGTGCGTTTTCTACCGGAGTTACTAGAAGGGATCCCCTGGCAACGAAGTCGTTCAGCTGCTATAGGAAGGAGTAGTATGGATTTGTCTCATTTTTGTGCTTGCGGCTTCACTCGTTCTTGAAGAGCTGAATATTACGCTTTACAAAATTGCCAAGCCTTCGTAGTTTCTGTTTCCGAATACTGCGAGGCAATAAGTCTCTGCACACGCCCATAATCGCTGCGGATTCTTGCATTTATAACGCAATATTTTATTGAAAAGGAATGATTTGCAAAATCGCAAAGCCGTTCGAAGCCAGGATGACGAAGTGTAAGCGAAGCAAGGCACTACCCGTCACTGCAGTGATGGCTGAAGCGCCATAATTGTATGCAGCTCCTGTAGGCACTAGTGCCAAAATTTGCTCGAGGGTAGTAATTTTTTTCCAGGAGATTATATAGGGCAGACGCGGTGCCACGTGCTGGATGGATGGATGTTATGATCATCTTCTTTGGAACGGGGCGATGCGTTGCGCCACCAAGCTCTCGTTATTTTATTGCCTAATGCCTTACCTATGTTAAAGAAGGAAAAAAAAAGACATATGAATCCCCATAACCGAAGTTTCTGAACCCCTAATGTGAACTTTGTTTTTGTACGTCTCCGTTGTTTGTCGTTTCCCTACTTTTCTTCCACCAATCCTCCAATCGCCTCTTACTAATGTCTATTGCGGACATGTTTACTTTCCTCCTGGTCTCGCTGAACCCAAGGACTTCAAGGAGGCCAGTGATTCGTAAATCGAACGCTGGGCAGACATTCTAAGAAAGTATGTTCCACCATTTTTCTAGCTTTACCGCAGCAAACAGATACTTCTTCTTCCTTCTTGTATCTCGCTTTATAGGTGCGTGTTCTAAGGCATCCCGATCTCGCTTCCAAAAGTAATGAGCTTCACTTTGAGTTATCATAAATTGTTTCTTTCCTGATTTCGTTTTTTTTCCTCTTGTGCAGTTACTCATGGCAGGCTTCTTTCCCATTGCCGCCACCCGTGAGATTATCTAAATCTCTCTGACTTTCCGTTCGACGTTCTTTGTTTCTGTGTTGCTCGCCAAACAGGAGGCATACTTGCTCGTAAGCTTCACAGTTCTTTTCCTCCATTTTGCTCAAGTGCTCCATAAGTGCTCGAGTACTGAAAGCTGACACCTCGAGGCAGCTCTGTGAACTAGGCGCGCATGCGCCCGGCCTTCCAGATGGGGCAGCGCGCGTCCAACCTTGGAAGTGACGGCGGCATGTATGCATGATCGGCAATTCTGGCCTCGCGTGACAAAAATGAATATTGTAACCTATATAGTCTTGACCAGACGGCGCAGTAGGAGGAAGAGCAAGACGATACAGATGCTGTTGAGGAATCTTTCAGCTCACCGCCGGCTGTGAGCGTAGTCTTGCCGAAAGGTCCCGACCTGGCGAGCATCTCGAAGAGCACTACGCCAAACGAGTAGACGTCACCTCGTGGCGTTCCTTCCGGTGGTGCACCCGGGTCACGTAGGAGTTCAGGAGCCCGCCACAGAAGTCCTGCGTTGGTTAAAGAAAAATTATGGCGTTTTATGTGGCAAAACCATGATCTGATTATGAGGCACGCCGTAGTGGGGCACTCCAGAAATTTGGACCAGCCGGAGTTCTTTACTGTGCACCTAAATCTAAGTACACGTGTGTTTTCACCCCCATCGAAATAAGGCCGCCGCGGCCAGGATAGAATCTGTCTGTCTGTCTGTCTGTCTGTCTGTCTGTCTGTCTGTCTGTCTGTCTGTCTGTCTGTCTGTCTGTCTGTCTGTCTGTCTGTCTGTCTGTCTGTCTGTCTGTCTGTCTGTCTGTCTGTCTGTCTGTCTGTCTGTCTGTCTGTCTGTCTGTCTGTCTGTCTGTCTGTCTGTCTGTCTGTCTGTCTGTCTGTCTGTCTGTCTGTCTGTCTGTCTGTCTGTCTGTCTGTCTGTCTGTCTGTCTGTCTGTCTGTCTGTCTGTCTGTCTGTCTGTCTGTCTGTCTGTCTGTCTGTCTGTCTGTCTGTCTGTCTGTCTGTCTGTCTGTCTGTCTGTCTGTCTGTCTGTCTGTCTGTCTGTCTGTCTGTCTGTCTGTCTGTCTGTCTGTCTGTCTGTCTGTCTGTCTGTCTGTCTGTCTGTCTGTCTGTCTGTCTGTCTGTCTGTCTGTCTGTCTGTCTGTCTGTCTGTCTGTCTGTCTGTCTGTCTGTCTGTCTGTCTGTCTGTCTGTCTGTCTGTCTGTCTGTCTGTCTGTCTGTCTGTCTGTCTGTCTGTCTGTCTGTCTGTCTGTCTGTCTGTCTGTCTGTCTGTCTGTCTGTCTGTCTGTCTGTCTGTCTGTCTGTCTGTCTGTCTGTCTGTCTGTCTGTCTGTCTGTCTGTCTGTCTGTCTGTCTGTCTGTCTGTCTGTCTGTCTGTCTGTCTGTCTGTCTGTCTGTCTGTCTGTCTGTCTGTCTGTCTGTCTGTCTGTCTGTCTGTCTGTCTGTCTGTCTGTCTGTCTGTCTGTCTGTCTGTCTGTCTGTCTGTCTGTCTGTCTGTCTGTCTGTCTGTCTGTCTGTCTGTCTGTCTGTCTGTCTGTCTGTCTGTCTGTCTGTCTGTCTGTCTGTCTGTCTGTCTGTCTGTCTGTCTGTCTGTCTGTCTGTCTGTCTGTCTGTCTGTCTGTCTGTCTGTCTGTCTGTCTGTCTGTCTGTCGTCCGTCCGTCCGTCCGTCCGTCCGTCCGTCCGTCCGTCCGTCCGTCCGTCCGTCCGTCCGTCCGTCCGTCCGTCCGTCCGTCCGTCCGTCCGTCTGTCCGTCCGTCCGTCCGTCCGTCCGTCCGTCCGTCCGTCCGTCCGTCTGTCTGTCTGTCTGTCTGTCTGTCTGTCTGTCCGTCTGTCTGTCCGGCCGTCCGTCCGTCCGTCCGTCCGTTTTTAGATCCTTCTTTATATCCTTTATTTCTCTTATGATACACGCGAAAGGAAATGCGAATTAATAAAAAAATCGAATTTAATTAATGGTTCACGTACGAAACACGACGCACCAGCCCAAGATAACTCTAAACGGCGGTCTTGCTGTCCAAACCAAAAGGCAAGAAACCGCGCTTACCAGGAAATTAGGCGGCCACTTCGTCAAAGCGAAGCAGTCGCAACCTAGACAACTAGCGCTCTCAAGTTTACACCGCGTGTGGAAAAGCACCAGAGATGAAGCCATGTTCGGTAGGCGCGAACACTTACGTAATAACAAGGGGGGGGGGGGGGTATAAGTCAGTTCGGAGCCATCGTTCCGACAAAAAAAGGTTACCTTCGTTAAATACTACAGTGATGATCATCTTTTGTTCATTGTACAGCGATGATCGTTGATCGCTGGCCAGGTTTAAGGGATCGTCTGTAAAAGGAACTTTTTTTTTACAGACGATCGTCTGTAAAACTATGGGCTCACTTAAATCCGTCCTGCTCAAAGTAGACGTTGAGCAGGACGTACTTAAGTGAGGCCAGAGCCCGCTGTGGCCACATCGCGGTACACACGACGCTAAGCAAGATCTGCTCCTCAGTGAGGTCATACATTGCGAAGGTAACAGGTACGGTTCGGGTTCAGTGCTCGGCCGAAGCGTCCGCCACACGCAGCGAACGGTACAGAAGGAGAACGCTTCTTCCTGCACTGCAGACTTGCACGTTTCGCCCCTCCCCTTCGCGATTCTCCCGCATTTCCCCGTACAGACAAGTGACACTCAGCTGTGTTCCCTGGACTGTCTTTGGCCGCTGCCGTGGTGACCGTCGTCACCCGCGCTGCGCTTGATCTGGGCCAGTCCAAAGTCGGCCACCTTGAGGACCCAGCGGCTGTCGACGAGGCAGTTGGCCGAGCGCAGGTCGCCGTGGCTGCGCACAGGACTCTCGTGCAGGAACAGCATGCCCTGGACCACCGAGAGGACGAATGGGTGTCGATGAATCTTCTCACATGCGATCGGCGGGTCTACAAATGAGGCCAGATCCCCGCTGTAGCCATACACACAACACACACACCACCAGACAGAATCTGCACCTCAGTCGGCCGGGCCATGTTGCGCTCGCATAGTTCTGTAACACCCTATCGAAAAACTTCAAAGCGGACGTAGCGAAGTTGCGATTGAACTCGAGTTATTGTAGCTGCACGTTGGTGACATCCATGAACCACATTGCGTTATCTGATCGCCGATCTTAACGTTTTAGAAAGTGCACTCGTCTTCGTGAGATCTAGCAGCAATCACGGGTGGAGTGTCTGTACGCCAACGCATCAACGAATGGGGACGTTCTTCGCCACTGTGTTTGTCAGTGGCTAGATTATCGAAGCAGGTCCACCTGATTATCAGAAAGCCACAGTGGTTCACTAATTCCCTTCATGGTCCACACGTTTTCTAGCTTCCCTGAGAATGTAGTCGTAATGTTTACGGTTTTCGCCTTTTTTACCTTCGACGGTAAAGGCACTTGAGCGCGTAGGGGCCAAGGACAACTTCGTGATGTCCGCATAGCAGTTTTTCTATGGGGTCTTACAGACATAACACCGCAATATGGCCCAACTGAGGAGCAGATCCTTCCTGGTGGTACTCGAACTAGATAATTTGCTGATCGGCTTTAAGTCAGATAGGATAGTACACGTGAGATGGACGGGTGTTAATTTTGAGCTCTTACTTAGGTCCGTCTATATATAGCCCAGGAAAAGGTCAGACAACGCTTTCCGTTTGTCTGATCTGATGGTTCACCTCTTCTTTTTCAGCATCGTCACTTGCTGAGGCCGTTCAGGGAAGGCTATTACATCGCTATGACATAGTTAATAGCGCGAAGAAAACAAACAAAAAAGTCTGGGACAGGAGAGAGCTTTAGCGCGCTCTCCTGTCCCACCCTTTCTTTTTCGTTTGTCTTTTTCGTGCCTGTTAACTCTGTCGCAGCAGCTACATCAACACCGAATAGCCCAACTCTCTGCGTTGATTACTGTTACGTCGACGGTCGATGTCCCCGCGCTCACCCGCACGAGGTCGTCGACGAGCGAGGCGACAAACATGTTGTCCAGGCGGATGTCCTCGTTGTCCAGGAGGTCGCGCAGGCTTCCCCGGCTGCAGTAGTCGGTGACGACGCACACGTTGGGAGGCTCCACGCACACGCCCACCAGAGAGCAGAGGTTGTCGTGTCGAAGGTCGCGGAGCTGCTTCGAAGAAGGGCACAGCGAGAGACACGGAGGGTTGCAAAGGACGCGAATGCATTTGCGCGACACACTTCCTACACCCTTGCGCACAGGCCCGGAGAGAGTCACACGTGCACCTTCGCTGCAGCATAGCCTTTGTTATAAGCGCCAGATCTTCGCAGTTTTGTTCATATTGCAGCGTTACTTCGTTAAACGTAACCGACAGAATCGACGAAGGCTAATTAAAACACCAAGATCATAAGTGATGTTTTTTGAAGTTACCGGACAAGGATGTAAGTAAAATGTGCTTGTTTATGAAAGTTTACATATATTAGGGTGTATGCAGTACTCGTAAAACTAATGCTGCTGCGCATAGCCTATTTCAGAAACTGCCACATCCTACATTGAGGGCTCGATTTCAAAAAGCTGTGCAGGTTTGGCTTCCAATAACGATACCTCGATTGCGAAATGGAGGGTGCAGTGCTAAATCCCCACGACGCGACAAATCTTTGTTTGTTTTTAGATTGACGACCAGCGCTTGCGGTGTCATTGTACTCCTTTTGTTGTTCGCTTCAATTTTTTGCGCTGGCAACCTCGCAAACACCTCACCACGTTGAGCTGCCTCTTGAGCGTGCGCGTGAGCAGCAGCGACCTCGTGCGGATCCGCTTGATGGCACACAGGCGACCCCGGTAGACGCCCACCGGAGCGTAGAGCTGCGAGTAGCGGAACTCGGGTTGTGACGACAGCGATATCTGCGATGACGTCGGCCCCGGCACGAGGCCGTCGCATCCGCCGCCGTCGCCGTTGTCGGAGAGACCGCTGGCGCCGTGGCTCTGCGAGTGACGTGCGAGGCACGTGGGGGACACGTGACGCTATGCATGTGACATCCGGCGAATGCGGGCTTCGGCGCGAGGAGCAGCGCGGTCCCTCGAAGTTTGAGCGAGACAGATGTATGACGAGGGTGGTTGCAAGCCTGTCCTGGTTACCCTAGATAATTTGCATCACCGCGACACTATGGCGTTGAGTGCCGGAAGCCATCTGCGCGAAAGAAGTCCGGGAGTTCAACGAGTGGAGAGGGGGATAGGAAAGTTATAAAGTGAGAGGACGTTGGGGGAACAGTTCAGATTATTATTAGTAGTAGCAGTATTTATTTTGGCAGAACAAGTTATGCACAAATACAAATACATGAATGCATACGCATATACAGATATACGTACATTGTGCATAGTCTGCATTGCACACACGTGAGCAAAAGTATACGGAGCAGGCATTGCGAGATAAAGCCGATTTTGTCATCTGCCTGTGAATACAACTTGAAATTGAGAACTGCAGTCCAAACTTGGCGTAGCGAACTTACCAGTGTAATCGTCAGTTTCACTTTATGCATGTTAACTACAACGAAATTTAGTTTTCTTTTTTTCGCCGACCCTGTGGTCCATATACTTTTGCTCACGGGCGCACATCTGCATATACCTGACGTAGCCTCGCATCCTATCTCATTACAATATTAGCAAGAATGCGTCGAAATCATTGCCATTTAGTTTCGTAAAAATGGTGTACAATGCCATCTAACTTCTCGGTGCAGCGGCAGACGCGCGGCTTCAGCGGCCCTTTCGTGCATCCCGGCTAAAAGGCTTTGATCGCGCCGGACGCGGTCCATCGTCTCGGCCGCGCACTAGCTCTGCATTCGGCGTTTCGATTAACAAACGGCCCCGCACCATCTCGGAACGTACCGCGCACGATACCGTCTTGGGGGCCTGCTGCTGCCCTGTGGGGCCTCCTCGCATGTGTATCTCGTGGAAGTCCAGCTTCCAGAGCAGCCTGTCCAGCGCCTGCTCGTACGCCCAGTACCTGAAGACAGGCAAAAAGAAAGAAGGAAGGAAGGAAGACAGGAAGGCGAAAAAAAAAAATGGCCGACGTGTTCTTTCTTTCCGTTGTGTGGGGACGCAGCCGTTCTAACTTTGCCAATGAGTGCCCTGTCAATGAACATTGATAGCCGAAGATAAATGAGAGATCTCACGGCTTATCTCGCTGCGCTATACAGGGTGTTTCAGCGAACACTTTCAAATGTTTTTGAATGTTGCGCCTGTGGCAGCTAGCTCAATTCTAGTTTATGGGCCGGTCTACTCGAAGCGGCGGACACTACTCGCAAAAAAAAAAAAAATTGACATGCAAAATTGGCTAATTAACACGAATTCACTAATTAACTTTCTAGATAATTATCTTATGACCCATATTGCGATATACGCATTCTAGCAGTGGACTTCGCAAGGAACGAATTCTCAGGACGACGCCAGCTTCGACATATAAATTCACGAAATTTTCGTAGAAATGCATCGGCGTTCCAGTTACTTGTGTACTTTAGTGCAGCAAACGACATTTTGTTAACAAATTAACTAGAACGCCAATGCATTGCTTCCGCATAGTTCGGGAATTCATATCTCGAAACTGGTATCACAAAAACTCTGACCAAGCGGATCCGTCTTGCGAACTCCACGGTTAGACCTTTTAAATTGCAATATGGATCATACTGTAATTAGTTACAATCATAATAAGTGAATTTTTATTAATTCGTCGGTTTTGCGTCTCAATTTTCTGTGAAAGTATTGTCCGGCGCTTCGAGTAGACCAGCTCACGCACTAGAATTGTGATATCTGCCACAAGCAACTGTTAAAGATTTTTGATAGTGTTCGCTGAAACACCCTGTCTAATACGGATGCACATGTATGTGGACTAAGCCGAGAGAAAGTCGTCGGGGGACAGGTGATATTCTGGAATTCAGTTCTTTTTCACACGTTTCAATGTTTCGCAATACATGCGCACGCGCACATCTGGGTCATAAGGCGACGTGCGGTCCGAGATTGCGAATTTTCTTGACGGAATCACACGGGTGTGTGAGTACTTGCGAAGTCAGCCTAAGAGCTCACAAGACCTTTTCTTCTTCTGGTAGATCCCCCCCCCCCCCCCGGCCGATAAATCGTTGGCCCAGAAGACACGTCTGCCACCATGACCACAGGTGACGCTATAGGCTAACACTTCTAGGGGTAGGTTATAAATACGAGCGCACAAGCGCCAAAATCGCTGGACGAAGAGCCAGCCGCCGCCGCAGCTCATGTGGCAAGGCACAATTAAGGCGCCTCATGCGGAGCTCGCGGGTTCGAATCCCGCTTGCGGCACGTTGTCTCTGCTTCCCATTACACCTTTCTCTACTAATAATAGGAAGTCTATATCGTAAATTTAACCCTCACACAAGAAATTGCAGTTAAACCTTCTTTTTTAAATAGTTGGCGTTTTTCCTGGTTTCACTGTCATCATCACCATCATGAGCCTACATTTATGTCCATAGGACGAAGGCTTCTCCCAAATATCTCCAATTATCACTATTTCGCACAAGCTGATTCCAACCTTGTGCCTACAGATTTCCTAATTTCATAACCCCACCTAATTTTCTGCCGTCTTCGACTGCGCTTCCTTCCCATTGACACCCATTCTGTAACTCTAACGGGCCACCGGTTGTCTACCCTACTCGTTACATGGCCTGCCCAGCTCCCATTTCGTTCTTTTAATTTGAACGAACTAGCATATCGGCTATCACTGTTTGCTTTCTGACCCACACCGCTCTCTTTGCGTTTTTTAACGTTACGCCTAACTTCATTGCGCTGTAAGTTATAAAACTGGCATCTAGTGGTAGTTGCAGCAACTTCAAAGGTTGCCGCCTTTCGATTAGTTGTGCAAGGGCATGACTAGTCAGGTATAATTGGAACAAGGTTCTGACTGCGGGACCGAAATGAGGAACACTCACCTGTAGGCTGCGAAGGCGACTATTGTTAGAAGGACAAGCACGCCGCAGGAGATGCTGCCAAGAATCTTCCACACTTTCGTGTCCACGTGTAAAAAAGAGAGAAGGAGGTGCAGCTGAAACCGACTTAGGTACCTCCCCCCCGCAAAAAAGAAGAGGAAACGAAAAAACAAAAGAAAAGACAGAAAAACCGTGTTTGTTGCAAAACAAAGATTACGAACAACGTAACCATATGTTACAGCGGGCGAAAATCCCGTTAACAAGCACAATTACACGAAAGTTACCGATAGTTGGTACACTGCTGCCTTTCTGAACGTACAGATACACTTCTCTCCGCTGAAGCCACATGGAGGTTCGTCCCTTGGAGGTGCTCCCTTGATCCATTCAATTGTGTCGAAGAGCTTCAAGACCTTCGACGAAGAAGAAAATAAGAAATAAAATAAAATACGATTTCGGATAAGACCAAACTGCGAACACACGTCGGGGAAAAGAAGTGACCCGTCCGTTATTTCAGCTCAAGGAGTCTGTGGGTTGGAATAAACGCCCATGTTGAATGAAGGTGAAACGAAGGAGCCAGTAAAAGTAGTTGTTCTGGTTTGGCTTCCCTCTATACTGACGGTGAACACCATTTATGGCAGATTCGGCAATAGTCGGATGGAACTGGAACAAGAGAGATTAACTTATGACTAGAAAACAACGAAAATAATTGAGGACGATTAAAGGAGCGGAAAAATTATGCAATGTACTATGAACTTAGCAAGAAAATCGCCTCGAAAAAAAAAGAAGAAATTTCTCAACAGCTGAGAGAAAACAAGAAATGTCACAGTTATGTCCGAAAGGCGTAGCTTTGATAGCGCTAACAAATTACAGTAAAACTTTGTTAACTCGCACTATGATATCTCTAAATTACGGTCAAGTCGAAAATTTTTTCCAGCCATGGTTTCACAACCCATGTGTTTTTCACCTGTTATCTCGAAAAGTTGGCCGCTCTAGGCACTTTGCATGTATGTATTTTCGGGCTGCTTTCACGCTCGGAAAAACACTTTTATGTAGCACGTATTGAGCAACGGAAAGCTGTATCGGGAGTTCATGTCGCTCTTCAATTCTCTCATTGACACTTTTCATCTAATTATAATATCTGAGAAGTTAATCAATTATGACTAATTATCTAATCAGACGGAACGAAAAGAAATAATCTGAGTCTCTCCAAGCGACGGCAAACAACATTATACCTCGGTTCTGTCCAGTTACGCGGCATTCGCATATGTTTAAACTCTGGCTAAAGTTAGCCGGGACACCCTGTATATGAGACTGGTGTCTTCTGTTTCTTTGATTTAGTGTTCTTTGATGTCCATACATTTTACCCTTCGTTCAAAATGGGCGCTTATTTAAACATGCAAACAATGAACCAATCAGCGCGATAACACGCTCTCTTTCTTTTCTTTTTTTTTTTTTTTGAACTCGGCGAGCTTCTCTTACCGGCAGGGCCGATCCATTGCCGGAGAGTTCGAAGACTCCCACGGGAAAGAGGCCGAACGCGCCTCCCATGTGGCCGCCCGATTTCTTGCGCGCAATCAGAGTGTAGTTGCCCTCGGCATCACCGTTGTCGTCCATCCGCACCATGTATCCCATGGCGCCTGTAAAATATTACAGGCAGCCCACAGGGATCGATTATCGATTCTATCTGTTACAGTTCGTTAGGAAAGAAAAAAAAGCGGCACCTATGAAACCGTGTTAATTTTATTTCATTTCATTGCGCTATTGATGAAATTATAGGCCGCCTGACGATAGCCTGGGGTGTGTTTCTGGGACAGCTGCATGCGCGCTGAGGATACTGGATAGCTTTACATTAGGTGCCGCAAGCGGCTTGCGTACGCAAGGACTAGGGGCCACGGTATTGCGCATGCGCAGTACCGTGGCCCCTAGTTCTTGCGTACGCAAGCGGTTTGCGTCCCCTAATCTAAATCTTTCCAATAACACTCCCACGGTACTCTTTCGTTAGGAGTCGCAGACACTGCCGCCTACAGAAGGGTCGCAAATGGATTCCGCGAAAGCGTGTGCTTCACTCACTGTGGTAGGACCGTCCCCGCATGTGCTCGAACAGGTGCTTGCCGTTTCGGAAGTCGCCCCCATGCTCGACGCAGGCGTTGACGGCCCTCGCGTACACCATGACGGCGTCGTACAGGTAGGCGCCCTCCGACGGAATCTGCGCCGCATCGACATCGGGTCTCTGGTAGTGCCGAAGTGCATACACAGAGAGCGACGCACTTCTTCCAAAGCTTTTTTTTTAATATACGCGACAACGCAAGATTCCCGGAGAGAAATCGTGACTGTGCTGGTTGCGACTGCGCCGCGGTATGTCTCACGTTGTGGGAGGTCGTCATAAAGCTACACGAGGAATTGGTGGTAGGGTGTATTCCACGTCCAATCCTCATTCTTATCTACTCGTGGAAGAGCTGCAGCAGCCCCACCTCGACAACTCTACGTGACACTGCTGCCATCTCCGATTGATATCCACACAAAACACTCTCATATATCTTACCATCTTACCATGATATCTTACCAGCCTGAGACCTAGGCTGGCTTCGACAGTGACGACTCGAGCTGAGAGTAATTAGCAAAGGTGTTTCTGTCTCAATGAAAGAAAAGATTCAGCCATGTATACCTTTATGGCGGGAACACAGCTAGCCCAAGGGCTGCATTCATCATCTGGCTCTACTAATAGCCTAAAAGCGGATCGAGGTAATGTTTTTCCTGTTTAATTGGGGGGAATTTGCCACAAGGATTATCTAGTAAACAAATGAACAAGAAGATCAGCGTAATCTGCCGACCTATATATCTGAATCCATTTTTTTCTTTAAGTTACGCGAGAACAGTACTGGAGACGTTCAGAGTGGGGAAACAAGGCAGTAATTAAGACACTTGCTCAAGAGGGAACAGAACGATAGAGCCGTTTTTGCATCCCTATCTGAATTTTTGCGCCGTTTTTCCGCCATTAATATACATATCACCTCGGCCAGCTTTCAGTTTTGTTAGAGACAGATGATGAATGCATACAGCCCTTCGTTAAGCCGTGTTCCCGCTATAAAGGTATACATGGCTGAAACGAAAAAAAAAGAAGGAACCAGTGCGAGAAAGAACGGGGAAAAAAGAGCTTAGTAAAGGACAAGGCAAATGCTACGCGGTCTTTTTCTCCGCCCCATTGTCCGCGTTAATTTTTCCGCGCTGAGTTTTCTCAATTCCAGTAGCGAATGCGTATACAGACTCGATCAACTTTCCGAGCTCTTGAAAGGTACAACACAACACATCTCGCAGCTTATCGGAAGTTGTGGATTTAGAAGGGCCGACCTTCTTCCTGCCTCCGATGGTGTCGGCGGCGTTGACGATGTTGAATGGCGGCCTCTGCATGTACTCGTTGACGGCCACTGAAAACTCCTCGAATCCCGAGGCCGGAGAACCCACGATGCCGAGGTAGGAGCGGTAGGCGCGCACCACGGAAGGGTCCGGTTCCTCTCGGAATAGACCTACCGCGAAGAAGAGGAACGTTGTCCCCGTTACTGTACCTTCGAGGACCGGGAGGCCACCTAAACACGAGATGAACTGGGAAAAGGACACAGTGCAAAAAAGACAAGGACACGAGAGAGCGACATCCACACAGCGCTGTGTGCGTGTCATTCTCTCACGTGCTTCTTTTTTGCGCTGTCCTTTTGCCAATGAATCACCAACAAGCCCAAGCTTGTTGCTGGAGCCCAAGCTTGATGGATGGATGGATGGATGGATGGATGGATGGATGGATGGATGGATGGATGGATGGATGGATGGATGGAAGGATGGATGGATGGATGGATGGATGGATGGACGGATGGATGGATGGATGGATGGATGGATGGATGGATGGATGGATGGATGGATGGATGGATGGATGGATGGATAAACGTTTATTGAATTCAAGAAATATTATGAGGGGGAAGTAAAACTCTTGCTTGGGCTAGTTGGTTCATGCTTGAATGAGTAAAGGCAAGGTGCAAAAGACCAGGACTGAAGAAGGGCACAAACGACAGGACCGGTGCCACTTCTTTAGCCCTGGTCTTTTGCGCCTTGCCTTTACTCATTCAAACAATGAGGGGGAAAATGTCAAGGGTAGGTTCCCCATTCCAGGACTCCAGTGACCACTGCTGTTGGCACTGCTTGGTCTAGAGAGTACTTTGGGTCTCCAGGTCAGCTCGGGCGAGGACGGTCTCTCAAGGCTCCCCCAACATCGTGAGTATCAGGGGTGATTGTGTCTCCGATGGCTTGCTATAGCATTCCCATGTTACGTGCTCCAGCGTCGCTCTAGACTCGCACCACAGACATTGTAGATTCATTCAGATTTGTGAGATGCAACCTACCCAAATCTGGGTATGTATTCACCTGCGGTTGTCTAATGCTACGTGTATCTTCCACTTTGTGCGGGGGGCAAACCACTGTCTTGTCTTACGTTGATGTCTTGTCTGACATGCTCATTATTATTCTTTTAAGCCATTCTGTTTTGCAGCGCCCTTAAAGCAGTGCCTTCGTAGATTCTGATAAACTGATAAGCCACTATTGTTAAATATTCTTTTCAGTTTAGGCTCTTTTGCGCCCTTCGATTGTCAGTGACTTGATCCGGGCGTTCGTTATTGCCAATATCGGTCCTACGCTAGAACGGGTGATAAGAAATGAACAATAATGAAAAAAAGAATCATTACATAATGGGGTTCTGGGCAAATAAAAAGAACAGACTCACAGTTTTCCTACGCGCGATAAAAACTGACCAGTAAGGTAACGAGTGGGCCCTTCGACGTCGTACTGCTGGACGTCGACGCCGACGACGAAGTACTCTCCGCCTTGCAGCAGTCCGCGGGCTTCCAGGCTCGCCATGAGGCCGATGTGCTCGAAGTACTGGCCCAGCACGATGAACACTGCACGTACCGGCCATCCCACGCGCTGCACAACTGAAGAATGCATTTTTTTCCTTGTTTGCAAACCGAATGCCGCTCTAAAGTCACCATGGCCGCTTCGGCAACCTGCCTATACTTTACACGTGCTGTGGTTAAGCGACGTCCACCGAGCTCGAACGCACCGCGGCTTATAGACAGTTTTCACGTGACGTCCCTGACGCAGCTCTCACCGTGCTAGTACCCAAACATGGCCGCCACGACGACGTCAGGGCACCGTAGCACCACGAGCGCACTGTTTTGCTTTTTGACGACGACTGTTCTTCCACCGGTTTATCACTGTTATCGCTTTGTCGTTCGATGCAAGACGCGTCTGTCGTGCTCTCGTCCTGTCCCGTTGCTTGCTTAACGCCGCTCCTCGACGTGCTAGTACTCATAAATGGCGGCCGCGATGACGTCTGTGCAAACTATTCGTACCATGTCGCAGGGGTTGCCAAACTTTCTGGCCTCGTAGAACCCCACCTGCACCTTCCCAAAGTACGATGACCCCCCACCTCCCCTTCACTTGTTTTTCCAACCGTTGTGCTTGCACGGTCTCGCGATGATTGTTTGCGATGACTGAATTCAACGGGTTAAAAATGATAACAAAAGAAGTGCACAAACAATCGAATCATTTAAGCAGTATAAGCACTATATGATTCGCCTTGAACGCCGTGACCATGATGACGTTTCTTGCGAAGACTACCGAGGTGAGGATGCGGTGGTTTTAATTGCGAAATTTCAGCTCTGATGTCAATACCTACCGAAAGGGGGATGGGGTAGGATTCGATGGTTTTTGGCCGCTCGCGGAAGCTTAAGATGTCGTTCGCGGAACCGAGTTGGGGAACCCCTGCCATATAGCAAACGCCGCGCTAAGCTGACAGAAGTCGTAAACCGTATCCGTAACAATGGAGCGCTGCACTGTAAGCAAAAGCTTACACAATTTAGGGTTTTCTCTCGTCTACGAACGCTAGTCGTCATCTATTATGCGGACTTTCTTTATTCTTTTTCTTTTTTGCATTAGCGCTGCGCACTCGGTGCTTTCAGGTCCCAAATGGCATGCGCATTATCAGCATGACACAGCATTCTCGACAGGAAAGTATAGCAAGTGCAAAGTTAGAAAACAAAGCGCAAGCAAGACGGATGATGGTTATTGTTTGAGGACAAAAGATATGCACTTAAGGGTACAAACTTTTTTTTAGAGCGGAACGTTAAAGCAAAGTGTACTAATATCTAAAAGAATCGCGCTGTGAGGCGCATGGACAAGACCTATCCGCAAGAGTAGGTCTTGTGACTAAATGCAGCGACTAGCACTTGCTACCATAGGCCTCGCGAAACATTGCCTCAAGACCTCTGAGACTATGCTCCGTAGAGTGACCGTTCTATGCCATCCATGCGCGTCATGTGTGCCAGTTGAGCATTCACGTGACGTCACGTACGCCATTTTGCAGTTATATTCGCCCTGCTCGCGATAGGCGAATCAGATCACATAACGCGCAGCTTTTCACTGCGCTGGCTGTACAACATTTGCGACCTAGATGACGTCATGTGCATGACACCTAACTCTATTTTCACTGTCCAGCTTGCCACCATCTCACCACGTGATGAGCTAAATAATGCATCACAGTCCGGACGTGCCCATCTTCGATATGTAACTCTCTGTTCGTTGTACAATACATGTAGGAGACGCCCATATATCACATTGCACGTTTCGGGATTTTTGGAGGCTGGTGTACTGAAACTAATACTATAGTCTTAGTCCGCGGACATTGTTTCAGCACACATTAGGTTTATTAGCGTAATTACGGTATGTGTTCTAAAGTAAATAATTATTTTAAAGTCGTTTGGTAATTCTTGTCAATTAACAAAGGGAACATTACTATTTCTGAATAATTTATACAAGACTATTCAAACAAATAAACTGCATGCATTAAAATTGCACTATACATTACAAAGAAGTTAAAAAAAGACTTGGTGCAACTGAAACGAGAAAAACACCCTGTGCACAATACCGCACAGTTCAGGACATGTCCGCCGCGCATACAGTGATGGCTGTGGGGCCCACCTCTCGCCTTTGGCGCAGCGTCCTTGAGCATCGTCTCGAACGGACTCGGTCCGTAGCCGTAGTGGTAGGTCTCGTTCCACGAGCTCACGTGACGCAGCCGGACGCCGTGCGACGTCAGCGTCGACATGACGCCGTCGGCCACGTGACCCAGCCGCGAGGCGTAGAACAGCGCCACCTGTCGCCAACCGAAGTGGGCAAGCAGCGCGGACACCGACTTGGAGATGTGCGTCTCGGGCGGACGCGTGCGAGCGAAAGTCGGGAAGCGCTGCTTGTCCGAGGTCTCGCGGCCCAGGCAAAACTGCGATGTACAGTCTTTGTCAAAAGAAACGAAGCCAATTAAAGCATGAGCACTGACGAGCCCCAGGGTCCTATGCTCTAACGATCCGTTTAATTAATTCTCCTATTCTTTCGATCTTCATCGCCCCAAGCAAAACTACGATGTACAGTCTTTGTCAAAAGAAACGAAGCCAATTAAAGCATGAGCACTGACGATCCCCGGGGTCCTATACTCTAACGATTGGTTTAATTTTCTTATTATTTCAATCTTCATCGCCCCAAGCAAAACTGCGATGTAAGTCTTTGTCAAAATAAACGAAGCCAAATGAAGCATGAGAACTGACGATCCCTGGGGTCCTATTCTAACGATCCTCTATTTCCTATTCTTTCCGTCCTTCGTCGTGGGCTCGGACGTAGCTAGCACGCCACCGCGCCGTAGTTAACGATGGGACAAGCTAAAGCCCCTCCATCAGCTTAACTCCCGGCGACGGTAGCAGTGTGGAGGGGGCTTTAGGATAGGCCACTCGCACTTGCGCGTAATCACGAAACTAGAATGGAAAATGAGGTGGAACGTTACAAAGTACTGAGCCCTGGATGATTTGTGTCGCGCTTCCGAGGAACTCCATGGTGCCTTGAGGGCGACGAGCTCGCATCCCTGTCTCCATCTTTGGGGTAGCACGGATGCAACAGGAGGCTGGTCGACGTTGCGTATTGTCAAATTGCGATCATGCGCGCAGCGGCCTTGTTTAGTTTTCACAAATGCTGTACATACGTTTATAGCCACCGTACGACGCGCACACAGGTACCGCGTCAATAACCTTCCTTTGAAAGTTGAGCGAAGATTCCTACACTATAAAAGAACAAAAGGGACTTGTTGGCAGTACATTTCGCAGGAGTTAGCTGTATCGTATCCAACTCCCGTTTCGAGAGCTCTCGCAACACGCAACAAGTGGAGTATATGCTCATTATGACTGCGCCAAAGCGAAAGTATTACAGTTTACGGAATGCCACACCAGCAGAGACAGCAGCAGCAACGCTGATGTCGGCGCGTCTTGTGACGCCTTTGACCTCAACGCATTAGGGAAAGCATTCAATGTGCGTCGTCCTTATTGTTCGCAGAGAGAAGAAAAATATCGCAGTTTTACGAGAAGCATCGATTGCGACAGCAAATTAATAGACAGTTATAAGAAGTAAGGATAGTAGTTTTATGGGCCGTACAAACTCGTAAATATTCGCTTACTAACTAAATTAAGAACCATGGTGTCACACGCGCACAGACAAACGTGAACACGTCTTACTCGATGGCAGCGGACACTCCCTTTCAAAACGCTGGCATGAGGAAAAGTGGCAGCAGCAGCGAGCGAATTGCCCTTCGTGCTGCCTCTCGCTTCAACGCGAACTAAGTGGCGCGAACATCGCGCACACGAAGCCATCAGAGGTCGTTGCGCCTAGACTCTGTGCCCATCGCAGATCGCTTTTGAGATAGGGCCCGAGCGGCCGCGCTAGGCCGTGCCATACGCAGCCGCCGCCAAAGCAGAACCCCCTCTCCCCCCTGACCCTCTCCTGCTGCCTTGCGCGCGATGGAAGACGGCGCACATGGTCCCAGCCTTCCTCCATTGTACGCACGAGATCGAGTCACCATATTTCTCGGCTCGCCCTTGCACGCTTTCCCTCGCCCCACACCCTACGGCTCGCGGCCGCGATGTTATCGCACGTGGACTTTGCACGGAATATCACGGAGACGCCGACGGCGGAAATGCGCCCGGAGAGTCGATATATTTTCTATCGCCACAAAGCAAATCCAATAAACGCTAGTTATTCTTGCAGCCTACGCATTTGCGCCAGCAGATAAATGGAACGCGGTACTTGCAACTGCACTACTAAACATATAGCCTCCGATACCAGGCTTAGAGGCTGTTTTCTGTGCTGTAGTTCACGCCAGCGCCTAACGATGGCGTCACCAGCATTGCTGCTCTCGTCCGCGTCCCCGATGGCACGGGTATTCCGTAAACAGCAGTACCGTTCACGAACAGTCAAAGACACTCGATGAAGGGATCTGCGGTCTGCGCAGCTATAGAGCACGCACGTAGGACACCATGGGCAGGTTGAGGGCGGCGGCGAGGTAGGCCTCGTGGATGCAGGTCTCCTGGGGCCCGATGAAAGCCGAAACGTTCTGGCGCCAGAGGCGCGCCGTCTGCAGCACGCTGTGCCGCTCTCGGCCAAAGGTCTCGGCGACGAGCACGCCCAGGCGGAGGCCGCCCGACAGCGGAGCCCGCAGGTTGACCTGCATTTACACCGCGAGTGGCGCTATAGATTATAGACCATTCACAGAGATTTAGCATTGCGAGTATATGCGCATAATATTTTGCGAAGTACGAAAACATATGGGATGGTGGCAGCGGTGATGATGATGGCTTAACCACGACGTGTTGAGAATGCGTATTTTTTACATGAGTGTCCTCGCTGAACAACAAAAAAAGTAATAAACTACCTCCATGATTTACCTCCGAGACGTCAAACTCTTCTGCTTGTCTATATGGCAGATGGTCCGGGAAACTTCAGCTGCGGCTTCGGAACTTTTGACAGACTGAGCCCTCTGGTTCAGTGCTGTTCAGACACTGTTCACTCCCTGTTAGGTATATGTCTGCTGTAGCGCCGCCCGCATCGCTATAGTACACAAGTGCACAGAGTTTGTTCCTCGTGCTCTCCAACTCTGGAGAACTATTAGGATTGCGTAGCGCATCAAAGGTATGAATTGCGCTCAGGGTGAGTTTTCGATCCCTGCGTATATGGTGTCGTAAATATCAGTGAAAGACAAATATCCTGCTCGATTATGCACTTTATTGAACTGTTCTAACAGTTGCAAAAGCCGCCAAACGTTCTAAGTGTCATGTTAAGGCACACCCTTTTACAAAGGTTCCCTGTTCGATAGGTTCCCGTTATCGCTAAGAATATGTCTGACATCGGGATCAACTGGCATTTGCTCTTACGGTGAGCAGTTCTAGCTTGAGAATGTTTTTATCTGTGTGTGTGTGCGTGTGTGTGAACATGTCTTGAACATCCACGCAGCAGTGTCACGCTGTCTATACTAGAATGAGGCGTGGCATAGTTCATGCACAAACACACAGATACATCGTGCGACGGAGCCAAAACACTATATAAAAGCAAGCGAGGTTATGCATGCGAGCGTTCTTACAAGTCAGGTGCATGAACTCAAGAGTGGGAAGGCGAGGTGTTCAGTGTCACGTTACCTTATCGACTGCCAATGTGAGAGCACCAGAAATAGCCAGTCCTGGACGTCGGTAGCTCCGGTCACCGGGAAGCCGCTGGGATCCCGTCAGGTAGCCGAGGATGAGCGTTTCGTTCGTTCTCGTGTACGCAGATCGCCGAGATAGAAAGACAAGAAGAACAGCGATAGCTCTCTCGAACATCTTTGGCCGATCGCTCAGTTCTGCTCGAACACGACAGGACAGACCGACGCTACAACTTCCCTTTACATTGCTTCCTCGATGTATCCTCGATTTAAGTCTAGAAGTTTCACGCTGAAAAAGAAGCAGTGCTGCTCGCCGAATGCTTCTATAAGAGCTCAACAATAACTGCAGCTTGAAGGTATTTTTTTTTCAAGGGGCCGACCGGTCAAGCCTATTGTACGAAGC